>NC_091122.1:117149454-118469454 GCF_040183065.1 Periplaneta americana
AATAATAATAATAATAATAATAATAATTATTATTATTATTATTCTCCGCAAAAGTCTGTCTTACAAGTCCAGTACAAAAGCCAATTAAAGACTACTTTAATATATGATTTTACGAACACAAACGCCCTGGGAGATTTTTTAAGTATGTCCCATGAGACAGTGTCCAGCCTACTGTGATAACAATTAACGACGAAGGAGAAGAAAAACGATATTTAGTAAATGTTCTAGTCCAAATTTTGTTAGACTTTTGGAAGCTTATTTCACGCCCTGAAATGTTTGTTTTACATTTTTGTCGAGTGGAGCTTTACTCTATTACTTAAATATTATATGAATAAAGAAACCTCGTCTGACTAGTGTAACATGTAGCTAGTCGGCGATGTCTGCAATGGAGGGGGAAATGAACTGGTCACCCTATCCCATTATCCCCTGGTCTAGATGCCTCATAAGTGGTGACTTGTTGGTATCACTTGTGAGGTTCAGACCTATCTTCGGACAGTTGACTAAACAACAACAAAGGAAACTCAGTTACTTCTGAACGTCGATGGTAAAATAACCAAAATGCGTAATGTTTGGTAGGTTCCAAGACACGTCGTCCACAGACACAAAGTTCAGTAACGTTATATGTCCACACATATTTTGGTCATTGTATTTAATATTCACATTTAAAAATAGCTTACACTTTAAGTTCATTTCAGTTTTGAGCCCCAGGTTTCATGCGAACTAGTGCAATGTCCATATTTCGCTTGTATAATGTACATATTCTGGCGGGGTCTTAGAGAAGGCCTGGAAGACCTAACTCCTGCAGGTTTAAATAAATAATAAATAAATAAATAAATAAATAAATAAATAAATAAATAAATAAATAAATAAATAAATAAATAAATGGGAAAATAAATAAGTGAATAAATAAGCAGGTAGTAAGTAAGTAAATAAATAAATAATAAGTAAATAAATAATAGTTAATAAATAATATTTTTAAATGTCTAGGATCAGAAAAAAACATACAACAATCGGGAAGACCCACAAGTGAGAAAATGATGTTTGAAAGCTAATGACTAGCTCATTCGTGACAATGGATGATGTATTGAACATATTGGTTAGTGTTGTAGATACCATTGAACCCGAAATAATAGCATTAGCGTTATACTGGAAAGAACCTATGGAAGCCACGAGAGGAAGAAAAGCGAGGCCACCTAGATTTGCACCTGAAGTTTAGAATGTTAATGATCAAGTTTTGACAAGTCAAAAAAGCACTACAAATGCTGTAGAAGGTTGGCAGAATAAAATTCGTCGTCAAATTATCACACATCGCGCGTAAATTTGGGAATTCATGGGTTGCATTAGGAAACACCAAAGGAATGACAAAGTTGCCACTATACAGCTGGTTAGTTGCCACCAAAAGTTAGAATTTCACTAAAAACTCACACGTCAAGCAGAGCAAATAGTTCGGAATTACTAGTCTATGTACTCGTATACAAGAATGAAGAAAATATAGCAAATTTTCTGAAAGACATTAGCTACCGTCCCAAGCTTTATAAAGATGAGGAGCTGCAATGAAGTTAGTAAAATCATATAATATTCTTAAAGGAAACCTATTTTTTACTTGGCGCAATATTGTATTTTGCATGTACTCGTACATTAACATTATAATAAATTTTCTTATATATATACTCTTACCGAAAAATTCATTAGTATCTCTTGTGGGTTTCATAAATTAGAGACATCGTATTGTTTGGACTTCTTTATTGTGGACATATAATGGACATTCAAGTAAGAATAAGAATAAGAATAGCCTGTTATGTCCCATTAAGGGTAAAGGCCTCCCCGAGGGGGTAGATTTTTAGTAACTCACGCGGTGAGCTATTCCGCGGAAGGATTACATCTTAGAATATGGCAGTTGCTTCGCCACAATCCGTAAAATTTTGGTTCGCTGACAAATTTTCTTTCTAGTTTCTGTACATGCACACTAATACACCTATGTACTACATTGTTTTAGTGTTGATGCTTTGTGAATCACTACACCAGCACATTGGATGCTTCTATGCATATTTACGATGCTTTTCACTCATTGTACATGCCTCTCCATTGAGCCCGAGATCTTGCTATCCTAGACCAGAGCCTCCCTGCTCGATCCCTAAAGATCTACGTCTACGTTTTGGTATCCCCACTGCGCCTTTTCCCCATGTATGGGCCCACATTGTAACCTTCTGCGTCCATTTCTCGTCGCGTAGTCTCACCACGTGGCCTCCCCAGATCCATTTCGTCCACGTACTCGCTGTGCTGGATCGGTTGTTGCTGTAATCTCCTGTAGTGCTGTTACAGTCTACTATATACAGTCACGAAGCTTGGGGTGATTTTTTGCAAATTTCGAGATAGTTGCTAGCCGCTTGGAGTGCTGTGAGTACTAGGAACAATAGACTGTGCCATCGTGATCTAATACAGGCCGTAAGGCAGACCATGTAACTCGCTTAACCAGATCACGAAGGGCGGCTTTTCAACCATATAAATTAGTTGAAATGCATAAACAGTAACATATGTTTCTCTAAAATGTAGTATAATTCCATTAATAAAATTTAAAACAATGATTATGAGACACTTCAGACATAATTCACTTGCGAGTTAAGATGTAATATTATTCATTGTGTGAAAATTACGTTGTTCGTATGTGTAATACCTGCCTTTATTTCGATTAAATATTGCGAAATTCTTGTACATTCATTTATGCACGATTCAATAATTTTCAATTGCACCGCACGGATATTTTAAAAAGGTTCACTTATATTCATTGTATAACCGCGGATGCTGGCACAAATTTTACCAATAAACTAATAAATCAAAATTACCAAATCAAACTCCCATAAATTTATAAAACTTATTACTGCGAACAAATAATAAATTAAATAATCATTAAGAAAAAATGATACTGTATGTTGAAATTATAGATTATGGTTACTGTACCAGTTGCCCCTTTCTGTCTAAATTTAGTGATCTCCAATGCCTTGCCATTCATATGAAAATTATAGGTTATGTTTACTATATTTAACTTATATTCCTAAATTCGCAATCATACATTATAATTAAGCATAATGTCATGTATGATACCCCGGACATTCAATTTGTCTGTATTTTAATACTACAATTGAGTACTGAATTATTGTATTTATCTACTACCTAAGAGACGAGGTAACACAATTGTACGTACACTAACTGTGAAATGGTCGTTATCGGTTGTAATAAATGTAAATGGCTAAAATACAATAATCTGAATAATAACATGTGACAAGGAGACGTTTGTATCACTATAAATTGTAAGAAAAATAGGTTAGAGTTAGTCTTCTTCCAAAAGATCCAGGAAGGTAATATATAAACCGTATGATTTTTCATATTTCAATAGTGGAAGGAAGGTGTTAATTTTTTCAAAAGAACACGATATCGAAAGTACAATACCTACATTTTATGGTCTGTTAGGGAAAGAGTCTGTGATGGGGCGATAGTAGCGATCCTGGTGGTGAGCAACTATCTATGGATGCATATTTCAACTGTTTATGTTTGCATATTTAGTAAGTATTAAGCTTCGTGACTGTATATACTAGACTGTGGTGCTGTGCTTGGTATTCTGTCTTTCAGTGAGAGACCCATGATCTTCCGTGACATTTTCTTTTGACTTACTTGTAGGGTCTTTCTAAGCGTACTGGACATAAAATAGTGAACGGGATTTGTAGCAATGTTTGGACATTACCAAGTAGAAATCGTGTTTGTGGTCCATTACATAGTAATGGTTATAATGATTTTGATGACGATGATGATGATAATAATAATAATAATAATAATAATAATATATAATAATATATTATATAATAATTAATTATTAATATTTTCATTATTACTATTATTATATATAATATAATATATATATATATTATTATTATTATTATTATTATTATTATTATTATTATTATTATTATTATTATTATTTCATACCAAAAGCAGGTCTATTTCTTTCCCAAATTGTTTTGAATAAAAAAGTTTAAAAGTCTAATAACATTCTGTAAATGAAAGTTTCCTGAGAATGCAAGGGATTTAAGAGCGCATTCAATTAAAATATATATTTCATTTTTTTAAATATTGTATTGGGCTACCTGCAATTCAGTACCAGACTTTTATGGACGAAACTAAAACCATCTTTTTTCTGTTGCAAGATTTTCTAAATATATGGGGAATTTTTGAAATCACAAACAAACCAATATTTCATCAGTTCTGAAAATTAAATACCTAATTTTTTAATTCCTCATACAGTGTTGGCGCTGGGTAGTTCAGTTGGAAGAACAACTGGCTATGGAATAGAAGATTCTGGGTTCAATCCCGGTGGTGACTGGATTTTCTCGCTGTCAAAACTTCCAGAACGGTCCGAAGTTCACTCAGCCTCCTAAAAAATGAGTACTAGACCTCTTATTGGGGTAAAAGACGGTCGGAGCGTGATGCTGATCACACCACCTCGTTCTAGCGTGTAAGTTAATGAAGCATGGAGCTCTACCTCAATAGAGCGCCATGCTCCCAAGAATATTCATGGCGTATAAAGGATACCTTTTTTTCTCTCTTTCTTGTATGGAGGAGGGACCCGAAGGCTTACACTGCAGCCTGAGCTTATTGTGCTTACCACTCCTATTGTGTGAATGACTGGGTAGCCGAACGGCCGCGCTCTTGTACAAGTACAGCACGTCGCACCGTGAACTTAACTCGGGTTATGTGATATGTGAATTATTGATGGCGAAATGAGTCCGAGGTCCAACGCCGAAAATTACTCAGAAATTTTGCTTCAATGGGTTGAGAGAAAGCTCCGGAATAAACCTTAACCAGGTAACTTGTCCCAACCAGGATTTGAATCCGGGCCCGCTCCTTTTACAGCCAGACGAGTTAACCGTTACTCCACACCGGTGAACGAAGGGTACATTTACCTTCCCTTATACAGCACCACTAGTTAATTATACTGCAATTGCTTTAGTTTAATACTTGTATATATAAATAATAGTAGACTTACTTCTCTAACATTATAGAAGTCTCCTTGTATTATTTAATTTTCTTTATTCCGTATCTGTACAGTCATGTAAGTTTCCTGCATAAAAATTTAATGACAAAAAGAAACAGAGTAACAGATAAATTAAATCTTTATAGAATTGTGAAATAAAATTGTTTCCATAATAAAAAAAACACGAATTATGTGCTTCTAATGCAAAATACGATATATAAACTTCGTATTTTTGAAAACTGTAAAGAAAATTACAAACTTTACATTCTAGAATTTTGACCGAAAATTTAATTTGAAAGGCCTGTGAATATCTTAAGCAAAAACACACGGTTTTTTAAATCAAAACTTCTTCCTTATAACATGCTTTAGAACTCTAATTACGTAACGATTATTTGTCGAACATGTAAAGCATTGAGTCATGCTTCTAATGAATATGAGATTTTATAATGTCTTGTTATATTAAAGGTGTATTTAGCATAGATGAAACACTTTTACGCCTTTCGTAACACACTGCGGTAATAAATACCTATGTATATCGAGCACGAGACTGTCATTTGAATCTCCGCGTGGGGAATGTTGAGAAGAGAGATGTGAGTAATGTACAGTTACATATAAAAGAGGCCACAGAACCAGTTCTCTTTCTCTCTCCCACTATTTCTCTCTGAAAATGATGTAAAATAAACATTTGTTCTATCAAAGAACTGGTTATGAAAAGGAGAGTAAGTTAATCATACCATTTTTCGACACAATTTTGTAACATCGGATGTGTAATCAAGAAAACTTCCTTTTACGAAACTAAATCCATTTCTGTGCTAAAAGCATTAAATCGAAAGGAGTGACGTCAAATGCAATGACAGAATATTAATACGTTGAAACAAATTGAGGAATTTTCCAAATAAACGGTCACGTCTCGAACATGCAACCTTGATTTTTGTACTTGACTTACAAGGGAACCGTCTCAGCTCATGGTGCTTGAATTTAATGAAAATGCATAATTAATCTAATTTTCGTTCGTTAAGAAACGTGGTAATAGTCGTTCGTCTTGATTTTTCCTCGTTTACGAAATATAATGACTTGAAATTCGATGTTACTTATGCCGCTTCTTGCGCGCACTCGGATTCTCATAGTTCCGCGACACCGTATCACAACTCTCGCATTAATGCTATGGTCAATTTTCTTTTTCTCTTCACTCACATTAATAGAGCACTTTTGCTGAAATACAAATTCAATTGGAATTTAAGATATGTATTAACTTTGTGACTCACCTTAAATATGATAGTGTGAATTCGAAATGAAGTGGTCGGAACAAAGAGCCATTGAACAGTATAAACGTTTTATATAGGCTGGTTTTTCACACTCTTCTGCAACACACACACACACACTGTTCCCAACATGCAACACTGTTGCAAGAACGTTATCAAACTTTCTCACATGTTTCTCCGTCACATATTCACACCTCTGCCACGTGTAAGCTTATACAGGGTTGTTTTCGATCTCTGATAACGAACTTGAATGACATCATGTGCGTCAGGAGTCACACGACAGCTGAACTGTGGCGCGAGGTGACAGACCGGTAGTGAGTGATCTCATAGTCAGAGTGCACGGCGACTCGCAGCAGAAATTCCCAAGAAAATCGAGCCTTTTTGGGAGGGGTACAAAACAATCCTTTCCGATGCCAAGTACAGTGAAAATAAAAGAAGCCTACAATAAACGAGGTTTCGTTATTTCCAAGAAAGGCGCCATCTGTGTACTTAGTAAGATTGGTACAGTTCGAATGGAATTAATTTGTAGCATCTCGTGAGGTGCAGCGACTTGTGATGGATTTGCTTGCTTTTTCCACTCTGGAATTAATTCCATCCGAGCATTGCCAGTTTTATTAGGTACACACAAGATGCCTTTCTTGGAAATAACGAAACCACGTTTTTGCAGGCTCCTATGATTTTCACGTAACTATACTTGGCACCGGAAAGGGTTGTTATGTACCTCTCCCAAAAAGGTTCGATTTTCTTGGGCATTGCTACTGTGATACACCGTGCACTCTGATTATGAAATCACTCACTACTAGTCTGTCACCTCTCACCGCAATTCAGTTGTCGGTGTGATCCCTGACGCACATGACTTTATCCAAATTCATTATCAGAGATCGGAAACAACCCTGTATTAGCATGTCTTTGAGGACAGGTGAATGATATAGCAGATACACAACAGAATGCAATGTGAGTATGAAGGCACTTTCGTGCAATGTGCCTGGAAGGTTTTCACATATAATTTTATGTCTCAAATATTTTTCTAGCCGTCGAATTACAATTTTATATTGCCTAAAAAATACACATCCTAGTGTCATCTGTCAGACCACTCTAGGAATCCAGAAGTAGTAGTGTGTCTTTATTAACTTCCGGAAGAAATACATCTCTTAACCATCTTCTCACGTGTTCTTTTTTTGTCAGTTTACCGGAACTACTTTCATCGACCACGACAATAAATGGCTTATCTTTGTCTACACGTTGTTTTACTTTAGGTTCAAATTTCCCTTTCGGTATTTGAAAGCATAGTAGGCATATACAATCGTGTTCTTAGACTTCCAGCTGCATACCTATGAATTTGGACGGTGTACGAATGGGTGGAAGATGCCATGGATTGCACTACAGCTGTATTAATGTGAGTGAAGAAAAAAAACTAGAGAATTAATGCGACAGCTGTGATACCGTGTCGCGGAGCTATGAGGATTCGAGTGCGCGCAAGAAGCAGTACAAGTAGCAACGATTTTCAAGTCAATATTTCATTAAATTCAAGCTCCACGACCTGGGTCGGTTCTCATGTAAGTTAAAAGTAATAGGCATGTGTGATATAATATGAAAATACAAAACAAATTGGAAAAATCATGCTGAAGACATGATAATTAAAGTTCCTCTTGGCTTAATATTGGAAACCTCTCCGATTCAAGATTTTTCAGGAAAATTTCATCTCTACTTCAATTTAACGTGAATTTCTTGGTTCGAGATGAAACTGAAGGCTAATTTGCGTTACTTTATGACATTTATGATATTTTACATTTAATTTAATTTATTTGTTTAACCTCTATTTTTAATTGTATAAAATATTGGGAGACTGCAATATGGTAGCATGGCGTCAAGAGAAAAATGATAATATGAAAGTGGCAGGAAGAACCGTAGATATTGGAGAAAATTTACTTGTGAACCATCACCCATCACTAGATCAGGACTGGGGGTAAGCCTCCCTCTGACAAGGGAAGTACCCCAGCTCGAACGGCTAAAACCGAGTGTAAATGCGTTTAAAATACAGAGTTGTGCTTGTTCTACCATCCATCAAGGTTATTTATCTGTAAAACTCCGCAGTCGTGTACAATCAATGATTGAAGAATAACGAATCTAATGACTAGAGAAGCACAAATCGCTGAAGAAACAACACAGTGTAACAGACAGTTATGACAAGGAGATCCACAAAAGACATTAATGAGGTATTATGTGGCAAGAAGCTACACGACATTTGCTTTAAATAATATAGGAGTAGCTATGGGGTATTTCAAAAGTCAGTTGAAACATTAAACCGCTATAAATATTATAATATGAGGTAGGGAAAAACAAGAACATCACAGTGTTGGGCAAACAAAGGGGTTTACAAAACATTGGGAAGATGTTCGCCGTTCTCTTGTTCAACGTACAGCTTTCTTTCTGCGACACCATGTACAGCATTTTGCAGATAATGTCTTGGAATATTGGCAATTTCTTGCGAAATGGCATCTTTCAGTTGCAGTAGGGTTGTTGGATGTATCAGGAAAACTCGTTCTTTAAGGTAACCCCACAACCAAAAGTCGGCCGAATTGAAATCTGGAGATCGCGGAGGTCACATTGTTGGAAAGTGCCTACTGATGACTTTGGAAAAATCACGAATATTTTAAAAGGATCTCTACGCCAAATAAATTAATGAATAAACCTATACGAATTAAACACCCATTATTTAAAATTGCCAACAATGCCCTAATTGATTTACCAACACCATCTCGGAATATTTATAATATTTATAGCGATTTAATATCCGAACTGACTTTTGAAATAGCCTATATATTAACATATGCAGTGCGTACCTGTCCGTATATTCCGAACTAGAAGATGCTTTGTTGTGGTACGTTCTTCCCTTATTCGTCACAGAGTGAAAATCTGGAGTTTCAATGAAGTGATTAAAACACAACGGAATGGAACAGTAAGCACACTTGACAAGGGCAACGTGTGAACATGCTACATCATCTTCATTGTATCCGCACTGCAATAGTTCAATATCACAAGCCACAATGATCACACTATCAAATGATGCAACAGGAATATCAGCTTCGTAACCGAATCTTCATCACGAAATATTAACATGGATCTGTACCTCGGTGCAGAAAGTTGGTTGTAGATGGCAGAGTGAAGGCGGATGATGAAATATCAATCATATATCGTGACCTGCAGTTTGTCAATTTGTAATCATACAAAATCAATAATTCTGCAATGCAGTTTGTACCGTCTCACAGTGGTCTAAAATCCATATTTAGGAGGACAAATGCAGAAAAATGACATGTAAAAAAATGAAATTAAACCCTGAAATTATTTTTCCTGTATAACTGAGTAACACTCAATTGATTATCTTAATCAGCGGAGGTGACTGCATAGCGAGATAAGAGGCCGGTAACATGCCACATTTCGCCACCCAGCATTCTTACTCAGCAAGCGCCGCGAGTCTGCCGTTTTCCTTGTGTTGTAACTCTGTTGTAAATGGTCGATTCCATTCATATTTGGTACCAACGTGCCAAGTTGTTCTTTAGGTATGTAACACTGTTTGTTTTTGTTATATTGAATGTTATTATAGTATGTAAAATTAGCATGAATGGACACGGGACAAAATATAAATATAACCATTGAGTGCAGACTTTGCTAAGGTAGAGAAAAAAAAACCCTTTGGTTCGTCCAAAAATGATTTTTTTTCACTTCCTCCACTATTTACCTCTATTTTAAATCTAGTCTTAAGGTGCGCAGATTTGCGGAAGTAATAATTTATGAGCACTATTCTTTCGGGGTGCAGTAGTGGCATTTTTCTCGGTTGCAGTTATTTCAATATCTGTGAACCGAATCTGCTTCCGCAGTATAATTCAGGGAATTCAAGATGACAGCTTGTTAATTATGTACTAAATAAGCTTCCCGAGTGTCCAAAAGGTGCCTAAAATGTTACATTTCCCCCCCCCATAAGATTTTGTCTAAATGCATCCCCCTGTAAGGGGCACTTCTGTTTATACCAACGTAAACAGAGTTTGTATACAAAACAAATGTACTAAATGTAACTACTGTATAAGATTTCATAAAAATCTGTTAGATAGGACAAAAGTTACTAATTTTGTCTAATTGCGCCCCCCTATAAGGGGTAGTTACACTTAGACCAACGTAATGAGAGCTTGTATACAAAACATACATGCTACCTGTAACTACTTTGTAAAATTTCATACAAATCTGTTAAATAGGAGAAAAGTTACTAATTTTGTCTAATTGTGCCCCCTATAAGGGGTAGTTCTCCTTATACCAACGTAATCAGAGTTTGTATACAAAACATATATGTTCCTTGTAACTGTTTTGTAAAATTTCATACAAATCTATCAAATAGGAGGAAAGTTATTAATTTTGTTTAATTGCGCCCCCTATAAGGGGTAGTTCCCCTTATACCAACGTAACGAGAACTTGTATACAAAACATACATGCTACCTGTAACTACTTTGTAAAATTTCATACAACTCTGTTAATAGGAGAAAAGTTACTAATTTTGTCTACTTGGGCCCCCTATAAGGGCTAGTTCCCCTTATACGAACGTAATCAGAGCTTGCATACAAAACATATATGCTTCTGTAACTGCTTTGTAAAATTTCAAAAAAATCTGTTAAATAGGAGAAAAGTTACTAATTTTGTCTAATTTCGCCCCCCTATAAGAGGTAGTTCCCCTTATACCAACGTAACGAGAGCTTGTATACAAAACGTATATGCTACTTGTAACTGTTTTGTAAAATTTCATGAAAATCTGTCAGATAGGAAAAAAGTTTCTAATTTTGTCTAAATGCGCCCCCCTATAAGGGGTAGTTCCTCTTATACCAACGTAACGAGAGCTTGCATACAAAACATATATGCTACCTGTAACTACTGTGTAAAATTTCATAAAAATCTGTTAGGTAGCTGAAAAGTTATTAATATGTCCCGCTAAATTTGCATTCTAGACCACTGTGGTCTGAAAAAATATATACACCCGGAGGTTGGCAGTATTTGGTTGTCTTTTATGGCAGTATCTGTAACGTAGTATACTTGTTGGGGAAACATTCTTCTATCAGACTGTAATCTTTGTGTCCTGACCAGAAATCACAAAGTAATAGACCTTTTTTCATAAACATGTTCACCGCGGACCGAATGTTAAAAGCTTTTCATGTGCTCTTTGATCATATTTTGATTTTTACTCGCTTCAACATGGATGTTCCGTGGACAAATTGCTGCTAGTTTCTTTGCAAACTGTGGACCAAACATCCCTGTGTTTCCTGCAAATGTAAAGCTTGCTCGCTAATCTACCATCCATGGACCCTGCCACATCTATTATGTAACTGTGTGTGAAACTATAAAAAGACTGTACCACATCAGCTGTTGATTTTTCACCTCTGTGCGATAGTGTTAAAGAAGACGATAGTTCATTAAAAATTGGTTCTGATCATTATTCCACACGCGTTGTTTAACTATGTTTTTTGTCTTTAATGAACATCTACCACAAATGTTTCTGCTTTGTGCTTAATATAGTGATATGCCTGGACGAAATGTTATATTCTTCTTTGAAGCCGCTGGTGAAATGCAAAGAAGCTTTAAATTGTCCAGAGCAACTACTGTAGCAGCTTCCAGAGCCCACGCTTGAATGTGCCAGTAGTGGACTACAAATCATAGTCTCTGGCTCTGTCAAACCGTGCTCTTACAGTCTCTTTTACAGCCTTCAGATTTGATGTTTGTGTCTTGCATTTTGCGCGTCACATAATCCAAAATTACCTTGCTGTTGGATTTCAAACGAATGCAGCTATAACTGTACGTTAGTTTCCTGTAAGAATAATTGTAACCGCGATTAAAATAATCATACATATTGTCCAATGTTAGATCATCAAGACACTGTAGCACACTAGGTCGTGGTATTTTTGAGAGTGAAGGTAAGTATTCACTTTGACTTGCAGTTCCTTTATTTGCTGGAGAGGACCTTCCAGAACTGTTGGAACTCTCATACCCATGTGCTGTTTCTTCTCCGCCATCAGACTCACAATCACTATTCTTATCCAATATGTCGGTGTCTACTTCTGATAATTCCCGGTAGTATTTTTGCATTATAATGTCACGTAACATGCATGCAAATGGCTCATCCTCACTCCAATTACATCCTCATTATCCGGTATGTAAGTTCGACGTACCTTTTCGCGCAGCAGATAGACAATGTTCACAGGATTAATTGACTTCAGCCTACTCATGTCTGCCGTTAGTACGTGCACTTCACTACCGAACACCGCAATGGTCTCGCTCGTACTGTCTGTACAGCTACGACGTAGTGAGGCTAGTACGCTTTCAGATGGCGTTAGCGGCCGCTCACGTAGTTTTACAGATTAATGGCATTGATAGCTATTCGAACAGGTACAACATTATATTTTAAACGCGTTCCAGTCGGTTTTAGCCGTTCGAGCTGGGGTACTTCCCTTGTGAGACGTGCTTAACCTACATATGTATATGAATGCATTTAATTTTCTGTTTACAACAAATATAAGTGTAGGTTACACATTGCACGCCACTGATCGATTCTTATGTCCACTATAAACACAATTGCTGGAGTAGAAGGAGACCGCTGTCTGAAGATCGCTGAAGCTAAAGCATAAATCCCCAGTCCTGCACTAAATGAACGACTTCTTAAGCATGTGGCGTGGTGTATGGTCATCGCTTCAAGATAATACAGGACAATGACAAGAAGAGAGACATCCATAGACCATGAGTGGAGATGTCTCAACTTATCTTAAATGAAATGAAGGGTTCAGAACCATAGTGGGCCAAGCGCCATTTACTAAAACCGTAGAAAACAAGGGTTAAAATGAAGTTATTACCATAATTCAATGAAAACATATAGCAAGTAATATAAAATATACACATTCAAACTAAATGATATGTCAATCTTCATTAAACCATGGTATTCACTTAACTTTAACTGTTGCTTTCTCCGTTTTTAATAAATGGCGCTTGGCCCACTATGGCTCTAAATCCTTCAAATCTAATCCGGAACTGAAATTATACCCAGAAATCCTCCCACTTGAGCCACAGAAACTGTAGCGCGCGACAACTTCGAGGTTAAGACGTTGCGCTACAAGCGGGGAAGTCGCGGGTTCGATTCTCGGTTGGATGATGATTTTTTTCTATTGATCTAATCCTTCCAGTTGCACTATGACTCTGAGGTTCATTCAGCCTCTAATATAAATGAATACAAATGTGTACTACTCTACTTTTACTCAGTGCCGATTATCTCGTGAGGTGGGGGCCTTAATATTCCGCCCTGCCTTTTTCGGAACCATAGCTACGTGGTCTAAGGCGTCATTCCTTGGACTAGAGTTGCAGAATAATCGCTGGTTCAAGTCTTCATGGGGGAAGACATTTTCTCGTGGAATTTCGGTCATTGTATGTGACCAGTGCATACCAATCATCGCAATGAAATTGGATAGCTACAGTGAGTAGCGAAACCTGATTTCGCAAGCCAGCTGTAACTGTTTTGGGGGGGGGGTCCTTCATGGTAACCACACGTTATCCCCATACTAGTTGGATGACCATTCACTTCTGCTGAAGCAAGTGGACGTGAGAGCTGTAGTCGGCTGGTAGCTCTTGGCCCTCCATGGGCTGTTGCGTAACAGAGTGGTTTCACTTTACTTTAGAACCACAACGGAAACGTGTGTGATGAGATTTTAATTGATATATAGGTGAACTTAATTTCTGAAAAAGCTCTATTTAACGTGATTCGCCGTTAAAAATCAGAAGAAAATGTAATGCCGGTACAGTTTATATCCTGCGGACTGTTGTTTAAGATAAGAAACAAGGGCCACCAGATCGTGCAATAGGTCTTAGGTATCAGGAGATAAAGAATGGGATTGTTTACATCACAGTACACAGTGGGCGCTTTGAACACCTCTTGTAAATATTAAGTAAATTGTTTGACACCTAAAAATCTCATTATTCATCACTTGATTTCTGACGTTTTATTTCTCCCTAAGACAGGCAGACCTCATTTCATAGCAAATCTCTAAACTAAGAGCCCACAGCATGTAAGTTGTATTATATTCTCTTATAATTTTTATTGAGTCACGCTATGTAGAACTTATGTGGGTATTTAGGTTCACCGGCGTAGCTCAGTCGGCTTAGGCGCTTGCCTGCCGATCCGGAGTTGCGTTCGGGCGGGAATTCGATTCCCGCTTGGGATGATTACTTGGTTGGGTTTTTTCCGAGGTTTCCCCCAACCATAAGGCAAATGTCAGGTAATCTAGGGCGAACCCTGGACCTCATCTCCCCAAATATCATCTCGCTATCACCAATCCCATCGACGCTAAATAACCTCTTAGTTGATACAGCGTCGTTAAATAACCAAGTAAAAAAATATGTATATAATATGTTTGCGTGTGTACATACAGGCTTACAATTAGTGACACAAGCATTGCCATTTTTAATTAACATTCCCACGGGTTGAGTGCTAAAAATAACCGGAATTTGTGTGACATAATTTTTAGCAAAAGGGAAATTTCCTCATGCCGAAAGTGATCAAACCGGTAGCAGACTTGAGGCATTCCACTTCCGACTAGAAGGAAATAAATTTACGACTGGGTGTCCACCAGGCAGGAAACACTAAAACACATCATAATGAACAATTCTTCTTGATAAGATTTCGAGTGTGTTAAAATAATCTACGTGTAGTGGCGTAAACATAATGGCAACGTCTATATATACAAAATAATTATATCAGATATGTAGTTATATATTTTTCAGTTAATTTTATATTGCTTTTACTTCAATAACGTTTTATTACTTAATTGTACTTTCCATATATGCGTGGGAAAACAAGTAACTACATGAACGACGGCTACTATGAGCATTCCTATGCTCAAGAGGACGTGCGCCCAAAAATCTGGTCTTTGGAATGAGGAAAAACAATATACCGGTAATTATTAGTGTCACATGGGTGAGACAACTCTCTCATTATACAGGGTCCGACAGAAACGATTAGACAGTTTGTAAGTATGAAAACAACACTTTATTTGTGGAAATAATATTGAACAAAAAATAAAAAAAAGAAAATGTACCTGAAAGTATGCAATTTTGTTTTCTATTCATTTCTTGAAAATCACTTTACTCTTATGAGCTCCAGCAGACCTGAAACAAATCTCTGCGGAGCGCCTGACGTTGTCCATGACGTTCTGCAGCTTGTCCCATGGGATTTGTTGGATTTCTGTTTCAATTTGTTTCTTGAAATGTTGTAATGTGTGAGGTCGTTCCTGAGACTCTTTTATTTTAAGGTAACCGCATAGGAAATAATCAGGTGCCGATAGATCTGGTGACCATGCAGGCCAATTTATGTCGCCAAAGCGAGAAATTTCCTTTAGAACCTGCATAGAATTCCTGCTGTATGGGCTGTGGCCCCGTCCTGTTGGAATCAAATTTGACGTGCATCCATATGTCTTCAACGAAGTTCCCTCTGCAAGAATTATCGGGGACGACGAGGATTTTCCTGAAACGCCACTCTCACTCTTTCCACATTTTCAGGACTTCGGACGTTTCTACGGCGACCTGCTGGCTTCTTATTGGTGGCTGATGCGGTTATTCTTAATGCTTTAACCCAATTAATGATGGTCTGATGAGTTGAAACTGTACCGTGTCTTCCCAGGTTAAAATGGCGCCTAAAAACTCGTTAGATTTGTGTAGCTGAATCGTTATTCCTAGAATATGTTTCTAGGGCAAATGCCCTATGTTCACTCGACCAACGTTCCATCATTTACTAAATTTACTAAATGGCAAACATTAATCTGCACATTGCTGTGTGCAACAATGGTGTACTACTCCAAACATGCAAATGCAGCCAACTTAAAATGGTCTAATTGTTTTTACAGGACCTTGTATGTTTTACATGTTTCGCAACAATTACAGTTTATTTTCTTGAATTATCATTCAAAAGATATACCTTATGGGCTTATGGCATTATTTAATATATATCTAAATAAGATGAAATTTTGTTTTATGGATTATACACAAATCGCATTTTCTGTAATCCAGTCATGTCAGATTCAGCCCGCGGCGTGTACTTCGCCCGCGGTATAAGCATTCGTGCACGCGGGCGCCTGCACTCTTCCCCTCTTTCCCTGCAAGAGGGGTGGCAGGGGTGAATAAGTACACTGGTAATACGAAATATAATTGTTTGCTTTACAGTTACTACTAAACACAACACGATGCCATGTAGAATTTACTTTGCTGAGTGATGGAAAGAATTAATTAACTTTTTTATATTAAAACGTTTATTTATGTGAAGATGATTCATTTTTGTTCATTATAAGATTAAATTACGTTAGGGATATCAGTGTAATTATGAAGACTATTAATTTGCACTCAAATCGCACTACTAGTTCTAGAATCAGCAATAGCTGTTATTCGGTCTTAGCGTGAAGACTGGTTATTCAAGCTATCAAGCCCCAATCACGATTGAGACGCACAATGTACAGTGTGTAAAAACACATTATATGTAAGAAATTTAATGTAGACTACAGCGACATCACGACAACGTTACGATGTGTATAATTCTTATGAATACAAGAACGTCGTGGAAGATGATAAGCAGAGCTAGGAAGTTGATACCAAAACTGTTAAGTTGTGTGAGCTTGGACTATATCTCTACCGAATGAAATGTAATAGCGTATCTTTCAATATCAGTGAACCAGAACGACAAACATGTACAGCCGGCTGATAACCAATTATGTGCTCCAATCGGGATTAATACCTGGCCCCGGAACAAATTTTTCCTTGAATTTATTCAAGTCTGCTTCACAGGGAGCTTTACCTGAAAGCTAGATTTGTATATTATAGATGGATTCTTAGATTAGTTAACTAAGTCAATTATTGGCTGTCTTACAAAGAGTGATTAAATAATTTGCTGACTGATTAAATACCTCAATTTATAACTGGCGTACAGACTAATATTATTAATTTAATAAATAACTGACTAATGAATATCCTATTTACTTACTGATTAAGTACGTTATTGATTAAATAAGTGAATTATTGATTGATTATGAGACTAGATATGCAAGGTGTGTCAAAAGTCGCTTTCATTCTTAGGTTTCATACTTATACAGATGTCATAACTTGAATAAACGAATAGTTGGTGTAATAAGTGGTGGGTTGACAACCATGTTCGTACGTCAACTGTTTTTCCGGTGTCATGTTGAAAAGAGCCCTCGTTTTGTCGAAATGCAGTTAATATGGCAACAGGATGGAACTTTACCTCATTTTGTTGTAGGAATGAGGGACTTCTTGAACCAGCAATTTCATGAATGGGTTGGCCGTCGTGGCACAACAGAATGGCCACCCAGATCATGCGACCTGACACCATGTGATTTTTCACTGTGGATATCCTGAAAAATGATGTTTTTGCTCACAAACCGCAGGATCTGCTTCAATTGCGACAGATGATCGAACAGTCATTCGTGAAAATCGATGAAAACCGTGCGTTATGTTCTGCCATCTGTAAATAAGCGTCTAAACGTTGCGAATTGTGTATCGAGAAACAGGGCCTCCATTTGAAGAAAATATGTAAAGGAATGTGTAGTCAAATGTAAATTGAATGTAATTAAATGTAAGGAAATGTTTGGGGGAAGCGACTTTTGATCCATCTTGTATTATTATTAAATAACTAAATTATTGATTTACTGACTATGGAACCAAATGTATTATTGATTTGAAAACTAACTAAATTATTGACCATGTTAGGAACTAAGGACCGTATTCATAGACATTTTTAGCGCTGGTTTCCGGCGAATGATCAGCGTTTTTCGTATTCATAAACCAGTGTTAGCGATAGAATATGTTTTGAATTCTGTACAAGTAACCAGTGGATAGCCGGGGCTACCTTAGTACGCTCGTAGCGCGTGCTGCGAAATGTCTATGAATAGCACCCTAAGTGACTAAGTGCATAATCGATTAAATAATTGATTGAGTTATTGAATACAGTAACTGTCTAACTTGCTGACAGAATGTATTATCGATTGAGTGAATACTGTAGCTTACTGACTTTCTGGCTAACTACTTCACTGGTTATCTGATAACTTTGAGTTACTGATTAGCTGGCTTTCTGATCGACTGAACGAGTGGTTGATAAACTGGTTAGTTTATGGATTGTCTAGTTAATTTAACTATTGACTGAATTGTAGGTTGCCTAAGTAAATAGATTATTAACTCAATAACGAATGAATTACTGACTGACATACTATCTAGCTGACTAAATGGATGACTGATTTACTGAATAACTTACTGATTGACTGTCTGGCTGGCTACCTAATTCACTGACTGAATAATTTTTTTGATAAATAACTAATTGGCTGACTTACTGATCGAACTGAATCGATGGCAGATTGAGGAAATAACTCACTGATAGACTGCTGACTTACTAATTTATTGACTTGCTCAATGTCTGCTTATCTTAATTATGGATTGACTGATGGAATAACTGAGCTACTGACTGACTGAATGACCGAGCGAATGAGTGTCTGTATGATCGAATATTTCAATAATTGACTGATTGATTGATTAGTTACTATTACTCTGTGGTGAGCGTATGTTGCATATTGAAGGATGTGTTCTTCTTTGGGATTATCCATAGACTCCATAATGAAAGAGAAACCGTATCGTTAAATCGTGCTGTGCTGTTGTTTGCTTTCTTGAGAGTGAGAGTGGAAAGCTGGAAGTGGCACGCTCTCACCTTGCACTTGATGCAGCGAAGCCTTCCGCATGGCGGCAAGTGTTGGATAATTCGAGATGGACGAATTACGCAAAAGAGGCTGCGTCGTGCAAGCAAAGTATAAACTCCCACACGCACCTCTCACATGAGGAGCTGACAAAAACACTTGGCATCAGTTAAAAACTTTTCAAAGTCTTTTTCGTAAGACTGTTTCCATTGCTGTAAATGAAGCTAACTGGAAGTAGGCCTACATTTTTCAAGATCAGTCCTGCTGATCATTGTTTATTTAAGTTCATTATGAACTACACAGATAATAATAATAATAATAATAATAATAATAATAATAATAATAATAATAAAATACTAGCAATAATAAAAGTAGGCAATAATAGTCTCATGAGGTAATTCAAATATTTACCATGTTATTATATGCATAAACAAATAAAAAAAATGAACAATACTATTGGTAACGAGTATTAATTGATAAATGCTTCCTTAGCTTATTCTTAAAATCGTTTTATAATCACCGACGTAGTTCAGTCAGCCGACGCGCTTACCTGCCGAACCGGAGTTGCGCTCGGGCGTGGGTTCGATTCCCGCTTGAGCTGATTACATGGTTGGGTTTTTTCCGAGGTTTTTCCCAACTGTAAGGCAAATGTCAAGTAATGTATGGCGAATCCTCGGCCTCATATCGCAAAATACCATCTTGCTGCCACCAATCCCATCGACGCAAAATAACCGAGTCGTTGATACAGCGTCGTTAAATAACCAACTAAAATAATCGTTCTATGTCTGACAGTCTCTGACGTTTATCGATAGAGAATTCCAAAGGAACAATTATAGTGAAAGAAGATGAGTCATCAGCATGTGGATATCTTTAATATACGGTAGTTCTATTAATAATATAATTTTCATATCTACACCTATGTTACTTTTTGTAATCTGTCTTTCCTTAACCTCTTGCATTACCTGCTTAAAATGATTTCAGTAACCGAAAGTTTATCCTTTCTTTCGTGTTTTATACGGCACTTCACTTCCATATGTTTCTATGTGTCATATTCATATACTATGGTCTATCTTTGCATCTATCCCTCTCCCCAATGGTATAAAACGCTATTGTTCCTCTGCCTTCATTCAATTCTCAAGAACCGTAATTTCTATACAAATTTATCTTGAAATAGAATTACTAATTTGTTTAATTAACTTTCTGTTATCAGGAATTTGTTTATGTATTCATGATTTACCTCAAACTAAATATTTCACTTTCTTTTCTTTTTTCAGCTATCTCGGTCAACAAATTCTTCATTCTTTAAATTTATGTTTGAGTACTTTCTCCTATTCCATCTACTATCCATATGCTGACAGCGTTTCTTCTTTCTGGAATCCAGTTTTAACCTGCATAACAATCTTAACAATCTGACATGGCCATACCATTTTAATTATCATGTTCTTTTACAGCAAAAGTCCTTTATTACTTCCTATTTTTCTTCTACTTTGCCTAGAATATCTAACTATGATATTCATGCAGAAAGTTTAAAATAATTATTTTCTGGAGCTAATAATCTATTTGTTTTTCTGTTTTAGTGTACATATGTCCGTCTTCATATTTTAGAAAGCTTTTTATAACCTTATTTAATGCAGAATATGTCTTCCCTATGGAAATGATTTGAACATGCTAATCATTCTTCGTGTCTCACTAATAGGCCTACTTCTTTCTTTAATTTTCATGCCAGATGAAACATTTTCTTGCATTATTGGTTTCAAGTGCTTAAATATATTAGAGATATTTGTATTCTATAATTTTGAAATATATATATATAGTCCTACTTTTCACGTGCGATATTATTCTTCTCTAGTGTTAATATTATATTATATAATTCCATTGCCACTGTAATTTAAATTTTAGTTCCTATTTTATTTTACTTATTTATTTTTATTATTATTATTTTTTATTTTCTATATTTCTCTTATATTAATATTGTATTATATAATTTCTGTAACTGTAATTTTAATTCTATTTCCTATTTTATTTTATTTTATATTCTCTTATAGGCCAATTAATATTATATCTGAACTGCGACCGAACACAAGCGCTGCTCATTCGGTCTCAAATTTTGTTAATACTACTGTATCTCCTGTTTTATATTGTTTGTATTATTTTATTTCTATTTCTCTTGTTTGTTTGTAATTATATTCTTTATTCTGTATATTTAAATTCAAATAAATAAATAAATAAATAAATAAATAAATAAATAAATAAATAAATAAATAAATAAATAAATAAATAAATAAATAAATAAATAAATAAATAAATAAATAAATAAATAAATAAATAAATAAATAAATAAAAATTGAGATGCTACTGTATTACTTTCACTTTCAGTTCTTCTGAATGGCTCATAGTTAAATAAATATTCAGTGAATTATTAATTCGAGATAAAATTCTATTTTATTATGTTACATAAATAGTTAAAATGTGAACTATTAGACAGTGAGGATTTTATGTCTTATTTAGTACATTTTTGCGAAGAACTGAAATTAATGAGAGAGAGAGAGAGCGAGAGAAACTTGGAGTGCTTGGTTTCATTAGAACTTAATCTGTCAGTATATAATTAAGGGTAGTAATGTACAGTAATTACAAACTGGATCTTTTTGTTTGTGTATCTCTGACATTGCTAATGCATCAAATGGTCGGTATTTAATAGTGTTAAAATTTATAAAGGTGGATGACACAACGCAAGCATAAATAAATCACGGTGAAAGGCAAGGCTGTACCTTGTGCCGGATTCTCTACAGTGTTTCTATTGGAGATAACTCACGGCAATAGATTCCGAAGACATATTGAAAACAGGCATTGTAGCTGAATAGTGAGATGATGAAACGACAATCTAAACAAGCAGGCGTCGTATTTATACTCTGGTCGCATCTCTGGAACACAATTTGAAAGTCAATGAAAGTTACAAAGTTTCCCCCTATATCTTCTTATGTTGTGATGTCACACACGACGAAAACACAAATGGTGAAATGTGACTTTATACAACATTGAGAAGACGTTCCCCGTTGTGGTTCAATGTTTGTTGTACTCAACCATATTGCCAATTGGCTTGTCTCCTAACTGAGGTAGTAATTTTTTAGTCGGTTATATAACGACACCGTATTAACTACTAGATTATTTAGCGTCGATGGAATTTGTTATATTGATATAGTATTAGACGAAACGAGCCGAAGATTTATCATGTGACTACCTGACGTTTACCTTATATTTGGAAAAAAAAACCTCAGAAAAATCCAAACAGATAGCCCAAACGAGAATTGAAGGGTTTAGAACCATAGTGGGTCAAGCGCCATTTACTAAAACCGGAGAAAACAAGGATTAAAATGAAGTTATTACCATAATTCAATGGAAACATATAGCAAGTAATATAAAGTATACACATTAAAACTAAATGATATATCAATCTTTATTAAACTATGGTATTCACTTAACTTTAACCCTTGTTTTCTCCGTTTTTAATAAATGGCGCTTGGCCCACTATGCCTGTGAACCCTTCAATTAACTCACGCCCGAGTGCAGCTTCAGCTTAGCAGGCAAACGCGCTTACCGCCTGAGCTATGCTCATCTTAAATGCAGTTTTCTATCGTGTTGATTTATATAGACTTATGTAGGGAGGAGTCATATAGTACTTCAACATCATCTTTAGTTTTTTCGTAAAAAAAACTGACTAGTGGTCACTTCTTTGAACATAGAGACTTGACCATCACACACTTAGCGCGAACATCCCATGGACTTCCAACTTACTCTGGCGTCTTCACTCTCGCAGTCTCAGGTTCGATTGTTAGGAAAAGTGAGGACTATTCTGCTCTCCTCTACATCTTTCCCAGTTGTATTTCAGCAAATATCAATTGTATTTAAGGAATTATCAAACGCATTTCATATTAGTCAATTTAATTCCAGAAATTATCAATTATATTTCAGATTTCTCAATTCAATTTCAGATTTCTCAATTCAATTTCAGATAGTATCAATTGTATTTCAGATAGTATCAAATGTATTTCAAATTTGTCAATTGTATTTCATATGGTATCAAATGTATTTCAGAAAATAAGCAATCATTTAAGATTACATAGTCATTTTTATTTCACAAAATAAAACTAATATATACCTACTTGAGATTTTAACTTGTATTTAAAAAAAATGGAAAATGGATTTTAAAAATCTTCAACTTTATTGCATTTTAGCGTCCGACAGGCATATTCACCAAAGCTAAAGCTGCAGCTTGATGAATTGTACTGTGTTGTACTGCACGAGCACAATCATCACCAACTTCTGAAATACAAATGATAGTCCATCTTAATTACACAACTGTTAACACTATATCACTTCGGAATATGTATTATATGTCTTTCTCGTGTTAAATTCCATCGTACTTGGTTAACATGTTTCGACCTGTTATAGGGCTTCTTCAGAACTGGTTGTTGCCGGTCTTGGTCACTTTTGTTTTGTTTCTTGTTCAAATGCTAACCACACCTACAGAGACATCAACACAGATATTGAAATTCTACATATCCAACCAAAAAGCCAGAAACTAAACAGACTAGAACAATACGAAATATACAGACACACAAAAACACATCCAGATGAAATTCTCAACATACAACTCAATTTCAGAACACACATTCCTTCACTCCACATTACACTACACAAACACACCCCCACAGCAAACAAAACAAAAGGCGCCAAGACCAGCAACAACCAGTTCTGAAGAAGGCCCATAACAGGCCGAAACATGTTAATCAGGTACGATAGAATTTAAACGAGAAAGACATATAATACATATTCCGAAACAAATGATAGTTTCTGAAATACAATTGACAACTATGGAATACAATTGATGTTTTCTGAAATCGAATTCACTAATCTGAAATACAAATGACAAATCTGAAATACAATTGATATTTTCTGAAATACAACTGGAAAAGGTAGTAGCCCACCACGGTCAACATATCAGAGGAAGCCCGATACTGCTGCTGTAACGTCTCGCCTAGCGTTCTGCTTCTCCATTTCTTCATGATATTAACCTTAATAGGTGAGGTCTTCCTTGCGGCCTTTTCTTGAACATTTTCTGAGTTCCTTCACTGGAACAGTAATTTCCGGAGTGGGAAAAATGACCAACGAGTTTGGAGCTCATATAGTTTTTTACCTGTTGCTCCATGACCCTTACAAGGATGCTTTCTTGTGCACCTTTTCGAGTACTTTTCTTCCCCTGTCCATATTGCTTAACCCACTGTGGCTCAATGATTTTATTTTCAGCCACATATTCAACAACCTTCGTTCGACTTCGATTTACGATAGGAACGTGAATATTTAACTTCCTTCCGTAAGGGGTGGATGTATCTTCCATGTCTTGAGTTCAGTCCGTGTTGTCTTAACCTGTGACTTTTTGCCTTGATGACCAAGTGATGATGACGTCTTACTACTTACAAAAGTCTTGGTGTTAGTTCAGAATTCTTACAAGTGTCAGTACAAAACGAAGTAAAGCAAGTGATAAATACAGTTTTTCAGAAAATTAAGAAAATTTGAATTGTGGTACAGTTGCTAATGAGTGTATGTTTCCGTAATTCTTTCCTGCAGGGCTCGTTGCTATATTACGTTTCCTTTTATTTTTTAAGCATTTGGTGTCACTTTATTTTTTTTGTTGAAGATTGAATGGGTTTTATAAATAAATTATAAAATGATTATTATTCATAATAATTACCTATTTAATATTCTGTTTAGAAATGATTCAGCAATTATGAAAACATGTATCTTTTGTATGGAAGCCTCTAATTGGAAATCGAATTGGCTGAAAGAGCTGGAAAGAGAAATAAACAGATTAGGTCTAAATTGGCTATGAAGAGAACTAGGGTCTATAAACACGAAAACTATTGGAAGAATAGTAAAAGAGAGGGCAAACGAAATTTCGAGGCAATACATTTTTAGTAATATTAGAGACCTAGGATCACTAAAATACTATAGGGAGGCTAAACAGTTTTGGTAACAGGAAGAATAATTATATTAGACTAAATTCAAGGGAAGGGAGAACAGGAATGGCATGGTGGAGATTAGCTATCTGGAGGCTCAAGAATAAGAGAGGGAACGTAGAGAAAGATAAATGTCCTTTATGTGGACTAGCGGAAGACGCAATGCATATTGCTTTAAAGTGTCAGGCAACGAATGATTTGAGAAAAGGTTGGGTGGATAAAAAATTTCTACAAATAAACGCTATAGTAGCTTATAAAAAATGAATGGCCTCCTAAACGCCAGAAATCTGTATAAATTAGGAAAATTTCTTTTTAGAGTTAAAATTAGATGGGGAGAGAAAGTCAAAGCTCTAACGGATATGCAATTATAAATGTTGAATAGTCTGACACGATAGGAAACTACGAAAAGTAGGCAATGAAGTTAACAGAATAATTTTTAAGAGATTGAGTATAGAAATGAAAAAGTTAAAGTAAGAGTTTTAAATACAAGAGCTATACTTATTATTAGTTTTTGTTATTATTATTATTATTATTATTATTATTATTATTATTCTTATTATTATTATTTTGAATGAAGGATATTTATAGGTCCAATATGTATTACTTTTTGTAATATTTATATAGACAGTGATGGCGGATTAAGAACTGGAACACATCTAATCCGGCATGACGTGAACAAAGATTGATTAAATAAATAAATAAATAAATAAATAAAAATTACCTATTAACTATTATTATTTTTCGCTATAAATTCAGTTATGGAACTATCATTAGTCCAAAAGTACACATGAATCAAAATTTATTATTCTCTTGCCCGACCAATTCTGTCTTAGGGATGAGGTATGGCTATGATTGTATATTTTTTGTAGAGCCACCAACGTAGATCAGTCGGCAGGCTCCCTAGACTGCTGATCCGGAGGTTCGCTCGGGCTTGGATTCTGATTTACGTTGGCTGATTACCTGGTGGGTTTTTTTTTCCAGGGTTTTCCCCAACTATAAGGCAAATGCTAGGTAATTTATGGCGAATCCTTAGCCTCACTTCCTTCCGCCAAAAAGTTGCAATCTTGTAAAATCTTGACTTATTCCACATCTTGAAGCTTCAATGTTAATGTAAGATCTATGGAAAACAATAAATGAAATGAAAATGGAAAATGAAAAGGACAATTATAATATCAAAATCCTGAAGAATAACTGCTGGAGTGATGAAATTCATGAAGCGTACAGGAAGAGTAACAAAATTTGATTAAGACCTACAAACGAAATGAAGAAATGCTGAAAGAATTTACAAAATAAAACCGGTTTTACAGTGTGTAAATACTCCAAGGCGAAATTTGGGAAAACATGTTAGAAGAATGGAAAGAGCACGCATCTCTAAACAAGTTCTGCACTTGGTATTTCATGGGCAATATCTTTTGGTCGACCGGCAAAGAGATGAACTGATATGGGAACTTAACAGACCACTTTGGTCTAATACATGTTAGCAAGATTATTATTTTTTTATTCCTTTAGTATTCTGGCAATAATTTCGTTGGCATAAAGATCAAGATAAAAACTTCCTACTTCTTTAAATTTCAATTCGTAAGTCCAGTCATTGTTAACGACTATAGAAGTGACTTCAACAGACTGAAGTTTGTATCAGCCAGTGGTGTAGATCAGGCGGTAACGCGTTTACTTGCTAATCGAGAGCTGTAGTTGGGCAGATTCGATTCTCGCTTGGGCTGATTACATCGCTGTTTCTTTTTCCGAGTTTTTCCTCAACTGTCAAGTAACCTTATGACGAATGCTCGGCTTCATCTCGCTATCACCAATTCCATCGAAAATAAGTAACCGAGCGGTTGATGCAATGTTATCAAATAGCCGACTAAAAAGTCAATGTCATATGTTTGTAGTCAATTGGATGGCAAATGTACATCGATAATTTTTAGCTTGTGCTTTATTGGTATCACGATGTTAAATGTTATGTTTTATTTAACGACGCTCGCAACTGCAGAGGTTATATCAGCGTCGCCGGATGTGCCGGAATTTTGTCCCGCAGGAGTTCTTTTACATGCCAGTAAATCTACTGACATGAGCCTGTCGCATTTAAGCACACTTAAATGCCATCGACCTGGCCCGGGATCGAAGCCGCAACCTTGGGCATAGAAGGCCAGCGCTATACCAACTCGCCAACCAGGTCGACTGGTATCACGATCTTATGAGTGAATAATATAATTAATAAGGGCAGATTTTTTTTTTATAAATTGTTTTTATAGATATTAGATTGTGGTTTATTGGTGGAGTAGTTTTGTTGGTAGATGTAATTGAAATTTCGTAATATATCCAATAATGACATTCTATTATGGATCTAGCTTTATACCCATATTAGAGCAACAGCGGCTCTCCAAGGTTACTTTTATGTTTCTTTGAAACAGGTAACATAATGCATAATGCTTAGTCATCGTTTCTTCATAACTGCTTTCTCACTAGTTGAATGTGTTACTATTAGAAAGTTTATACGTTATAGTAATTGAGGGTATTTTTCTTTTTGTACTTCCAATAATAATGCGACCCACTTGCACCGAGTGTTAACTGAGAACCACTGTAATACCACATACTGTACCTGTATTTTCTTTGTTTTCTATTATGAAGTCCTAGTTCTCTTCCCAGCGCCTGATGTATTCAAATTGTATCCGTTGGTCATATTTACATATAATAATAATAATAATAATAATAATAATAATAATAATAATAATAATAATAATAATAATAATGATAATAGTAATAATTATAATTATAATAATAATAATTATTATTATTATTCATTCATTCATTCATTCATTCATTCATTCATTCATTCATTCATTCATTCATTCATTCATTCATTCATTCATTTTCTTCTGCCCAAAGACAGATCTTTCACTGCAAACCCAGCATTCTCCAATCTTTTCAATTTCCCGCCTTCCTCTTAGTCTCCGAATATGAGTCATATCGTCGTTGTTCCTGCAATAACTCCTGTGTGCAAAATATACAATTTTTCAGTAGGAAGAAAAAACACATTTATTCATTCTATGGCAATGGTACATAGGAGATTGTGAATTCTTACATTTTTGAAAGAAAGAAATATAATTACATAGTCTATATAGGAGATTTTATTATGTGTTGTATCACTATTTAAATTATTTATTAGAGAAAAAACCTGAAAATCGATAAATATGTCACATAGGAGTTATTGCAGGAACAACGACGATATATCTTAATATTGCCTATCATCTGATATCTTCTGCCCCGAACTCTTCTCCCATTCAATATTCCTTCATTTTCAACTTAATGTTTTTGTATTATTTTTTCCTGTTAATAATTTAACTGGAATATATGAAAAATAATTAATGAAATTAAATAATATAAATGTAATAGAGAAGAATATAAATAATATTAATCGCCTTAAAGGTAATGTTAATGCTCCTTCAGTAGGCAGTTTCTTCTCAGCCAGTGACCCAGCCAATTCCTTTTCCTCTTCCTGATCAGTTCCTTACAGCGTCATTCTTTCTTCCTCCATTCTTTCTAGCACTGCTTCATATCTTATTCTGTCTGTCCATTTCACGCGCTCCATTATTATCCATTATCCATATTCCAAATGTTTTTAGTCGTTTCTATCGATTTTGTTGTAATGCCCATGTTTCTGCTTTTTACATAAATACATACATACATACATACATACATACATACATACATACATACATACATACATACATACATACATACTCTTGACAAGATAATGTTATTATTTAACTAAATTTTCTCATCAGAAGTAATTGCTAAATTACTATAATTTGGTTTAAGAGACCATTACTTGCTTTCAGTCATCCGATGATTAATTTATTTTTAAAATTCAGTTAATAAATCCATTTGTTGAAATACTTTCGTATCTGCTTTGGTTCATTCATCAACTTTAGTTACTGCAGGGGTTTCTAAAATTCGTTTTAGAGCTGTTTTTAGTGATTAATTAAATATTTTTATTTTGCTTATTTCTGGGTTAACAATCTACATACATACATACATACATACATACATACATACATACATACATACATACATACATACATACAGTCCACACCTGTGGAGTAACGTTCAGAGCATCTGGCCGCGAAACCAGGTGGCCCAGGTTCGAATCCTGGACGAGGCAAGTTACCTGGTTGAGGTTTTTTCCGGGGTTTTTCCTCAACCCAATACGAGAAAATGCTGGGTAACTTTCGGTGCTGGACCCCGGACTCATTTCACCGGCATTATCACCTTCATTTCATTCAGGCGCTAAATACCCTAGATGTTGATACAGCGTCGTAAAATAACCCAATATAATAATAATAATAATAATAATAATAATAATAATACATACATACACATACATACATACATAACTTTGTATAAATAGGTAGTACGTGCATATAATATGTGCGTTCGTGCGTGGTTTCACTTGCCTGAGAACTGAACCAGGAAGCTGCATGAGGATTTGTGATTGTTGCAGGTGTGTTCCTGTTGGCAGTAATCGGGGCGGGCTGCCTCGTCGCATCTTACGGTATATTCGCATTCTCTCCGATAGATATAATCATAAGCCAAGTAAGTTGCACATGAAATCTTATGTAATAATGTGACATCAATCACCATTTCCTAGTCCATTAACATCACTCATCTTCATTTAACATAACTGATAAGGTAATCCTTCTAGCTTCTGAGAAGCACCATATCTTTTCCACAAGCGTCGAATAATTGCTAGATTCTTGTTAGGGAGGTTGAATGCTGAGTTCACATACGGCATTTTCAAGCGTCCGAGTTAAAGGAATGAGAACGAAACATAAAATTTGTGCCATCCACACACATCCGCTGTACCGGAACCCATGGAACCAAAGTGCTGTCTGAAGTAACTCCTGGACAAACCAGTACGTTCATTTGAGAATATATAGACAATACAGTTGTGACGCTTTGAACAGAACCAGAGTTTAGTGATTTGTAATTTTTAAACAACTTTTATTGTTTCTTTCACATTGCACATAAATATGTAGAATTTATTTGCAAGATTTGGTTCAATGACTATTCATTAAGTATTATACGAAACTTTCACATAGTTGCGAGATTTTAGTCTTTGCACAGTTCCACGTTGGACCTCTCTATATTTTTAACATTGTTCAAGCGAGGTAATCTGATTACGCGAACAGTGAAATTTTGACCATTTTTCCGCACATGCGTTGCGCGTAAACATCTCAAAAGCGTATGTATCAATTATTCGTAGCAAATCTAAAACTTCATTCACCGAACAATCACGTGACTTATGACGGTCACGATAACGTATTCCGTCCTCTTGTTAGTAAGTGAGACAAGCAAGTTATTATATCATTAATTAATTAATTAATTAATTCAGAACAGTTATAACATAAAATAATCATTTTTAGAGAAGTATTGAGTGACTATAAACATGAAAACACAACCAGGATGCAATACATAAAAAGACCTGTCTATCACACTAAACATTTTTTAAATGCCACATTAGACTTGAGATTGTTTTTAAATTTATTTCTGTTGTCTGTTTCTTGTAAATGTATAGTTTACATGAATCTGCTAGTTTTAGCTCTAGAAGCTCTAAGTAAATATGTATGAATAAATAAATCAATAGGCCTACTTTGAGTGTAAAGGAGGAATTTCATCAGTCTGCAGTACTCAATTTCCTTAACCACTTCACATAATTCATAAGCACATTCTAATCATATTTACATGCAGCTTTAAATAGGGAGACCAGATTCACATCGATAAAAAAGAGGACACAAAGTTTCAAAAAAGACATTGTTCGAAAAAAGAGGACAGAAAATATGTACTTAGATTTAGGCTTAGGTCTATATTGTACTTTAACTTACGTCAATATCTGTTTTATTACAACATATTTACAGTACAGATTTAGGCTTATATCAAACTTAAAAGTATGTTAATATCTATTTTATTACAAAATATTTATGATAAATCTGAATAATAATAATAATAATAATAATAATAATAATAATAATAATAATAATAATAATAATGATTTTACAGTTAGTTACATATGAAAGTCAAGGGAACTATAATATTAAAGAGAACAAAATATTTATATAGACTTAAGCTTAGGCCTAAATTATACTTAAATGATGTCAATATCTATTTTATTACAGCATACTTTTGATAAAACTTAATGATATAAAATTATTTTACAGTTATATACATATGAAAGCAAAGACCATAACAATTAAGAGCAAAGAGAGTTATGCTTGTTGGCAAAGAGTATATTCCATCGATGCTGCTGCCACTTACAGGCAAATTACTTGTAAAATGTCTCGAATCAGATAATTTCAAAATATCAGGCATACAAGTTACGAAAAGGAGGACATTTCTTGATTTTTTAAAAATCCGCCTGGACCTCGGACAAAAACCTAAAAAGGAGGACATGTTCGGACAAAAGAGGACGTCTGGTCATCCTAGCTTTAAATGCATTACCTCAACTGCTTTCGTGCAGCTTGGATAGACTACAGATTTTGACCATATCGTTCAACTTAGCCCTCCCCCGGTGCAAAGACCCTGAAATCTCGCACCAGTATTAATAAAAAAACTTAATTCCTCGTTATTAACAATCTTTTTCCTGGGTAACCTGTACGTATTGGGTTCCCGCAAAGTGCTTGCTGCTCAGTTACAAGATGAACAATTTCTAAAGAAGCTAATTGAAGATAGAGTTTTTCACCGCAGCCTGAAGCTTATTGTGCTTACCGCTCCTGTTCTGTGAATGATATTTGTCGCCGAACGGTCGCGCTCTTGTACAAACAGCACCTGTACCGTGAACTTAACCCGGGCTTGGCAATGATGATAATGGTATGTGAATTAATTATGGCGAAATGAATCCGAGGTCCAATGCCGTAAATTACTTAGATATTATGCTTTAATTGATTGAGGGAAAACCTCAGAAAAAATTCAACCCGGGCCCGCTTATTTTACAGTCAGATATGCTCGCCGTCACTCCACAGTGGTGGACTGAAGATAGAAGTAGACAGGCAATTAATACAACGAAAGATGTCTTTGATACTTTTTTTACTTATTACACGTTTTCCATAAAATACAAACTTTTATTGAAAAATGAAGCGACTGAATCCACTGTTCTCTTCGCTTATTAAGTAATCCAGCTGCTTCAGTTAAAGAAGTAATTTTTAAATGATTTTATATACGATAAAACACGTTTCGACAATTCAACGAAAACTGAAAAGATCGATTCTCATTGTATTATGATGTGATGTTGGATTCTATTCACGTCTTCCTTTTGTAGGCATCGGACGCACTAAAATGCAATGTGTGAACCTATCTAAGCTATGTTTCTCGCAAGGTCTTCCGTGATGTTCGAAATCGGCATCCGTATCCATTAAAAATTTATTATTTATGTCTTACAAATATAATAAAAAATAGTTAAATTTTCTATAGGTCAGATAATACACGACTAGGTTCTAGTCTTTCGTGACATTTCTAAGGATGAACCCTAATATATTGGGTCATAGTTCTCCTTAAAATTGAGCATTTTCCTAATGTAACAGTTCACTTATTTTGGTTACCGGAACCTTTATCTTGGTAGTAAAACCAAAGAGGTGGCAGGAGTTATGTTTCATATCTAGATTTTTAGTAGTGGGTAATACCAAGACAAAGATTTGACTCTCTACTCTAAGTGATAACTCTGCTGACAGCATTCAAGGCACTGTTGACTCTGTAACAAATAAAATCATGCTTTGTGGACTAAAACTTAGCAACATCTTTATCTTCATTTTCGTCTTTGTTATATATCTGTGTTCTGGTATTCCAGTTTAGTTAGTTGAAACCTCAGACGATGAGGTCCAGCTTTCTCGTCAATGCTCTATGACCTTCATACATCCGACGGGAAGATTTGTCTTAATTTATACGATGTTGTTCGACGTTTTATTTATATAGACATCACATTGGTACTTTCACTCAATTGGAAATATCCCTTATAATGCTTTCACCCAATTGGAAATATCCCTTATAATGCTTTCTTGTCTTATCTTGTCTTTTTCATCACTTAAAGTTTCCCTATGTTCTTCATAAAATTATCATCTCAGATGTTATGTGAAGTTGTACCGTTTAGTGTCTGTCCTTAACTTTCCATTATAAACCAATACATGTTTATTTATGTAGTCTAATCTTATCACAAGCTATTAATTTATTATGCCTGAAACATGTATATAGCAAATTATTTCCCTCGTTATACGTTCTAATAGGATACGTCCTCTTTTCAGATTTTATCTTCAAAATTCTCTAAATCTCTCCACGGCAAGCCTCGGAGTGAGACAAGTGGCCAACAGGCTTGGAGCTCATATAGGTATTTCACTCTCAAGACTCCTCGTGAGGTCGCGAAACTAGCGAACCTGTAGATTTTCCTCCCTCCTACCCGTCCCTTCTAGTCATTGTTAATGCCACTTTTGTGCCTTGAGGCTTGATACCTTACAAACATTGATTGTACCTTGATGGTATGTGCAGCGAATGAGGATACAAAAAGGCTCGACCCTGTACAACTTATGGGAGAAGCCTCCGGTGGACGTGTACATCAAGGTGTTCGTGTTCAACATCACCAACGCCGATGAGTTCCTGTCCGGCAAGGAGAAGCTGCGCGTGCAAGAAGTCGGTCCATACTTCTACAGGTATCTATATATACATAACTATTCCTATTTTGCTATTTATACAATTTTTATTTTTAGCTTCCCTTTCTTCGTTCCTTCTTTCTTTTTCTGTAATCTTCCTATTTTTTAATTTTATCTCTTTCGTTATTTTCTATAATTTCCTATTTTTTTTAATCCTTTCTCTTATCTCACCTCGCATCCCATTTCTACCCTTTATATTTATTCCTTTGCCCTTTCTTTTCTCTATCTTATTTCTCGTTTTATTCATCTCTATATATTCTGGACCTTTGTTATTTCGTTTTCTTTTTTATTATCATAATTTTTCTTTCATAATAGTTCTTTCTCTTCCTGTCATATTTTATCATCATTCTCATTTTTCACTTCTTCTAGATTAACTTTATTTTATTTCTTTCCCTTATTTACCTCTCCTTCTTATATTCTTTCTCCTCTGCCTCTTAATTGTCTTCAGTTACTGCAACATACGTTTTCATTTTCTCCTTCTCCTTATAATCATAGACTATTTATTATTTTTCCTTCTGTTTTCCCTCGTTTTCTCTTTTATGTATTATGAAACTAATTTTTTATTTATCCGATCGGATGGTTTTGTAGGTAGACACGAACGGTTATTGATTCTAACTTCCTCTTGTTATGCCTGGGTAAATTTTCATAGATGCAAATAAATTATTGCAAAATATTTCCTGCACGCATAATTATACTTAAAACGTAAAAGTTATAAATTAAGTCAAATAGGCCTATCTAACTTTTCAGTATTGCAAAAAGTGCCTTTCGTATGCAGTCTCTTTTTGATGTGTAATAAATAATTTTCATGTAAGTCGGTCTATGTTTCTTTAAATGAAATTTCAATTAGATAAACTATAAACAGTAATAATATTAGCTCCACGGTAACGGAACAGAATTGTTACGAATACGCAAAACAACGTACAATAATAATAATAATAATAATAATAATAATAATAACAATAATAATAATAATAATAATAATAATAATTTAATTAATCTTGCAGAGCTAAGGCCAGTTGGCCTTATCTTCCGCCCACCAGACTCTAATTCTGATTGAATACAATAGGCTTACAGTAGTGGTTACATTAATATATAGATCATAAAACAACATGAAAGTGAATGATGAAAGTAAAAGTAAATAATGAAAAAGAAAGAATATTTCAACCAAAATTTTTGTTACAAGAGATTTTATTTTAATATCTAAACTATAATGATTCAAGAAGAAATTTAAACGAGAAAGTCGTTTCGGTTGGAAAGGAATGAAAATTACTCAAAGAATTAAGACAAGTGTAAAATACATTTTTAAACATATTTTTGCAATAATTAAGTAGCGTTTATATAAGTAAATAATGTGAAGAAATTAAAAAGTAAAATATAGAGGGAAGAAAGATAGCAAAACATAAAAAGAAACAGTGGAAGAGAGAAAGAAAGACAAATTGGAAGAAGAGAAGAAGGAAAGAAAGAAAGAAAATACATTGGGAAAAGAAAAACAAAGCAAGAGACAAGGAAGACAGAAATAAAAATAAAGTGTAAAAAAGACGAAAATTAGAAGTAGAATAAAAGATAAAGAGAAAGTGGAGAGAAAAAAAGTAAGAAGATGAAAATAAAGAGCAGGAAGTCGTAAATGAAAGAAGAAAGAGTAGGGACATAGGAAAGAAAGAGAAAATTGACAGGGGGAACAAACTATAAAACAATAGAAAGGGAAATGTGAGGAATGGAAAGAAAGATAAAATTAAAAGAAATATGTATACCTATATTAAATATACAAATAAAGTAGTGAGAAATGAAGCAAAGAAGAAATTACTATAGATAACAGAGACACAAAGGTAAGAAATAAATGAAAATAAAGAATAAAGACGGAATAAATAAAAAAGAATTCGTGAAAAGAGCAAAGATAAAATGAAAACCGGGAGAGAATAGAAAGAAGACATAAATAAAATAAAATGGAGCGAAAGAAAATATACAGAAGGAGAGAAAATGAAAGAATGAAATTTATGAAAATATCGGGAGAGAAAAACAAATATGGAAAGAAGAATTGCGGCAATTGAAAGTGTTGTGAGGTGGTGTGTAAGAAAGGTATAAGTAGCTGAGTATGTAATTATAATTAATGCTATAAAATGGCATTATAAAATTATGTAGAAGATTTCATAACACACTGGCAACGAAATGCTTTCGATTAATGTTACGTTTGCACAGGCTCTGCATTACGCAATATATGACCTTGAAATTATGTAAGATGAAGGTTCAATGGAACATATGTAACTTTTATTATAGCTGTTTTTTATTGTAAAATAATAAAACGGCAGAAAGTATGAATTAATCTTATCTTATAGTTACGGTCATTACTATGCTCAATAATTAGAACAATATATAAACGCATACCTACCTAAATCGTTACGTGAATACGTACAGTACATTTCTCTTTCTTATGCAATTTCTTGTTTTAAGCTTCGTTACAATTCATAATTTTAGAAGTGTTGTTTACAGGTTTGGTACTGTAATTTACTTTAAAATAAAATGACTATATATAACGATTATATTGCATATTTATGTTATCCTTCCTTGATGTTAATAACATTTTATTACATCCTGTACGTTTGACCACATTAGAAGCAATAGCTTTTTTTTCTATGAGGTAACACTCACATTTGAAGACCTTGCAGACTGTGCTTAAAGGGTTATTCCTCTCGATTCATTTCACACTGATCAGGTCACCTTTCTTCACTTGGAAATTTATACCGGTTTCTCTTGTCAGACAACATTGCACCAGGTGTATCGAACTGTGTGACTTTAAATGACCTTAATTCAATGCAGTGTAACTCGTGACTTTGCTAACTGTAGGCCTATTATATAAAATCAATTTTTAGGTACTTAAAACTCTGCTTTGAGATTGTATTACGTAAAAATGCCTTTTGTCAACCAGTGCATGATAAAAAGTATCTCTATGAAGTGACACATATTGTACTATCTCATGTATTTTAAGTTGTAATTTATACATTTAAAATTCATTCGTGTTACGAAATATGAATAATGTTAGCGACTATTTTTATGTTCATTTCATATCCTTCTTAGCTCAAGAATTATATACCAGATATTAAAATCATTCCTTTATTTACCTATATAAAACAGAGTAGTGTAAATTCCGATTTGTCATGTAGGAATTAAATTTACATAACGAACACCAGTGAAGCAAGTGCTTGATACTACTTGACTACCGTGTATCTGAATATGTTAATTTTGAAAGCAGCGAGAAGGCAAGCAAGACCAGACCGGCGCCACTGGCTAGTGTGTGGCGCTATAGTTAAAAAGCACCATATGTTCCAAATCGTATTCTTTTACAAGCAAACATCTCATGAGAGCAGATAAAAAGTTGATTTTTTTTCTTCCACCATGTCAATAATGACAAAAAAGTGCTTATACAAATTTTGGCAATTTTAGCGCAATTACGAGGGCAGTGATGAAAGTAAGTTTCTCCTGGACCGTATACAGAAAAAAACACAATTTCATGGAAAGATTTATTGGAAAACATAGAGCAATTATTGAGCTATTTTTCAAATATTCCACAACGGAATTGAGAAATTTGTCATATCATGGGATCAACTTTTGTATTCCTGTGTCGTAGAAGTCTGCCGTCTGAGATTGGAACCAGTGTGTGACAGCCGTCTACACCTCTCTGTTGATCCCACTTCTCTGTTGATGTCTCAATTCCGGTGGGAATACATTGAAAATTAGTTCAACAATTGAATATCTCCCCAGAATATAGATTTAAGTACATAGCGTAACAATGTAACATGTACCCTTATTCCGGGAGTATTCAATCGCTGTATCTGTTCCAATAAATCCTTTCATGAAATTGTCTTTTCATTCTACAAACGTTCCCAGGGAAACTACCTTTTTGTACGGCCCTCGTAATAAGCGCTCGAGTGGCCAACATTTGTATAAGCACTTGTTTTGGCATTATTAACATGGTGAAAGAAAAAAACGAACTTTTTTATCTGCTCCCATGAGAATGTTTGATTGTTAGCTGAATTCAGAACGCGGTACTCCTGTCGAAACTATGATTTTTGTGAGTCATGGCATTGTCCCCCTCCTAACTTTACATACATTTTGATTGATTTTATCTGGGTGTATATGAATGCGTTTACCACGTTCAATTGAAGACAAACAACGTTCAGTTTCATAATTGAAATCAATATTTCGAGACACAATCTGGCAAGGACATCACATATAACTGGTTTACATTTTAGCTAATTCTAGCACAAAATTTAGTTTAGCTTTGCAACCGCGCTTGGTATCTTCTAATTGTCATGTGCCGATACGGTTCACTGGCTCCAACTTGGACAGGTGCTACCCCAGGCAGATAACCTACTACCTCTTCTCACTAGCTAAAATATCTGCGAACGAAGAGTACTCGTATGTTGAAAGTTATTGAATAAATAACAGTGACGTGACAGACAAAATAGTATTCGCTAAAACCTGCTCCGTATAGTCTTTGTCTACACCAGATTCTAATTCTATTAGCCGAGTTTAAAAGCTAGATTTTTGGGATGTAAAACAGTTGTTCAGTTAACGCTGTGTTTTGTAAATCGTAATATCTCTGTCAACGTTTTTTGATGTTTGGATGAAGATGGAAAGTGAATAATAATGCAAAGAATAACAGTCCAAGATGATGGCGGTCTGCTACTGCTGATGGTGATGATAAGGCCGGTGATAAAGAATTGGTGATATGATGATATTGATGATAGTAATGATAATAACATTACTGTTTTTACCAATGGTGATGAGATGGAGAATTGAAGGAATGATGATAATGCCAATTGTTATAATGATAACGGTGATAATCAGAGCTGCGATTCCTTTAACCAAAACATTGAAAATAGGTTAGTGGTGTTTGGACTGCAGCTGCAGTCTGACTGTAGCTCGTATAGAGTTACGAGAGTACACTCGCAACGGAAATACGTTATCAAAGGAAGTCGTCCCGTGAAGGTTTGTTTGTTTTCCTTACTCAGGTATACATGAACGTTTAATTTGTTTCGAGCACAAGCGCTAATCAGAATGTAGTCTTACGTTGTTCAGAAATATGCTGAAAATAAGAAAACACAATATGCAACAAATATCGGTAAACAAATTTGGCTGTGAGTACTTCTGTGTGAAAGGGTGTAATATATTTTGTAAAGCACAGTATGTGATGTGGAAATAAGAGCGGAAAAAAATACATTTCGTACAGTCACATTGTGATTCAAGAATACATAGTGAACATACGAAAATTCATGTTAAAACACAACAGGAAGAACTCCCATCCACCTCACGGAGTACAAGTACCCAACAGGATTTTTCACCCTCTTTTTCTTTTGATACAATCAGAATGTATATTGTAATTTATTGTCATGAAGATCAGTTAACCATATACTGGTAACTATTTGTTACGCATAGAAGTATATTTTATTTATGTATGTCAAACTGTACTTAGGAAAATGGAGAAAGTTACACAACGCAGAACTGTACGCATTATATTCTTCACCTGACATAATTAGGAACATTAAATCTAGACGTTTGAGATGGGCAGGGCATGTAGCACGTATCTGGGCGAATCCAGAAATGCATATAGAGTGTTAGTTGGGAGGCCGGAGGGAAAAAGACCTTTGGGGAGGCCGAGACGTAGATGGGAAGATAATATTAAAATGGATTTGAGGGAGGTGGGATATGATGATAGAGACTGGATTGGTCTTGCTCAGGATGGGCTTATGTGAGGGCTCCAATGAACCTCCGGGGTCCTTAAAAGCCAGTAAGTAAGTAAGAATGTCAAACTGTAATTACTAGTTTTTGTTATTCATAGAAGTATATTGTAATTATTTTATGTATTTTATTTAATTACTTTTGAAAGTTATATGAAGTTTAATGTGTTAAATCCAGTGCAAATGTTGCTCAATAATGAAAAATGTAAGTTTAGTATACATGAAACTTTGTTTCACTACCTTCCTGGATTTTTCACCCGATTGTACCTGTATACATGCGAGCACTGCTTCCGAATGGAATCGTAAATATATTCTCTGTCTCTTTCTTTCCTCTACAAACATAGTCGCTGCGTCGTTTACAGCACCGCGCAGTTAAAGGAATCTCAGCACTTGTGATAATTATGGAGAATTTATGGATTGTAAGGACAAAAGCACTTTTAAATCGTTTGGATTGAATCTAGGTAACCGAATTGGAAAGCCGACGCTCAGCCACACCGGGGCTAGAACCGTATTCCTCTGCGAGGGTATCCGACGTACTAGCCACTTGATTAATAGTACATTTTTATAGACTTTTTATGCACTCGTAAAAATCGAGACATGCAATCTTACGTGCCACCTTGAAGGGAAAGTATGACCTCCATGAGGTTTATTCGTTGAGTAATTTCTCATGAAAGGTTGTAATGTGACCTTATGGTGTGTTTGAAATTTTCCGTAGAAATCTTGACGACATGAGACGTGAGCATTCGTATTAATGAAAGTCGTGGTGTAACAGTATTATGTGTACTATTTACGCAATAGAAAAAAAAATATTTCTTTAGTTCTAGAAATTTTCCGTCAGTATGATAATCTTGTGATAATTAATATTCCGAAGCGAAAACAATTCGAGGAACAAAAGGTGACAGCAAGAGAGGAGAATCCTACGAATAGTCGCTTCTGCTTAGAAGTAAAATGGTAACATCTGTCAAACTCTAGAAGAAAATTAAACTTTTCTTAGTAAATGAGGTGAAAAAGTCTTTCTTGAAATATATTAGTCACACACACGTACGCACACACACACAAATTTTGTGTTCATTTACTGTGTCGAATTATAATATTACATCTCTGATATATTTAAGAAAGAGTGGCAAAAAGAGATTGGATTTCCAACTCTTAAATATATCCTTCTGCATTTTAAATTAATTTATAATTTTCTGAGTTTGTGCGTCTTTTCACCGAAAGAAACTGCGTGAGATACAGCGACATGAAGATAATGATGCAATAAAAGTGGCAGATAAACCGAATTTTTTTAAGTTGGTTATTTAACGACGCTGTATCAACTACGAGGTTATTTAGCTTCAATGAGATTGGTGATAGGAAGATGGTATTTGGAGAGATGAGGCCGAGGATTCGCCATAGATTACCTGGCGTTCACCTTACGGTTGGGAAAAACCTCGAAAAAACCCAACCAGGCAATCAGCCCAAGCGGGGATCGAACCCGCACCTGAGCGCAACTTCAGACCGGCAGGCAAGCGCCTTAACCGACTGAACCACGCTGGTGGCTGGTAAACCGAAATACTAAAAATGTCATATTGAAGTACTCGTACATTCCACTTTGATACGAAGCCATCGGCTGTCTAGACTACTGCAGGTATCTCTTCGGCATTGTGTAATGTTGTGGATTATGAACTTCATGGAATATACGATGTATTATGTTGCTACTGAATTTTCACATCATATCTCATTTTACATATTTTCTCGTGAAAATTCGGCCAATGTATGAAGCCGGTGTCCTTCCAGCATGCTGATGAATTTGGAGAGCTACAATAGGTAGCGGAATTCGGTTCCGAAAATCAACTATAACGGTAGGGAGATCACCGTGCTAACCACGCGATATCCTTCTACTGGTTGGATGATCGTCCACTTTACTGAGGCATGTGAACGTAGGGCTAGCAGTCGGCTGGTCGGCTTGGTCCTCTATAGGCTGTCGTACTCAGTGTTAAACCTATTGTCATTATTATTATTATTAGTAGTATTATTATTATTATTATTATTATTATTATCTAATTTTACATATAAAATGACTATGGAAATTCGTCGGCGTTGTAATTACAATAGAACTGGAAAACGTAAGTGTTTGCAAATTTGGCTTAGGCTACGACATTAATCAACAGTAAAGTCACTAAAGGTTTTGATTTATCTAGAGAAAATCAAAACTCGAGTGGGATTTAATTGACTATTACACGATTAGAAGAAAGTATATAAAGATTAGAAGTAACAAAGTACTCCAATACAATAAAATATTAATTGACTTACGCAAATACAACTGTTTTCAAATGTATTATTGCACCATTACGCTAGATGGCAGTTGTGCCAACTATGGAATCTTCATTGAACTCTGTAGACGGTTACTAATAAAGAAGGCTTTGTTGATTCAGTTTCGTTTTTGTTAAAACATTTGCATTCCACTTCAATCATCCGAATCCCAGTAATCAACGTCACTTGACAGATGATTTTCAATAAATCTTAGTATTAAATAATCTCTGACACGTGACTATCCATAATATCATATAGCAGAAGCTATAACATAACCTAAATAATATAAACATGTGTTAGAAAAGTTTTAATTAGGGATGATGAAATAAACAAGAAAACTTTTAATTAACGATGATGAAATAAAAAATAAACATGAATAATTTTAAAAGAAACAATTATTGAAAGTACAATTTTCAAATTTGAGTGTTTTAGTGGTTGGTGGGTTCAGTTGATGTTATATTGGACGTGTGCGTAAAAGAAGTGAACTCGTTGATGTACATGGTGTATTCCTCAACTTATTCAGGATTTCCGAATGGTGCTCTTCATTTATTTGTAAATAGGGTTTCAGGGAAGATGCATAGCTATGACCAGTGATCCTTATTACTTCTTGTTATTGAATGCCAATGCGAGTCATATTTGAAACTGCTGTGCATCGACTGGAGTGGTTTCTAATTTTCTGTTTTTTGACGTCCAGACCAGTGCAGTTTGAAATGTTGGCAAATAAAGAAACAAATGCTAGGGACGCGATATAATTAAACAAATGCTAGGGACGCGATAAAATTAAACAAATGGTAGGGACGCGATAAAATTGTGCGATAGGCAGCCATGATTGGTTGAAATACGTCCTTTCGTACCGTTTTATTGGTCAAAAGTAGTATGACGTATTAAAAGTGTAATAGTCAGTTGAATATAGTAAGGATTTTTATGCCTGTATGCCACAAAGTTATTAGCATGACATAAAAAGCTGATCTTTCAATATTACTCCAAGAAAATGTCGTGGTTTGAGTTTTTCGACCGTATAAGCTATCACTGTCGGCCAAGTTTGAAGCAGAAACAGGGTCAGGGAGCTACTGAGTTATGGTGAAATAACTGAAATTTACCATTTTTCAATTTTCCTACAAAAAAATATTTTGTCTATGAGAAATATTTGTGCAAAGTTTAATTTCATTATTTGAATTGTAGATGATCTAAATATTAATTGTTTTAAAGGGTCGTAAGCTAACCTGATCGCCAGGTAGTTTCCCTTAAATGCAGTTTCCTAGATATCATTTGACATTTTTATCGCACTTTTTAAACACTGTATTCTATGGAAATGTGTGTTATTATTTGTGTCACTTGAACAGTACACGCAGTATAATTTTTATGCATGACCTTAAGAAAATTAATTAGAAAATTGAACAATAAATAATTTTTTATTCCAAACCAAAAATTATAAAAAAAACACAATTATTTTACTCATTAAATGATTCACTTACATGTTAAGCCATGAAACTAGGAAAAATCGTTATACATTCATATGTACTTAATTTGATTTATTGGTAAGATAATGGAATTTTATATTTAATTTTTTATGAACCAAATTTACAAACCAAAATCTGAAAATGTCAACATCATTTTATGTTAATGAAAAGAATTAGTGATTAAAGTTGCATTGAAATTAGACCAAAACTGTGTAAGTTTTAAAACTCGGCAGCGCACACCCTTAAAAAAAATAAGAGCCTTTGGCGTCTTCTACCCGACGCTTTGAATTCGAGTATTACGAAGCAACATTAGACATTCAAAAGCAGAAAATTCTAGTAAGTAGTCTGCATGACACAATACTACCGCTTATGACAACTCTAAATAATCATAATGATTATACACAATTTTTTTCAGTCAAAGGAATAGAATTCGGCTTCACTGTAATTGTAGTAGCTAACGATACTGCTGAAGTCACAGATGAGAATTCTCGAACTAATAAATATTAAAATACTGCTTTTTGACTATTTTTTAAATGAATTTATTTTTTATCAGACAATATATCAAAAGTAGAGAAATGATCTTGCATCATATTGTAGATATGACATGCATAAATACACACAAAACATTTCATCACAGAATGTTGGATAGTTTTTTATTTATGTGGGAAACGCTTCAGCACTGCACAGTGAACTGAATAAAAAAAAAAAGTAAATAATTTTGTCAAATCGTAAAAATATTTTTTTCGTATAGCAGAAGGATAGTGTTTTACACATATTCACATATTAATTTTCGTTATTGTACTAGATACAGTAATGGAGGAAAAAAATATTGAATATTTCCAAAATTTTACTGCTGTAAGCAGTACCGAACCCCTTAAGTGATTTTCACTTGGTTTGTAAAAAACCAGACGTGTATAATGTATGTGATAGTGATGTAATAACTGTCTCGTATGTGTTGTTGGTTAATGCCCTGGCACGCATGTAGCACACTATAAATCAACTTGAAATAAGAATACTGTCACTGCTATTTATTCCAGTTCTCCTCCTTTCACTTCATCTTCATCATCATCAGCATCATCATTACGTATGTCACTTATTCTGTTAAAAGAGACTAACAAATGTTCTCAGAAAGTAATTATAATACTATTACATTCATTTACTTATTTTATTTTCTAAAATGAATTTGAAGATTTTAGGTAGCATGAGAAAAACTTAATGTTCCACGCATTTGAGTAAAAAAGTATAAAATATTAGACAAACTGATAATAGTTAATGTAATTCTAGAAGGCATACAAAACTGTCAAAAGAATAAAAAGAAAATGGAAAGGAGAAACTGAACTTAAGAAAAGAGTGACAGGGGATTTGAGATAATCCCTATGATCGCTTGTAACATCTGTACAGATATTAGTGTAATGCAATTAGGATAAATAATTAATTATAATTTTCTGTAAGATTTAAGTGTTTCTTATGAACAAATGAGATAAGATATGAGTAACAGCCAATCCTACAACAACAACAACAACAACAACAACAACAACAACAACAACAACAACAACAACAACAACAACAACAACAACAACATTAATAATAATAATAATAATAATAATAATAATAATAATAATAATAATAATAATATACTTACTTACTTACTGGCTTTTAAGGAACCCGGAGGTTCATTGCCGCCCTCACATAAGCTCGCCATTGATCCCTATCCTGAGCAAGATTAATCCAGTCTCTACCATCATATCCCACCCCCTCAAATCCATTTTAATATTATCTTCCCACCTACGTCTTGGCCTCCCCAAAGGTCTTTTTCCCTCCGGTCTCCCAACTAACACTCTATATGCATTTCTGGATTCGCCCATACGTGCTACATGTCCTGCCCATCTCAAACGTCTGGATTTAATATCCCTAATTATGTCAGATGAAGTATATAATGCGTGCAGCTCTGCGTTGTGTAACTTTCTCCAGTCTCCTGTAATTTCATCCCTCTTAGCCCCAAATATTTTCTTAAGCACCTTACTCTCAAATACCCTTAACATCTGTTTCTCTCTCAAAGTGAGAGTCCAAGTTTCACAACCATACAGAACAACCGGTAATATAACTGTTTTATAAATTCTAACCTTCAGATTTTTTGAGAGCAGACTGGATGATAAAAGTTCCTCAAGCGAATAATAACAGGCATTTCCCATATTTATTCTGCATTTAATTTCTTCCCGAATATCATTCTTATTTGTTACTTGTTGCTCCAAGATATCTGAATTTTTCCACCTTTTCAAAGGATAAACTTCAAATTTTTATATTTCCATTTCGTACAATATTCTGGTCACGAGACGTAATCATATACTTTCTCTTTTGGCGATTTATTTTTAAATCTATCGCTTTACTTGCTTCAAGTAAAATTCCCATGTTTTCCGTAATAGTTTGAGGATTTTCTCCTAACATATTCACGTCATCCGCATAAACAAGGAGTTGATGTAATCCGTTCAATTCTAAACCCCCTCCGTTATCCTGGACTTTCCTAATGGCATATTCTAAAGCAAAGTTAAAAAGTAAAGGTGATAGTGCATCTCCTTGCTTTAGCCATCAGTGAATTGTAAAGCATCTGACAGAAACTGACCTATACGGATTATGCTGTATAGTACGTTTCACTGAGACACATTTTAATTAGTCGAACTAGTTTCTTGGGAATATCAAATTCAATAAGAATGTTATATAAAACTTCTCTCTTAACCAAGTCAAATGCCTCTTTGAAATCTATGAATAACTGTTGTACTGTACCCTTATACTCCCATTTTTTCTCCAATATCTGTCGAATACAAAAAAATCTGCTCAACAGTCGATCTAGCATGTCTAAAACCACATTGATGATCCTCAATAATTTCATCTACATATGGAGTTAATCTTCTCAAAATAATATTGAACAAAATTTTGTACTACGTCAACAAAAGTGATATTCCTCGAAAGTTACTACAGTTAGTCTTGTCCCTCTTTTTATAGATAGGTACAATTATGGACTCCTTCCATTGTTCTGGTACAATTTTTTTCCCAAATAGTAAATACAAGATTATAAATATCGTTAGGTAATGCGTTCCCATCCTCTTGTATTAATTCTGCTGGAATTTGATCGATACCTGAGATTTGTAATTTTTCTGCTTTTCTATCGCAATTTCGACTTCAGAAAGTGTGGGTTTAATAATAATTATATTGGTGATGAACAAAATGTATCATAAAATTGTGAACTAATAGAATAAAGGCTCCTTGTATTATTCTGAGAGTCGTTTCATAATTCAACTGCCGTCCAATGAGGAATCGGGCCAACCTAAAGACCTCAAACTTCTGCAAATAATACCGTTACAAATCATTTTAAACGACCATTGTAAATGTATCAAATGCCTTACGTCAATTATTTTAAAGTACTTTTATGTAATAGTTTCACTTGTAACATACGCTGTTGCATTTCGATGTAATTGGATTATTTTTTTCTAAATCACTTTACTGGGAGGTGTAGAATGTGGTGCAGATAACCTGTCACTCACTGTTTTTCTTTCTGATTATTAAATGCTTAGTGTAATACATATTTACTACTAGTCTTAACTTTTCTTTATTTGTACTTTATTGCAAAAGTACTTCGCGTGTACGATATGTAGTTCGTGCGATATTGCAACAGTAGTGTGTCTTAATCTATTATTTCTACTGTTTCGTTATCCCTTTCTTCTTAATTGAATACAGCGAAGAAAAAAGCTTTACATCACGTGCACTAAGTTCCACTTCTGTCACGTTTTGATTTAGTATGTCGCACTATTAGGTAGGCCTACTTTTTATTTAAATAGAAAGGTTTAGACTCATAAATTACTAAAAATTATTAATTATTTGCCCTGTGCTTTGACTCGAGTTGGAGCATATCGATTAAAAATACAAGGGATTTTGTTTCGATCTCGGCTGACATTTGGATATTTAACTACCGGCCATAGGGACCTGGTGCGTTCCTATCTTATTTTCGCCCTTTGTTTTCTGCGCCATATTGGCTACTTGTGAACTTGTGAATATCGCGTTGGTTCACATTTCTTACCCGAGCGAAAACGAAACGAGTCAAGGAACGGACGGTGATGAAGACTACACAATATTACAAATAGTTTATACCAGTCCTGCAAAACACATGAGTAGGGGAAATATGACGTCAGTCTCACTCCACTTCTATTGGGGATGATCGACTTATGCGTGGAGTTGTTGACATTCTTTTGCGTGTGGAAGGTCCATCATTGGCGGCACTGTAATTTTCAGAAAGGATTGTAATAAAGTAATTGTATTTATAATGCGTTATGTCGTTTCAAGGTTTACGATTACGGTATGCTAGATTTTCTGTTGGTAGGTAGTTTCTTTGAAATTTAGCTTTTCCAAAACTTTCCTCTTATCATCACCTACGGAAAGACAAATTTGTAATATTTAGGTAATGAACCTTGAAATTAATATAAATGTCACTATTCATTTCAATAAAAAATGAACACAACGAGTGACGTCCTTAATTTAACAGTATATAAATAAATAATATACTGTTCGTAATAATGAACTTACCCGAAAGTTTATCTTTTCCATATTTCCTTTATAGGCTTTGTTGAAATGTCGTTTAATATTGAAATGACGAGTGGAAATAAATTTGGTGGGACACAGTAAATAAGCAATTCTTTCGTCTTCTTCAACAACAAAATAATCATGTTCCCATTTCTTTGGAAATAGTATTTCTTCACGGGTTTAGATTTTGCCATGTTCCAGTTCTCTTCAAACTGCAGTACGTCTGTCAGTCTGTCTGTCTGATTGTTTGTTTGTTTGGGTGCACTAATTTACAATGTTGAATGACAGCATTGACCTCCGGTCATATAGCTATCAATCGCTTATCAACATACAATTTATATAGATATATACATACATAGGTAGACCTTCTTACATTATATGCACACATATATTAAAAAAAATTACATGTCTTTTAACTTATTTCCCTCATTCGTTTTTCTCTTACTTTCCAAAGGTATGTTCCCAAGGATTTTATTATCTGTTCATTTGTAATTGTTGATAGCGTATTGTATACCTGCCGCCGCGAGAATGAATGTTGATATAGCCGAGCGCAGCTAACGACCACACTGGTAGAAAAGGTGGGTGGGGTAGGAGTACGAAGGCAGTTGCTCTGAGAATCTACAGTTCTGCAGGTCTGTTTTATACGATAATTTTTGGATCAATGGAAATCGTTTTTCGACAAGGTACCATCATCATCATCATCATCATCATCATCATCATCATCATCATCATCATCATCATATCGTATATTAACTGAACATCTCAGATTTTCTCTAAGAAAATTAAATGTTTGTGGTTTGTGGGATGTGATGGTAGAGACTGGATCAATATTGCTCAGGATAGGGACAAATGGCGGGCTTATGTGAGGGCGGCAATGAACCTCCGGGTTCCTTAAAAGTCGTAAATAAATAAGTAAGTAAGGTAGAGAATAAATCAAGCCACACACATTGTATGTCTTTCATATTATTCTAGTACATTTGAGTACCACAGTGGAAAAACGGCAGATCCCAACCCGCCGTCAAAATGCATGTTTCACTAGAATTGTACACTGCTATGATCTAGTAACATGTTGAGAAACGAGTTGTTGTTTTGGGATATGTCGTTTGGCTGTAATCTGTATTCTTTGCTTCTGCAAAACTGCTTGCCGCGCTCTAGCCTAGTGGAAGATCGGCATATCCCAACCAGTCTCAGGATGTCGTCCGTAACGAGTGGAGTGGCTAAGTTGCTGCTGTGAAAGCTAGAAAACGATCACGAACTTCCCAGGATTGGGTAAAGAATAAACGAAAAATATGTAGAAATAGAGGGGAGGAATATATAAATGCATCGCACAAGCACGTGTTAAAAAGTGTAGGGTGAATTTGGTCTCGTGTTGTCGAATGCTCGTGTCGGTATGCCAATACAGTAGCCTTACCACCGAACAAAAAGACACGCTCTTTATGGAGTCCTATGATATGGGGGACTACAACAGACAGAACGCCTGCCTTTTTGGCCTTATTGAAAATGTATGAAGAGGAAGGCTTATAAAAAATACAGAGTGAATCCAGACTATTCACAAAGAAACTGGACTTAAAAGTACTGTGTTCCTATTAACAATCGGCGAGTTCCAGAAAGTGCCAGAAAGCCCTGTTGTCAATATTTTGTGTGACAGTACGGAGACTGCGAACAGTACGAGGTACGCCTATTATTATTATTATTATTATTATTATTATTATTATTATTATTATTATTATTATTATTATTATTATTATTATTATTTAGTATAATATTATTTAGTACTAGTATTATTAATTTATTATTATTATTATTATTATTATTATTATTATTATTATTATACGTGTTTCCTGTGTGAGTTTTACGCGGTTTCCCCGTTCTAGGTGAAAACATTAATACGACACCAACGTCTCCAAAGACGGCACGTCTCACACCTTCGCAAGATCGGCGAGTTAGGCATACAAGTCGGCCACACTAAATCAAAGATGAGGACAAAGAAGAGATCAGGAAACACTTAGGGTCATTTCCAAAGTACCAATCACATTACAGCAGATCAAGAACCCCAAATAAGATGTACATCTCAAGTGTCCACTCTATTCAGGAAATGTTTAATTTGTATGAACGTCACTGTGTAAAGATGAACCTGAGATTATTGGACTCAGTTATACGTATGGCCATCAAGATGAGTGAATGAAATAAACACAAAAAGAAGGGATCGACAAGCAAGCACAGTGATCACTTTCAACCTCAGGCACCCAAGTGGCCACTGCATCAAGCTGTCCAAGTATAATGATCTAATGAAACTCTTACCACTAATTCCTCCTGTTTATCATGACTTTTACAGAAATTTTAATACTAAATGACACAAGTACGGGTGAAAAAATCGAATTGATTGATGATAAGACAGAGTTTGAATAGTCATATATATGCCTGTAATGCTATCTTCAAGTTTTAATAAATACTGATACACTCTGTTTACATCTATGGCACTAACGATTTGCAGTCGTATTTGTACATCTGTCTTCTTTCCTATAAACCAGGTTTGATATATGTATGTCCTATACATCAGTAGTAATTTACAATACATTTTTTACTGAAATTATCTCACAATTGCTTTGAGTTGGGATCTGCCGTTTTTCCACTGAGGTACTCATTTATTAAGAGATTTTCTCACAATATGGCACGTTCTGAATATTGCTGCTCACCGTTGTTTCAAGAAATTGTTTTTCCTTATTTACAACACCTGTTGTTGACATGATGATCAGAATGATTAAGAATTTATCCTTAAGACCTCTAATTTCTTTTGACACTTTTGACACTTAATGTTCATGCTAGATACTGCAATACAAATTATGTATGTAATTGCAGAGTGTGTGATCCCAAAATTCGCTCAATACATTTGATTTATTCCTATATTTGATTATGTTTGAGACCTCTGTCTTATTTTAAGCTTGTTTCCTTCCGAAAGAACGCCAATCATTATCTAAAAGTTTGTGTTATTGCGCATGTCACTTGAAAATTCGCTCAGTCCGTAGACGAGTGGATAAAAAACTATCCCGTTCCTTTCATAAAAATGGAGTGAACGCGTTTTGGAATCACATTATTCAATTTTATTTTATTGTTAATGAGTGTGAGTTCTTACGTATTGTAAAATATTTACTGTATTTATTTGTTACGATAGCTACATCGAGTACAAATTTTTTGATACGTAATTATGTAAAGTATATTATTATTGTTATTATTATTATTATTATTATTATTATTATTATTATTATTATTATTATTATTATTATTATTATTAGAATAATTAATGAAGATATTCAAGAGCATTTGCAGACTTCATTACAATATCCTTCACCTTGCTTCATACACTTTTTAATTATTCCCAGCTAAAAGAATACAGAACACAACACCATGAAGTATAAAGATTATAATATATTATTATCTGCATAGTTCCTTAATTCATTTATGAATGATATTGCATATTATTATGATGTACCGAAGACGTATGATATTTCCGTGAAGGAATTCTGCATTACCATATGATGAAGGATGGGTGGAGCGGAGATGGCGCTCATTCCGTCGGATCCCGGCCACTTGGTAACTCGTAATGAGTGCACCTCTGCACAGAGCGTGTTGGACATTGTGCCACTGTCACACATCAGTGACAAAGTGCATGAGGGTTGGTCACTAAAGGGAAACTAAGAAGTGGAACTTAAACTGGGAGGATTCAATCCAGCATCGGGACTGGAATCCCTTGTGGCTTAGTGGATAAAGCGTCAGCACGTAGAGCTGAAAACCCGGGTTCGAGTCCCGGCGCCGGAGAGAATTTTTCTCCGCTCCACCCATCCTTCATCATAAGATATTACATATGTTTTGAAAGTAACAAAAAATTGTTGCAGTTTATTGACATTTTGTTAATCGAGGGCAACTGAGGAAAGGAAATGAGTTTGTGTAACTGGTTGAATAGCCAGCAGCTATTTAATGTAAACACCTTGTTGAATGAAGAGTGGTAATGCTTAAGGACTCGCATATATCTGTTTCAGGGAGATTCTGGAGAACACGAACGTGACGTTCAACCCAAATAACACCATCTCGTACGTCCCGAAGCGCTCTGTGATGGCCGTGCCTGACATGTCCCCCAGAAACGCGCATACTGATCGCATCATCGTTCCTAACGTCGCACTTCTAGTAAGTTACATGCATAAGATCTCTGATTAACTTACATTATAAAGAATTTACAAATAGTTTAGTCAATCCTTGCAAGGACTCCTTTTACTTATTACACGAAGTATAGACAAGATGCTGTTATGGTAAGAAACAAAAATATTTTTAGACGTTCATGCAAATACACTTTTCAGAATCCGTAAGTCCCAAAGAAATGATTTTTTTTTATTCGTCTTTACATCTTAATCCTGGAAAAGACCTATGATTGCACACTTAGAAAACACACGCCCAGGGTGGGACTTTCCGATGGAAACGCAAAGTACAGCTTCATTAAGGGAAGAGTCTGTCTGAATGGAATTTATACACCATGTCCCAAACTGATTGCTTCGATTTCACAATACTTTATCTCTTTAACTATAAATGCTATAACAATTCAAATGCAATGCGTGCCAATAGGCAGACAATCTCCCCAATTTTTGTTTGGTACCCTATAACTTCTCGATATGTGAGACTTTGGTTACACGACACGTATCTAGACCCTCCATCGCCTGGTCCAGGAGGGTTGCATTGCGCACAAGTTAAAAATGTTACTCTTTCAAGTAGTCACATAGCGCACATAGTCATTTTGAACATTATTATCGCATGGTCACGTAGCGCATAAAGTTATTTTAACACTGCGGTCGCTTAATTATTGTACATCACCTGATTGTATAACGATCGCGTTATTCGCACTCTTAGGGCCATCGATCCAGTCGTGTACGTCACCAAAGCTGCAGCAGTGGATGTGACACTCGTCAGTGATTTATAAACATCACAATGTTGTCAATGTTAAGTAAGAGAGGTCATAAGTTATTGGTACGTGAAGGTTTTAAATTTTGATATAACAGGATTAACTGGAAAACAGTAGAGGTGTTAGTGTAAAGAATTGTTGTGTACATATATTTACTAACGAACATGAGCTTTTAGGATCTGTAGGGGGGAAAAATCATGAAATTGTGATTATTTGTTTAGGCAAATTTGATGAAGTAGTGAAGGGAATTTGGTTTTTCATTATTGCAGTGATCGCAAGTATGAAATTTCCACATGTGCGCAATGTCGACAATAACCATAGAAATAAAAATTTCACGTGTGCGCAATGTGGCTGTATCCTTTTAACAACTTTTTCCCTTATCTCAGCCTTGTGCACAATATAGGGCTACCCACCTGCTCCGCAGCTCTGATGCGACGCTGTAGCTCCTGCAGATTATTATTGGCCAAAGAAGGAACATAAACCCTGTCGTTTATATACCCCCACATAAAAAATCACATGGAGTTAGGTCAGGTGAGTACGGAGACCACCTCATCAAGATTTGGTTTTCGGCAGTGCAACGGCCAATCTAACTTTGAGGGAGATCTCGTTGCAGTACTCACGAACATGGCACCATCTTGCTGAAAAATGAACTCGTCTTACTATTCCTGCAGTCACAATAGAACGATGAATTGAGCAATTCATGATATAAGAAGCTCTCTGTGATTTCGATAGCGCCATTTTATAACAATGGCGTTTTCCAACACTAGGCAGCGCATGCGCATTTGAAAGCCGTACGCCTGATAAACTAGGTATCTCGAGACTAACTGCTGCCCTACAGCTTACATACTTTGGGAAATAAACCACATTAAATTCGAAGAAATCATTTTAGCACACGTTGTAAATGTGATTAGTTAAGCCTAGAATAGAATACAATAAAATAGATTATGAAGAAACTTCTGAAACAGATTTTTGTAATGTATTCCAGACGTTTTGGCGTAACAGCTGTTTGACCTTCAATTGAATGGCTCTAACTCAAGTGGGAAACTCGCTTGAACATTGGTACTCACTAGAAATTATTTTGCACTATTTAAACTTTTTGTTAGTTACTTAGAAAGTAGAACAAGAATTGGTTTATAAGTACTTCACAGGTTGTGGTTAGCAAACATCTTAATCGCAATATATGTTCCACTGGAGTATGAATAAGAGGTACGAATTTTTGTAGACAAAATTGCTAGAGTTTAAAGATAAACATGAATTGCCTATAAATATTAAATAACGTTTAATGTTCATTCAATAAAATATATGAAATTATTTGTAATAAAATAAATCGGTAAAGAAACTAAGAAAAGACTAAGTATATGATTATGTCTCGTGACCAGAATATTCTACGAAATGGAACTATAAAAATTGGAGATTTATCCTTCGAAGAGGTGGAAAAATTCAAATATCTTGGGGCAACAGTAACAAATATAAATGACACTCGGGAGGAAATTAAATGCAGAAAAAATATGGGAAATGCGTATTATTATTCCGTTGAGAAGCTTTTATCATCCAGTCTGCTGTCAAAAAATCTGAAAGTTAGAATTTATAAAACAGTTATATTACCGGTTGTTCTGTATGGTTGCGAAACTTGGACTCTCACTTTGAGAGAGGAACAGAGATTAAGGGTGTTTGAGAATAAGGTGCTTAGGAAAATATTTGGGGCTAAGAGGGATGAAATTACAGGAGACTGGAGAAAGTTACACAACGCAGAGCTGCACGCATTATATACTTCATCTGACATAATTAGGGATATTAAATCCAGACGTTTGAGATGGGCAGGACATGTAGCACGTATGGGCGTATCCAGAAATGCATATAGAGTGTTAGTTGGGAGACCGGAGGGAAAAAGACCTTTGGGGAGGCCAAGACGTAGGTGGGAAGATAATATTAAAATGGATTTGAGGGGGTGGGATATGATGGTAGAGACTGGATTAATCTTGCTCAGGATAGGGATCAATGGCGAGCTTATGTGAGGGCGGCAATGAACCTCCGGGTTCCTTAAAAGCCAGTAAGTAAGTAAGTAAAGAAACTAATCTAAAAACATATTATACAAAATGCGTACGAATTTAGAATTCATACAAGATCATTATATAAAATATATATGAGTTCCATCAATTATACATGATACAACATACACCCTTTCGTCATCATTTCAGTCGCACATAATGCATAAACTGTGTACTTCCGCATTGTCTACCGGTCTTCGTGTTCAGTCAACATTATCAGTCTCTTCTACCAACGTCAGAATAAATAATCAATCCCACTCTCACTTCTCCGATCTTCACTTGTCATCGTACGTTTCCAGGACGTCAGCCAAGTGCTCGTTGTCTCGCGGCTTCTTGAGCTGCTTCTTGCGCTGGTTCAGTTTCTTACGCTTGTGCGGTATCGGCTTCTTGGGTCCATGATCTTCCATGGAGCGGATTCCCTGTTTCTCCAGATAGTCCACTATCTTCAGGTCATCCATGCTCTCAACTGCCACAGAACGCCAGAGTTTCTGGAATTCATCGTACACAGGCAGAACTACTGTCTTGTTTTTGTAGAACATAATCTTCTTCTTGTCAATCGGTCGCGAGATGTATATGAACTCATTCTGGAAAGCCTTGAGGGTTTTATCACAATGAGGTAGAGATTACTGAACGTCTTACAACAGAATTCCTTCAACACTCTTCAAATCATGCTGCTTTAACCAGCGCAGTTGTTCTGGTATTTGGCCAATATTTTGAATTTCAAATACAAATAAATCGATGGGGTTAAGTCATTTTTTTGTGCAAATGGAGTTCTGTTCCCCAGGAGAATGCACAAGTTACATTCCATAAGCGGGTGTGCAAAAGAAAAATACTAGCATTTGATGTGTTTTGTTTACAAAATTATTTTCAATAAGGTTTAATTTTCATTCAACTCAAAGCTCGATTTTATGAATTACCCGAACACTATCGAAATACAGCATAATAAAACAAACAAGTATAAAATTAGGAAACAAATTGCACAAGTGCTGTGGATTAAGTTAAATCGAGAAATAATTCCGTAAACCAGAAGTAATGGTTAGTGCGTAAAATGGTATGTAATAAGAAAGTATGTGCAAGTTTCCTCATTTGTATGCGAAATGATTCACAATGTGTTTACCTGAACTTATTTCTGAAAGGGGTGTTCATATGACATTGGGTCCGATTGCGAATAGTTATGCAGTCATTTAATAATTTTGATAAGTTGACCTAAACGCTGCCGCCAGAGTAGCTCAAGCAACAGACTCGTTTGCCTCGGACGAGGTTCGATTCCCGGTTGGGCTGATTACCTGGTTGGGTATTTTCCGAGGTTTCCTCAACTATAAGGCCAGTATCAGGTAATCTATGGCGAATCCTCGGCCTCACTTGCCAAATTCCATCTCGCCATCACCAATTTCATCGATGCTAAAGAGCCTAGTAATTTATACAGCGTCGTTAAATGACGAACTTAAAAGAAAGAATAGTAAGTGAAGGCTTCTGCAGGTCGACCAAGTTTTGATTGGTGACGGAAGGAATGCGAGTCTCTTATCATTGTACTCCTATGTAGTACACGTAACAACCACACTTTCTCTTACTTCACACCCTTCACTCTGACCTACAAGCAACTTGCACTACATTGGTAGCGACATCTACGAACTCTTAATAATTTAGCGATATGTGACAGATCATCGATCAGCTAATGAAATGGTCAATATTTTATATTAAAAGAAAATAAAACAGTGATAATTAATTTTAAAATACACACATTTTGTATTGTAATCATGTACTTTTAATTTAATTACCATATTAATTACCTTGTATTATTAGGCCTATTTACTAGATATATATCACTTTTGAAGGAATCGTTTTTCGTATTGTATAATACAGTAGAGCGTCTCTTTTAGGCACAGTGAAAACTTCAACAACGTGCAGGTAAAGTATGAGGGAACGGCGAGCCGTACGATAAATACGAGGGATGTACAAGATTTTAGTTACAACATTTATGGGGGAGCATTAATTGAAATTATATTTTCCAAAAACACAAAACAAAAGAACACAAATTGCATAACGTCATCATATACACACTTTAACAAACAGGTAATAGTAACGTTGAAATAATTCAATATAACAAATCAAGTTTTGCTGCTTATAGGCTATGATGTTGCTTTCAAGCAGCACTTTTTACGGTCATGAATTTCATTCTCTTTATGACTAACACAATATCACCGCCTTCTGTGGCCGAATTAACAAAACTACAGTATATTGGTCTGAAGTGACAACACTATTTCCTGAACGTAATTATCCCTTCTCAAAGGTCAATTTATTCAGGTACAGTACCCTTCTCGAAGTTCAATTTATTCAGGTACAGTATCTGAATAAATTGAACTTTGAGAAGGGATAATTATGTTTAGGAAATGATGGTGTCACTTCAGAGCAATATACTGTAGCGTTGTTAATTCGGCCACAGAAGACGATGATATTATGTTAGTCATACAGAGAAAGAAATTTATGACCGTAAAAATGCTGCTTGAAACCAACATCTTAAGCAGCAAAATTTGATTTTTTATAGGCCTATTGAATTATTTCAACGTTACAATATTGCTTGTTTGTTAAAATTTGTATTTGATAACGTTGTGCAATTTGTGTTCTTTTGTTTTGTGTGTTTTTGGAAAACATAATTTCAATTAACGCTCCGTCATAGATGTTGTAACTAAAACCTTGTGCATCCCTCGTGTTTATCGTACGGCTCGTCTTCCCCCATACGTTACATGCGCTTTGTTTACATTTTCACTGTGCCTAAACGAGACGCTCTACTGTATGCTCTTTTCTTTCGTAGTTAACACATTTGATTCTTACATTTGAATGTAATAGAAACACAATTACTCAGAAATTAATGCATCTTTACATTATCAATTTTAATTAATAAAGTTATGCCAATAGTGGAACTGCCAATTTTATGGGTATTTTGTGAAACGCTCTGTGTATAGGCCTAAATAATCTACAGTTTCTGTATCTATACCTTGCATTTAATATATATTGCATTGTGATGTGTCAGGGAATGGCATCCATGCTGCACAACTCGTCTGCCTTCCTCAATGTCGGGCTCGCGACCTTGGCACGGTACGTGGACGCGCAGCCTCTACTCAACTTGTCCGTTCACGAATACCTTTGGGGATACGACGATCCTCTTGTACGCCTCGCTAGTACTTTCCTTCCCAGCTGGATATCTTTTCCCAGGCTGGGGCTCATGGACAGAGTAAGTATCATCTAGATGTGTAAATTTAAGATGCATTTAGACCTACGTGTCGTGCGTCTGCCTATGCTTCTACACATGCAGCTACGCGTGCTTTTATCCCCACGCCACCATCTTATTACATGCCTCTTTCTATTCTCACCTGGATAGAAGCACACACTTTCTTTTTAGTCTTCAATATGTCCTCTTTGCACTTAAACTGCTGCTGCTGGTATCTTTTTGCTTAGTTTTGTTTTCCAATTACAACTCATTTCTAGGGATGCATAAAAATATATATTAATATATGGAAATAGGGGAGTTGTGCTGTGCGCTAATGTATAGTCTTTGTGCGCAGATGTTCGACGAAGGTGAGAATTTGGTAACAATGCGGCTGGACAATTCTGCAGTCAACAAGTCGGATGCTTTTACGAGACAGCACAAGATCTACTCCATCGACAGCTTCAATGGCAAACCGTCCCTGCGTCAGTGGGAAGACGGTACCTCTTGCAGTTCCCTGCAGGGCGTCAGCGAGGGAGTCCTCTATCCCAGGTGGGTACCACTCATACCATCTATCAATAACCATCCATCATCCATCCATCCATCCATCCATCCATAATTCATAATTCGTAATTAATTCTTTCTTATATCCACTCATCTATCAGGCAATCTCATTCACTCATACACATACCTATTCATCCGCATATGTACACTATCTACCAAAAAGTAATTAGGCACTATTTTTTGCCCCTTTAGAACGTCGTGGTACCACCTCTTGTTGCTATAACAGCAGCCACCTTGTCAGGGATGCTCTCCACTAGTTTGTGTAGGATATCCACTGGAATGCGTCGCCATTCCTCTTGCAACATGGTACTCAGTTGGACAATGGGAGTTGGTGCCATGTTTCGGCGGCTAATATGCAGTGGAATGCAGACAATAATGTTCACCGATTGGATTGATCTGCACAGAGTCGTGATCTCTATCCCATTGAGCACCTTTGGGACGAATTGGACCGGCGATTGAGGTCTCGGGAGATGCGGCCAACTTTCATTGTCCAACTGAGTGCCATGTTGCAAGAGGAATGGCGACGCATTCCAGTGGATATCCTGCACAAACTAGTGGAGAGCATGTCGGACAGGGTGGCTGCTGTTATAGCAACAAGAGGTGGTACCACGAGGTTCTAAAGGGACAAAAAACAGTGCTCAATTACTTTTTGGTAAATAGTGTATAATTATATAGAGTGGCAGCGAAATAACCCTGCAGATTTTCAGAGCAACTAGCTGATATTGTATGCAACAATAAAGTGTAACACCATATTGGTGGAATGTCCATAGTTTTCTCAGAAAAAATGTTTTTTCCCCAAATGTTTAATACCCTCTTATTCAGTAACTATTGCGAGTAGGATCGTGATTTTTATCCATAGCAATAGAAAATAGAATAAAGACTCATGTATCCTTCTGGCGTATTTCAGTAGCGTGGAAGGTTAATGTGTTAAAAACCACTCATTTGAAGCCACTGAACATGCAAACAGATTGCAACGTTTTAGTCAAAGAGCGAGGTAGGAGGTAGCTCTCTAGGGACACAGACCTGAGGTCGTTGACCTCTTAATCTATATTACGAAAAGAGCATGTTAGCGGTGATGTTGCCAGATAGCTGAAACTTCAAACTTAATTTTCTAATTAACCGTACATTTAATCACAAAACGTAATATAGGTTTTCTATTCACTTTAGTGTACCCTATCGTTCCTTTCAATCTGCAGGATTATTTCACTTCCACCCTGTATATACCAGGTAATAGAGGGGTCCTGCATGAGTATTTTGAGATAGAGAACCAATGGTATTAATTATTAAACCTTGAACTTCTTGGGTAGCACCCGAAGGGTATGCAAGCCTATTAGCATGTTGCCGCTTCAAAGTTCGAAAACAGACATTGGTTGCTCTAGCTTTGAAAACAACGCACAATCGCCTGTTATTTCCACGGTGTATTTTGTGTTGTCAGCCAGAGGAAGCGGCTGCAAAGTTTGATTGGATGAGGTGATCCTATCCCTTGGCCACCATGACCACCAGACTTCACTCCGCAAGACTTTTTACTTAGGGGACATATCAAAACCTTAATTTATGAGGAATTGGTTACCAGAATCCTAGCTGCCTGTCTCGTCGTACAACAGACACCGGGGATACTTGGGAGAATGTGACAGAATTCCTTGCGCTGTTTCTCTTCTCATGAGCGACACCTCGAACAGTTTCTATGATTTCTAAAATATTTTGAAAATAATGTAGCTTGAATAAACATTCCGCACACTTGTTACAGTACTCACCTGAGAGTTTAAGAGCTCGTGGAGCATTAAGATAGCAACTCCAACCATTGGTTCTGTATCTCAAAACACTCTTGTTGGACTCCTCCATCATCTGTATCATTTTGACCCTGTTAATCTGCTCATCTAGTATATATTCGTTTATTTATTATTCATTATTCTATCCATCATTCACATATACATGCGTTTATTTATCTATTCGTACATACTATCTAATTTCCCATATGTTTATATTCATCAAGTCAGTAATCTAAACGTCTACGTATCCATTCATTCATTTGTCCATCTTTTAATCTGTTCATACATTCATGATCCATATATCCACGCATACTTCACATTTTCATCTACGCTGTTTGTATCTAAGTACTCTACTCTACTCAACAAAAATTGATAAAAATTTGTAAATTGTGTATTAGTAAAAGGGCTAAGTTTTTAATTTATTTAATTCACCTATCTCGCTATCGTCAGTTTACTCATACAGCTGCCTCCTTTTCGATACATCTGTCAATTTATAAAGTCATTAATCTATTCATGCTATTTCTTGCTATTGCGTAGTTTTAGTAGGTTAGATCAGCGGTTCCCAACCGGTGTGTCGCGTAGCCCCATGTGTGTCGCGAAATTTTGGAATTGGAAAAATAAATTTTATGCCATCCAGAAAGTCTCTTAGCATTTTTTTAATTTACAACGAAGTCTTTGATATGGTACATTTTATTTTGAGACAGACTTTACCAATGAAACGTGAACACAACAATGCTCAGTTTAATTTTTCTGCGTGACAATAATTCGAATGAAAGTGAACACCTGCAACGATGCTTAGTAATTCGTTTACTCTGCCCTCTTAGTAATAAACAGAGTTTAGAATCATCAGAACATATTAGTCAATTTCAGTGGGTGATAGTGATAGCGGGTGATAGTGCGACTATTTTATCAAAAAGGTTTATTTAAATTTTATCATATACAAATGTTTTATTCGAAAAAGACAATCTAAGACAATCTGAATCAAGTTCTGGGTTAGATGACAGCAATGCTAATTCAAATAACGTGAGCGAAAATTCTCTTCAGGGTTCACAAAAACGCACCGCGTTTCGTAAATATAGTGATGAATACTTGCAATATGGTTTTATGTGGAGTGGAGATGAATATAAACAATATCCCCAGTGTCTTACATGGGGAAATGTTTTGTCAAATCCGTCGATGGTTCCGAATAAACTAAAAAGACATTCAGAACTGCCGTTTTCAACGTCATACTTGTGTGAATCAACATTTTCTACAATGAAAATAGTGAAGTTTAAACAAAGGAATACACTGCTGCATCTTGAAGATTATTATTTACGTGTTGGCGTGACAACCATAAGGCCACGCCACGTATAGGGAAACTTTGTGTAACCCACCAAGCTCAAACTTCACATTAATTTAAATAGGCGAGTTTTCAAAAACGGTCTTTTATCGGACATCTAGTATAGATAGATTGGGATTTTTGACATATATCTTTGTTTTTTTCTAATGCCACTCAGTTGCTGCTTGCTTCTTAGAATTGTCGATTGCATGTTAACATCAACCATGTACAACACTGGATGTCCTACACTGCATAAAAGTTATCGGTGTTTTTTTTTTTTCTGGCGGAACGCGCTGGAACGGCGTTCCGGCATCTTTTTGCTGCATTTTTCGTCATGCAACCGAAATATGTGTGAATAATTAAATTTTTAATATAATTTTCCTTTGAATTCTGCTTAGACGTTGAAAGTCTTAGTTGGATGAAAAGGGGTTAAAAACGATGCAATTCCCCTGCTGTGAACATTAATCCCTCGCCTGCTATAAAATATTCTACACAAAGTTCCACCACCTTTTTCTCCAGAGGAAAAGCACTGGTTATTATTATTATTATTATTATTATTATTATTATTAGTATTATTATTATTAAAATCAAATAAGTGTGTCTCGATATCGTGGGCGTTCAGTAAAGTGTGTCGTCAGTCAAAAAACGTTGGCAACTAGATAACAGCTTCATACCAAGACATCAAAGTTCGACTTTCGACAGGTTCTCTGAAATGTGTGATTAAAGACAGCTGTTGCCAAATTTATTCGGAACAAACCTTATTTCCTTAATTATTTCCATCTTACGGACAAATTTTGTTGCGTTAAATCAGTCTACCACTGTACAATGTGCTTTTGACGTGAATACATCTTTAAAATCTAACCGATATATGGAGTAACATTCTGGTTGGATGATCGTTCACCTCTGCTTCGGCATGTGGGCGTGAGGCCAGCAGCCGACTGGTCGGTCTAGGCCCTTCACGGGCTGTAGCGCCACGGAATATGGAGTACCCGCACGGAAACAGCAATGTAGCAATGCAACGTTTGCGACAGAGTAACTTCGTGACTAATAACACGATTGAAATAAATGTGGTCTCGTTCGATCGAGTTTACTACTACGAAGCAAGCATGAACTTGGAGGGAGCCCCTTGGCGACTGGCAGCCATTTTGGGCCTGTGCGAACATTTCCGGGCAGTAGGTCTATATCTCACGAGTCCGATGTGTTAGCGGCCTGATTTTGGTGCCAAACAAAAGTTCTTGTCTAGATATACCGATACGTATTCACGTAAAGCACACAGCAGGCACAGCCACGCCCATTTTTCTTTCTTAGTTCCTTTTAAACCGTTGTCTCCGGCAAATGTACAGGACAGAAGGAATTACTCTTTTGTAGGAGGAAGTCAAGAATAATATCTCGGTTGCTGGTAGACCGCGCTACTTCCTACACGATTCATTGGTATCGTGCTCGTGTGGAGAAAGTTAACAGCAGTGCAGTTCTTCGTGTTATTTCGTAACAAACCTTTGCAGGGATAGATATGCGGTTCTGGCCCATCCGTAGATCAGCTGGTTCTCATCAAGGAATCTAGGATTCAGTTCCTGGCAAGTAAGACAGATGACAGCCAAAACGCGCCTCGAGGGTAAGCGCAATATATCTTCTACGTCGCAGTGCTTGGTCGTAGCGCACCCTCATGAAATTCAATTCAATCTAAATCTCTGCAACATCTGCTTTGTCCATAACAAATATCACCACGGGCTAGCCGGGAATCGAACCGAATGGAAGAACATCGCGCTAAAGTTATTGTATTTCATGCGCATCATTCTCTAATTAATTGCCTCTACTATATGCTAAATGTGAAGGAAAAATCTGTCCATAACCTGAGAAGAGATCGCTGCATACAAACGGCATACCCAAAATCACATTTCCTATTTCGGGAATACTGAAAACGAGTATTTCAGCGAAATTTTAGAACTAATTTCTTTTAGGATCACAATACGTCTTTGTCCATTGAGAAAGTAAAAGATTAATTAATTTGGGCATAAGTAATCTAGTTAAAGTTATGCATGTTATGAGTTGAAGGTATAAAAATGGGACGAATCTAAACGCAGTTTTAATTTAGTATTTTTTTTTTCTCAAATCCTGTAAGCTTTATGACGAACAACAATGACGTTTCTTCCGTAGTACCGTATTTCCTCATCTATTCTACCTTTTGTTTTTCTGTTGTATTCACTTATCACCAGTGACTCCATCTCTGCTCACTTGCAGACACATGACGCAGAACGACACATTCCTGATCTACCGCAAGGCGTTCTGCAGGGTGATCCCGGTGGTATTCTCGCACAGCGGCGTCACAGAGAGTGGCTTCCCCGCCTACTGGTTTCGCCTGCCAAACAACGTGTTCGACTCGCCCGATAAGAACCCCGAAAACTCCTGCTACTGCCACCCGAAGGTCGCGCCCTGCCTGCTGTCCGGCCTTGCAGACATCACGCCTTGCTATTACAGTAAGACAACACAAACGTCAATGAAAATGTTGATTAATTTGGCAGGGGACGACTGCAGTGACGTCATCTACTGTTGAGAATATATTGCGTAGATGTTGCAGTTCATGCGTTGATGAATTAGGACTACAGTAGACATTGTTTTATAAATGAATGACAAAGTGGGTAGTGTATCAGATAATGCATTATTGAGTGAGCAGTAGATCTGTAAATGTAGGGATAGTTAAGGAGACGAAAAATAGGTGGGAGGTACGAATGAATGAGTACATGAATGCTAAATTAATAGTTGGATAATTACCTTACTAAGTGGGTGTCCACATTGACGTTTGAAAGAATGGCTGGGTCAGTAAGAATGTGTCAGCGAATCAGTGAGTTAGTAAATAAATTAATGAATGGGAGAATTAGAATTGGTTTAGAATGTGTTTATTTATTCTGACCGTCTTAAGGTCGTCAGGCCTTCTCTTCTACTCAGTCAGAAACAAAACAACAAATAGTTACAAAATAATGTTAAAAATTACAAAAAAGACAATATAAGACATCAGGCTTAATCGTAGCTACAAAGAATCAATATTTATCAGGAAATATAAAGTACTATCATCATATGCAAGAATTATTTAAGACAAGAGAAATAGTTGAAAATAAAATTAACGATTTATATAGCCCTAAGAATATTAAAAAGGTAAGTTATTATAACAAAAATATGTGTAAATGACTGACACAAAATGGAAAACGCAGTTGTACACAAGTTATTTTAAAAGCAAAGAATTGAAAGTTCACTAAATATAAGCATAAAAGTACGTATAAAACAAGTAATAAAATATATCATTCCTAAACCTTAGGTGGCTTAATATTGCTTACATACTCAAACAATTTTCTTTTAAATTGCAATATCGTCCGACAAATCCTGTGGGTGCTGAGTAGGGAGTTCAGTGAATGAATTGCTGAAGCTGTGAAGGAAGAAGAATAGTGCGTTACTCTCTGGGACTGAATAGATAAAAGAGTCGTTTCTAGAATGCAGTGGCGTAGCGTCAGTGTAACTAAAAAGCTCAGCTTCCCCAGTTAATAACTTCATAATAAACCTGCAGTTTATGAACAAAATTATGTATTAATTTTAATACAATTCATATTTACTCAAATATTGTGATGCGGCAGCTTAGGATGATTTGTGATGCAGCAGTAAACATGAAGCCTGCACACACCAGCTTCCAACCCCCTCCACTGTTCTCTAAGCAAACTGTTTTCTTTCACGCATTCTTCTGTGTAACCCACCCCGCAGTTTTGCCATTCCTTTGTAACTAAACTACCTGGTCGCAAGACTAACAAGAAGCTAGCTTTCACATTGAAAACAGTTTAGTTTCCGAGTTATCCCTTTCGTGAGTTGTGTTCAGTTGAAATGTTAGTGTGCATTTTGGCTGATATAATAAATTATGAGTGAAATAACAGTTCCTAACACTAATGTACTTGAATTTTTGAGGACAATTCCATTATCAAGACTGACTTACGAACAAAAGTGTGATTTAAAAAACAAACGACCGACTCTTTTGCTGTCAATAAAGGACACAACCAAAAGACAGACGCGTACTTTTCAACCATCATGGTACACGAGATACAAGTGGCTTACAGGGTGTGTGGTGAAGAACAAAATGTATTGTTATGTTTGTATTATGATGGGGAAACATAATTCTGAATGGTGTACTGAGGGGGTTTCTGATTTGAACAATTTCATAAAGAAAGCCGAGAAACATCAATCATCGAAACAACATTTACTACACAGTGAGTCTTTTCATCTCCTAGGATCAATTCGCATAGAGCATGCTCTTTCAGAATCTGCCCGCTTTCAAACAATGAAACACAATGAAGAAGTTTCGTCCAATAGACGTATTTTAGCACGTCTTATTCAGGCAACAATATTTCTGTCAAAACAAGAACTTGCATTCCGGGGTCATAGAGAAAATGAAAGTAGTGGCAACAGAGGGAATTATTTGGAATTATTGGACCTACTTGCTCAAAATGAGTCATTAATTCGAGACCATCTGCAATCAAATTCTCTTTTTAAAGGAACATCTCCAGATATACAGAATGATTTGATTGAAGTGATAACGTCTATATTAAATGAGAAAATTAAAAATGAAATTGAAGAAAGTTCTTTCGTTTCTGTTCAAGCAGATGAAACCTTAGATGTATCGTGTAAAAGCCAAATGAGCATCATATTTCGCTATTGTATTGAAGACCGCATAGAAGAGCGATTCGTTGGCTTTTATGACGTATCCGGAGACAAGACGGCTTTGGGATTGTCCGAAGTTTTGCGCAAGGTTTTATCAGAGTGGCAGATTGCAGGGAATAAAGTTGTAAGTCAGACATATGATGGCGCACCGGTGATGTCTGGTAGGGAAGGAGGAATGCAGAAACTGGTGAGACAATTCTGTCCATACGCTATTTTTATTCACTGTTATGCGCACCAATTAAATTTAGTGCTTTTGCATGGTTGCAAAACTGTGAAACAAGTTCGTTTATTTATATCTGCTCTAACTGCATTTCACAGCTTTTTCAGTAAGTCTTCCAAGCGAACGGTTTTGTTAAATGAAAAGGGGTTCAAATTGCCACAAGCATGTACAACTCGATGGAACTTCCATTCTAGAGCAGTTTCAACAATTCTAAAACATTTCAATGACTTGTACAGTGTCTTCACTGCAATAATCGATGATGATTGTCTGTGGGATGGTGATTCCCGGAATTGTGCTGTTGGACTGAAGAGACATATGGATGATCCAATGTTTGTGTACTTGTGTGTATTTGAAGCTTGCTTCGTATACATTGAGCCACTCTTCAGACTTTTGCAATCTACCTCTGCTAGTATCACAGTGTGTCATGCTGAAATACATCTTGCTATTCGCAACTTAGAAAATCTAAGAGAAGATATCTTCATTGAAAACTGCGTCGAGAAAAGTAAAAAGCTAAACAACAATTTGTCATATAATGAAAAACACCAAATATCTTTGAGAGCTGTAACTTATGAAATATTAGATTCTCAAATAGTTCAAATGAAATTGAGATTTGAAGACTTTCCCCATCTTGAGTTTGTAGAATTAGTTCAGGAAAAAAAATTCATGGACTACAGAACAAAATTTCCCTCTAGTCAAGTGGCTGACTTGTTGAAACAGTATCCATTCTTTGATTCGGAAAAACTTGAAAATGAACTACACAACATTTATGCAGATGAGAAGAAACAGTTACCTCCTCAGGAACTCCTAAAATACTTTGTGACTACTGGACTGGATTCCATATATCAAGAAACGACTAAGTTATTAAGACTAATTCTAACTTTCCCTGCCACGACAGCAAGCAGCGAACGGAGTATGAGCACACTCAAAAGGATCAAAACATGTCTAAGAAACTCCATGTCCAATAATCGACTGTCGTGTATGAGTGCACTAGCCATTGAAAAAAAAACTACTTAGTGAACTCTCTTCAGAATCCTCATTTCTGGAGTACGTTATTGACGTCTTCGCAGAGAAGAAAGAGCGGAGAATGGAGCTCATCTACAGAAAGTTTTAAGGTAAGGGCATCTGATTTTGTAAAATCATGTAGTCAAAAATAATCTTCTGATAAAGATTTTAACGCTGATTGACGTAATTATACTAACACTGTATCTATTGACGGTTAATATTGTGATTTCTCTAAATATGACAGGGAGTGAGCTGATGTTAAATTATACATACTGTACGTGTCTATTTGTTAGAGATATGTGTAAATCATGAAATCATATTTTACTATGTACCATTTGAGGTGATACCTTACTGGCGTTACTTATGAGGTTCCAACGAATCTTCAGACTGCTGACTTGACATTGACTACTATTTATTTTAAGACTACATTTTCGCAACATATATGAAAGACAATTTGAGTTAGCTTCCCCTGCTCAAAATTTCACGCTACGCCACTGCTAGAATGTGTGCTTAGATTGTTATATTAAGACATGGACTTAAACCGCTCCGAGAGATAGTTTGTCAATGAAGCAATGGAGATGCTGTATAGAAATATTAATGTGTAGCGTTTCTAGGGAAGGTGTAATCTTTTCATATTTGCGGTTATTACAAATTAAACGTATACAGGTGTTATGAACTTTGTAATATTTGGGCTGAGTATTTATGTCAGTTAATGAAATGTCGCAGTAATCAATATAGGGCATCACTAATGTTCGTTTCAACTGAAAAGAAAGGACATTCTTCAAATGATTTAATGGGTGTAGAATAGAAAAATAATTTTACACACTTGCGTGATTTGGATATTTCATTTAGGTTTTCGTCCAGATACACACCTAGATATTACAGTACAACAGAAGAGGTGAATGGAATTGTGGACTCATTTAATTTCACAGAAATTTTAGGGGAGGAATTTAGGAATGTAACAGAGCTGATTTCCCACAAGGATTACCTGCGACTTATTTGGATTTAAAGTTAAGTCGAATTTTTTAGTCCAAGCAAGTATCTATTCTAGATGTGAGTTTAATTTTTATATTCTGTTATATAATTTTTTAGTCTAAGCGAGTATTGATTCTAGATCTGAATTTAATTTTTATATTCTATTATACAATTTTTTAGTTCAAACAAGTATTGGTTCTAAATCTGAGTTTAATTTTTCTATTCTATTATACATTTTTTAGTCCAAGCAAGTATTGATTCTAGATCTGAGTTTAATTTTTCCATTCTGTTATACAATTTTTTAGTTCAAGCAAGTATTGGTTCTAGATCTGAGTTTAATTTTTCCATTCTGTTATACAATTTTTTAGTTCAAGCAAGTATTGGTTCTAGATCTGAGTTTAATTTTTCCATTCTATTATACAATTTTTTAGTTCAAGCAATTATTGGTTCTAGATCTGGGTTTAATTTTTCCATTCTATTATACAATTTTTTAGTCCAAGCAAGTATTGATTCTAGATCTGAGTTTAATTTTATGATTCTATTTTACTGCGTGAGTAAGAAAGTGACTAAGAAATCGAGGGAAGAATTGAATGGAAAATTGAAGGAATAAGTTAATGATAATGTATAAATTAGTGACTGGATAGGTGAATTAATGAGAGAATAAGTGAGCCAGTGAATGAATAAATGAATTAGTGAATGACAAATCGTTTGATTGAATGAAATCTATGTGTGAATTAAAGAGAATATGAATGAGCGAATGAATAGTTAATGATTTATTAATAAAATAAATAGATAATACTAAATGAACAGTTAATAAAGAAGTAAATATATGAATGAATGTGCAATTTATGAGTGAGTGAATGAAAAAAATGAATTAATGAGCGAGTGGATGTGACAATGAATTACTGAGCTATTGAATACTATAAGTGAATGAAGAGTGATGCGTCAATGGATGAATGAATGATTGGAGGTAGTGAGCGAGTGTTTGTTGAAGATGTATTGTGTTGCAGGCATCCCCGTTGCTCTGTCGTTCCCACACTTCCTGCATGGTGATCCCCGCCTCGTGGATATGATGGACGGCCTCTCTCCAGACCCCAGCAAGCATGATTCCTTCATAATGCTGCAGCCGGTGAGTGCTGATAACATTGTCGTCTTGAAGTTGACATCGTATAGTGCTAACAATATGATGATTGTGATATTATTTTCTGCAGAACCTGGGCCTGCCAATGGCAGTGAGCACGCGCATGCAACTCAACCTGGTCGTGCACAACACCCGCCACAACCCCAGAGTGGCCATCTTTAACAACTACACGCTTCCTATCTTCTGGCTGGACTGGGTATACCGGGGTTCTGTTACTATGTACGGGGTGTTAAAAAAAAGTATCCAATATTTTAGGAGGTGCTAGTATGCATCAAAAGAAGAAAAAATGTCTAATAAACATGGGTCCTACAACACATACTTTCTGAGATCTGAACACTCGTTCATAGGAAGTGCTCAATGTGACGTCCATTCATAGCAATGCATTTCTCTGCCCTTCGGCGTAAGAAATCACGCACTCTTTGAAATTGACCTGGTTGTTCTTGATAACCAAAAGTCTAGGGGATTTAGATTTGAGGAACGAGCAGGCCAAGGTGTGGGGCCTCCCCAATCAATCCAGCGGTCCTGAAGTGTCAGCGTCTTTGCGGAAAAAATGTGCTGGTGTGCCATCATGCATGAACCACATCTGTAGTCTTTTTGACATGGCACATACTCCAGCAAGGTAGGCAATACGTTAATAAGAAAGTCCTGATAACGAGCCCCAGTTAATCTCTGTGGTAACACGTATGATCCTTAATCTATCGCCAAGAACGCTGCCCATACGTTGATTGAGAATCTATGCTGTTGCCTTGTTTCTTCAAGTGCATGGGAATTTTCATCAGCCCACACACGCTGATAACGAAAATTCACAACATCTCTGCTGAACCTCGCTCATTTCCGCAACCAAACTTTTCTTTTCAGTAATCCTTGCGACGTATCAGTATTCCATGCCAGGGGTGTCAACTACGGTATGATTATCTGGTAGCCTGCTGTATTGTAGGGCATAAAAATGCACTGCCATGAATGGACGTCACATTGAGTACCTCCTATGAACAAATGTACAGATCTCAGAAAGTATGTGTTATAGGATCTATGTTTATTAGACATTTTTTTCTTGTTTTGATGCATACTATCACCTCCTAAAATATTGGAAACTTTTTTTAACACTCTGTATATCTACTCTAGCAGTAGTTGTAGTATGTTTAATTAATTTATTTACCGTACTTATTTTATTTCGTATTTTACCCGCCAGAGGACTCTGCGAGTTCACGATATGTTATCCTGTAGAGCAGCGGTCATCAGCAAAGTGCACCCACGGGCTAGCGTCTCTTAACCGCGAGTAAGAGATGCACTAGTGTGCATCCGTGGCTACTGGAGGCTATGCTTTCTCCCTCTCCCTTTTGCACGATGGTGCATATTCTGATACACTCCTTACCCGTTATCCATTTCAGCGAGTGCTGACGACCACTGCTTTAGAGCCACTTGTAACAGCTGTCGTCAGCACACGTTACAATAGGTATTGGGTATACAATGTATTTTTAGTTGGTTATTTAACGACGCTGTATCAACTACGAGGTTATTTAGCGTCGAAGAGATGGTGATAGCGAGATGAGGCCGAGGCTTCGCCGTAGATTACCTGGCATTTACCTTACGGTTGGAGAAAACCTCGGAAAAAACTCAACCAGGTAATCGGCCCAAACGGAGATCGAACACGTGCCCGAGCGCCTTAACCGACTGAGCCACGCCGGTGGCTTACAGTGTATTGGAGCATGCACCACCGTGCTGGAGGGATAGAGAGAAAGTTACGTGGGCGATCAATGGAGAATAGTCAATAAACTATTATAAGTGACGTGTGTTATGATGGCTCAAAGTTCAGATAGTGGTTTACGTATGTCTTCTACCCCTATGTTGTTTAATCTTTTATGGCGAAATGAGCGGACACGGGTTCAAATCCTGGTTGGGATAAGTTACCTGATTGAGGTTTTTCCGGAGTTTCCCCTCAACTCATTAAGAACAAATTCTGGATAACTTTCGGCGCTCATTCCACTCAGATACCAGATAATCATTTAAATAGGATTCATTGAAAGAAAGGAGAAATGGGAGAAGAAACTTTAAAGGTACGCGAAAACACGTCCTTGCAAGAGAGTTGGAGCTATGAAAAAGTGAATATGTGAGCTAGAGACGCTAGCGCGAGAGTGTGCTGTGCTGATAACCACTGATACATAGTCACAGTCGATACGTTTGTCCGCAGAGAGATCTATGCGCAAAGTTGGGTACTTGTTGGGTTCAGGAACAGCTCGGAGGTAATTTTGCCTTGTTACAGTTCCTAGGTTCAGTTAATCTACGAGTAGGAGACCTTTGGTTTTTTTATTCCCATTCCGAAGGAAACCAAGGTAAGATTTTTATTATCTTTAATAAATCCATTGCCCTTAGCTGTGTTTTTAGGGCTAATCAATTCTGAACTGTTCCTAATTTATGATCGGTACTATTTGGAGGGTTCAGAACCATAGTGGACCAAGCGCCATTTACTAAAACAGTAGAAAATAAGGATTAAAATGAAGTTATTACCATAATTCAATGGAAACATATAGCAAGTAATATAAGGTATACACATTAAAACTAAATGATATGTCAATCTTCATTAAACTATGGCATTCACTTAACCTTAACCTTTGCTTTCTCCGTTTTTAATAAATGGTGCTTGGCCCACTATGGCTCTGAACCCTATATTTCATGGCTGCAGACGGGTAAGCAGTACTGCAGGGGTAGATTTCGTTCGTACTAAAACCACGCAACTCGATACCGGTAATGGAATTCAGCAATAGCAGTTTAATGAAGCACACAATGTTCATGTATGTGTTTATATAAGAATATTTTATATAATTAATAATGCCAATAACTTAAAAATAAATGTCTCCTCTGAAATTGTGTTCCTAAGTTAAAACGTTAAAATTGTTCAAATTTTAAAAAAGGTAACACACCTTAATGACAGATGAGTCCGTTTCAACACCGGTGTGGTGTCATCATCAGTGTCCCTCAAAGGGCCCGTCTGTGATTAAGATATTTATATTATCTTTGTTAATATTTTAAACACTTTTAATGTTTGAACTTAAAAAAGCTTTATAGTTTAAATATAAGTGTTAAATGAACAAAAAAAGAAACACAATAAGAAAGTGTCCCTTAGGTACAGTCTGTGTCATCAGTCGAGTTTTTGGAAAACTACGTGAAATAAGGGTAGTTGGCGTTATTACCTCAATTGTCGTTATTCCCCTTGCCACCTTGTATATTGTTTGGACGGAGTTACTCAATAATAGACCAACCGACAATTCGTAAAAAAAAAAAGAGATATTTGCACAAATCTGTTGATGGCAGGCTAATTTAACTCGAAAAAATCAATAATGCGATATCTGAATTTTGCTGCTATTCATAAACAAGAATTCGTTTATTGCATAAAATGCATTTATTTTTCTTTGAAATATTAATTCAACTGCTGGTCTCTTATTGAAAATCGGTTAGCCTTTTTTGGTATTATTTATCCAATTTTTTGTAATAGTATGAATGTTATAATACTTGTTGCATAAAATTGTTTATAAGAAAACAGGTTTTTGGCGCTTGATCTCTTATTGCATAACTCCGTCCATTTAATTCTCTTTCAAACAAATGTTTTAATCATGCCTAGAAACTTGAATCGACATAGCATTCTTAAACATGTGGTTTACAATTCCAGCTATCGGTAGTCTTTATTGTAAGAAATTATACCGAGTTTTATATATAGACGATTTCTTCTTCTTCTTCTTTTCGCATATCTCATTTTCACGCATTTACTCCCTTCCGTTCTTCTACGATTGTTTTCTACTTTATTTTCATTCTTCCTCTTTCTCCTACTTTTTGCGTTTTCATTTTTCAACAGTATTTTCTCTATTCTTCTGTTTCCTCCTCATCATTTTTGTTGTAATCATAACCATCATTATCAGACCTAATCTCAGTATAGTCATTTAATTGACAACTTCTTATCAAAGGGGACTGGATTTAATTCCAGATTAGATCATGTGAGATTTATGATGGACAAAGCAGCGAGATCTCTCCGGATATCTCGATTTTCCTTTCCACTCTCATTCCAGCACTGTTACACTGCTGCCTCAATAACAGCTATTGTTATAAATAAGTAATTAGTAATTACCAGAGAACCATAATGTTTGTAATAAGACCCTGTCCTCAGCACCTTTCGCTGTGTTACAGTATTTCGAAATTCCGGGTGTGGTAACTCGCCTCTTCTACATGGTGCTATTGGTAGCGCCTGCATTGCAGACGGCGGCCATTGTACTGTTCGCGCTTCTGGGCGTCGCCATGCTGGGCCTGGCCGCGTGTAGCTGCAGCAAGAAGAATACTACCGTGGCCACCAAGATAATCAGCAAAAGCCAGCATCTGTTGGAGAAGAACGCGGGCGAGCAACTGCTCAGCAGGACTCAGCAGAGACCCAGACTCTCCAGACGGAGATGACCTCCTCCTTCTCTCCTTGATGGCGTGTATCAAAAGTCTAGATCATACAATGGCAACGTAACTCCTTACCACTGTTCGTTCAGTGGTAGCTCGTGAGTCGTAGGGCTGATGGTCCATAAACCTGCCGTTATATTGGCGTTACAGTGACAATGGCGGAAAGGAAAGATTGGAGGGAGAAAAATCTAAAGGATACATGAGCTTTTGCGCTCTTGCAAAGACTTTGAGATGGATTGGAATATTTTTTGTGAATTCCAAGTCTATTGGCTGCGTGTCGCGTTTTGGAATTCGTCGTTCCTCTGAAGGCATTTTGAGAATTTGCATTCGTTTCGAGGACTTCTTAAATGTAATAAGTAAGTACTATCACACGAGAATGATGAGAACATTCAGTAGACCTACATACACGGTGTTAAAAAGTATCCAATATTTTAGGAGGTGCTAGTATGCATCAAAACAAGAAACTAATGTCTAATAAACATGGATCCTACAATACATATTTTCTGAGATCTGAATATTGTTCATAGGAGGTGCTCAATGTGACGTCCATTCATGGTAATGCATTCCTCTCCCCTTCGGCGTAAGGAACCACGCACTCTTTGAAATTGACCTGGTTGTTCTTGATAACCAAAAGTCTAGGGGATTTAGGTTTGGGGAACGAACAGGTCAAGGTGTGGGGCCTGCCCAATCAATCCAGCGTCAGGTGTTCACAAACATTGCGGAGAAAATGTGCTGGTGTGCCATCATGGATGAACCACATCTGCAGTCTTTGCTGACATGGCACATACTCCAGTAAGGTAGGCAATGCGTTAATAAGAAAGTCCTGATAACGAGCTCCAGTTAATCTCTGTGGTAGCACGTATGGCCCTTAATCTATCGCCAAGAACGCCTGCTCATACGTTGATTGAGAATCGGTGCTGATGCCTTGTTTCTTCAACTGCATGGGAATTTTCATCAGCCCATACATGTTGATTACGAAAATTCAAAACACCATCTCTGCTGAACCCCGCTCATATCTGAAACGAAACTTTTGTTTTCAGTATTCCTTGCGACGCATCAGTATTCCATCAATTACGGTATGATTATCTGGTAGCCTACTGTATTGTAGGACAGAAAAATGCATTGCTATGAATGGACGTCACATTGAGGACCTCCTATGAACAAAAGTTCAGATCTCAGAAAGTATGTGTTGTAGGACCCATGTTTATTAGACATTTTTTTCTTATTTTGATGCATATTATCACCTCCTAAAATATTGGATACTTTTAACACCCTGCATAACATAGGATCGGACTTCTCTGTTGAGTACATTCACATATCTATGTCTAGTTTCAAAATCAATGATAAGATACAGGAAGAAAAATCTAAACGTTACGCTGAATCTGACATCTCTCCAATGGGTCTCGGACCTGGTTAGAATAACTCCTACGTTAAATTCAAGCCCGTTAGTCACTTATGTAACCCCGGAGTTCCTCGTCGGACTGAATGGACTTCGAGTATTTTGGACAGAAGAAATTTAAAGACTGACGTAACTTATCATAATACGTAAAAAAGTGGAATATTCATTGCTAGGCACTCGTCCACGAAGCAAAGAACCCCCAGTCGCAGGTTTGAGCCGCTTCTTGCTTTTCTGTTAGCACCGTCATTTCTCACGGTCAAACGGCACTCGGTGAATTTCGTACTGCGTAATTCAGAATTCAAATTATTTCACTCCTTGATTTTTAGTTCAACGAAATATAAGTTTCTCTCAATTATATTATGGGTTTATTATATTTTTAAAGTCAAGCATATGAGACATTTTGTTGAAATTATTTCAACTACACTGTAGTATAAACTTGTTTGAGTCTTCCTTCACAGTTTGTGTGGCAGGCTGTCTTAAATATGACGCATAATCAGCGTATTTAATGATCTAGTGAAGGACTGCATAACAATTATTGAAGTTTACAACATACAATGTCTCTTTCCACGTGTAGGGGAGAGTCGGGTAGTATCGGACATCGGGTAGTATCGGACAGTGCGTTTCTTTCATCTACCACCATATGGTAGTACCTGAATGACATGGTTACGTTTCTCTATGCGACATCACAGAAACGTAACTATGTCAATCAGGTACTATCATCGTGTGATAGATGAAAGAAACTCACTGTCCGATATTACCCGATGTCCGATACTACCCGACTCTCCCCTAAATCTCCCGTTAAGCTACAAATTCAATAATTAATCGTTTCCACTGCAACGCAATTTAACTTAAAACTAATACTAATTTTTATAATTTATATTACCTAGCCATTTAATGTAATATATATAATTGTTATAGAGTGAGTAGCAAATAAGTCACAGACCTTTACATGGTAGGCTACGTATTCTTAGACTATACATTTTAGATTGCGCCTCCTCATAGGCATCTCTTATTACGTCTTTGCGCGGCGTATTATCGCAGATGACGCGAACTCGTTGCACACCTGACAAACTCCCATCATGTGACCTTTCCATCGAAAATAAGAGCGCATCTCAAACATACATACAAAACAACAGTACTTGAGGTAACAAAGAAATTTCTGATTCGTGTACGTGAAAACATCCGACTTTCAGGTGCAATTAAAGGAACGTAAAGGGAAAGGGATCCCTTATACTTGTAGACGCCATGAAGATGCTTGGGGGCATAGCGGTAGAGCTCCATGCTTTCAAATGGCAACTAGGCACAACACGCGCTCTGTATAATGCGAACAGAAAATTCGAACAGTTCATTTTGTTGTCTAAGAATAAACGATTTGGTGTTTAGCCTATAATGTTCCTGTGGAGTTTAGCCTAAGCCCTTATTTTGAAGTTTTTTTTTATCTCTGTTAAGGGAGCATATGGTGGGACTCCTACGATGCAGAGTTAGCACGACGCCGGATCTTAATAATACGTTGGACTAAGTATGAGTTAGCTACAGCGTCTGATTTCCAAACTGGAGGGCCGCTTGAAATTCGGACGAATCCTAGTAAATTAATTCTGGGTGTACAAACATGGTGATTGACAGGTTTTCTCTTACTAATATACCTTTTCCTCTGTCATGATTCCATACATTCTCTATCATTTCATTATTATCGTCACAATAAGTATTCGGCCTTAACCGACCAGCACATAGCATAGGGTCTAAATTTCATATTTTACTATTGTTTAGAGTTACAAACAGATCATCCTGTCTTAAAATAAGATAAAAGACTGTTTTACATATCGGAATTGCCTTTGTGTTGCTATACTCTTTCCTAAAGGCCTACAGTTCAAGATTTTCTTTGTGGTTTATTCTCAGAACATGTACGTTCCAATTTGTTTTCATAATAATTCACATCACTGATTGAAACTTGGTAGCTTGTTCCCAGCTTCAAGAAGATTTGTATTTCTGTTTAGCTAGAGGGTGTCCAACATCTCGGTGTCGGCTAAGTTTGTAACTTAAAACTTTCTTGGAGTAGTCTGTTGATATTTTAAAAGCATATGAAGAGTTCGCGGGAAAAACGATGAATGTCACATTTCTGTTAAGGATTACATAATGATCTAATTTGAGTCTATAACTGCAAGATGTAGTGCTGTTTCTATAGAAAATAAAGGAAAGGATTACTGTATTCGTGGTGATAATTCTCCTTTTTACCATTTTTCATAAAAACAACATTAAATTTCGCAGTGATCCATTGAATTAGATAATGACATCAACCTTAAGAAAACTGTGACATTCATCGTTTTTCCCGCGAACTCTTCATATGCATACCAGTATCATTCGGTTTTCACAGTATATTCTCTTTCTTATGTTTGAACTATTTACTTAAAGAATCTACATGCGTACGTTGAAATATTAATTGTGCTCATTCGATTCTCTCTAATTTGTTCGTCTTAATGTTCAATATTCACTTGCTCGAGTGAGCACAGGTATGACGACCTGCTTTAAAATTCTGGTTTATAATGGCTTACTATTATATTTCTACTTTTTATATTGCAATATATATTAATACAGAGTATCCCAAATTGATGTATACACATTTTGAAACACTATTTCTCAGCAACGAGATGAGACAGAAATATGATTTTTGCGGTTTTGTATTCTTTAAGCCAGTGCATGTTCAAAATGGACCCTCTTCCACCACAGTACACTCCCAACAACGACGTACAACAGAGCGACATATCAACCGGATTGTTGCTAATGGAATATCACTACAGGCATGTTCAATCTGAACTCTCAGTTCCTCCAGTGTTTGTGGTTTTATGGCGTACACTGTGTCCTTTAGAGCTCCCCATAAGTAGAAGTCTGGAGGGGTTAAATCCGGAGATCGAGACGGGTACTCCGCAGCACTTCCTCTTCGTGTTATCCATCTCTGGGTCGTCCTCATTTAGTGTGTGGACAAGTCTCGGAATGTAAGGCTTCCATTTTTGAGCTCGTAAAATTCGATGAACAATGGATTTGCTGATACCAATCTCACGAGAACATTATCTCATTGATTTCTTTGGGAATTGTGCAAAAACCTGCATGACTGCATCAACACTCTCGTTATCGGTGGAATTTCTCTTTCTTCCGCACCGCCTTTTCAACACATCTTGCACCGTTCCTTCGAACCTCAACAACGTTCTCCACTTTTCAATAACATTTCAGTATCCACATACGTTCATCGAACGATAATTGCACCGCCATGTTTGTTTATAAACAGATGAACATGTTTCCATGCGTTGCACTGCCTTCTGAATCATAAACCGCAAAAATCGTATTTCTATCTCATTTCTTTGGTGTGAAATAGTATTTCAAAGAGTGTACACATCAATTTGGGACACTCTGTGTATCTCTTGGTTGTATTGCTGTATATAATCTTAAAAGAGAGAGAGAGAGTATAAATTTCTTGTTCTTCTTTGGATTTTTCAAACTTTTTATTTAACTTTACGTTTGTTACTTCCTATGACGCTAATATGAAGAAAGAGTAACTTTGTGACAAGTACATTGGTTGAGCTACTAATTTAATTTATAGCCTGCATCTATACAGTTGTAACATTATCTGAATTGTGAAGCATGATTCAAGGCTTTTGATACATCTTTTATGACACATAGCAATCTACAGCTGATCCCATCTAATTTCCCTGGTGGAATAAGATGTGATGGACGTCGGAGTACCAATATTGATCCTGTTCTCCTGGAAGCATGAGACTCAAACAGAGAAAGTTCGACGGGGATACAGTGATGTTCTTTGTAGACTGGGCGACGAAGAAGCATGGTCACCGAAATATGTAATATAATTTGATGTACAACAATACTGTAATGTTCTCTTTGTAAACACGTTTTTAACCCTAAGCTTTAAGTGTTTTCCATCACATAATATGATGAAATATATTTTTTTTCATAAATCCTAAAGAGTTTTTTTATTGATATGAAAAAGAGAGATCATCTCATTTTTTTATTCAACGATTTTAAAGCTAGACATAGCATATGTTTGTCTCATGTAAATATTCGGTATATATGACGTCGTTTGTTATCATGATTGTTACTTCTTTATGATATTTTTAAACCTGGATGTCATTAGCTGACACGTACTTTATTATTGTATATATTACGCAGTAATTAAAATAATAATTTTATTAATTTAAGGATTGTCAAATCACCTATGATTACATTCTTGCAAATCCCTTTCTTTTTTAAAGTTACAGTACTGAGAAGTAGAAAGAGAATGTACTGTAACTACAGATAGGCTACGTGTGAGCCTCTGGATACAACCGATTCATCACATACTGTACATAGAGGCCAGCTTGACCGCTTGCTACGTCACAAACCCAAAAATTATAACAATACATATTTCTACGATAATATGTCCCTGACACAGTTAAAACAGAAAATGATAATGCTTTTTGCAAATCCATAGTAGTGTATATTATCTCTGTAGATTCTTCAGCTGTTTTTTTTTTGTCACTTTTCAAGCTTTCCCTTGCTTTTCAGCCTTCCTCAAATGCGGTTCATATAGAGTTTCCAGTTCCAATTTTCCTCTGTGGATTTCCATCTACTGATAGTTTATTTTTATAGAGGTAACAATTTTTGCACGTGCCTTTTCGTGGTGTGTGGAAATTTAAATTAAAACGATATAAAAATGTACCTGTATATAATATATGCTCTTTGACAGGCGATAATTGTTTTTGTTCACAATAAGTTTAGTATAAACTGTACATTTTTCTTACGTTCAAAATCGGGGAAAGGTGTTTTCTTTGCGGATTGTCTTTCCTTGTGTAGTGAGATTAAAGGCAGGAAACTTCTTATGTGTTCGTTTACCTCTTCTATATTTAGGAACAGGGTTGTAGTGGAGATGGTGCGGAGCGACGCTCCGGCACTGTGTTCGAAGGTGGAGCGGAGCTCCGGCACTGATTTGGAATTTTAAAATCTGTTTTGTCATCACAATACTTTCCCAACTAACGATATCTTAGTTCATGTGAGAATATTTAGTGATTATATTTTCTGTGCTTTCTTTAGAAAATCGGAACAAGTTCGGAAGTAGAGGGTCGCGAGACCACTAGGAGCGTAGACGGGATGTATGGTGAGAAATGGGGGAAGAATCAGTGACAGGACAACCAGCAAACTAAACTTTAGTGGGCCTGCGCGAAATGATCACGTTCCTAATTCACTTTCGTTTCGTATCGTGTTTCGTTAGTTTTCGCGTCTTTGTACGATACAGGAGATTGTCTATGGTGTTAATTACCGGAATGTGTTGTGTTTGTTTCCCAGTTATTTTACGAAGTGAATTTGAAACAGTTAATTTACTGCCTATAACGTGACTAAAGGACTGCTTGAAACTTTTATTTTTATCTATTGTCCTACAGTAAATATGGAACAAAATAAACATAGACAAAAAACATTAACTTCTTTCTTTTCTCGTGCCATTGCTGTTACTAGTGGATTTACAAAACCTTCCTCTTCTGATATTGTTGTTATTTCAAGCCCATCGCTTTTATTTGATGAACCTAGTAATTCAACCAGAAATAATGTTATAAAAGATACAGTTCCAGTGTGACTGCGAATAATATTCAACGTCATAATGTACAAAATAGTGAAAGCCAAAAAGTCGGCCTGCAAAGTGAGTAGCCGAAGATATGGAATGAAGAAAATATGTAGTCAAGAAAAAAAAAAAAAAAAGAAGCTTATCCGTGGGTTGATTGTAAGTGATGTAAGCTAGGCTGTAAAGTGTGGCATGAAGTAACTACATTAGGTACATTAAAAAGAGTGTATTTCTGTATCTAATCAATGGCTTTCATATTCAGTAAATTACTACGGATCGAACAGATCAGATCAGCTCAAGTCACTACGAAAAAAATCATTGAACACAAGAAATCCAGTGCTCATAATACAGCACAAAAAATTATTGATACGTCTGAAGAGCAATCAATTGAAAATGTTGGCGAATAAACGAGTGCAGCCCACCATGAAGCAATAAAAGTGAAATTTATATCAGCTTGTTACATTGCGCAGAATGATCAACCTTACAGTAATCATTTCGGTTTACTTGAGCTCCAGAAGCTAAATGGAGTACTGTCATTGCAAGTTTTCTTGAACCTTACATCCCCTAAGTCTGTCTTTGGAACTGCTCGGTATGGCATGTACTCATCAACGTAACGGCACGGCAAGGATGCACCTCCCTCGGGTAACGTGACTCTTTTCAAAAAACGTTGGTTCTTTTAACTTACGGCTCTCTAGTGTAAAAGAACTTGGTTCAATACAGACATCATCTTCTCTCGATATTCTGGTTTTTAGAGGAGAACATAGTTTCGTAGCAAGCTTTAATTAACCTGTAATGAGTAAGTATTTAAATATAATCGTGTGTACACTCCTCTCTCATCCGGGCTGGGGACCGGCAATGGCGGAGTTACTACAGCTACTTCTATACATTATATAGGCCTACATGACTTACACCTTCAGCTAATAAGTACATATTCTTATAATAATATTTTACAGGCTTATTATTTGAATTTACATTAATTTACAATTATACACAATCCATATCCCTATCATTGCTGCCATCATCGCTTGTTCCAAAATTAATTATTTCGTCAATGGCATCATCCATTCGGAATTATCTTCTTAATCGTAGGTACTACTTTCTGAACATGATAGAATTCTTCGATTGTATCCCGAATAACATGTTGATCGAAGTCGTCCATTTCAACTTTACACAAGTCTAATTCTGGAATGAAATAATATGTTTAGTAGAACTATAAGAAAATAATAACTTGCAACAGTAATTCATTATGTCGCTCTCAATACAGACACTATCGTAAATAACTATTATAGCAATAGTTTCTAAACATTACATACCTATTTTTTCCCGGAGTAGTGTGAGGTTCATTCGGTTGTAATTCGATATTATTTTTAATTCTCTTCACGGAACTAATACTTTTGCCAGAGTATTTAGCCGCTTTCTTATATTCCTTAGCAAGAGGTTCCAGCAAATATTTGTTTAATTTTTTTCTCCTCGCAACGCTTAATTATATTTGGGATAAATAATTTCTCTTTCTCGGCTATGGATAACAGCGTTACTTTTTCTCCGCGGTGGTGTGATTTCACCATAATTACTACCCTGTGGTTGCTGCTCCATGTTAACACTACTGGTACGCAGTGAAGGAAATAGCTCTATGTTTCTTGACAAGAGATTATGCTGCGGAGCATGCGCAAACAACTCAGTTGGCTCCACCCGCGTTACGCGCTTCCTTCCCTCTGCCCCTCTGTCCCCGCTCAGAAATTTCAAGATAACTTGCAATAACAGTAGGTATTGATTGGTGTTGCCTTGCATTCTCCTTACAGTCTTACTTTATAGCATTTCTTTATTTGTCCTATTTTTTTGCATCCAAACCTTTCCCCTTCCCCAAAGATTAAAAAATATAAAGAGCTCCGGCACTGTAAAGTTTGGGACTACAACCCTGTTTAGGAATCTAAGATACAGTCATACATATATTGCATTTCACTTTCAGAACCATAATTATTTAAACTGTCCATCTTTTAGCGAAAAACTCGAATGCAGAAACATAACCTTAAAGTACATAACCTATTTACAAAACTGTTATAATCAGGGGCAGCCCATCCTTAGGGGCAACCGGGGCCGTGCCCCACCAATATTTTGTTCACCAGCAATTTTCTTTTCGCATTTAAAATGCGTAAATTTTGTTCAGAACAGTGTACTGGATTCATAATTGTTTCAGTAAATTTTATAACATGGCGAAATGTGTGTCAGTAAAACGTCAAAGATTGTATGACACTGAATATTGTGAGCTTGGGCCCGCGTCAAAGAGCCCCACAACTTGAATCACTTTAGCGCTCAACTGCCATGGTGCGAGGTATTCTATCGACGGAGATTCACGAAGTGCTACGAAGTTACCGTCACGAGTATAATGCTTCTTGCTGGGGCCCGCCTGCCGGACGGAAGAGACAGTCACAGTTATTTGTTGTGCTGTGAGTCGCAGTGCCACTGAACAGTGGGCTAATTCTAGAAATGTCCTTGTGAACTTTGAATAGTGCATTCTAGCGAAGTGTGAAAACATGAATAAAGTGGATTACCTATTAAAACAGCGTTTTCTTCGTTAAAATTAGAAGATAAACTTGAAGTTAAACGATTAGGTGCACATCAACCCAGTGACTTCAGTTTTACACAGGCGAGTGGTATGAAAAGGAGAACTTTCTGCGACTCGTGGTTTACAAAGAAGCCCTGGCTAACTGTAAGTGACGAAAAACAAAGTTTATTTTGTTTATATTGTTTGGTGGCGAGGGACTGTGGACGTCGAAAGGTTGCATTTAAGGGAACGCATCAAAAAACAAAAGAAAGTGCAATGCATTTAGAAAATGCTTGTAAGTTTAAACTATATGGGACAGTAAATATCGCAGCACAAATTGATTCCGCGGTCAAGCTTTCAATCCAGAAACACAACAGGTCACAAAAAACAGACATATACTGGCAAGAGTAATAATTGATTCTTTAGTATTTTGCGGAACTCACGAATTATAACTAAGGGTTCAGAACGAAAATCAGGGATCTGCAAATCGGGGAAATTTGTTAGACTTGTTAGCTTTACTTGCCAGTCTTGATAATGTATTGGATGAACACTTAAACAGTACTTCTGTTTTTAAATATAATTTATACATTATACAAAATGAATTATTAGACAGTGTGTATGATGTATACATCGAAGATCTGAAACAGAACATTAATTCTACAGATGTTGTTGTTGTGCAGGCTGACGAAACGACAGACATAATCTGCAAAAGCCAATTTGTTATTATTTTGAGATACATAAAAGGTTGTAAACCTGTGAAAAGGTTTCTTTCTTTCAAAGAGATAAACAACCGCACGGGTAACGGTCTAAGCGAGGTTCTAAAACAAAGTCTACAACCTTTCAAATTAGAAAATAAACTCATAGCTCAAGCATATGATGGTGCTGCAGTAATGAGTGGCAGTTTTAGTTGTATTGTGCTGAACTAATTTTTAAGCAGAAACAATGAACTAAAATGAAATAAATCTTCGCAAAATTAGTGAAATATCTGGCCCCACCAACAAAAATGATCACGAGCCGCCACTGGTTATAATTGAAATGACTTAAGCCTGCATCACTTGATTTGTAAATCCTTCTGTTTTCTTAGAGTGCTCAAGAAGTGCAGTCATTTGCAGGCTATTTTGATAACTTCTACTTAAGCTACATCACTTTATTTCAAAACAGGAACGATAATTCTTATATTAGTTACTTTATGTGTGTAAGTACTAATTAGTAAAATCTTGATTTAACCATTTGCATCCTCGACCCCTCTACGTAAGCTACATAACGAATTTCTTCAGGATATTAATACAATTGAAAAACTACTGTATAGTTGAGTTTGAATCAACATAAAATGAATAGTATTTTGAAAATTTATATATTTTATGCACTTTTCAGATAGGATGAACATTTCAAAATTAGTTTAAAATGAAAGAAGCCGTACAAGTATTTAAATGAACTTTATGTACTATTTTTTTAGTGACATGTTGTATTTATTTTCGGTTGTTTTTTTAATTAACTAGGTTATTTAGCGTCGATGGAATTGATGATAACGTGATGGTATTTGTCGAGACAAGGTCAAGAATTTTCCATATTACCTGCCATTTATTTATTTATTTACATATTTATTTCTTTATTCTGGTGTGGTTAAGTGGTTAAGGCCATCAGGCCTTCTCTTCCACACCACCAGAAATACAAATATAATAATAGAAATAAAAAAAGAAAAGTCACTATAAACAAGATAAAGCCATACAAAAATATACACATGTTACAGTCACTCAAACTTTAAATAAGTAATTAAGTATCATAATTAATTATATCCTAAATAGTTAACGAACATAAACAAGAACTTTGAAATTTTAATCTAGAGTAAAAAAACACAAGTCAACACTTCTAGCAATACCTAAAAACCATGAAATAAGACAAAATTTTCTAATTTAATTTTGAATTGTGATAAAGTTCGGCAGTCCCTGACGTCATTAGGTAACGAATAACGAAGGCGAGGTATTTCTACAGTGTAGGAGGATGAGTACAAAGACGTTCTGTGATGAGGGATAGAAAGGAGTTTTCTAAGAGTTTTAAGAAATTGAAAGCTCAATAGCAGATAATACGAAGTAGAAATATGCATGATTCTAAATAGAAGTGACAATGAATGTATTGTTCTTCGTTCCTTCAGACACACTCATGAAAGTAACTGGAGCGAAGACGTTATATGCTCAAATTTACGAGTATTCGCCTTACAGTTGAGGAAAACCTCGGAAAAAGCTGAACCAGGCAATCAGCCCAAGCGGGAATCGAACCCAAGTCCGAGCGTAGCTCCGGATCAACAGTCAAAGGCGCTACCGCCTGAGTTACGCCGGTGGTTGGCATAATGTTACCCCTGCGTGTGGTATCTTTGTGCCATATATTAAACTGAATGAGAAATACAAATGATGTACAGTATATTCTAGGGTATACATTATGTTACACATACCGGTAGGTGTTATATTGCTATGCAATGTTAATTTTTTAAGGATTAAATAAAATAAATAATGATAAATAATAGGAATGTTGATAATAATAATAATGAAATATAATAATAATAATAATAATAATAATAATAATAATAATAATAATAATAAAATATAGTATACAGTATTACACAAAGCTTTCATAAGCGAGGTACAAAGTTGGCCTTCCCACAGATATTCCAGTTCATTGCATCCCAAATTCTTTTTCTGCTTGTCGCTGACTCATAGTGACGTCGCGAACAGCAGTTAAGCTTAGGCTTTTTTTTTATAGGATCTGGTGTATAATCTGCAATTCTGCATATTTTCAAGCTTGTGTTTGTTTTGAGCACTGCCTGTTTTGTGTTTGAGAGGAAAACATAATGACACAAATTCACCCTAGACTTACACTTCAGGAAAAATGTTAGAAAAGTAAAGGGAATATGTCAGAAAAAAAATCAATCAATTTCAGAACACACACACTCTTTGACTCCATATTACACTACACAAATACACCCCCACAGGAAACAAAACAAAAGGCGTCAAGACCAGCAACAATCAGTTCTGGAGAAGGTCAATAACATACCGAAACATGTTAACCAGGTACTATATAATTTAACACAAGAAAGACGTATAATACAATTGCGAAGTGATATAATGTTAAGAGTTGTGTAATCAAGATGTATACAGAAAAAAATATTACACCATTGTAAAAGAAATTAAAAATATGTTTAGAGTTTTACTTAAATATGATTACAGTGAACTTGATGGGTGTTGTAGAAACACTACTTGGATCACAAAACAGATCAACTGTCCTCTAGCAATAACTTTGTAGAATTTTACTATATACAGTACTCTGTATCAATAAATGTTAAAAAAAAAACTATGACTGATTGGGATAAAGTATTCCCTGGAACACAAAGTAGACCCTCCTGTTTGTACTAGAAGTTCACTATATAACCTACAATGATTGTTCAAAATTAGTAAATTCCAAATGAAGTTATCCTTGTTACAAAATAATATTATAATGTGGTTGTATAAGCTTGCAACTTCAGGATAACACATGATAACAGATTAGGAAATGATAATAGATTAACAGGTTAGGAAATGAATTTTATAAAGAAGAGCAGTGTGGGAATTGGAAAGAAATTAAGATTCCACCTAAGAACTAAAATTTCAACCGGTTTTCATTTATATTTCTCTTTATAAATTTAATTGATGAAGAGAATCTTAAAATAATAAATTTTAGTAGAATCCCTAACTTACTACTCGCAAGCCAGATATCTGGATCGTCCTTGAAGGGATTAACTGAAAATTCCTTACTGCATTTGTAACAGACTTTAGGACCTAAGACTAGAAAATAAGAGAAGAAGGATCATCATTACCTGAATATCTACAAATTAACAAGAATATTATTCTTTATAAATACTGAATCGAAGAACGATGAGAATATAATCCATGTTGAATCTTTCGTACACTACTTTTAACACTTGAATATAAATAATTGATTAAATGGTGATCTTACTCGTGTTAATTATGTAAGCATGTGCGGCTTACAGCTGTTTCGGTGCTACTTGACACCATCCTCAGAGCCTTGTGTGTCTCGGCGCCATCTCAACTTCGCTGCCTGTTGTGTGGGTGTGTTCGTGTGATGAAGAGTTGTGTCAAATAGTGTGTGTGTTCTGAAATTGATCTGTGTGTTGAGAATTTGATTAGGGTATGTTTTAGTGTGTCTGTATATTTCATATTGTTCTAGTGTGTATGAAATATACAGACACACTAAAACACACCCTAATCAAATTCTCAACACACAGATCAATTTCAGAACACACACACTATTTGACACAACTCTTCATCACACGAACACACCCACACAACAGGCAGCGAAGTTGAGATGGCGCCGAGACACAGAAGGCTCTGAGGATGGTGTCAAGTAGCACCGAAACAGCTGTAAGCCGCTGTAAGCACATGCTTACATAATTAACACAAGTAAGACCACCATTTAATCAATTATTTAAGAATATAATCGTTTAAATAAAGAAGGGAACTCTCGAAAAGGAGAGGAGAATGAAAGACGACATTGATTTCGATAAACGTCATATTTATTTCTGTATAAAATTTGTTGTACATAACAACATCTATAGTTTTCCATCCCATTTAACCACATGAAGTCATAAAGGAAGTAGCACCACATTGATCTCGCAGCAATGTGGATCAGCAACTAGTGTCCAGAATATTTACTGACTTCTTTCTTAATGAGTGGAACAACAGAGTATCATTATAGCAGCAAACGAATGAGGAAGGCTGTTAAATATAACGTTTTCCTCACATCGATCTAATTTAATGCCCATTAAATAATTCAAATCGTATAATAGTACGAGATATTCACTAGTTAAGCAAGATATCTTATTCCGTGAATCATGGCATTACAAAGGTACAAGATGATAACATGCCAAAATAGATTTGGTATTCTACATTTGAAGGTACAGTCTTGACTTTTCAGTGAATAAGAATGTATAAGATTATCCTGCATATTATATTTGTCGACTTTAATATATATTAAAAACTGGAAAACATTTATGAAATTAAAAGTATTTATACAACATTTAATAACATACAGAATGTTCTAGATATTTGTTTTGCATTATGTCAAAATTAAACGGTAAAACATTGCATAATTGAATTTCCATTTATATTCCGAAGAAATGTGCTAAAAATTATTATCAAATATTAATATGACATGCTGATTCTTTATAAAATTTATTTATTGTGTATAATATTACTAGAATTTAATTATTTTATTACCATAAAATTTCTGAAAGGATTCTGAAATAATAAAATTAGTTGGTGATGATATAGTGTTTGGCTTATCAGTACTTCAAACAAAAAAGTTTATATGTAATACTTAGGAATGTGTGATATTGTTTTTATATCATCTTTGTTTTTTGATTGGAATAGCGTAATTAAATTAAACATGATATATTATTTCATCTAGCTGAACTAGACCACGATGTAAGTCTCATAAACTCATACTCAAAATATTTTCGTAACTCAAGACTTCGGACGTTCTGGACACTAGTAATGGTCCCAATTTCTGCCTCTTCATACCAAAATAGTGCTGATATATAGTTCCATAAAACAACAACGTAAATAAGTACACATTCAACATGTGCTCATCTGTAATACTAACAAGAGACAAAGAATTAACAGGAAACAATTTTGAGCAAAATTCACTATAATTGCACTTACAGTGTTACTATGTTGTAAACCAACATATACAAACACAGCTGTATTGCAGCTTCATGGACGGTTTTCACGCATACATACTTACAAACATACACGCTTACACATACACACATATGCACTCCACATTATACCTTGTTTTAATGGAAAGCCAAACAAATGTGACCTGTACAAGAAATCAGGTCGCTTTATTAAATTTAACTGAATAAACTTAAAGAACACAAAATATACCATTGATCAAATGAATATACTAAAGCAGACATATTATGAATGATAAATTTAATTGCAATAAAAATGGTTACAACATTTTTCTGCAGATTTAAGGTAAGGGATATGTAAATTTCAGTAATTACATAATTCACAATATCTTTATCTGCAATAGTAATTACATAATTTCTTGTAAAAAAAAACAAAAGTTTACCTTACATTATCTTGAACAAACAGTGTCTTGTGACAATATATTTCATCACAATAGAATTGTCATAATAAAAAAAATAGATTTTACATAAAGTTGTGTTAAAATATTTATTGTGTCTATTTTGTAACCAATTATGCCTCATCTTAGCGTTAGGATTATGTTCTCGTGATATTAAAATTTGTTCAATTCATTTCCAGAAAAAAATAATCGTGACAATATCATCCAGTACATTACAAGTTTGAACAAAAATTAAGTATGATTAAATTTATATTCTATCAAAGAAAAAAAAAAAACAGTAGCTCACAAGCTTTATCATTACTCAAAATAACGTGATTATCGTGTATCTGAATATATGCCAATTCTGAAACTAAGAATTATCGATTATGTCTATTATCAATTTCTAATTTAAAGATATTTTAGCAGTGTCGTGGATGGAATATTAAAATGATTTGAACCTTTGCCCCACAATATTTACTAATATATATTCTTAAATGTTACAAAAACCAAGATAACAACGTGAATAATTTTAAGATATAGTACATGTTAACAAATAAGATCAATAAACTATGCATTAACATCTCATATTATGTCTTAGATTAAGTTTTTCTTTAAAATCTTGTTTGGCTGTCCAATAAAACTACTTTACATTAAGTAGATAAAATTCTATTTTGACACAAAATAAAATTTGTGCTTGTTTCTCTCACGATCAGCTTTCACCTCAATCAGATATCATTACTGCTGCACCCTGTCGAGTCTTGTGGCAACCTGTCCTCTTCATCACAATTCTCTCATTACACTGCACACACCACATATACTAATCTAATAATATGTACATTGTTACAGGAAAAAAATGAAAGTTAATAACAAAATAGATTTTCTTCTTATTACTATAATACAAAGATGTTCAAAAACAGGTAAAATCATTTTCCATAAGAAGAATAAGTAGGCTACTACTAATATTATAAAAGTGATGAAACTTTGTGACTATATTTGGAACTCTGTTATGTACGTAATGCAAGAGAAGTGCTGTCGTTGTAGCATGATGGAGTGGAAGGAGAAATGTTTGATTTCGCCTATTCTTCTTTCATGAAACATTATTCTGTTAGCACTATTGCTTAAAGCTGTCTTTGATTTAAATTAGATATTACAACCCAGAAGTGGCCCGTCACTATAAAACTTTGTTGTTTCAATCTTATTTATTATATTCACATTTCGCATATCACTAATCAGAGCAAATTGCAATTATTTTGTCTTCTATTCTGGTTCATTAAGTGTAATGTATTGCTTAATTACGTTTTATTATCTTAAACATTGAAACACATTACCTGAGAAATCATTTTGCTATTAACATCAATGGTCAATCTAAATTGGTATGTCATATCTTCAGTAAAACAATAAGGCATATCGGCATCAAGTATAAAATAAATTTTATTTCTATGAAAATTCAGCAGAGAGCAATGTTATTAGGCCGGATAGTATACCTCATTTTCATTTTTGATTTTTGTGGTAAATCCTACGTGTATATAGACTCATGGAAATATTAAATAAACTTGGTTATTTCAATCTGACCATTAGCGATTAATTACTTCTGCACTTATATTTAGAGTAGTTGTTCATCTTTTCATCATATAAACAATCACATATCTGATAGAAAATACAGTAGGCTACCGGTATTTATTTTTTATAAGGTTTGATTTAAATATGAGCAAATTACAAATATGACAGAACTCTGCCTTGAATTGCTTATCTTTTGCATCTCACTAAAAAAAGATGGAGATGTTTCTAAATACAAGACAACCGACAAAAGAATATGAAATATAAAAATATATATTATTTACTTCTTGTTTTTAATGTGGCACTTGTAGAAGAAATTAATAATCCATTCAAATCCCATGGAATATAACTATGGTAAGGATAGCTACTGTCATTTAACATTTCTGAGAAATTTGAATATTTTTAGTACAAAAACACCACATAATTATATTCTTATTATTTATTGTCAGTTATAAGTGGATTGTTCTCATATCAACTCTGAATTAAAATAACGTATAGGTTGTTATTGGTCTTTCCACTGTTTGTAAATGGTTACGCTGATGTAATCCTGTGCAGTTTCCTGAGCATAATTTTCTCTGATCGTGTTTAAATTCGCTAAATGGCAGTGAGATAGAACTTAAGGTTTTATGGAAATAATTCAGTTTGCCACAATGATATCTAGAAGAATAACTTAAAACTCTGTTCGTGTGAACAAATCATCTTGTAATCCAATTTTTGTTATTTCTTCTCAAACCAAAAATAAGGTTATTATTATAAAAATATCCTTCTGACGTATGAGCAACATAATTTCTTCTAGTAAAATTAAATTTACCACGATTATAACTTTGATTTGTGTTCCATGTAGTCACACAGTTTAATTTGATAGTTTAACAAATTAAATATTTCTAAATTTTTCTGACTATTTAATAGAGGTATTGTAATTGATTTTACTGGATGTTATCATAAGGATAATACCATTTCATCCTAATTTATGAATAATTTAATATATATAAAAAATATATGTTCCCGTTCAATACATATAAAAATTCTTTAAGAAAAAATTTGCCTAAAATTCAGTAATAGATTTTCCCAACATGATGCTAATCAATAATGTGCCTCGTGATTCATTTCTCTGTTGAAGTGCAGGCATTTATCAGTGACTTCACACCATATTACTTGTACTAAAGGAGGACACGTACAAGACCTTCCCTTAAAGATATATAATATAATTAATAATGTCATAATACACATGGCCTCCTTCACTATAACTAAATCAATACTAATTTTCTTTAATGCACAACTTACTTGGAGTGATATCCATTTCATATTAATATCCTAAACGACCTTAAGTATTGTAGTTTGTGATGGAAATTTTCGATCGTCATTTCGTATATAATTTTCAATCTTTTGAATTGTATGTAACTTTCATTTTTCAGTAATAGTCATGTAACTATTTTATGTTTCAGGATTAAATTTTGAAATAAAAAAACAAGAAGTGTTTCAGTATTGAAAGTTTTGGTTTGCTTGCTTTGAGAATGAAAAGTAATGATAAAATATGTCAATGAAAACACATTTGAATTTGGTGTCTTGCTAGTACGTTATACTAACTTTGTATGCTGAGCAAGAAAGAGTGGTTAATCGAAAGTTTGTACTCTCACTTGTTTCGTGGATTAAAAGTGATTACTCGAAATTTTGTTCTCTCACACTTGATATTGAATTGTAGGAAAAGATAAGGAGTATAAGTTGTGAATTGTTTCATGGATTAAGTTTAATCTTCTTTCCAAATTTCATTTTTGTATCTTATGTCAGTTGTTGAACAGTTCAAGAGTAACTACGTTATACTGCGTCTCAGAACAAAATTATACCGGTAACTATTGAATATCGGTGTGCGTTGAATACATTTAAACTGTTGCATGCAGATATTTGTATTATTTTATAAAATCTTACTTAATTGCTCTGTGACATGGTCTGTTTTTGCAATTGAATGCATAAAGTCACTCAAGTTACTGGCTGAACAGAATTAACTCAAGCTGATGTAGTTGCCTGGACATGAAGGAATTCTGGGTAAATTTTGCCTGGATGTGAAGGAATTCAGGATAATGTTATGTCCAAGGAAGGATTAGAAAAAATATTTCCAGGATTTTAGTTTCTAGTTTGTTAAGTAGGCTATTATGAGAATGAATGTATAAAAATATTCCGAAATTGAAGTTTTCAGCTGTTCTAATTAATGAACCAAAGAAAAGAAGTTCTAATGCTGTTAAAACTATGCAGAAAACATCTAAACTTGCTAAATGGACAGTGTTGTGTGAAGGAATATTTATGTAAGATGTCTGAAGGCACATAACACTGTTAGGTGTTTATTATGTGAATGCAAAACATTACCACAGCCAGTAGCCCAAGTATGCTGAAAACTAGTTTATGGACTAAGTGTGTTCTCTGTCAAGTCTAAAATAATTGAGCAACTTTTATTAAATACGTTATGTTTTTTGACGGGAACATCCAATAGATCTGGAAGGTTAAATGCACAACTTGACTTACTGATCTTTTTTCTCATGTAATGATATCTATTTCTTCTCTTTCCTGGTTTAATTTGCATTTAGAAGTTTTTTTCTTTAATTGCTAAGAACTGCCAAACAGACCGTAACATTTTGTTATGTTCCTCAAATTAAACTGACAACATGCCAACAGTTTTAAATATTCTATAGTAGCTTTCCTCAAGATAATCTTCCACAGAAGTAAAGGACGTCCCTAAATAGCAGCTCTTCAAGTTTTGTTGTGAAATAGTATATTTTAATGATTGAAATTAGAATTAAAATTTATATGAAAATTCATACTGAAGAATGTTTAAACCTATGTAACTATATATTGAAAAGTCACTAGTGGAAGTTTATAAGTACTTCAAGAAGATTGTCACTAATATTAAAGTACAACAGTTTGTCTGTTTTTATAATATTTCAACTAAAAACTGCGAAACATATCTGGATCTGAGAAAGTTCATCTGTAAAGAAAGTACGTTACCTTCAAAGTGTTCATTATGCAGTATTTCGAAGATTCGTTAAGTGATTTTTTGCATAATGTACTATATTTCTGTGTAATTTAAGTACCAAATATTATTGTAAATGTTTGTGAGAATATGTAGTCTATATTTTTTAAATTGCGAACTTTTCTTCACTGGTTAGTACATAGCGTTGTTAAGAACAAACAATTTTTGTTGTTTTCAAAGATAAATTAATTAGCCATGTGTGATAAAATATTTCCAGCTGTTTATTTCCAAAACTGACTTCGTGGAGAAGAAAAGATTTGTTCCAGCACAGTTCAGTATCGATTCTGAACAGCCTGCTCATGCACAGTAGCTCAATGTGCGTTCCAACAAGACTAGAACTGATTCTGAACCAATACTGAACTCGCAGTTCCCTGTTCCAATGTGCTTCAGAGCTCGTTCGGAACTACTTAAATTGGTTCTCGATTAAGAGCAAGAACTGGAAATTTTTTACTGCTGACGCATGCGTAGATGGTTTAATCTGAAGTTATGGTTAAAATGCTTCGAGACTAGGCAGGTTAAAATAAAAAAAAATAGTCCATCGTTGGAATGTGATAGTTATATATTTTATGATGAATTAAGTTCGGAAGATGAATATAATTTTATTATTAGAAGAAACTCCGAAGGTCGCGAAAGAACAGTTCAAGAAACGTTCCAACAATGTAAAATCCCGAACTAGTTCTGAGACCGTATAGGCATGCGTCGAAAGAAGGTCGGTATTAGTTCAGAACGCATTCTGAATTTCTTGCTGGAACAAACCTAAAATGAACTTCCTAGCATGAAACAAATATCTCATTTCTGAAAGTCATAAGAATTCTCTTTCTTAACATACTGAGCATGTTATATTTATAGATGACTGCGATATTCATGCCTATGCGTAAGTTATTCTTTTATTTCACGAATGACTGTCAATAAATTCATGTGAGGCACTCTATTTTGCGAGTTATTATATTCACAATTAAGTATGACGTCATGAAATAATACATATGCCTTCATTTCACTACAATCATAGTGAAGAAAATACTGCATTGTTTCGCTGCTACTAATAATATAACACTTTCAATTTGAAAAGTCATCTCAGTTATCTTATATCTGCCATAGACTTCTTCAAGATCAAATGGAATATTGGAAGTTTCAACTGTTTCAAGAACAGCATTAGCGAGGCAAAAAGATGTCATTAGTAAAAATATATTTACTATTATAAAGTCTAAGTAGAGAGCTGGACAAACTGTGTCGAAATAATTTTCAATCAGGACAAAGTTACCTTAGAGATATTATTGGTCCCCATTAAACGATGGACATGTAGTTTCAACAATACTCGTTTTGACATTTCTGGTCACGCCGATATGTATATAAATTTCAATAAGTCTATAAGAAATGTCTATGAAATATTTTCTCTGCATTAGAGCCTCTTAATGCAGTTGATGGCTTCAAAGGAAAAATTGTTCTAGGTTCACGGGTTTGTAACGCCATTTTCAGGGCCACCTACGAATGCTGGATTCAGAGTCTCTATTGTTTTGCCTTTCCCGTTGGTATGGCCGTTGGTGGCGTCTATGTGCGACGCTGTAGAAGTTGGCTTCTTTTCGGGCTTCACATAATGGCTGGTCCCTTCGAGATTCAGAGTTTCTTGGCGTCCGCTACTCCGAACGAGGCAGCTCACTGCTATTATTAACAGAATCACTCCTATTGCAAACAGTGCATAAGAAATGACAGCACGTGCAATTGGCGGAGCGTTTGTTGCTAGACTTAGAAGATCCGTAACTTCTTCTGGCAGTTTATCGATACCCTGCAACAGGAAAGCATATTATTATTTACGTTATATATTTTAATTGGTTTATTTTACGGCGCTTTATCAACTGTGATGGTTATTTAGCGTTTCAATAAAATGAAGGTGATAATGCCAGTGAAATAAGTCCAGGGTCCAGTCTCGAAAGTTACCCAACATTTGCACTTAATGGGTTGAGGGAAAACCCCGGATAAAACCTCCACCAGGTAACTTGCCCCAACCAGCAATTGATTCCAGGTTGCTCGTTTCACGGTCAGACATACTAACCATTACTTCTCAGCAGTGGCCTGTTTACGTTATAAATCAGCAATTTAGGTACGAATACAAATATATTATTATACAAAAATACAATGTTATAGAACACAATTATACAATCACTTAAACTCAAACTTAAATAAATAACTTAAGTGAATATTTATAACCTATAGGTAATCTAATTTAATAAGAAAAGAAAAAAAGATAAAGTACTCGTACCATCTGAATGAGCAGAACTTGTGCTCGGAGATTCAGATGTTTTGGGTATATGAAAATCATACTGTTATGCAAGTGCAGAAAAGAAAGCAAGGAAAATACAAGAATAACAATGGAAAAACAGAGGAAATTGTATGTTGGGATTGAAAAAATGTTGTACAACCTCAATATTGGTAGAGTAATAGTGTTGTGAAATATCGAGGTGATAGAATTGAGGAGAGACAGCAATGTTCTTAAACTCAGACATTGAAATTGGTATAATAATGCATTCGATTAAATGATTCATTCATTTATTTGAAGAGTACAAGGGAAAAACAACCAAAGCCACAATTCTCATAATCTAATTCAGTATTTTACTGCAAATTATAAGTGTTTTTGTTATAAAAACTGGCAAAGGAGAATAAAATTACCACCACGGATACAGCCATCCTTTCCTACTTTTTCATTAGGAACAGTAATAAATTTTGCAGTAATATACTGAATTATATACTGATAGGAGAAGTGATGTCAGAAGGAAACGAAATAGAGAAAGGAGTACATCAAGAATGCCCTTTATGTCCTACCATGTTCAACATCTACTTGGAGGATTTAGTGAAGAACTGTTTTCAGAACATGGGAGGAGACATAGTAGGAGGAACAAGAATAAGTGCATAAGATTTGCTGATGATATGGCGTTGTTATCAGAAGAGAGATATGCTTCTGAAACTAAATGACAGCTGTTAGCAGTATGGAATGAAGATAAATGCCAACAATACGAAGACCATGATCATAGGGAGAAAAGTAAAGAAGGTAAACTTGCGAATTCTACATGAGGCAGTAGTACAAGTGGACAGCTTCAAACAATTGGAGTGTATTATATGCAGTAACATGAGTTGCCGCTAAGAAGTAAAAAAGAGAATAGTAGTGGCAAATGAAGCTTTTAATAGAAAACGAAGAATCTTCTGCGGACATCTGGAGAAAGAACTAAGGAAGAGACTATTGAAGTGTTTTATGTGGAGTGTAGTATTGTATGGGGCAGAAACATGGACATTACGACGAAGTGAAGAGAAGCAACTAGAAGTATTTGAAATGTGGATATGGGGAAAGATAGAGCATGTGAAATGGAGGGACAGAATAAGAAACGAAGCTGTGTTGGAAAGAGTGGGTGAAGAAAGAATGATGCTGAAACTGATCTGGAAGAGGAAAAGGAATCGACTGGGTCTCTGGTTGAGAAGAAACTGTCTTCTGAAGGAAGGAATGGTGAACGGGAGAAGAGTTCGGGGCAGAAGAAGATATCAGATGATAGACGACATTATATGGTTCATATGCAGAGACAAAAAGGAAAGCAGCAGAAAATAATAAAGACTGGACAATGCTGGGTTTGCAGTAAAAGACCTACCCTTGAGCAGAACACTTTGAATGAATACTGAATTAGAAGGTGACATTACCTTTAAGAGAATTGTGACTTTGATTATTTTTTCCCTGTACTCTTCATTTTAAATCTGTGCTACATCAGAGCAGAAGCTCCAATTACTGTAGTTACATATAATACGTTGTACACAAAACAAAAGCACAAAGTAATATAGAGGGAGAAAACAAAAGGAAGGAAAAGAAATGGGAGGAGAGACATAGATATAAGATCCTGTACTAAATAGAATATGAAAACAATATACAAAATTAAATTATAACATACAGGAAAAACACACACAGACATACCACATCATACGTAGTGGAAGTCTGTCATTTTAGAAGCTTTGAATAATAATGTCTTGTATTGCATAATGGAAAAGCTGAAATCTAAATCTCAAATTTTACATATCTCATTTCATTACACAGGATGAACCGTAAGTAATGTCATTAAATTCAGGGAGTTATTCTTTGAGATATTTCAAACAGAAACGTTTAATATGATTTTGTTCATTTTGTTTTATTTTCGAGATAAAAATTGTTTTATATGAAATATTTCATAACATGTTGTAGGAAAACCATTGATTTAATTCCCAATTTCCTCAGTCAATTTAAGAGAACAGTGTTATGATAATAAGTTATTGAAAGAATTTTAGTTGTTTTCTTTAAATGTACAGAAATTTGATTTGAATAAATGTAACTTTTCGTTCTGAAAAGGAATTTTAAAATGTTTGAAATATCTCAAACAATAACTCCCTGAAATTAAATACATTACTTACAGTTCACTTTGTGTACTAAACATTGTCTCAGCTTCGATGATATGATGTGTTTGGAATCATAAAACAGTTGAAGAGTTATTAAATTACATTTTCTTGCATTAAATTAAATTGACTTAAAAGATCAGTGTTATAGAAAATATATTCGCTAAGAGTGTTTTGTAAAACCTAAAATTTGCTATAAATACAACAGTGCAATATGTGAGAGTGCTGTAAACATCGAAATTGGTATAGGATTAAGAATTTAGTCATTGAAGAATTAGTACAGTAAAACCTCAACGTAGAGTGGTCGGAATAAGAATATGGTACATGCAGAAAAGATACTTACGTCTTCAAACCACATGATAGGGAAAACAATGTCTGGGAAAGTGGCCACCTGCTTGATGTCCACCACCTGACTGACAGCCAGGTTCAGTTGTATTCTTGCTCGAGCTCCTAGTGCCACACCCATTTGCTGGAAAGGGACGGATTTATCAAGAACAAGAACTCGTAATGGGATTGATTCAATAGATCTAACTTTAACTCTCACCTGATAGGCAATGGGGTCGGGTTTTTTGTTAGAATCTGTGATTCTTGTGATGTCGAAAGTGGTTATGGGGCAAATTTTCTCCAAAGTTTTCATTTCCTTTACCTTTCTCACTCCATTTTCGTTCCATTATATTTCAAGGCGAAATAATTTATTCAACTTTATATCAAATTGTTAATTGAAACACATTAGCCTGCTATTACATACTTATTATTGGAGAAAAATTCGTTCCGGCACCGGGAATCGAACCCAGGATTTTTCAACTATGCGCGCTGAGTGCTTTTTCCATCTGACAAGGGAACATTCTCTGCCTATGAATTGCGATTTCGATAAAAATTCTCACAATTGCTAAGTTTGAGTCAATAAATAATCTGGTACTAGTCACTCACCTAGCTTTTCCCCCTTTAAAGAAATATAACGTGTTTAATTACACGTCTTATATGCTGTACATATCGATATGCGACCAACACACTTGACCTTCAAATAATGTCCATAACCCTACGTATCTGTGAGGGGGTTGCAGTTACGATACTGTGAGTTGTATGTTAGTGTCTTCTGATGAATCATGTGGAAGTGGTGTTGTGAAAAGATGTGATTGTATAGTATATAAGTTTTGAAGAATAACAAAAGTGATAAGACATTCAATTTAGTTTGGAAGCGTCTATAAGAATTATTATTATGTTTGTGCGCAGTCCTAATTCGGGTATTTACTTTTATTTCTACCATTTTAGTTTCTAAAAATAAGATCTATTAATCCAGTTAATGTCATATACATTCTAAAGAATCTAGTCGATTCAAAATACAGTGAACTATGGAAAGAAGAAGGGCGAATTTGGTCTTAGAGTAAAGCAATTGATAGAGAGGGAAACCCTTTTAATATTGTAGAAAGTGCTGGCTCATCAGGTGAACTCTCTAAACTCCATGTAAAAACTTGGCTGAAGAAAGTTTTCATTCCTGTTGAACAGAAAGATACTTGACTACTTTTAGATTCCTGGAGTGGACAAACAGATATAAATATATTTACAAATGAGGAAATAATTCGCTTGCTGGATGGAAAAAAACTATAAGTATGGAAATTATCCCACCCAAAACAAAGCGGTTTATAAAGCCATGAGATGTACAATTTATATTTTTAAACAGTATAAGCTTGTTTTTCGTAGAGTAAAATATTATTTCAGGCCTAAACTAATTACTCAGGAATCGGCAGAAAATTTACAGTATAGAATCTTAATTCTAAAAATGCATTCTATTGTGTATCATCAGTTCTGTTCACTCGAACTCTGAGACATGCTGGTAGAAATAAGTGGATATGTGACAGAAAAGGACATAAACGATTTCAGTGATGTTTTCCAAACAATTCTGGGTACTGGAAAGGGTATTTGTGAAACCCCTGGATGTGGAGAACCAGCTGTTGTGACATGTTTGTACTGCAAAAGGACTCTCTGCCCTGATCATTTCGTAACAGAGCCACATTATCACAGAGGATAATGATTCAGGTATGTGTAAATAATAAAACTATACTATTGTATACGGGGTTGATATATGTGTGTATATATAACAAACAACGTTTCTTAAAATCGTAGTGATTATTTCGATACTGTTTGTAGCAAGTAATAGATTTTCAAGCGGCGCTGTGTTGCTAGGCAGGTAAGCAGTCAGCACAGTAGCAGTGTTAGTTGCGTGTAAGAGCGGCGTATAAGACGTGTAATTAAACACGTTATATTTCGTTACTGAGGGAAAAGCTAGATGAGTAACTATTACCAGATTATTTACTGACTCAAACTTGGCAATTACGATAATTTTTATTGAAATCGCAGTTCATAGGTAAGGAATGATATATATGTGTGTATATATAACAAACTACGTTTCTTAAAATCGTAGTGATTATTTCGATACTGTTTGTAGCAAGTAATAGATTTTCAAGCGGCGCTGTATTGCTAGGCAGGTAAGCAGTCAGCATTAAGGAATGTGAGTCTGCAATCAAGTCACCATTCTCACGTTTACCCTTGCCTGATATCCTTTCTTAAATTCCTTTATGGCCTTGTATAAATCTCTTACGTTTTTATTCTTCCCTTCAGGTAATCTCTATTTTCGCCCCTAAGTGAACGACTTGCTTCCCGTCTTTCATTGAAATAATTATCTCTATTCGCCTCAACCGGATCCTGTAAGAATTTCAATTTTGCCTGTTTCCTTCTTTCTACCATCATGCAACAGTCTTCATCAAACCACCATTTATTTTTCTTAGTTTCTTAATTGCCTATGCTCTGCTCAGCTGCAATTTTGATATTGTCTCTGATATTTTCTCACACGCTATTAATATCTAATTCCCTCTCAACTTAGTCGAAATTTCCTGAAGTGGCAAACTTATTTGAAATTTCGATCTGATAATGTTGCTTAGTTTCCTCGTCTTTTCATTTCGGAATATTGAATCTCCTAATATTAACTTGTTGCTCTACTCGCCTGGCTACTGATAATCTTTCTATTAATTTTCCAATTACCAAATTATGGTCAGAATCTGAAGGATCGAATGTCTATTATATTATTACCTGCCTAAGACTATCCAGAAAACGAAACAATATAAAGGGAACCCAAACCCAGTCTACTATAGAAGAAACATTACTCTGCTCCAGAGATCTTTATTTGTAGACAGGTAATTTCCATTTGAGCAACAAGTAATTTCTTAGTCAGGTAAAGAACTGAACGTGAAAGAAGTATGAAGTGAACTCACAGGCTGAACATCGATGTACAACATGTGCTTCTCTGGGTCAGGTTCGCTGATTCCTTCCACAGCTTCTCGCAGCTTGGGATCCGCAAGATAGAAGTGTGGGAAAGACAGCATTATGGGCGAATCTGCAGAAGAAGTCATTGTACTATGCTTAATAAATAAATACAGTTTTCTCAATGCATCGTATTTCATAACTAGGCTGTTATCCCAGATCTGATTTGTTCGTCTATTCCACAACAACAGTAATGATTCAAAGTATGAATACATACTGTGCACGTATATTAGTGATTTCCATAGAAAGTCAGAGAAATTTAACACTACAATTTTGTATGTATGCACCATGTTTATGATGTTTATACATTTTGTCAGATGAACGGTTTAAAAATAATTGTTTTCATAATTAATATTAATCGCAATGCACATACCAAATTGACAAAGACTAATATTGAAGAGTCCGTTAGGAGAGCAGGGTGGTCCTGCAGGGCAGAAGCAATCATTATCAGGGTTCCTCTCCACGTCAGCAAACACATCCTTGGGAGGAGTGAACCTGTAGCCTTGGACTCCACCTGCAGTTTCAACCTCACGCAGAAATCTGGAACAAAATCAGATCAACGTTTTCTTGTTACTAAAATGATATATTTTTCCAGCTCTAGCTCATTAAGCTATGTGAATGTTTTTCACCGCAGGTACCAGGTCCAATTCGCGGGAGATCCTATGGAATTCTGATCTCTTCGACTATGAATATTTTTAGTAGTTAAGAAGAAGACTTTATTTTCAGCTCAATCTTGAGACAGTAGAAAACTAAAAAAATGTTCTTCCGAATGCAATCACAGTAAAAGCCTAAAATTTCATTAAGATTTGCAGCCTGAAATGCTTATGATTGGTATACTTGTTAACAATTTTTTGCAACTAGGATGAAAGTATGGAATTTTGGTCAATTTTCACATGTCGAATTAAAAATATCAGTAGAAGTACTGCTATCCTGTCATACTTTATAGGTATCATCCTTCATATCGCACACGCAATTTAGTAATTTTCACTAAATAAGCACTCAGTTCGGGAATGTTTAAGGGGACTGGGTAGTGATTAGAGATCAAAAATCCGATTTTTTATTTCGTGTTTAAAAAAGTACAAAAATTTCTCTTTAAGTATATATATTGTGGAAGGTTATCTCTACAGATAAATACTTTAAATGGCCTCTTTAAATTTGGCGGTGCATGTAATTCATACCTCCTTATTTTTTTAATGCAGTTTTCCGTAAGTTGATATTTTTCGAACGTAAGTGCATTTTTTTTCTGAAACTACTGAATCAATTTACATGAAATTTTTACAGTGTTTTCTGCAGCATATGATCTACAAAGTAGTCCTACGGATTTAACCCTTAACAAATACCTTACTATAATAATACCGGACAGCTGTATACTAACAGCATTGACGTGAGTGCGAAATCTCGCGGACCTGACATCTAGCGGAGCGGCGTGGAATTAGGTCCACAAATACAAATACTAACATTGCGGGATTCGGACTATTGTTTAAAACGTGAGTTACTAATGTGGAATAATGTATGAAACACTTAAGAAATGTTGAATAATATTTAATGTAAAATTATTATCTTATATCAAAGCTGCATATTATGAGAAATATTGCATATTTCATATTACTTTCCGTAATTAATTGTTACATATTTTTTTCTTTGGATTAGTGAGACAAAATCAATTCTGACATTAGAAATGAATGTACTAACAATTCTTTATATACGCATTGCTGACAACTGCAAAGATAAAATTGATAGCAATCTGATGCTTGTAATAATTAGTATAGGCATGTGAATAACAATAAAACTTAATTTGATAAAACCTTAAAATTTCCAATACATGTTAACTTCTATTCATTTATTAGGTCTAAATAAGAAAGCTAATTTGTATTTTTCTATCAACACAAAGACGAAAGAATTAGCCCAGCAACAATATACATTGCAGTTGATTACAGCTTGTTTCGCGAGTATCGCCACACCGGCCGCCTAGGTAGCAGCACCAGCGTCGTTCGCGCACAGAACTGCTAACTGTCCGATATTATTATAGTAAGGTATTTGCCCTTAACTTTGCTTAACTTGGCAAAACTTCATTTCTCACACTAATTTATTAAACCGTTTCGGACTGTAAAGAAAACAACTATCGCAATGTCCATATTTTATATGTTGTGCAATATTATAGTATTGTGAAATTTTAATTTTTCTACCATTTTTTTACTATTGTTCTATTAACATTATAGCATATAGCCTATTAACCTGTTGTATCCTATAGGATACATTGACAATTTAAGGGTTAAGAATACGACACACACAACAAGAGGGAAAAAAATATATTGAAAATGAAAAAAATTGTTAATCAAAGTTAAATGTTTTTTTTGTTTCACTAATAACTAAATTTTGCGTCAGAAATTGCAATATACGTTATTTGACAACTTAAAATATACAAAGTATATGAGTGAAGACTGTAGCAAGTAATGTGCACCTGAAGAATGAGGTACATTTAGCAAAGTGGGAAAACAGGTTATCAGTTAGGTCCTTCCTTTTGCACTTTGATATGAAACTAATTAGTTGTCTTTTACCTACCAGTAATTACTATAATAATACCGGACAGCTGTATACTAGCAGATTGATTGTATAACCATGGAAATTTTTATTCCAGTCTGAACACTAAAAGCCTAGAAATATTGAACTAAACTTTTGTACTGAAATGCTTTAATCGCAAAAGCATAACTGTCCACTTCCCTTAAGAACCCGTGTCCATAATAAAATTATTGCTCCAATCATTATGGGTTAGATGTAAAATAATTGCATATGCATGTTTATGCAGTAAATCGTTTTAACACAAACTCAGCCTTAATATAATTAAAAAAATAAATAAATAAAAAGTTTAAACTTTTCTTAAAAATGGAAATTATTTAGCTTTCCTTATGTTGAATAAACCTGATGATTTTCTATGTAAGAACCAACCCAGTCTTCCATCATGATTGCATCTCATTTTTCACGGTTAATGGTTTTCCATCGTGGATGTGTATTGATAGAAACTTACGAATGAACGAAAAACAGACTTTACTAATTTTACAGAACTCCACTATAAACCAAAAAGATTCAAGATAATGAGAGTAGAAACACAATACCTGAATGCATTAAAGTTTGAATCTTGTCGCTAGTTAAGTAATATCACTCCTTCATACCACTCTGAGAGTGTCTTCACTGACTAACGATAAAATTCCTTGCTATTTAAGCAGCCATTACGTTAAGAGTGGTCAGTAGCGTCTAGGATTCGTTTTCAAGTATAGAAAAATACTGTATTAAGGGTGTAGGGGGAAAACAAGGAATGTTCATTTTTAGCAATTTCATGGTATAGGATAAAGGTTGGTAATATTGTGATGCGAATAATATTGTGATATTTCTTTTTGAGAATTTATTACAATTTTACTGAGCGAGAGAAGGACTGGTTTTGCGTAGAAACTTGTCCACAAACATTCCCTTAATACGTTGACGCAAAAAACCGATCTTTCTCTCGCTTAGAAAAACTGTAATAAATTCTCAAAAAGAACATCACAATATTACTCGTATCACAATATTACCAACCTTTACCCTACTACGCATTGTATAGGTGGTAACTGGGGCTAAAGAACTGTCCAATCACAACACAGTTTAAAAGTGGGAATGTCCATGTCAGATAATGTTAAACATTTGGTGCGTTGGTTAAAAACCAGAAAAAACTTGAAGTATATAAATTACTATTCTCCAACCTTCAGGGACGCAGATTTTAGTAAAATACAGTACGCTAAATCTACAATACGGAATCTTCAACTTTATTGCCCTTCCAAAGGAAGTAATGCTGAGGATTTTTTGCGTCTTCGGTTGGATCGAAATCTGGGTAACCAGTAGACCGTAGAGGACTCTACACACAATGGAAAAGTGACACAGATACTACACGGGGCAGTGTATCTTTCACCTGAGGGGTAGCAGTCGACAGAGGTCCTTCTCGTAGACGTAGAGTGTGGTGTCAGGTGTGATGTGGGGAGGGAAGATGGACCCGTCGCTGCCGTTGAGTCGGTTGCAAGCGTCCGTCTTCCAGTGCGGCAAATGTGTGTGACCGTTGAATTTGTCGATGAGTCCGAACTGCGTGATGTCATGGCCACCTGTGAACACCGTCACGATGTCTGCCGCCGTCCCGTTTTTCTGTGCAACAAAGTTTTCATATAACAAAAGAATTAGGCATCAATTTCTATCTTAACGCAGACCACACCATCTCATTCTAGTGCCGAGGTCATGGAAAGCATGTGGCTCTACCTCCATGCCCCCCAAGTGCCTTCATGGCATGTTACGGGGATATCTTTACCTTTTACTACTATCTATATTACCTTATATTACCGTTTGTTTTGTATAGTTGTGAAACTTCAACCCTCTCTATGAGAGAGTAACAGAGGATAAATGTGTTGAGAATAAGGTGCTTAGGAAAATATTTGAGTCTATCCAGACGTTTGAAATAGGCATGGCATGTAGCACATTTGGGTGAATCCAGAAATGCGTATAGAGTGTTAGTTGGGAGATCTGAGAATAAAAGATCTTTCGGGGAGCCGAGACGTAGATGGGAGGATAATATTAAAATGGATTTGAGGGAGGTGGGATATGATGGTAGGGACTGGATTAATCTTGCTCAGGATAGGGACCAATGGCGGTCTTATGTGAGGGTGGCAACGAATCTCCGCGTTCTTTAAAGCTGTTTGTAAGTAACTACTACTACCATCGATATTTCGTTTGCCCTTATTCTCACAAAATGGTATTTACATAATCAGTATAGATTTAAATAACGATACACTGTTATTGGGAGGGCAAAGGCTAATTGGGATTTCCCGGTCTCTGATCGGGTCAAAAACCCTGATAGAACTGATATTTAACAATTGCGATGAACTTCGGTGAAGTCCGGAGGACTAATTAGTCAAATTCATTCCCCTCACTTTCACGCTGGGGCATCCTGGAATCTTTTAAGATGCGAAAGAGAGAGTGGTGTGCGGAAAGCAAGGGAAGCTACTGCTTTTATCCTTCCAAAGAAATGCTGCAAAGAAATGAAATTATGTTGGAAAGAGTGGGTGAAGAAATAATGTTGCTGTAACTGGTCAGGAAGAGAAAAAAGAATTGGTTGGGTCACTGGCTGAGAAGAAACTATCTGCTGAAGGATGCACTGGAAGGAATGGTGAACGGGAAAAAAGTTCGGGCAGAAGAAGATATCAAATGGTAGGCGATATTAAGTAATATGGATCATATGCGGAGACAAAGAGGATGGGAGAAAATAGAAAAGATTGGAGAAAGCTGGATTTGCAGTGAAAGATCTGCCCTTGGGCAGAACGCTATGATGAATATTAGTCCATAGAAACATTTTGCCACTGATCGACCCATAACATAGGAAAGTAAAGAAAAGGAAACAAATAAAAATCTGTTCAATTATTATATTTCGTAATTCATCTACTGTATGCCTGAAATTTTAAAGTACCGGTATTTTTTAGAATTGTTAATTTTGTTTAATCACGTTCTTCTTTTCTTGTGATTCTGTTTTTACCTATTCAGATCCTTTGAGCATTCTTGGCGCTGTGCAAATAATTCACAAGTATTTTATTAAAGACTACTACTTACGCCGTACATGAGACCAAATTCCTCATATGGAAGTTTCTGTTCCTTGGGCACAACGTCCTTGGCAAGTTTCAACAAGGGGTCCTCATATCCCCAGAGCAGTTGCCCCACAGTCACTTCCACGAAGGGTTTGATTTTGAGAATGTCCATGATGGATGCCATGGCAAGTCGCAAAAACCTCGCTGCGTGCTTGCTCTGAGATGTGGCACTCTGAAAGATGTTACAAGAAACATGGATAAAAAAATGGATAAAGTTCAGTGAGCAAAAATCAATTAGCAAATAGTTAATGAATAAATAAACTATATTCTCATCATCACCACTACCATTTCCGTCGTCATTATCACCATAATCATCATCATCATCATCACCATATCATCACGTCTCACGAATATTTAACCAAATTATTAGTTCAATGTCCTCTTTCAGAAATCTTTCTAGTGATTTTTGACGTGAATACGCTTTTTTTCGATTTATAGTTGATCACAAAATGTAACATTTTTAGCGTAACACGAAGCCCAATAAGCCTGCGCTAGATGTTAAATATGCCAAAGCGTACACGTGCTGCCATCTCTCGAGTGTTGCGTAATCTACTTGCAAGTGAATAACTGACGAAAGAAAACCAGTCATGCATAGCATACTACTTAGTAACACAAAATCAAATACAATGAAAACATTAAAAAGTAATACACCAAAGACCTATTCACGCAATCATCGGGATTCTGAGGAGTCCCCTATCACTTTTTTTTCTCGGGACCGGTATTTCGATAAGAAAGGCCTACGAAAAGAACAAGCTAAGTCATTTTTTCTTTATTTTTGGTTTTTGTTCCCATCTATTAGTTCATAAAGTGAACCATTTTTCTAGTAAATCAGAATGCATTGTAACATGGTAATTTAAACTAAATGAGATGTAGGCCTAATCTAATCATGCCTTGTCAGTGTATTAAAGGTAAGAAATGCTCCCCTGTAAAATATAAGAAAAGTGACATAGAATGTTCTTTCTGTGAACCCTTCATATATTATATCCATTTATTCGTAATGACATAATATACCAAATTATGATTTATGATTTTTAATACTTTTTTAAGAGAGTAGATATGATTTCTAGGTACAGTTTCATTTCTATCTAATTGTAAGTATACCAAGCTATTTCTCTATGAAATTCCATATCTGAAATATTAAATTCTGAGATACCTCTCTTTCGAAGGATTAAAATTTTATCATTACACAGTAATGTGAAAATTGTAGAAGTGTTGTACGAGTACGAGTCTAGTATAGTACTTTAAATCTTTCTTAGGCTTCACAAATGAATAATAAGATGATAGGAAAAATATAGTGAGAAGAAGGCAAAAAGAACGTAGAAATGAATTAATATTATGTATGAGACTGCAGTATTTTATGTAGCGACGCTTTCAACAGCAAGTTTATTCGGCGACGAACTTCAACGTAATCGAGAAATGGACGGCAGATTTTTGCCTTGAGCCTTCGATCAAGGACGAATTCTTTTACGTGCCTTAAATCTTAGACACGGTCCTTCCAGCTTCACTTACGTCCCTGAAAAAAGCATGCTAAGGATTTTATCATAACTTAAAATCCATAATCTTCGGTCTTCAAGCAGGTTCAAACCTCGGATCCAACTAGATCACGAAGGACGACAATATGTAAAGAATATAATAAATACAACAGTTACAGTACTAATAAATGGAAGTAAATATGTACACTGTATAAATATGAATAACTTATAAAAATAAAGAAATGAATAATTAACCAATAAATAAATCAATCACTACCTTTCAAGAACTTGACGTCTAGCAGTCCGTTTCGTTTCTATCAGCCAAAGACGTTCTTCCAATATCTTTTCGATATTTCAAGGTCTCTTTTTTATTGAATGGTATTCAAACATCTCTTTCCGTAATCTTGTACTGTCCATTCGTTCTACATGACTTCTCTAGTTCACTTATTTGCTTTAGTTTTTTCCTGTCAGTTTCTTAATGTTCGTTTCAGTTTTATATCTTTATTCCATTTGTGGTCTAATGAAGAATATTCAGGAACTGGGCCGCACAGGAGTCTTATTTCCATAAGAAATAACCACCTCCTTTTCTTTAGTTTTTCCTAGTATTCTAATTCCACTTGCATAGCTAAAATGACACTGGAACAGCTGTTGCTTCTTATAATTTAATTTGTGTATTCTTTCTCGTTTTCCCATCAAATTTTGACTTCATTGTTCCGCACATGCCAAAAATTGTGAAGTTAACTGCTGTCGTATGATATCTCCTCAAGTACGAGTAGGGCCTATATAGGCTACTATGTACAAAATGTCTACAAATGATTAAAGCAGTTTCAACGAATTACTGTAGGCACATTATTAATTTTAACATATGATCACACAAACTGTAGAATTAGCTACGTATCTACCCACCAAGTTCTTTTTTTTTTTTTTTTTTTTTTTTTTTTGACATTTTACAGATACTCGATATGAGCTCCTCTAGTGACTCTGCACACATTAATTCTGTAATAAAGTTCGTCCCACATTTGATGTTGCGTGTTTTTGTCAATTTGAAGAAAGGCAATGAAGCAAGCCCGGAGTTCTGGCAGATCAGCCGGTAATGATGGCAGAAAAACACTGAAGCCTACACTTACCTCCATACAAAAAATGCCACTGGATATAAATCGGGAGAGCATGGAGGCCATGACAACAGTTCATGATCATTCCCGATACGACGAAACAATTATTAGTTTCGCAGTCTGGTGTTTAAGAAGTCACGAACGCGAAACTGGCATGTACGTGCTCAACTGTTTCTTCAGGCACAGGATGACAACCCATTGATTTCCCTTTATAGAGGCATCCCGTAGATAGAAACTGTTCATACCATCGCCAAATGAAGTTGGCGCTGGATGATTCTATATGGATATTCGTTCTAAAGTGTTGCCGAACCTTTGTGAAAGGTTGACTTGAATTAAATTCGGGGTTAGCGTACGTTTTCTGTCTACTGTATCTTGCAACTGGATACATATGCTTGCCGGATAATTCAAACAAACATTTCAGAGATATTTATAACACTAAAGGTGATCACGAAATAATACGCCCATTAAACATCATAAACCTCTTCAAACATTTGCAGATACTCCATATGTATTTGAAAACCATGTTGGATCTGATAAGCTGTGCAATAATATTCAAATTTTATTGGTAAGTTTGATAGTTTAACAATAAAATTTGAATATTACTCCGTATGTAGTTAAATGCAGAATCATTTCCGAATAAAATTTTCTCCATTGTTATGTGGTTTATAACAATCTATTTTCTTTAATGAATAAATAAAATATTAATAAAACTATATAACAAAACAAGTAAATGATCATAATTATTATAAAATAATATAAACGATATTATCGCCGCTCTCTCAATTTTAACATTCGGCAGGTTTTTGAGCGGCCTCGTTCATAACATTCGGCAGGTCTTTGAAATTTAATTGTATTATTGTTTTCAATTTCTTGTGTCGCCGCTCCAATTACTCACCTCAATTTCAATATTGCAACCAATAAGCTGCTTCCATTATTAAATGACACCTACTTGTCTAATCCACGTGGAGTAAAATCGAGGTTGCAATGTCTTGTGCTGAGGACGAACATTAAGGTGTGTGATTAAAAATTATTATTAAAGCGTTATTATTAAGAGTTAAGAATGTAAACGTACTCGTATATGAAATAATAATAATAATAATAATAATAATAATAATAATAAAAGCCATTTAATAATATAACAAACTAGTGCTTATTCTTATCGAGGAAGTAGACGCGACAACGTGACGCTTATGCTTAATTTACAATGACGCGACACGCGACGCGACATCGCAGTATCGCGTCGCGGACTGGTGTTCACAATTCCGCGACTTGAATCGCTGGTTCGTGTTGATTAGGAAACTTAAAATGAAACGATGCTTGCCTTCTCGGTTTTTGGAGTAGAAGGAATTAACATATCATAACTATATGCGGATGACATCTTCGCAATTTGATGATGTCCTGCATATCATTGGCCCTCAAATACAAAAACGTCCAATGCGGGAGGCACCCAGCAGAGCGTCTAAGCGTAACTTTGAGGTTAAGTTTCACTAATAGTTGGTATCTCTCTTTAAGAACTTAGTTCTCTCTCTTTACGATTTTCGTATTTTAACTACACAATGTCCATTAGACCTACAGTTTTAGAAACAAGTCCTGTAATCTGGGATAAATTAAAAGCACCTCATTAAATGGAAACTCTTTGAGGACAATTTCACGAAGGTGGAAGGAGGATACCTATTGGAAAAAAGTAAATTTTCCGAAGTTCATGGGAGTCATGGATGGAAAGCATTGTGTATTTCACGTAAACAAACCGTAATATAAAAGGTGAACCGTAAACAATGTCATTAATTTCAGAGGGTTATTCTTTGAGATATTTTAAACAAAAAAAAAAATAATATAATTTTTGTTTTCCTTTTGCTTCCTTTTCGAGATAAAAACTGTTTTATATGAAACATTTCTTACCGTCTTTTGGAAAAACCATTGATTTAATTCCCAATATGTTCAGTCAATTTAAGAGAGCTCTGTATTATGATAATAAATACGCAGAAATTTGATGTAACAAATATAACGTTTTAAAATGCCTTTTCAGAACGAAAATTTACAATTGTTCAGATGAAATTTCTGCATTTTGAACGACAAAAACTATTTTTTTATCATAATACACTGCTCTCTTAAATTGACTAAGCATATTGGGAATTAAGTTAATTCAGTGGCTTTCCCAAAATACGCCATGAAATGTTTCACATAAAACAATTTTTTTCTCGAAAATGAAGCAAAAACGAGCAAAATTACATTAACCTTTTTTGTTTGAAATATCCCAAAGAATAGCCCCTTGAAATTAATGACATTACCCACGACTCACTCTGTATAATTCAGGGTATCCTTTAACCAATTCTATCAACATCTCATCTGAAAAAGTATTCCATTTTGTTGCAGACGACGCTATAATAAACAAAACACATACGCATTCCGGTAACGTCGCGCGGTAAAGGTTAACTCAATTTTAACTTTTGTCGCGTCGCGATCTGCGTCGTGACGTCATGGAACTCGGATTTCCTATTGGTCTATAATTTATATAATGTCGCGTCGCTGTGTCGTGTCGCGTATGTCGCGTCATTGTAAACGATACATTAGAGTGAAACCTACAGAGCAACAATCGGTCGGGAAAATTATGTTTTAAAACCACACCTCACGTTATTGTACAGTATGATGCCGACATGTTAAGCAAGAGGCCGCGGCGATTATAACAGGTATTTGACATCAAAATTAACTTTACATTATTTTAGTGTTATGATTTATTATTTTAAAATGAGAAATTAATAAAAAGATGAAAAAATGGCAGTATCTTCATATGAGTCTAGAAAATATTTGCTAATGCTGGTTACGATAATGAGGTTAAGTACAGAATGTTATGTCTTTTAATATATGGCATAGCAATTCAAAATGTGATTTTAATTTGTAATTGTGACTTTTAATTTTAAATTACTAGGAGGTATCGTAAAGAATGCTTAGGGAATTAGAGCCTCGTATAATATAAATAAAACATTTTTAAAGCTGCTAGTGACGTAAGTAGCATTCATATAATATGTTTGCATTACGTCATTAAGTACACACGCACTGTCATTTGCTTATGACTTGAGGTTTTTCTTGAACCTTATAGTTTAATACCTTAATTTTCTACTGCAGGACATGAAAATTAATAAAAATTATCGTGTCAAAATGATCATCTTAGTGGTGCTGAAATTGCTACAATTGCAATATTCGTGCTTTCTGTACAACATGTCACCTTGTCTCAACCTTCAATCCTTCACTAACAAACCATAAATTACATGGTAACAGTGTGCATGCTGAAAGGTATTATTATTCCAAGAATCTCTCATGTTGCATAATTGTGAATTAAGTCTGTATTCATCCTTTATTGGCATTTCATAGAGACTGGAAGTAACAGCTTTCCCATTATTACATGTGACATATAAGTACCAAGTTCTGATGGAAAAGTGACATTTGTTCATGGTCATCTATTTGTCGAATATTATGTAACTATTCCTCAAAATGGGTTTAGAACAACCAAAGAGGATACAAATGTCAGATTTTCGATTGACGATTTTTTAAAAACTCTCATGTCATTGTTTTATTATTATTAATTTATTATTATTATTATTATTATTATTATTATTATTATTATTATTATTATTATTATTATTATTATTATTATTATTGGATAATTAACTGTTATTCATAACTTATTTTATTTCGTTCATTAGGTACACTTGAATCTTGCAGCAAAGTGTATTTATTTATCCCAGTTCCGTTACTCTTATTCCTGTCTAACCGTTACATGCAATCATAGGGATTTATTGAACTCCCTTGTCACTTTCTTCGTTTTAATTTTTTTTATTTGTCAGGTGTTCAGCATTTAAATAGGAAGTTGGCATGAGTGAAAGAACCATTATAGAAAGTCTGAAATGATCTTGCTAAAACTAACCATGTTAAGCACAATTGAAGGGTTCAGAACCGTAGTGGGCCAAGCGCCATTTACTAAAACCGTAGAAAACAAGGGTTAAAATGAAGTTATCAACAGTAATCTCACTAGACGTTTTGATTTATCTAGAGGAAATCAAAACTCGAGTGGGATTTAATTGACTATTACACGATTAGAAGAAAGTATATAAAGATTAGAAGTAACGAAGCACTCCAATACAATAAAATATTAATTGACTTACGAAAATACAACTGTCTTCAAATGTATTATTGTACCATCTCAACATTACAAATATTACGCTAGATGCATGCTAGATGGCAGTAGTGAGCAATGCCTTCTCGTCGAGAAGTTCTCGATCTATTATACACGATGGCAATGTTACTAGTCAAGAAGGCTTTGTTGATTCAGTTTCATTTTTATTAAAATGCAACATTCCACTTCAATTATCCGAATCCCAGTAATCAACGTCACTTGACAGATGATTTTCAATAAATCTTAATATTAAACAATCTCTGATACGTGACTATCCTTAATATCATATAGCAGAAGCTATAACATAACCTAACTAATATACACAAGTGTTAGAAAAGTTTTAATTAACGACGATGACATAAAAAATAAACGTGAATAATTTTAAAAGGAATAATTATTGAATGTACAATTTTCAAATTTGAATGTGGTTGGTGGTTCAATTGATGTTATATTGGACGTGTGCGTAATAGAAGTGGAACTCGTTGATTTAGGCCTACATGGTGTATTCAACTTATTCAGGATTTCCGAATGGTGCTCTTAATTTATTTGTAAATAGGATTTCAGAAGATGCATAGGTATGATCAGTGATTTTTATTAATTCGTTCTTGAATGCCAATGCGAGTCATATTTGAAACTGCTGTGCATCGACTGGAGTGGTTTGTAATTATATATATATATATATATATATATATTTGACGTTCAGACCAGCGCAGTTTCAAATGTTGGCAAACAAAGAAACAAATGCTAGGGACGCGATAAAATTAAACAAATGCTAGGGACGCGATAAAATTAAACAAATGCTAGGGACGCGATAAAATTGTGCGATAAGCAGCCATGATTGGTTGAAATACGTTTTATTGGTCAAAAGTAGTATGACGTAATAAGAGTGTAATAGTCACCATAATTCAATGGAAATATATAGTAATATAAAGTATACACATTAAAACTAAATGATATGTCAATATTCATTAAACTATGGTATTCACTTAACTTTAACCCTTGCTTTCTCCGTTTTTAATAAATGGCGCTTGGCCCACTATGGCTCTGAACCCTTCAATTCAAGTAAGATTACAGGCAACATTACACTCAGAATCAGGAGATAGATGGATATTTTATATTTCTTACATAGAAACACAGATTTTGTGGTAAGAGGTTTTGAGGTAGATGTCCTAGACGTAAAGACATCCGACGTTTCGGAACTACATGTGGGCTTCATCATTAGGAAAGTTAAAGAAAGAGTAAATGGGAAATGGGGAAGCGGAAAGGAATACTGCCTGCTGAATCCATTACCAAGATCTCTTCTCCCAGGACTGAGCCAACTCTCGGTAATGGATCCTACAGATAGGTTCCCACGTTCCCCTTTCCCTGCCGTCCCTGACGATGGAACCAACATGCAGCTCCAAAATGTTGGATATATGAGGTGTACAGTTCCAAAAACCTCTAAATATACTTTTTCAGCAAAATGATTTTTTTAATCTCTTATTGACTCATATATCAATAATGTTCCAAAGAGTTCTACATACGTATAATGAAAAAGTTCATCTGAAAAATAGTTACTTTTCCAATTTCCTCTAAATACCTAGACATCTTATAATAAAAACAAAAAACAGTAAAAGTTATTTTTTTTTTCGTTTCATGAAAAAATTTCACGAATCGATTTAAAGGGTTTTGGGACTGCACATCTCATATCTATATCCAGGACATGGTGCAAATACTCAAAAGTCTTTCAACACGTTGATCACCGTGAAAGTTTCAGATTTTACTTAGCACCTATTTTATTGCCGGATATGCGTTTGTGTAAATATGGGCACACCTACCAACATAGGAATGTTAGGCACAACAACCATGTCATCTATGTCACCATTGGAGAGATCTGGGTCGAACTCGAACACCTTCCGTTGGTTGAAGGTGATGGTGTGGTTGTCGTTGATCGTCAGGTTCACTTTTTCCCATGTTTCTCTGAAATAAAACACAATACACTGCATCAGATAAAATAGATCAAGCAAACCTATGCCGTTACAGTCCCGAAGGGCTCTTAGGGTGGCGGACTGTTAAGGCTCCCTCCTCCTGAGACAATCAGCACCGAGTAGCAGAGGGAATGTCAGTCCTACTAGATGGTGGCTTTTTCCACCAATTAAATAAATCTAATACTAATTTCTGTTAGAGGCTGAGTAAACCCAGAACTATAATGCGACCGAAAGAATTAGATCAATGGAGTAAATCTATTATCCCATCAGGAATAAAACCCGGTAACTTCCGGCATGAAGCACAACGTTTTAACCTCGATCTAACCTAAAAAAAATACATTTACTACAACACCTATTAAGGAATCTTGTACCTAGATTATATACATTTTTAAATAATATTTGCTCTATGGTATTCCCATTTGGGGTAATAGTACTGGCAATGCTAAAGTACTTGGTTTACAAAAAAAAAAAAAAAAGCTTTACGTATAATAACTGACTCTGCTTATGATGCTCATTGCAGACCTTTATTTATTAACGAAAGTACCTTAACAGTGTTGATTGTAAGATTAAATTAAATTCTCAAAAAAGATTACGCACAGCAGCTGTAACAATAAATGGTTACAGGAAATGGAATGTGAAGAATTTAATTTAATTTATTTAACTAGCTAGAGTGTTAGGTGGGAGACGAGAGGGAAAAAGATCTTTGGGGAGGCCGAGACGAAGATTGGAGGATAATATTAAAATGGATTTGAGGGAGGTGGGACATGATGATAGAGACTGGATTAATCTTGCATAGGATAAGGACCGATGCTGGGCTTATGTGAGGGCGGCAATGAACCTGCGGCTTCCTTAAAAGCCATTTGTAAGTAAGCTAGCTGGCTAGTGAGTACAAATTAAATTTATAAAACAAAAATGTTTCTAGCTACTACCGTAAGAGCCAGGATTGTGTACAGTGTGGTCTTAGCCAATAATATAACATAAAATCGAATCGATTAAGTGTTGCGTTATCTACAGCAAAACCAATATCTATATTTTTAGTTGTTTGACATATTAAGAGTAATATTAATGACTTTATTGCTAGAAGCATACATCATATTCATTTAATCTCGCAACCATATGTAAGGTTGACTAAAACTAATAAAAATTTGCTACATAGTCTACTCTTGACATTACCATGTGAATGCCATAGTTACTGAAAATAGATTCAAGTGTGTTTTATACAACTGAATTTTTTTTCTCTTGTACGGAGGAGGGACCCGAAGGCTTGCACTGCAGCCTGAGGCTTATTGTGCTTACCACTCCTATTCTTGCAGATGATTGGGTAGCCGAACGGCTGCGCTCTTGTACAAGTACAGCACGACTCACCGTGAACTTAACTGGGGCTATTGTGTGAATGATAATGATATGTAAATTAATAACGGAAAAATGAGTCCGAGGTCCAACGCCGAAAATTACCCAGCAGTTCTGCTTCAATTGGTTGAGGGAAAACCCCAGAAAAAACTCCAACCAGGTAATTTTTCTTAACCAGGATTCGAACCCGAGCCCGCTCATTTCATAGAGAGACATGCTGACCATTACTCCACAGCGGCAGACACGCAACTGGCATAGAAAATATCCTTTTTTACAATATTAACGACTTTCTTGAATTACCTTTCTGGATATCGTACTTTAAAACTCTGTATGTATTGTTACGTATTGTATTATGTTTATTATATCGATTGCTGAGAACCAGACTGTTCTAATTCCAACTTTTTATAAGAAATAAATCTGTTTCATTGTGTTCCAGTTCTTGTCTGCATATATGAATCGAACAAAATTGTAAATATTCCTCTCCATAAGGTTGCTATGAAGCTATTCCAAATTGTAAAATGGACTTGGAACAGTCTGGTTCTGAGCCATTCGATATGTGTATAATGTGTGTATGTCTATAGCATTGTCCTAATGTTCACAATAGTAATAAAGCAATTATTCCATGTCCAGAGCACCGTATCTGTGTAATTAGTTTACTACTGCTACTAAGTAAGACAACCATAGTTAAGTTATATGAGTGTTTCAAAGCAATGGGACTGGCATTCGTGATGCGGCATTATTAACAAAACGTTAGTGGGCATATTTTCTTCGAGTGGCTCATTTTTTCCTCTCATTACACTGCTACTTCATTAGCTGCGTTACATCATCTAATAGTCTTTGAATAACCTCAGATGCAAAGATGGATTGTACAGTTCTGGAAAAAAGAAATGGCTAATTTCCAGATACAAACATTGCGTATGTGCAGTAAAAAGAGAGAAAGAGCGCAACTGAAAATGGCGGCTCCGTTCAAACGTTTTGGTGAAGCTAACATTAGTGAAATAGAATTTTAGTAAGTCAATTAATACCTATTTCATTGTATTAGAGACTTTATTTCTCCTAATCTTTATATACTTTATCACCTCCCTATCATTTGTTTCTTTGTTTGCCAACATTTCAAACTGGAAATTTTTTACGGTAGACCCTACTATAAAACATGCTTTGCAATCGTCATTTGTTTACAGCATAGATAGTCACCTGAAAATGGCGGTTCCGTTCAGACGTTTAATGAAGCTTACATTGGTGAAATAGAATTTTAGTAAGTCAATTAATATTTTATTATATTAGAGTACTTTATTTCTTATAATCTTAATAAATTTTCTTCTAATCGTGTAATAGTCAATTAAATCCCACTCGAGTTTCGATTTTCTCTAGATAAATCACAACCTCTAGTGAGATTACTGTTGATAATTTCCTTCATTTCTTAATTGAATATAAGTCATATATCTGTACAAGTATTTACAATGAAATTAGTGAAGTGCTCTTTGTGGAGTGCAGTACTGTATGGGGCACAAATATAGACATTACGACGAAGTGAAGAGAAGCAACTAGAAACATTTTAAATGTGGATATGGAGAAGAATGGAACGTGTAAAGCCGACAGACAGAATAAGAAATGAAGCTATGTTGGAAAGAGTGGGTGAAGAAAGACTGATGATGAAACTGATCAGGAAGAGAAAAAAAGGGAATTGGTTGGGTCACTGGCTGAGAAGAAATTGCCTACCGAAGGATGCACTGGAAGGAACGGTGATAGAGAAAAGAGTTCGGGGTAGAAGAAAATATGAAATGATAGACGACATTAAGATATGTATGGACCACGTGCAGACTAAGAGGAAAGCAGAAAATAGGAATGATTGGAGAATGCTGGTTTTGCAGTGAAAATAACGAATGAAAATGAATACTGTATTTCATCTGGATGATCCATTGCTAAGCAACTGACGTCAGAACAGTGTGACGTAACTCATTGCAATTGCTTATCAACTGGCATGCGGCGTCGAAATTTTCGTAAAGTTTTATTCATTTAACATTGGACGAGTCCAACAAATGTTTCACGTAAAAAAAAAGATGTAGAATATAAGTGTAATGGATGTAAACTCCATAAACACGTTAGGTGTAAACACATCAAGATGTAATGTAGAGTTCAAAGTGAGACTAGAATGTCCTATGACATTTTTGCGACAAAGTTTCTTTTCAGAGTTATAGGACAAGGAAACAGGAACAATATGCAAACTATTTCTTTCATTACACCAATCAGCTTATAGTTTATGAAGGGCAGTGCGTTCAACCATCAAGTCAGAAGTAATGACATTCCCGAAAGAGCAGACCTGCTTCGAAAAATTGAAGGTGGACAAAGGAACGATTTTCTAAATGGATTTAATGGTGTCACAAAATCTCTGAAGCGATGAGCACGTCTCTGTCAATTAATTCGCAAATGCCACTTCAAATATTTACATGTATTATAGGACATTGTAGATTACGAATTACAGTTTATATTATTTGTTACTTATTCTTTGAATTATAACTATGAAATGAAGAATTCGCACAAGAAGAGTCACAGGATGTTTTAATCCTAGTTTGATGTTTACATTAAACATCTACAATTTATATTTAATTTATATAATGTATAACCTGCAAAATGTAATAAAACTCTTATTTCACTAGTAAGAATACCGTCGTTCTTTAAGTTCGTACTCACAAATTCTACCACTATTTCATATTAATGTACAAAAATACAAGTAACAAGTCCATCGCACGATAGCCCAAGCAGGACTAGGCCTATCGCCGACTTCTAGCTTCATGTCCGCATGCCTCAGCAAAGGTGGATGATCATTCAACGAATAGGGAAATAACGTATTGTCAGAATCATGATTCTCCAGCCGTTAAGCCTAGCGTTCGAAATGAGATTTCGCTATATACTTCCCATTCATTTACTGAAATTTCATGATAAAATTTTTGCCCTCAGGAGGACTCGAACCAACGCTCATTCCGTATCAATAGCCATTCCGTATCAATAGCCTATGGCAGGAAGCTTTAGGCCATGCGGTTACAGCGCATGATTATTACTATTTCTATTTCCATTTCTACTTCTATTACCAGTAATAATAATGATAATAATAATAATAATAATAATAATAATAATAATAATAATAATAATAATTCTCTACGAACGTTAAACTAAATGTACGACTGACATAAACTACAAACAACTGTAATTGTTTTGATTTTTTAACTTAAAAATTTGTCCCAAAGAAGGAGAGAAAAAAATTACAATTTCTGTTTTTGAAAATTATTAAGATGTAAGTTTTCATAAGGATATCATGTTTGCATAATCCGATATCTTTCTCATATACAGGGTTGTTCCCGATCGCTGATAACGAATTTGAATGACGTCATGTGCGTCGGGAATCACACCGACAGCTGAATTGCGGCGAGAGGTGACAGATCAGTAGTGAGTGATTTCATAATCAAAGTGCACGGTGTATCACAGTAGCAATGCCCAAGAAAATCGAGCCTTTTTGGGAGGGGTACATAACAACTCTTTCCGATGCCAAGTACAGTTACGTGAAAATCATAGGAGCCTGCAAAAAAACGTGGTTTCGTTATTTCCAAGAAAGGCACCTTGTGTGTACCTAATAAGACTGACAAAGTTCGGATGGGATTAATTCCAGAGTGGAAAAAGTAAGCAAAGCCATCCCTCATCACAAGTCACCGCACCCCACGAGATGATACAAATGAATTCCATTCGAGCTTTATCAATCTTATTAAGTACACAGAAGATGCCTTTTTTGGAAATAACGAAACCTCGTTTATTGCAGGCTTCTTTTATTTTCACTTAACTATACTTGGCATCGGAAATGGTTGTTATGTACCCCTCCCAAAAAGGTTCGATTTTCTTGGGAATTTCTACTGTGAGTCGCCGTGCACTCTGACTATGAGATCACTCAGTACTGGTCTGTCACCTCGCGCCACAGTTCAGCTGTCGTGTGACTCCTGGCGCACATGATGTCATTCAAAATCATTATCAGAGATCGGAAACAGCCCTGTGTTTTTGTTATTTACTATTTTGTTTTAGAGCAGAACAGCTACAAATAGTAATAAGAAAAAGAATTACATGATTGTATTAAAAAAGCAAAACTTTTTGTCCTATTACTGCATAAAAAATATAAAGCCCGTGGTCCAGATAACACAAGGATTTTCTCCGGGAGCTCCGGTTCCCCTGTAGCATCCCAACAAATCTCCATAATCATATATCATCTCATCGAGGATGTAGCGTAGACCAGCTTCCTATGGCATACCTTGGGTAAATTGGTCTACATAACTGGCTTCATTAGGGTGAATGACGTAAGTCAAGTTCCCACCATTAGTATATATAATGCAAAAAAAATGTTAATAATTGTGACTCTCATTTCTCTACGTATCTCCTTCTTCATGTATAATATATTTAGAGATCATCAATTTAGCATTTGTCCCGAATTCACTGTAATATAGACAGCCCTAACCATCTAGTACAGGGATGTCGAACAGCGCTCTCAAACTGAGAAACGATTAATACTGTTTCCTACCGTAGCTGAGCTGAAACGACAGTCAGCTCGCTGTAGCAGTGTTCTGTACGCAGTGTGTTTATCAACTCTGGCGGCTGGTATGGATATGGAACGACGATTCAATAGTGAGTGGACAGATAAATATTTATTTATCTTAAAGGACGGAAGGGCACATTGCTTAATATGTAGAAAAGAACTTGGATACATAGCCATCATAATATTAAAAGGCATTTTAATTCCACGCATCATGTTGAAGCTTATGGACCAGAAACGTTATCCGGTTTCACTCGTGAAAAGGCTGTAGAAGAATTAAAATCAAGATTGAATTCAGAAAACCTTCCATCATCATCGGGTGTTAGTAGAATAACCTTGGTTTGTGCTAGCTACAAAATTTGTGAAATTATTGCAACGGCTTCAAAGCTATTTACTAACGGAGAATTTGTGAAAGGCTGTCTCATAGCTGTTGCAAAAAGGATATGTCCGCAATACGTTAATGATTTTAAATCTATATGTTTGTCTCGTAATATTTTTGCAGAGCGCGTATCATAAATGGGAGATAACTTGGAGGAACAACTGATAGCAAGAATGAAAACTTTCACTTATTACTCACTATAGCTCTTCATGAACGTACCGACCGGAAAGATACGGCGCAGCTAGCTACAGTATATTCATGAGTGTCGATTCAGATTTCAATGTTCATGGAGAGCTTGTAGATGTCATTTCACTAAAGGATCGAACTGGAGGGGGAGGAGATATTTTTGAATCTGTAACAAAAACTATGAACAAATTTCAAGTCACGCGAAAAGTAATAAATTTTATACATCAAAACAGTTTATGTTTCTGAACTTGAAGTTGCACTGCTACAACACATACACACAAAGTTGATATTTTTTAAACATGATATTAACAACATTATTATTATGATTTGCCTATTTCCGTCACTAACGAACAACATTCATGGAATGACCCAGTAGATAAAACATTATTATTATTATTATTATTATTATTATTATCATCATAATCATAATCATAATTCATGTAGGTTACATTCTTTGTTTATCAGAGTTCATCAAGTGCAAATCTAAACTGAGTTCCTAATCAATTGGTAATATGTATAAAAGTTATCAGAGTACCAGCCGCCGCAGTTTCACTTTTGTTTACGATCATTCGGCCGGACTGCCTGCTACCTGTGTTCAACCGTTGCACGGTAAGGGAGGAGTGAAGGCTCTGCAGTTCACAGCTCGAGAGCGCTGTTCGACATTCCTGATCTAGTACGTTTCGATAAAAGAATATCATCTCCAAAACTTTTAAGAGTTGTTTTCTAGTCTTTCTTTCGTTCTAGGTTGGTAGTTCAAACCTTGTGAAGTAATCATTAAATCATTTGCCAAATTAGCTTCAAAGTGTGGCAACGATGGCATAGAGAAAGTCATTGCAGTGTCTTATTGCTGCTCATTGTTGCAGGAACGGGGTTAACAAGGTCAGTTGGCAGTCAGTGCCTTTGGGTCCGGGAAAGACGGTGTCTTGATTGGGACAGCTTACATGGGACCTAGTCGCGTTTGCCATGTGATCAGGAAGCTGGCCTCATGGAGAAAACTTCCACTTTCACTGCGGCATCTGCGCGGACCGTTATGTAAACACACGCAACGAGCAAGAGCGGCCCACGGAGAAAACAAAAAAATTACTAGTCCTGGGGCTTATGTGAAATATTAGTTTACGCAAGCACCATCTAAGACGACACTTAAAACCTATTCTGAGATTTTCTTCCGTTTCTCACGTTTACGAAGAGACACCATGGTTTCATTTCCTGTAGGCTATATTTATTATAATTTATGATTATATTCTCTATACCTAATTAAAAATATGAAATAGGGGTACAAATATGAAATAGTGTGATATACGACCTGAGACGTGTTGTATTTTAGTGGAAGTCTTCCAAATTATTACTCTTTCACGGGAAATGTGTTAGTTTGCAGTTAAAAACTGAAAAGTTGAAACGTTTATCATTATTGCGTTTTCGAGGAAAGTGAAAATTTTGGCGTTAAGTTCTTTTCTTGAATATACTTGTTGTAAATATTAAAATATTGTATTATGTTCTTAAAGATACATAATCTACGTTTATAACAATGTATGTTTAATTGATTTCGTTTTTAAATTACTCGTGTACATCTTTATATTCTTCATCTTATACAGTTTCAGTTGCTAGAAATTGGAACTCGCTTCCGAGTGATGTAAGGGGTTGTTGGACCATAACTTTATTTAGGTCAAAATTACATAAATTCTTTCTTAACAAATTAATTGCTGATTAATATTTATTACATATAATGAAACTAAAATCTGTCCATTCTTATTATTATCATCATTAATTTCTCTAAATAGATTTACAAAACCTCTAATGGAAATTACATTAATATTCTCATTATAGAACTATATTTTAGATTTTTATATATATATATATATATATATATATATATATATATATATTTTTTTTTCTCCCTGTAACATAGTTCTAGTAAGCTTATATTAAATTAATTTTCATCATTTTACTAGCTATCTCAAATCTCAAATTAATTATAATTGATTGAATTAAATTAGCTCATAAATTAAGTTACTACTTTACCTTATAGGTTTATCTAAATTTAAATAAATATGTAGCCTACTAGTCGTTAAAACTTAACTGAAGAATATTGCTGGAGAACCTTTTAAGTGTAATGTAAATATTCGTAATTTAAATATGCATTGTATTGATTAAGGCTGGTTGAGTGGAAGAGAAGGCCTTATGGCCTTAACTCTGCCAGCGAAAATAAAACATTATTATTATTATTATTATTATTATTATTATTATATTTTTTGAGGTTATGGCTTACAATATCAGCGTGTCAAGAATATGAAATACTAGTATTATTAGTATTAGGCCTACATCTTTATACCCTGGTTTTCTGTTTCGTTAGGTGTCTACTAGTGTTGGCACCTATAGGGGGAAGAAAAATCTCACCTTCCAACAAACTTAGAAAACATTGGTATGAAAGACTTACATATTTGTCTTGATGATGAAACCTGTATGCAGTTCCGAAACAGTCGAAGTGTTAAGTTCCATGACATGGCGGAATACACAAAAGTCTACTTTTGAATGTTATTATTAGAAACTAGCACTATGGTTACGTATAGAGGAAGTGTTTTGCTCCTACTGAATGACAACCTGCGGGCGCTCCTGCATCTCATAGGCTGTGAATGGTCCTCGTAATGGAGAAGGGACATTACATAAAGAACAGCGTATCTGAGAGGCAACGTTATTCTTCGTGGAAGTTTTCTCTTCTTTTAAAACATTGCCATTGTTAATACCACCGCTATTCGCCGCTCCTGGTAAGTAGGCCACGCTGTCAGTATAGCGGCATTGTTGAACACGTATCTGTACGCCTTCACTCGCGATCTCGTGTTAAACGCCATTCGGAGCGGAAAGTGTAAACAGTTTAAATGAGCAAAACGTTCCTGTCATCATCAACCTGCTCGTCGTCTGTCTACAGCCGGACCATAAGTGGCCTCACTTTGATCAGCTGTGAATTTTAATTATGCCGAGGCTCGAACTACAGAATATTTGGCTGCAAAACTTTTAGATTCAGGTTTGACCTCCAGTACAGGTTTAAGAGCCTAGTAGGGTCGATGATAGTTTGGTCCGTAATTCGTTTGACCTTATAACCTGGTGTGTCAGTTTAGTCCGGGGTTGTGTGTCAGTTTAGTTCTGCTCAGAACGAAAAGCTCATGGCATTTTGCCACTACATATTAAAAGTCTATGTAAGTCCCACATTAACGTTTTTTCGCCATATTCAATATTCAAGTAGTTTGAACCGCAGGACAAATAGCTGCGAATCTTTTCACTCCAAATTAAATAGATTGGCAACAGACACACACCCAAACACATAGGGCCGTATTCATAGACATTTTTAGCGCGGGCTTTCGGTGGATTATCAGCGTTTTTCGTATTCATAAACCAGTGTTAGCGATATGATATGGTTTGAATTCTGTAAAAGTAACCAGTGGATAGCCGGGGCTAGCTTAGTACGCTCGTAGCGCGTGCTGCGAAATGTCTATGAATACGGCCCATACTGTTTCATTGAGCTTTGAAGTCCACACCTGTGGAGTAACGGTTAGTACGTCTGGTCGCGAAACCAAGTGGGACGGGTTCGATTCCCGGTAGAGGCAAGTTACCTGATTGAGGCTTTTTACGGGGTTTTCCCTCAACCCAATATGAGCAAATGCTGGCTAACTTTCGGTGTTGGACCCTGGACTCATTTCACCGGCATTATCACTTTCATCTCATTCAGACGCTAAATAACCTAACCTAACCTAAGATGTTGATAAAGCGTCGTAAAATAACCTACTAAAATAAAATAAAAAATCGAGCTCTGAAAGATATACAGAGCGAAAGTTACGTACAGCTGAGGAGTAGATCTCGTTCACGTCCAAATAAATTGTTGGAAAAAGAAAATTTTTTGCAAATAAAATGGCTCAATACGATTAATATAAAATATCACGGTTACACTTCATAAAATCTGTATGGTATTAATTATTATTAGAGGAGAAAATTCGCTCCGGCGCCGGGAATTAAACCCGGGTCCTTGGTTCTACGTACCAAGCGCTCTCACTATTGACCTACGCCGAAGTCCAATCCACTGCACCGGATCGAACCCCGCTCCTCCAGTGTTTTTCCCTTTGTGGCCTGACTCCAAATTGAGCATGTATGTTGACACTTTATATTAAGTCAACTGCCGTTATACAAGGAGCGCACTCAGTTGAGTGACTTGGTGGCCGTGATTCCACAGTAATATACACAGTAATCTGTACAGAAATATGCACTGTTGCTAGAAGAATATACGTAAAGATTATTATTTTTTGGTCCTACAGAATACTGTATATCTGTTATGGTAACAATTAATATTAGAGGAGAAAAATTCGCTCCGACGCCGGTGATCGAACCCGGATCCTTGGTTCTACGTACCAAGCGCTGTCACCATTGACCTACGGCGAAGTCCAATCCACATTGTAAAAAAGGGACTTTGAAAGGAAATGAAGACAAGAAGACACCATAGGGTTCAAAGGTGACATTCCAACTACGAGGTCTCTTAGTTCCGTATTGCACGGCTCACCGCTGTGGAGAAAGTCCGCCACGCAAGAGCTCTGCATTTTGTGTGTGGGACTGTACGCACAGTTACGACGATCCATCGACCATTGCTTCCGTGCTCATTGTCTGAACGCAAGGACAGATCAAATTGTTGCACGGAACCAAATAGTCCATCTCAGCCGACATTGTCTTTCAGAACTGAATACGATATTCTGCACGAATGAAATAAGACTAGTTTACTCTTATGATATGGGCACATAAAATATATTGTACGGTATTTACTTATAGATGTCACTCCAACATTGTGCCTCAAATGAAGATTTATTTTCTACATACATCTTGATTACACAACTTTTAACACTATATCACTTCGGAATATGTATTATATGTCTTTCTCGTGTTAAATTCTATCGTACCTGGTTAACATGTTTCGACCTGTTATGGGCCTTCTTCTGAACTGGTTGTTGCTGGTCTTGGCGCCTTTTATTTTGTTTCCTGTGGGGGTGTGTTTGTGTAGTGTAATGTGGAGTCAAAGAGTGTGTATTCTGAAATTGAGTTGTGTGTTGAGAATTTCAGAACACACACACTCTTTGACTCCACATTACACTACACAAACACACCCCCACAGGAAACAAAACAAAAGGCGCCAAGACCAGCAACAACCAGTTCTGAAGAAGGACCATAACAGGCCGAAACATGTTAACCAGGTACGATAGAATTTAACACGAGAAAGATATATAATACATATGTCGAAGATTTATTTTCCTCAAATTAGGAATCGGACCCAGGACTATGGGATTATAAGTACCATTCATGCCTTCTATATGAGAGGTTTAACCCAGGGGCCTGTTATCCTGACTTGAATTTTTCGTGATTTTCCAAGTCCCTCTAGGCGAATGCCGGGATAGTATGGATTTTTAGTGTTTCACGATGATTCTGTTCAGAAATAACTTTTCAGTATTCCACCATGTACTGGAACTACGGGAGTCTAGCCCGCTGCCTTCTCTTTTGCAACGTTACGCCTTAACTGCGTCGCTACCGTGCGCCTCGACTCGACTCGTTTCCAACCCTAATTAACCCTTCATCATCACTTCTCATACTCATATCGTCTACTGTGATAAGCTGCCACTTATCCGAGGAAATACCGCGCCATACAAAACGTGTTCTCTATGGAGATGACGGCGAGACACGGTAATATGGAGAAAGCCGGAAACAAAAATAGGAGCCGGATATTTGTCCCTTGTATTGTGTTTGTCTTGTAGTGACTTTCAATCATATTGAAAGAGTTACCAACGGATCTGTATAATTAAAAATACCAGCATAGGTTAAAAATCTATATAAATATTACAATATTAACAGTAGTATTAGGCAGTAGCAGTACTACTACTACTACTACTAGTAATAATAATAATAATAATAATAATAATAATAATAATAATAATAATAATAATAACTGTAAAAGGTATTGTTAAATGTCATTTCGTAACTTACTGTTGGCAACTAAGGATCTTATTTTTAAAGTCCTTTTCAACTAAAGTGCCTATTCATACTCAATGAGATGACGATGATGAATTTATGTTGATGATGATAATGGTGATAAGGCGATAATGAAGTGATGATTGTAAACGATACAAGAAACCTAGATATCATAAGAAAATGTACTGCTTTATCTATCATAAATCTCACAGAATCAAACCCTTATCTTCTGCGATGAAAGTCATCAACTGCATCGACAAACATGATGATATCTCCATTTAGTAGAAATAGCAGTTGTAGTAGAAATAACAATAGGAATAGTAGTAGTAGTAGTAGTAGTAGTAGTACTACTACTACTACTACTACTAAGATTTGTTTAAAATCATCCGTCTTCAAGTGAGGTTGACCATTGGGATCCGGAATTAACAAACACAAAAAGATAAAGAGAAAGGAAACGAGTAAAATAATTATTCGATTTGTACATTAAAACAAAAATTTATGTGTTAAAATATAGGTGATAGCAATAGTAATAGTAGAAATAATTGTAGAAGTAGTAATAATAACAGTAGAGGTAGTAGTAGTAGAAGTTATAATATGAAGAGTAATACTAGAATAAGCAGACCTAGTAAAATTAGTAGAAGTAGTAGTAAGTATAAGTAGTAAGTAGATAATAGTAGGTATAAGTTATAACAGAAGTAGTAGTAGTAGTAGTAGTAGTAGTAGTAGTAGTAGTAGTAGCAGAAGAAGTTGTAATAGTAATAGTAGAATCTTAGTAATAGAATTAGTAAAATTATTATAATTAGTAGTAGTAGTAGTAGTAGTAGTAGTAGTAGTAATAGTAGTAGAAGTAGTAGTAGTAGTAGTAGTAGTAGTAGTAGCAATAATAATAGTAGAGTAGTAATAATAGAAATATTAAAATTAATAATAGTAGTAGAAGTAGTAGTAGTAGTAGTAGTAGTAGTAGTAGTAGCAATAATAATAGTAGAGTAGTAATAATAGAAATATTAAAATTAATAATAGTAGTAGAAGTAGTAACAGTAGAAACAATAATTTAGTAGAAGTTGTAGTAAGTATAACTAGTAGTAGTAGTAGTAGTAGTAGTAGCAGTGGTGATGGTGGTGGTACTTTATCGACGCTTTCAACTGTATAAGTTATCCAAAATGGAAATTCAACGTGGACGAGAAATGGATAGCGAATTTTTCTGGAGAATTCTATCAGGAGCAGAGTTCCTTTACGTATCGTAAGTGTACGACACAGGACTCACAGCTGTATTTCCCTCCTGGAGAAGCCATGCTAATAATCTTATCGCCCTTTAAAATTAATTGTCCTCGGCTAGGTTTGAGCTCTCGACCCTTAGTTCTAACGACTAGCAAGGCAACTGCGAGACCACCGAGATGATAATAACTATGCCCATGCTCATGGCTTGTCAGTATAGTTTTTCATTAATAAACTTCAGCAGTTCATAGCATAAATACGCGTCAAAAATGACTTTCATACTCCATCTACAATTCTATCGTGCTATCAAAAAGGAGTGCGTTACATGGCAGTAAACATTTTTAATAGCCTCCCTATGGATATAAAAAATCAAATTCAAAACATAAGATTATTTAGGGCCAAATTAAAGAAGTACCTAATTTCTCAGGCCTTCTATGCTACAGGTGAATTTATGACATTCAACAACTCTGTATGAATATTTCTGTCTTGTATTAAGTATCGATACTAGTATATTGTAAAACTCTTCTGTGTATATTTCAACTAGGCTGTGACTATAATACTGCATTGACTTTATGCCAATTCTAATATCAGTCACCTAGGACCGGTACGAAATTGAAAAAAAAGTTACGGAAATTCTATGAAAAGGAAAAGGTGAAAAAAGAGAGAGAGGATAAAAAGAAGCAGAAGTGAGGGAACAAGAAAGAAAAGGTTTATTGCATCAGTTGTCGTAACAGCCGGCAATTAGATCTCCGCGGTCCCACGCCGGGACTTTCTTCGCCCCGGGGCTCCGGCTCAGTGAAAGCACGCGATGCCGGACTGTTAGGCGACGACCTCACCAACTATTCATGAGATATATGGACCTCAGGGTCGTTGGTTCGAACATCTCCAAGGGCAAGAACGTTTGTCGTCATTGTGATAAACCTGCGGTAGTTGGACGTCGTACTGATTGCACATCAAGAAGTCCTACCACGTATCCCTGTAATCCCCTTCTTTCTGTATCTTTTCCATTTTGGACAAATCAGAGATTGTGAGTTTTTTCTCAGAATAATTCCGTTTTTTTTCCCCTCATCTTTGCACCAACACTTTCCACATTTAACTTTTCATTATCATCCCCGTTTCAAAATCAGAGCATCTATTTGTGTTTGCCCGGCGTCGGATCAGCCGTCGGCCTTTGCGGGTCTAAGTTGTGGTTTCTCCAAAGATTAGTACGTAATTGGCAGTGGACTCTAGGGGTGCTATGCATAGACATTTCGCTAGCCCGCGCTACGAGCGTGCTAAACTTGTCCGGGCTATCGAGTGATTACTTGTACAGGATTCATATCATATCATATCGCTAACACTGGTTTATGAATACGGAAAACGTTAGTTCGTTGATCATCCACCGGAAGCCCGCACTAAGAATGTCTATGAATATTGTCCTAGATGACTCCGAGATCTGCAGAGAGTGAAGGCTGGTTCACAATAAACGAGAACGAGAAGCAGAATGAAAACGAGAAGCAGAGGACGTGAATATGAAAATTTTTGATTCACAATAAACCGAGAACGTAGACGACTATGCATATCGATATGCTTGTCAATAACGATATGTAAAGTCGATATTACGCATTCTGATGTTATTTGTGTATAATTGACCAATGGCGTTCTCTCATGAGTACAAGGCAGCCAACATAAACACAGGTTAACTAACTTCGAAATTTCAACTGAAATATTTCATTAGGTACGGTACTATAAATATGCCCATGCATCTTTATTATCACAACCTATTTTAAGTCTACCATAACGTAAAATAATTAGAGAAGAAACATTTGTAATAGAAGAAAAATTAACACAACAGTAGTTATTGAATTGAAGCATGAATATGTAGTGTGTAATACAACCAATACAGTAATAAAATATGATTCACTTACGATCAGTGTTCAAAGACGCAGCTATTGAAAGCCACGTATTCTCCTTCATTTTCTCATCTTTATACGAGGCGCGCCGCTTATCGTAAACGTGAGGATTTTCCTCAACACTCAATATTAGAATCTCATCAAATAAAACTTGCTCCATGATGCACAGCACAGAACAAAATAATGCACGGTCTTCTTGCTACAAAATATATGATGACAAAATAGCTTTTAGATGGCAATAGAATGAATCTAGTGGGCTGTGATCGGAAACGTGAACGCCAAAGTTGAAAATTGGCCAACTCTCCGTTCCCGATCCTGGGCTCCGGCAAGCTTTTGGTTAATTGTGAATGCTCACATTTAAATGTACATATTTTAACAATTTTACCGTTTTCGTTATCGTTCCGATTCTCGTTTCCGGTTTATTGTGAACCAGCCTTGACCGGATTGCCGGACCAGGGCAGACCACTAGCAGAGGTATGGTATTCAAAGTTGTTCGTAGGAAAGGAATGCGTAATACGGCGGATAGTGAAACCTGCTTAGCCAGCAGCACAATTGACATGAAACTCATTTCACAACGGGACCAAGAAATGCCTTCTTGAAATGCAGTGTATAGTGATGAACTGATGATTCCATGCCGCTACATAAGTGCCAATGCCAAAAGTAACGACATTTCATATTTTTAAAGGTTATTTCACGACGCTTTATCAACATCTTAGTTTATTTAGCGTCTGAATGAGATGAAGGTGATAATGCTGGTGAAATGAGTCCGGGGTCCAGCATCAATAGTTGCCTAGCATTTGCTCATATTGTGTTGAGGGAAAACCGCGGAAAAATACCTCAACCAGGTAACTTGCTCCGACCGGAATCGAACCCGGGCCACCTGGTTTTGCGGCCAGACGTACATTTCATTTATATCTCTAAAATGTATTAACATGGAAAGAAAGCAAATTGAAAATATTTAAACACAAAGTAGGAGAACGTTTTTGCATTTTCCCGAAAAATACGATTTTGCATGTGGTACGTTCTGTTTCGTCGACCTGGTTGGCAAGTTGGTATAGCGCTGGCCTTCTATGCCCAAGGTTGCGGGTTCGATCCCGGGTCAGGTCGATGGCATTTAAGCGTGCTTAAATGCGACAGGCTCATGTCAGTAGATTTACTGGCATGTAAAAGAACTCCTGCGGGACAAAATTCCGGCACATCCGGCGACGCTGATATAACCTCTGCAGTTGCGAGCGTCGTTAAATAAAACATAACGTTCTGTTTCTAGAACTCTCATATTAAAATGGAGTAAGAGGACTACGCTTTATATCGATGTAAATTTTGTTCTGACAGTGAAAAATTAGAGAAGGGAAAATGATCAGCAAATAAAATCAAAATATTTCATTTTTCTTAAGTTGGGGAGGGAGGTTCAAACCCGATAATCCCCCTTGCGTACGCCCCTCCTATTCAATATTGACGCAGATGTCCAAGAATGGCGTAATCAGCACTGTGACCAATAGTTTTTTTTAATTCATTGTTAATTTTCTAACATGTACAGTATTAGTGTTTTCTGGTTGTGCTAACTCAACAATGTGACATTGAAATTTGTGTTCAGGTTTCTGCCCAGAGACCGTCCTGATATGAGGCGTGTAGTTGTTAATGTTATGTTTTATTTAACGACGCTCGCAACTGCAGAGGTTATATCAGCGTCGCCGGATGTGCCGGAATTTTGTCCCGCAGGAGTTCTTTTACATGCCAGTAAATCTACTGACATGAGCCTGTCGCATTTAAGCACACTTAAATGCCATCGACCTGGCTCGGGATCGAACCCGCAACCTTGGGCATAGAAGGCCAGCGCTATACCAACTCGCCATGTAGTTGTAAAATCAGATAACTTACATCACTTTTTTTTCGAAATGAGTTAACATTATATTTCATATCTTCATATGATTCTACAACTGCTATTGCACTGTTATGCTCCAAAGCCAGATACATCACATGGATATGTACTGTATGATGAAAAATAGTATTGGTTCCAAATCCTTGGTTCCCTGCAAACGTTTTTGTGATGTACCTGATTTTACAACTAAACGCCTCATATAACTTATTGTATTATATTTTGAAGAGTGGTTAATTAATAACCTAGTGCACTCGCATTCACACTCATATTCACACAAATTTCTTTTTCAAGAAAAATTCCCCGAGAGCCGTACCCGAGAATCGAATCCGAGACCTCCAGCTAGAATGCTGGCCACCAGACCACGGTGGCAGTCATTAATAGTTAGGCATTAATTATTTTAAGATTAAAATACCACCTCAGATTCTGAAGGCAGTTCACAAATTTACAGATTCCAAAGCAGTAACTGTTGTCTATCCAAAATAACCGCCGTCAATAACATCAGCAAAGCATTTAATATTCTTCCGCATTACTCCGTTATGTACGGGTCTTCTACATAGTAGGACTTCGGTTAATCCACTGTAAGCTAGTCATTTCAGCTGTCAGATGACGCTGTCGAATAATCATTGTAATAAATTCGCCAAATAATCGTGACACATCTATTGCATAAAAATGATTGTAATGAATTCTCCAAATACTTGTGACGCATCTACTGATTAAGTTGTTACCATACACACAAGGCAGAACATTAACGAAGGACATCCATCCATGCCTAAGGTGGGATTTAAACCCGCGCCACGCCACTCAAATAGAGCACGCTTTAGGCTGCGTAGCCACCTGGCCCGGCCAGAAACAGTGTCACATTTAGTCCTGAAATACCACCCGTGAAAAAAGTCAAAGTCAACCTGTCAAGAGATTTCTAGACTTAGGATCGAATTCATAGGCAACACTTATCGTAAGAAAATCCTTAAGCAGTTGCTTATAATCATTTCCAATTCATAAATCCCACTGAAATGAACACTTATTCAAATAAGGCAGCCTGTCAGCTTACTCAAGTGTTTCCTCGTATGCATTGTAATCAGCTGATTCAGTATACAGTGGATGATTATTATGATTTGATTGAATTTACTGAGTTCTATAATGAAAATGAAAATGTGTTTCAGTAAAACAAAAAGATATATCAGAGATATGGAAAACCATTTAGAGATATACAATGGCCAACAATTTAAGAGTAGATACCGTTTCAACAAGAACAGTGTTGTGGATATCCTGGTGTCTCTCATTGAAAATCACAATATAACCATGAGAGGCTTACCGATTTAACCACTGCTGAAACTACTGGTTGCTTTGAGATTTTATGCTACAGCATTATTTCAGGTAGATTTATGTAATAATACAGCAATAATTTATTATAATGTAATAATAATCTATTTTTGGCAACACATAAAGCTATTCTCGTTTTGTTATTATTTTGTAGTTGATTTGTGCAGATTTACCGTATATTTACTGTATATTTCATAACTAGTTCTCTTAGCTCATTTCTTTCTTCTTCTCTAAAATGCTTCCTGACATTTTGTATAATTTTGAGCTCTATAATATTTACTTCAGTATCTATGTTAATAATGCTAATTTAACAATTTGAAGGTCTGGAAAACAATTGAATATGCGCAAGCGCTCACGTCTAGCCATGTTGCCATATTTCTTTCGATGTGAAGGGAATGCTTAGTGCATATAAAAGAGTAGCGTCTCTGCAATGCGATCTAAAATAAGTGCTAAGGAAACACTCATTACTTAAGTGTTTCCTCATTTTATAAGTGACGACTATGAATTCGACCCTTAGTCCTGAAATACCACCCGTGAAAGAAGTCAAAGTTAACCTGTTAAGAAATTTCTAGACTTATGCATTATACATTGTAGGATGATGATGATGATGATTATTATTATTATTACTATTATTATTACTATGATAATGACGATGATGAACAGAAAGTTTACACTAACTTCAATTTATTATGGATAATACTAAAAGTCACGAATAAACTCTTTGGCTCTGATTTGAGCACTGTGTGTTTTAAATTCGTGTAACGAAAAACAAGTGAACTATAATTATGTACTGTACACTAATTTGCAACTACTCTGGCTTCACGTGATAGTATCACGCACTCACTGAAAGTTATGTCCTCTACTAGGACAGGTCTGTCACACTATCTTCCTCTGTCACATGCACACCATGGGAAGGTACTTGGTTTGACCACTTGACACTGATAGCTTACTGTCGTGGGAGATACGCTACAGCAGGCACAGAAGTTTTCCTTCTTTTTATTATTACTCGAAAATGACCTCAATCTGCATTAATCCAACTTAATTTTGGTGGAACTGTTTATTTGCACGCACCTGACAATTGGCCTTCATCTTGACAGTAAATAACGATTTATTTACGTCAAGGACGACAGACGGTTAAATGAAAACAATTACTATAAGTATGAATATATCAATAAAATATAGTTACAGTGACAAACTTTTAAAAAGTATTAAAATACGTAAAAAGTAACAAATGGTGAAATAATCTACTAACGTCCCTCAAGAAGATGGATCGAGTCCGTAACAGGCCACGTGGCTTTAATACATGTTTGGAAGGTGATGATGATGATGATGATGATGCTGATGATCCAGTAAAAAAAAAACTTTCGGTATAATCTATAACACTTCAGAACTTCACACAGTTTCTGTATCCAGGACAATTAGCTTGACCTGAAGGGTCACCAGAACGGCGACAAACGGAGTTGGGCAAGTGGATTACCGACTTGGAAGTCACATACTTTCTTTCCCACAACCCAATTCCTCTTGCTAGCGCTCGCATACCTTTCAGTTATTTTGACGTAGAACTACATCCTTCTCTTCAGTACATATGGATCGGGGTAACTTGGGAATTGAACGTCATGTAAAAATGCAACTCCTTCTTCTTCTACTTCTACTCCTTGTATTCAGCTTCTTCTCCTTGTCTTTCTCTTGTTTTCCTTCTATTCCCCTAGTTTTCCTTGTATTCCCCTTGTTACTCATAGTATTCAATTTTTTCTTGTTTTCTCCTTATTTTTCTTGTATTACCCTTATTCTCCTTTTGTTCCCTTCGTCCTTCTTGTCGTCCCCTTTTCCTCTTTGTATTCTCCTTATTCCAATATTGTATTTCACTTGTTTCATTTGTTTTTCCCGTGTTCTCTTTGTATTCCTCCTGTTCTGTTTGTCGTCCCCTTGTCCTCTTTGCATTCTCCTTGTTCTAATTGTATTTCATTTGTTTTATTTGTTTTTCTCATGTTCTCTTTGTATTCCTCCTGTTCTGTTTGTCGTCCCCTTGTCCTCTTTATATTCCTCGTTCTACTTGTTTCCCCTTAGTCTCTTTGTATTCCCCTTGTTCTCATTTTATTCAATTTGCTTTACTTGTTTCATCTTATTCTCTTTGCATTCCCATTGTTCTACTTGTATTCTCCCTGTTCTCCTTGCCCTCTTTGTATTCTACTTACTTTACTTATTTTCCCATTATTCTCTTTGTTTTCCCCTTGTTCTCCTTGTATTCTCCGTTTTCCTTCTTGTTCTCTTGTCCTCTTTAGATTTCCCTGTCTTCCCCTTGTTCTCCTAGTATTTCCCTTGTGTGATCGCTCCCATACATAGTCCTACGTAAAGATACGCAGTATAGTGAAGCTATACACCTGTTGATTTTTCTCTTCCTCTATCCTCAACGATTCATTAATTCATTCATGAACTCAAGCACATTTGTTTTCAGTAGCTACAAATAACGGGTCCAAAGAGTAGACGGCTTGGCTTTTCGAGTGCCGGACCCGGTACGGCTCCTTACATTTGGTTAGCTTTGGCCCATTGTGCGCCATATATATATATACGATGTTTCTCCAAATCCAACGGTGGCCTGGAGTGGCTTTGGTGAATCCGATGCTGACATGTGGGCCACTCTACCGCAATCTGAGGTCCCATCCTCGGTGAGTTCTTAGGAGCCTGACTGTCTCGCGCAGATGACGTATGCTCCCGTTCCCAGCATGCTCTCGTGCCTACTGCAGGTGGGTATGAGGAGTATAGCATGCGCGCCGCGAAGAGTCCGAGCTGAGTTTTCCTTATAGGATACCTATAGGAGACGAATAGATTCCTTTTCGGATTACATATTTGAGAACTTTATTTCCCCAAACAAAAAGTTCTCCCTCCCCAAAATATGGGCAAATGTTTACTAGACTACAGAGAAGAAAGAAACCACAAATGTCGTGGAATCGCTCCATCCAAATTTAAATTGTTCCTTTTATTATCACCAACCCAACGTATTTCTCTTCATTGACACTCTGTCTGAATTCCAAACCTTAACATAAAGTAAAAATCCGAAGCAGTCATCAGAATGTACGAGCAAGAAGAAATCGTAAAATCTGTAACAAGTGTAAGCGAATTACGATTTTGAAAGAATAGTACGCTGAAAACAGAATAAAACGAGCAGATTTTATTAAACATTATCTTATGAAAACAGATGTTCTAAACTTAAAGAGCAATAAATAATTTATTAAAATGGACAACAAATATTCGCCAAAGCATTTTAACCACATTGACAAAGTACGTTGACCAATGATTTTAACTACCCCTATGTAATTTCGTTGCCAGTCCTAAGTCTGGTAAAGTGGAAAGGAAAGAGATATGTGTCATTAGGGAATTATGAAACCTTGGCACGCCTAACAATGTCTCAGGGCAGAAGTGGCACACCTAACACTATGTCGGAGGTGACCGTGGCGCATTTCGGTGTATCGGTGGAATGATAGAGGTAGTCGGAAGTACCTGAGAAAAAAAATTCTGCAAAGCCTGCTTTATCCTCCACAAATTCCGTCAAGACTTGGCGGAGACCGAACCCGAGCCGCCTGGATGGAAGACCAGCGTTCTGGCGCTCTAGCCACAGGCACGGCAACAAATTAGATGACCCTTTAGGTTGTATTAATTCTCCGTGATGATGGAACTTGTATGTAGTTGCAAAACGATAAAGGAATTCAGTTCCGTTACAAGGTACAATTCCCAAAATTCTGCTTCTATACACAATCACCGTGATGGCCTAAAAATTTAATATTAGGTTGTAGAGCTTAAAATACAGCATGTGCTCATAAAATATTTTTAAATTATTAACATTTGGTATTCAATTCGATATTCACTGTCCAGAATATTAACCCTTTGCAGCACAATAAGCTAAAAAAATTAAAATAAAAGGTAATTTTTTATGTTTGTCATATCATGGATCATAACAAAGCTTCGATCAATTTTTTTCAAAATTTTAACTCTCCACACAATTAAAAAAAATTATAGTCACTCTGAGCGACCACTATTGCCACAGTAGGGATTTTTATATAACTGTAGAGAAAGAAAGAAAACTGTGGTTCTTCTGAACAAGCACTATGCTGTAAAGGGTTAAATGAACTGTTGAGTACGGCTTACATAACATTGTGATATATATTAATCTATATTTATACTTTTCATTTCTTAAAGGTACAGAAAAAGTCGAAGTTTAATTATATTGTTATTTATCTTATCACGTACTTCTGCATCTGTTCAAACAAAACTCAGTAATTTCCATCTGTATACACAAGGCATACTAACAACACGCAACATTAGCGTCACTGAAGTGTGAGTCTGGATACCCACAGACGTCTCGCTCAACTGTTCACAATAGGACGCAAACTGCTGAAAGAAGGAGAAACTAAAAATATCGCCAATTTGCTATTAACAAAAGAATGAAGAAAGGTAACTTTTATGTAGTCACCATAGCAACGAAGAAAGGAAGTGGTACGTATTAGTTTGTCACGATTTCTTTCGCCCCTTTGTATGAAGATATAAATCACTGAATTAAAGAAGCATCAAGATAAATTATTAATTTATTAATTATTATTTCATCGTTGGAACTGTCTATACAAAGAGATGACATCCCTCATGGGTGGGTGATTTTTTCAGGAAATTCTGCGATACACAAAACCTCTTAAAATAAAAAATAAAAAAAATGAGGCTAGATCTGCTAACATAATGTCTATACGCACGCATTCCATTTGATTAATGTTGTAGTAGAAGCATAACCTGATCCATGAATGAACAAATAAAAGTTCCTAACTAACGAATGCATCGACGCAACTCCTGTTAGGGGCAATGCTGTAATTATTGTTATAATTCTGCAGTGCTCGGGAAAAGTGACATAAGTCAGTTTCTACAAACCTTTTTTGATAATTTATTGACAACTTACACTGGTTTATGTCGATTTGATTTTTTTTCTGTATGAATTATTGTAATGGGAGGAATACTTATGTATTTTTTTTTCCAAGCGAGCAGATGTTCCGTAAGTTGTCAATAAATTATCAAAAAAGGTTTGTGGAAACTGACTTGTGTCACTGTTTCCCAAGCACTGCAGAATTCTTCTCGAATAGTTATCAGAAAAATGTTTCAATTTAATGTCAGTTAATTATAAAGCGATATTACCTTGAAACCATCTACCATTCTCTTCGTTAGCAGTTAATTTCTTTTAGTAAGACCAGTTTCTATCTGATGCTTTTCCAATTCACTGCGGGCTAAAACAAGGAGATGCTCTATCAACTTTACTTTTTAACTTTTCTCTAGAATATGCCATTAGGAAAGTTCAGGATAACAGAGATGATTTGGAATTAAACAGATTACATCAGCTTCTTGTCTATGCGGATGACGTGAATATGTTACGAGAAAATCCACAAACGATTAGGGAAAACACGGAAATTTTACTTGAAGTAAGTAAAGAGATAGGTTTGGGAGTAAATCCCGAAAAGACAAAGTATATGATTATGTCCCGTGACCAGAATATTGTACGAAATGGAAACATACAAATTGGAGATTTATCCTTTGAAGAGCGGAAAAATTCAAATATCTTTTAGCAACAGTAACAAATATAAATGACACTCGGGAAAAAATTAAACGCAGAATAAATATGGGAAATGCCTGTTATTATTCGGTTGAGAAGCTTTTGTCATCTAGTCTGCTGTCAAAAAATCTGAAAGTTAGGATTTATAAAACACTTATATTATCGGTTGTTCTTTATGGTTGTGAAACTTGGACTCTCACTTTGAGAGAAACAGAGGTTAAGGGTGTTTGAAAATAAGGTTCATAGGAAAATATTTGAGACTAAGAGGGATGAAGTTACAGGAGAATGGAGAAAGTTACACAACGCAGAACTGCACGCATTGTATTCTCCACCTGACATAATTAGGAACTTAAATCCAGACGTTTGAGATGGGCAGGGCATGTAACACGTATGGGCGAATCCAGAAATTCATATAGAGTGTTAGTTGGGAGATCGGAGGGAAAAAAGACCTTTGGGGAGGCCGAGATATAGATGGGAGGATAATATCAAAATGGATTTGAGGTAGGTGGGATATGATGATAAAGACTGGATTAATCTTGCACAGGATAGGGACCGATGGCGGGCTTATGTGAGGACGGCAATGAACCTGCGGGTTCCTTAAAAGCCATTTGTAAGTAAGTAAGGTAGAGTTAGGCATTTCTAAATTATTGCTCTCCCAATGAGAATGAATACAATCCCTATTTCTGCTATCTCATTCCACTGAAGACGAAACGACCTTGGAAACGTCATATGCTGTATAGGCTATTACACCAGCTATGGTACAATACAAAAGTGTTTTAACGCCAAAATTTCTACTTTTTCTTGCCGGAATTTTAACTCGGCTACCACGAGTAAAAAATCAGGATTTTGTATGAACAGTGAACACCCGTAAGGAATTCCACGCATTTACGATAATAAATTAAGCCTCACCAAATACTTGAATCCTTGTGCCTTAAGACAGGCAGGCATGCAGGCAGGCAGGCAGGCAGGCAGATCGTGCCGATATGTTCACGTGTAGTTCCTGCGCGCGTGGGAGACTCTCACACCGTGATGTAACAATAAGAAGCACATGTAGGCCAGGCTTAAGTGGGGCGAGTCTGTGCTGCATAATGCATGTTGCAGCGGCGATCAGTACCAAAAGAAACCATAAACAAAAAGCGTTGGTACGCAATTACTTACTTACTAGTATGGTGGAGTATAAATTTAAAGAAAATATCAATTTCTACTTCGCAGATTCTTTTCCTGTCACTAGTCTCACGGTCCGAGTGTCAGAGACTCTTCCCTTAGTAAGAGATCGTGTGCTAAATGAGAAGAGTCACAACATTGTGCCAACGTGTGAAAAACAGACAAAAATAACCACGAAATGTAATTTTTTTCTGCTAATGGCGGGTACTTGACCGTTCGTACTTCACCCATATGAAGCGAATTGTGTAGTTAATATTAGAGGAGAAAAATTCGCTCCGGCTCCAGGGATCGAACCCGAGTCCTTGGTTCTACGTACCAAGTGCTCTCACTATTGAGCTACGCCGAAGTCCAATCCACAGCACCGGATCGAACCTCTCTCCTCCAGTGTTTTTTCCCTTTGTGGCCTGACTCCAAGTTGGGCATATATGTTGACATTTTTATATGAAGTCAACTGCCATTACACAAGGAGCGCACTCAGTTGAATGACTTGATGGCACAGTAATCTATACAGTTATACGCACTGTTGATCGAAGAATCTATGTAAATATTATTATTTTTTGGTCCTACAAAATACATCTGTTATGGTACGGTGCTGTGGATTGGACTTCGGCGTAACTCAATGGTGAGAGCCCTTGGTACATAGAACCAAGGACCCGGGTTCGATCCCCGGCATCGGAGCGAATTTTTCTCTCTAATATTAATTGTTCCCATAACAGATGTATTCTGTAGGACTAAAAATAATAATCTTTACGTAATTGTGTAGACCAATTTACCGAAGGAGTCGTTGCGCTATAGGAGGCTCGTCTACGTTACACCCGAGATGAGATGAGATGAGATGAGGGAGATTTGTCGGGAAGTCACAGGAAAATCGGAGCTCCCACAGAAAACACCTGTGTTACCTGGCCCACAGTCTTACCCAACGCATTTTATAAATCGAGTGTACGTCAAGGATTGAACCCGGGTCCACAGGATTATAAGTCCAACTCTCTAACCACTAGACCACCATGACCGTGTTAAATAATAATAATAATAATAATAATAATAATAATAATAATAATAGGCCTAATAATAATAATAATAATAATAATAATAATAATAATAAACACCTGGTTGCGAGACATAAATAAAACGTTGGCAGAGAAAGGACTGCAAGAGCGGAATTGGGAAGACAGAGAGAATTGGAGGAAAAAAATAAGAACGTAAGATATTGATCACAGGAATATGTGATATTAAATTGTAAACCTGTTTGTAATAATAATAATAATAATAATAATAATAATAATAATAATAATAATAATAATAATAATAATAATAATAATGTATATATCACTTTTAATCTTAATGACATATCCCGATTTGTAATAATCAAGTCCTGATGTCCATCCATTGAATAAATTCAATTTTATTTTTTAAACCATAGTACATTCTTCTGTTAACTTTTTAATCATGCAATTTAAGCTCTTAGATTTTTTAGCAAGATATCCAGTGTTGATACAGTAACAAAAACAAGGAGAGATTCATTGTCACAAGAAGCAACAAATAAAGAAGCAAGCAGGGATTACCGACGATAGGAATGGGAACGAAACAATTCGATAAGGAAGAGTGAGCGACAGGAAAGGTCACGAGATAACTCGAATGATATTCAAGAGTACAGTCGAAAGAGAAACGGCATCGAAATTCAGATGCGACCGGTTGCTTCACAAGCTTTTCTTTTGTTACGTAATTTAGCCGTCTTTTACTCCAGTCTCACTGGGATATTACATGCACGCAACCTCCACGCAGTACGTGACAGTGAGTGAGGTAAGTGTTCTAAGAGAAACGAAAAACACAAGAAAAGTTGACACAAGACCACCTATTAGAATCGCAAACAAACAGTGCAATGTCAACTGAAAAGTCTTTTTTAATTAGTCTAGACAACAGCACAACCAGGGCTTCTCAAACTTGGTCCCGGCCATAGCTCGGTCAATCACCTGACAGCATCTCTCCAGGGACGCAAACAGATACTGTAGAATTGTTATGGTAACTCAATTGGTGTCAGTGTCCTGTCAAACCAATATCTAATTTTTTCGTGACTGCAAAGGAGCAAGAACGTGATGCTGACAATTATTCAACTCTTTTTTAAAGTTTGGACTACGAAAACATGGAGCTCTTCCCTCTTGGTGCCTTTAGGTATTTATAGCTGCATGCAAGGCACTTCTTACTAAGAAACCTGAAGTACTTTAGATACCATCTAGAGCAGAGGTCGTCAGCACAGAGCACCCTGGGGCAAGCGTCTCTTCCCCGCGGAGAACACACTGCACTATGGTGCACTCGTAGCTACTAGCGGGTATGCTCTCTACCTCTTCCTGCTGCACGACGGGGCACACGGGACGGCTCAGCTTACCCTTTACCCATTTCAGCGAGTGCTGATGACCACTGATCTAGAGCAAACAGTCTCTATACTATTCCATTATGTTCTCATATAGATCTTTCAACTTAAAATCTGAAATCAACATAAGATGAAATGTATAATAGAGAATTCAGTACTAAAACAAGCAAATGCATTTAGTTATCTGGGATGTCAATTGTTACACGAATGCGAGAAATATCTTCCGAAACATATTATTAAATTTCAACAAAAATTAGAAATGTTAAATCAAATTTGTTATTCTAATAAAATAATAATACTGCAAAACTTAAAATATATAACACTTCAATAGTTACGACTCTGTAGTACATCAGTCAATCGAATCTAAAGCAATCACCATGTCGCTTCAACCATGTTTTATTTTTTCTCTGATATTCTTTTAAAAGCAGTAACATGAGCTGCTTCCAGGAAGCCAAAAGAAGGATACCAATGACCAAGGAAACTTTTAATAGAAAAAGGAACATCTGTGGACCTCTGGAAAAATAACTAAGGAAAAGACTAGTAAAATGCTTTGTGTGGAGTGTAGAAATGTATGGGGCAGAAACATGGACATTACGACAAAGTGAAGAGAAGCGACTAGAAGCATTTGAAACGTGGATATTCTGAAGAATGGAGAGTGTGAAATGGACAGACACAATAAGAAATTGAAGCTGTGTTGGAAAGAGTGGGTGAAGGAAGAATGATGCTGAAACTGATCAGAAAGAGAAAAAGGAAATGGTTGGGTCACTGGCTGAGAAGAAACTGCCTACTGAAGGATGCACTGGAAGGGATGGTGAATGGGGGAAGAGCTCGGGGCAGAAGAAGACATCAGATAATAGACAACATTAAGATATATGGATCATATGCGGAGACTAAGAGGAAGGCAGAAAATAGGAAAGACTGGAGAAAGATGGGTTTGCAGTGAAATACCTGCCCTTTGGCAGAATATTTACGTATGTATTCTTTTAAATGTTTCATAGTTGTTGCACTTCATTCTACTGAGCATGTCTTTGATGTATTTTGGGGAGGGAGTTATCTCTTCCTTTCTTGCTAAATATTTTCCTGCGATTGTGTTGACTATAAATATGTTATGTCTAATTAAATGACCGAGGATTTTTTTTCCTTTTCTCTAAGTTATTCATTAGTGTTTTATTATGAAACTTTTCTGATTTCATAATGGCGAATCCTCGGCCCCATTTTGCTAAATACTATCTCACTATTACCAATTCCATCGACGTTAAATAAGTTAGTAGTTGATACAGCGTCGTTAAATAACTTACTAAAAAGAAAACGTCGATTAACTCAGCTGTTATACCTGGCTTGCGAAATCAAATTTCGCTATTTATCGTAGCTCCCCAAATTGAACACGACGCTGGGTGGGCACCGATCCCATACACTGACAGAAATTTCATAAGAAAATTCCTACCCCATGATGACTCGAACCAGCGCGCATTTCGTAACGCGAATCCAAGACCTCACGCAGCTATTTTATTTTGAGTTATATATATATATATATATATATATATATATATATATATAATTTAAAATAAAATTACTTTATCTGAACTTTAAATAATAAGAAAGTAAGAAAGTGAAATTTGGTTACGGATAGGAAGTGTATATAATAACGTAACAATCCAGGTGCGTTCAGTTCTCAGTCTGCCTTCACGCACTAATAAATAGAAACCGGTTGAATTGATGTTAAATACCGATACCATAGAAACTTTCCTCCTCCTTTTCCCACTGTTAAACGAATTTTCGTAAGAATATGTTACAATGCAGATCTTACCAAGATAAGAAAATGCTGATATTGACATTTGTATTAAAAGTATTTCCAACAAAAAAATAAAACGTAATAGCTTATTGCACAATCCACGGCCTCCGTATACACAGAATCGTGAATCATCTACGTTAAATTTATAAAAATTGGAGGAACTTATCCTGTAGCAATTCTTCCACTTGTGCAAAGGAAGGAACCAATTTTTAACATAATTTAGTTTCAGACTCCTCCACAGCGCTGGTCTCATAATTAAGCAAACCATGCTTGAAATTATTGTCGTGAATAATTCGGATATCCTGTTTTGTTCTATTCTCTGACATAAAAGGATTTCCTCAGACATAAGTATTTCCTTCTAATGTCTGTTTATGAGGAAAAAAAAAAAACAACCAACTTCTGAGTTTCATACGTTCACTCCTACAAAACGTCCTAGAAGACTTGGTTCCTACTGTCTCATATTTATTCGTCAGAGGAAAAATTGTTTAGTGAGTTTTATTTCTGACTGCTAACAGGGCCTTATAGAAACAAGTATTAGAAGATATTACCACAGTCTAGTAAATACAATACGTAGTAAATATGCATCCATAGATAGTTGCTAACCACTAGGATCGCTAATATCGCCTCATTACAGACAATGAGAAATAGTACGGCACATCTATTGTTCCTAGCACCCTCACAACTCAAGCTTCGTGACTGTATATACTAGATTGTGATATTACCTCTGTCACTCGCAGTGATTTGGTGTGTACCGTCTTTACCTAGGGAACGAGCAAGGTGATTCAGGGAGTTGGGCCTTCAGGCCGAAAAATACGTCTTTCCCTAGAAAGGAAGTAAAATTTACCTACTTCGCTACGAAAGTTTGTAGTTTATAATATAATTTAGGCTATTGAACCGATAAAATATCGCGCAGATGTTTTATTATATCTCTGCCGATGACTTGACAGTTGAATTTGATCGTGAGCGTCACAGTAGTAGAAAGCAAGACAAAAGCTATCTGATTGCCTTCATTACAATGCTCTGGTAAAATGTAAATGTAAAATATTTCGATATAATGAGAATAATACGGTATTAATGTAATGGGATTTTGCCACTATAAGTTTTGTATTCTATTTAAATAAATTAATAGTAATAAAAAGAATTGACATGTTAGCTTCATTATAAGTAACAACTATTAATCAGTAATTAATATGTTAAGCGAGAATTTATGTAATTTTGACCTAAATGAAGTTATTGTCCAACAACCCCTTACGGCACTTGGAAGCGAGTTCCAAAATGCCCTTAGATATTCGATTATTATTAAATATCTGTATCTTAGTAAATTTAAGTCATTGATATAATTTCTCCTTGTCTTTTAGAATTAAATAGGAATTAAAACATTTAGTAGATCTAAATGTTGAATCAGTTGAAGACTAAATTGACAATTATTAATCAAATTTACTACACCATGTATTCATAAAGGAGTGTACAAGAATACTAAATGTTTAGTCAACTATCCGAAGACAGGTCTGAATCTCACAAGTGATACCAACAAGACATCACTTATGAGGCAACTAGGCCAGGAGATAATGGGGTAGAGTAGCAAGTCCCTTTCCCCCTCCTTTGCATACATCACCAATTAGCTACATATTCCACTAATCAGACTTCAGATGTATACAAACAACTGTTTTTCTTCTTCTGACACATATCGTCAAGTGACATGTAGGCCTACTGCCTGATAATAGCTAAACTGTACATATCAAATACAATGATGTCCGACAAATCAGGAAGATACAGAAGAGCAGGCAGATTCCTTAAAGGATTACTAGATGAGATAGAAACAAATCTACAAAGGTCTACGGTTATGGTGGTGGTAGTGGTGGTAGCGATGATGATGATGATGATGAGGAGGAGGAGGAGGAGGAGGAGGAGGAGGACGACGACGACAACGACTACAACGACGACGATGACCCTACAATACAGCAAAGATTTCGTTGTATTGGAAATGCTATTGTCATAGTTTTGTAGAACGGACTCTGTGATCAGAATATTATGGTACACTTACCTATAGACGTAGGGTCCCAGTTCATCTAGCACTGGCTTCTTGCCTTCGTTGAGGAACTCCTGAGCGTTAGTCACATTGTATACGTAAATGCTAATGACTGGATTTACAGGGGGCTTTCGCCACCATCCGAACGTTTGCGATCCGTTCCTCAGAACGATTTCCTGTAACAAAAGATTAAAAATGATCATGGACAAGTAGATGACTCAGTAGTAAAACATTGGACACGCAATCGGCGGGGTTCGGGTTCAAATCCTGCGATTAGAAAATATGATCGGGATTTTTAGACAGCGACATCCTTGAATACCTCCCTAATAGCACAGTCTAGTATATACAGTCGCGAAGCTCAATACGTAGTAAATATGCAAACATTAGATATGTAGTTGCTCACCACTAGGATCGCTAATATCGCCTCATTACAGGCAATGCAAAATAGTACCGTCACAGTCTATTGTTTCTAGCACCCTCAAAACTCAAGCTTCGTGACTGTATATAGTAGACTGTGTTAATAGCTTGCTTCAAATCTTCAATTGTCTAGTATCGATTTTTCGAGACATGCTGCTTAATTATTCCCCAAAGGGAAATCACATCGCTTTTGCTGAGGAAAATTTCATACAGGACATGGCGCCGCGACAATGATGGTGTCCATTCTGGATCAATAAAAACAAGCTGAAACGTAAAGTGTCAACCATTGTCACACATCTGCTATGACATGTTCAAAATGGATGCACATCAACATACAAATAAGGGGGGGGGACAAGACTTTCGGACTTTACTGTACAGTCGTAAAGAATTTACAAGAGTGGCGTGATTTATAACAATTATTGTGATAAGTGCGTAAGATAAAATATGTAATTTTGTAGTTAAAAATCGAAAAAAAAATCTGTACGAAGCAACTATGGAATTCACAATAAATTTATAGCTTCAGAATACCTGCTGAATAGTTCATTCTTTATCTGTAATATTCTTATACCCTTAAAACTAAAGAATAAAGGTATTTTACAAACAACTTCAAATTAGTGTAACTCTGAAAATATTGAGAATAGGACCATGTTTATACGACATTTTTTGCTCAAAATGTTTTTGGAAATTGTTCCGTCAGTGGCGGTAACTCCTCGTCAATCACTCTGTATATGCGCCGTCTGGTACGAATAAACGAGTAGAAAGAATGAAGTTCTTCCCTAAACGATCTCCCATACTTATTGCTAAATTTACGTCATCAGTAGGCCTATAATATATTAGTTGGGGATTTTAATTGTGACTTTTTTTGCTTGGTTATCTAACGACGCTGTATCAATTACTAAGGTATTTAGGTAGATAAAATTGGTGATAGCAGGATGGTATTTGACGAGATGAGGCAGGGGGTTCGCCTTATGGATGGGGAAAACCTCAGAAAAAACCCAACCAGGTAATCAGCCCAAGCGGGAATCGAACCCGCGCCCGAACGCAACTCTAACTATGTGTTACGACCACAAGACTGTTCTGGGGTCTTTTGACCTATTAATAATAGGCTATAATATAGTGAACAATTTAAAATTAAGTGATGCGTGGAATTTAACTCATACAAACGTACAATATATTCGTACTCATGTAAGTAGTAATTCTGCATCGAGAATAAACATACCGCAAGCATTGAAAACAAGTTTAGGGACTGTCAAGTGTATGGGTATACTGATCATGTAGCAGCTGGATGTGTACTTCAACCCTATTGGACGTTTTCCTTGGAAACTGAATGTCAGTCTGTTAGAAATAACTGAAGTGGTTGGAGCCTTCCGATGAGTGTGCATGCAATGGAAGATAAATGTGAGTACATATAAAGATATTGCAGACTGGTGGAATTATTATTCTGTGAAACCTCGGGTTAGAACATTTTAAAAGAAAGATCGTACGAGCTATTATAGGAAGAAGTACGTTTAATTAATTTTTATTTTAGTTTTATTCGTGAGATTCAACATCAATATATACTACCTCTGATATGCGAAGTAAGGTTACAATATTTTAAAGCAAAAATCTTATGATATATCGGAAACGAATGCAGAGCCTTGAAAATCGCAGTATTGTGTTGTAAAATGTCAGCATTGAGAGAGGGAACTTATATCACTTAATCAGAATGCATAAAGAAACGAAGTAATGGTATGATATTACAAGTGAAAGAGCAATATGGACTTATAGTAAATAAACTGATATACAGTAACAAGGGTGTTTCGAAATGACTGTCAAGATTTATTTACTCATAACAATAATAATATAAATATATTTGAATATCTTACTTTGCCTTACCTCTCGCAAGTTACAGAAAATTAAAAACAAAGTAATAGAATAACAAAAAAATAATTAAAAGTAAAGTATATAGCACCTTATCAGGGAAAACATTAAAAACTCCAGGTAGTGATGGCTTGCCACAAATTCTAGCGCACATTTTGGAATAGCGTAGGAAATAATATGATTAATATCCTGAATGTCATAATATGAAGAGAATATTTTGTGATACACAAAAGCGTGGCGTAATAATATTTGTTAAAAATAAACAAAACAGCTTTAATATAGACAACTATAGCCGATCACATTGCTGAAGTACGATTATTGTAAGTTACTGGCGAGAGTAAAAGCAAATAGACTGAAGTCGCTTATGAATAGAATTCATACACCCATCACAATACTGTGGAGTGAAAGAAAGAAATATTTTTGATGTGATATGTTCAGTAAGGGATTATATAGCTTCATGGGGGTAGTTATTACGAAAACGGGATTTCTGGAGCACGCGACACTGAAGGATGTTTTGACGAAAAAAAAAGTGGAACAATTAAAACAATATTGACCCCACTTGACTTTCGCCGAGCGTTTGATAGTGTTGGACATGACTGTCTTTATGAATTTCTCCGATAGAATGATTTTAGTGTAACTAAAAAGGTAAAGGTAAAAAGGTAAAAGTATCCCCGTAACATGCCATGAAGGCACTTGGGGGCCATGGACGTAGAGCCCAATTTTACTAATGTTATATTAAATGTTTCTACTCCGATATAAACAGTGCTATTTAAATTAATGGATATCAGACATCGAAATAGTATATTATGACACAAAATTGGGAAGTACTTTTTTCATTTTCCGAGATTTTGTAATGCACTTCACAAACGTGTATTGCACTGTATTTTTGCACGATATTATATTTTGAAAATAATATTTTTAAACATCTTAATATACAGTAGGCCTACGTACATTACACTATGAATAGCTGACTGAAGGTTAGCAGTCTGGCCTACGTACAAACTTCTCAATCAACTTCAATGTGAAAGAATAAAAATGATTCGGTTACTTGTAATATTTCGTGTTCAATTGGAATAATTATTTATTTATTTAAGTAAAATTTGAATTGTTTAAATAAAGTTCAGTACATTTCAAATGAGATTTGTTTCGTATAATGTACATTAATTAACAATGTGTTTTGCGTATGAATTTTACATGCATTGTGGAATTGAAGTATACATAAAAGGCAGTGGTTTCATTACAATTCCAGAGCAGTTATTTGTAAAAAAAAAGCTATGTTTTATTTAACGACGCTCGCAACTGGCGAGGTCATATCAGCGTCGCCGGTATGCCGGAATTTTGTCCTGAAGGAATTCTTTTACATGCCAGTAAATCTACTGACATGAGCCTATCGTATTTAAACACAATTAAATACCATCAACCTGGCCCGGAATCGAACCCGCAATCTCGGTCATAAAAGGCCAGCGCTATACCAACTGTGCCAACCAAGCCGACGTTATTTGTAATATTTAAAGATACTTATCTAGGTTGGCAACTCTGAATTCAGTAAAATCAACTTTCAATCGTGGCGGCCGTTTGCTGTAACGACGAGAAAACATACTATCGTGCAAAAATAGATATTAAGAGATCGATGAGACGGAAATGTCCAGTATCTATGAGTCTGTTTTAGCCATCAATCCTTTAATTTATCAGCTACATTTGGTATTACAATTAGATACAAAAGGTTTGCCGTATGCGGACTATGTTAGTATATTTTCTACTGATGACATAAAGAACACATGGATGACCTTAACCATTTTTAGTACAATATTGGGACTACAAATTAATAAAGATAAAGCATATTATGTCTTGCTTGTGGATAGTTGGGATAAAAACCACCTATTCGTTTTTATAAATAAGAACGAAGTTAAAATTTTAGGTACTTGCTATAATTATTTAAATGGAATGACATGTAATATATGGACTAAATTGAAGAATTAGATCTACAAGCATAATATCATAGAGATCTATGTTATTACGAACGTTTATGGGTAATACACGCTTACATATGTAATATATATATATATATATATATATATATATATATATAATGTGTGTATGATAGAAAGTATGGTATATCGCACAAATTTTTCCTAATAACTAAAAGACATTGACGACAGGCAACTAGCACTATCTTGTGGTTCTTGTGGAAAGGAAATATTTGAAGTACCAAAAACTACATTGTGCCTCCCACCAAATGAAGATGGAATTGGTTTGTGTGGTGTGGAGTTCAAATGTACAGACCGACTATTTAGTCCTGACAGCTCAGCGACGCGAAAGAGGTGAAGTAATAGGAGTAGTGGGGAGAACTACAGAGTAGAGATAAGGGCGAGCGGTCGGTAAAATAATTCAGTACAGCTTAATTGTACTAGAAACATACTGCTCTACCGCACGCATGACATCCGATCGCTCCGAAGGCAAGCGAGTGAATAACCCAAACTCCCCTTAGCTTAACCACTTCCCTGATTAACCCGAGTTAACTCGGGTTGCTAACTTGTGTCAAAATTTATTAACCCGAGTTAACTCGTTTGAATCCCATTTTCGCTGCTAAGGATTATATCCCGAATATATACGTTTCCATTCTTTCATTAACCTTTTCCTCACTAGATGGCTGCAGAAGTTGGTGATATTGCTATATCTGATGGTGTTTTTTGTACTTCTTCCTTGCGAGTGGAATTCTATGCTCATATAGCATTCACACACAATAGTGAGTAAATGCTAGTTAGTTTGGCGGTTTCTGTTTGTGTTTAGTCTTTTTTGTGCTGTTTTGTGTAAAGATGGATCAAGTTAGTGATTCCGAAACTTTTGATCAGGAATATATTCCTGTAGAAGATTAGGAAATGAAACATCGGTATCATAAGACGAAGTTATAGACCAACAAACAAATTCAGATCAGTTGATGTCGCGTCTTTTCGACAGTGGTTTGAATAGAAGTCATCTGGCACCACTTCTTCTGCACCTCCGAGGTCCCCATTCCCTGAAATTTTAACATTGTTTCTGATAACGATAATTCTCAATTTTTAAAATTATTCTTTAATAATGACCTCATCAACATTATATTCGAGGAGACGATTCAGCATGCTAATAAGTGTTCACAGAATGCTGAAAATAATTCGTGGCGGCCTACTAGAGACTCTGAGATACGTGTACTTTTGGGCATAGTGATACTGCAGAACATTATTAACAAACCTGAAGAACAGATGTACTGGTACAAATATTCAATGACTGCCACACCATTCTTTCCAAAACGCTCTCATATAGGAGAGCAGATACTACTGTCGGAATGCAATGTGCCACTGTGCGTAATACCCTGCTTTCGAGTCTATCACACGACAAGCAACATTTTACGTCATGATAACAGCACTGGTGTTGTACCTCATAAATTAATCCATAAAAAAACATAAGTTGGTAAATAGTTCAGGAGAAAATCAAAGTGGGACAACTACCAGAGCTGGAATCAAGGTGCACGAGATAACTCGGGATAATAATTCAGGTATGAATGTATGTCTATTTCATAGTGATTTTTTAGGTATGTAAGAAAATTAGTGATGTATAGTGATTCTGCAATATTAAATGACCTCTTTACGAAAAAAAAAAATATGACACTTTTTTTCACAAAACTGGTAAAATATATAGTAAGGGAAGAGGTTAACTAAACGGACTCGCCTAACCCACTCGGACATCTCCGGCGACTGTCAGGACTAAATAATCGTACTGTACTGCGTTATTTGTAAGTAGTGAATATCGTATGGAAACAAAAGGATCTGGTTTCGATACAGTTTTGAATGTATAAAATAGATGCACATAATTCTCTAAATTCCATTGCTCTCAACATAAAGTTCAATTATTTTTCTAAATATGTAATAGAACAGTGTTAACGTAAATGCGTCACACTGCAATACAAAGACGTACATAACCAGGGTATAGGCTAGACCCCACATACAATTGCGGAGGAGATTCCTTGCAGTGTTGACTTGTATCCCATTTCGGATACGAAATTTTTAACCTCTAGATATGTATCCAATTTCGAATAGGAACATTTCAACCTCTTGACATGTATCCCATTTCGAATACAAACATTTCAATCTCTTGAATATATCTCATTTTGGAAACGAATATTTTAACCTCTTGACATGTATTCTACATCGGATACGAACATTTTAACTTTTTGACGTGTATCCCATTTCGAATACGAACATTTTTAACTTCTTGATGTGTATCCCATTTCGAATACGAACATTTTAACTTCTTGAAATAGACTATATGCCATTTAAATAAGAACATTTTAATTCCTTGACATGTTTTAAATACGAACTTTTCAACCTCTTGACATGAATCCCAATTTGGATACGAACATTTTAACTTCTTGACGTGTGTCCCAATCCGAATACGAGCATTTTAACTTCTTGACATGTATTCCATTTCGGATAGGAACATTTTAACTTCTTGACGTGTATCCCATTTGGGTACGAACATTTTAACTTCTTGACGTGTATCCCATTTCGAATACGAACATTTTAACTTCTTGATGTGTATCCCATTTGGGCACGAACATTTTAACTTCTTGAATAATTTCGTGGGAAAAATTGTTCCGGGGTCAGGTATCGAACCCGGGACCTTTGGTTTAACGTACCAACGCTCTACCAACTGAGCTATACCTTATTTTATTTCAAGGAGTGCAGTTCGGTGGCTTATTTGAACACCGAACTGCACTCCTTGAAATAAAATAAGGTATACCCGGGAACTCTACCAGACACCGATCCAATTTTTCCCTCTATATCCACAGACCTCAAAGTGGGCTGAAAACAGTCAAGCAACCAATGTTGAGTGCACGCTAACTCTGTGTGACTTAAATTGTGGTTTTCTGTTAACGAACAATGACGTATATTATGCAAATCAAGCTTTTAGGTATAACCAAAGGTCCCGGGTTCGATACCTGGCCCCGGAACAATTTTCCCCAGAAATTATTCAAATAAACTTTACAGGGAGTTATACCTGAAAGCTTGATTTGCATTTTAACTTCTTGCCGTGTACTCTATTTCGGTTACGAACATTTTAACTTCCTGACGCCTATCCCATTTCGGATACAAATATTTTAATCCCTTGTCATGTATCCCAGTTCAGATACTAATATTTTAACCTCTTGACATGTATCCTATTTCGGATAAGAGCATTTTAACTTCTTGAGGTGTATTCCATTTCGGTTACGAACGTTTTAACTTCCTGACGTGTATCCCATTTCGGATACGAACATTTTAATCTCTTGACATGTATCCAATTTCAGATACAAATATTTTAAACTGTTCACATTATATCTCATTTCCTATTCGAACGTTTCAACATATTGACGTATATCCCATTTGGATACGAACATTTTAGCTTCTGACGTGTATCCCGTTTCGGATACGAACATTTTACCCTCTAGACATGTATCTCATTTCGAATACGAAAATTTTAACTTCTTGACGTGTCTTCCATTTCGGATACGAACATTTAACTTCTTGACATGTCCCTCGTTTCGAATATGAGCATTTTAACTTTTTGACGTATATCCCATTTCGGATATGAAACTTTTAACCTCTTGACTTTTATTCCATTTCGGTTACGAACATTTCAACCTCTTGACGTGTATCCCATTTGAATGCAAACATTTTAATTTCCTGACATGCATTCCATTTTAGATAAGTACAAATATGTTAACCTCTTGATATGTATTTCAATTCGGATACGAACATTTTAACTTCTTGATGTGTATTCCATTTCGGTTAGAACTTTTAACTTTCTGACGTGTATCCCATGTCGAATACGAACATTTTAATTTCTTCACGTAAATTCTATATCAGATGCGAATATTTTAACTCACTGCATTTTTAATTATACATATATTAATAGCATATGGCTGTTCAAGATAGTCCTAGGTTTCTGAAAATGGGAAGGAAAATGCAGGAATAACCCAAAAATAATATCTGCACGCAATTGACATGATCACCAAATTGACCGCCACGGTGCACAGTTGATCAGGTGCAATTTTGGTTAGCGCGTAATCGGCACTCTCCGCCGAAATTAACAAAATTTAACATCTTTAAAGAGCGATTATTATTGAGACGTTGAAAGAAGCACCGAAAGCTGTAATTTCATATAAAGTATTAGGAAAAAGTAAAGTACCGTATGTTCAACGTATCCTCAAACAGATTTCTTGAGTTTGTCATGTTGCATTTATTTCATTGGAAAACGGCTCTTGGTATGCAATTAAGGCACTAACATTTGAGTATAACACTGCACGTGTGCTTTGGCAACCATATTTACATTTAAATTACTTCGAAATAAGTAATTACATTAATGGTGATATCTCTATACTCACTTTATCAATGAACATGTTCACCCATGATGTAAAGAAAACTGTTACGATGGCACCAATGATGATCAACACCAACGCCACCAGGATCACAAACCCTGCAACAACAAACAAAATCTAAATAAATCTGCATGCAAAACCAATCTCTCTGTTTCTGATTCTCTCTCTCTCTCTCTCTCTCTTGCTCTCTCCCTCTCTCCCTCCCCCCCCGATATATTAAGACTGAAATGTTCCTGAAATCTGCTAGCCTGGAAGTATCAGTTAGGGAAATACACATGAGACATAATTCTTTACCCCTATGATAGAATGATAGGCGAATATGATTAGTAGAGTTGTACACTTGGCGCAATGGATAACTCGAGAATGTAAACAGTAGCGCAAGGTCATATGCTAACTTTCCATGTGATTGACCTGTAGTAGAGAACAAGTTGCGCTGTCTATACTTTGACGTTGTTGAGATATGACTAGTAAATCTTGTCTATAGCTCTTTCATTCAGGGACAAGGTTGTTTTATAACACGTAAATCTGCAACATGCAGTTCCCAAGTTTATTTATTTTCCAAAATAAGTTAGGCTACGAATTTTGTATCACTCTAGAAAAATTGTCATATTCAAACGTAATTGAATTCGTATACGTCTGAAGTGTGATTAGTGTAACATGTAGCTAATCGGCGATGTATGCAATGAAGGGGGTAAAGGAACTGGCCATCCTACCCCATTAACTTCTGGCCTAGTTGCCTCATAAGTGGTGCATTGTTGTATCACTTGTGAGGTTCAGACTTGTCTTTGGACAGTTGACTATACAATAATAATATCAAGGAAACATACGTATAAGTTGACATCGACCGAGAACTTCTCCCCCCATTCATTCTATCTCTTCTCCACTCTTTATCCTTTTGATGTGAATACTGTGAATTTTATTAGTAACAACAATGTAATTTATTCGTCACAACAATAATTCCTTTCTACAATTCACCTTAACGCTCTCGTCAACAATTGGATCTTCACTCAACACAGTATTCGTTATAGCACTCCACCGACGACAATGACAATTTACTTGGACTATTACGCACAACAATGAACTGTTAATCTTAACTAATATTTACAAATCAGAACTACCAGTTCTCAGTTCACAGTTCTTCTATCTCAGTCACTCGAGTTCACAGTATCTCGAACCACAGACTTTCAGAGACAGTTCACTGTACTCGAACTCGGGTCCCTCCAACTGCGGTCCACTGCACTCGAACTCAGGTCCCTCCAACTGCGGTCCACTGCACTCGAACTCAGGCCTTCGGATGCTGACGCAGATGCGGACGCACACTCGAGTCGAACTCCGGCACACCAGTCTGGCTTGCTTGCTCTGGCTTACTCACTGACTGAATAACTGAAAACTCTGTCGTTCCTTCGCGTCCGTAATTTATAACCACAGCGACGTAGCCTCGAAGGTTCCACGCGTCTCCAGAGATTGCACTCCAGAGAAATCCAGAGCCCTCTCCTCTCTACCAGCACCAGATGCGCGCGCACTCTCGTCGCGTTGACGTAATACATCCCCTCTCTTCTCTCCGCTAAAGTGCTCCGCGCGATCTTCTCTCTTGCGGGACGCTGGTCGTGAGTTCGAATCTCACGTCGCTGTCACAATACGTTTATAAGTTCGGTCCAGTACTGACTAGTTGGCTTTACGAAGACAAGCTCACGAACATATGTCCACTATTATAAACTTTACGAGAAAAAGGTAGTTAAAGATAAGAGCCAACTTATTTAATCTTTAAGTTTAAGACCCAAGTCTTCTCGGTTCGTAGAGCGCTAGCTTGCGATAACTGTTAACCCAAGTTTGAATCCGAGTGATGATTGAGTCGTATTTGTTATGGACAAAGCCAAAGTTCCTGAGTTTTTTCGTCCAGGATTCTCTCGTTTTCCTCCATCATTCAAACTCTCCATCTTCATCATCGTCATCATCATCATCATCATCATCATCATCATCATCATCATCATCATCATCATCATCATCATCATCATCATCGTCATTTCATTAGCAGGCACTATCTACTCAAAAGTGTAATAATGTGACATCAGTTCGAGTTGTACGCTTTCGGGAGGTAAAAGGGCACTCTAGTGGGACTTCATCGGACCCTGAGCTTACATAACTGAATCTATAGATGGCATTACATAGCTGAGTCACTATATCTACATACAAAGCGAGAGTTCGAACTTCATCATTCAATAAAAGAATGGTAAATTACAAAAAGCTGCTAGTTTTCGAACCCCTCCTCCGTAAAAAGGGTATAAAGACTCAAATATTGAATTGACATAACAATGTTATACGCTGTATATTATTGTGCTTTTAATTTCGTATGATTCTTCTGGGACGTATTTCAATACCTTTCAGAAGAAATGTGTTAAAATGTAACGTTTTAGAGGACAAATAATGAAACATTCGTGACGTAGGGTCACTTACTCTAGTAATTTTACAGACAATAATTGACTTTGCTTCGCTCATAGTAGAATTGTGATCTTTCAGTTCTTTAAGATCTTAAAATTACTGAATGCTTCAAAATGCTCCTTCATCGGTTGGTTCACCTCTCGCTGCCCCGCGGAGTCTGTTCTCTTTGAATGAGAGTTGGGCGTACCATGGCCACCTGCGAATCTCCACGTCACGGCCCCCGAAGGTGAAGAACCTCGTTACGTCAAGGACAACACGTTCGTGACGTCACTCACCCCGCCAGGGTTGTCACATTCAAATTATATGAACGTCGTATCTGCTAAACCGAGATCTCCAAGAAGTCAGTTCCTCACAAACAACTGGAAAATAAGAGTAGGCCTGTGTATTTCTAATATATTTTGCGGAAGGACTGAAGTTTAAAATGCTTAATGGTTCTAGATTCTAACACTACATCATAAAATTAATTAATATTGAGGATATATTATAAGGGTTGTTCTCGGTGATTGCGTTTAAAGTATCGATAACTGAGTGATTTACTTCATGACTCCCTGACGCAAGACTTCAGTTCTGGTAAAGCAGGAAAATTGAAAGATCATAGAAAATTGATGCAATAATGAGAAATCCAAAATTGGAAGTACCAATTTGTAACTTTGCATTAGCCACCAGCTCATCTCGGACGGTAGCGCGTTTGTCTACTGATTTGGAGCTGCACTTGAGATGAATTTGATTCCCGTTTAGGATGATTACTTGATCGGGCTTTTTCAGAGGTTTTCCACTCAACTGTGAGACAAATGTTAGATAATAATTTGCCGAATCCTTGGCCTCATGTCGCCAAACACCACCTCGTTATCACCAGTTTTATTGACGCTAAATAACCTAATAGTAGATACGTGTCGTTAAATAACTAAATAAAAACTTTGTATCGTCGCTCGCTGCGACAGATTTTCTCCAACCGCTATGGTATTTCTTACCAACAACACTCCACTATTGAGAATTGTATTCAGATAATTTTCTTTGTGATAAATAAATTCACTAGGAAGAAGGGAAATGTATGCAATTATTATTTCTGGGGGAATTATTTTATTTCCTGTCAGGCCACCTCTTGATTCATTATTCCTCTATTATAGCCCTGATCACATACAACACATCGATCAGCCTAATGAACTTTGAGGATAACGTTTATCAATTTCACTATGCTGCCTTCTAGCGACGTTATAAAACTGCATGGAGTAATAGCTTGCAGCAGTACTTCCTCCATCTAACGGTCGTTACCAAAAAATTTATTTTCGACAGTTAAGGCTCTGGTGGTTGTTCTCTTTTATATGTTGCCTCTTCATAACACGGGAATGGCCAATCTGTTATATATGTGATAATGGATTATAACAGCGGTGACCAAACGGGTGTTCAAACGGGTACGAGGAGTTCCCTGTACTTTGCTGTGTTTCATTCACGTACTGAAGACAAGAAGTGGCGATATCATGTCGCTCTACAAACTCTGTCTCTGTGAGGAGTAAGAGGTGGTTTCGTAAAGAATGAGGAGAATTTTTTGTTGTTCTGTCGGACAAAATGTAATATATTTACTTTGCTCAACGGTTCAGTTAGGAGTATATAGAAACATTAATTGCCACGCTGAATAATGTATTATTATTATTATTATTATTATTATTATTATTATTATTATTATTATTATTACTGACCACTACGTATGTGTTTCTATAATTCTCCTGTACATGCATGAATATTGATATTTTTAGATTTCTACCTGGAAGGATAAAAATTATTAGGTTTTATCTCGATTTTAATCTTCTTAATCTTTAGATGAGGGTAGCTATTTATTAGTCATTCATTTAATAATAATATTGTAGAAAAACTGATTCAATATTATGTGCCAACGAACTGTTAAACGCCAGGAATTGACATGTTCTAAATCATAGCCAGGAAGAGAAAGATGAGATAAATAAATGTAAGGAAGTCAGCTACCTAATGGGGTTTGAAATATCTCGTGCTCTAAAGCCTTTTTAATAGAACATAATTTATCAAAAGAGTAATGATTAAAATAGCTTAAATAACTTGTCCATAAGAAGTTTTTAATTTTGAAAAACTACGAATTTCTCGACCAAGTATCGAGAGAAGAATTTAGAAAATTCCTTATTATATTCAAGAGGAAGGTTAAACAAGAAACAAGAAAAATCGTATATTATTCACTGACTCTTGATGACAGCAGTGACATTACTGATACAGGAAAGCTTGAGATTTTTATCCGCGGGATTAATCAAGATGTTAGTACAGGAATCACCACTGGTTGTAGTTTTCATGCCAAGTACCTTTCCTCCGTCTCCTTACTTCATAGGCTGTCTGTCGCATGTAATCACTGCAGCTCGAGTTTTGGTCACCGCTGGATTATAGCAACGATATTATCTCTGTATATCTGAATAGTCTCCGTGGATGAAAATTTACCTGAAGTAAATAATATAGATACAGTACTTTACTTTAATTTCTTTCATCTTGGGTTGGGGGGAGGGAAAGTCACTACAACCCAGCTCTGCGACATTGTAAATCTACATATTACGCTTACCCTCCAGCCAGGCGCCTTTCCAACCCACATCAGCTGATTATATTAACCCTTTGAGTATCGTAATCGTGATTTTATAATTTTGCTAGAAGTGCCGGTCACGATCTAATCGTGATATAGTTTCAATTTTACTATTATTCTCCAGATGGCAAAGACCACTGTTGTGTTGTGCTAAGAGCATAGAGGAAGGTTGAGTGGAGCGGTTCACTTGTGTAAATTTACTTGGCATTTTTTTACATAATACAACCACAGTCTAGTATATAGAGTCACGAAGCTCAATACGTAGTAAATATGCATCCATGGATAGTTGCTAACCACTAGGATCGCTACTATCGCCTCATTACAGAAAATGCGAAATAGTACCGGTACAGTCTATTGTTCCTAGCAACCTCAACAACTCAAGCTTCGTGACTAGACTGTGATAGAACGCAAAGGGCGTCGGCACTACGAGGGTTAAAGTTCTTTGGTATCCAATATTCGAACAGGCAACCCTCTTCGTCCCTAGACTACGGTCCAGTCGGCGATCGATAAATGCTATAGAACAGGAGTCGTCATCTCAGTGCACTATGGTGCAGGGACAGTTTGCTCGCTGCTCATTTCTATCCCTTAGACATCAACTGTACAGCAGGAGGTGGGGGGGGGGGAAGGAATCAGGTGATGGCAGTGGCGGCCGTTCACTTGTTTAACCCTTTTAATCAGTCTGTAATAATTATAATAAACACGGAAGAAGCATGTACTTAATTTATTTTAAGAAGAACTGTGTAATAAGTAAACCATTTTTCAGTTTAACGCAAGAAACAATATGTATTTTGCAGTTATGTATTGTATCGGTTTTGAAAGTAAATAGTTTTTTTATATTAAAGTAATTGAGAACTTACAGACCTATAGGCCTAATGCATTTTCACTATTACGAAATGTTAAACAAATCGAATCCATTAGTAATATTTAAATCATATCATCCTATTCTTTTGTTTAAGTGTCGTCAATAAAATAAAATTAATTATCCATTTTTTTCTGACATTATATATCACAAAACCAATTATTTGTTATTTTGTATGACATATGAAACATATTGTCGTTTCTGTTAAAAGACTGAAGTAGGCCTAAATTATTTTATTACAATGTAAATAACAAATGATAAAAATTATTTTCGCCGATCATTAGCATTGGTTTTCCTGGATTTTTTAAAATTCGTTTTTCCCTCACTAACTGGTTTATGCTAGGTGTCAATGCTCGTTTAGAACACAATCGAAGAAGACATTGTAAATTGTGGTCAGAAAGTTGGCTTCTGTGATGGGATGCGTTGGCTTGGCTCGACACACTGCACACTACTACCTCCTCAGCCAGCGTCTCGGCGCTCCGAACTAGTATGCAGGCCAGTTGACGATGGCTGGAATGATGGAATGATAATGCAAAATAGATTGGACTGATGATGTTGATGCCTAACGTGGGATAAACTGGAAAACTCCGAGGAAAATACCGACTGCGACACAATCGTCACTATGGACTTCAGTTAAAGATTCCAGTCTCGACCAAGACTCGAACTCTGATAAACTGAAGGTCTACTGTAGACTACTCAGTCATCGCAGGGATAAGTAAAGAATATAAATTGCAATAGCAACGGTGTATTTGACTTGATAGTCTGTAATTACTTCTGTGGGGTCAGACGAAAGACTTTGACTAGTGCATGAGGTCGATGACTAAGGTCATGACCTATTCTGCTTGACTAGAGATGCCTTTCTAACAAATGCTCTCAGGAACACAGATTTTCAATTACTCGTCTCTCAATAAAATGGAGATAGTCCTCCCTGTTGCCTTACAAAAGCAGATGTAAACATTGCGTAGGCCGGCTTGCAACATCGTTCTCAGATGTGCCGACATAGCGAAACTTGAGTTCTCAACACACAGACAGACCAATGCAATCTTTCCCATATACATGACGTGCACTTACACTGATACCTGCCTTGGTTTTCTCTCGTAATGGTCGAAGATGATGATGACTAGACATCGGATTTATATGCACTAAAATATCTAAAATATGCAGCATTTAAGCAGTCAAAATCTTTAAAATATGCTCTATCATTTCGAAAATATGCATTAAACATGCACTAAAAATTTTAATTTTGGTACTTACAATGTACATTCTTCCTTAGACATCATTCTGTTCATTGTAATTTGATTTACAGTGCACAATGATTATTTTCTCGAGATGCTCAGGGGTAAGTTTATGACGTTTATCACTAAACACAAGTTTGTATGTTGTGAAGGACCTTTCTACGTCTACAGATGTTATTGAGCAAAATTTGAAAGCTCTGGCGAAATTTCTTCTGAAAGCACAGTGTTTTCACATTGAAGATATTTATCTACAGAACATAAAACTTTTCTCCCTAAAACAGCGCATAACTTACCAATTAATTTTTTTGCATACTTTAAAGGAGCACTCTGAAATTTACTCTAAACCTCCTTGAGGACTGATAAAGATTCGTGTAAAGATAAACCATATTTTTCGAGTTCTTTGTGGCTTCAGCTAGGTATATGTGCTTTGATTACAGCCAAGTCTCTTTGCAAACATTAACTATTACAATATTCTGTGGACGTCGAATTGACAAAGCTTCAGTTACATTTAGCGCACCAACGAATTCTTTAACTGCATTGAAATTATCTGAATAGAAAGAGCGCGCTTCAATCCACGTACCCCAGTAGGTAAGTATTGGCTTTAGGAGTAATGAGAGGTCTGTAAATTGTTTCTTTGTAAGCATTAACACTGCATGAGACTCGTAAACATTTCTCTTTCAACTGTAAATAGGAATGTTATTCCCCAGTAACATCATGTGACTTTATCACTAGCACTCGGAGAGGCTCCTTACGGATGCTTCCATAGCAAAGACTTCATTATCTTCTCACTAAAGTGTTTAAATATTAATTTTAAAATAAAAAATTAAAAAATACATGTCGTCGTTGTTCCTGCAATAACTCCTATGTGACATATTTATCGATTTTAAGATTTTTGCTCTATTAAATAACTTAAATAGTGTTACGGCAAATAATAAAATCTCCTATATGTAATTACATTTCTTTGTTCCGAAAATGTAAGAATTCAGTCTCCTATGTACGGCTGCCATAGGATGAATAAATGTGTTTTTTCTTCCTACTGAAAAATTTTACATTTTGCACATAGGAGTTATTGCAGGAACAACGACAATGTATTATTATATGCTCGATGCATGGAAAAATGATGAAATATGCAGCAACATCGGAAATATACAATTATATGCACTATAAAACTTCACATACAAAAACAGACGAACGTGAAACATATTACTTACTTACAAATGGCTTTTAAGGAACCCGATGGTTCATTGCTGTCCTCACATAAGCCCGCCATCGGTCCCTATCCTGTGGAAGATTAATCCAGTCTCTATCATATCACACCTCCCTCAAATCCATTTTAATATTATCCTCCCATCTACGTCTCGGCCTCCCCAAAGGTATTTTTCCCTCCGGTCTCCCAACTAACACTCTATATGCATTTCTGGGTTCGCTCATAGGTGCCAATCTCAAAAGTCTGGATTTAATGTTCCTAATTATGTCAGGTGAAGAATGTGCAGTTCTGTGTTGTGTAACTGTCTCCATTCTCCTGTAACTTCATCCCTTTTAGCCCCAAATATTTTTCTAAGCACCTTATTCTCAAACACCCTTAATCTCTGTTCTTCTCTCAAAGTGAGAGTCCAAGTTTCACAACTATACAGAACAACCGGTAATATAACTGTTTTATAAATTCTAACTTTCAGATTTTTTGACAGCAGACTAGATGACAAAAGCTTCTCAACTGAATAATAACAAGCATTTCCCATATTTATTCTGCGTTTAATGTCCTCGCGAGTGTCATTTACTGTTGCTCCAAGATATTTGAATTTTTCCACCTCTTCGAAAGATAAATCTCCAATTTTTATGTTTCCATTTTATACAATATTCCGGTCACGAGACATAATCATATACTTTGTCTTTTCGGGATTTACTTCCAAACCTATTGCTACATGAAACATATTGCAAAAGTTAATTCCATATCACAAGTAAGAACAAACTAAATATGCATTTGCGTATAAATCCGATGTCTAATGTCGACGATAAATCGGGCGAGGTATTGGTAACGGACGCGGGTTTCAATTCCGTTGTGTTGGACGCAATCCAGGCATCGTGGTGACCTTACGTTGAGAGAGGCTGAACACACGCCTGTAGTGATAAGATGTGTATTAGATCTAAAAAAAAGTCTCAGGAAGCTTTCCGCCTTGGTAACTCAGTTGCCAGAGCGTTAACTTATGAAGACTTCGGACCGGAATTAAATTCTCGGCAATTGCGGAGTCGTATCTATGGTAAACAAAGCCAATATTATGGGGTTTTCTCGGGATTCTCCCGTTTTCGACGTGTAACGTCTACATTCTTATTTACTTAAAGTGGTTTTTAGAGAACCTGGAGGTTCATTGCCGTCCTCACATAAGCCCGCCATCGGTCCCTACCCTGAGCAAGATTAATTCAGTCTCTACCATCAAATCCCACCTCCCTCAAATACATTTTAATATTATCCTCCCATCTACTACTCATGAGATTTCTTCATATAGAAAATGTGTATCAGGTGTATTTTTAGACTTAATTGAAGGAAATTGATGATAATTATGATGCTGACTACTGTGATGATGATGATGATGATGATGATGATGATGGGAATGATGATGATGATGATGATGATGATGATGATGATGGGAATGGCAGAGATTTAATGTTACGTGGAAGTCATAGTCGTTTTTGGGACCCGTTAAGGGCATGGATGTTTGCTCTTGTCAATGTGCATTCTTGTCTCGTCTCAAGTGAAAGTTCTATTAGAGTGGTGTCATGTTCCGTATAAAATGTATGTCAGGTCTCCAAAATTTTCAGATATGTACTTACGAGTATTTCAGTGATCTTCAAGAGTTGTAAACTGTATCTGAGAATGATGTTCCAAGCTTCATCATCATCATCATCATCATCATCATCATTATTATTATTATTATTATTATTATTATTATTATTATTATTTATTCCTTATAATTTAAACACTATAATAGTTATTTCTGCTACAGGTTCGTAAAGGTTCGCACGAATTTGGCGAAGCCTCGTTTCACAAACTTTACACTCGTGCCAAAAAGATAACTTTACGAATGTGTACCCAACAACGTTTTTTTTTTTATGATAGGACAAATTTACATTAAATAACTATTTCAATTAGAGAGGTTATAAGATAACGATTTCACAGCCGTCTAAACTCATTAAGAAATAAGTAGGCCTGTGGAATTACAGCCTGTTTTATTCACGATCACGATTTCATGGCCGACTGAACCGGTCATATAATCAACAAAGCGGTTAGGAAAAGTTTACTGCTACACACAGAACAACAAAATAATAGAAGTGCACTGCGCATGTTACGACAGGGAAGCAGAGAACAAATGATGCGCTCCTGGTGGTCTGTCTGTGAAGCTTAACATTTGAACATTTGAGCGCGATATTGGTGGTTTTGTTGATCAAATTATAAAGATTGTTAAAGATGAATGTTATTTTTTTGTGTTTATGTCATTTAATTAAGATAATAAGTAAAAATTTCAACAGAACAAGTATAAATGCAATATTAGTTGTTCTGATGAAATTTTCACTTATTTTTTAATCAAATAACATAAACTTACAAACGATTCATAAAATAGTCATCAGGCTCTCGTCTGAAAAGAAATATGGCGACTATTTCGACTATTTTGTTGTTCTGTGTGACTTTCTGATGCCTACAAGATATATCTCGTATACAGCGGTGTTTCTCAATCAGAAAATTCCATTGAAACGTTTAGCGCTTCTGGTGATCGGGCAACAAAACAACGGCCTGCATAGTCTTGCTATCGGAAACTCCTCTCTCAGTTTCACCCCCCCCCCTGCTGCTATATCTTGTTGCATTCAGTACTACAGATGTAACTTCAGAATAATACGGACAAAAATGTAAATGTGAATGTTAAATTTGTTACTTATCTCTGTTACGTGTAATATTTAGGTCATGAAGGATCGAGGTAATGTATTAATTTCTTATTGTGCATTGACTATTGCATTTTCTTTGGCAGTGTGTAAAATGTGATTACATATTTTTGTGCGAGATCGTGCGTATTTGCTTGGTTTCCACACAAAACCAATCCGCGGAAAGTCTAAAATTCCACATTCAGTATTCCCAACCGAACACACATAACAATTTCCCTCTTCTTATCGCTTAAGTGACATATTGATTTTACTGCTTTAGGCTTTTAACATATTATTTTTAGAGACGTTCAATATAGTAATAATTATAAATTGGAAACTTACCACTGCAATTTCACCTAAATTGCACTGTTGATTATTGTTTTAAATATTTGCAAAAATTAGGTAAACTCTACAATTCCACTAAAGTTACTGGATTCGTGATGCAAGTAACATTAAGGAAGCCGTGAAAAAATAAACAAAATTCCAGACTCATAATAGACTGGGGGAAAAAAAGACAGACGTATATCACGGCCTGCTGGAGTATAGTAAACACAGAAAACATTTTAAAGCAACTATGTTGAAGATAGATATTTTTGTTTTCCAAATTTGCCGTCATTGAACAGAAACCAAGATGGAGATTTCATTGCAACTAATTAGAAATTCCTCTTTCAGGTATGTAATAAACTATCTTCGCACAAAATAATGTACGATAAACGAGCGGTATGTTTTCTTTCAATTCTCGGAAATTAAAAAAGCTCAACTACGTTTCGCTTTTTCAAACTTTTCCTCGAACATGAAAACTTCAACATACCGCTCTTGTAACGCATATTACTATTTACGCACTAATGTTTTAAAGGCTCACTTTACGCACTGATAACAATGGGTAAAATACAACTTTACGCACTATCGCACAAAAATTGTTTTACCAACTGTATGGTCAACTGGCATCGTTGAAAATGGTAATGGTATTTTGGTAATGTATGTCCAAAGATTTGCTAAAGGATTATGTGACATTCACCTTACAATGGGGGGGGGGGAAACCCCGAATCAGTCCAAGCAGGATTCGAATCCACGCCTATCGCTACTTGCTACTTCTAGATCACGTCGGTGTCTGACAAACTTACAAGACAATTTTCTCCCAAGTCGTTCGTTCGATTTTCATGAAAATTTGCGTATTCAATTCATACAACATAAACAATCAAATATATTTACTATGTTACCAAGTTAAATTAACCGTGTGGACAAGGGTCTGTTTTAAGTTCGTGAAGTATAAGCTAATACAGGCTCCATTTTGTATTTTATCACACAATTTCATTGTTTGCTGTAATCAAGGGGAGTTCAATCACACACGACTTATCTCGCTGTTTCACAAGAATTGAGCGTGTTTGTATTGTGTGTTGGGAGATGGATTCTATGCCATTGTCGTCGCTCAGCCGCTATAAGAGACAGACGTTGTCGCAACACAGCGAAGAAAGTGGGACACTGCAGAAAGGCGCCCGTTCGCGAGACATATGCAAAGCAAGGCTCCCATTCCAAACAGCTGTAACCATGGAAACACTTCCCGCAAAATAACATATTGTTCAGTATGATTTGTTTAGTGACAGAAAAATTCACATTAAACTTCCTGATAGTACGAATTACTTACAAGAGGTTAGCATAATATTGTTACTAGAATTCCATGAAGCAGGGACAATGAAACGGGAAAGATCCAGCTAAATGTATCATATTACTCTTTTCCATAGAATAAGTTGGTGGTCAGCAATATTACAAATCAATTATATATCATTCTAATATGCACATTCCAGGAAAATACAGTAGACGGCGCAAATCTTTGTTCGTTGCTCAATTTTCTAAACGGAGAGAATTGCGTTTCCAGAGTAATTTGTGTAGATTTCTTTGCACAGGTTTTTTTCGAAGATGTCTTAGATTGAGCGAACAAGTCTGTAGGTAATAATGATGCGGTACTATTTTTTTCCAATGTGATAGTTCTGAGACACGGTCTATTGGACCATACAGTTTTAATACTCTGTGTTATGAAGATATTAAAACGAATAGGAAGAAAATATATTTGATTTCGAATAAGTGTACTATTTTAACATTCCAGTATTCTTTTTAACAAAGATTTAATGGTTAGAATTCCCCGATAAACTGAATCGCAGGTAATGAACGAAATCCGTCCAACTATACTTACAAAGAGCATGCGAAAATCAATCTTCACGATAAGAGAGATTCGAAAATGAGTAATCTTGAAAAAATCTGGAAATCAGTTATTATGGCAACAATTTCTTTCTGTACTCGACATATTGAGGAGATAAAAGAAATTAAATAAAAAAATGAAATGGTAATGACAAATGTTGTGTAGACAGAGTGAATAAAGAGGATAAAGAAATAAAAAAAGAAGGAAAGTACCGAGCTAGCTGGCTCAGACGGTGTTTGAGACTCACATTCAGGAGATCCTGGGTTCAGACCCAGTGTCCGACCAATCTGACTGGGGTTTTTCATGGTTTCCTTCAGTTACAAAGTAAAATATCGAATTTACATACCATGATGTAAATTTCCAATCCGCCATTTGCCTTTGTGACTGAGTAAAACCATGAAAAACCTCAGTCAGATTGGTCGGCCATGGGGTTTGAACCTAGGACCTCTCGAATGAGAGAATGATTAACTACCGCCTCAATCACCAATATCATAAACATTAATCAAAATCTAAACTCAGTTACATGAACACAAGGCACCTACAACACACGACAATAAAAACAGGAACTCAACAATAGCAAAAATGGCCTACTAGTATGTCCAAAGATCCTATACACGCGATACGACCACAATAGTGCGTATAAATAAACTTAATAAAAGAAAAGATGGAAAGAGAGACTAAAAAGAAAAAGTAAAAGAAAAGAGAGATAAAAACGATAGAATAAAAGAAGTAAAAATATCAGAAAGGGAGTATAAGAAACGAAAACAAAGTTTGTCTAAATACCTAGTGAAATTTTTGAACAACAGGGCAGTGAGTAGGCCTGTTTTGTTACAAGATTTTCTACCATGACTGAACATCTTGTTTTAACTTCGAGATCAGTGAAAATATTGAAATCGAATTTTTAATGGAAAATCACTATCGTCTCACTTTGGCAAAGTTATTTGACTAAGCAAGCGGCTTCTCGATGAAGTGAACGTTGTTCAATTCCAACCAGGTTTTGTAATATTCGGATTTGCAAGTAAAGAGGTCCTAGGTTACATTTCGCATGTACAGTTTGTTCTTCTTTGTTATTCTGTTGTAATTTCTCCATGATCACCTTCAGGAACATACAATAGTGACTTTTCAGTAGTATTAAAACTGCGCACATTTCTTGGTCCGAATATTTCAGTTTCTTATTTTAATAAATGTAGCCTACATATTTGAAATTCTGTAAAATTATTATTCAATTTATTGATACTTACAGTTAATTTCAGTTTAATTATTATTATTAGAGGTGAAGCATGCTTTGAAGAATGTCGAACTGTTCAAACCCGATTCCTTAAACGACATTTTATATTCGATCTTTGTCGAAATTTGGTGGATAGCGATGCAAGGCCGAGAAGACTTCTCAGGCGGCCTTGGAATCGTGAATTGTTTTTATTTTGAGACCTCTTTGTATCGTAAATTATTTATTATACTTGTCTGAGCATGGTGATTGTGGAGCCCAGAATCTCGATTTCGAAACCAGACTCTTAAAAGAAGATGCATATTTTATTTACGTACTTATTTTTTTCCTTTGTTCAATCAGATTATGTTTATTTACTTGGTTATTTAACGACGCTGTATCAACTACGAGGTTATTTAGCGTCGACGAGATTGGTGATTGCGAGATGATATTTGGCGAGATGAGGCCCAGAATTCGCCATAGATTACCTGACATTTGCCATACGGTTGGGGAAAACCTCGGAAAAACCCAACCAGGTAATCAGCCCGAGTGCAATTCCGGATCGGCAGGCAAGCGCCTTAACCGACCGAGCTACGCCGGTGGCTTCAATCACATTATGTGGTTGATTATATTTTGTATTTTGTTTATTTATAAACTTCCTTGTGTATTTATCTATTAGTCTACCTATTTAGATTTTTCTTTTTTGGTTTATGAAATGATCTTATTCCTTAGTTATTTCTCTTGTATTTGTATATTCATATATACTTTTATTTAAATGATTGTTTCTTACTTTTGTATCTCACTTTCTATTTATTTACATGTTAAATTATGTTTATTTCATTTGCCTTCTAGTCTGTTTAGAGGGAAATAGAACATAATTATGGCTATTAGTGTAATAGTTCTTGTTATACATTAGTCAGTTCAAGAAACGTGTAAGTTTCATGTACACTACATAAAATAAGTGTGATTCTTTTCAGTAATGGCAGTTTTCGCACATTATATACATACATACATACATATATACATACATACATATATACATACATACATACATACATACATACATACATACATACATACATACATACATACATACATACATACATAGTTAAAAAGTCGCGTTCCCCGAACACTTCCTTACATATTAATTACATTCATTTTACATTTGATTACACATTCCTTTACAGATATTGCTCAAAATGGAGACCCTGTTTCTCGATACAAAATTCACGATGTTTAGACACTGATTTATAAATGGGAGAACATAACTGACGACTTTAATCGATTTCCACGAATGACTTCGATCATCTATCGCAACTGATGCAGATGCTGAGGTTTCTGAGAAAAGAACATCATTTTTCAGGATACCCTACACAAAAATTGTGCCGGTTCAATTTGCCGTTTAGGTTAAATGTGGCTTCATCAGTCCATAGAATTATTTTCCAAAAATCAGAATCGGCTTCATGTCGAATGCAAGAAACTAGCAGTTATTACGTGCAGACGCAACCCAACACAATAAACACAAAACAACAAAAATAATAAGACATGACATCGGAAAAACAGTTGACGCATGAACATAGTTGTCAACCCACCACTTATTACACCAGCTATTCGTTTATTCAAGTTGTGCATCTGTATATGTGTACAAGTATGAAACCTAAGAACGAATATTGGGGAAAGCGACTTTTGACCCACCTTATATCTCTGTTGTGTGTGCGTGCGTGTGTGTATATCATTGTCCTCTTCATATAAAAAAGATTGTTAACCACTATACTTGCAGATTTGAGCTGCACCTCAACTCAAATAGAAGAAACCACCACCTAATCGAGCCCAAAGCCAGACTGACCAAATCTAAAAAGTGGTTTGAGTGCATAGTCGTTTCTATGTTCAATAAATTGCCACCAATTACATACAATGGAGATTATACAATTGTTAAGCAAAGCTTAGAATTAGATAGTTGACTTGTTAATAATTCATGTAATGACATTGGGGAATACTTTTATAGTAATATAATAAAATTAGGCCTGTATATTAACTTTTGATTCTTTATATTTTCAATTGCATAGATTGCATATGGATGTAATTTATTGTTTCATATTATTATGTTAATGAAAATGCTGATTTATTTTCGAAAATAATCTTATATTTGTTATTATTACATCATGGCAGTGTTCATAACAACACTAATTGTTTCATGACAGTAAAGAATTTTGAATCGTGAATCGTAAGTTACCAAATTTATACAATGCAGTATAAGCACAGTTACGAAATCTGCAGTGCTCGGGAAAAGTGACATAAGTCAGTTTCCACAAACCTTTTTTGATAATTTATTGACAACTTACACTGGTTTATGTCGATTTGATTTTTTTCTGTATGAATTATTGTAATGGAAGGAATTCTTATGTATTTTTTTTCCAAGCGAGCAGACGTTCCGTAAGTTGTCAATAAATTATCAAAAAATGTTTGTGAAAACTGACTTGTGTCACTTTTCCCAAGCACTGCAGAAATTAAGAAACATATCTTGTGTGCCATGTTTTAATTTCAACCGAAAATAGATCGCATGGATGGGATGCGCGTACGCTGTTCATAAGCCAAAGATAAATATAATATAATATAATATAATATAATATAATATAATATAATATAATATAATATAATATAATATAATATAATATAATATAATATAATATAATATAATATAATATAATAAATTAAAATCGAGTGTATAAAGTCTAGTAAAATGTGCAATATAATACAAGTTTACCTCTGGTGGCATATGTCACAGTTATTTCTTACAACCATTTTCAACCAGATGACAAAAATATCTTGGTTGAATCTCTTCCCACAATTATTGTAATTACCAAGCAAGCAATTAAAACTGTGTATAAAGTACAAAATAAACCACCGCCATTAGTGCACAGGTGAATAAAATTAGCAAAGTATTGCGTGCTTTGACACGGTAGAGATAGGAAATTGTGTTCAAATGTTCCAGATTCTGCGAGGTCGTGGAAAAATCGTGTTGCAATATCCACCGTCTCTATTAATTACAAGTATTTCTAACACTGTTAAAGTAATAAAACAAAAGAATGGGCTTGCATTGCATCGACGTGGTGTGAAACGCTTTTCATTTGTTTCTTATAGTCTAAACAACTTCATGAGAGTACTGCACTGGTTTCATTCGGCACACCTTCTTTTGTTTCACACCTGAGACTGACGGGACGGAGTTGTTATGAAGACATCCATATATACTTTCTTTATATCATTGGCTTTCATCTTGTGTCGTGAGCCTTTTGTCTTCAAGAAATATAACGTATTGTTTAGAATGTGTACAAAGTGAATTAATTCTGGTTAACAATTTGCAGCGTAGCTTTTACTACTAAGATTTATTTAAAATCATCAGTCCTCAAGTGAGGTTGACCTTTGGGATCCGCAATTAACAAACATAAAAAGATAAAGCGAAATGAAACGAGGAAAAATTTACGTGTTAACATATAAATGATAGTGTAGAATTTGAAGAGATGCCTTCAGAATTTTCATCACAATCTTCTGAACCTCATAAAAGGGAATTTTAAAGGAGTTAAGGACATTACATGTAAATTTTGGTAAACAACCCCTCGCTCCAAATAGTAAGTCTGTAACATCGCAGTTGTAAAGCGAAATGCCATATTTTTCACCGAGGTACGGAAGATAAGGTACATATTTAGCTCGCTTGTCATCATTTATCTGCAGTGCCTGATTCGAGTCTCGTTCAAAGCAAATCGTAGGGTCTAAGACCATCGCTTTTTGGGTTCTTCTATTGATGGCAATGATAAATATGAACGTATTACTGTATCTATATTAAAAATCATAATACATTTTATGCTCGACCATGTCGAAATGTAGTAATTATACACCTGGTAGCAGTCCTTTAATGCATGTCATTAAATTACACCTACTGATTAAAGTTCAGGTGTTTTCAGCCAATGACAACTCAGCTTACAGGTGTTCAGCCAATAATGAGTCAGCTTTGTACCGTTATAAAACCGCAAGTATCGATTATTCTCGGATATGCAATCGAAAGAGAATTAGCGAAAAGTCACGGAGGCTGGAAATCCAATACTGTCGCAGAAGGTTATGTTCTGTTACTATAATAATTAGCGTTAATTGTAAATAATATTCAAATAAATTAAATTTGTCATCTCGTTTTTCAATGTCGAATTCAATAATCAAAGTTATTCCAAGTTTAACGGATTACACAAGGTCAATGACATTATTGTTCCTCGGAAAAAAAATCAATACTTTCGCGTCTGCGCACATCTCACAATTCACGACCTAGAACAAGGTCACTTCCGATCTTGTCAGATACAAATAAAATGTATACATCTGAATGCTGTAATTTCAAGTTAGAAATATGGTCGAGCATAAAAAGTCGTATGAAACTCGCCTATAATGGTAATTAAGAAGCTCGTATGAAAATTATGAAACTCGCCTGCGCTCGTTTCATAAACATCCATACTCGCTTCTTAATTACTATCATTATAGGCTCGTTGCATAATGTACTATTATTTTTGCGACAATTCTCTTATAAGCAATAACAAAGAGATATCGACTATAATATTTTATAGCCTCATAGACAAAAGGCAATCAATTTTTAGATATAATGTACAGCTGTCAAAAGAAAAAGTGGCCGCTCTCCTGGAACAAAGTTCCCTTCGGGTATCTTCGCTATAATTCGGAGACAGGCGATGTTACATGTTGTTGGACCACGTTGCCTGATATCTACAGTTATAATTGAAGTATTCTCTCTGTGATTCGATAGCGTAATGGTAGCGTTCAGGCCTCTTATTCATGAGGTCCTGCGTTCGACTACAACCTCGTGCTTTTCATGTTCTTTTTTGTTATGTTTTTGAGAGAGACAAACTATACATAATGGCTCCTTTCTCTTTTACGATTATTTTAGTAAATAACATCAGGTTCATTAATATATTATGCCATGACTTTATCATTATGATATTGTGGCTGCAAATGGAAAGAAAAAAGATTTTATTCTCAATAAAAATATCTTTCGTGGCATAAACAAAACAAATTTCCTGGCGTCGGCCTTAAAACATTCAAACAATTAAGCGTTCAAAAAACAAAACGAAAAGCCACAATTCAATATTCAGTCTATCTTCCTCTTATCTCGATCATCTTGCAGTCGAGTGGGCATGGAATCGACTAGTCTTTGCAAATAGCGACTGTTCTTAGACACGATATTCCAGGCATTCTGAACATACACACATACATAAGTGTTCTGTCCATGGGCAGGTCTTTCAATGCAAACCCAGCAATCTCCAATCTTTCCTATTTTCTGCCTTCCTCTTAGTCTCCGCATATGATCCACATATCCTAATGTCTTCTATTATTCTTTTCAACCAGAGACCCAACCAATTCCTTTTTCTCTGTCTAATCAGTTTCAACATCATTCTTTCTTCACTCACTTTTTCAAACACAATTTTATTTCTTATTCTGTCTGTCCACTTCACACGCACCGTTCTTCACCACATCCACATTTCAAATGCTTCAATTCGTTTCTCTTCATTTCGTCGTAATGTCCATGTTCCTTCCCCATATAATGCCACACTCCACACAAAGCACTTCACTAGTCTCTTCCTTAGTTCTTTTTCCAGAGGTCCGCAGAAGATCCTTCTTCTTCTATTAAAAGCTTCCTTTGTTCATGTTTGCAGCTTTTCTTGGGAAGGATAGGCCTAAATGCGGTAACATCCCGTTGCTTTCCGCACACCACTATCTCTTTCGCATCTTATTAAATTCCAGGGGACCCAAGCATGGAGATGAGGAGAGTGGATTTGACTAATTGGGCCCTCCGGACTTCACCGAAAGTCACGGCAAGGGTTAAATATTAATTCTATCAGGATGTTTGACCCGATCAGAGACCGGGAAATCTCAATTAGCCTTTGCCCCCCGCATCCTGGACGAGCTTCTACAAATCATCAGAAAATCTTAGTGTGATTGGGCCAATTTTTCCGAAAATGTTTCCACACTTTTGCTCTCGTAGCTCAGCGGACGAACGTCGAAATTTAGATGTCAACGTCTCAGGTTCAATTCCTCGTTACTCCTTTTCATTTTATTGTGGTTCAAGATAGTATAACGTAACAATACAAAAAGAAAAACTAATACCAGTATTATGCAACTGGATTTTTCGAAACCTAATATTAAATTTATGTTATTTATATCGCTAAAGAACGATTACAATATAAATAACTTGAATATTATTTATACAGTATCACTCTGTAAATTTCGACCTGCTCACCCATAAATTGAGAAATCTGCATTTGTCAGAGACTGCTGTGAGTTGGTTCGAATCCTACTTACGGGAAAGACAACAATGTGTTGTATCCGGGAATCGAAGCTCTTCCTGGCTTAACATAACATCAGGTATACCACAGGGTTCGGTACTCGGACCATTGTTGTTCACAATATATGTCAGTGATATTACATCTCATGTAAGGCATTGTAACTATCACTTGTATGCTGACGACCTTCAATGCTACATCTCTTCCCGCTTAGATCGAATAAATGACGCTATAGATAAATTGAACAAAGACATTGACTCGATTGTGACATGGACAAAGAAATTCCATCTTAATATCAATCCTGGAAAGACACAAGCAATCATATTAGGACACAAACGGCAAACCGACGCTGTAAAGCACCTCGACATTTCCCCCGTTAAAGTAAGTACATTGCATATCCCTTTCAGTTCTTCGGTAAAAAATCTTGGCATTCACATGGATAATAATCTCAACTGGGACATGCAAATCACAGAAACCTGCAGAAAAGTATATTCTATTATTCATGTGCTAAAAAGGATAAATGTTCATCTTTCCTCTTGCTTAAAAAAGTCCCTTGTGCAGACCCTTGTATTTCCCTATTTTGACTATGCTGACATTTTACTGACTGACCTTTCCAGCGACAACAAAATGAAACTTCAACGTGCTCATAATTTGTGTGTACGTTTTGTAAGCAATGTTCGTAAATATGATCATATTACCCCATCCCTGGAAGCAATAGGTTGGCTTAAACTAGATAAGAAAATAAATTTACATTCACTTCTCTTTCTCTTCGAAATCTTGAACTCTTCTATTCCTTCGTACCTGTCGTCTCGCTTCACTTACCTTTCTTCCCACCACAATCTGAACACACGCTCTCGCCATGAAACAATACTAACAATACCATCCCATCGCACCTCCTCATACTCATCCTCTTTCACAATAGCCTTGCCAAGACTCTGGAATTCGTTACCTGCTAGCATCAGGGACTGTCGAAATAAAATTCAATTCAAACGCAAACTTACTAGGCACTTGGTCAGTAATTGAGACTCGTTCAGACATGGTTTCTTGTAAATAGTTCTTTTAATCTACCACAAAATATCTCAATATCCGGTAATTTCATCACTATAGAATTTTGTTATTGTAGGTTTAATTTGTAATTTAGTAAATACAAAAATATTCTTTGTTCTTAACTTCTATGATAAAATGTCTAGCTTTCATTAATCAGGTATTCTTGTCGTACTTTAATTTTTATTGTAATTGTAATTGTAAATTTAATATTAATTGTAATCTTATTGTTCATGTTATAGTTGTAATCCCCTGGTAGAGGGGCAGAGAAGGCCTGACGGCCTTATCTCTACCAGGTTAAATAATCATCATCATCATCATCCTTCACGAATTAGGCCTCTGTAGACCTGTTTCGGCCCCATCTAGCAGTCTTCTTAACGGTCTTCCTGGTCGACGATGTCCTCTAGGTTTATATTGCATTATAATTTTTGGGATTCTTGAATTTTCCATTCTTCTTACATGATCTAGCCAATTGAATTTGTATCTGGTGATTTTTTCTTCTACTGACTCTACTTCTAATTGTTCTAAAATTTCTTCATTCCTTTTTCGGTCTAAAAGAGTATATCCTGCTGTTCTCCTGAAAAATTTCATTTCCGTTGCTTTGATTCTGTTCATGTCTTTTTTCTTTAATGTCCAAATCTCGCTTCCGTATAGAAGGGTGGGTAATGCTAGTGTATTATATATTTTTATTCTTGTAGATTTTTGTACTAATTTAGCTTTTAATGTATTGTTTATTATTCCTAGAATTTGTGTAAATTTGGTAATTTTCTTGTTCACATCTTTTTCATTTTGATAAGATATTTCACAACCCAGATAATTGAAATTTTGCACTTGTTCGAGGCATTGGTTATTGTGTATTATCTTACTTCTCACTGGGTCTTGTCCTAAAAATGCCATTACTTTTGATTTTTGTGCTGAAATTTACATCCCAAAATCTTTTAATATTTCATTTAATGTATACGATCCTCTTTGTAAATTATCCTCTGAATTGGAAATTATGACTTGATCATCGGCATAGAGTAAGGTATTTAATGTTAGAGCACTGGTTATTTTGATTCCTGATGTGTAGATTTGGTTCCATTTTAAAATAATTTAATTTATATAAATATTAAATAAAGTTGGTGATAGTGGACAACCTTGTCGAACTCCATTATTAACTAATTTTCTTTCGGATATACAGTTATTTATTTTGACACTTATTTTGCTGTCCGTGTAGATTTCTATTATATTTTGGAATAGCAAATTTGGAATATTTTTTTCTTGTAATATGTCGAATAAAAGGTCTCTTCGGACTTTATCAAAAGCTTTCACAAAATCAATAAAAGCTATATGGGTTTCTAAATTAAATTCTCTTCTTTTTTCCAACAATAGTTTGATACTAAATAATGGATCTACACATGATCTTCCTTTTCTAAAGCCATTTTGACACTCCAGAAGGAAAGTTTCAGCATGTTTTTTTAATTTTTCATTTAAAATCCTACTAAATATCTTATAACATGTGTTGAGGATACTAATCCCTCTATAGTTTTCAACATTCTGTTTATCTCCTGTTTTATATATGGGAATAATTACACTATTTTTCCATTCTTCCGGTAAAGTGGCAGTCAGATATATTCTGTTTAGAAATCTTAGTAATCTTTCTTGAAATAGATCTCCTGCATATTTATACAATTCTGAATTTAGGTTATCTTCTCCAGGTGATTTACTATTTTTCGTCTTCTTTAATGCTTCTTGTAGTTCTTCTTTTGTAATGCATTGTTCATCTGGGTTTTTTGTGTCCCAGAATTTTGAATCAAAAGTAGGATTGTTCCATAAAGGTTAAATAAATAAATCTAAAATCTAATCTAAAAAATCTAAAGAACGATAACAGAATATAAATGATAAATATCGGTTTGTTTAATTAATATAAGATATTATATAATACTTATTTAATTATCTAAATAAAATAACCTATTTTACAAAGAAAGATGGTTATTTGTGTTATAATAATTACTTACATAAAATACAGATTATTTATATTGCGAAAGAACAATAAGAATATAAATAACTTGAATATTATTTTATAATGCTAATGAAGGAAAACAGAATATAAATGATAACTTGAATATTATCTATATCGCTAAAGAACGATAACAATATAAAAAACGTGAATATTATTCATATCGGAATTTCACAGATTTATTACAGATATATTTAAGAAATTGTAGAAGAATAGTAATTAGTAACAGTGTCCTATTTATTCTTCTTGGAGCCAAATTTGTAACTTTTAAAAGTGTGGTTATTATGTTGAAGTGTATGTGTTGTAACGGATGCTTGATTTGTTATGTATGTGAGTCAGATATGTGATGCTTGATGTCGTCGCAATGTCGTAATTATAGTTTGATTGTGTTTGTATGACTATTGTGTATTAATTTATGATGTATGGTACGGAAGGCTGCGTATTTGTGTTATAGAAGTGTTACGTATGTGTGTTGTTAATGTTTTTGTATCTTTCAAATTGATACCTGATATTTATTTTGCAATCGCAATGCCTAATTTACGGTTTGTTTATGTTTTGTTTACATCGCGTAAGCTAATTTAATTTTCTTTTCCATTTCTCTTTATGCTTATCTTTTTTGTGTATAAAACTATAGCCCTAACATACATATGTAAAATAGGGCTAACCACCATTGGAGATACAATAATTATAATTGTTATTCATATCGTTATAAAACGATAACAGAATACAAATGATGACTTGAATTTTATTCATATCTCTAAAGAACGATAACAAAATATAAATAACGTGATATCCATAAAGAACGATAACTGAATATAAATGATAATTTTAATAGCATTTACATCGCTAAAGCACGATTAAAAAATAAAATGAAAACTTGAAGAAGGCCCGAACCCACAACCTTTGAATCATTAAACAAACACTCTACCGCTGGCCTACGAGGCGCAGACATGGAACACTTTCATAGTTCGGGAACTGCTTGTACAAGCACATGCATCGTGTAACATCGCCGCGACCCGAAGTGGACTTTGAAAATATTCGCTCTTCACGAGTGCGGCCACTTTTTTTTTGACAGCTGTACAAAATAAATGCATAATTAATATACATTTAAAAAAATATGTACAGTCTTAAAAAAATGTTTTGTCGCACAGATACTTTATAAGTACCAGAAAGGAGGCAGAGCGCATGATCAGAGGACGAGCCTCCTGGTTCACAAGAGGAGGACTAGTAGAGGTAATAAGATTAGTTTTGTTCCGTTGTATGTTTGATCATGCGCACTGCGTCCTTTCTGAGATTTATAAAGTATATGAGCGACAAGACTTTTTTTAAGACTAAATATTCGTAATTAAAACTATTACATTGAAATATAATAGATTAGAACTGAACTCATCAGTCATAACACAACTTTATTGTTTAATAAAAACTTTAAAAATGAATTAAATAGGCTATAATTATGTTATGAACAGCAATACATTTTAAGGAAATAAAAATGGAAATAATATTTTTGAGGAATGAGTAAATAGAGAATACATAAGAAGTTATGTAATATAGGCCAATAATGAACAGAGAAAAACAAGTAGGCTTATACTCTTTAGAATGCCTTTGCTTTTCAAGTTTTTAGTTTGTGATTTCTCAATTAAATCACACAAAACAGAAAGGTTAAGGACGACTTGTTATTTGTAATACACAGATTAATGTCAGTTGATAGGTTGGTTACAGGCGCCTCCAGATATGGTCAATGAAAAATTTCCTGAACTCTGCTAATTTGATATGATCAAGAATTCCATCTGCGAAGAGGGACTTATTACCCGGACGACAGGATAACGGGTGAGAATAATGATTAACAGAATTGTGTTTTGACCTGTGCGACAAAATTACTGTAGCCATTTCATCCAGAGACAATGTTCTTCCAAGTGTCATAAGTGTATAACACTGGCCTGTCGACTTAATTCCCTTATGAAGTAAGCCAAGTAAGAATTTTATTTCCCTTAACAACTTATTGCTCTCTACCGGGTTTGACACCGTGAATGTAAGTTCTAATGGCATGCATTATAACCACTACACCACCTAAGAGGAAACTAGGTCGATGTTGATATAATATTTTCATATAAATGTTGGAAGCTATTACAAGATATGATTATCAAGCACCTGTATCATAATATAATTTAGAATTCCTTGGTTTTCATTTATCTACCTCGATTATTTTTTTTTTTTGTAGTTCAGTTTTTTATCGAAAGAAATGGTAGCAATCCACAGAGAAACATTTCTTTCTGCATCATTGATTCTCTCCTTCTTCAGAACTGACATAACGCGTCATACAGAAGTAGTAAATTGATATTCTGCTTGCAGCAATCTGTAGTTCACCTTGTGCAAGTAAAACGCAGACTTGCTTCATTGACGTCACTTGTTCGGCTAGTGTTGTGTTACGAAATTATGATTTGATTAAGACATAGTGAAATAAAATAATTAAATTTAAATTATGGTTTATTTAACGACGCTCGCAACTGCAGTAAAAATAATTACAGCTTATATAATAATATACCGGTCTTATTATTATTATTATTATTATTATTATTATTATTATTATTATTATTATTACTACTACTACTACTATTATTATTATTATTATTATTATTATTATTATTATTATTATGAATAAGCGAAATTGGTAGAATATTCATAAGAGGTGCGTTTATAGACTTACTGGTGATGAACAAAGGATTTTATATTTCGAAGATTCGCTGAATTTTTGTCTTCAGGTAATAACAAAAGTGAGAAGCGAGAAAAATATCCTATTCGTCGGGGTCATTACAGGAAGCTAAATCTACTTGAGAGTTTATAACGACCACAACTAGTATAAATTACAGTTCTCGCTCCCTCCTCTTTTTTGTTCACCTGAAGACGAAGGTACAGCCAATCTTCGAGCTAAATTCCTATATTCATAATCAGCAATGGAAGAAGTGCAAGCATCAGCTATTCTTAAGGGGTTAGGTACAGCTTACAGCAGTAAAAGTTTTGGAAATATTCAACATTTTTTCCCCCATTACTGTATCTTGTACAATAATGAAAATTGGTGTATGTAAAACACTGTCCTTCTGCTATATGAAAAAAAAAAAAAATATTTTTATGATTTAATATATATATATATATTTTTTTTTAATTCATAATGGTGGTAGTTCACTGTGCAGTGATATCATGCTCTTTCATCTACATTCCTTAATAAATAATATATTTTTTTTATTTTGTGTTAGAAGAAATACTGATATTTGACCACTTTTGTTAATTTATTTATTTTTTATCAAGACAATCTATCAAAGATAGAGAAGTGATCTTGCATCATATTGTAGATAGGACATATAAATACACACAAAAATTTCATCACAGAAAGTTAGATAGTTTTTGAGTTATGTGGGAAACGCTTCATCACTGCACAGTGAATTGAATTTTGAAAAAAAAAATGTAAATAATTTTTTAAATAGTAAAAATATTTCTTTTCATATAGCAGAAGGACAGTATTTTACACATACTAATTTTCATTATTGTACAAGTTACAGTAATGGAGGAAAAAATGTTGAATATTTTCAAAATTTTACTACTGTACACTGTACCTAACCCCTTAATAATAATAATAATAATAATAATAATAATAATAATAATAATAATAATAATAATAATAATAATAACACTATTGAATTTTGCTCACTACATTTATAGTCATTCATCGGCTGTGGAGCATAATTTATTTATTTATTTATTTATTTATTTAACCTGGTAGAGATAAGGCCATCAGGCCTTCTCTTCCCGTCTACCACGTATGTGTTTTAACCGGGAAATGAAAGTTAAGAAAAAGCTGTATACTGTACTTGTGTTGCCAGTTCTGATATCTAACATCATTTTATACAATTTTGTGTATACTTATAGAATCTTCAGAGTTCTTTATCGAAGGTGTCACGTGAGTGGCAGATATAACAACAAACTTTCCCAGTTTTCACATAATTATATCGAATTTCTTCAGCCAGATAAGCGTACTTGTTTATCTTTCCTGTTTATTTTTCGGCATGTTTCGTGTTTAGATGCAGAGCTTGTTTGTTATTGTTGAGATGACAGAGATGGCGGCACTAATGTGTTGTTTTCATTAATAAGAGAGTTTTAAGATGGATAAGAGCGGCAATAATGGAAACAATAGCCATACCACCTCCCCTCCTAACCGAGTCAGTTTCTAATCCGTTCCTGATGTGGCTTCGAGGTCTAGCCCATCATTCTGTCACGATGGCGGCCCACGTTCGAGTATCGGTCAAATCTGATATTTTTCATGTATCTACCGTTGTATTTATTATCTCACCATTATCATTATCATCATCATCAATCATCATCATCATCATCATCATCATCATGAACGATTCCAAATTATGTCCTATTTCCCTACTGCTCTTGAAGGTGATCTTGGTCGTTCCATCCATTTTTTTAATCGCTCCAAATCCCTTTCATACTCCTGGCTGATATGAGGAAGCTTGTTTGTGGATCCTTTCTGGATTCATTGCAATTACGTGGTCTTTCCATTTTAATTAGTGTAATTTAATCCAGATATTCAGAATACTTTACTGAATGACAAATTTTATGTGCAGAGGATAGAATAATATAACTCCGCAATGAATTGTCTGATTACCATGAAACAACTGCTAGGTATATTATCTTAGTGTATATTATCATAACAAATGCGAAAAATGCAAAATTAATGAGTAGAGTAATGCGTTTATAAAATTAACAAAACAGGTCTCACATTGCGACGCATCTATCTGCCCCGTCAGCACCCAGGTGTACAGTACCACTGTTTATTTTACCTGGGCCCTCCCCGTCCAAACCCACAGGCCTCACTAGCCTCTACGGACGAGTCCCCGGCCGTAGAACAAGATTCCTGGCGTAGATACTAGCTTAGCTCGGACCAATTTCCAAGTGGATGATTCGTACTACTTGCGGGAGATAAACATACAGCACAGATACCAAAGCCATGTTCAGTAATAATGAAGAAATAGAGGTACTTGCAAAATGAAATTAATTTTGCCATGAAATGAAACTGTTCTTTTAAAAGGACGGTAGACAAATCTAGGTTAATATCTTCTGTTATATTCTGAACTTTCTGGGATTTCCGACGTTCTGTCTGCATACTCCTATTGTGTTTATTATGTATATTTTCAGATCCAGCCTGCGCGAGATAAGTAAACCGGAAAGAAGAGACAGGGATGGGAGTTTTCTAAAGTTACGCCAGAAAACATAAGTAGTTCCATAAAACTAACATACATTTTTGATACGGAAAATGGTCGCTCTCCTGTAGTGAGAATTTATCTAAGTGTCCTTTCGGGTTAACGCGAGATTCACAGGGGAAATATTAAGCATCAACGTTCAAGTCGTGGCAGCGACGTACCTGTATATCACGAAACGACATATTTCCTAAGAAGCCTATGGCTTTGCGATAGAGCTCTTTCTTCTCGTTACAAAGACCGCACTTCGAATCTCTCTCTGTGTATAACGCAAGTGTAAACACGGCGTGCACAGTGATTCCCGAGCTATTCCGAGGTGGGACTTAATTTCTAATTAGCGACCAATTTCCGTCTCAAAGGGCGTACAGTTTCATATGTTAGTATTTATTTGTTTCACGCGTGTAGCCTTAATGAATTTAAATAATGTTAAAAGAATAATAATTGAGAATTACAAAATAATATTAGTAGGTAATATAATAATACTCGTAGAAAGCTAAGTAATTGATATATTGCGGTCGGGTAGTCAAATAGCGCGACAAACCACTTTCATACTAACCCATACACCCCCATTCTATTCCAAAAAGTAAGATCATCCCTAAGAAAGTCTAAAATAGGTTTTTGAGTGGATGCCATTTCAGATTTGCGTTGTACATTATATTTGTTCATTATTATATCTATTGCATTCTGACAGGGTGATTTAGTTTTTTATTGGCCGGTTTTACTTATCCTCCGGACCCTTTACATCCGGAAGTTACATTTGTTGTTTTATATTTGATTTTACATAGTTGACATTTCGGATCTTATACATCCGAATATTTTATAAAATTTTAGTGTTTTGAAATCTGCTATATAACTTATCTTTGGTGGCCTTAGTTTTATTATTTCATTGGTTCGTTCTGAATACTGCCTAGGGTCGGAGAACTGCTCACTTTTATGAATCTTTACAAATCGCCATGTGTATATTGCAATTGTGTACCTCGTTTTTACCGTGACAACGCTTTTTAGTTCTTACTAGCATTCTGATTATTTGTGTCTTTGTTTTATGATGAATTTTAGATAAGTGTGAAAATAGCCATAGTAGCTGACGCGCCCTTTTTTAAACCCCACTAACTCACTCTATTGCATTCACTTCTTACATTGTATGAATCGTCATGACTAAATTCATGATATGTACCTGCGATGGTGGTCTAGATCATCAGCTTGTTATGCAAGCGGCCCGGGTTCGTGTCTCGACAATAAATGTGATTTTCTCCGTTGAAAAAATCCGTGATACTTCTGGTGGACAGAGTCACAGTTCGGATGTTCTCGGACGTCTTCCGTTTTCCCATGCCAGTTATTAACATCGTTCCATTACATTGAGACTCTATAGCATTCCTCGATCGTCGGCAGGCGACGCAAGTAAGAGACTGGTCTACGGAGAGGCAAGATTGTCTGCTTCGAAAACTATATGCAGTAGTGGCAAAAAAAAAAAAAAAACCGGGCCGACCCTTGTGCTCTGATTTCAGAGCCTTGTTCACTCCAAAGCACGACAGACTGGTAACTAAGACTTTCGTGGTTCGAATCCTGCCTGTGAAGGAAACTTTTTTTGTTCCTTATTCAAATTTATTCCCAATGCTTTTCGATTGTAGCGATATTTTGCTACTTAATTAACTTATTATGCCCAGAACATAAATTTTACCAGCAATCGAAAAGTATTGGGAGTAAATTTGAATAAGGGACAAAGAAGTTTCCTTCCCAGGCAGGGTTCGAACCACGAAAGTCTTAGTTACCAGTCTGTCGTGCTCTGGAGTGAACAAGGCTCTGAAATCAGCTACAAGGGTCGGTCCGGTTTTTTTGCCACTACTGTATATACACAGCGAACCTTAGCGTAGCAAGATAATAGGGCTTCAGAATGCGCTTCTCTGAGGGGTTAACACAACACATTTACAAGGTCGCAGTTCTGGATTGTAAATTACTTCTTTGCAATAATATCAGTAAATCCCTGATAACAGGTAGTTATAGAATACTGTATAAAATAACTTATGAATTCGTATGAAGAATTTGTTACTGTTCTGACATTCTCTGATGCTCTTTCTGACTATTCTACAGGCTTTCAATCATATTGACTTCTGTATCTGCGCAACTATAGATGCTTCCACACTTTAATTTTTATTTTATTTTATTTTTATTTTATTTTATTTTTTTTATAGCGTTGAAGGTGATCTGAGAGAAATGGCGTACTTGATCATGATGTAACATCTGTTGGATTTCGATGCACAAGTCTGAATATTTACGTAGTTTCTCATACTTTCTCTGCACGCTATTAAGAGAAACTGTCGCACCTGTTAGGAAGCTCTTCCGTTCTCTATTGTTAGATCGCTGATTACTGGCTTTGTCCCAGTAATAACTTTCATGAATTTGTTGTTATTATTATTATCAATATTATTATTATTATTATTATTATTATTATTATTATTAATATCCGCTTCGTAGAGTCATGGTCTAAGACAGTGGTCGTCAGCACTCGCTGAAATGGGTAAAGTGCAAGGAGTGCAACGAAATATGCTCCGTCGTGCAGAAGGGATAGGAAGACAGCATACCCGCCAGCAACCAGGATGCACGCTAGTGCAGTGTCATATCCGCGGGTAAGTGACGCTAGCCCGAGGATGCACTGTGCTGATGACCGCTGGTCTAAGACTTCATGCCTAAACTAGCGATATGGAATGAGCGCTGATTCGAGTTCTCTTGAGAGAAGAAATTTTCTTGTGAAATTCTGCTAGTGTATGAAACCGGTGCCCACCCAGCATCGTGATAAATTTGGGGAGCTACGGTAGAAAGCGAAATCCGATTCCTCGAACCAGACGAACTAGATATAACGGCTGGGGGATCATCATGCTGGCTAGACGATGCCCCCATACTGTTTGGATGATCGTTCACCTTTGCTGAGGCATGTGGACATGAAGCCAACAGTCGCCTAATCGGCCTTAGAATCTTTATTAGATGTCGCTCTCAGTATTATTATCAGCCTATTTATTACTATGATTAATATTACTAAGCTTATTATTTGATATCAGTGTCTTTCATGGACCCTGATATCCGTGCCTAGTGTGAATTTCAGTGAAATAATCGTGGTTTAGTTACATATTGTTTTACTATAGCGCATAAGTCCAATACACGTTACTGTGTGTATGTTGAGTATATGCATACTTACTTATTACACAGAACAACTTATTTGATTATGTAGGTGCTTATTGAATAACGTCAAAAGAATAAATGATGCATGTTCACAAATATTTTCAATATTCTGATTTTCTCAAAAGCAGTTGAATTTATGAGTCTTTTTTTCCATTATAAATGTTTCAGTCACACTCTTAATTTCAATAGTAAACTACAATGCTAAATTTAATAAACTAATCAGATCAAATCAAATTGTACGAATAAAAAATTAAAAAAAAAAAACACAAAGGAAAAGAGTAAAAATTCCAGAGTACTTTAACCTACGATACAATAATTGCCCAGTAATGAACATCCATAACAATCATACCCAAAAATATGCATATAAAGCAACAAGAAAACATAAATTGAGTAAACATCCTGAAGATTTGAAATAGTGAGTGATATTTGAATTTAGTAAAGGACATCTGAAATTCATTAGTAGACCCTATCTACTAACTGCCGCTCTCGCTGGCCGTGTTCGTTGCATTTGTCTTTCGAGTCTCGTCTCGTCATTCTCGTGCGCTTCGAGTCTCGCTGATCATTCTTGAAATAGCATTTGGTTGGCGTGGAAGGATTTCATAACTTTGAATAACATACATACTGTAATTGAAATAAATAATATAAATGTTTAAATGAGAGAAAAAGATAAAACAAACAGTATCTTAGTTATCAAAATATTCTGGTTCTATTATATGATATTGCCTATGGTTATATAAATAGAAAAAAAAACAATTCTCAAATAAATTTGCATTTCTAAGAAACATAAAACATAACGTTAATATCTTTTTACTTGAGAATGCACACTTGATCTCAAATATATGGAAAGAAAATTCTTAGTCTATTAATAAGGACCTAGTAATTAAATAAAGACTGGGAACGGATCAATTATTATACACTGAAAGGTCAGATGATGTTTCAAATAGGCTACTAGTTTGTTTATACATATATATATATATATATATATATATATATATATATAACAGTTGCCAATGTAAATAAAATTTCAGTCAGGTATAAATAACTGTGGCGATTCAAGGCTGCTTGACGTTCGGGACTTCGGGAGTGATCAATCTCGACATCTCGAAACACTCACAAGCAGTCTTTACGTCAACGACGCGACGCATAGAACATTGTCGTGCGGGTTTTCGGCTTTGCGGGCGCTGTTAGTTTTGCTTTCTCGATCGTTGTTAATCTTTACTATCCACTATAACTCTGACTGAGGTTCTGGCTGATATGTACAGCTAATATCAGGCATACATCTTACTTGGCGATATGTGTTAGAGGAAGAATAATTGTTTGTATACATCTTAAGTCTGATTCGTCTAATATGTAGCTAGTCGGCGATGTATGCAATGGAGGGAGAAAGGAACTGGCCACTCTACTCCATTATATCCTTGCCTAGTTGCCTCGTAAGTGGTGTTTTGTTGGTACACTTGTGAGGTTCAGACCTGTCTTCGGACAGTTGACTAAACAACAACCCTATCCACTCTCATTGCTATTGTACATTGGTGTGGTATAAATCTCCAAGCGATAAGAGATTGCTCACAAATAACCTTTTTCTCCCCTTATTCGTGTCGCATTGTCTTACAGTTCCTTCATTTTTTGCCAGTAGGTGATTTGTTTGCTGCGAACGAATTTCAGTCTTTTCATTCACATCTTAATTGAGATATTGGACAATGATATTTTTTTATTTTTAATTATTTCTGTTATGATGCTCAACTTTTGGATGTGTTACTAAACCAGCATCGTCTTAGGTATTTTAATTTATTCTTTACAATACCTATATTTGACTTCAGATATTTTTGTTTCCAAGTTTTTCCTTAGGATGTCATAGACTCTATCAATTAAATAGTATCTTGCCGAACAAGCATGAATGTAATTTAAACTCTAGCTCACTTTTCGAGCATTTCTTGCGTTTAAATTCCCCGTAGAATTCATCTGCTAGTATATCTGTCTCGTGCCTGACGCAGAATCTGTTACCATGGTAATATATTCTCGCCGTGTGCCCAGTGGACAATAGTGAATGTTTCGCTGTAGAAAGTTTCCTGAGAATTATGGGAAGTCGTTTCCATATAGACGAGTATATGATTCAAATCACATTCTAAATTTGGGTTTCCCAACCCAAGACAATACATAGGAATTGGAAGCAAGAATTCAGGGTTCCTACAATAGAAGGCAGCATTGAGGTGTTATATAAATATAATGCAGCCAAGGCCGTGAAGTAATGAAAGAGACGTCCATCCAATCTCTTTATTATTCCGTGTAGTTTTTATTTCACTGAGAAGTTGAAGGAAGGTCGTTCACTAGCCTACATAACCAACCATGTTTTAGTACAGTGAAATTCCTAACGATATTGCTCCAAGAAGACGACATGTCGATGGCTAAGAAGTGATGCGGGTGAATTAATAACTGTTTCAAAAATTAATTTTTCTCAAACTACACAAACATTTTATATATGTCCCTGCTTTGTAAGACCTTCTACTCGAGGACAAAGTATTGGTTAACTGTCCAATTTTGTGAACGTAATAATAATAAATAATAATAATAATAATAATAATAATAATAACAATAATAACAATAATAATAATGTAATTAATCTAAATAATGCATTTAAACTAAATGACCATTTTTGTAGATACGAAGCAGAAGCACTTCTTGGTCTTCGATATGTAGTAACATTAGTGGTAATATTTATTTTATTTAATGACACTTTGAAATGTAGAGGATATTCAGAGTCGAAATTCAATGTTAGTGAATAATGTACGACAAGTTTTGCCTAGAACACCTATCAAAGAATTCTTTTACATGGCATAGGCCCACAGATTTATTTCCATCCCGGAGGAAACGATCTGTTCTGTTTAGCAGATATGTAGCTAATCAGCTAATCAGCGATGTCTGCAATGGAGGGGAAAAGGAATTGGCCACCCTACCTCATCATCTCCTGGCCTAGTTACTTCATAAGTGGTGCCGTGTTGTTATTACTTGTGAGGTTCAGACCTGTATTCGGACAGTTGACTAAACAAAAACAATCCAATTCGTCTGTCCAATGTTAGGTAGGTCTTCCTTGCTGTCGTTATTTTATTGTTAGCGGCATTCTCTATACGTGGTTAAACCACTTTCTCTATATCTCTGAATAAATTAGTTCATTTATTTCTGTTAATCTTAATTACTTTCTGTATTGTCTTTCCGTTTATGGCCTGTTAATCTATATCTCGCTACCGACCTCAAAAATCACATCTTCGCCAGTCTCCTTTCTTAATGTCTGGTAAATGGAATTATACACTTTTTCTATCACTTTACTTTTTATCATTATTGTAATGCTTCTGGAATATTTCAATAATAATAATAATAATAATAATAATAATAATAATAATAATAATAATAATAATAATAATAATAATAATATTATTATTATTATTATTATTATTATTATTTTTACTGGGAAAGATAAAAAACACACACACACACACACACACACACACACACACATATATATATATATATAAAATCTTTTTTTTGTTTTCGGCACTCGCAAAATTGTTCTACTATCCTTAGTTTCTTACAAGAACCGCAAGAAATTTATTTCATTGCCATATCGAATAAACATGTTGAAATAGTATATCACGATACAAGCTTTGGAAGTGCTTTTTACAAAAACAAAGCAAAAGTTTGAAAAACTCTCTCTGCTAGTTTTTGAATTTCCGAAATTTTGTAATGCACTTCACAAACGTGTATTGTATAACATTTTTTGCACGATCATATTTTTTAAATTTTATTACAAATACACAACACAGAAATGCACGCATTGTATTCTTCACCTGACATAATTAGGAACATTAAATCCAGACATTTGAGATGGGCAGGGTACGTAGCACGTATGGGCGAATCCAGAAATGCATGTAGAGTGTTAGTTGGGAGGCCGCAGGGAAAAAGACCTTTAGGGAGACCGAGACGTAGATGGGAAGATAATATTAAAATGGATTTGAGGGAGGTGGGATATGATGATAGAGAATGGATTAATCTTGCTCAGGATAGGGACCAATGGCGGACTTATGTGAGGGCAGCAATGAACCTCCGGGTTCCTTAAAAGCCAGTAAGTAAGTAAGTACAATACATTTTGCATTGAAAATTTAGAGTAATATTATTCTAAAGCCTTCACAAAACTGCACTGTAATGTTAGACGTAACTAAGTAACAATAAGTGCACTGTAATGGGTCTATTTCAGTATAGTTTCATTGTATGAAGAATGATTTCCCTAGCAACAAGTTTCTGTGTGGAAATTCTAACTTTCAAGTTCCAACAACAATAGATATAAACAACAAAAAACACGATCGTGCAAAAATGTATTTTTCTCCCCACAATGAATGAAATAAATAACATAAGCCTAAGCTATCTTCGTTTGAATTAGTTTTTCTCATCTCGTCAAGATGAAGACGTCTCACTCAGATAACGCATTGTCAGTGAACCCTAGAAACACATTCTTTGCATATCCTGTGACGACACTCAGAACAAAGAAGCAACGAGAAGCTATGATTGTTATTCAAGTCAGTAATTAAGACACAGTGACGTGAGCGACTGCAGCGACTCTGCTAAAGCAGCGTCACTCTGGCAACTAAGTCTGTATTCAGTAGTACACTGTTATTATCCAAGAGTATTATTACTCTATCCTTGTACTAAATAAGTATCTTTTAACTCGTCTTAGTGACGCTCTTAAGAGAGAATGGGGACTCTGCCTCCCTGCCCCCACAACGGCTTCATTATGTTATGTACAAGAAGAATATATTATTTCAAATAGGCTTACATAGATAGTATTTCAATGACGCATTAAATAATGATGTCCCTACTACAGGCCATGGATGCCAAAAGGATATCGGGAGGTTAAGGCTCTCATCATTTCTACAAAATCTGTATTAGTAGCAATAGGGATGCCAGTACTACGTATTTGTCGACTTTACTTCCAAGGAAAACCCTTTGGTACTCATGCCTATTAGAGGCTGGATACAATCCAGGGCCAAAAGAATTATATCAATGAAGAAAATCCATAATCACATCGGGATTCGAACTCGCGATCTCCCTGTCTGTAGCACAACGCTAATAAAGAGACCTATAGCTGTTGATCCGCCTATAACTATATTAATGATAATGAACAATTATTATTAATATTATACAATAATGATATGTTTTTGGAGAAAATCTTTGTGAACCACAAATTTAATTGTGTAATGTGAGGCAAACCTATGACGAATTTTCTACATCTCAGCAGATACCTTTTCGTTATCCATCAACGCTAAATAACCTACTACTACTACTACTACTACTACTACTACTACTACTACTACTACTACTACTACTACTACTAACAACTTACTACTACTACTACTACTACTACTACTACTACTACTACTAACAACTTACTACTACTACTACTACTAACAACTTACTACTACTACTACTACTACTACTACTACTACTAACAACTTACTACTACTACTACTACTACTAACAACCTACTACTACTACAGCTCTGAGCCATGGTATCTACTTTGGTCCAAGGTTATACAATAAAATAATTGATAAATACCCAAATTTGGATAATTTTAGTATCAGGAATTTCAAAAATAGCGTTAGGAATTTAATTTTTAAAGAATATATATTGATTTAATATGGATATGTATTTGTATGACTTAAATTGTTAAAATTGAAATTGTATTTTTAAATTTAATTTATTCCTGTACATTTTTTTTTCTTGACCCAGTTTGTGTCAAAAAATTATCTTTGTGTTTATCTTTGTGTTTAGATATCTCCCTGAGCACGAGTTTTTTACTCCTTCAGGGAAGAACTAAGATTGTATTTCTGTCAATGTTATTTTATTAACAATAAACAATAACAATAAACAATAAACTACTACTACTACTACTACTACTACTGCTACTACTACTATTACTACTACCACCACGACCACGACCAATACCACCACCACCACCACTACTTTTCTTCTGCTTTTAATATTTATACTTTTACTGCTTTTCTACTTCCACTTTTCCTCTACTACTGTTTCTTCTAATTCTACTTCTTCTACTTCTACAATTCAACTATTTCTTATACTACTTCTACTTCTACCTTTTCTTCTACTTTTTCTACTTTTAAGTCTACTACTTCTACTTTTTCCTCTAATACTCCTACTTATACTTTTCTCTATTACCGTACTCCTACTTCTTTTATTTCATCTACTACTTCTACTTATTCTACTACGTTTACTTCTTGTTCTACTTCTCCTACTGCTACTCCTACTTTTACTACTTCTAATTTATTCTACTACTAGGCTACTACTGTAGCAACTCTTGTCGGAAAGATTTTACTGTAACATAATAGCAGATTGTGTAAGATTTAATAAATGAATGGGAAACTGACATCGAAATGTTATTCAGAACCGTGTGTAGAAACTGTGAGTGAATCTGATAACTTAAAAAAACAGAGATCATTTTTATTCCTGTGTGTTTGCTGTAATTTGGTTATGAAATCTGGAAAATTTTAATAATAATAATAATAATAATAATAATAATAATAATAATAATAATAATAATAGATCTAGATTCATTTTCCGGGCTGAGAGGCCGTGGTCTATTGGTTGGTTTTATACCAGACGTTTCGTCTGCAACTGCGGCAGACATCTTCAGTGGAGTGGTATCCGAGGTCGCAAGACTCTTCTCGGCGTACCTGAGGCAACTGATTGCCTCAGGTACGCCGAGAAGAGTCTTGCGACCTCGGATACCACTCCACTGAAGATGTCTGCCGCAGTTGCAGACGAAACGTCTGGTATAAAACCAACCAATAGACCACGGCCTCTCAGCCCGGAAAATGAATCTAGATCTATAAGACTCCGGCCGTGAAAGCCTACACTGCAAGAATAATAATAATAATAATAATAATAATAATAATAATAATAATAATAATAATAATAATAATAATAATAATAATAATAATAGAGGAGACGGCCTCCAGATATGGAAGGTAGCTGCGAATATATTGAATAAGCAGTCGTGAACAGCCGATAAGGAGTGATCCTCCAGCTTGGAGGTTGGGCGAAGGGCTAACATCTCATCACTGTAAAAAAACAGCTTGTTACGAAAGCAAACAATAAGCCTCGGAATGGGACTGATCCTCTGCCACGAGAGCATGTAGCACGTAGGCTTAAGAGCGAATTCAGAAATGCATACAGAGTGTTAGTTGGGAGGCCGGAGGGAAAAAAGACCTTTAGGGAGGCCGTGACGTAGATGGGAGGACAATATTAAAATGGATTTGAGGGAGGTGGGATGTGATGATGGAAACTGGATTAATCTTGCTCAGGATAGGGACCAATTGCGGGCTTATGAGAGGGTGGCAATGAACCTCCGGTTTTCTTAAAAGCCATTTGTAAATAATAATAATAATAATAATAATAATAATAATAATAATAATAATAATAATAATAATAATAAACAATTTCATAACGGTTTACAAGACTTGCTATAGCCTAAAGCTGTATTATAACAGGTGAGTTATTAGATTAAGCTAGTCAGCAGAATTTTCAAAACTTTCAAGTGGTCCTTGGCTAGTCTGCAGAATTTTCAAAACTTTCAAGTAGTCCTTGCTTTCTAAAAATGTCGGAAACTCTAGATCAGTAAATTGCCAGTACATTTTTATTCTTTTCTTTTATTAAACAAGTCTGTCATCTTCTAATGTAATGTAGGCTCTGTTAAGGGAGAATGGAAATTCTACTTGTCTTAGTCTGGTTCTATATACGCCTGCACTGCAAGAGCACAAGAAATTTCATCTTACAAGGTGAAATCTTTCACTGTTGATTTTTCGTCCCCCGCTCTTTTTTATTTATCTGCAAGATGGCGGGCGGGGTGGCAGCTTATTAGTCGCCCGCCGGTTCAAGGAAATTCCGATGCTTCCAATTCAGGAAGGAAGAGGCCACGCGAACAATAGACGGGAGCGCCGCAAGGACACAGCCAGTGCGTGCCAGGTTGCCATGGAGACGCAGTTGCTTTCTCAATTGTTGCCCAGTATCGTAATAGCAGACATGCTTCAAATAAATACGGTCTACTGTCAATTGTTTATCAAGTCGATTGTTTGATCTGAGGTTTATGCGAGCGCCAATTTAATTCTTTTCCTATTTTCCTCTTCCGCCATAATCATGACAAAAATCTTTCCGCCTCTTATTATGCCGTTCCATTGCACATCTCTTTCCCTTTTCGTTTTTATTTCTTCCTCTCCTTTCCTCTTCCATTTTCATTTTTACTTTTATTGTTCTTTTTCTGAAGTTAATTCAACATATCTTCCTTTCTGATTCTCTCTTCATGTATTTTATAGTTTGTATTTCTTTTTAAATTTGATTTACAATTTTCTTATCTTTTAGGAGTGTATTTAACACAATATATTGTCCCTGACAAGGATGCTCTTTATCACCTACTCTGTTCAACATCTACTTGAAGGATTTAGTGAAGTACTGTTTTCAGAGCATGGAAGGCGTGATAATAGGGGGAAGAAGAGTAAAATGCATAAGATTTGCTGATGATACGGCGTTGTTAACAGAAGAGACGATACTAAGGGATATGCTACTGGAGCTAAATGACAGCTGTGAGCAGTATGGGTTGAATATAAATGTAAACAAGACGAAGACCATGGTTGTCGGAAGAAAAATAAAGAAAGTAAACTTGCGAATTCTAAATGAGGCAGTGCAGCAAGTGGTCAGCTTCAAATTGTACTTGGGGTGTACCATTAGCAGTAACATGAGCTGCTGCCAGGAAGCCAAAAGGAGGAGAGCAATGGCAAAGGAAGCTGTTAATAGAAAAAGGAGCATCTCCTGCGGATCCCTGGAAAGAAGAAGCAATTAAGAGACTAGTGAAGTATTTTGTGTGGAGTGTGGCATTGTATGGAGAGGAGAAACATGGACATTACGACTGCTGGAAGCATATGCTCAATTATTTTATGAGAGCAGTGCATTATGATAATAAATAATTGAAAGAATTTTAGCTTTGTCCTTTAAATGTGCAGAAATTTGATCCGATCAAATGTAATATTTTAAAATTTCTTTTTGGAACGAAAAGTTACATTTGTTCAAATCAAATTTCCGCAAATTTAAAGGAGAAAACTAAAATTCTTTCAATAATTTATTATCATAATACACTATTCCCTTAAATTGACTCAGTACACTGGGAATTAAGTCAATGACTTTCCCAAAACACGCTATGAAATCTTTCGTATAAGATATTTTTATCTAGAAATGGAAGGAAAAACGTGCAAAATTTTATTAAACTGTTTTGTTTGAAATATGTCAAAGAATAATCCCCTGAAATTAATGACATTAGTTACGGTTTACCCTGTAATATAAAGTTCATTATTTATCTAATTCATATATTTACTTACTTTTTAGTATTATCATCTTCTACTTCTCTCTCGCATCCTAACTTTTTTTTTATTCGTTCTACTTTTTCGTGTTCTGTTTATGGCACACTACTTTTTTAATCCTTGCCATTTTTTCTCACAAAGTTTCTTTTGCTATTTTTGTTACCCTTTTCCTACCGTCACTCCGATTTCTTTATTTATTACTCACTTACTAGTTTTCATTCGTTCTTTCTTTCATTTTTTTGTCTTTATATGTTTCCCTTTTTCCTCCTCTACGTTACTTCATATGAATCAGAATTACCACCTTTGTACAGTAGTGGCAAAAAAACCGGACCGACCCTTGTAGCAGATACAAAAGAATCCTGTGCTGTGTATTGTGTCAAACTGTGGTAATTTCAATATGGATAGTGAAGCCAGAGGTATGTACTGTTATTTAATGTAAAAATACGCAGTTATATTTGCCGAATAGCGGTAGAAATGTAATATTGATGCCAGATGAAAATAAAACTCTCAAAGTTTTTTCGTCTGTACGTTTGTGGCACTGAAGGAAACAAAAGACGGTAAGAAACGAACAAATGAAATAAATTTCATTGTTACAATTAATTATACAAGATGGATGAGTTTTGTGACTAGCAAAATTTGAATCTGTGACTCTGAAATCAGCTTCAAAGGTCGGTCTGTTTTTTTTTTTTTGCCACTACTGTACAATTATAATTTTAATAATCTCATGTAATAAACAAACTTTAACGATTAATTTCTAATTGATAATCATCGCTCTCTCTTCCGTTAACTTCCTGGAATGGTTTGCCTGCAGAAAGACGCTCTTCGAAACAAAAGAGCAACGAACCGAGTCGAGTCAAGAAAAATGTCTTATTCTCATTATCAGAGATGTTTCGGTATTTTAGCAACACTATTAACATTGGGCATGCGCATACATTAGCCTGGTCAACGACATAGATTTGAAGACTCGCTGTGACAAATGTTAATGAATGAAAATTCGTTCCGGCGTGTAAACCGAGTTTCAGCCAAAGCCTTTTACAAATATTTCAAGATGATAGCTTTTATTTGCTGACTGTACTCCGTGTTTGCTGTCGCAGGTTTCACATCCATTTTCAGCGGCATTTCAACCTCATTTGTCTCCACTACGCAAGAGAGAGTGGCTGAAGAGCTTCAAATCTGTTTGAGGTCTTTCAATTCGTTTGGAACACAATAGATCTGACTCAACACTATCCCTGAACTAAAAGTACCAGTGTTCGACCTTGGATGACCCCAATATGGGCTCTTAAAGTGAAATTTCATTTTTATTTGCACCCCAAGGCCCGCAGTTCGCAGCATGTTGACTAGATACAAAACTAAAAAGATCTGAAGCAAATGTGTTGAGAAAAATATTTGTAACCATTAATAATTCTATTAAACAGAGATGGAGGTTTAAAAATGATGAAACTCTGCATATAAACAATTGAATTTAGCGCTTAAATGGATTGGGCACTTCATTAGAGTACCATACTATGAGGATAATCAAATTTATCATGGAAAGAAGACCTACACAAGTACTGAATGCTACAAAATATTGAGGTTTATCGACAACTATGAAAAATATTTTGAATGACTACAATCATACATGGCTGGCGCGATTTATTTATTTATTTATTTATTTATTTATTTATTTATTTATTTACTTATTTACTTATTTATTTATCTTAATCCAGGTATTTATTTAATCTGGTGAAGTTAAGGCCATCAGAACTTCTGTGCTACACCACCATAAATATAAATACAAAAGCAAATGAAGAGGAAAACGAGTAAGGAAAATAGAAGTAGAAATACACAAATACAAATGCACAAAAAAGGGAAGAAAAGTAATACAACTATAGGGATATAAATGAAAAATGTACAAGTATATTAACTGCCTAATATATAAACATCTTAGGCTAAGTAAACGACTGATTTGTACAGTTTTGATGAGAAATAAAATAGTAATATTTTGAAAAATTTTACAATAAAGTGAAAATTTTCATTCACTCCATTGTACTCTTCTTATTAAGAAAATGCTTACAAAGTTTGTTTTTGAATATTGCTAAATTCCGATAGTTCGTGATGTCGCTGGGTAGGGCAGTCCGCTAACGCGATAGTGATTTATGTAGTAATAGAAACATTTGGCACCAGATTGTTTATTCAGAAGCATAGGGGAATTATGACTTGCAAAACTACCACTATTACTACTACTACTACTACTACTACTGCTACTACGACTGCTGCTGCTACTACTACTACTACTACTACTACTACTACTACTGCTGCTACTACTGCTATTACTACTGCTATTAGTACTACTATTACTACTACTACTACTACTACTACTTCTACTATTACTACTACTACTACTTCTACTATTATTACTACTACTACTGCTACTACTACTACTATTACTACTTCTACTGCTGCTACTACTATTACTACTTCTACTACTGCTACTGTTATTAGTACTACTACTACTACTACTACTACTACTTCTTCTACTATTACTACTACTACTACTACTACTACTACTACTACTACTACTACTACTACTACTACTACTACTACTACTACTACTACTACTTACCGGTTCTTCTGTATGGTTGTGAAACTTGGACTCTCACTCTGAGAGAGGAACATAGGTTCAGGGTGTTTGAGAATAAGGTGCTTAGGAAAATATTTGGGGCTAAGCAGGATGAAGTTACAGGAGAATGGAGAAAGTTACACAACACAGAACTGCACGCATTGTATTCTTCACCTGACATAATTAGGAACATTAAATCCAGACGTTTGAGATGGGCAGGGCATGTAGCACGTATGGGCGAATCCAGAAATGCATATAGAGTGTTAGTTGGGAGACCGGAGGGAAAAAGACCTTTAGGGAGGCCGAGATGTAGATGGGAGATAATATTAAAATGGATTTGAGGGAGGTGGGGTATGATGATAGAGACTGGATTAATCTTGCACAGGATAGGGACCGCTGGCGGGCTTATGTGAGGGCGGCAATGAACCTTCGGGTTCCTTAAAAGCCATTTGTAAGTAAGTTGTAAGTGCTACTACTACTACTACTACTACTACTACTACTACTACTACTACTACTACTACTACTACTACTACTACTACTACTACTACTACTACTGCTACTGCTACTGCTATTACTACTTCTACTATTGCTACTGCTATTAGTACTACTACTACTTCTTCTACTATTACTACTACTACTACTACTGCTACTACTATTACTACTTCTACTACTGCTACTGCTGTTAGTACTACTACTACTACTTCTACTATTACTACTACTACTACTACTACTGCTGCTGCTGCTGCTGCTACTACTACTACTGCTGCTGCTACTAGTACTACTACTACTACTACTACTACTACTACTACTACTAATAATAATAATAATAATAATAATAATAATAATAATAATAAAGCATGGGGCTCTACCTCCATGCCCCCCAAGTGTCTTCACGGCGTTTGACGGACGGGGATATCTTTACCTTTTTTAATAATAATAATAATAATAATAATAATAATAATAATAATAATAATAATAATAATACAACGAAATTCAAGGAACAGATTGTAAATACAATAGTAATAAATGTTCTGGGAATGTTTTAAGACAAGAATCTCTGGAAAACTAGGTACCCAGGGACATTCAAAACTCTCACAGTTATCTTTATCACATGTATTGTAGCAACTGGGAACCATTGCTCCATACTATCTTCGCCAAGTGATCAACTCTAAGATAATATCTCTATGGAATACGGAAATAATTCACTGCTATGCACTAGTGCTCAGCTCGTATAACTATACTTCGTCCCATAATATCTGCCGGGATAAGAGGAGAGAAATATAATTATTGCTATTCAACCAATGGCAGAGTTCTCATTCCACACTTGACTTGAAGTTGGGCGATCTGAAGCGTTCTACCTCCGCCCAACTTCAAGATAAGCCTGGAATTAGACCTCTGTCATTGGTTGAATAGCAATTATACTTCTCTCCTCTTCTGTCAGCAATGTTTACTTCTCCTGTCAGACATTATGGGACGAAGTATACAGAACTGGGGGATCCGGGTTCAGGCATCAGTCGGAATAAGTTTGCTGATTGGAGTTTCTTCTCAATCCAATTTTGAGCAAAATCCGGGCAACTTCTAAGCGAGAACCCCTTCATACACATTATGTACCTCCTCTGTAACCTACGTCCATTGGAATTCCGAAAGAGATACACAGGCGAGTCAGTAAGTTACAGATTAAAGTAGCGATCTACATTTGTTAATGAAGTGCTAGAAGCTATCACTGCCAGGTCGCTACTTCAATTTGTAACTTACTGATCCTCCCTGTTATTACCCTATGAGACCATCGTGGTGGGTTCAGACCTAAACTTTTAATTCAACGAATCTTCGTTATCAAAGATGTAGTGCTTATCCTGATTGCCAATAGAGTTAGTGAGTTCAAATTCGGCTGAGTGCTTAGCCTTACTTTGGAAAATAAAGGAAGTTAGGGCTCCAATACAAATTGGAGAACCCTACATTACCTACACGAATCTCTGTTCGTCAAGACACTGACGAAGATTGCAGATTTGTCTGCAAGGCAGCATCCTGTGAAATCGAGGAGGCCTTTAGCAGACAAAGAATTCCTGCTCCTACACCGTTTTTGTCTACCAAAATTTCCGTTTGAAACGGCCAGGCTTTGAACTCGGGTCTGTGGCATGGAAATATTTCATCTCGGCCATTCGGTTCATCAGAGTAGCTACACAGTCTAGTATATACAGTCACGAAGCTTGAGTTGTGAGGGTGCTAGGAACAATAGACTGTGCCGGTACTATTTCGCATTGTCTGTAATGAGACGATATTAGCGATTCTAGTGGTTAGCAACTATCTATGGATGCATTTTACTACGTATTGAGCTTCGTGACTGTATATACTAGACTGTGGTAGCTATATTATGAGGTTGAATTTCCTGCGTTTCCTTTAGGTTAAAAGCGCTGTTAAATAAGGAGATATTAATCTGACGTTCCGGTTCATTTTGTTCGAGTGAATGAATGAATGGGGAAATCAGAGGAGAAATATTAGAAGGTACGTGAAAACGCGTCCACGCAAGGAAGTTAGAGTCTGAGAAAAACAGAATATGTGAGCTCCAAGCCTGTTGTCCACTTGTCTCACTCAGAGTTTCGCTGTTCCACTGAAGGAACTGTAGAAAATTTTTAAAGGGAAGACCGAAAATGGGCGTACCTTAATACCTACGACATAAAAGGGGAGGAGAGAAGCACGACAGTGATCTCAGGAGAAGAAACTTCGGAAGTTGTAAGCCTGCACGTTGAAAGATACCGTGTCCTTTCGTATTGTGAGTGGAAGACGAGTAAACTCGCCCATGATACCAAAGGAAATATGTGGAAATCAAAGCCAAGACTCGTATTTCGAAGGCTTCTGTTAGAGAGATGCCAAAACTTTGTTGGAAGGAGGATGCACATCCGTGGTCCATTTCTTTGGGTTCATTCCATTTATCTTAGCGCCTTAGGAAAACCACGTAAAAACATAGGCAGTTTTTTTAGCTTTATATACGTACTAATATTTGACACTTTCAAATTGTGCTTTCATTGAGTGTCTAATCAATCATTACAATATATATTTAAAATGTTAATGTGGTTCAACGTTTGATGTATAGACTAATAGCGGAACGTTTTTCTTTCTTTTTTTGGCAGAAAGTTTAGAAATCGCATTGTAATGATGGATGGTAGTACCTTACTGTCAACACGAATGCCAGAGGAAAGTGTCTCCTACTACCGAAACCTACTTTTCATTTCCTTCGTCATCCACTTACTCAAGAAAGAATCTACTACTTTATCCATAATCTGAAGAGTACGTGTTTACTAACAGGAAAAAAATGATACCTAGTTTCAGCAAAATTCAACATCAAGTTAATTGTGTACAATACAATGTCCAGAATTTGACCTATGAACGTTTCTTTCCTTGTTTATATATTATATAGTTCAAGTGGCTGGTTGTACATGAAACAATGAATTTGTCCTAAAGTCATAAGAGTGGAAATAAAATATTTCTCTGAAGAATTCTACCTTACATTTTTTTTGCGATGGGAATTCGAGTCGCTAATACAATAAAATGATTCATTTGACATTATCTACTGAAGACAGGACGAAAAATATGTATGAAATGTTCTGTATTTTCATTGCATTATAGTTAATTAGCATTACAATAATATTCTTACGCCAAATTTTAGTACTACCACAGTCTAGTATATACAGTCATGAAGCTTGAGTTTGAGGTTACTAGGAACAATATACTGTGCAGTTACTATTTCGCATTATCTGTGATGAGACGATAGTAGCGATCCTAGTGGTTAGCAACTATCTATGGATGCATATTTACTATGTATTGAGCTTCGTGACTGTATACACTAGACTGTGGTACTACTATAAGTTAGTTTCCTAGGAGACCGGTAACAAGGTTCAAGTTTATTGTAGTTAATAATAATTGTACAGAAAATAATTTAAATATTTTCTGTTTTTTATATATTATAACATTATGTATCGAATCAGCCATTTATAATTAACATATTTCGTGCTAACGTGAAGAGGATTGACTATAACAGTAATATGACTGCTCATAAAACGAATTTAATGCAGTAAATTTTTTCTTCTTCTAGTGTTTGTAGTGAAACGAATTAATATCTTAGCAAACACATCTAAGCCTACAGGGTGATAGCTGTTCAATGACAGTATTATTAAGGGACGAATCCTTATTATGCTAAAATAAAGCCAGTCCCACGACAGGTTAACTCGGCCCAGAGGGTGGCGAAAGGTAAAGGCTCCCGCCTTTACAGAGAATTGACATTTAGTGGCAGTAGGAATGCGTGCCCTCCGTCATTACCCCCAAGGAAATGTCCCTGGTACTCATTTCTGTTAGAGGTTGAGTAGACCCCAGGGACGACTGGAAGAATGAGATCAATGGAAAAATTCTTGACTCCATCGGGAATCGAACTCGCGATCTTCCGGCTTGCAGTGTTACGTCTTAATCGCGATGTTACCGCGCGTCCCATAGCATAGTGTGAATGGAAAAGTCCTCTACCATTTTGTTCCTTTGGTCATAGATTTCCCAGAAACAAATTTATTTTAGACGATAATATTTTCTCTATATTTTTTAACAAATTTAGAAATACTTGCTTACTTAACAAATGCTCATTGCAGCCCTCACATAAGCTCGTCATCGGTTCCTATCCCGAGCAAGATTAATGCAGTCCCTAGCATCATATCCCACCTCTCTCAAATTTATTTTAATATTATCTTACCATCTACGTCTCGGCCTCCCCAAAGGTCATTTTCCCTCAGGTCTCTCAATTAACACTCTATACGCATTTCTGGATTCACTCATACCCTGTCCATCTCATTTAGAAGTATAGTACAGTACAGTGTCTTGTATTAGAGTTATTTTCAAGAAATATTTTGTATAGGCCTAATACTTCTATCACGTTTGCGGTTTAAGTCTATTTTAACAACTGAATTATTAATAAGGCATTGTAATTAAGTATTAATAAATTGTTTGGCAACACTGTTACCGAAATGTAGACGCGTGCTTCTCCCTAAGGTCTGAATTCTACAGGACATAGGTCATAGAGCGTTTTTCAGAGCGGAGAGTGCGATTAATTTCCCCTGCTGCGGAGAAGGGGTGCAAGTGCTAATAAGTTTACTGCGATGTTGCAATTTTTTCTACAAAGAAAATCTATTTCCTTCTAAGCAAAAAGAAATACGGCAAAATGAAAAAGGAAAATTCTATTCCTTTTAGTTAAAAGATTTACTCTGTGATGTTACTGTCATTGAACACCTTCCCTCTATGTAGTTCATATAACTAATAGTTACTCGTATGTGTTAGTGCGGCAAAATATGATTCTAAAGTTGAACTATAATTAATAGTTTCACATAAAAATTCGCTTCACAGCAATTATCTAATATCGGTCTCTAGTATTAAAACGAGTTCTTATTTTCAAACTTCGTAGTTATGTGTAACAAATAATTCGGTGATTTATTGTTTCTGAAGCAGAGTAATGGAGAAATTGCCACTTGTAATTAAGGATAACCTATGTACAGTTTTGGCGGCCGGGTACCTTAGTTGGTAGAGTAACAGATTATAGACTGGAAGGTCCTGGGTAGTAGCATGATTTTTCTCATTTCCAGAAACTTCCAGAATGGCCCAGTGATCCATTCAAATTAAGTAACGAGTCTTTCCCCAGGATAAAAGGCGGTCAGAACGTGATGCCCGACCACATCATCTCATTCTAGTGCCGAGGTCATGAAAGTAAGGAAAGTATATTCCTTATACGTCTTCATGACGTGTATAGGAGTGCATTTACTCTTATACAGTTTTAGATCAATTAGTGAATTGGAAAGGCAGGATATAAAATACTCAATGAAAAGGTTCCCTTTGTACTCGTGATCTTCGGAACGTGTTTCAGGTAACGTGCAGCAGTGGAAACAGTCTAAATAAAGCTGCCCGCCCGCGAATGACAAGTCACTTCCTCTGCGTTCCTCCTGATTTGGTGCAAGGCCCTAGGTCACGCTGTCATTCATGGAATGCTTTCGCGTGACACTGTGCAAACAGAATCACAACTTTCTACTGCAGACCGTTAAGGCAGCGTCTGTTCTAGTCCAGTGATCACAAAGCACTTAGTGAAAATATTCGGAGATGACAACGTTCCGCTCAATAGGGAACTGCCGAGCGGTAAATTGGCGATTGTTGTCCTCTTTCACGCCCTACCTTCGGGGAGAAACGATTCAGATTAATAAACGAGATGACACTGCTTATAAATAATGCACGATTTACAAGACATACATAGCTCCAGGTGTGATTGCATTAAACAAAAATTGAACAGCATTGGAATTTCCACTTGTTTTCTCTTATAGGCTAAGTCTGTAATTTTATTCTAAGAAGGCAATACGTCTTGGAAACTACTTTCAAGAGAGAAAGACAATGGAAGGGAGAAAGAAAGAGCAACTGGCTGACTGCCTTGACTGTCCTGACTGATTGATTGACTTGGTTGTCCTGGCTGACTGACTTGGTTGTCCTGACTGACTGACTGACTTGGTTGTCCTGATTGACTTAACCGACGTGACTGTCCTCATTGATTGTCTGATGGACTTGGTTGTCCTGATTGACTTGACTGTCCTGACTGATTGGTTGACTTTGTTGTCCTGACTGACTTGGTTGTCCTGACTGACTTGGTTGTCCTGATTGACTGACTTAACCGACTTGACTGTCCTCATTGATTGTCTGATTGACTTAGTTGTCCTGACTGACTGACTTGATTGTCCTGATTGACTTAACCGACTTGATTGTCTTCAATGATTGTCTGATTGACTGACTGACTTAACCTACTTGATTATCCTCATTAATTGATCGACTTGACTGTCCTGACTGACTTGACTGTCCTGACTGACTTGACTGTTCTGACTGACATTGACTTGACTGACTTGACTGTCCTGACTGACGATTGACTTGGCTGACTGATTGACTTGACTGTCCTGACTGACTGACTGACTTGACTGTCCTGACTAACAATTGACTTGACTGGCTGATTGACTTGACTGTCCTGACTAACGATTGACTTGACTGTCCTGACTGACTTGACTGTCCTGACTGACGATTGACTTGACTGTCCTGACTGACTTGACTGTCCTGACTAACAATTGACTTGACTGGCTGATTGACTTCACTGTCCTGACTAACGATTGACTTGACTGTCCTGACTAACGATTGACTTGACTGTCCTGACTGACTTGACTGTCCTGACTAACGATTGACTTGACTGGCTGATTGACTTGACTATCCTGACTGACTGACTTGACTGTCCTGACTGACTTGACTGTCCTGACTAACGATGGATTTGAATGTCCTGACTGACTTGACTGTCCTGACTGACTGACTTGACTGACTGACTGACTGACTGACTTGACTGTTCTGACGATTGATTTGACTGGCTGCTTGAATTGACTGTCCTGACTGACTTGACTGTCCTGACTGGCTAATTGACTTGACTGTCCTGACTGGCTAATTGACTTGACTGTCCTGACTGACTTGATTGTTCTGATTTATTGACTTGACTGTCCTGACTGACGATTGACTTGATTGACTTGACTGTCCTGACTGGCTGATTGACTTGACTGTCACGAATGAATGAAAGAATGAGTGAATTTATTTTTTATGTATTTACTTATTTATGGCGAATAGGTATGTAAGGAGAATGGAAGGAGAATAGGAAAGAAGAGAGAACTAATAAAGAAACGAATGGAACAAGGACACGAAGAACAGGAAACTAAGTGAGGAAAAAAAAAAGAAAAAGTGAGTGAATGGATGAATTGCAGATAAGGAAAGAAAATAAAAACGAAATGGAACATGAAAGGAAACAAAACATAAAAAACTGGAGATAGAAATAAAGGGAGGAAAAATAAGAAATATAAGACAAAGAATCAGAATTAGGGGAAAAAAACACGAAACACAAGAAAAATGTTAATTGAATTAAGGCAGAAAGGAAAAAAAAAAAGAAAGAAACATGAAGAGGAAGAACTAAAGAATGAATGTTGGTATATATGGATTAGTAGATTGAAGAGAAGGATCAGAAGGAAGAAAGAGGAAACAAAATTAAAAAAACAAGCGAAGAAAGGAAACATGAAAGAAAAACCGAAAGGACTGGGAGACAGAAAATAAAAGTAAAGGAAAAATAGGAAAACAAGGAGAAGGAGAAAAAGAATTAAGGTAGAAAGAAAAAAAAGAAACAGAAAGGAAGAATAAGTGAATGAATTAGAGCATCAGTCAAGGAATTAGTGAGTTAATGAATAAGTTAGTGGAAGAGTGCGTATAAGTGAGTGATTATGACTGGTTATGTGAGTAAATAAATTAATAGGTAAATAATTTATTGAGTGAATGAGTGGATAATAAGTGGGTGAGTGAATGAGTCAGTGAGTTAGTCAATAAGTGATTTAGTGAGTGAAAGTATGTCTGAATGAATAAGTGAAAGATTGAATGAGCCATTGAATGAATGAATCAATGAATGAATAAGTGAGTGAATGGATGAACTGCAAATATATAGATGAAATGCGAGAATAGGAAGGAATTAAGAAAGAACGGAAAAAAAGCGAAGGAGAGCAGAATAATGTAGAAAAGATAGGACAATAGAAAATAAGAGGAAAGGAAAAAAAAGGGATGAGAAACGATACCAGAGGAAAATAATTAATCTAGAAAGAAAAAAACACAGAAAAGAGTGAGTGAGTGAGTGAGTGAGTGAGTGAGTGAGTGAGTGAGTGAGTGAAAGAAAAAGACGAAAGTGTTAACACAGACTGAGACAAATAATACTGGGAAAAAGAGGAAAAAAATAAAAGAAAGGAAGGAATAAAATGAAGAAAGAAACAAGCTTCTGATCAAAACAAATAAATAAACAAAAAAAAGTGCTGTAGAATCGTGTAAGGTAAGATATAGATTTAGGAGACAATTTTAGATCTCAAAAGAGTATTCTAATAATTTATTGACTCGAAGCCACCGGTGTAGCTCAGTCGACTGATGCGCTTGCCTGCCGATCCAGAGTTGCGCTCGCGCGTGGGTTCGATTCCCTCTTGGGCTGATTACCTGATTTGGGTTTTTCCCGAGGTTTTCTCCAACCATAAGGCGAATGTCAGGTAATCTATGGCGGATCTCTGCCTCATCTCACCAAATATCATCTCGCTATAACAATCCCATCCACGCTAAATAACCCAGTATTTGATACAACGTCATTAAAAAATCAAGTAAAAAGACATTGTTTCGACATCGCATTTGATAGAGTGTCGTTGAACAACTATCTCGTTTTCCGTCACCCAAGACCGCCGGGCCTCAGGGGACAAATGGCAACGCCCCTGCAACGACTGGGACCCGCCCGACCAGTTCGGCCACCATGGCCGCATTTTTTCTCAAAGAATTTCTCTCCCCTTTGCTAAACTACTTCTCAGTGGATAGACTGTGGGGAAAATTCACTTCTGTGCAGATTTCAGTCCTGGACTTCAACACGAACAATGATAAATCCATTTGATATTTTAACAGTTGTGCATAAAACACGCCGTGAAAACAACGCACCCTAGCAAAGGTTACTACATACACATGACGTAATACTGTGATGACCAGGGAAAGGATTTATATGTAAATACATATTTACTTATAAAGCTAATATAATTTATATTTTGCATTATCTTTATGTTTCACAATGTGTAGGGTTGAAAAATCCTACTTTTATTTTCCATATTTTTCCATATTTTAGAGTTTAGTACATATTTTCGTTAATTTCCATATATTTTCCATATTTCATATAAAACAGTCCATATTATATTAGGTTTAACAATAAAACAAAACAAAATTCCATTAACTTTTAAAAATACATTTCAACAATAGAGATTTAAACACATGTTCAGTAATCCCTTTAACATCAGAGTTATTTGAAAATTAGCAGTCCTATCAACAATGGGAAAGTAAGTTACAAAACTGTATTAATTTAATTTAAAATTTTTAACAGACTTCAGTTGTGCAGCTCAACAGTTAAATGCCAGTCAGAGTACACATAGGTTCAGTTTTGTAAATCATACTATAAAGACGGTAAATATGCCAAAAGTACGTCATTCAGTCAATTTAAAATCAAAACTAACAAGTTACATTTCAGAATTTAAAGAAGATGGTTTATCAACTGACAATAAAATATTATTTTGTAATTTGTGTCAGTGTGCAGTATCATCTACACAAAAGTTCCTGGTGCAACAACACATTACAACTAGTAAACATCAGGCCAACAAACAACTAAATTCCAAGCAGAGACAATTGTTTTTAACACAACCAACAACATCGAATGTAAGATCTGAGTTTAACATCGACCTGTGCCGTTCTCTCATCTCTGCTGATATTCCTCTCTACAAACTAAAGAATAAGGTCTTCAGGGAATTCCTTGAAAAATATACTCAACATACAATCCCGGATGAGTCAACACTTAGGAAGACGTATGCTCCATCCATCTACGATGAGACAATACAGAAGATAAGAGATGAAATTAAAGATAGTTCAATTTGGGTTTCCATTGATGAGACTCCCGACAAAGAAGGTAGACTTGTTGGTAATGTAGTTATCGGTTTGTTAAGTGAACAATATTCTGAACGAATTCTTTTACATTGTGATGTTCTAGAAAAGTGCAATAACAAAACTATAGTTAAACTGTTCAACGAAGCTATGGGTATCCTGTGGCCAAAGGGTATTATGTACGATAATGTGTTATTCTTTATTAGCGATGCTGCCCCTTATATGGTCAAAGCTGGACAAGCATTATCTGTTGTATATCCTAAATTGACTCATTTTACTTGTGTGGCGCATGCATTTCATCGTGTGGCAGAAGTGGTCAGAGACAATTTCCCTAAAGTAGATTTGTTGATTTCATCAGTGAAAAAAGTATTTCTCAAAGCTCCCAGTAGAGTTAACGTGTTGAAAGAAATGTACCCTGAAATTCCATTGCCACCAAAGCCAATTTTAACTAGATGGGGTACATGGCTAGAAGCAGTTGAATATTATGCCGAACATATAGACTCTATTAACAATGTTCTCCTTGCATTGGACTCTGAAGATGCAGTCTCAATTGATACTGCGAAAACAGTTACCTGTGACATAAGTGTGAAGAATGACTTAGCTCACATTCAGCATACATTTTCATGCATCATAAAAACGCTCAAAAGTCTCCAAAATAGGCACCTTTCACTATCTGAAAGTTTTGAAATTATAAATAGTACTGTGGAACAACTGAATCGTGGTAGAGGTAAAGTTGCAGATGCAGTAAGAGCTAAGGTGGACACTGTACTTTCAAAAAACCCTGGATATGAAGAACTACAAAAGGTTGTTGCTGTGATGAGTGGTGAATCAACAGTGAAGATTAACTTGGACTTATCCCCAGCAGACATTGTGAAATTGAATTATGTACCAGTTACTTCTTGTAACGTCGAACGCTCTTTTAGTCAGTATAAATCTATCCTCAGAGACAATAGAAGAAGATTCACTTTTCAGCACTTGAAAGAAATGTTTGTAACCTATTGTTATGGTAACAGACAATAAAAATTGTGTTTTGTTGAAACTACATTGGAAGATAAGGTACGTCCATTATATTTTTTGTTTAGTTTGATTAAAATGTACCAATATTTAACGTACATAGTCATTTTTTTTATAATTTTAAGTCCATATTTAATTCCATATTTTGGTAAAAATCCATATTTAATTCCATATTTTGGTAAAAATAACTACATATATATTTACATATTTCATATATTTTTAGTCCATATAAATCCGTTCCCTGGTGATGACTATCAACAGAGCCAATATTTTATGACTTAAAAATCCCGGAATACCAAATGTTATTATGGTACTAATACAAAATGGGACCCGCTGTAATGTCGCGGTTCAGGCGTAAGGCAGCAAGCCGAAAGATCGCGGGTTCGATTCCTGATGGGATCATGGATGTTTTTTACATTCATCTAATTCTTCCAGCCGCACTATATACCTGGGGTTTACTCAACTTTTAAGGGGTTAGGTACAGTTTACAGCAGTAAAATGTTTGGAAATATTCAACATGAAAATTGCTATGTGTAAAACACTGTCCTTCTGCTATATGAACAAAATATTTTTTTACGATTTAAAAAAATTATATACCGGTATATATATATATATATATATATTTTTTTTTTTTTCAAAATTCATAATGGTGGTAGTTCACTGTGCAGTGATGAAGCGTTTCCCTCATAACTCATAAACTTGTTAACTTTTTCATGTTCTGTCTCTTTTATTTTATTGCTGAAACTCGTGTTTACAATATCATGCTCTTTCAACTACATTCCTTAATAAATAATATATTTTTTTAAATTTTGTGTTAGAAGAAAATATTGATATTTGACCATTTTTAAATGAATTTATTTTTTATCAGACAATCTATCGAAGATATAGAAGTGATCTTCCATCATATTATAGATATGACACACAAAAAATTTCATCACAGAATGTTGGATAGTTTTTGAGTTATGTGGGAAACGCTTCATCACTGCACAGTGAACTGAATTAAAAAAAAAAAGTCATTATTTTGCAAGATACAATAATGGAGGAAAAAATGTTGAATATTTCCAAAATGTTACTGCTGTAAGCTGTACCTAACCCCTTAACGGAAATGAGTACCAGGGACATTAACTGACATTGTTATCTCTACTGTCATTAAGAGAAGAACGCTTGATGGCCCTACTAGATTAAATAAATAAATACTAATTAGTGCCCATTGTCTATACAAGTGTGGGCCTTAATCTTCAGCTACCACGTTGGCCCTCATGGTCTGAAATGGGGATGACTGTACTTCACCTTACCAATATAAAATACTTTTTTGTATTGACATTGAAATATTTATTACACATAGACCCCTTGAGCACAAGCTCATAATTGGTGCAATACATATGGAATACATAGTGGTTATATATTTTTTACAAATAATACATTTAGTATTTATATTACAATAATTTAAATAACTTTACTTAATCTATTCTATTTGTCTATTCATATTTGTGTTAAAACTTATAAAATTACAAAAAAAAAAAACTACCTATTTACTTATTAACTAATGATAAAATATATTTTTGTTCTTACGCCATAAGTACATGTTAACTTTTTTAAATGGTACTATAGGCCTACTAGTATTTGATCTTATATGTTTTATCTGATTTATTATATTCTTTGGATGCTAAAAAAAATTATCAAAGTCAAAATTTGTTGTTCTGAGTTGTTTTAGAGTTGCCATATTAATTGATCTGGTCATATTTAGTAGACTAAATAAAACGTTTAAGTATACGTTGCCATGACATACTGCCAGTGGCGTAGCATGAAATTTTGAGCAGGGGAAGCTAACTCAAGTTGTCTTTCATGCAATATGAGAAAACGTATTACAAAAATATAGTCTTAAAGATTGGTTGTAACATCGTAAGTAACACCAATAAGGCATGACCTCAAATGATACGTAGTAAAATATGATTTCATGGTTTACACATATCTCTTAACAAATAGACACGTATAAGTATTAACATTAGCTCACTACCTGTCATACTTAGAGAAATCACAATATTAGAATCATTACGTAAGTATGCGTCTGTCTTTTGGTTGTGTCCTTCATTGACAGCAAGGGAGTCAGTCATTTCTTTTTTAAATCACACTTTTTTCGTAAGTCAGTCTTGATAATACAATTGTCCTAAAAATTCAAGTAAATTAGTGTCAGGAACTGTTATTTCACTCATTATTTATTATATCAGCCTCAATGCACACTAACACTTCAACTGAACACAACTGACGAAAAGGGATAACTCGGAAACTACTTATTTTAAATGTTAAAGCTAGCTTCTTGCGAGCCTTGCGACTAGGGTACCGTAGTTTAGTTAGAAAGGGATAGAAAATCTGCGGGGTGGACTACACAGAAGAAACCAGTCTGCTTGGAAGCTGGTGTGTGCAGGCTTCTTGTTTACTGCTGCATCACAAATCATCCTAAGCTGCCGCATCACAATATTTAAAGCGTAAATATACATTCTATTAAAATTAATAAATAATTTTGTCCATAAACTGCAGGTTTATTATGAAATTATTATTAACTGGAGACGCTAAGCGTTTTAGCTTACATTGACGCTGCGCCACTGCATACTGCAGCTGTTCCCTTCCATTTTCTCGGTTACCCGAATAATTCTACAAAGTGCTACAAAATGGCGTTCCTGTGTTTATGATGTACTGGATTAAATTATTATTTTAGTAGAAATATGAAGAGTGTTACAAAATTATAGGTAAATTAAACTTAGAAGTCATGGTGGTATGAAATGTTAGGAGAAACCGAAGTGCTCTAAGAATACCTGTTCCATGTTGCAATATTTACTATAAATCTCAAATAACCTGTCCGGAATTAGTATCTGGATTCCTTTGGTAAAACAGATGTCATCCAACCAACCAGGCTGTCGTCGGAAGAGGTTTTCAAATGAAAGTAGAAAACAACGGAAAGGAAAAAGTATTGTGACGGAGGGAGCAAGAACCCCTTGACATCATAACGAACACTGCGAGATTGAGCAGTAAAACGCTCAGAAGATGCTGTAAACATGAGAGAGTGAAACCAAAGCGAGCCGCTCTGAGATGCTACTGAACCGTATACATAAGGAAAGCAATCCTAACCACGACTCTGTTGCTAATTGAGGGCGGAAAATAAAGTTGTTGTAATAGAGAGACAGCTTGAAGGAAGAGCATGGGAATTGCAGGTGTCGTCCTTCATGGTCAAGTAGTTACTATGACTATCATCAGATCTGAGATTCGCGAGTTCATTCCTTCGTGTTGACAATGTTCCTTTTTTAAGAACATAGCTTTCTTTGATGTTGATATAAGGCTGGGAAGAGGTTACGTGGAATACAAGTAAATTTATTGTTTACCTTAAAAAAATTCAAGATGCAGTAGCTCAGTAGGCAGATCACTGGTTTACGGTGACTGCGGATCTGGGTTGGAATCTCAGTATGATAGCAGAGTCTTATTATTTGTGGACAAAGGCAAGGTTCCTGAGGGATTTTCTTAGGGTTCTCACGCTTCTCCTTGTCATTCCAGCGTCCCTCTCCATTGCCTTAATCATTACTGTCACTATACAGGGTTGTTTCTGATCTCTGATAACGAATTTGAATGACATCATGTGCGTCAGGAGTCACACGACAGCTGAACTGTGGTGCGAGGTGACAGACCAGTAGTGAATGATCTCATAGTCAGAGTGTACGGCGACTCACAGCAGAAATTCCCAAGAAAATCTAGTCTTTTTGGGAGGGGTACATGACGACTCTTTCCAATGCCAAGTACAGTTAAGTGAAAATAAAAGAAGCCTGTAATAAACGAGGTTTCGTTATTTCCAAGAAAGGTATCTTCTGTATACTTAATAAGATTGGTAAAGCTGAATGGAATTAATTTGTATCATCTCCTGGGGTGCGGCGACTTGTGACGGGAGGTGGATTTGCTTGCTTTTTCCACTCTGCAATTAATCCCATCCGAGATTTGTCAGTCTTATTAGGTACACACAAGATTCCTTTCTTGAAAATAACGAAATCACGTTTTTTGCAGGCTCCTATGATTTTGACGTAACTGTACTTGGCATCGGAAAGCGTTGTTATGTACCCCTCCCGAAAAGGCTCGATTTTCTTGGGCATCGCTACTGTGATACACTGTGCACTCTGATTATGAAATCACTCACTACTGGTCTGTCACCTCTCGCCGCAATTCAGCTGTCGGTGTGATTCCTGACGCACATGACATCATTCAAATTCGTTATCAGAGATCGGAAACAATCCTGTAATCGTATTAACTAAAGTAGTGTCGACGTGATATAGTACTGTGACTGGTAAACAGTACCTAAGTCTGAGAGGACGCAGTATGCTTTCGGAGGGAGGGGAGTGATAGGGTATTCTAGTGGGACGTCATTGGAACCTAAATGGCTGATTCGACAGATGGCACCACATAGCTGGGTCAAAAGAAGAGGCCGTTCGTACTTCAACATACATACAGTGGTCACAGAATATGTCATTGCCTGGCGACCGTTATGAAAACTATTTCGATTCCTGGAAGCGGACTTGCGGGGGGAAGTGGACAGGTCAAAGAGTTTGTAATATGTATTACAAACTCTTTGGGACAGGTATGGCGACAGTGTGAAAATAAATCCTTCTCCTTGCCGAAATTAGACACATCCGCACAATGTCACTGTCAGATTCAAGTACTTCATTGGGATAGAGAAGCAACATAGATAGCAATAGTCGATGTTTTCAGTTTTACATACACCCATAACAATGCGCATTACGGAATCATTTGTTTGTTTCCCCTTATCTCGCCCTCCTTTTTCTGTGACGAAAGCTAGAAAATATTTTGCGTCCACTGTACTGTACATTCCTGAGTAAAGGAATGGATAAGGCACAATAAACACATTCGAGGCAGCGGTGTAGCCTTCGAACCCGTTCTCCTTACAAAAAGAAATTATATATATATATATATATATATATATATATATATATATAATTGGTTCAACAACTGAAGTGTTAACTTTTCACGCTGAAATCCGTATTTCTGATCGATTTTTTAACGATGATGTTTCAAATGAGAGTTTATGCTCGGTGAGGGACGAGAAGTTATTGCTATAAAACTTATTTAGCATTATTTCAATCTATATTTATGTATGGTATTATATGTTGGTTGGAACTTATAAATCCAACCTTTATCCGTTAATTTTACTACAGAAAAAAGTATTAAAAATTTGTTTAAAAAAGCAGAAAGATTACCCAACTGAATTGTTGTTTAAACATTTCAAAGTTTTCAATTTTAAACAAATGTATTATTTTATTTTATTAAAATATTTTCATAGAAATTTTAATAACTTTGAAAAGGTATATACATAAATACAGAACTAAAAATACGAATTCTCTGCGTTTGTCTGAACCAAAATGTAAAACGAATGCAGCTTTTTATCATAGCATGAGCCAAGGTCCCAGACTATTAAACAAATTTTATTCCAATAATATTTCAACCACGAATCCTCTCAAAATTAATAATAAAAAAAATTATTGCATTTATAGTTTGGGTTTAAACATATTAAATACTATTTAATCTGTATTCACTCTCAATTTTAATTTTATTTTTGTCTGTATTGGAATCCCCTCCTGAGCACGAGTCTTACTCATTCAGGAGTGGGCTAGTTTATCTTTCATTGTATTTATTAATTTGTATTCATTTCAAACTTACTAGCAATAAAAAAATAAATAAAATAAAAGTAAATGTAGCTTTCTTAGTAAATCTGTACTTTTAAAGAGAAATGGAAACTTGATGTTTGATCATTATTTTACGTGTGCAGAACCAAAAGCATCGGTCAAGGTAATTGTAAAAAAATATCACATTTACGTTGCAGAATGTTACATGTAACACACATCATGCATAAGAATGCGGCATTCAGACCTATAACCTATGGCAAATACGTTTATGACGTGAAGAAGACAAAAGTCCAAGAACGCACTGCATCCAATGCCAAGAAATGTGCATACAGAGTTTAGAGTCTTAAGACAAAACACTCCAACACTTTGCCGCGGACATTTCAAGGTATGCCAGCCCTCAAAGTCCACAAAAACAGGAGGTCGCTGTTTACCAGATGCCATAAGCACGTGGCCAAGGTTGTCTTCAAATCACGTGACCACTAGCACGTGAAGGATACCGGGGGCAAGTAGAGACCAAGGTCTATTGAAAGCAAATACTCGATCATGGGGCTAAAGTCCGCTATAGCCTAAGCGGTATTAAATTGTCATCTATATTATGTATGATAGCCTATAGGCTCTGATTGAGATTCTGTCTGATATGTGCTACATCTATTAGCAAGCAGTACACCTCACTTGACGATAGGCTATGTGTCAAAGGAGGGGAAAGAAACTGGCCACCCTATCCCATTATCTCGTGGCCTAGTTGCCTCATAAGTGGTGTCATGTTCGTATCACTTGTGGGGTTCAAACCTGTCTTCGGACAATTGACTAAACAACATAGGCTATTTATTACTATACGGTGATAAACAATTGAAAAAATTACAAGCAAGAAAAAAATGGCCACGATTATGTACTTTATTTTATATTTATACTGACAACATCAAGGCGACCGGCGTTTTGTGATCTGTGACCGGCGTAGTCTGGGGTAGCGTGAGGAAGATAGATTCGAATCCCTCCTGGTTGATTACCTAGTTGAGTTTTATTTTCGGGTTTTCTTCAACTGTGAAACGAATGTCACGTAAGTCCATGGCGAATCCTGAAACATGCTACGCCAAAATACAATCTTGCTATCAATTCAATCGATGATACAGTATAATTATGCGACTACAGTAATTACAAACAACATGAAACCATGTTGTATGAAGAAAATATACGCCTACTATTAATGCAACGTTTTTGGTGCGCGGTAGCGTCGCGTTTAAGTCGTAATGCTGCAAGCCGAAAGGTTGGAGGTTCGAGTCCATGGATTTTCATCATTAATATAATACTTGCGGCCGCACTATTCAGCCTCTAAAAGAAATAAGTACCAGAGGTATTTCCTTGGGGGCAAAGGCGGCGGGTACTTTAGGACTGATCCCTACTGCTATTAATGCCGAGTGTCTGTACAGGAGGAGGCCTTAATTCCCGCCATCCCATAGACCTCCATGGCCTGTGATGGGAATGACAAAAAATACTATGGTTATCGTCGAAGAATAGGTAGTTCTAGAAATGTAAGAGCATGAATTACAGAATACACTATACGTAGACTAATTCAAATAGGGCTTCGAAAGAAAAGAAATTGAAAAATCTGTCAGTTAAAGAGACCTTCTTCTTTTTGCAAGGGTAAACTAAGAGCCTGTTGCATCTCAAAGGCTGTCTTCCCTACGTAATCTTTGTCTTCAACAAAGTTTCTTCCTTGCTGTGTATATTGAAAGACTTTTGTCAACCTAGATGAATCCATTCGTCCTGTATATAAAGACAGCTGTTGTTTATAGAGATCTACTTTACGTTGCAAACTGTGAAATGTTCAATTGATCCCTTATGTCGGCATTAGGGACGTAGTCTTTCAAAGTGCATGCCATGATTCATGTTAAGAACCGCATCTTGATAGATTAAATTTCCATTTTTATTTATCTTCTAAGGTCCCAATTTTCACTGTCATATGTTAGAAATGGAACAGTTAAAGTTTTGTAAAATTTTAGTACGGTATCCTATCGGAACAGAGACAGTAACAGAACAAATAATACAGGAATTTAAAAAGTGGCATGATTTTGATTCTAAAAAACAGGATAAAAAACCAACCTACAGTACAGTGCATATCTACACAAGAAAGTAAACGCCACGAAGGTGTATGAGAGGCATGGAGGTAGAATTCATGCTTTCATGTCCTGGGCATTAGAATGAGGAAGAGTAGTCAGCATCATGCTCCGACCGCCTTCTTACTTCCGAGAAACAACCGTTCCTTAATAATTTTACAGGAGGATGAGTGGAACCTTGGAGCCATTTCGGAGGTTTGGCAACGAGAATAAAATCCAACTCCCATCCGGAATTGAACCCATCATTTTTTCAGTCCATAGCCAGCTGCTGTACACACACTTACAAATGGCTTTTAAAGAATCCGGAGTTTCATTGCCGCCCTCACACAAGCCAGCCATCGATTCCTATCCTGTGCAAGATTAATCCAGTCCCTACCATCATATCCCACCTCCCTCAAATCCATTTTAATATTATCCTTCCATCTACGCCTCGGTCTCTCCAAAGGTATTTTTCCCTCAGATCTTCCAACAAACACTCTATATGCATTTCTAGATTCCCCCATACGTGCTACACACCCCGCCCATCTCAAACGTCTGGATTTAATGTTCCTAATTATGTTAGGTGAAGAATGCAATGCGTGCAGTTCTGCGTTGTGTAACTTTCTCCATTCTCCTGTAACTTCATCCCTCTTAGTCCCAAATATTTCCCTAAGCACGTTATTCTCAAACACTCTTAATCTCTGTTCCTCTCTCAAAGAGAATTCAAGTTTCACAGCCATACAGAACAACTGGTAATATAACTACATAAATTCTAACTTTGTTTTTTTAAGCAGACTGAATGTTGAAAGTTTCTCAAGCGAATAATATCAGGTATTTATCGTATTTATTTTGCGTTTAATTTCCTCCTGAGTGTCGTTTCTATTTATTATTATTGCTCCAAAGTATTTGAATTTCCCCACATTTTCAAAGGTTAAATTTTCAATTTTTATATTTCCATTTCGTACTATGTTCTGATCACGAGACATAATCATATACTTCGTTGTTTTCGGAATTTACTTCCAAAGCTATTTCCTTACTTATTTTAAATAAAATTCCTGTGTTTTCCCTAATAGTTTGTGAATTTTCTGCTGCTGTACACACACATGTATAATTAAATATTTCTTTGTTTCAAAATTAATGCCATAAACTAAATACTTCTTTTGCTGCATAGGTCAGAATTCTGGATATTATCAAAAAAAGGCCATGGCGAGATATACTAGTGAAAGAATCGAGAGAAAACGAAACAAAGAAATACGAGAACAGCTACAAGAAACATCGCTTTGACGAGGAATAAACATGAAGGAAAGTGTATTCACACGTACAATGAATGAATCACAACTGAACGTCAAAAATATAATTAATTACACCCGACAAGGACAAATGAAGAGAGGAAGAACTGTCATGAGGTGCAGATTGCGGTTAGAGATTGAGTAGGAACTGGCGTAGAGGCCACATTCTTGACGAATACAATGATTATTATTATGATTATGTTGATGACGATGTAGTTTAATATGCATGACTGTTTTACTTTTAAACTGTGAGTACACACACACAAAACGCAGCGCTGTAGAAAATTACGAGTAACTTCGATAATTTCACGTAGGAGGGAGGGGAACTGACCACCATATCCCATTATCACCTGGCCTAGTTGCCTCATAAATGATTCCATGTTGATATCACTTGTGAGGTTCAGACCTGTCTTCGGACAGATGACTAAACAACAACAATATCACGGAAATGCTGATAAAGTTGCATGGGATCGACCTCCATGTCCCGCAAATGTGTTCATGGCATGTGAAGGAACTATCTAAAAATAACGAAAGAGTTGCTCTCGGCAAGTAATAATCTGTTTGTATATATGTATAAATGTATTTGTAGAGAATTTTCTCGTAGTTTTTCTCGCCATCTGTAAAAATTTCTGTCGTCAGTAGTTTCTGTAGTATGTATTTAACATTTTTCCTGAAGGACTCTCGCTTTGGTTCCTTTTAAGATTTTCTGAGCTAATCGTAAGGCGAATGTCAGGTAATCTATGGCGAATCCTCGGCTTCATCTCGCCAAATACCACCTCACTATCACGAATCCCATCAACTATAAATAACCTAGTAGTTGATACAGTGTCGTTAAATAACCAATTAAACAAATCCACTTAAAGATTAATTTTTTGGTCCTACAGCATTACCTATTATGGTTACCATTGGAGAAAAATTCGCTCCGGCGTCGGGGATCGAACCTGGTCCCCACTTCTACGCACTGAGCGCTCTAACCACTGAGTTACGCCGAAGCTCAATCCACAGCACCGGATCGAATCTTTCTCCTCTGGTATTTTCCCTTAGTGGCCTTATTCCATGTTCGAATGTAATGTATGTATGTATGTATGTATGTATGTATGTATGTATGTATGTATGTATGTATGTATGTATGTATGTGATTTTCTCGTAGTTGTTTTACCCCGTTATCTATAAAAACTTCTGCTCTCAGTATGTCACCTAACATCTTTTCAGAAGGACTCGCACATTGATTCCTTCTAAGATTTTCTGAGATTTCTACCAAGTACTTGAGTTTTCTACATTTTTGTTCTACCACTCTTCAGTCACACAATCTATTATAGTTCAGTCACCTAGATGAGGACCTGAGTTCGAGCCCTATGATAGTTGTAGTTGTAGTGAATATACACTACAGCTAGGGCTTCTCCCAAGTACTTCAATTTCCTCTAACTTTGTCATTTAATAATTATCGCCGTATCGTCACCAGTTTTGAATACCAGCCTCTATGCTTTGAAGTCATGCAAATAATTACTATAAAAATTAATTATTAGAGATATTATTTTCTTGCGAATATAATAATGAAAATTCAACCACAGAATCTGAGTCGAGAAAACGTGATTAAATTTTGTTTTCAAATAAATTTGTTAATGCACCCGATATCTCTGACTGAGGTTCTGGCTGATATGCACATCTATTATCAGGCAGTACATCTCACTTGACGATATGTGTCAGAGGAAGAACAATATTATTGTTTGTATGCATCTGATGTCTGATTAGTATAATATGTGTTGATTAGCGATGTATACAATGGAAGGGAGAAAGGAACTGGACACCCTACCCCATTATCTCCTGGCTTAGTTTCCTCATAAGTGGTGTCTTTTTGATATCACTTCTGAGATTCGAACCAGTCTTCGGACAGTTGACTAAACAACAATACACCCGAAACAAATGCAGAGACTAAGAGGAAGACAGAAAATAGGAAATATTGGAGAATGCTAGGTTTGCAGTGAAAGACCTGCCCTTGGGCTGAAAACTATTAATGAATGAATACATCCGAACTTATAAAGTTAGTTCTTGAGGGATTAATAATTTAATAAATGTCACTACAAGATTAAGGAATGATTTTAAGGGACTGTAGTTCTTTTCAGAAAAAAGAAATTCTGTAACGATTCTTAATTGGAGCGTATTATTTCACAAGTCACTATTTTGAAAACTTGAATGTTGATTCTTATTGTTTAAATAATACATATGACTATTAACTAAATCTAATTCAATTCCCTCCGTTTAATCTTACGGTTTATTCTTACTCATTAATTTCTTATCTTTAGAAAGTCATCTCATTTTTCATTCCAGAATCACTACTTAGTTGCACCCAGGTCGAGATTTCGGTTGTTTTATATATTACTATAAGAACGAAGTATTTTGCGAAGGGATTCTGAAAACAGTGTCATACCGAAAGTTAGCACTTGCTGTGATCTAAACTTTCTCTTGGCGACTTTGTTTTTATCTCGCTTAAGTTGGTCAAGCTGATTTATCTCAAACTCACACATAAAAAGCATTATAAATTGTTCTACATTTGCTTTTTAAATAGATCAACATAATTACGTATAAATTATTTTAACTACCAACTGCAGCTGTTGTGATTAATATTAATTATTAAAATGTATCAAGAATAATCGACAAAATATAACACAAAAGAGATAAATGTCGTTTTATAATAATGTTTTACAATACTTCGTTTCATTTTTCTGATTTAAAATATGTATACACAATTATGGTCTAAAGCAAGAGAGATACGCATATCGTGACAGAAAGTTAGTACCCTAATACTTAGTAAGAGTATATTTATCGTTGCGTTGGTAATTTAAAAGTATTTTTGAGACAAAGCGCATCAACATGAGTATTAACAATGAAATAAGTAATCTACTACATAATTTTATGATCATAAACATTTTAGATAACCTTCAATTAATTAAAATTAATCGTGTATTTATTGTGCAACATTAAATTTCTGTTCAGATATTTCCAACTGGTAACTTTCTTTAATCTCTAAACCCGCGAAAAAAAATCTCCATAAAGTAATAGCTATCTCTGCCCATTTATTAGTATTGTATTTAATGTATTTTGTTTACAAGTATGTGTTGCTATGTATGAAGGTACAATATATAGACTTAGGCCTATATTTCTTTCCACAGCATAATTATTAAATGATTATAATTATATAGGCATACTACCATTTCTTCTTATGCCTTTAACAATTTCCACGTTTCCATACCTCCTCACATCTAAGACTAGTTCATTAGGAATGTTATCAAAGGGACAAAGGCTCGACAGTCTGGAGATCTTCCGATATTTTAAGTGGATAAATCGGATGCTTTTGAAGTGATTTTTGTAATTAAATAATAAGCATATGCTATGTAATCACTAGTGGAAATGACATTTATATACTAAATTTGCATCAAAACGACTTTCTTCTAGCTCTACAAACTTACTTTAGGTTTTCAGTTCGAAAATCTGATTAAATCCGAAACACATACTTGCTATCCGGCAAGAGATCTCCGATCTTTTTAAAATTTCTATGGTACAAAGTAGCCTGTAATATTTCTTTGTAACGAATTAGTTTCCTTCCATCCTGCATAACTCGTACAATGAAATGCTTCTTAAAAGGCTAAAATATGTATTACAAATATTCAGCAAAACTAAATTTTTCTGAATACAATATCTTAGTCATAGTGTCTCAGTTTATCTGATTACTCTCATAAACTTTCAACGTTTTCATGTATACTAAAACGTTATTATAGCGACATAGTTTTCTTCAGCAGAATGTTATTGTATAGTCTATAGTGTGATTTTAACGAATACAGCAAAATATTTTCTCTTGATCACTGAAATACTTCCATTTTTTACAGAGCAAGCAGGTGACAAGATGTGAAACCCCTGCCTTATAGAGTTTCTCATCCAGTTTTGATGCAGGTATGATCTTACAAAATTTGATTATAAGGAATTATTTTTCTATTTACATAATTTCTGTATAGCGATAAGACAAATAATTTAGTAAAACTGTATCTCCTCCGACTCGTCTAAAGTACGTATGTCTAATTTTTTAAGCGCCTTGTGAGGTGTGAAACTTCTTCTAATATGTTCTGAATTTTCTCATCAAGTTCTTATATTTTTAAGTTGCCACGCAATAAGTTAACTATAGCTATCATAATAGTTACATTATTTCAATGCGGATAACGAAACATTCAAGAACGCCGACTTCTCTCTGTAACATCTGATTAATTTTTCTTAAGTAATTGGTCACATGTGAAATCTGCAATATCTCCTCAAGCTGCAACACATCTTTACTCTAAGAATCTTAAGGCCATTCACTTACACCACTTCCTGAGGAAGCTGCTTCTGAGCTTGTCGCAGAGCTTCTGCCTGTGATGCATGTTGATCGCAGTGGCACACTCACATCACTTCGCGGGACACCTGTGGAGACAACACTCACTCCGGTTCATCACAGCTCAGACTGCCGGGCCGGCCTGCCGTGGCTGGCGCGCGGCGCTGCTAGGTAACGTGGGGGGGGGGGGGAGAACACTATCCCCGCGGAGAAAACATCGTCCCAAGGCGACTCACTGGTCCGGATGACACCACACGCATTTGCATCACCATCACCATCGTCATTTACATCATCAGTCATTGTCGTCATCACCAACACCATCGTAACCACCGACATCTTACATCACGATGATGATAAGTACCCGGAAGTTCATGCCCTAAGTAACTGATTAATTTGCATGAAAATATGCCCTTAAAGAGTGCAAAATATTCCAATAAATGTGCACTAATAAATTAATAGAAGTTACGTTTCTTCTAACAGTAAAGGCTGGTTCACAATAAACCCGAAACGGAAACGACAGCGAGAACTAGAACGGAAATATTGTTAAAATAAATGTATTTTAATGTGAGCATTCACAATTAACGAGAAGCTTGCCGGAGCCCGGGAACAGGAACGTAAAATTTAATTGTGAATGCTCACATTTAAATACATTTATTTTAACAATATTTCTGTTCTAGTTCTCGTTGTCGTTTCCGTTCCCGGTTTATTGTGAACCAGCCTTAAAAGTGCCAATCAGTATGAACTTACATTATTCATTAGAGATTGAAGTAGAGCTGGAGCAGTTCTCTAAAATCAATAGTTGCAGTTCATGATCAACGCGTGGCTGAGGTTTTCAAAAGAGAAACTATGTGTCTTTTCTCTGAAGATGCTTTTGTATCGTGAAAACTTCTTTCCATGTCACACGAGGTTACTGGGTCGTATTTAAATTATGTTAATGGCTCCGCATGCAGAGATAAATCTTTCGGTGCTATGCAGAATTTTCCTTCGAGAATGTCTCGAATATAGCACAAGTATTGGTATCTATACAGAATTTTTTAAATATAATATTAGTCACGTTTTCCTTTACTGTTTGCCCTATACTCTCAGGAACAGAACTCAAATTAGTAAAGGATGGGGAGGGCCCATGTAAAACAATCGGTGTACGGTACGCATGGAAGCTGACGGAGTTTCAATTGACTGCAGTTGAAATGATTTTGCTCCTTTTTTTAAGAAAAAAAATTACAAAAAATTATTGTTTTAATCAAGTGCAATGTCCTTAATGTTATATAAGATTAAAGAAATCAACGCATTTTATGTATAACATATAATTTAAAACATATTATATCACGTCGTGGCCATAATACTAGCTGGCCACTATAATGGACGCACGGCTCCTAAGGGTTAATAGTTCCGCAGACAGAGATAAATCTTTCGATGCTATGGAGGATTTTCTTTCGAGAATGTCTCGAATATAGCACAACTATTAGTACCTATACAGGATTTTTTAAATGTAATGTTAGTCACGTTTTTCTTTACTTTTTGCCCTATACTGCCAAGAACCGAACTCAGGTTACTTTTTTCCCTCAAAAAGTGGCTAGAGACACATGTAAGGGAGTGTCAACAGTTTCCAGTCTCGTGATTGCTCTGGAAAAATGAGCCGATATAAATACAAAATTTCTCTCCAATTCTTGCCTCTTTATATTTTTAACTGTTTTAATAGACGTAGCATTACTCGATTTCCACCAGGTTAACACTGGTGCAGAGAGAAGCTGCATATTAGATGCTGTTGATCTAAATAACTGAACTCTTCGATGGACATTCAACAAACAATATCTTTATCGAGAAGTGCAAGTCAGAGACCTAGCACACAATGTTTGAGTATTCACATTTCATTACGGTGATTCACATATTCTATTTCCCATGCAGCTCCCTGATTTTTGCGTTCATGAGGAAAAAAAAATTGTATAACTTAAAACCGTATACGTCTTAAAGTATTGAAATATTTATGAAACTGACAAACATATGCACTTATATGCAACATAAAACCATGCTTAATAAATTAAAAAAAAAACGAAATAATTCATATAGATACAGTCTTACTAATAAACCGTGTATAGTTTTTATACGAGACTTATGCAGAGTTGAGACAGAAAACGTTACTAATAAACCATGAATAAGCTATGGACGTATAAAGAGGCTGTAACTATACAATGGGAATTGCATTGCAGTAGTTATATACACGAAACCCCTTGTTTAAGCGTTGTATATAGGGAAAAAATGGCCGCCCCTCTAACAGCTGTTCGTATCGATTGTCATTTTATGATGATGTTTACCTTGTAACCACAGAAGAACAAACCAAAGATCATAGAATTATTAGAATAATATTGCTGTAGCTTGTACTCTTTGACCAAAATGTAGTGTGGTAATCGATTAGAGCCAGTCGTACTATCGATATTTAACATGCCACACTAGAGCGCTCTACCGGATGTAGTAGAGAACCTCAGATATTCTATTACCTTTCGTAACGAAGTAATGACGAAACTATGACGTAGCTGTGTAACAGTTGTACTGTTATACACGACGTATGTAGTGATTATTAGTAAGGAATTGACACACGACTTATAAACGAGCTACTCATTGTATAAGTATAAGACAGTTAAACGTCTGTATATAGAGTTTTTATTAGTAAGACCGATAATGTGTAAGCACATAGTTATACCGCAGCCTAGTATATACAGTCACGAAGCTTGAGTTGTGAGGATGCTAGGAACAATAGACTGTGCCGGTACTATTTCGCATTGTCTGTAATGAGGCGATATTAGCGATCCTAGTGGTTAGCAACTATCTGTGGATGCATATTTACTACGTATTGAGCTTCGTGACTGTATATACTAGACTGTGGTTATACCTCCCAGGAAAAAATATGCATAAACTTCCGGTTCTTATAATAATAATAGTAATAATAATAATAATAATAATAATAATAATAATAATATCATCACCATCATGAGTTAGTTGCTTATTTACGGATTCAGCATGTTAAGCTTCGTTTCCTGGCGAGGGAAATGAATAATCGTCATTATTATTACCATCATCACCATCATGGCTGTGGCGTATGTTAATATGTAAATTCCTCAGATTAGAAATTCATTTCACGCCGAGGGAAATGCAATTATAATTTTATTTTTGTAATACATTTAAAAATAAAAATAACAATAAACAATACGTCTTAATAATAATGAACAGATCAAGGATTTTAAATATCTAGATTGTGAGGTAGGTATTACAAGAAACTTAGATCTACAAAAGAAAATACAAAATTTTAATTACATATGCGAGCCTATAAAGAGAATCCTTTTGAACAAGACCCGGATGGAACGATTTTAAAGTATTGACGGTTCCAGCTCTTCTTTACGGGTCTGAGTGTTGGTCATTAGCACAGAAACAGAAACAAAAAAATTAAAGCTTCTGAAATTCGTTTTCTGAGAGATGATGCGGGAGTATAAATGAAGAGAAAAACAGCGCAGTACAGATATTAGAGGACAATTAAATATATTCAACTTAAACTATAAGATTAGGGGAGAGTTGGGTAGTATCGGACATCGGGTACTATCGGACAGTGAGTTTCTTTCACCTCCACCGTATGATAGTACCTGAATGACATGGTTACGTTTCTGTGATGTCGCATACAGACACGTAACCATGTTATTCAGGTACTACCATGTGGTGGTAGATGAAAGAAACGCACTGTCCGATATTACCCGGTATCCGATACTACCCAACTCTCCCCTATACAATACCAGGAGAAATAGTAAAACCATATTCTGCGAATGCCAAACAACCGCATCCCCATGGCAGGAGAAATGGAGGAAGACCAGTTAAGAGACGGAGAGACTAGTTTCTATAAGAGGCCGGAAGAGGTCGAAGGGTCTAATCCATGTGATTGATGATGATAATGATAATGGTGATGATGATGATTATCTCTGTAATACACAAGAATTTCCTAGACTAAAATAATTTTCCTTCTTCCTTTTTTCATAATTCTGTAAATTTTTGTTTCCTAGGGACAAATTTCAGATCACTTTCGACTGAATACGCTACATTAACATTTGAGTTAAATGCGGAGGTATTAATTACAGCAAATAATTTCAACCTGAATCGACTAGAAGTATGCCAAAATCAGGCCCTGCGACTAATAACTGGTGCAGCAAAATCAACTCCAATCACGGCAATGCAAGCTCTAACCCAGAACCCTCCAATATATCTCACTCTAGAGGAGCAGGCACTAATACATCATGAAAAAATGCTACGGTTAACAACAACAAAATGGGAAAAAAGACTGTTACAACCAACCAAGTTGAAAACATAAACAAGTTTCCTGTCCAAAGTCACGGAAATAAAAACAGAATTGAATCTCCCTAAATCTAAAGAAAATATTTTAAGCAGAGAAAACCCCCTAACCTTCGAACCAATTAACATTCAACTAGATTTAGAAGAACCAGTTACAAAATCTGAAACTTCCAAACCTGTACTAAAAGAGCTGGCATTAGAAGCTGTGAACAATAGATACCCACCAGAAGAATGGTTATATATCTACACAGATGGGTCTACTATCGATAACAACTCAGGATCAGGAATTACGTGTGCGTTATTCTCATTTTATCAATCAGTAGGATATCATACAACAAATTTTGATGCGGAAATAATGGCTATTCATATCTCACTCCAACACCTACTATACAGAATAGATAAATTTCAAAATGCTGTCATTCTCTCTGATTCTAAAGCAGCATTATATGCAATAAATTCATATAAAATGATGTCAATCCAAATTAAAGAATGTCACAAAATGATCCAACAACTTAAAAAACTACAGAAAAGAATTCAATTGCAATGGATACCTGCACATTGCGGAATTGCTGGAAATGAAACTGCTGACTTTCTTGCCAAAAAAGGATCCAATTTAATTCAGAATACAAATACAAGCCTAACTTTTACATCCATCAAAAGACTAATTAAAAATAAATATAAAATCAAGCAAAACCAAGCACTATGTACCAAAGCCAAAGATAAAAAATGGAGCATTTTAATAAAAAAAAAAACAGAAATTATTCCAGAAATCCCACGTAAATCTGCAGTAGCAAAATTCAGACTGCTTACAGAACACGATTATTTTGCCAAACACTTGAATAAAATAGGAATTTACACAAAGCCAAATTGTCCTCTATGCAACAAAGAAGAAGAAATGACTGAAGGTCATCTCATAACCTGTGAAGTTCTACCTGATGGATCCACCACAGAGAATATTGGAGAGCAAGAACGCTAATGGCTTCGTTGCCAAAGCCCGGCATTAGATAACAACAACAACAACAACAACAACAACAACAACAACAACAACATTTGAGTTAATAGGTGGTACAATTTTTTTGTTGTTCTTTCATTGAGCCACATACGTTACGTTTCAACAATCAGGTTCTTTTCATTTCTGTTTTATGAAACTTCAGCATCAGTTATTTATGATTTTCTACTTATGGATTATTATTATTATTATTATTATTATTTTATCATGATTATTATTTTATCATTATTATTATTTTATCATTATCATTATTATTATTATTATTGTACCATTATTATTATTATTATTATTATTTTATCATTATTATTATTATTATTTTATCATTATTATTATTATTATTATTATTATTATTATTATTATTATTATTATTATTATTATTACATCATTCTATTAGAGAGCGTTCCTATTATGACATCACGTTACCTCACTCCTTGTTTTAATTACACAGAGAAAAATTGTTTCTAATAGATGTTATTTAACACTAAAGAGATGGTGGCATTTTTCACGTTGTACGCTCCTAGCTATAAACAAACGAAGTCTTGCAATACGAAAGTACCCTCCAGGATGGAGAATGGCATTGATTTATTATTGTTTATGATTTTCAATATTCCAAGCAACTGCGTGTAACTTCGCATTTTACGACCAAAACAAGACTAAGACTCCAAGGCTGGCTGTCAGCAAGAAATGTGTATTTTTTGTACGTATGCATGGTGCCAAGTTCTGGAATTGCTTAATTGACTTCTGAACTGCGATCAACTCCTGAGTATCACGACCTTGTGGAGATAATGATGATAATGATCTGAATCTCCTTGGTTTTGATGTTGAAATGTTCCAGTTTCTACATGATAACATTTATATAAATTAGAAACATTTTCTTAATCTTCATCCACGGGACTCGATGTTTGTGTCTTGTCCTATGTTGTCTCAACGGTGGCGCTTGTGCTTACTCACGTGTAAAATCGGATGAAGGAAGGAAGTTAATGGAACCTTCTACCAAAAAATTGATGATATATATACATGGAACTTCACATTGTAAATGATTATATATACAATATACATACATACACTGTGTAATATATAGGCTACCATAAATTTTTGTTAAAACGAACTTCACATTACAAATGATAATAAATTAGAAGAAATGTGTGTAATTACGTGCGATTTGATATATTATATGAAGGAGAAAATCTTAAAATACTAATGACAAATTACGAAATAATTCAGTAATTACTTATTTGTGAAACTCGATTTTTCCAGAAATTTTAAAATAAATTAATATGAAATCTCAACAGAATGGCAGCCAATATTTTCGATTTGTTCTTTCTTATCTCTTATTGTAGATAAAAAGAATAATTGCTGAAAATATGTAACTGGTTCATTCCATGTCAAATAGTCTTGTATCTAAAAAATTATTTTCCATAAAAGTCTATTTCTGTATGTTAAATACGCAACATAGTCCAGGAGACATGGATATATATATATATATATATATATATATATATATATATATATATATATACACTTACAAATGGCTTTTAAGGAACCCGCAGATTCATTGCCGCCCTCACATAAGCCCGCCATCGATCCCTATCCTGTGCAAGATTAATCCAGTCTCTATCATCATATCCCACCTCCCTCAAATCCGTTTTAATATTATCCTCTCATCTACGTCTCGGTCTCCCTAAAGGTTTTTTTTTTTTTCCTCCGGTCTCCCAACTAACACAGTCTATATGCATTTCTGGATTCGCCCATACGTGCTACATGCCCTGTCCATTTCATATGTCTGGATTTAATGTTCCTAATTATGTCAGATGAAGAATACAATGCGTATAGTTCTGAATTATGTAACTTTCTCCATTCTCCTGTAACTTCATCCCCCTTAGTTCCAAATATTTTCCTAAGAACCTTATTCTCAAATACCCTTAATCTCTGTTCCTCTCTCAAAGTGAGAGTCCAAGTTTCACAGCTATACAGAACAACCGGTAATATAACTGTTTCATAAATTCTATCTTTCAAATTTTTTTGACAGCAGACTAGATGATAAACGCTTCTCAACCGAATAATAACAGGCATTTCCCATATTTATTCTGCGTTTAATTTCCTTCCGAGTGTCATTTATATTTGTCACTTTTGCTCCAAGATATTTGAATTTTTCCACCTCTGCGAAGGATAAATCTCCAATTTTTATGTTTCCATTTCGTAGATATGGATATATAGCATTTGAAAATAAAAATCTACATGTTACCATAAACAGCACAGTTAAACTTTGTTAATTGATTGATAATTTCAGTCGTGGTTTTGTTTCCTATGTTGGCTGTAGTGGAAGTTCACGGATGTGGTCAAAGACGGAAGATGTGAGTAAGGTAAAAGCCCGGTTTTGATGATGGCTCGGTAGTGGATACTTCTTTCTTCCGCTGTTGTATTATGCAATTTGTTTGGAAGGTATCAGATATTGGCAAGTAGTTCTTTAGGAATTTTTGCATCCAGAGAAACAATAGATGGCGTTCACTACGTTACCAAGGAAAATTATTTTGTGTAGTTGTAGAACGGAGCTTTGTAAAAGAGTAAAAGTTGTTTGTGCACAACAGAAGGAAAAATAATTTAATTCTGAGGTAAGTGCACGATTATTCACTTGAAACTTAGGCCTACTGTAGCTAAACATTACATAAATGTAGTTACAGTGTAATAATATTATGAACACGTATTTATCGCTGCGTGCCTCGTGCAGACGTGTAGAAGTTTCCATTATTTGGCGAATATTTTCCGCGCACGGGAACTGTAACTAGAAGTAGCAGCGCGCGTTTCAAACTTGAGTTAGACCCGATTTATCACATTTTTCAAGTTCGTATGTGTTTAAATGACGTAAGGAATTAATCCTGAGATAAATTACGTTTTTTACTTCAGAATTTTTTCATTGCAGATATCTCGTCAATACGGTCACGAAAACTTACTCATGACTGTACGTGCTGTAAATGAAAGTGATATTAAAATTCTTACTGCATACAAAACCTACGGTTTTTCGTTTGGTATATTGTGGATACGAGTGAAAGGTCATGTGGATAATCATAGGTTAAATGTGGACCGTGAACAGCACTGTCTGAAGAAGTGGAGAAGGAAATTAAAGAAAGTATTTTAGAACTCGAAAATAATGTATTTGGTTTGACCAGAAAGGCAGTAATGGATTTGACCGCAAAAAGCTGATTTCATGCATTCATGCGAGAGCTGTGATACGGTGTCGCAGAGTTATGAGAATCCGAGTGCGAGCAAGAAGCGGTATAAGTGACAACGATTTTCAAGTCAATATATTTCGTAAACGAGGAAAATGCGAAACGAACGACCATCACCACGTTTCTTAACGAACGAAAAGTAACTTAAACATGCATTTTTATTAAATTCAAGTTACACGACCTGGGACGGTTTCCTTGTGAAACTGCTTAAAAAGTAATTAAATTTAATGTTATAAGCTGCGCCAACCACTCCACTTGCACTTCTAAATCAAAACTAGAACATTTCACACGTTACAGGCGAGAGTATACGCATATAAGTGTATACAGTAGGTGTTTAATACAGTATAACACATGACACGGTGCAATGTTCCCAGAAAACTATAACAGTAGAAGTGATGGGAAGTACACTAGAAAGAAGGCCGGATAATTGAGAAGCGGGATTTTTTAGGGTCAGATTAGCGAGAGTCTAGTGTACTTCATAATTATTTTAAAGTTTTTCTAGGTCTTTTAGGGAAACATTTAAATCGTGAAATTCTGAGATTTGATTATTAATTTTTACTCACTTCATTTATTCATAGTGTTCTGCCCAATGGCAGGTCTTTTCACTGCAAACCCAGCATTCTTCAGTATTTTCTATTTTATGCCTTCCCCTTTTTGTAGCCTCATATGAACCATATATATTAATATCATCTGATATCTTCTTCTGTTTCGAACTCTTCTCTCGTTCACCATTCCTTCAGTAGGCAGTTTCTTCTCAGCTAGTGACCCAACCAATTTCTTTTTCTCTTTCTGATCAGTTTCAGCGTCATTCTTTCTTCACCCACTCTTTCCAACATAGCTTCATTTAGTGACTTGTAGGGTTCAATTTTATTCAAAGTATCTTTTATGTTTTATATAATAATAATACTTTATTGCCAGAACAAAGATACATATTGATTTTTTAATATAAAAACATTCTAGCACCCCCAGAAAGAGTAAGTTACATACTCGTGCTCAGGGGGCATTCCATATAATGTTAAGACATTTTATTAAATAACAGAGTAAAAAGTTAAAAAAAAAAAAGAGAAAAAAAAAAGAATAAGAAAAATTTTCTCTGTTAACAGCAATTTTTTAATTTATTTTTTTAAATAAGGAGCATCAGCAAATTGTGTGTTTGACAATTTAGCTGTTATCATGTTATAAAACCTTGGGCCGAAGTTGCTACTATGATTATATGCTACAGTTTTAGTACATTTAGGTACTGTCAAGCATATGCTTGCATTATTTTATTTTTCGTTTCTTATTGAATTTTTTTACGATGCCGCAGTCCGCAGATTGTGACCAAGCACACTGCATACAACTGCAAATTCAAAGTAATAAGAAATATGGGTGTCAAGGTTTACCACACGCACTATTAAGAAAGCGGTGGATTTTTTACGGTATATTTTAATGAATCGGCCTGTTGCTCATTAACAGCGAGCAATGAGGTCCTAAATTGGGTCACAGCATGGCAATCCTTTTGCTAAGCCGTCCGGTGAATAAGCTTAATGTGATAATTCTTGCCAAAAAAGAAAGCTCGACCTTATGTAAGACGAATCTCGAATACTTAAGTGACGGTATATATTATGCAGATGTAGGTACTGACGTATTCTGTTGTACTTATAGTGACTGTGCTTTAGTCCTTATGACGGTTTGTCGCCAATGGTGCTGGAGTTCGATAGGTCTATAATAAAATTCACGGCAAAAAGAATTACCACGAAAAGTTAAACATATGAAACATGGAAATAAATAAGCGATAGAAGCAACAGAGTAAAATTAACGAACTACAGGGTTGTTTCTGCTCTCCAATAATGAATTTGAATGACATCATGTGCGTCAGGAGTCACACGACAGCTGAACTGTGGCGCGAGGTGACAGACCAGTAGTGAGTGATCTCATAGTCAGAGTGCACGGCGACTCACAGCAGAAATTCCCAAGAAAATCGAGTCTCTTTTGGAGGGGTACATAACAACCCTTTCCGATGCCAAGTACAGTTAAGTGAAAATAAAAGAAGCCTGCAATAAACGAGGTTTCGTTATTTCCAAGAAAGGCATCTTCTGTGTACTTAATAAGATTGGTAAAGCTCGAATGGAATTAATTAATTTGTATCATCTCGTGGGGTGCGGCGACTTGTGACGGGGGGTGGATTTGCTTGCTTTTTCCACTCTGGAATAATTAATCCCATTCGAGCTTTGCCAGTCTTATTAGGTACACACAAGATGCCTTTCTTGGAAATAACGAAACCACATTTTTTGCAGACTCCTATGATTTTCACGTAACTGTACTTGGCATCGGATAGGTTGTTATGTATTACTCCCAAAAAGGCTCGATTTTCTTGGGCATTGCTACTGTGATACAGCGTGCACTCTGATTATGAAGTCACTCACTACTGGTCTGTCACCTCACGCGCAATTAATCTGTCGGTGTGATTCCTAACGCACATGACGCCATTCAAATTCGTTATCAGAGAACGGAAACAACCCTGTATTATTCCTAAGTGCAAGTAATTAGGTATAACTTTATGGATAACAATTGTTATTATTGATATTTAGATTAATAATAATAATTTTAAATTAATTTCAAAAATCTTATTTTAATATATATCCATCTATCTGTTAGTTTTAGAGAACTAAGCAAAATTATTCTTCTGTGAGATTTTGGGTCAACAAAATTTTATTGTTGAATTTTTCTCTAAGTCAGAAACAACCACATTGATTGGATACTTAACAGTAGAAAGGTGCAAAGTGCCAAATTTATGTACAGCATTTTATTAATAAATAACTTTCCCTATTAAGCAATTTTGAGAATATATTTTTAGAATTAAATTGATAGTCTTTTTCAATAGTTTTATGATACTACTAAAATTAACACACTGAGATACATATAAACTTCACAATTTATGAATGATGTTAAGTCCCATAAACATTTCGTAGGTACTATGATTTATTTATTATCCACAGATCTGTTAATTTCTGCAAATTACTTACTTATGGCGTTTAAAGAACCCGAGGTTCATTGCCGCCCTCACATAAGCCCGCCATCGGTTCCTATCTTCAGCAAGATTAAACCAGTCTCTATACCATCATATCCCACCTCCCTCAAATCCATTTTAATACTATCCTCCCATCTATGTCTTGGCCTCCCAATAAAATGCATGCAGTTCTGCGTTGTGTAACTTTTTCCATTCTCCTGTAACTTCGTCCCTATTAGGCCCAAATATTTTCCTAAGCACCTTGTTCTCAAACACCCTTAGCCTCTCTTCCTCTCTCTGTTTTGTTATATTTCATGGAAATTTTATGCTACATAGATGCTGAAATTAGTTCCTACATAGCCATTGCAGCTTCCAACAATACTCTATACTTTCACGTCCGTATCTGCGCTCTCTCCCGGGAAGTTCGAATGTATGTGACAATTGCGCAACTCATTATGTTACTTAACTCGCAAACCAATTAAACAAACGGCACAACTCCAGGCACTTGTTACACAAGAGATTGAACTTATATTATTCAAACAGGACAACGAATAATGACGAGAGATTTAATATTGAATTCTATCTACGGTGTGATATAACTTTAAATTTCCAATCAAATTTTCAAATTGTTTACTTAAAAGTGAGAAGATTTCTAGCTTACAAACTATTTTTGGGATATTTATTCTTATTCTTCTTTTTTGTCTCCTTCGTTATGATTTACCTCCTCCTTTCCTACAGACTTACAAAGGTATATAAGAGAGCATATATTTGCGAAACAACACTAGACAATGCGGATTCCATAGCTATGTGGTCGTATGGCACAACCCCGTCGCTGAGACAACATAGGACAGCACATGGCAAGGGACAAACATCCAGCCTCTTCTCTCTCATTGCTCACACTGGGGATCGAACCACTGACCGCCTGAATGAATGAATGTATTAAATATTATTTAGTACAATTAAAATAACTTTGAAAATACTGTACAATAAAATATATAAGCGATTTTTAAATTTACAATACAGTTTTATTAAGTAAACAGTATTTCAAAATTATGATCAGATGACTGAAAGCAAGTAATGGTCTCTTAAACCAAATTATAGTAACTTAGGAATTATTTCTGGTGAAAAAATTTAGTTAAATAATAACATTATCTTGTCAAGATAAAATTGTTCAGTAGAATATTTTTCTGTTCCACAAATAATACCTCTGAGATGATTAATACTATTTATATTCTTCTCTATCATATTAATATTATTTAATTCTATAAGTAACATTCATATTATTGTAGGCCTATATTTCTGAATGTTGAAAAGTAACAAAAAGAAGAAAATTAAAGATGATAGAATTTATCTTTTGAGAGATATTTCAAGAAAAAAGACTCTAATGAAGATAAATTAGCGGTTTTGCCTTTATCATTATATCGCTGAGAATCTTTGACAATAGCAATGGAACTATTTATGAACTCATGTGGAAACCTGCCCTTCACAACAAACGGAAAAATGTAAAAAATGACCTGTTCACACTAACTGTAAGATGTGTGGAAACGTAGGCCTGCAGTATCGGTACTTGGAATGTTGCATTAAGGAACAACAGCGCTTCCTTGGAGAGAGTAATTAAACTGACATTCTCCTTAAATGCCTATCCTGTCACGTGGTATGAGAGATAAGCTCGTGCAATTTATCGCTTCGCCAATTGAGTGAGTAGTTTACTATCTACTCAAGGCCGGGAATTCTTGTATTTTTCGACAATCTTCCATTCAAGTTTTAATTTCACAGTTAATATGGCCAGCGAATTACGTTCGTTTCTCTATGTGTTGTGAAGATCTACTACAATGTGCGCAGTTTGGAAGGATATTACGATTAAAATTCGTTAACTGTTCTCTCGGAAGGAGGATTCGTTAAGGCGAATATAATTCATGAAATATACTTCCTTGTAAAACTGTTAGAAAACGTAATGAGGATTTAAGGGAAGAATTATACGTCACAAGCATTAGTAATAAGATAAAAATGTGTGGAACAAATTGGAAAACCATGTTCAACATGAGAACTAGACAGTCGCTACAAGGAAACACATTCTTATCACAAGTCACAAGAGAACAATAACAACAGCTCAAAAGATGGGGAAGAGTTCGAAACAAACAATTATATCCAACCATTTAGGAACAGTTTTATAAAAGTCACTAACTATAGGTTATTTTTAACTGAAGATTAGTAAAAAACTCAAGGTTAATTTCTATATGTGTTGCATAAAATTAACTTATGAACGTGAAAACTAGGTTCAGTACTAACTGACATTTGCAGTAAAATACACCGTGTCCCGCTTAGAGGGATCAAGAAATAAGTGCTCACCATTTAAAATCAGATGAAGATATTGTTTTGATTTAAATCTGACAAGATGCAGAAACTGTCCAAGTTTATGCACCAATAGTTAGAAACAGTTGCATGTTCATGCGCATGCGCACTAACATTTATCGTGGAAACAAGCCTGGCGCCATTCAGTAGAACATTCCATCATTGGACCATTCTCCTTAATCGAGGCGACAATCAAAGGGGATGTATATCCGGACATGTGCAGAACTTTCGTTGTTGATCAACTCCCTCAGGATCGGTTTTTCTGCAACAAGGAGAACCCTTGTTTGGCCACCTAGGTCACCCGACTTGACGCCCATTGACCTCTTTCTGGAGCTTTATGACTAATGTTGTGTACAAACGTGGTACAGTTGACACTTTGGAAAAACTAAGACAATGCATTATAAATGCAGCTGCGCTAATCACTCCACAAATGTTATGGAACACTTGGCAGAAGGTTGAGTACCTTTTGGATGTCTTCAGGATAGCTCGAGGGGCACACATCGAGTTGCACTGACCATTCTCCGAAACTCGGAGAGTTTTTACATCAAGTTGTACAAAAAGTTATGTTATTAAACCATTATAAATTAGCACTTATTTCTCGATCCCTCTAAGCGGGACACGGTGTATATAGCAACATCTTGAAACATGAATTTGTAAAGCCAGTTGATTTTCAAGTGTTTCCCCAATGATAGAGAAAACAGAATCATCACCGCCTCCTGAATGTGCGTCCCAATACATGTGAGGATGATCATGAACATTGGATTCAGAGCATTATTTCGTTTTGTTGTGGTTATAACTGGGGACATAATTTTTGTTAAAGTTCTTCCACTTCAAATTTTGGTAACCGAAATCTCATTCTAAATTGTTTCTTATCGAGTCCAATGATCGGATTTCCTCGCTCGTAGAAGGCACGAGGAACACAGCGACATTCAGTATCATCAGATGAGATATCAGGATAATGAGAAGCATGGAAATATACAAATTTGTAATTTAACTTAACCTATAAAATGTTAAAAGTGCGTATAACATCATTTCACCACAATCATAACTTAAAAATTAATAAAACTCTATGTAAATGCAATGAAAATCAACTTCACACACTATATTACTTATAGAGAGACACTGTTTTCTTTTCTTTCAAAAATATTTTCTGTAAATTTCAGTTAATATGATTAACTTGAGAAGATGCATTTAGTCTGAAGTTAGTATTTATACAACCGAAAATTCGCAGTTGAATATAACTTAAAATTAATTTGATGTCTTAATCTGAAGTTAATTGTTCATAAAACTGGCCTTTAGTGAATTATAACACTAACGATGGTTGTATTGATAATACGTAGACTTATATTACATGCAGAAGTTGTTGAAGTTACAAAATAGACAGAAATTTTCACACGTTGAAAAGGAGATCAAGACCCATCCCGGGTTGTAAATTTGAAGAAGAAGAAAAAGGAAAAGGAGCAAAAAACACATATATATTAGTTCATGTCTAAAAATAAAGCACTTAGAAAAATATCGCAGTTTTGTTAAAACACTACAAATAAAACGTTAAGTAGCCATTTAAATACTACACAAAGCACGTTACTTATTACTTTACTCGTACATACACGTGGACATGTTGATTGAGCATTAAATCACACCAGCAGTATCAGTCAACATGGCTCCCGCCGACACGTCAGCTGACGTAAATTTTCCTCAATCGACAGCAATAAAAGTGTCATACTCTATACATTCATTGGTCTTGCCCTTAAGCTACCAACATAAACAAATGAAGTAACATTTTATTTGCGTTGCTAGGCACGGAACTGCTATTGAATTGGCTATTCAGAGAAGACGAAAGCGCTGGTATTCGGGCAATTCGTTCTATTATCGTCTTCTCTAAGGGAGCAAGTGGAAATCTGATATAAATTTGTACCAACTAAAGGATAAAGCACATTAGTTAGAACAGTGGCGTACGCATAATTTTGTCAATGTGGAAGAGTGGGATTCATTATTGAATTGTTTACAAATTACATTATCGATATTTTAAATTTTGTGTATTATTATTATTATTATTATTATTATTATTATTATTATTATTATTATTATTATTATTATTATTATTATTATTAAAATATTAATTGGCAAATGCACAAAACGTTAAACGATGTTTTACAATAAAGTCAAAACTCAAACTAACGAACGGGTGAATACCGCTCTTAAAATGAGTTAAAATCGACAATATTTAACAGTTGCACTGTCAAAACAACCTTTTCATGATTATGTTTCACAAGTTAAATTTCATTGTGTCGGCTTCATTTTATTACAAGGCCGGATACTAGGCATTGTTATATTTCGAATATTTTATTTCATTTTAAATCCATCACCAACAGAAGCAGACTTCCAATTACAGGTGGCTTACACAGATATATACACAAAATACATAATAAGAGAAAAAACAACAAAGCAAACAACAGAAACGAAATAAAGAAAATACATAATTATAATAGATGCTAGAATATAATATTACAGTTAATATACTGCCAAATGTCAATATAATGATGCAAAATTATTTAAAAACTAAAGTAAAAACATTATAATACACATCTTCATAATTTAAATATCTAAGGAAATACAATGCTTTTTAATATTGTATGAAATTTTTCAATTGTTAAACTGAAATCCAATTGAGAATCACAGTTTAAAGACAGAGAGTTGTAAGTATTACACATAAACAATGGAGAGTTCTTGAAGAAAACAGTTCTAGGAATAGGAATAATAAAAGGTTGCCTATTACGTAATTCTGTTCTTTTACATTGAACTGAAGGAATTTAGGAAATCACAGTTATTCAATATACCGTTAATAGTCTTATAGATTAAAATTTGGCTATTTATTAATATGCCGTAGCTCCAAGCACAGGGATTATATAGAATGACGGAGGACTATATCTTATGTGGATGTAGATTTTGTTACTCTCACAGTGAAAATTAGAGAAGAGAAAACGATTATGGAGAAAAAATATTCAAATCTTAATACTATGTAATTTAAAAAAAAAATTAAAGGAGGGGTCCAAACACGGTAACTCCCCCCCTTGCGTATGCCCCTGAGTTAGAAAGAGTAGAACGATTTTCTGAACCGTTTAGCGGAGTTCAAATCCGGTGAAATTATGAGGAATTTTTGGTGGATAAATTTCGTATCGTTTGTCTTCTCCTTAACCCTATCATAGTTCCACTAATTTTATTAGCTTTTCCATATGAAAATGTGTCCGGCATCGACATTAAGACTGTAACATAACGCCAGCTCATATCTGATCAGCCACTGAGCTGAAACAGATTAAGAGAGAAAACTAACGAAGAAAAAGAAAATAGATTTTCCAGTAAAAATGGCCGCAGTAGTTGATTGAGCACCAAGGAAGCGGAACTGCACCGCCGTGATGTGTTTCATGGCCAGGATGTGCAGCAATGTATGACTCCGTTATGCAGATGTGCTAATTAAAAGTGCGGGGAATGGAAGGAAGCTTGTTACCACAAGATCAAGTGCATGGGATTCAGTCGCAACTCATTTAACGTTTCTGCCTAACTGGCAATAATGGAATGAAAATTACAAGGGAAGTCAACGTTATTGGAGAAAACGTGTCCCACAGACACCATTTGCATCACAAATTTCACAGGAAATACACTTTTCAACTGTGGGCGTTAAGAGAGGAGAAGAGATTATAAATGATCCAGCGATAGTGGAGCAGTGAGTGAGAATTACAGTGAGAAGTCGATGTATTTGGAGAAAACTTGCCTTAGTATTCGCTTTGTGAAATATTTACCTCGGCTAGATCTAAAGTCTCTTTATAATTTTATTGTAACATATTAAATTTTATTTTTGTATTCATATTTGAAGACGACATAAAAAGGCTGTAAGTACCAAAGAGAAAAACTGAAGAGAACAGAGTTTTCTTGAGAAACTGCGAGGACGATCTAGAAGTAATGCACACTGCGCATGCACTTCCGTATCTATGGATATGAGTGGTTGTTATTTATTGTGCTAATAGTGAGAGTTATTCCGAACGATTCTGTGCAAGTTAAATTAAAATTGCTTAAATATTTTTTTTGTGTATAAGCGATTGAAATGGGTGACGAAAATCACATCACGTCACCTTCTTAGATCAAAGATTATCCATGGAAACTTTACGTGGACGTACGCCGCCGGAAATTTATAAATTGCTTCGAGAGAAGTTGTGGTGACTCTACAGTAGACCGTAGTACCATTTCCCGATGGTCTCGACGTGTCTGTGAAGGTCATATTGCTAGAGAAGACAACCAACGCACTGAAAGACAGAAGTCATCACCGGACTTCACTACAGAGATTGCCAATGTTTTGGAAGAAGACAGACGGATGACATGTGCAGACATAGCCCGAGGAAACTGCGCCCAAAAATTCGGCAGAACCGACTACAGCTATTGCAGTCTGGTGTGCTGCTTCTCTACGATAAGGCAAGACCGCTAATCGCCGAGCCAATGAATGCCGTATGACCGATTACAGGTGGGAAACACACTCTCAGCCAGCCTGCAGTCCGGACATGAATCCGCCTGACTATGATGTTTTGCCGAAAATGAAAAATCCACTTCGGAGTCAACTTTTTGGAATGTTAAAAGACCTGAATATAGCTGTGTCCCAATGCATCTAAGACCTAAACTTCAAAGGAAAATTAAGCGGCGTCCGAAAGCTACCACAACGTTGGGAAGCAGCCATAACACTTCAAGGTGACTATTTTGAACGATTTTGATGTAAGTGGATTGAGAAAATAAAATGAGTTCCAATAAAGTAAGTTTGTACATTACTTCTGGAATCGTCCTTGTAGTAATGTGGTGTCATACATTTTTTATATATGTGTGGGAGAAGCTATGTTCAAAATATAATTACAATGTGATATTTTTCTCAGTGGATTGAGCCAAGGACATAGACTCTTTTTTTTCTTGGAGAAACTAATTTTCAAAGATATTGGCATATGCAGCCTTTTTTATGTTCAGTCTTCATTTATGGTTCGCTGTTTTGGTTACTTATGCGGTTCGTGATTCGATTCCCGGAGAGGAAAATGAAAGAGGTTCATTTTCCGTCCATGGGACTGTGTTATCTCAGCGATGGCTGTGTGCCATGTTGATCATACGAGGCTCGCAATGTGTGCCTGTCAAGTGTTGATCCACAGCTTTACACCCTTCCCTACACCGCAATGATAGGAAAGAGGAGGTTAAACAGAAGAAGAAAATCTTAACAATAATTTAATGCTAAATTTCAGTCATTATGACTTACTCATACAAATATTTGCAAATAACATGTTACATTATATTATTTACACTTGAGATATTACATTCGTTGATGTTTTCGCTTTGCGAAATCTTCAGACTATAAACAAACAAAAATATCTAAACCTTAGTTACACATTAAAATATCACAGTTGTTCTTTAGTGAACTGTCCGAAGACAGGTCTGAACCTCACAAGTGATACCAAGAAGGCACCACTTATGAGGCAACTAGCCCAGGAGATAATGGGTAGAATGACCAGTTCCTTTCCCCCTCCATTGCATACAACGCCGACTAGCTACGTATTAGACTAGTCAGACTTCGGATGCATACAAACAATTGTTCTTCCTCTGACATATATCGTCAAGTGAGATGTACTGTCTCATAAAGTAATAATAGATATACATATCAGCCTGAACCTCAATCAGAGAATAACTATGGCTTAAGTTTTATAAATCTGTTCCCATATTAGTCTACCTCATTCTTGGTCTACCAAGATCTCTTAATATTTTCTGTTCTCGTTCATTTTATCAACATGATCTTTCCAATTCAATTTGTCTGTAATTATCTATGTATTTTTCCTGAATCGAAAATATTTCGAGATCTTGTCATTAGGAATTCTTTCTTCACTTGTGCAATGTTTTAACCGAACGGAGAAATATGATTTCAGGCGATGTATTCTTTTTTTAATCTGTCTTCTTTATTATGGAAGATTCTGAGCCGTAGAGCAATGTTGGTAGGCTTCTGCTAAGTCTTTGTAGAATTTTTACTGAGTTTATATAGTTTATTGAATTTAAAGTTTTCTTAATTATTCCAAATATTTGGTTGTATTTTAATACTAATTCTAATTCATTATAAAAGCAAATGTTGTAACAAAAATAATTTAAACTATTAACTTGATTAATTGTCTCATTATTTAATACCATCTTTACTTTTACTGGAGAAACTTCTCAATTTTCCTCTCTATATCTTTTTCTTTTTCCTATGAAATGTACATTCAAGACAGTTAAATGTTTATTTGCTCAATTATTTTATAACATTTTGCAAATTTACTGTACGTAGTTCTAATTGGGCCCTTTCCATTGAAAGCCATTGATTTTGATTTAGAAGTAGAAATTTGGTTATTTATGTCTTTTGAATACTATTTCAGGAAAATAAACTATCAATAGCAATATGATGCCCAACATGAAAGTGGACTGAATAGCTTCGAAACTCATGCTTATTTAACGACAATGTATCAACCGCATGAATTTGGTGCTAGCGAGAAGAGTTCGATTATTCTTCATGTGATTACCAGACATTTGCCTTACAAGTGGGGAAAGCTTTGAATCAATCCAATCGGGATTCGAAATCACACGTGAACGAACCCGGGTCACGTCGGTTCAGGATAATGTACATTAGAAACGTAAATCAGATTGGAATCCTGATGTTGCAAACCAAGCACTTTACCGACTGAGCGCGTATACAGTGTCTGAGAAAAATCTCGAGGCGACACTCTGAAACACGTTATCTGCCGAGACGGACGGTGGGAGCATTCCTATGACGTCATACTCGACTTTCACATTCACCTGCGAGAGTCTACTACTACCCGTCCTAAAAACGTTGACAGCAAGAAACTATGCCAGACCGCGGAAACAGAATTCTCTTTCTTTGTCTGGTTATCTGAGATGCAGACTAGTTGGTAATTTGGAACGGCTGTGTTTAGATGTTATGCAGGAAGGGTGTCCTCTAGAAAGCAAGACTGTTGTTAAACTTTTTTGATCTTATTTTTACTTTCTATTATTTTTCGTTTATTCGCAAAAAATGGAACTATGTGCCTGTCTGTTACTGTGAAAGATGCGCAAGTTTGGATTAGGTAAACATTTGTTTATTTGCAATGGAGGCCGTGATACACCATTTGCTATGAGTCTCACCACATTCTTCTAATGAAAGGAGCTAAACTTAATTACAATACGATGCTCTCTTTCCCTTACATTAACATATATAGCAGTATAGATATATAAGAACATTATATTGCACTGGAAAGAAAGCAGCATAAAATGTATCAATATTTCAAGAAACAAAGAAATTCAGACTATTTTTTTCGCAGATGACCAGATTATAATAGTAGACTTACAGAATACATTGCAAAGATCAATACATCAATTAAAACAATAACATATAGCTATGATTCGAAAATGTCTACTTCGAAGTCAAAATCAATGGCTTTCAGAGGAAAAGATCCAATTAGAAGTTCAGTAAAATTGTACTTAGGTCTACATATACTATCAGAAAATTCCATGAGCTTTAAAACTGTGCAACTACGGTGAATGGCATTTAACTTGTTAGACAATTAATTGTAATATCTCACAGTGCCACCGAACTACTTATATCACATTTATCCATTTTTATACTTTTTACTAGAACAACTCGTTCTTCTCCATCAAATCATAGTCCTCTTGGTGTTTCAACTTTTAGGGTGCTATTCATAGAAATTTCGATAGCCCGCTCTACGAGTGTGCTAAACTAGCCCCGGCTATCGACTGGTTACTTGTACAGGATTCATATCATATCATATCGCTAACACTGGTTTATGAATACGAGAAACGTTAGTTCGCTGATCATCCACCGAAAGCCCGCACTAAGAATGTCTATGAATATGGCCTTTAATGTCGTTTTATATTGTACTTTCTTATAAAGAAGTACTGTTTGCATACTAAGCATTGTATATAATTCGCTGCAACCCTACATAAGAACACATTCTCCTATTCTACGTGTGTTAAAAAATCTACGCAAATCAGGAGATTCAGCGCGGATCATGTTATGGATTTAGACGCAGCCTTTCCTTGTACTTAGGCTACATATCTGCCTCCAAAGCACTGTGCTGACAGCTTGGGCCACGAGATGCCCTAGACCCGAGCTTGTCGCAAACTCACTGACATATACGATTATAAAATTATGTCATAGAAGAAATTACTGTTCTTTTCCGTTATGTCTTTCGTTGTGTTTATCTATCTGTCCACTTTCAGGAAGACCCCGGACGTAACAATTAACATGTCAGATCCGGTACTGTGCGGCCACTCTCCAGTTCCCCACGCTATGTTATTACGGCAGTTTCTCCTAGCAAGAAAGCAAAAGCAAACACGGAAACTGCATGACATCACCAATGTTGTCGAGTAAGTCACAAAACAAATCGCCGCCCCCGATCAACGTTCACTTGCCAATAATATACAATGAGTACTACGTACCCACGTGGTTTTATTAGACTTCCTTATAACAGTGTTGCCACGACCTATTCACGAAAATCAGGAGAAAACTATCGAAAAAAACAGGAGATTACAGTAGATTAATTAAACATGAATTTTCCCTTCGTATTATAATATTAATTACAAAACAGTGTATACTGTAAGAAATAAATGATACTGTTGTATTACTATATAGCACATCCCTAACCAATGAAATGGGACAATTTTCTTAAATATTACTACTGTCATCTTTACTCAGTATATGTAAATAAGTCATGAAATTTTGTTTTTACACAATAATGTCTCATTGACAATGTTTCGCATTAAAATGTATTAATCAGGAGTTTTTCGTTTGACAAACTATTTTCGATAGAACGAGATTTATTTTAAAGATGACATTAAAGACAGTACTGCATTAGCCGCGATTATGACAGACGAAAAATTATGCCTTTTCCAGTTTTTGCATAACTACCTTTTAAACTGTTCATAATTTTCCCACTCTGATTTATAATTTGGGAAGGAGTATTTACTTTTCTTTCTTGCTGGGACACTTGCACTCATTTTAAAAGATCACTGTGCACAATATGTAACACAAAAATACCATTACCTACATTTTACTCTCTCACTGTTTCACGTGTTCTTGCTCTTTAAGCATCATTGTGGCGACGCGTTATGAGCAGGGAGCCACAACGAGCTAGAAGAATATTCTTACTTCTAGCTCGTTGGGGAGACAAATGAAAAAAAAAAATGTTTGACTTTTGTATAAGATGCAAAAGTAATACATGGTGACATAATATAATATGTAATAAATTGTAAATCCGGGCATAGAACCAGATGCCAAAAACGAAGGAGAAATTCGGACTTTTGACAAAAAAAGAAGTAGAGCAGTGGATTCAATGGAAAAACAGGAAATCTCCTGCTTAATCAGTAGGTATGGCAGCACTGCCTTATAAGACAGTCGCGTGTGGTCTATGTCTGAATTTAGCTTTAATAAATTATATATGTCTGATACGATTCTGACCAAACTTAGTACATAAATTGAAGGGTTCAGAGCCATAGTGAGTCAAGCGCCATTTATTAAAAACGGATAAAACAAGAGTTAAAAATAAGTGATTACCATAATTTAATGAAACATATAGCAAGTAATATAAAGTATGCATATTAAAACTAAATGATATGTCAATCTTCATTAAACTATGGCATTTACTTAACTTTAAACCTTGCTTTCTCCGTTTTTAATAAATGACGCTTGGCCCGCTATGGCTCTGAACCCTTCAGTTATATTAGTGCAGGCCCTATTATACGGTATCTCAAGGTTGCAAATGCGATTCCTTAAGTGTAAAAACTGGGATCAGGAAAATGTATCAAGTTTGATAGACAATCTTATTATCTTCTTTTTCTACATCTACGTCCTTGCATAAAATCGAATCCTCTATTTGTTCCGGTGCTCAGCTTTTTTTGTAGGTCCCACTCTTACCACTGTGTGCCAATTATACATGTATCTACTTGAACAGTAATGTCTGTGTGTGTATATTTAACCGTAATGTCCATCCAGAAGAGGTTTTCATTGGACTGATAAGTGATGACACAACCAACTTTATTAACTTGTTTCTATCAGCTTTTGTCTGCAATTGTTTAATCCAAAGCCTTCTCAAATTGATGTACTGAAGCATTAAAATTTCCCTTTATTCAATACACATACATTGCCAAAAAAAGAGATAATTAAAAAAAATAGTAGTTTATAAATGGCAGAAAAAAGTATGATTTTTTACGTACTGAGACCAGAACAATCCAAAAATGGGGAAATAAGTACATGCTGCCATTAAAAAAACAGACTCCTTGGCACATCTTTTATAAATGAAAAGCACAGTATTTGAAAACATGCTCAAAATATTCCTTCTTTGACACTCTACAACTTTTGTATAAATAGCTTCTTCATAAAATTATAAATAAAGTTACAAGCATTGTTCTATACTTTTACTCACTCTGTATAGGACACGTAATGAGAAAGTTAGATAGGGGAAGTATTACACTAAATATTTTTTTTTTTTCAGTATACGACAGAATAGAACAACATAAACAAATCTGGAAAGAACAGTATGAAACAATGAAAGAAATAAGGATTCCAAAAAAAAGGCCTTGTAATATAGACCTAAAGATAGAATGGAATGTCAATTAAATTATAGAACTAAGGTCGGAACGGATCGATAGACCTAATTCTTGAAGGATAGGTAGGAGGCGGGAGTATTATTCGAAAGTTTTGTGTACCAAGTCCGCAGCTGCGATTAGAACGCGAGGATACTCCCATCACTCCACCGATTCTCTATCAGCTCTTCCTTTTCACAGTCACGTGTGAAATTACCCGACCTTGACGACTAACACGTCCTTTGAGTGACTTTATACTTGACCGACCACTTGAGGTGAAAACATTAAGATAGGAAGAAATATCATTTAATTATAATAAAACTGTATCATTTTTCATTTAACTTCCATATATGAAATGAAACTATAAACCGGAAAGTTACCCAAGATCGAGAAATAATCGTACCTTACTTGGTACAGCAGATGTGTAAAGTATTAAAAGCAATTAATTCCTTCGCAAGACGACCTCCGTTGGAATTTAGTCCTAGTACACTTGAGTTGCTGCGTTTCATATGTAGACATTATCTTGCTTCACGTTACGAGAGCGCGTACCAAGGCAAACCACTTCGATCCTGTTGAGATGATAGGTCCTGGATGGTGTCATTTTATATTAGAGGCTAACTTGCAGTCACGATCTCTTACGTACACCTCTTTCCGGAAAACAAAAGCAATAGTTCGTTTGTATGAGTACAAAAGTAAGTGTTTAGCAACGGATTACTGTGCAAGTCCAAATAAAATGTGATATAAAATCTATTTATTAATATTATAGTCGTACATTAAAAGAGGGATAAGAGAATTCCTTCTAATTTCATTACACATCTATTAGTAAACCTAATATTGAATCTTAAGTCGCGTTTTATTTTATTAAATACAATTGTAATTGAACTATAGAATCAATCTTCTCATATGGCGTGGAATGCATGTTTGTTTGCAATGCGTAAAGGGAGTCCATTTCACTCAGAAACGTGTCATGAAATTAAACGAGTTTATAAATCCTACTGCGAGAGAATTAAAAGAGATATCCAAATAAACAAAATTGCACTTCTTAGAGAGTATAGGGACGAACGTTTCCCATATACGCAGTCGGAGCGATGAGTCATTGCTTTAGGAGTGTCGATGGTAGCGACAGTGTAGAGCAATGTTTTCCAACCTTTTTTCGTTTCGGAGAACCCTAGAAACGTTTAACTACACCTCGGGGAACTCCGGCAACCTGACTCGTAGTGTATTCCCTGGGCCAAGTATAAACTTGTTGTACAGTATGTGATTCTTATCACAGGTAAGCTTATTACAGTTTGAAAATAATATTAAATAATACTTCCTTAATAATGCTATTCATAGAAAGACATTCACTTTCAAGTTATATCTTACAAAAGCATTTATTAATAGAAGTTATAGGCCACCGGCACAGCCCAGTCGGCTAAGGCGCTTGCCTGCCGATCCGGAGTTGTGCTCGGGCGCGGGTTCAATTTCCGCCTTGGGCTGATTACCTAGTTGGATTTTTTCCGAGATTTTCCCCAACCGTAAGGCGAATGTGAGGTGATCTATAGCGAATCCAAATACCATCACGCTATCACCAATCACCACTAAATAACATCGTAGTAGATACAGCGTCGTTAAATAACCATGTAAAGAAAAGAAGCTGTTTTTTTTATATATTTGGGCAAAACCAGTTTCCTCCTGGACGTCTCGCACATTATGTTGGTAATTAGTAGATTAGTATGATCTAATATTAAAATGTATTTTGTCTGACAACATGAAATTCATGTCTTTGATTAAGCAGATTACGATTCACGGGACCTAACCTAAAAATGTATTTTGCTTGATCACGTGAAATAATTAGTACGGATTCCGAAAACGGAATACCATTTTGAAATATATAATAATAATAATAATAATAATAATAATAATAATAATAATTTATTTATTTAATCTGGCAGAGCTAAGGCCAGTAGGCCTTCTCTTCCGCCCAGCCAGACTCTAGGTATAGGTATAGGTATAGGTATAGGTATAGGTATAGGTACCCTTCTTAAAATATATACTCCTAAATCGCTACCATGCTATTTCCTCTATTGGACATTTTAATAAAATTCTGTGCATTACCCACGTGCATGTTCCATATCAAGTAGGTCCATAAAGTTATATCTTATTTAATTATACTTACCTGAATATAGTGTTGAATTGAAATCACGACACAACACAACTGAATTATGTATTGATATTAATATTAATACCAATATCGTTAATTAACTACTAATTACGTTCAAATTTCACAAGCTATACAGTAGAGCATCGATTATCCAAATACCGATCAACCGAAACATCGGTTAACCGAAAGCGTTCCAGACGCAAATTCAATATTTCAGTGTTTAATGTCAGTGTTTCTTTGTCTCTTACTGCTCCTATGACACTGGTACAATTTGTTTTCGTAAATGATCGGTTATTCGAAAAATCAGTTATCCGAACATCCCCCGTCCCGAATTGTTTCGGATAATCGCTGCTGTACTGTATATAGTTATACTTCCATTTCATCAGTTTCCTTCACTGCAAACCAAAATTCTTGCTGCCAACATAACAGTCAGAAAATAACTGCCAGTTGTAGTATTTGTCAGTACTCGAAATTCGAAACAAAGTTGGTAAAATGAAATTCAACCTGACACTTAGAAAATCACTATAATTCACTAGAATATGTAGTAATAGGGAAAAATGGTTTGGTTTCACCTTTAGGGTAATAACACAGACTAGTATATACAGTCACGAAGCTCAATTCGTAGTAAATATGCATCCATAAATAGTTGCTAACCACTAGGATCGCTACTGTCGCCTGATTACAAACAATACGAAATAGTACCTGCACAGTCTATTGTTTCTAGTACCCTCATAAACTCAAGCTTCGTGATTGAATATACTAGACTGTTGTATTAAGTAAGCTGATCCGGACTATAACAATTGTCCCATATAAGGCGCACGATGGGCAAATATAAGCCTGCATATATTCATATCAGGTCCTGCCCTCGAAAAAAACAGCCAGACATTACCAAAAGTGGCATAAGAAAATCGCTGTTATTTCAGTTTTATGTGCAACATTAATTGTAATTTAACTTTGGAGTATCCATCGCTGTGAAGTAACGGTTAGTATGTCTGGCCGTGAAACCAGCGAGTCCGGGTTAAAATTCCTCTTGGAATAAGTCCTCTGGTTGAGGTTCTTCCGGTATTTTCTCTCAACCCATTAAGAGCAGATGCTGGGTAACATTCGGCGCTGGACCCTGGACTCATTTCGCTGGCATTATCACCTTCATTTCACTCAGACGATAGATAACCATCGCAGTTGATAGAGAGTCGTAAAATAAACCGTCTTCTCAAACTGTTTTGAGTATACCTTACTGATATAAAAAGCTGTCATTAACAAATTTCCGTGAAGTTCATTCTATATTCAATATTATTTACACTAAAACTTCATCTTTTTTCGCGTTAGCAAAATGTAAATATGACAGCTAGGATAATAAATTTGCAAATGAGTAAATCAAACAAAAGCAAGTCGCTTATGCTAATACATAAGCCATTAAGTCTTAGAAATGAACAGAACAATTTTACTAGTGTTAAATAAACTACAAACTATCTAGTGTGAACGAAGTTACCAGAAAACCAGGATTGCTTCATCTAGGGTGACACAGAAGCCCACATACTACTGAGCGCTCGAGTTATCGTGAAAGTGAATCATTTTATTAAACAAATGAATAACTAGTGCGGGGTCCGAGCTGAGTAACCACGGACACCTAAGACAACAATGAGGTAATGCAGCAGAAGAGAATGCAAGGTAAATATGAGTAATTCAAAAACCATGAACCCATGAATTTCGTGAGGAAATCTTTATTATTCTTCGAAACTATGACGTCATACTGAGACCTTTTGCACCTTACTGACATCATAGTTAAGAACTGGCGACCTCCAAAAATAATATGATGACTGCATCTGGAGAGCAGAGCTATGGCTCTGACCCTTGAGGGCAACTACATTTATTGCACTACCAAATCTGTCTATGGGAACTGGTTTTGTATTGTTGATAATTTTTGCAGAGCACTGAACAACTAAGTCACTAGCAGTGCCGCCTACAGGCAAGACGGATACCACTCGAGTTTGGGAGGGGGAGGCTGGCCCGATTTTTAAATATTCTTTAGGGAGAAGAAGACAATGAATATTCACACAAATGTTTTACATGGAAGAAGAATTCCATTAAATCATATTTTATTGAAATAGTAATTATATTGTCAATAAGTTTAAGACTAGCCTAAAGGATCTGATGAACGTGGATTCAGTAAACTAAAGTTGATCAAGAATCACTTGCTAATATGTTAAGTAAAAAGAACTTAGCAATCTAACAATTCTATCCATTAAACATGAACTGACTTTAAAGGTCCACTTTAGTGAGGTCATGGAGAAATTTATATCTGTTAAAGTGAAACGATTCAAGATGCTGTCTGCTTTAACCCCTTCAGGCCTGATGTACATTATAGTGTACATTGTTTTTTGTTTTTTTTTTTTTTCCTTTTTTTGGAATGTCTTCGATACTTTTGAATAGTTTGAAAAATTCAATGTGATAGAAATGGAGAATATTATTTTAAATATACCTGAATTAAAAATAACATTTAAAATTTTGGGGCCCCAGGAGTCAAAATTGTTCCCAAATTTTGATTTTCTGTGAAGACTTGATTTGGGAATTTTGGATCCCAAGAATGATTATGTGACCAGTTTTTTTTTTTTTCAATATTGTTTAATATAAATTCAGGTCTGAAGCGGTTAAAATCTTAAACAATTAGAATTAGATTCTGACTAAAGCATCCTACTTCTCAAGAGCTTCTACAAGTGTGATATATCAGTTACAATACTACTGCACTGTTTGGCGAATATAGACATAGTTTAAAATATGTGGCAAATGAAAAGATAGGCTACGCTTAGTACGGCATAAGAAACTATAAAAAGACATCTCAACAGATTGCATGACCTAAGATATGGAAGGGTATTTAATATTATTATTATTATTATTATTATTATTATTATTATTATTATTATTATTATTATTATTATTATTATTATTATTATTATTATGAATGTGTTCACAGCTTTTTAGGAAATATAGGACAGTTTTAATAAAAGTTCCACATCTTAATACAAAGTAAGTAACACTTGCATGAAGTCTCACTTCAGAAGTTAGAAATGTCCATCACAAAAACAGAAAAAAATCTGTTATTTTCATACGGCATTGCAATAATAAAAACACCAAAACTGGGACTTAAAATATTAAGAGAAGGTTTAAGTTTGTGAATATATGCTTTTTTTGGTCTCATTTTAATTATCTTGCGTGGTCATATCGCGATTGTTTGATGGTAACGGCACGTTGTTATTTGGTGTCCATTTTGTGCCATCTAGCAGGCGTGTATTTCCGACGTATTTCCATCTATTACTCGACCAAGGCCAGTGGAGTCCTGCAGCCGCAGCGCCACAGCAAAATCATTACTGCTCCTGCGTTTGTAGAGCTTCATCGCTATAGTTCACATTACGCCCGCGGCTCCACTCGCCTCTAGTAATACCAGTAAGTACTCGGCGTTACAGTCCATGAACACCTATTCATATACAGTGGAGCTACACAAATAGACACAGCAATGATCCGTGTGCGAGACGATGTACGAACTCTGTCTTTCTACGGAGTACTGCGGACATTGGTAAACTTAAGGGCTGTACAATGTTTTTTTTTATGGCGTGCGGACCAAACATAAATAATTAACGCACATAATTTTTAAATAATATATTGTAATATATGCAAAATATATAACAAAACAAATCCGTGATTAAATATAATATATACGTAATACATCTGAAATATAAAACAAACTTCTGGAGGAAGAACTCCCTAAATGTATCTACAGGGCTTTCATTTCAAAACTTCCCACTTTAAATAACTAGTTGATTAAATTGAATTCAATTTAAACAAAAAAACACTTAAATTTAGATATTGAGGGGAGGTCTTAAACCAGGCTTAATTGCATTTTAGATTTCACCTCCCACCCCCAGCCACCCTCACTTTGAAATTTCAGATGGCACCCCTATAATTTTATACTTAAATATGAAAGAGCATTCAATTGTTTATACACCACATTCATTTGTTTTCGCATCTTTTCTTTTCTATCGTCGCCTGGCAACTTGGATTGTTGTTATTTTTTATTAGAGCTGAAGAGAATAAATCTACAAAAACTTATTGAGGATAGTACGGAAAAAAATCATGGCAGCAACTCCACCAAGAAAGCGTAAAGCGTGCTTCGGGAGTTTTCCCTACTGTCGTTCTGTTCTTTCAGATTTAACCGAAAGAAAGTAATGAAGGAATAAAATTATGCTCACGAAGACAAAATTATAAATAGGATAGCAAAATTATTAGGAGTAAGTATTCTTAAGCATACATGTCATGGTTATATTCGGTTTTCGGAATTAGTACTAATAATTTCATGTGGTAAAACAAAATACATTTTTAGGTTAGGTCTCGTGAAGCAATTGTTTAGTCAAACCAATGAATTTCATATTGCCAGACAAAATACCTAACATGTTGATCTCTTTCTCGTAATAGTTGTGTTGATGTAGCCTATTAAATTATTTTAAAATGGTGTATGCCCTTCAAGAGAGAACATAAATCATCCTTATTGATTATATTTAGGAAATTACACAAAATTAGCCATGTTTTTGTCCTACAATCAACTGATAATAACAAAGCTTCTTATAATCACTACAGAATGCCTCGTATTTAGATTAATTTTGTTTTATCCCATGCACTGCTCTGATCAAAATGTCAAATTTTTTAGCGATAGCTCTGATTGATTCACCTCTTTTAAACCGTTCCAATATTTGTAACTTCTGCTTCAACATAAGTAGGCCTACACATTTTTTGTTCCCTGCCATGCTGCCAACGTGTATGAGTATCTGCACACTACTGCACTGGTTCAACTGGTTAGCCCTGTGCAGCGCGGAATAGGCTCCGTTGACTTACCTTGTATCGTGAAGTACACGACAGTGAGCGTCTATTTGTGGAGTTTCACCACAGTCTACTATATACAGTCACGAAGCTTGAGTTTTGAGGGTGCTAGAAACAATAGACTGTGACGTACTATTTTGCATTGCCTGTAATGAGGCGATATTAGCGATCCTAGTGGCGAGCAACTATCTAATGTTTGCATATTTACTACGTATTGAGCTTCGCGACTGTATATACTAGACTGTGGTTTCACTGTATCGCCATCTAGTGGTCATACCTGAACAGTTTGAATACATGTCCGCCGTGTACAGTAGACTATACAACTGTGGATTCAAAACTTGCGAATGAGTATCTGCATCTCTGTTCATAGTGAAATTAGGAATCAAGCCTGCATTTGCCTTTTGAAAAATTTAGATTCGAGGAAACAACTAAAAATCACGATCTAATTGACAGGCTCTAGAATTTGAACCCGGTACCTCCCTAGTATTTACCACTGAACTAACTCGCTGGGTCGGTGAATATATAATAGAAGTAAAAAATAAATAAATAAAAAGATAACTTGCATAAAATCTAGTTATGTGTGTTTCAGTAACCGACACCCTGTTTGCAGTGCATGCAACCCTGACTTACAATTGCACAGCATTTAAGTATTAGCTGATTTATTATCCTAGGAACAAGATTAATTAACGTAAATTGTGCTTGCGTAATCCGAGGCAGTAAAATACTTCTAATATCAGTATGTAGTCACTTACAACAACGATAGAGTGGGTTAAATAACAACGAGGTAAATTTTCGAAAACAAGTGGACGTAAACACATACTACGTAGAAATGTGTACCTCGTGTGTAAAGTACTAGGCTTACGTCAGTATGTAATAAATTAAAACTTCTTAGCTTTGAAATAATGATTGTTTTGTGAGCTAAGAATACGTATAAGCTATTGAGTTTTGTTAAATGTTGTAGGAAGATGATGTTTGTGAAGTAATAATAAAATAAGCTGACTCACCCGTAACGTAGTTTGAGAAAGAGAGAGAGAGAGAGCCAACACTTGCAGTCTGTACTTACCTATAAACATAGAAGGTAAATACATAAATTAGCAAACATGCAACTAAACAAGACGTGTCAAAAAGAAATATAACATTACATAATTGCAAAAATCACATCAAAGAAAAGCATTACATGAATGTAAATAGTACAATATAAATAATTATGACGAAAATAGTCTTCTTGAAGATGTAAAACTACACAAAAATGTTATGTCTGTAATTTTTAGGTTTGCAATTACGTTTTTATTCTGAGCATTGAGGCTATTTAATTTATCAAATAGACAGTATTTTGTTTTTGCATGATCGTGTTTTTGTTGTATTTACAGCTATTGTTGTTAGGCCTTGAAAGTCACAATTCCCAAACAGAAACTTGTTGCTAGGGAAACCATTCTTCGTAACATTAACCTATACTGAAATAGACCCATTACAGTGCATTTATTGTTACTTAGTTACTATTACAGTGCAGTTTTTCGAAGGCTTTGAAATAATATTGCTCTAAATTTAAATGCAAAATATATTGCTGCGCAACAATCGACACCATAAGGCCAGGACCGGTATTGCTGATGTCCTCAAGCGTCGCGGATGGGAGATATACGAGGAAATCCACTGCGTTTCATCCTTAAATTCGAACAGAAGAGCAGATATTGTAGCCATCCACAGGACTCAATGTAAGGGAATAGTTCTTGATCCTACAATCCGGTTTGAGAGGGATGTCCTGCAGGCACAACACGTTTATGAGGAGAAGAAATCCATTTATGAGTCCTGCATCCCATACCTAAGTGACAAATATAACATTCCCACTAGTCAGTGGAGTGTTTCTGGTCTTTTGTTTGGTGCACGTGCCACACTTTCTAAATTCACATGAAATATTTTAAAAGCACTCGGTCTGCGATTTTTTGAAATTCAAAAAATTTTATTGGATATTCTTAAGGATTCAATCCAAATATTATATTACCATTTATATTTTGGCCATTGATGATTCTATTGGGTTTGCATTTCTCTGGATGTTTTACTAAACAATTCCTGCATTTAACCTTTTTTTCTTTCTAAATTATTCTGTATATTCTGGATCTTTATGGTCACCCTCATTGAGGGCAGATTATTTTGTTAAAAATAGTTGTTGTGTAATTTTAAAAATTTGATAGTGCAAAAAATTTTGTACAAGACACGTTTGTGAAGTTCATTACAAAATCACTTTCCAACCTTGTATCGTACTATACTAGCCTATTCTTAGCGAACTCGAACACGACCTATTCAACACTCGGATGATAATGCAGTGTTATAGACCAGCATGCGAACAGTTCGCGTGGGCGTACGGCCAGCGCGATCAGTTGGGTGTCTGGCGAAAAGATCGCACATATAGGGTTGATCGCTCAGTCGCCTCATCTTCCCCAAGCTGATGGTACACAATCTTAACTGTCCTGTCATCTTTCTTGACATGTTAATTTCAAGCACCCATATTCTACGTACAGCATTTCTTCCTGTTAGGAAAAAAATATGTTCTGGACAGAGAGAAAAATATTATATTTATAATATTCTGTGGTATCACGCTGTACATTAAGTTCACAAGATATCTCGGTTTTTACAATACATTTCATCATCCAAGGCTGTTGCTGCTACAAGAAAATGTTCTTCTTCAAATTGAGAGGTATCCATGTTCGTCGAGATGCTGCCCTCAGAAAACAGTTCGGTCGCAGAGTTTTCGCGTTGGTGTGTGCCTAAAGTTCGCAAATAGTTCGTGTTAAGGTGCGTATTCACGTAGCGAACGAACGAACGAACGAACGTCAAACGAATGCATTCTCTAATTGAAATCGGAACGTGTGGACGACGCAGCAAAGGAAACCGATCATTTGGTTTGCCTTCGGTAGTAATCCGTCGTTTGTCGGTACATCAAAGGAAGTTGGTATTCGTTGATTTATAATACATTTCTACTTTATCTATCAAATATCTCTACTCATTCATATTGTTCTAAAGAAATATTTGCGCTATCAATGGAGATGTGGAGCCATAGAGATACAAGTTTTCAAATTAGGGACAGTGGTAGAGCCACAAACAGCTAACCAATTACTGCATGAGGACAATTAAAACAGAAACAGAATTTTTTCACGACGCGGAGTTTCCGACTTTTTGAAGGAATTTATACTAGGGAGTTTATTTTTTTATTAATACATCGGGAAGTCCACCGTTGTGGCTAAGGGGTTAGCGAATCTAACTCCGAACCCAGCGGTCCCGGGTTCGATTCCCGGTGAGGTGAGGTGCCTGAGTGAGATTTTTTCGGGTTATTCTCTCACTCCTGTGGATGAATATCAGGTAACTTTATCAGGCGATTGGAACCCCACTCATCTTCGCCACTTCCATTCCTCCCCCATCATCCTTTCCTCATCATCCCGTTTCTGGTTTTCCAGATCACTCTACAGGCTGCCTCCCGGAACTACTGGCTCTCTCGACCGGCCTCCGTGGAATGTAGATAAGCGACGTTGGATGGCTTCTGAAACAAGCACCCGAGGCGGACCTACTCGGGGGAGGAGTTTCGCCTCGACCGACAGGGGGGCCTTGGGGGAATTTGCCGAAGCAGGAATGGTATATGGATTTCTGTTGGCTGTAGGGACCGGTTGTTAGAGAATCATGTGGTTGGGTTGATGCGCGTAGGGGATCTGTGGGACGCAACTCATTCCATATTGAGGGTTAGCGCAATAGATCTCAACACGTCGCAGTGCTGAGCCATCCGTGCTCCCCTCAGTTAAATTCCATTCCATTCCAATACATTGGGAATCGACAGGGTTAAAACTTTCGAACTTCGGATCCAGTGTAAATGTTGCAACCATTGGGTCACCAAGGACGACTGAGAATATTCTTTCAACTGTCATTCTTCTGAGTCCGTTCCATTTAATCTCTCTAATGACCATTAAGCTGTTGTCATCGCTTCTACATCCAGTGTCAAATTATCTAGACACTTGTATCATCGTACATGGAACAAGTCATATCAGAGTTGGTCATGGCCGGGTTGCATCACAGTGTTTGCCTTGGATAAACATGACAGAAATAACACAAATAATCGGCATATCATTACACCTGCAATTTGACTTACGCGTGAAAACATTTCAGGGTCGCGTAATTGCGGACTAACATATGGAATCAAGGTGAAGGACCGCTTTTTGCCCTCACCGAAATTGGTCCAGCACTTACGTAACACAGCTTCTTCGGGACTGAGTTATAGCGTCTTAAAAATCTGCTAAAGTAACAATTTGCTTTCATCAAAGCGTTCAAATTTTCTACACGCAATCTATATTAATATCTACTCAGAGAAGAATTTTCAAATGAACTTGTGCAAAAGAGACATAAGAAACTTTATTTTTAGCTGCTGTAATGAATTTATACCTATATTACACATTCCATTCTGTGTCGATGGGTGTTTTGGAACTAATTCACAGCATCACATGACTGCGTTTGGTTGCCATAGATACAATAGACGCAGCTGACTCCCTCCTCAGAAAATGGCACTCGTATATCAAATTACTACTAAACATCATTTGAGAGATTTTCTTGTATCATTGTTGGCATCATGGGAATTTGGTATGTTAGCAACAACATGAAGAGACTATAGACGATGTTACTGCGCCACACGAAGAGAGATTTCCTGAAGTTTCACTTTTATTTGTATTGGATATCGTTAAGCCGAACTGCTAGAGTTCCATCTTAGAATATAAACGTCGATTCAGTATTCGTAAGAGAATCGCCGAGTGCGATATCAGATTAATAGTCCTGAACTTCTTACATTTCTTGGGATTATTTTTCTTCGATATTGGAATCAACACTTTATCCGTAAAATCTTCATGCCATTCGCCTTTTTCATATATTTCGTTGCATAATGATAGAATTTGCTTCTTGTTCTTCACCCAAGCATTGCGCTAATTCAATAGAGATTCCATGAACTCCTTACACAAAGAAATTCGTGTTCAAATTTGGGCAAATTCAGGTAAAATTTTTGATGGACAAATCGATAAGACAGTTTAAAAGGAAAACAACTAAAATGCAAAGTTTTGAGATAACTGCATTTTAAAGTTTCATATTGTAATGAAAGTGAAAAATCCAATTAACATCATTCTAATTGGAACTTGTATATAAGAAACATCATTAACAGAATTTGGAGTAATTTCAATTATCGTTGGGTTTTTCACAGCAACATGAAACTTTAAAATGCAGTTACTGTATCTCAAAACTTTGCATTTTGAGTTGTTTCCCTTTCGAACTGGCCCGTCGAAATGATGTATTTGGAACAGTTCCTTGAGGGATAGGCTATTTCCGTTTCCTCTTTCATAATTTCTCTGATTTTGATTTGACCTTCATACAATAATATATAAATCGTCTCTTCATGATCTAGGCCCATATAAGATGGCAACGTTATCTATCACTTGGACAATTTTTACACAGATTGAATGCTTTGGTTCAAAACATTAGTGACATACCGCTAATAAAAATTGGTATTTGTGTCTGTAAATGAAAATTTTTATTACAGGATTCCCAAGACAGATTTTGATAAATAATGAAAATAAAAGCGATTTTCTTAAATAAAGCAATATAGTGAAAGCTAAAGTTCTCTGATGCGCACTGAGTTAAGGAGATAAGAGAACCCATTCTTTCTTGACCTCAATACCAGTAGGAAATAATGTGGACAACAATATATTCCGCCATATTTCACCCCGAGAAAAAGCCAGTCCTCTATTTTAAGGGATCATCAGTGGCAGCCGAAAGAGATCTGGTAGTTACAACAAGATGGAAAACTGGGCTTGAACCATATCTCTTCCGGTCCGTAACCTATCGCTTTAACAATTGACTTGAGTCTACTTCAAAACAACATAGCGCCACAAGAAATTCGTATTTTAATTCCATATGCAATGAACATAGAATGTTGAAATATGATTTTTTTATTTCATTTGTTGTATAATGAAAAATTGCTTGTTTTTTTATAGAGTAAAGGATGGAAATATTGCGACAAGCGTAATAATGTGATAGTTCTTTTTGAGAATTTATTACAATTTTACTGAGCGACAGAAGGACCGGTTTTGTGCACCAACTTGTTCACGAACATTCCCTTAATACGTTGACGTAAAAAACCGATCTTTCTCTTGCCCAGAAAAATTGTAATAAATTCTCAAAAAGAATTATAACAATATTACTCATATTACAATATTACCAACCTTTACCCTATAAGAAAATAAATTCCAACCTCACAAACAGTACGAAGCCGATATAGATTGTAATGTATCAAAGTGACTAATTTAATATGCCAATTAATAAAGCCAATTAATTTTCTCACTAGCGATCGCGTGAAGCTGCATTACCTGAAAATGCATTTGAACGTATTTGTGCCCACTACATACGGTTAATCGACGACAAGCGATTGGTCTCCTTGCGTCAGTCTGTAAATAATATTAGCTTACGTGAAATTTATTACAGGGGAAGGGCTTGTCAGCATTTGATCATTGTCCAAATATTAAAATCTGTCAAAAGTTAGACAAAACTGTAACCGAAACTATGGAAGTTCTTGAACAAGTGTATGACAAAGATGTGGATTATGGTGCGGTGCTTAAGTTGCACAAACTTTTCTCGAAAAGATATCTTCGGCACAGAAAGTCTTACAGTTACAACGCAAACCCTTTGGCCGACTAGGAAAAAATGTTTATTTTTTTTTATCGAGCTGTTTTCAGAAAATGTGGTGATGCTGGCAAAAGTGTATCTTAGCTAGAGAGAGTGCTTTGAAGGTAGATATATAGGATAAAGTTTGGTAATATTGTGATACTAATAATATTATGGTAGTTCTTTTTGAGAATTTTTTACAATTTTACTGAGCGAGAGGAAGATCGGTTTTTTTGCTTCAACGTATTACGGGAATGTTTATGGACAAGTTTCTGCACTAAACCGGTCCTTCTCTCGTTCAGTAAAATTGTAAAAAATTCTCAAAAAGAACTAACATAATATTCTTAGTATCACAATATTAACAACCTTTACCCTATTAGCTGTCACGATTATGTCTCAGTGTGTTTACCGTAGCTGAAGTGCATGAAATTATGGTTCTACCGCATAGTGTTAAATTAAAAGCGATTTACATGCCCCGGTTTTTAGTCTCAATTATTCAGTGAAATTACATTGATAAGAAATTAGTTGAACAATCTTGCTGGGTAGTATTCGCTCGAAGAGATGACTCGTATCTGCTTACTACTTAGCTGATTAAGATTTAATCAGGATTTCATTTTTCCCTTTACTCAAAATACAGTAGTATTTACTCATAATAATTCTAAGTAGGGTACTCTTAGCCTATTATGCTCACTTCATATTTACATTATTCGTCTTTTATTTCTCTCAGGTATTAGTAGGTACTAAAATTTATATGATAACGAATGAACGAGAGATTCAACGCGTTGAACTTACTCTGGAAAACCGACGAGTAAGTTTCTATGAATTGGCGAACAAAGTAATATTACGGACCAAATTATTCACCGACATCTGAACTTTCAGACTTACCACAACCAAAAATGATTAAAGTAAAGTGATCTGAGAAAAAAAGTAATGACTGTCGTTTTTGAGACGTTAAAGAGTCGTTTTAAATCGGCATTCATTAAGATGAATAAACAATAAATGAAATATAGGGTAAAGGTTAGTAATACTGTGATATGAGTAATATTGTGATAGTTCTTTTTGAGAATTTATTACAATTTTACTGAACTTTAGAAGGACCGTTTTTGTCCAGCAATTTGTCCACTAATATTCCATTAATACATTGACGCAAATAGCCTATCTTACTCTTGCTCAGTAAAATTGTAATAAATTCTCAAAAATTACGATCACAATATTACTCATATCACATTATTACTAACCTTTACCTTACTCTAGTTGTCTTTTGAAAGAATCCACAAGTTTCAAAAGAGGTGGAAAATTGTCTAAAGTCTTCATCGTCCTTTTATAATAACGTCCGTCCTTACTGAGCCGCAAAAAATCAAATAAGATACCCTTACTGAATCTGGCTAGTAACTGCTGTCAAATCCTTCATGTAGCTCGGATAGGCCTATTCCCCGTGTGCATATCACTTGTTTGAACAGCTAAAGAAAAGCTTAGGAGACAAGACATTTGCAACGATTTACATAATGTCGAAAGAAATGTGAAGATGTTTATACAACCAACCAAAGATGTCATTTGAAGAAGGGATACAAGAAGATTCGTTGTCGCTGGCAGATGTCGAAAAAATAATCGGTGTTTTAATTTTTCCATTTATGTGTCATTCACAAGTAAATTAAATCCGAATAAAATTGAACACCATAAGTAATTTCCTTCATGCAGCTTCAATCAATCCGTGATGGGAACAGCCTATGAAGAACAGAGGCCTATCACCTACTGCTGGCCTCATGTCCACATGCCTCAACAGAATTAAACGATCATCCAACCAGAATGGTGGTATCGTGTGGTCAGAATAATGACTCCCTTCCCTACGTTATACATACTGCTGTTGATTTTTGAAACCGGATTTCGCTCCGTTTCGTAACGCGCGCCAAATTCATCACGATGCTGGGCTCGTACCGGTCCGACTGGCCGAAATTCCATGAAAAAAATTCCTCCCCCATAGGACTCGAACCAGCGCGCATTCGGTAATGCCGAGTCCTAGACATGGTGCTTAGACCAAGACGCTACGGTGCGGGACCTCGATGCAGCTTAATGCAGCTTAATTACAGAAACAATTATTACCAGTATCATAATGTTGAAATTTCCCTACCTATTGATATTAAAATGTAATTTAATTGTCATAAACACCTGAAGCTGCTCATCATTTATCCATCAAAACTGAATTTAATTCTTTAAGCACTATAACAATTGCAACAGATGTTTCAGATTCTTAAAATTATTGCACTAATTTTAGCACATATTAAAAAGTCTTCAATGTTTCCAATGTGACCTTCGTGCATGCCTCAAGCGATAATGAAAAATTGGAGAGTGGACTGTATTTTATCATCATCCCTTCATAATCATTGTCATCAACTTTAGGTATTAAACTGTTTAATCTGTTTCCGTTCCCACTTTCATATATGAACCAACAATAGACATTCACAAATAGACACTTTGGTTATGTGATCAGCATGATTTCTTACAATAACGCATGACAATAATATAAAGGAACGCACACATTCAACCAATATGCAAGGAAAATGTCTTAATTTGAATATAGTGGACTCGCTAAGTTCGACTGAACAGAATTGAAAGTTCAGTCCAATAAGGGAAGTGGGTGTGGCAAGTGAAATAAATACAAATTCTTATTGGTTAGCCATTAACGAATACAGTACTGTACTTGCATTTCCTGCCCGTTCCAAGACTTGTGTATGCGCTTCTAGTACCACAGTGGGTTTCGACAGTTCCGTCTCACAAACGGCACAATTCTCAAATAAAATAAGAAGAGTTCATTAATTTAAAATCAGTGATTAAATATGGATGTCCTAATCAATAATATATTCTGTTATCCTTTAACAAAAGTATCACTACAAGACACAGAACCAATTCCCATTTCTTAGTACCCGTATAGGGGTGTGTCTAATTCTCTTACGTAAACAATCGAACTATGGGATGTCGAACTTGTTTTCTGTCGAACTTAAGAGCTTCCACTGTACATATGCGTTCAGTATGTAGCTTGAAAGGCTAGTAGTGAAGTCGCAGCAGAAGACAATTAGTATAAAACTCTATTGTATAATTCGCAAACGATAGGAACCATATATACAATTTTTATGTCGGAAATTGAGGTACAGTACAACTCCGATTCTGCATAAAATCATTCACAGGAAGAGCTCACCTCTTTTGGTTTACTAAGATCGCAGACACACTAGGAAAAGACCCATAATCACGATAGTACCACCACAAATAAGTACGCGGTGTTATAATATAATGTGTCACTTGCTTTAATACTAAACACAAATTGCATCTTCGTATATCAAATATACAGCTTTTTTGTTTTATGAGCTGTAATATTTTTAGAACTAAAAGAGTTCCTAACAAAGTTATAGTTTTATTGTCCTCTTAAAAAATAATTAATATTTTACAAACAGTTCTGATAAAGAGTTGTGCCTGCAGCATAATGCAAAAAAGCAGCACAAGCAATGAAACATTAACTTTATTATTACATTGACCAATATATTATAAACTCTTTTCTGAAATTCGGATATAATAATAATAATAATAATAATAATAATAATAATAATAATAATAATAATATATTGATGTATTATACTTTTGTTAATTTTCATTCTCAAATGGCTATTTTAAAGTTTTCACTCTCTGAACATGCTGTCAATACAAAGATTAAAAAAAATTTGAGAATTTGCATCCATGGGTAACGTCTTAGTTTATAGAAATTTCTTTTGCGTATGTTTTGCGTAATACAGCAATTTAATCACTCGTTTTGTGTTACTTGTTCGTATAAGATATCCTACATTATTTTTTCTTGCCCACTTTTCAAACTCTTGTTCGTATTCACGAAGGTTATGCGAGTTTTAAGCTTCAATTAATATTTTGTATGTCTCTTAAAGGAAAAGTATGTTATCTACTGTGAACCTTAATTATCTGAAAATAGACTATCTGCTCATAAAATAACATCTCCCTAGGTTTTGGTTTTGGGTCCTTTATTGTATTAGCAAGTTAATGCAATATTTATTTAAGATAAACATAATACAGAAATTATATAATTTATTATTGTAATCTCAAAATAAGAAAGCAAATCTGCATTCCGTACAGGCCTTGCGTGACTACCCCTGAATAGCACATTGTAGAAATAAACTTTAATACATTTTTCCTATATAATTATTCTGTTCCTCACCATCATCATCCTTATCCATTCCCTACATTACACTTACACGTACACACACGCTAGTACACGACATAACTCTTCACAGATACACGTCATGCATAACGTGGCCCGCCGAAGTGGTGTGCAACTTGAAAATGGGTCACAGTTCTGCCATCTATCCGCAGTATGCGGAACCCGAATCACGCAAGTGGGCAGGCATTAGATGCACACACACCTTCTTAATGTGCTTTTAATCGCATTTATATCTCCAAGCGCCATAATTATATACTGTGAATTAATGACAGCGTACGCTATGTTCGACTGGTAATGCTACATACGAGTACTTTCATATGGTGTTTATCTGAGCTGTAGCGTTTCTAGTTACACAGCCAGTAGATCCGTATCTTATTCCCTGTAGGAAAGTGGAGTAAATCTTTCTTCCAAGTGATTGGATTATTGTCTCAGTTGTAATGTGTTTGTCATGTTTCGTACCTAGTAGTGAACTTACTCTGACTACATTAGAAAGGAGTTTCAATATTTGTAAATGTGTACTGTCTGTTAACAATCCCCTCAAATGTGAGTACGAAACTGACTGTACGACCAAATTCTTAAGAAAAATGATGATGATAATAATAATAATAATAATAATAATAATAATAATAATAATAATAATAACAACAACAACAACAATAGTTACTGTACTTATTAATATTCGCTTACATAATCACTGATATGCCCAAGATGTAAAATGTATAAAATGCACACGTAATTTCGAACGATTGGTAATAGCAAGTATTTTTATACAAACATCTCTTTGCAAATCACTGTCACTTTGGTCCACACCTGTGGAGTAACGGTTAGCGCGTCTGGTCGCGAAACCAGATGGCCCGGGTTCGAATCCTGGTTGAGGTTTTTTTTCGGAGCTTTCCCCATGCATATGTATATATACTTTTTGCTAGTTGAGTGGAAGAGAAGGCCTTACGGCCTTAACTCTGCCAGCTAAAATAAATTATTATTATTATTATTATTATTATTATTATTATTATTATTATTATTAGCCTAATTTGAGCAAATGCTAGGTAACTTTCGGTACAGGACCCACCCCGGATTCATTTCACCGACATTATCATCTTCATCTCATTTAGACGCTAAATAATCTGAGATATTGATATAGCGTAGTAATAACCTACTTAAAAAAACGATCACTTTGTCTACGAAAGTAATGTCTATAGGCAGACTACGTTTTCTAATATTTCTATAATAACTAGTGACCTATCGACCTCCTTTTATAGAAATGAACGTAAGTCTCTTGTCTTTTGTGTCTTCATATTTTCCAAAGAGATTGTCGTGGGTCATGCCGACCGGATAACAAAGGAGTTTTATCGGTTACTTGTACGAGTATATGTCTAACAGTGATTTCAAATTGCCAGGAATAAGAATCGAGGTACAAAGGCGGTAATCCTTGAAAGTTTATCACCACCACCACCACCACCACCATTATTATTATTATTATTATTATTATTATTATTATTATTATTATTATTATTTGTATGTATGTATTTATTTACACTGCAAGTGGGCAAGCACCCGGTGGCAGTGGTATACACAATATAAACAATACACAATAAAAATACACAATAAATTTATTATTATCATTATTATTATTATTATTATTATTATTATTATTATTATTATTATTATTATTACTTACTTACTTACTTCCTTCCTTATGGCTTTTAAGAAACCAGGAGGTTCATTGTCGCCCTCACATAGGCCAGCCATCGATCCCTATTTTGTGCAAGATTAATCAATTTTTCTATCATCATATCCCACCTCCCTCCAATCCATTTTAATTTTATCCTCCCATCTAGGTCCTGCCCTCCCCAAAATACTTTTTACCTCCAGTCTCCCAACTAACACTCTATGTGCATTTCTGGATTCGCCCATACGCGCTACATGCCCTGCCTATCTCAAACGTCTGGATTTAATTTACCTAATTATGTCAGGTGAAGAATACAATGCGTGCAGTTCTGCGTTATGTAACTTTCTCCATTCTCCTGTAGCTTCATCCCTCTTATAGTTTCCTAAGAACCTTATTCTCAAACACCCTTAATCTCTGTTCTTCTCTCAACGTAAGAGCCCAAGTTTCACAACCATACAGAACAACCAGTAATATAACTGTTTTATAAATTCTAGCTTTCAGAATTTTTGACAGCAGACTAAATGACAAAAGCTTCTCAACCGAATAACAACGGACATGTTAATCGCTATTTGTTAAAAGGGCGGAAGTCCAAAAATACAAATTTTACAGGAGAGACAAAAGACTGTCCAGAACATCTGCCCTTTTAACATAAATTATAAAATATTATGTTGTATTTTAACCATTTATTTATTTATTTAAATTTACTTTATTTATTTAAATTCAAATATACAGAATAAAGAAATATAATTACAAAACAAACAAAGAGAAATACAAATAAAATAATACAAGCAATATAAAAAGAAGATACAGTAGTACTCGGTTTTTTAAATCCTTTTAACATAAATTGATACGTCTGAGGTAATAGAATAAATGTCAATGAAATAATGAATTGTGGAAAAAAATGTGACTTCCGCCCTTTTAACAAATAGCGATTCATTTACTCTTCGTTTAATTTCCTCCCGAGTGTCATATATACTCGTATTTGTTACTATTGCTCTAAGATATTTGCATTTTTCCACCTCTTCGAAGGATAAATTTTCAATTTTTATATTCCATTTCATACAATATTCTGGCCACGAGATATAATCATATAATTTGTCTTTTCGGAATTTACAGTACTTCCAAACTTATTTCTTTACTTGCTTGAAGTAAAATTTCCATGTTTTCCCTAATCGTTTGTGGATTTTCTCCTAACTCCACATTATTTACTTACTTACTGGCTTTTAAGGAACCCGGAGGTTCATTGCCGCCCTCACATAAGCCCGCCATTGGTCCCTATCCTGAGCAAAATTAATCCATTCTCTATCATCATATCCCACCTCCCTCAAATCCATTTTAATATTATCCTCCCATCTACGTCTCGGCCTCCCTAAAGGTCTTTTTCCCTCCGGCCTCCCAACTAACACTCTATATGCATTTCTGGATTCGCCCATACGTGATACATGCCCAGCCCATCTCAAACGTCTGGATTTAATGTTCCTAATTATGTCTGGTGAAGAACACAATTCGTCCAGTTCTGTGTTGTGTAACTTTCTCCATTCTCCTGTAGCTTCATCCCTCTTAGCCAACACCACATTATTATTATTATTATTATTATTATTATTATTATTATTATTATTATTATTATTATTATTATTATTATTATTATTATTACTACTACTACTACTACTACTACTACTACTACTATTATTACTGTCATTATTAATGCAAGAAAGTTCCCTGCTTATACTGGCATTGTTATCACCACGTTAAATTACAGTACGGCTTCAATTCTGTGAACGTTTTAAGTGTACCGTAGCTTAGTGAATAATAATGATGTCAGTTCAGTTCAGGTACTGGCACCCCGAGCACATCACAGAGGATAAGACTCTTTAAACATGTAACAAAAACTGCAATTTATTCGTATAATTTAAAATGGCGAAAACTTCAAACGTATCGCAGATAATAATAATATTAGTGTTCCCACGCAATTTATAATATCGCTGCTACTGGGATAAAATGTCCATTGAAACTCTAAAGACAAGTTGCAATAAATTATTTACATACCAAGTCGAAAGGGCGACTTCTGAATAAAGAAACCTTACGTAAAATCCACGTCATTATGCTGCAGGCACAATTCTTATCATAGCTGTTTGTCACTGAGTGAATTTGTTCAGAACTTCTCTAGTTTAGTTTTCAATGTTATTTTGTGCATGCTCATTACAGAAATAAGAATAATTTAATGTAGAAGTGTATGTGTGAAGTAATAATTATTATCAGTCTGTGGAAATGCTGTATAATTATATGTATTTTTTTAACATTGCAGTCATAAGATATGGAGATATCAATGCCAGTATTAACGAGGAACTCTGTTGACAATTTTGTATGTAAGAACGAAAATGAGAGAGATAAAGACTAAATTTTAAATCGCAGTCATACGATATGGAGATATCAATGCCAGTATAAACGAGGAACTCTGCTGACAATTAGAAAGAACGAAAATGGGCGAGAGAAATATACTAAATTTTAAATAACAGTAATAAGATATGGAGATATTATGTCAGCATAAACGAAGAATTCTGCTGACAATTAGCAAGAACGAAAATGTGCGAAAGAAAATATACTAAATTTTATTCGTAAATAATATCCTGGACTTATTTACCATTCTCAACCACAAGAGAATAAGACGGTCTCGAGGTCAGGTGGTAATTTTTTTTTATTTTATGTTCTTTCCAAAATGCAGATTTTATTCAGAGACATTAAGGTGACAAGTCGATAATTGATCATTTGACTTTCTGGAATAAGACTAGCGGTGAAAGTCGAAGCAATGGGAGGAAGCTTACTCCAATGTCGATTTGTCGAAAAAAAAATATATCTCAGGGTATGTCCGGGAGCCAACATCGAGACCCTCTGATGAGATATCGTCAGCCGACTGAACTGTGGTTAGATTCCAAAGACATGAGAGTAAGGAAACTCTACCACTCTGTTTTCCCTTCGTCCTCAGACTTTCATGGTCAGCACGAAGAACAGCTTTAACTTTTTGCCTAAGAGACGAAATATCTAAAATTTCAAATACTCATCGATTTCGAAGTACAAATGACACCTTAGAGTCTAGTACACCTCAGTCTCCTGGCGATAGTTTCTAAGAAGTTTGTGATCCACGAGTACAGCACGCAAACATGTCACTTCCTGTCGTAATGAGACCCGTAAGAAACTGCCGACAACCGCCCGAAGAACAAAGGAAACAAGCAGTTAAACATGGGTGAAGCTTGCACAGATGTACCATTCGATACTTTCTGAGAAAGTTTTACCATGATGAAAAAGTTGAATGCTGACATTTTGGTGGAAGTATAGTTTGTCCGTAAGACTGAACTAAAAACGGATACTTCAAGCTACTTTGTCTTGACTTCGAATATTTCTTCAAAAGTGTAAGAACACAAAGAAAAAGTCCTTATGACATCGAGCTTTTTGTTGACTTCATCATGCAATTTATAAGATGTATTTGAAAGTACACCTAAGTCTCAATTATTTGTAAATTAATTATATGGTATTTCCAATACATATTCGTTCCTTACACTGAATATGTGTAGTTTAACATCAGAGCACAAGTTCTTGTAGATAAACTTCGAAATAATCTGTCACAAATGTTACGACCAATACTTCAAGGCTGTTTAAAAGGCATCATTACTTTGTCATCAAGATTTAGATTCGATTTATATTATTATCGCTTTGATTTTAGCATAGTAAATTCCCCCCCTTGTCCACCGTTGTGGCTGAGGGGTTAGTGAGTCTAACTCCGAACTCAGTGGTCCCGGGTTCGATTCCCGTTCTGGACGAGTTGCCTGGGTGAGGTTTTTTTCGGGACCCCCCCCCCCTCATCTTCGCCACTTCTTTTCCTTCCTCATCATCCCGTTTCTGGTTTTTCAGATCACTCTACCGGCGGCCTCCCGAAGCTGCTGACTCTCTCGACCGGCCTCCGTAGAATATAGTTCAGCGACGTTGGATGGCTTCTGCAATGGCACCCGAGGCGGACCTACTTGGGGGAGGAGTTTCGCCTCGGACCGATAGGGGGGCCTTGGGGGAATTTTCCGAAGCAGGAATGGTATATGGATTCTGTCGGCTGTAGGGACCGGTCGTTAAGGGAGTCATGTGGTTAGGTTGGTGCGCGTAGGGGATCTGTGGCACGCAACTCATTCCATATCGACGGTTAGAGCAATAGGTCGCAGTGCTGGGCCATCCTTTCCCCCCCCTCAGTTAAATTATATTCCATTCCATTTCCATTCCATTCCCCTCCCCCCCCCAAATCTGTAGGTTATTTATACTTTTGTTATTTATATTTTCAAATAGAAATTCCAAAGTTGCATTCAAGATGATGGAGGGTTAGTATTAAGTAATTTGTTGATTTATTGATATTGTAACAAATAGTAACATACATTAACTTAACATAAGGTAACCTACGAGACACAATATTAGGCTGGTTTCAGATTTTCGACTCACACCGTATAATATTTTAAGAAACATTTATTTATCGAACAATTTGATTTTTTTCGCCTTTTAATGTTTGGTATTTCATGAAGTTATTTAGGCCTCCTTAGTATTACTTCAAATGTACTATTATTTCACTACATCATGTATGTTATGGTTAGGACGATCGTAAAGAATGGTCATAGCTTAGAATACATCGAGATCATGTCAAATAATTCCCTAACAAGAATCTGTAATCATTTTTGCTAAAACAATAGCTTTGAAAATTAAATTATAGAATTTCAATTTTTTTTAGGTTGGTTCCAAAGACGATTTTTCCTGGGTGTGTGCCCAATCAAATGATACAACTCTAGTGTTTTAAAAAATCAATGAAATAAAATAACTATTGTGTACAAAATTAATGTAATCGTTTTTCTCTTGCCATGTGTTGTCTTAGCGCTGGCCTCATCAGACGATCAGGGAGGCCAACAATGTCTATGCGACTAGTATTGATCAAAAGGCACACCCTTCCATACACAGCATTGGATTGTAAGTCTGTATGGAAGGAGAAGGTAAACAGTGACGAAGAAATAAATACAATTTTCTTCACACAAAATTCTTCCGTCTATAACCTATGCAAAAAAAAATATTATTTAATGACAATTATTTTAACTATAGATGCTATTCAGAGAACATGATGTGGGTATACAGCCGTATGGGCCGTTAAGAGCAGAAGTGGTGTAAGTCAAAATTGGGTAATGAGGTTTAAAGCAAAAATTCTGTAAAATACCGCTCGTGCTATCCACTGACTAGTAATAGTTTAAATAAATTGAATATTAATTGCTACTTTGCGCTGTATTTGACAGAATGTTTACTTTAACCCTCATTACCCACTTTTTACTTACACCACTTCTGCTCTTAACGGCTCATATTGAAGCAATGTTGAAATGACGATTTCAGTGGAAACAGAATTATTTGGAGAAATTATTTAGAATCTCCCCGGAATCTTAAGGCGGTAGTGCCAGTTAAGTGCCCAAACTATGCTGTGCTCCCAGTTAATTTGACTACTTATGTAGTCGTATACAAGTGCTAGTTAGATATTGTTTGTTTACTTCGAAAACACTTTACAAGTCATTTTTCTTCACTGACACGTTCCATTATGGTTTACTGTATTCCTACTCTGTATAGTTAATACACATTCATTCATTCTGCTCATAACATAATTATTGCTGCGCTTTTCCCGACAATTATAAGCTCAGAGTATGTGCCCTGCATGGTATGGCCATTTGCTGACGTACTTCAGAATACCGAGTGATTCAGATGTCAACAAGTTATCATTCTACAACTTTTTGTTATGTAAACCAGCATGTCCAATTACGTGTATCGACGTGACGACCTTGCCGACTTCCGAGGAAGGTGTGATGCAGAGTAATTCAATGAAAGCTCCTGAAATTTTCTGTAATTCTATTCTTATATACATTGCGAAAAGTCCATAGATATCCCCTTTGAATAGCTAGTTCCTGCGTCTTATATACATCATCAGGTCGAGAAATACATCATGATGGCAGTAGTCCGTTCCATGTCATGTTGTCCAAACCGCTTAGCTTAATATCAGCAGCTATTGACATAATGACAACCTGTCCTGTCCTTCTATAGTACACTACAATTGCCACGTGTCTCAAACCGATAGCAACCGGCATTCCCACGCTTTGATTTTACTTCAAGAATGTATATGAGGCCGAATAAATTTAGGCGGAAGCAATTTAAAATGGAATGAATTCAAGTATGACCTTATCTCTCTAAATTTACTGTAAAAGTACCTTATTACAAGCGTATTTTCAAACTTGGTATGTAAGATCATACAGAACAGCAGTGGCGAATAGGCTTTTAAGTAACATACCACACAAAGATCCCTTTAATAAGCCATCCAATACGCTTCAATAAGATACAAAGAAGATGTTTATAATGTACAAAGTTTTATTGACAACACTTCCCCATGTCTTTACTTGCTTTTTATATAAAATTTAAATTAATTGGTTTGGAAGTAAATCCCGAAAAGACAAAGTATATGATTATGTCTCGTGACCAGAATATTGTACGAAATGGAAACAAAAAAAATTGGACATTTATTCTTCGAAGAGGTGGAAAAATACAAATATCTTGGAGCAACAGTAACAAATATAAATAACACTCGGGAGGAAATTAAACGCAGAATAAATATGGGAAATGCCTGTTATTATTCGGTTGAGAAGCTTTTGTTATCTAGTCTCCTGTTAAAAAATCTGAAAGTTAGAATTTATAAAACAGTTATATTACCGGTTGTTCTTTATGGTTGTGAAACTTGGATTCTCACTTTGAGAGAGGAACAGAGATTAAGGGTGTTGGAGAATAAGATTCTTAGGAAAATATCTAGCTAAGAGGGATGAAGTTACAAGAGAATGGAGAAAGTTACACAACGCAGAACTTCACCTGACATAATTAAGAACATTAAATCCAGACGTTTGAGATGGGCAGGGCATGTAGCACGTATGGGCGAATGCATATGGAGTGTGAGTTGGGAGACCGGAGGGAAAAGACCTTTGGGGAGGCCGAGACGTAGATGGAAAGATAATATTAAAATGGATTTGAGGGAGTTGGGATATGATGATAGGGACTGGATTAATCTTGCACACGATAGAGGCCGATGGTGGGCTTATGTAAAGGCAGCAATGAACCTGCGGGTTCCTTAAAAGCCATTTGTAAGTAAGTAAGACCGACAATCTTTGGAATTATATAGAAAAACTTTTTTTAGACACGTTTTGGCACGGACGTCATAGGCGTTGGCAGCTCGTTTCCATGTTATGATACATGTTTTGAACTTAGGCATCATGCTCCTCCGTCTCTAACTGCAATGAATTCCTGTGCTTAGTATCAAACTTCCAAATAGTTTGGTGACCTCCATATACTAAAGTACATCACGGAACCTTTCGGATGGAAACGAGTTAGGGAATATTCGTCGGTGACTTTATGAAACCCCCTATGTGACAGTACAGAGAATAATTTTTCAGGAGAAACAAAAAAAGTAATTAAATAGCAATAGGCCTACACCGATATCATTGACATCCATCATATTCACCAAAGTTTTCTACCGAATTAGCTGATATTCTTATATAGACTATTTATATTTAATTACTTTTTCCTTCCTCCTGAAAAAGTATGCTTTATATTGTCATATAGGAGGTTTGATAAAACCAACGACGATATTTACATAATGGCATATTGGAGCAGCATCTGGCTCTGTTCGTGGGGCCCAAAGGATTTACTAGGAACTATTTCTAAAGTGACGAATTTCTCAAACATTACATTTGCCAACATTGATTGTAAACTACGCTTTCGAGGTTCATTAATTTTCAAATAACTGATTACTTTAATCTGTACCTGTCAATTTCACCAACATATTAAGTTGATGTATATGTTCGTAGTGTTTTTTTCATCACAATACTGCGTTGTTAGAAGATTGTTTATCGTTTGTGATTTGTTATTTGATATTTGTAGGAAAGGTTGTGCTATTTGTTGGCTAAAGAAGATGGAGTGTCAAGTGGAAAAAAAGAACACTTCCGACTTATTCTTTTGTTTGGGTAATACAGGAGCGAAGGCAGCGGAGGCTGCTCGAAACATTTGTGCCGTGTTCGAGGAGAATACCATCGGAGAAGGCACTCTAATAAAATGGTTCAGTCGTTTCAACATACAACACCCCGTACAAAAGTTTGTGTCCATCCGCAGAAGATGATGATATGCATCTGTTAGGATAAAGAAGCATCGTGTACTGCCAATTACTTCCCAGAAATGTGACCATAACCGCTGACATTTATTTCCAATAACTCAGACGCCTTGCGGCCGCAATTGAAGAAATACATTCAAGAAGACTGCATCTAGTAGTGCACTCAACGCACGCACTCCCGCACCCCGCTAACATGACGAAATCAGCTAGCCAAGAGCTTAGTTGCGAGGTGATTCCACAACCTCCTATATTATCCCGATCTCCGTTCTCTATCCAACAATCTTTAAGATAACTTCTATGATATTGAAGACGCTTTACAAACTTGGTTTGACATTTTTAACTCCAAACCAGCAGATTTCTTCAGATGCGGAACCGAACCCCAGCACTGGCAGAGAGTCATAGATAATGTAGTGGAATATATTCCTGATTAATTTTTGTCTTCAATTCATTTCGAGTCGGAACATTCGTCACAGCGAAAAAAAACGCTAGGAACTTTTGCATCAAGCCAATAAATAATTATATGATACCCTGCTAAGCTGAAACGATATGTCACAATCCGCTGGTTTCATAACAAAAAAAGATCTAAAATAACTTTTCCACCAGACCCCAAAAATCTGTCAGCCTAATAGGAAACATCCTGTATCAAAATGTAAGCTAAAGAAAATTTAGAAGATTTAAGAAGTTTTATAGAAATGTACATTGAAGTACACACATGGGAATATATTCGTACTAGTGGCTTGTGCAGCAAATGCTACAAACTAAATTCATTAGACGTCCAAATAAAAATTTTTAAGATTTACTTTCAATGAAGAATACCAGACATTTTGTAAGTCATTTGCTTCCATAATAATGAAACACACTCCCTCTGAATAGTTTTTCTTGAATTTATCCACCTTCAGCTTTTGAGTTTGAAAGCGAAAACGGAAGTAACAACGTCAGGACGATCAGTCGGTTTTTCTTGTGGCAGTAAAACAATACCGGTAGGTATTTCAGATCATTGTGGATTGTAGGTGAAACTTTCGACCCAATACTGCAGAGAACGACGCATATAAATATCTACACCACACCGCCATTAAGTATATGAAAACGACCCAACCCCACTATATTAGTACCTATAAAAATATTTGATTTTTAATAACAATATTATTATCTTGCTTAAGTTTTGTAGTTATATATAAAATAGCCTCCACTCAGTAAATTATAGAAAAGAAGATCTAATTTAAGATATTCTCTACATCCACTTACATAACCACAAAACGTTTCACTTTCATATCAATATAGCATTAATATGTATAATTAATGAAAAATAGTCGCATCATGGCATTAACTATAATAATATTTTATTTTTAATGGTAATAATGTCATCAAACCACCTCACGTTTTGTAGATTTTAATATCCAATACACAACTGTACTCAGAAAATTACACACCTGTAAATTATTTTTAGTAAGTCTTGAAGTTTTAAATAACCAATTGAATTTGAACTGTCAGCAATCCTGTAGGCCATGGACTTCGTGTAATAGCCGATTGTTTATTGTAGTGTGTTTGTGTTTTGTTTTATTCTGAAAAGCCATTATTTCTCAAAACTGACGACAGATCGATTTTGGAAAATAGGAAAATGATGTAGGAAAATTAACATTCACTGAAAACTACTATTTTTATGAAAAAAAAAAAACTTTGGGTTCCAAGCTTCAAAATGAGGGGTCATTTATCTAAATCCGTTCAGTCGTTTCCCGTAATTTCCATTACCAGTTCAAATTATATAGATTCTCATAATCTCCAAGGAAATAGATAGGCCTAAACTGATCAATCGTGCGTTGGAGTGAACAACATTAAGAATTTTCTTTGCAGACGAAACTGTCTAACGAAATCGAAGGTATCGCTGTAGCTAAGAGAACAGCTAGCAGGTCGTAACGCCTAATTCATGTTATGAAGAGGATGATTATCTTCTTTTAATCTTAAAATCTAGGTTCTGGTCAGATATGAATTCCCAACTATTTATTCTTTCATTTGTTTTAAACGGAAGTGTACGGTCAGATATGAAGCTTATTATACGTTTCGACACTTCCTCTTGAGTTGATGACTAGGTGCTCGGTGATGATGAAGAATTGATGGAATGCAGGAAGGAGAATGCAAATAAAGGAGAAGTATAATGATTCAGCTCGCGCGTTTTATTAACCTTGAATTTAGAACTGAGCGAGTGACCATATTTACGCTCTGTCCCGTAACTTCGTCAAGATATGATCATTATTTCATAGTAGAGTGACTGGACCGCATAACCATTCTAAAAAATATGTAGCCTTTCGTTTACGAGGAATAGAAACTGTGGTCAATTTAGTGTCTAACAAAATTCTCAGTACTCATTCGGGACGAATCTCAGTGAAGCCACTCATGTCATACTAAAACGAGACAAACTATGTATCCAGGAAATCCCAAGTTACTAGCTCCGTTGTATCACAGTCTACTATATACAGTCACGAAGCTTGAGTTTTGAGGGTGCTAGAAACAATAGACTGTGCCGGTACTATTTTGCATTGCCTGTAATGAGGCGATATTAGCGATCCTAGTGGTGAGAAACTATCTAATGTTTGCATATTTACTACGTATTGAGCTTCGCGACTGTATATACTAGACTGTGGTTGTATTTCGCTATAGGAATACGCTGGATTTAGTATCTAGGGAAGGCTGCACCATACAGTAGTTTTATATTGCTATGATTATGAATTCACAATTAATATTAAAATAAAGACTCGAATCACAAGAAACTCTGTTCAACAATGGCTTCTTCCCGATTTTTAACTTGGGTCTTTAGCGAAGAAATACAGCGCTCTATTCGTACATCTGCTTATCTCCTCATGGAATCGAACCTCACGCCCTTCTAGTCAGTAGCCATTCATTCTAACGACTGAGCCATGAAAGAAGGTGCAACGATGGTATGGGAGAGACAACTGGAGGTTGCGTGTTGAAATTTCTTCACCGCCTCTCTCTCTCTCTATCGTGACGAGCATGAAAAATGAGAAAAAGTCATACAACTTAAAAGTCCCACGTGATGCAAGTGTCCGTGCTTTTTGTGACGTACGCAGAACGTGTAGAACACGTAGGAATTACAAGCAGGCGACTAAATAGCCCTGTCATCGCCAACTAAATGGATCTCTCACATGTCATCACCGTTGACTATTTATTATTATTATTATTATTATTATTATTATTATTATTATTATTATTATTATTATTATTATTAGTATTATTACATAGAGACAGACATCTTGTTTTCAATATTGTTCGCAAAAACATACTTCTGAAAATGTTTGTAACTTTAAATGAACTTTAATTAAAACTTTTCTTGGGGGTGGGGGGAAGCTATGGTAACCCACCCCGAAAGCCACGGCCACTCAAGTTTGGATCGTGACCTCTAGATTAAGAACCCCTGCTTTAATGTAATATTAGTTCCTTTGTGAGAAACATTTTCATTTTAGTACCGAGAATTGAACCTGAATCCATTGAGTTTATATAGCCTGATACTCTACCACTTAAGCTATCGATATACAGCCTATAGTCCACACCTGTGGAGTAACGGTTAGCGTGTCTGGCCGCGGAATCAGGTGGCCCGGTTCGATTCCCGGGCGGGGCAAGTTACCTGGTTGAGGTTTTTTTTCCGGGGTTTCCCTCAACCCAATATGAGCAAATGCTGGGTAACATTCGATGTTGGACTCCGGACTCATTTCACCAGCATTATCACCTTCATCTCATTCAGACGCTAAATAACCTGAGCTGTTCATAAACCGTCGTAAAATAATCTACAAAAATAAAATAAATAAATATACAGCCTCTATCTTATAGGACGAAAATTATGGGTAGGCCTATTTGATAATTTATAAACTTACAAAAAGTACACACACACACACACACACACACACACACACACACACACACACACACACACACACACACACACACACACACACACACACACACACACACACACACATATATATATATATATATATATATATTAAAGAGTAATACTGTTTGCATTTTATTGTACATTTAAAATGCATCATTTTAGTGAAAATTTGCATAGACTCATTAATTTTGAACGACACAACACACATAAATCGCACAACATCCTAAGAACCGTACGAAATACTTCTGGTCTGCGATTTGATAAGAGTTGTCTTGTTAGAGAAATAGAAATCCTTACTTAAATTCGTAATACCTCAAACTTTTGAGTCTTATCTTTTGCTTCTGAATTACAACCCATGATAACAGAAGTATATAAACACCGCAGACATTCCGAACAAATGTTTCTTTAAAACGAAAAGCATGTATCTTGGCAACCATTACAAAAGTGGCATGAATTTAGTTATGATGCTATAATAATGGAGATGGCCTTGCATATTATAAGCTTGAAATCATTGTCTCATATCATCGGAAAGGCTCGATGTAACTTTAGATTTATATAAGATAGGTAATTAAAACTGCAAGCAGTGTTGCCAAACTTAATCTACTTCATATATTTTATCGTCTAAAAAGATGTATTTCATTTACATTAAAACGTATGATCTTTTGCAACAAATAACAATATAATACTAGACTTAGAGGTTAAGGTACGTAGCTTTGAATCTGCGATTGCGAATTCGAATCCCACCTACGGCATGGATGTTTTTCGGTTGTCTCAGTTGGAGGCCCGACTTCGTGGTGATTCTCTTTCATGACAGTCCAGCATTGTGCATATCTGTTTGCTTAATAAAAATGAATGGCATTAAATGAGGAGAAATGTGAGGTGATTGGACAGGCTGGTAGAATGACGCTTATAAACGCGAAATAAACCATGGATTATTGGAAAAATATCCATTCTTCGACTTGTACACATAAATTTCACTCCAGACAATATCGGAAATTGAATCAAAGTCCGCGGAATGACGGCCCTCTCTCTAGCACAGAGCTACTGAAGGGACTTCCTACCTGAACCTAATGCACTATACAGACATACAGTAAGACTCTTATAACGCAAGTTCAGCACGGCGCTAGATCTCTACAGAAAACAATACAATGACAATGAAGAAACATAACAGTAGGATTCAAATCGTTGACTGTAGCTTCCACGTAGCGTTAAAACTAAGCCTCAATTCTTGTGTTCTGTGGCCGGTATGAATATATCTAATACAGAGTGTTAAAAAACAACAAACGGAATCATAGGCATTATTACAGGGTTCATAACTAATGAATATAATGTTCTCAAGGCCCTAATAACTTAGTGGAATTAAAGAGTTTTATTGTTCAACAATTAGGTATTTAAGTAAAAAGCTTTCAATAAGCAGAATTTACGTCTACAACTAGGGATGAACAACGATCGAGAAAGCAAGACTAACAACGCCCCCAAAGCCGAAAACCCGCACGACAATGTTGTATACGTCGCGTCGTTGACGTGAAGACTGCTTGTGAGTATTTCGAGACGCCGAGATTGATCACTCCCGAAGTCCCGAACGTCAAGCAGACTTGAATCGCCACAGTTGTTTATACCTGACTGAACTTAAATCTACTTTGGCAACTATTATATATGTATAAACAATCAAGTAGCCTATTTGAAACATCATCTCTATTTTTCAGTGAATAATAATCCCTTCCCCAATCTTTATTTAACTACTAGACCCTTATTAAAGGGCTAGGAATTTTCTTTTCATATGTTTGAGATCAAGTGTGCAATCTCAAGCAAAAAGATATTAACGATATGTTTTATGTTTCTTAGAAATGCAAATTTATTTAAGAATTTTTTTCTATTTATATAACCATAGGTAATATCATATAATAGAACCAGAACATTCTGATAACTAAGATACTGTTCTGTTTTGTTTTTTTTTTGTCTCATTTAAACATTAATAATGTTATTTATTTCAATGGTGTATGTTATTCAAAGTTACGAAATCTTTCCACGCCGACCAAATGCTATTTCGAGAATGATGAGCGAGACTCGAAGCGCACGAGAATGACGAGACGAGACTCGAAAGACAAATGCAACGGACACAGCGAGCGAGAGCGGCAGTTAGTTTTGTTCATCTCTACCTACAACCCTTTAGGGCCGTATTCATAGACATTTTGAGCGCGGGCTTTCGGTAGATTATCAGCGTTTTTCGTATTCATAAACCAGTGTTAGCGATAGGATATGATTTGAATTCTGTACTAGTAACCAGTGGATAGCCGGGGCTAGCTTAGTACGCTTGTAGCGCGTGCTGCGAAATGTCTATGAATAGCACCCTTAATGTCGCATGATAGTCTTAATCCTCAACTGTCTAATCTCAAAAATGTTCTAATTTTACACACAAATTAATTAACATTAATATGTATAATATATATATATATATATATATATATATATATATATATATGATATTAAATGTTGAATCCATAATTGCATGCACTATATCGTACTATTATCTTATTTAATTGTTTCTTAACACTCAACACTCCTATCCTACTAACCATACTACGTCATCCCTTTCCGCTTCCTCTACATCCCATGCTAATATTTTAATGCTATATGATATTAAAAATCATAACTCTTGAATGCCTAATTGAATTGAGAAACTGGCTACGAACTAGAAGGTCCTATGTTCAACTCTAGGTGGTGACGGGATTTTCTCGTTGCCAAAATTTCCATTGCGACCTAGAGATTCATTCAGCCTCCGGGTCTTTCCCAGCAGGGAAAGGTGGTCGGAGCGTGGTGCCGACCACACCACCTCATTCTATTTCCGAGGCCGAGAAAGTCTGGAACTCTACCTCCATGTTCCCTAAGAACTTTCGTAGGACATACCTTTACATACTTGCCTAATTTAAAAATAAATGTTATAATTTTAAAGCGAGATATCTAAGAGCATAACGACCTTAAATATTATGATATTAAATGTCAAACCCAGTACTATATGTTTGATGTTGCTTCTTAACATTCTGTATAGTTTCATTCACAATTTCTTCGTATGAATAAGCTTTGGAAATGTTATACTATATGAGAGCGTGCACAATAACTTCCATTCTTTCATTGTAAATCACATAGCAACACAGACGTGTTTCTGGTGTAGTAATGATTCATGGCACACGTGCGGTTTGATTGTTTGCCAGTCTTCCACGAATTGCTCACACTCAAGTATTTGAATACAAAACACAGCATACTCATGGAATAACCCACAGTGAGCGCTGCTGTATTTTATTGGATTATCGTCTAAAATGTTGATATTTCGAAAGAAAGCTGCCGAAAATAGCAATAAATAAAAGCACGTGACTGTGATAACAATGATGATTTTAGAGAATCGTAATATTGTGATGATGCAAATGATGACGCTCATAAATTTTCCACTCTTGTATTGTATGAAACACGCAGAGCCAATACAGTTTCAATGATCATTATCACAAGTTGTGACAACTCGTAGCGTTTTTGGGAATCACTATGACTCAGCCTGAGTTCCTGACAGGATATGGTATGGATTACAAGTACAATAGAAGATAGGAAAAAAACTAGCGGGTATTTAGACTAATCATATGGGCCAAATTTACTATTTTTCAAATTTTGGTGTCTTCGAGAGATTGTTGAGTTTATTTATACACGCTTTAACAACTGTGGTCATAGTGCATGTGTAGGATCTTCGGGTATAGGCCTAACAGTAGGACATTTTTACTCTTGTTGAGTTCCTGTTTCTATTATCGTGTGTTGTAGATGGCTTACACACGTACGTACATACATACATACATACATACATACATACATACATACATACATACATACATACATACATACATACATACATACTGTACATATTTTTCTGCCAAATGGATGTATTTCTATTCTTTCCTATTTTATGCCTTCCTCTTTGTCTCATACGATCCATATATCTTAATGTTGTCTATCATGTGATATCTTCTTCTGCCCCGACCTTTTCTCCCGTTCACCATTCCTTCCAGTGCATCCGTCAGAAGGCAGTTTCTTCTCAGTCAGTGAGCCAACCAATTCCTTTTTCACTTCCTGATCAGCTTCAGCATCATCTTTCTTCACCCACTCTTTTCAACACAGCCTCATTTCTTATTCTGTCTGTCCATTTTACACGCTCCATTCTTATCTATATTTTCATTTCAAATGTTTCTAGTCGCTTCTCTTCACTTCGTCGTAATGTCCATGCTTCTGTTCCATTCAATGCCACTCTCCACACAAAGTACTTCACTAGTCTCTTCCTTATTTCTTTTTTCCAGAGGTCTGTAGAAGATGCTCATTTTATAGATGGCTTTTCGATTTTTAGATTTGAAATAATGGTTGTGATATTGGTGATTGAGGCGGTGATAAATCATGGTATGCATATTTCCAAACCTTTGTTACTGAGGGAAGCCTTGAAAAACTCCAGTCAGATTTGTCGGCCACGGGGTTTGTACTCGAGACCTCCCGAATGCAAGTCTCAAATTTTACCGTCTGATCTAATTCGCTCGGTTAGGGGAGAGATTATCGAACAAATCTATATGGAGATCTCGGTTAGAGTCCTAACCTCCAGACAGACATGCTAAGAATTTTCACCCATATATCACCCTTTGTTGAGTTTGTTGCATTGTTAAGGATAATGGAGAACGACTTTCTTCTCAGTAAAATTAAGATTTATTTCACTTACATAGCTACTCGCTTTGCGTCTATCCTAACGTGTCTTGAAGGTTGTCTTGGAGTACATCCATCACATGGTCGAAAGGTTCCACTATTTTGGAGTAATTAATAATAATAATGATGATGATAATAATAATAATAATAATAATAATAATAATAATAATAATAATAATAATAATAATAATAATAATAATTCAAAATAGTTACTTCCAAATTTTGACGAAGATGAGAGATTGCCGTAACATTTTATCTGGAGCTCTGTCTTTCAGAGTCCTATCTTATAGACAGCCACGCTAAGAATCTTCATATATATATATATATATATATATATATATATATATATATATATATATATATATATATATATATACACTATCCCCTGTTGAGTATGAAGTTCGGTTTCAGTGTCAACTATTCTTACTACAGAACAACCGATGGTGATTTTTCTATCGGTGAATTTAAGATTTATTTTTCTTACTTATGACTGAACGTGTGTTTCTTAATTTGTGTATTCCTAAACTGTCCAACAAATTGTGCGTTTTGTAATTAAGTGCGTGATTAGTTAGAAAATTAGGCTATTGGCTAATTCTACGTAGTTTGGCGCTTCGTAGATAAGTTAGAATGGAAGTGTAACTGGCTGGCTGACTTGCTTCTCGAGGTTCGAATCCGGGAAGTATCCATACACATAAGCCTGCATTGGCCCTAAATAAGTGATGATTATTCAATTTCAAAAGATAGATGAATGAGTGAGTGAGTGAGTGAGTGAGTGGAATGAGTGAATGAATGAATGAATGAATGAATGAATGGATGAATGAACAGCCGATTTGTCCCTGAAAGGCTGTCTCGGTAGACTTACGCGGGGAGCTAGTTCGCGTATTCAACAGATGACGTGAGTGATATTTGTGAATCTGATGTTGACAGGCGGGCCTTTCTGCTTCAGCTCTCACAGAACCAGATATCATCCTCAGACGAGTACTCGATAAATATATATATATATATATATATATATATATATATATATATATATATATATATATATATGGTCCAGAGCTTAAGCCCTTATAATGTATATCACCTTCTGAGACCCTTACTACCACAGCCAATTTTTAACTATGGAAGATGATAGGTCGAATGGGGAGACGTGGAGAGTATTCGTGGAATGAAAGAAGGAAACTGGAGCACCCAAATAAAAACCTCCTGCAACATTTTCAATCGAACCCTGGCCGTCTGGATGGAATATCAGTCTGCTATAGAGCGTTCGGAATTAAGAAAATACCACTGGGCATGTAAGCGTCTTCTTAGCGAACGAACCCCCGCTTTGTAATATAATTTAAATAAGGTATTTGTAAATTTTCTTATGTATATAAGTTAAAATATTCTATTTATTCAGTTATTGTAAATACAAATAAACTGATATATGTCTCTAAAAGGAAATATAAAGCGTTTATACAGAGTGATTTATATAGAACTGACACATTTCTTTCATTAATTGTTTCAAAACGAATTGTGCTAGCGACAACTTATTATACCTAAAATGTAGAGGAATTTTTGGAGATTATTTACCTCTATAGCAAATGTTGAAAATGTCCTCCATTCTGCATAAGGCACAGCTCAACACGTCGCTCCATGCTACTGGCCACTCGTTGGAGGACTCTGTTGTCAATAGCTTGAATCTCCTGTGTGATGTTGTGCTTCAGATCGTCCAATGTCTGGGGACGTGTGGCGTAAACCCTGTCTTTTAAGTAACCCCATAGAAAGAAGTCTGGCGTTGTCACATCCGGAGATCTCGGTGGCCACAGGTTCCTGGACATTATTCGGTCGTCAAAGAAACTTGCAATTAGTTCCATGGATTCATTTGATGTATGGCATGTAGCGCCATCTTGCTGAAAATATCCTTGACTCAGCTCTACATCGTCCAGTTGCTCAACAAAGTCCATAAAAATCAGTCGGTACTCTGCAGTGTTCACAGTCTGGTTAAAAAAAAATTGGCCCCACTATTCTCTGTGCGGATATTGCGCACCAAACTCCGATTTTAACCGGGTGCATAGGTGCTTCATTGATGACATGTGGATTTTCGATGGCCCAATGGCGTGAGTTCTGTGAGTTCACATAACCGGATAAATGGAACCATGCTTCATCTGTGAACCATGTGATGGACAATATGGCAGGATTTTGCACAATGAACGTCTGAAACCAACGACAATAATTCAATCTTTTATCCTTATATGGTTCCTATAGCTGATGAACAACCGTAACCCTATATGGCTTTAGGCCTGCACTTTTCGCAGCTCTCTGACACATTGAGTAGGTGTACCCTGTCTCCTGCGACAAACGTCTTAATGATTTTTCGGGTGACTGCTCCAATCGTGCTCTTACGTCAACAACAACCGTGGGAAGCCTAGATGAACGATGCTTGCCCTTTTCACTCACCAGAGATCCAGTTGTTTCCAATTTATTTACCAGTCCCAGTATTGTGTTTCTTTTGGAAGGATTGCGAACACCGAATTCTCTCTGGTATGCCCTTTGAGTAGCTGTAATTGAATTCGTCATCCAGTATTGCTTCACAAGGAAGAGTCGTTGATTTAATGTGTACTGCATTTTCACGTTGACACAAAATGTCGAAAACAGCTGCCAACAATAGGAATAAAACATAAACATCTGCGCGTCTAGTGCTGCCAACAATAGGAATACAACATAAATATCTGCGCATCTAGTGACAAGGAATCGAAACGCCAGAACATTCTGCTTAATTTGGTGCTAAAATTGGGTCAGTGCTGCCAACAATAGGAAAAAACATAAACATCTGCGCATCTAGTGACAAGGAATCGAAACTCCAGAACATTCTGCTTAATTTGGTGCTAAAATTGGGTCATTGAATGAATTTCCAGCCGAATAATTAAAGAAAGAAATGTGTCAGTTCTATATAAATCACTCTGTATTTAAAGCAATGCTTACATTGTTTATTTATTTATGTTATTTTATATACGTTAGGAAGTACGTAAATAACTTATTTTAGTTTTATTACAAAGGGCGAGATGTCCGCTAAGAAGACGCCGAAATAACCAATGATATTTTATGAACTCCGAAGCCACAGGCATGACATTAGAAATATGACTTTGTCCATCTGCCCATCTTCATGAACAGCACGGCAAAATGGAACTTCTCGTTAAAGCCTTTGAACTCGCTAGGATTTCAACTTGGATTTCCTGCGTGAAAATTTGATGTTCTGACGTTCGGCCTTACCGAGGATTGACAATAAAGGATCAATATGATAAAGTAGATTTTTTCCCAATTTATCTTTAAATTTATTTAAATTAATTTGTATGATAATTATTCACTTTATAGTCTTATTCACGTATTTCTATATGTCCTACGTAGAATTAGTCTAGTTAGCTTCCTTGGCTCTGCTGGTAGCGTATGCGCTCCTCATATAAGCGGCCCATGCTTCGATTCCTGACGTGGGCAATTGAAGAAATTTATCTTCCGTCCATTGAAATGGGTGCTTGTCTCTTTTCATGTGCTATCCTGTGTTGTCTCAGCGGTGTCCCTGTTCTATGCTGATCACACGACCAGTGAGGCCCACAATGTGTGCCTTTTTAGTGTTGGTCCTTACTTACACCTTATTGAATTGTATGTCTGTAGAAAAGGAGATAAAGCATGACGGAGAAAGAGAGAAAGAAAGGAAGAACAAATTAGCCTATATGTTTTGTGTTACACAATTTTTGGCATTATGTGATAAAATTAGTAAAACTATAATAAATATTAAACAATCACTGTTGCCAATTTTAATGAATTAGCTGTTTTTGGGACATACTTGAAATGCGTTTGAATACTTGAAAATTTAAGACAAACTACGATCGCGCTTGCGGGAGTTGGCATGGCAACCTTGAGGTTCAGAACTCAAGGTGAACAGCCAGGCTGAACATTCGTGCCCTCAGTTCAAAATACGTTGTCTGATGCAACTGATGTAAACAAATGCGTAGATTTCTGAAGTCTTTAATTCCACGCCAGTTAAGGCAGAAAAAACTCGTCAATTAAACTCCAATTTAGAATTTTCTTTCTAAAATTCTTTCATTCCCAACTACATTATGGTAACCCACTACAATCAGAAGATATAATGTTTGTCTTAGCTGACCGTGGAAATGTCGAGTATAAGCCAGATCGTACCTGTGTTCGAATCTCATCCAGGACACTGAAACTTAGTTGCAGACATTATTATGCCCTGTTTAGCGTCAACCCAATGTTACACCTTACATATTTCCGTTTAAAATGTCGAACCCGGGATGGATTCGTGAACCTATGCTTACAGCATATTAGCCGATTAGCCATATACGTATGCAATGATTCTTCCAAAGCGACAGGTGATCCGGGTGGCATTCGTGAATTCAATAATAACAGAAGGGTCATCCTGGCATATTCCATCCCCACATTAGTAACTGGTAATGACGTTTGAGATGGGCAGGGCATGTAGCACGTATGGCGAATCCAGAAATGCATATAGAGTGCTAGTTGGGAGACCGGAGGGAAAAAGACCTTTAGGGAGGCCGAGACGTAGGTGGGAGGATAATATTAAAATGGATTTGAGGGAGGTGGGGTATGATGATAGAGACTGGATTAATCTTGCTCAGGATAGGGACCGCTGGCGGGCTTATGTGAGGGCGGCAATGAACCTTCGGGTTCCTTAAAAGCCATTTGTAAGTAAGTAAGTAAGTAATCTCCAGTATACGAAGTTCCAGGTCCTTAAATCCTAAATCGACATCAGAGACATGCACTCCCCCTAATAGTGTACTACACTCCAGTTTATTTTTAACTACTGCAGATGAAACGAACGGGAGATAATAGTGTTGGAAGAAGGAAGGAGGGAAACAGGAGATTCTCGAGAACAACTCGTTTTTGTCTCTCACGACCACACTGGGGATCGAATTCAGGCCGTCCAGATGGAAGACTAGCGCTAGCGAAAAGCCAATACTCGGCATAAAAGTGTTAATATGTACTGTTGTTAGATTAATAGCTGAAGACAGAATTAGAACTGACCATATCTTATTTGGAGGAAATGGATATGACCTGCTGGTACTGCAAACTGAGGAAATAATACTACGAGTATGTATAATTTGTGAATTTGTGATATCTGCTATATAGTGCGCGGATCATATCAACAGGTTCGTGTTTTGTTTATGTACAGTACGATTATTTAGTCCTGACAGTTGCCGGCAATGTGCGCCTTGGTCAGGCGAGTCCATTTAGTTACGCCAAGGGGTGTTTGGGTTAGTCACTCGCTTGCCTTCGGAGCGATCGGTTGTCATGCTTGCGGTAGAGCGGCATGTTTCTAGTACAGTTAAGCTGTACTGCATTCCTTTACTGACCGCTCGTTTTTATCTCTACTCCGGAGCTCTCCCCACTACTCCTATTACTTCCCCTCTTTCGCGTCGCCGAGCTGTCAGGACTAAACAATCGGTCTGTAACTTTTGAATCATTCCTTCTAACATCATAGAAGGAATTTAAGAAAACGTATGGGACTCCATTGTAATTAATTACAGTGATATTTAAACCGGAACTTGTTTAAGAATATGTTAAGATGAACTACGATCTGCGCCATTTGTCTTTTTGATAAATTTCGGAGTAGGGATGTAATTTCTTATCTTAATTCTATAGGTCTTGATCCCTTCCATCACGTTTTATGCTTCTTCAGCAGCATTTTCAAACACTTTGTATATTTTCAATTTACAATAAAGATGTGGCCACTGAGAATTATCCCAAACTAACCTTAAAATAAGTGCTTATTCGCGAAAACTGTAATTTAGAATGATGTATAGAAAATTATATTGTAAATGAGACTAATATGGTAAACATAAATTCACGTAACACGTCTGTCATAAATAAATAGATAGAAGTGACAGAAAATTCGTAAATTTCCGAGTATTACATGAATATGTCTTTGTTTTATTATTTTGTATTTTATTAATTTTATAAATACGTCTTTTATTGTTTATTTTTATTTAATTTGATTTTTGGTTCTGTTTTTCGTTGCTCATAAATATGTAGCATTAAATTTATAATAATAATAATAATAATAATAATAATAGCCTAATAATAATGTTAATGATGATAATAATAATAATAATAATAATAATAATAATAATAATAATACTAATGATAATGATAATGATATGCTACGTATTATGTGAAAAACACCGAATGACGCAAGTAGAGAAAAATCCATCTCCAATTCTCCATTTAGAACATAAATTTAATATTTCAAGGATGTATGTATATTCGTCATAAAAGAACTTTCATTTTTACTAGTATTTTTCACGCAAGGACATTGCTGTAATAAAACGCCTGCAAGAAATTGTGTAGACGATACGTTACACAATGAAGCCTGAGAAGTTGCCTATCACTCGCGGGGGACTATATCCTCCAATACAATACAGTATTTCAAGTAAGAAGAGTCGTAGTTATAAAAATTAATTTTATTGGTACGTCTTTGCCCCTCTGCTGTTAGAATTAATGAACAAACAGTAGAAACCTGCAATCATGTGTGGTCTGTATAACGCGAATTGTAGGATTAAATAACGCAGATAGAAAATTATATATTTTGAGGAAGGTGACATCAAGATGAAACTTACGAGTAATACTGGTATTATTATTATTATTATTATTATTATTATTATTATTATTATTATTATTATTATTATTATTATTATTATTAGTGAACGGCCGAGTAGCTCAGCTGATAGAGCAGCTGGCTACGGAATTGAAGGTCCGGGGTTCGATCCCGGGTGGTACCTGGATTTTTCTCTTTGATAAACTTCCAGAACGGCCCCCAAGGTTCACTTAGCTTCCTAGCAAATTGAGTACCGGGTCTTTGTCGAGAGTAAAAGGCGGTCGGAGCGTGGTACTTATCACACCACCTCATTCTAGTGTCCAGGTCAAGAAAGCGTAAGACTCTATCTTCATGCCGCACAAGTGCCTTCTTGGTATGTGTAAGGACTACCTTTACCCATTATTATTATTATTATTATTATTATTATTATTATTATTATTATTATTATTATTATTATTATTATTATTATTATTATTATAAAAACAGGAAACAAAGACTACTACAATACCTATAACGAAAAATATATTCTTTAGCCATAACTATTAATACTCTTCTGACCTGCAGCGAAACTCAAGTTTCTGAGTTACGTAACTTCTATATGATGAGGAAAGAGGAATTCATTCATCTCTTGGATTCATTACTAAGTGCTCTAAATTTACAGCAGACTGCAAAAACTAAAAATTTTCGTATGACGTTGAATATAGTAAACATGTTAATTAGTGATGAAATTGTAATAATTATAGTGTACGTAATAAGTATAATACATAATTTCACTTGTTATTGCATTTAAATAAATAATTTCTTTGTACCTGTGGCTGTTATGGTAAAAGAAAAGAATTTGATGGAAAACGTTCATTTGTATATAAATATGTTGCAGTTATTACAGCAATACAATCTTGAGAGACGTGGGACTATGCTTAGGAGAATGGTAACCAGTATCTCAGCGCTATCTGATGTCGAATCTTTGAATTATGTCATAGTAGCAACTGTAGTCCGCATTGGAAAGACACCCAAGTCAATTTCGCAGGTATTTGTGATTAATTATGCACTTAAGTTGAAGAAATAGCGCTAAAATGGCTATATGTAGATATACTGTTAGTAACACATACTAGTTTAAAATAGCTATTATATTCGTGGTAGACAAAGCGGCTGTAAGGGAACTTTTTATCGGATTATTTTTGTTTCCCTTTCCATTCTCATTCCACTATTCCATCATCATATCGCTGTTAGACTATTAAGGTTTTCTCTAGTTCAAAAGAGCTATTAATCTTATAAATATTTCGGATTTGGTATGCCAGGCCTTTCTGGTATCTGTTGGCATGACGATACATATGGGAAAACATATAGCCTACTATAGTAGGCTATGTCGATGTAGTAGAATGCTATGATTCTTCATTAGGCGAGGATAGTACATTATTTAGTTAAGTATTGTTAATAATATTATTTCCCCTTTCTGTAAGAACGTCCGAAAACAGTTGTAATGTTATTGAACACATTCAGCTCTGTGCATAGCTTACATAACTATCTAAAACCCAGGTCAGTGCTTAAAGTGGCTTTAAAGGAGGTGACGGTATGCAGATAATCTATCTATACTAATAATAAATGTGTAGCCAAAATTTTTCTGGTAATTTTCGATTTTCCAAAAATAATTGGTGTTAACATGTATAATTAAGCATCTTGAAACCGAAAATCGCTTTTTTTTAATTTTTGTCTGTCTGTCTGTCTGTCTGGATGTTTGTTACCTTTTCACGCGATAATGGCTGAACCGATTTATATGAAAATTGGAATATAAATTAAGTTCGTTGTAACTTAGATTTTAGGCTATATGGCATTCAAAATACTTTATTTAAGAGGGGTTTATAAGGGGGTCTGAATTAAATAAACCGAAATATCTCGCTTATTATTGATTTTTATGAAAAATGTTGCATAACTAAAGTTTCTTTAAAAATGATTTCCGATACGTTTCATTCCAAGCAAAATTTTGATGGGACCAAATTGCACCAAAAACGGATGTTCTCTGAACCAAATGATTGATACAGTATTTTAATTATTTGAATGTAATAACAATTAAGAAATATCTTAAAGGAATTTTCATTGCACTAAATGAGTGGTCTCTGGACCAAAATGATCGCATTTTAATTATTTAAATACAATTTAAATTAAGTGACATATTAAACGATTTATCCTTCTATAAAACACGAATGTTCCTTGGACCAGATGTCCTATTTTAATTATGTAATTACTTTATATTTATTTCTAACAAGTGCAGCGGAGCGCACGGGTACAGCTAGTGAGTAAATAAGAAAGGGTGGTGATGAAAATTTCAAGAGAATCAATAAATATTTAGAAAAATTAACTTCAAATGGAACAGAATGTATTATTATAAAAACTCCAAATAACGTCTTAGCATGCAACGTAACATTATTAGAAAGTTATTCATATCTTACTACACTTATTGAAAGGGTAAGACAATTACAATTAACGTGTTCGAAACTCACAGCAGCTAGAGCTTCCCATATTTCCTTCCTTTTAGGTGTGCACAGATTGCATAGTGTAATACAATTTGTAACAGATACTATCTCATACGTATCCCATGCGTCAACAAGCACGAATCATGTCCACTCCGAATTAGATGTTGTTGACCTTTTATATGAAAAAAAATATATATAACATTTTCTTTGAAATTAGATAAAAGGCTTTTATCGTATTCATTATACAGTATGGGCCATATTCATAGACATTCTTAGCGCGGGCTTTCGGTGGATGATCAGCGAACTAACGTTTTTCGTATTCATAAACCAGTGTTAGCAATATGATATGACATAAATCCTGTTTAGCACGCTCGTAGTGCGGGCTAGCGAAATGTCTATGAATAGCACCCTATGTAATTACATGCGGACTAAATAAAAAGTGTTTAGGATGGATGGTAACCTTATAATAGATATATTTAATTCTCACTAGTCTTATAACGGTATGCCATATCAGCTTGTATCCCAGATTTCTTATATGTACCGGGCTGTACAGGCACATTTTAAACAGTGGCACGGATTCCAGTTTTCCATGGCTCAGAGCAAATTTACTGTCTGATAGTATTGTTGGACGAACTCTATTGTTAATTATTCTTGTATCCAAAACGAAATCAATGGTTGATGGAGGATTAAGAAAGACGCATTTTTCTTTGTAAAAGGAACTACTGCATCATGTCGGCCGAAATTCGCAGAACTAAGCTCATAAAGTAAGCAATGGTATAATGCTCGTATTAAGCCATTCTTTACCTTGTTATAACGTTAAACTGTTATAAAACTTCTTTCCATCCAGTTCTGCAAACAGTTGTGATCGATGCAATTCCTGAGACAATGCCGAATCAATAGCGTAAAGCCTTGGTTTTTCTGAACCGACGCATGCGAGGTACGAGGCCCGCCTCGCACAAATTCGGACTACACAAAAGCAGCTATAGAAACCACTCACTATCTCTCGTGTAAACCGCATGCGTCGGTTCAGAAAAACCAAGGTTTCAAGTTGCAAGTGCATTAGAAGTGAAATAGCGTCCTGAGTGCAAATAAAATGGTATCTTTTTGTACACTGACAAAATACAACAGATTTTTTGAATGGCGGATACTTGACTTGCGTCACTCTCGAAGGCGTCTCCTGCTAGGAATGACACGCCGTAATTGTAGATCTTTTTGCCTTCGTAGCGTTGTCCTTGTACACCAAAGGAGGCGATCTACATAACTACATTTTTTTTTAATCTTAGCCGTAACTGCCACACAGACTTCTGCATGTAGTCGTCATGTTTCCTGAAATTTCAAATAATCAGCAAGTAATAATATCAATTACGTTTCTGATATAGTTAACTCCATAGGCATTTTTTGTTTGCTTTATTCATAATGTAATTGTTGAAAACACTAGAAATAGTCGGTGACATGCTACACACTTTCCTAAAATCTTTGTTTATTTTCTGTTTCTTATGTTTTTATGTCAGTGTTAATCATAACTTCTTTCGTCTTCATACTGGCTTTTAATTACTCTTATTAAATTTTGAATAGTCTTTTTTTCCAAAGTCAGTAAATAATTTCCTTTTTTTTTCCTGAGCAAATGCCTTTTAGAGATCGACAAATGTCCCATGTGCCCTGCGTTCTTCAATTATTTGTGTGACACATTCATAATTTTCAAAGACAATGCTTCTAACATATTCATTGAAAGTAGGTGCAATATTATTTTCAAATTGTATTGTGGTCGACGACTTAACCGACCATTTCTTGCTTATTTGACAATTTGGAGATAGTTCAATGAACCCACATGAGTGGCTTAAATGAGTGTGGATCAGTCCCATCCTCAGCTGCAATCTATATCATGCCGTCGCATTAGCGTTATGTCTACAATTTTTTCTTGTTTCTCTCCAGAGTTGTTACAAGAGCTTAGCTCCCGCAGTGCTGATCATATATCGAGGAAATGTGCTCTATTACGTAAAATATTTTATATCGATTTATAATTCTTATGCTGAGGTCGAAATGATCTAAAGGACCTAAATCTTGAAAGTACATGATGAATAGTATTGAGAATTATGTGCACTGAAAACCCCAAAATATGCAATTAAAATGCCGAAATATGTACTTATATATAGGGGAGAGTCGGGTAGTATCGGACAGTGCGTTTCTTTCATGTACCACCATATGGTAGTACTTGAATGACATGGTTACGTTTCTCTATGCGACATCACAGAAACGTAACCATGTCAATCAGGTGCTATCATCGTGTGGTAGATGAAAGAAACTCACTGTCCGATATTACCCGCTGTCCGATACTACCCGACTCTCCCCTACACTAAAAGTTTAAAAGTTTAAGCAGACTAACCATAGTAGGCTATACTATCCCACAAAAAACAAAACACTAGCATATAATGGAAAATATTCAAATTATTGGGCGCATAAAGAAAATACAGTCACTTTAATTCATTAGTCATCTTATTGACTATTGCTAATTTAACTTAACTGTATGAAACTTTGTGGCACAATAATCCTTTCCATATTTCAGGATCCATCTTGTTTCTCCTATTCGTAAAAATAAACTTGTGCATAGAAAACGTTCTTCCTACATCACATTAAATGAGGGGAGAAAACTTAAAATCTGGTAACGCGAAAGATTAACAGAAAATTCAGTTTCAAATTATTTTTATTAGTATTATATTCTTCAACTGGGTGTAATTTCTTAATGACCTCTTTAACTGCATTCCTCTTTGTCTCGTATATTTTAGAGGATCCATCACCATCTCTGTTTTCTTTAGGATAAAGATCAACGCCTAAATGTTTTCTGCATAAGTTTCGGGCAAGTTATCCCCAAAATAAGACAAGGTTTCAGCACATACAGTAAGTTACGTGTACAGGCCCTTGTTTAGTTTTGACGGAGGTAGTACTTGTTTTCGATATTTTACGGTAACTGTTTGGTACTTCTGCTCGAGATGTTCTCTGTGGAACGCTCTGAGAAGTGTACTTCAAAATCTTGGTCTATTTTTTTTAATTTGCATAACAATAGTGGTAGAAGCGCCGAATATTCTGCATTCCTAAAGTTCCACGTATTTTGAATGTCTTTGTTTTGTTTCCGCACTACGGCATTCTCGGTAGTGATTTCATTTCATTTCATTTATCATATTCCATAGATCTTACATTAGTAATGAAGCTTTAAGATGTGGAACAAGTCAAAATTTTACAAGATTACAATTTTACAATTTTGCATTATTCTACAATTTTTTACAATATTTGGCGAGATGTAGTGAGATGAGATGATTCACTGATAATGGCAACAATTCAATCACTGATAGTTGGGAAGGAAAAGGCCTGATTTTCACAGTGTTAGATAAACAACATAGGTCCTACAACAAGTATAGGAAAAGAAGTCTTTGGTTACAAAATTATTTAGGCTACGTGGAAAAGGGAAGTTCTGTTGTGTACTTACTTACTCACTTACTCACTTACTTACTTACTTACTTACTTACTTACTTACTTACTTACTTACTGGCTTTTAAGGAACCCGGAGGTTCATTGCCGCCCTCACATAAGCCCGCCATTGGTCCCTATCCTGAGCAAGATTAATCCAGTCTCTAGCATCATATCCCACCTCCCTCAAATCCATTTTAATATTATCTTCCCACCTACGTCTCGGCCTTCCCAAAAGTCTTTTTCCCTCCAGCCTCCCAACTAACACTCTATATGCATTTCTGGATTCGCCCATACGTGCTACATGTCCTGCCCATCTCAAACGTCTGGATTTTATGTTCCTAATTATCAGGGAACGGATTTATATGGACTAAAAATATATGAAATATGTAAATATATATGTAGTTATTTTTACCAAAATATGGAATTAAATATGGATTTTTACCAAAATATGGAATTAAATATGGACTTAAAATTATAAAAAAATGACTATGTACGTTAAATATTGGTACATTTTAATCAAACTAAACAAAAAATATAATGGACGTACCTTATCTTCCAATGTAGTTTCAACAAAACACAATTTTTATTGTCTGTTACCATAACAATAGGTTACAAACATTTCTTTCAAGTGCTGAAAAGTGAATCTTCTTCTATTGTCTCTGAGGATAGATTTATACTGACTAAAAGAGCGTTCGACGTCACAAGAAGTAACTGGTACATAATTCAATTTCACAAAGTCTGCTGGGGATAAGTCCAAGTTAATCTTCACTGTTGATTCACCACTCATCACAGCAACAACCTTTTGTAGTTCTTCATATCCAGGGTTTTTTGAAAGTACAGTGTCCACCTTAGCTCTTACTGCATCTGCAACTTTACCTCTACCACGATTCAGTTGTTCCACAGTACTATTTATAATTTCAAAACTTTCAGATAGTGAAAGGTGCCTATTTTGGAGACTTTTGAGCGTTTTTATGATGCATGAAAATGTATGCTGAATGTGAGCTAAGTCATTCTTCACACTTATGTCACAGGTAACTGTTTTCGCAGTATCAATTGAGACTGCATCTTCAGAGTCCAATGCAAGGAGAACATTGTTAATAGAGTCTATATGTTCGGCATAATATTCAACTGCTTCTAGCCATGTACCCCATCTAGTTAAAATTGGCTTTGGTGGCAATGGAATTTCAGGGTACATTTCTTTCAACACGTTAACTCTACTGGGAGCTTTGAGAAATACTTTTTTCACTGATGAAATCAACAAATCTACTTTAGGGAAATTGTCTCTGACCACTTCTGCCACACGATGAAATGCATGCGCCACACAAGTAAAATGAGTCAATTTAGGATATACAACAGATAATGCTTGTCCAGCTTTGACCATATAAGGGGCAGCATCGCTAATAAAGAATAACACATTATCGTACATAATACCCTTTGGCCACAGGATACCCATAGCTTCGTTGAACAGTTTAACTATAGTTTTGTTATTGCACTTTTCTAGAACATCACAATGTAAAAGAATTCGTTCAGAATATTGTTCACTTAACAAACCGATAACTACATTACCAACAAGTCTACCTTCTTTGTCGGGAGTCTCATCAATGGAAACCCAAATTGAACTATCTTTAATTTCATCTCTTATCTTCTGTATTGTCTCATCGTAGATGGATGGAGCATACGTCTTCCTAAGTGTTGACTCATCCGGGATTGTATGTTGAGTATATTTTTCAAGGAATTCCCTGAAGACCTTATTCTTTAGTTTGTAGAGAGGAATATCAGCAGAGATGAGAGAACGGCACAGGTCGATGTTAAACTCAGATCTTACATTCGATGTTGTTGGTTGTGTTAAAAACAATTGTCTCTGCTTGGAATTTAGTTGTTTGTTGGCCTGATGTTTACTAGTTGTAATGTGTTGTTGCACCAGGAACTTTTGTGTAGATGATACTGCACACTGACACAAATTACAAAATAATATTTTATTGTCAGTTGATAAACCATCTTCTTTAAATTCTGAAATGTAACTTGTTAGTTTTGATTTTAAATTGACTGAATGACGTACTTTTGGCATATTTACCGTCTTTATAGTATGATTTACAAAACTGAACCTATGTGTACTCTGACTGGCATTTAACTGTTGAGCTGCACAACTGAAGTCTGTTAAAAATTTTAAATTAAATTAATACAGTTTTGTAACTTACTTTCCCATTGTTGATAGGACTGCTAATTTTCAAATAACTCTGATGTTAAAGGGATTACTGAACATGTGTTTAAATCTCTATTGTTGAAATGTATTTTTAAAAGTTAATGGAATTTTGTTTTGTTTTATTGTTAAACCTAATATAATATGGACTGTTTTATATGAAATATGGAAAATATATGGAAATTAACGAAAATATGTACTAAACTCTAAAATATGGAAAAATATGGAAAATAAAAGTAGGATTTTTCAACCCTACACATTGTGAAACATAAAGATAATGCAAAATATAAATTATATTAGCTTTATAAGTAAATATGTATTTACATATAAATCCTTTCCCTGCTAATTATGTTAGGTGAAGAATACAATGCGTGTAGCTCTGCGTTGTGTAACTTTCTCCATTCTCCTGTAACTTCATCCCTCTTAGCCCCAAATATTTTCCTAAGAACCTTATTCTCAAACACCTTTAATCTTTGTTCCTCTCTCAAAGTGAGAGTCCAAGTTTCACAACCATACAGAACAACCGGTAATATAACTCTTTTATAAATTCTAACTTTCAGATTTTTTGACAGAAGACTAGATGACAAAAGCTTCTCAACCGAATAATATAGAAAAGAGATGGTTTTCGCACAAATTATTACATTTTCTAGATGCACATGTACAAACATTAACATCATCAGATGAAAAATATATTTTTTTAATTTGTGGAAAAGGGCAGTTTTGTCTGGTATTTGAATGGCTATTTGTTGAAAGGGCGGAAGTCACATTTTTTAAATTAATTTTTTATTGAAATGTGTTCTCTTACCATAGACGCATCAATTTATGTTAAAAAAAAACTAAAAAGAAAACAGTAATAATGGTTAAAATGCAACATAGCATTTTATAATTTATGTTCAAAGTGGGGATGTCCTTGACAGTTTTTTTGTCTCTACTGTAAAATTTGCATTTTTGGACTTTCGCCCTTTTAATAAATAGCGATTAATTTATCAATATCGCCTTGTATACCTATATACAGGCCTACTGCTCAAAAATGTTTAAAATCATGAAGCTGTAAGAACTAAAGAAATAAGAATAACTAGAAAGAAATTAAGAGAACACTGAAAATTGTAGGTAAGATAAAAGAAAATGCAGATCAATGTAAAATAGGAGAAAAAGAGTAACCAAAGAAAAAATATAAAAGAAAGATAAAGTGGTTACCTAATTAATAATAATTATTTTGTGGAGAGTATAAATAATAAAACATATCTATTATCTATGGAGGTAGTGACGACGACTATGATGGTACTGATTTAATTGTAAATTTATTTTGACATAAAAATAAAACAATGGTGTAGAAAATACGAGAAATTCAGTATTGCCACACTTAATTTCTGCCACAAAACGTTGCAAAGATGTGGATGAAAATTGAATTACGTGCTGCGATTTACTATGAAGCTTTTTCTGTCGTTAATGATTTACTTCTGTGCAATTACTCATTGCAACATTGAGAGTTGATGTGGAAATAATCTTTAAGTATTGGTACTACTACCTCACACAAGAAACATAATTTTCAAACCTAGATTCGCTATCTAGTATCTGTGCAAAATTTTCATGAAGTCTTAACGAAATCCTTGCCACAGTATAATTTTATTTAACGCGTGACCTTCATGAAATGGACCGGAACCATAAATGAATAATTTTACAAGAGCTTCTATTCTCAAGACTCCATCGTGATGTTTCTGCAAGTTAATATATCGACCTTGTATCTAAGTCCAATAACAGCTGAAGGTTGAACGGCGGGTAAAAATAAAAAAAGAAAAGAAAACCTGAACATATAACAAGAACAACACCTGTAGGGCAGACAGGTTGAAAACAGGCGAAATATGGAAGGTGATGTTGTCTTGGCGATTAAGCAATTGCAGATAATACCAAGAACTCGTTAAAACAAGTGACTGTCACGTCAAAGTTGAATATAATGTTTATAATAATTACTGATTTGAATAGAAAATAAGTTTAATTGATTTTATGCTGTATATAATATAGGAAACGACCAGATGAGTTGTCAAAAATTAAATAAATATTAGTCATGTGATAAGGATACCAAAAGAAAGGAAAACTAAACTATAAATAGGCTAAAAACCTCTAATTGATATATTAGGTTTATTGCCGTCTTTTTTAGCTTATCTTGATACAATGAGAAATGTATTCTCAGTATAACTTAATACATTAAAATAATGTTAGATGAACGTTTTCGGTATTAAATTAAAAAAAAAACATTCAATGTATATCATAAATATTGTATGTATTATTAAATATTGCTGAAACTGCTTCCTGTAAGGTAAGATTAGCTATTTTTTTTATTCTTTGTACGTATTTAAATCATAACTACGAATAATACTTATTTTTAAGCCGTTATTTCATTTGTGAGCAAGACTTATTCTTACGATACAGCATGACTTCGTTGAACCATAAATACTGTATTTTCCTTTTAAACATACCCTATTTGTATCTTAATTAGTTTCCTCAGTTATTTATTTGATAATTTCTGTACTTTTTACTTCATGTATTACAATTGCAGTAGCTTACACAGGTAATTTTCAACAACAAATGAAGAGTGGGTACAGGAAAAAAACGAGCTCGGCCTACTTCAGCAAATTGTTTAGGAGAGCAGTTTAAAGTCTGTCTTTAGCCATGGAACGAACTTATTCGGTCTTACATACGGCAGGGACTGAAGCAGACAAGGAAGGAGATATTGAAGTATTGCTGTCTTTGTCTGCAGCATGTCGTCCCATGGTGTTTGTGTGGTCTTATGCGAACTTAAACTTACATTCTCCGATTTAATTTTTTCGCTGTATGGAGCTGATGGTTTCAGGTCATTACATCTAAGGACAGCAGGTCTAATGGACAGTAGGTCTAATAAAAAAAAGTCCAATAACAACAACTCGGGTCTAAAAGAAATTTAAATCTAATGTGTAAATTTCTAAATAAAATTTCGAACTTCAATTTGAGCTATAGTCTGTGTCCTTATTCATATGCAAAAATAAAAATAAATGAGCACATAATAAACAGGTGGAACAATCAGTGGCTATGCAGTACAAAGTGTTCAGTTACGAGAGAAATCTTCTTTCCTAGCGTCGACACCCGCTTAAATAGCAACAAAATTATACCAGATTTTATACTGGGTCATGGGAAATTTGGGTCTTATCTAGAACGATTTAAATTACATAAAGACAATGGCTATTTATGTATCTGTGAGGAACAGCAAACTGTGGATCACCTTTTGTTTCATTGTCCAGTGTTCGAAAACAAAAGGTTTATTTTGGTCGGACATTAAAATTTTTGTAATGTAATATATGACAAACCACTATTCAATGTGTTCACAAAAACGTGCTGTTATAAAGAGTTTTGTAATTTTATATGTAATATATTTAAGAACTTGTAAATAATTCAAATTATTGTAGTAGATATAAGTGTTAATTTTAAGTAGCAAGACTGGGTTACCCACTTCAGTGTAATTTTATATGTAATCTATTTAAGAACTTGTAAATAATTCAAATTATTGTAGTAGATATAAGTGTTAATTTTAAGTAGCAAGACTGGGTTACCCACTTCAGTGTAATTTATATGTAATATATTTAAGAACTTGTAAATAATTCAAATTAATGTAGTAGATATAAGTGTTAATTTTAAGTAGCAAGACTGGGTTACCCACGTCAATGTAATTTTATATGTAATATATTTAAGAACGTGTAAATAATTCAAATTATTGTAGTAGATATAAGTGTTAATTTTAAGTAGCAAGACTGGGTTACCCACTTCAGTGCAAGACTGGGTTACCCACTTCAGTGTAATTTTATATGTAATATATTTAAGAACTTGTAAATAATTCAAATTATTGTAGTAGATATAAGTGTTAATTTTAAGTAGCAAGACTGGGTTACCCAATTCAGTGTAATTTTATATGTAATATATTTAAGAACTTGTAAATAATTCAAATTATTGTAGTAGATATAAGTGTTAATTTTAAGTAGCAAGACTGGGTTACCCACTTCAGTGTAATTTTATATGTAATATATTTAAGAACTTGTAAATAATTTAAATTATTGTAGTAGATATAAGTGTTAATTTTAAGTAGCAAGACTGGGTTACCTGCGTCAAAAGAATTCTCATTATAATATAAACTGAGGCTATAACTACAACCCTAATGTGCTTTCGGGTGAAATAGGGTTCAAGAAATTGTATATTCAAATAAATAAGTCAATAAAATTTATGTCTAATGTATAAATGTCTAAATAAAATTTACGTCTAATGTGTAAATTTCTAAATAAAATGTGTGTATAAATCTCAAATAATTTTAACAATATTTACTAAAAAGTTGATACTGTTACGACAATGTATCTGTTACCTTGTCAGTTTCAGAAATTTTTTTAACAAAATGAATACATATACTATTAATTCGCCTAAAGGTAAAAAATTATAGTTCATAATAATTTCGACTACTATTTAAGATTGAGAACTAGAACCAGCGATAGGATCTACTGGAGATGTTCACTCAGAGACGCTTGCGATGCTACTTGTGTCACCAATGAGGACTTGGATAACATTCAAGTTTACAAAGTGTGGGATATGTTTAATCCTGTATTGAATGGACTTCAAAGAACTATAAATAGTGTTGAAGGATGGCACTCGAAATTTCAAAAAATGATTATATTTCATCATGCATCCATAGCCTATGGAAATTTTTAGAATAGACAATATAAGAACAGACCAACGTAATAATGAAGAACATGGAAGAGTTCAGCATCCCGTAAATAAATCGTACCAAATTAATCAAAGGCAAGTAGAGAGAATGGTAACACGTCACCAGCAGTATAAAGATCTTGGAGAAATTGATTTGTTCTTGAGAACTTTAAGCTATAGGCTGAAATTCCATGCCGTACCGGAAGATGAAAATGAAGATTAATCTATATTTTCATTGCTCAAGTCTTTCAACATTAGGCCTACTGTATTTTACTCCTGAGTTATATGTAATAAACAATAATATACAGATAACATATATATTATTGTTATAATTTAGGTATAATAGTATTAGACGTCATTGCAAGTTAGACTATGTAGTATTAGACAAATTTTTGTAAATTAGACCAGGTTGTATTAGACTTGGTTCTAAAGACAAAATGGCATTAGATTTACAAAATTAGACCTTCTGTCATTAAACTTAAAATCCTTAGACCTACTGACCTCTAACCGAAGCTAACATCTACTTAAAATTGAACAATGGTGACTTCGTGCATAGCATTTAGTTGCACAACTTGCAAAATAAAAGAATTAAAACGACAATTTCCACATGCAAGTATACACTCGTAACTAAAACTTATTGATGAGTTCATTCTCATACTTAAAATCTATAGGCCTACTTACTTACGGCTTTTAAGGAATCAGGAGATTCATTGCCACCCTCACATAAGCCCGCCATCGATCCCTATCATGAGAAAAATTAATCCATTCTCTACAGTCATATCTCACCTCCCTCAAATCCATTTTAATATTATCCTCCCATCTACGTCTCGGCCTCCCCAAAGGTCTTTTTCCCTCCGGCCCTCCAGCTATCACACGATATGCACTCTATATAAATTCACCCGTACATTCTACATACCCTATCCATCTCAAACGTCTGGATTTAATGTTCCTAATTATGTTAGATGAAGAATACAATTCGTGCAGTTCTGCGTTGTGTAACTTTCTCCATTCTTCTGTAACTTGATCCCTCTTAGCCCCAAATATATTGTATAAATTCTAACTTTCAGTTTTTTAAAGCAATTATTAGTCTTGAAATTTCAATTATTTTATAAATGTCTTAATGGGAAACTAAACTGGATTTTGTAACCTTCAGCCATCGTTGAAAAATATTAATTTTAAATATAACCGGCCTTGATATTTTAAATTACCTTTGTAAAAGATAATAATTTAGTAAAAAAAATCAATAATATTGAAAATGAAAATGTTGTAGTTATAGATAGGTCTTATTGTTCGAAACTCAACGGATTATAGCCTAAATGTTTTTATGCTCGACCATGCCGAAATGTAGTAATTATACACCTGGTAGCAGTCCTTTAATGCAAGTCATTAAAGTACACCTACTCATTAAAGTACAGGTGTTCAGCCAATGACAAGTCAGCTTTGTACCGTTATAAAACCTCAGCCAATGACAAGTGAGCGTTGTACCGTTATAAAACCGCAAGTATCGATTATTCTCGGATATGCAATCGAAAGAGAATTAGCGAAAAGTCACGGAGGCTGGAAATCCAATACTGTCGCAGAAGGTTATGTTCTGTTACTATAATAATTAGCGTTAATTGTAAATAATATTCAAATAAATTCAATTTGTCATCTCGTTTTTCAATGTCTAAATTAATTTCAATGTTATATCAAAGTTAATATTTAGTTTACTCTATAGGTTCTTATAGTATATCAAGGTCAATGTGGACATCTGTTCCTCGGAAAAAATCAATACTTTCGCATCTGCGCACATCTCACAATTTACGAGGTATTGGTCAAGGTCAGTTAGATACAAATAAAATGAATAATTTCAAGTTAGAAATATGGTCGAGCATAAAAAGTCGTATGAAACTCGCCTATAATGGTAATTAAGAAGCTCGTATGAAAATTATGAAACTCGCTTGCGCTCGTTTCATAAACATCCATACTCGCTTCTTAATTACTATCATTATAGGCTCGTTGCATAATGTACTATTAGATTACTAAGCTGAATGTGATCACCATGTAGGCCTATTTTAACTCAACATTTCCAAAGTTTCCGAACTGCATGCAGGTTCCATCATCAGGACGAGAGGTCGCCTGCTCTTTGGACTCGTTGTGTCTGGATATTCCGAACGGATTCTTCACACCACATTTGTGAATGGGTATTTCAGTTAAATATTCGCTGTAATTTATTTAAGAGTGTACTTTAATATGTTCAGAGTTACAGAGTAAGAGAAGTAATACCCTACTGTGAGCGATACTATATCAGCGTTACCCCTAACCTGTCTTTACATTCAAACGCACATTTATATTTCATACAAATATACATTAGCCTATAACCTTCAGTCACTCAGAAGTTACCATTTCCCAATAAATATTCAGAGAAGCAGGTGTTATTGAAGATATATTGCTCTCGAGTTGATTTTATCATAAACATGAGAGTGAATGTGTCACCATCTTACATCAACTAATGTTCTCTATCCAAAAATCGGATGTCTCAAATCAAAGAATAATGCTAAATTGGTATGGATTGTAATAAGGCTTTGCTTTAATTACTGAAAGCCTTTCTAGAAGAAAAGATGTTTTTTGTCCAATGGCAGGGTCGTTAACTTTACGAGCAATTCACAAATGTCGCTACTGGAGAGATCCGTAGACCAGTTTGTCAGAAACTATCTATACTTCGTTCCATAATGTCTGACAGGGGAAGTAAACATTGTCGGCAGAGAAGGAAAGAAGTATAACTGCTATTCAACCAATGGCAGAGGTCTCATTCCGTGCTTATCTTGAAGTTGGGCGGGGGTAGAACGCTTCAGACCTCCCAACTTCAAGTCAAGCGTAGATTGAGACGTCTGTTATTGGTTGAATAAACTTCTCTCCTTTTCTGCCGGCAATGTTTACTTCTCCTGTCAGGCATTATGGAACGAAATATAGAGTGCACCACATTACATTCGTAATGAACTGTGATAATGGAGAATTTAGGTATGTTATAGGAGAACCGAAGTAGGCCTACCCGAAGAAAACTCCTGTGTTGCCTGGACCACTTGCTTTCCAACAAAAGTTATACAGTAAAACCTCGTCAATCCGGACTTAATTGGGGGATAAGTTGACCGGTTAAACGAAAGTCCGGATTAACTAAAATAACCTAAAAGAATAGTAAAAAGTGCATTAAAATTTCGTTTACACAGGGTGTTTCAAAAATACGGGGCATAATTTCAGGTATGTATTTCCCACATGTAGACCATCAAAATAGTTCATTACAACATGTGTCCGGAAATGCTTTATTTCCGAGTTATGGCCTTCACAACATTGAAATTCACCGGAACGTTTTTCTTTCCGCAGGTCGTTGCCGTCAAAGGAGACATTAAGAGGGCACTCTGACAGTTCATTCCGAGGCGAAGGTTACATTCAGTGTTGTGTAGGCGTTAGACTGTGCGACATGTATTCAAATCAAGAGCTGGCAGAGATACACTTCATGTACGGTAAGGCGGACGGCAATGCTGTGCTGGCTCGTCGTTTGTACCAGGAGAGGTACCCACAGCGACAATGTCCAGATGGGAAGACATTTGTACGTCTCCATTACCGTCTGTGCGAGTATGGAAAATTTAACTCTCCTGGTTTGGGAAGGGGACGACCAAGATAGTACAGAAGGAGATTCTGGAGGCTGTGAACATGACTCCTTCTATCAGCACAGGAAGGGTAGCGTTGCAAGTCAATGTTCCTCATACGACTGTCTGGAGACTGTTGAAAGAGTATCAATTGTATCCTTATCATTTGCAACGTGTACAGGCCCTGTCACCAGCAGATTACCCTGCACGAGTTAGGTTCTGTCAGTGGTTCTTGCAGCAGTGTGGTGTAAATCCGAACTTTCCTGCCTTAGTATTATTTACAGATGAAGCACAGTTCACAAGAGATGGCATAACAAATTTCCACAATCAGCATGTATGGGCGTATGAAAACCCACGTGCAACTGTTCCATCTCATCACCAGGTGCGGTTCTCCCTCAACATGTGGGCCGGTATCATTGGTGATCGATTAGTTGGACTCCATGTACTTGTAAACAGACTTACGGGGCAGGCGTACACAAACTTCCTGGAAAACACCATTGCTCATGTTTTAGAAGACACTCCACTGATCAATCGTCAACACATTCACTTCTTGCATGATGGCGCTCCTGCACACTTCAGTCGTACGGCTCGCCGGTACTTGGATCGAAGGTTTCCTGATCGATGGATAGGTAGAGGTGGCCCAATTGCTTGGCCTCCACGCTCACCTGATCTGAACCCCTCTCGATTTCTACTTGTGGGGCCATTTAAAATCATTGGTTTATTCGTCTCCGGTGCCTGATTTGGAATCCCTTCGGAATCGAATTGTGGCATGTTCCGAGGACATACGCGTTATTCCTGGAGTTTGGGATCGTATTCGCAGGTCAATGAGACATCGATGTGAGGTCTGTATTCAAGCAGGAGGTGGACATTTTGAACATCTTCTGTAATGACAACGACCTGCGGAAAGAAAAATGTTCCGGTGAATTTCAATGTTGTGAAGGCCATAACTCGGAAATGAAGCATTTCCGGACACATGTTGTAATGAACTATTTTGATTGTCTACATGTGGGAAATACATACCTGAAATTATGCCCTGTATTTTTTTAACATCCTGTATAAAAAGCACGTTTATTATGGTGCATTTAAAGGGCATAGACGTAAATACACTACACAATACAGTAAAATGTGTAATCGATCATGATATTTGTTTGTATAGTTTAATTACTTTAATACAAACTTGATGGATTTTCTTTATTTTTAATATTATACGTGTAATATTGTAATTATTGTAATTCCATAGTTCTAATATACAGGGTGTTGACTGCGCTACCCAGGCCGACCAACTGCTAGTAAAGAATATATTAAAAAGGTAAGTTAATAATGAAAAAAAAAATGTGGAACGCAATAGACTTTGAAAGACCGCAGAGTTTGAACCAGGAGATTACAATCAAGTTCTTCACTTACAACATAGGATGACATGCACCTAATCATTTGGCTATAGGAGAGAGATAAGTATTATCTTGTTAGGAATCGAACTCTTGTCATGATGACTAGTATCCCTGTACACTTGTGCTAAGTCTCAGTGTAGTGTAGTGCATCATTTTGAGTGGTTTGAAATAAAAAATCTTTACCGATTTTACTTCGTCCGGTTTATACGCTGTTCAGATGTTCTTGTGGAGTCATCAACAACAGTCCAAAGGCCAACATCTCGAGCAAGTATCTCGGCCACGTGCCAGGCAATCACGAGGATGCTCTACCGGACAGGTTCCTCGGATTCCCCGAGAAAGAAAGTCGTTTGGCGTCATATACATATGTGGAGTAATTTTTGATGACATACTGGCAGAAATCAGATTGTCGATTTAATGAAACTTCATGTCAGCCTTTATTAATTATTGCTCTTCATTCATCTATGAGGTAATTGCAGCACTGTGTAATGTTTCCAATACAAATAGGGGAAACTCTGCTAATTCCACACTACGGGTAATTCCGCAGTAGTGCATATATGATTTTACTGCGACTTTACAATAGCGTGAACGTAAGTTTTGAGAGGCTGTCAGCAGGAGGCATGTCCTCTGCAGTGCTATAGAAAAAAATCAAGAATGTTGGTTTGTAGGCAATACAGTGAAACATCGAACGAAAGTTGGCTGGTTTTCGTGTTTTGCTACACAGCTCTGAAGACAGTGAGCATTGTTCCTTTTGTTACTTTCATAATGTATTTCGTAATTATTTACTACTGCGGAATTAGCCAAGTCCTATTGCGGATTTATCCGCACTGTTGCGGAATTATCCGAGTTGTTCTTGTTCAACTTTAGGGTATGTACAACTAAATATATTTGCATTTTAATAGGTATCTTTATCTCATTTGGTAATGAAAGGTTTCGTTCATGTCTACATACCTTGATAATATTTTTCAATAAACATTTTGATAAAAATATGATAGATTTACTTCTTAATATTGCGAAATTAGCAGAGTCTCCCCTACAACGAACCAGGGTTTGATTTTCCAAAGAAAAGTGGAAATTCATCCCCTTTCCGTAAAGACCGAGTGTATAAATTAATTCGACTTGTGTTTTCCCCCGGTCGTCTTGAGCAATGTCTTGCTCCAAGTTCACATGACGAGGGAGTGTCTATTTAGCAAATGTTCAGCGTTGGTTCTTAATGATCACGAGAATGCGGACGAAAAGAGTAAAAAAAAAAGTCCAACCGGGTGATGATGATGACATTGACATAAGAAATCACAATTTCTATCAGTATGCCTATTATAATTTTTCCACATTATACAATTAACGAAAAATTACGTCTGTTAATTTAAAACAGAAAAATTCTCTGTTAATTGGACTACCTATTCCCAATTAAATAAGTACGAAATACAAGTAATTTAATTTAGAAACCTATATCGTATCTATTGGTTATGTAAAAACATTCGATAAAATGTTGAGGAAAGAATTGTGGAACATAATGACTAAGCAAAGCTACTCAAGACACTTAATGAAAATTACTTATATATGATGATAATAATTATATGGACGCAACTACAAAATTAACGGAAGTTCTAAATAAGTGAAAATCAACTAGGAAGTAAGATAAGGAAATGTGTTCCATGTCACTCTCTCTTTTAGTCTCTTCATACGCAAGTGTAGGCTAATGGAAAAATATTGTAATACTGTAAAGAATTGGGATTTTCGCCGAATTAAACGTTTTCAGCAACCCTGGTTTTGGCCCTGCCGTCTGTCCACGTGTTTGTATTGTCTCTGTACAGATTTTTTTAAATTAGTGAATGGATTTTCTTCATTCAGTATGTGAGGGTCAATTTATCTGGGATTCATGCACACAAACTATAGGCCTAATACAATATTTAAAAAAATATATATATTTTTAAGTTGCTTATTTATCGACGCTACTTAGCCTATATCTGCTCTTAGGTTGTCTCGTGTGAGAGTTAAAAATTTATCTGGGATTCACGCACATAAAATATAGGCCTAATACATTTAAAAAGTTTTTTTTAAGTTATTTGTCGACGCTATGTCAACTAATATGTTATTTTTTCGTGTCGATGAAATTGGTGGTAGCTAGATGGTATTTTGCGATATGATACTGAGTATTCTAATAGATTACCTGACATTCGCATTATTGTTTCGGAAAGTCTCGTACAATTATTATTATTATTATTATTATTATTATTATTATTATTATTATTATTATTATTATTATTATTATTATCATTATTATCATATATATCATTAATTTGTAATCAAAAAAGTCCTTTGCAATGACATGTAGCAAATTGAAAGTGATATCGTAAATAATGAGCTTAGGGTAAAGGTGAATTGTGCTTCAGGTTATTATTATTATTATTATTATTATTATTATTATTATTATTATAGTTACTAAATTACGTGATACGTAAGATATTAACTGAAGAAATAAAGCTATATTCCACATTTATTTTAATATTTACCACATACTATATCGGCTTATGGAATCAGTACTCTTCATACAGTTCCCTAATATTCTTTCACTCCGAGAGATAATAGCAACTTTTAAGTCAATATAAATTTTATACATGTTGCTAAGACCTCATGCTGATTCCAAGGTCCTCTTGGCATTCAATCGGCGAGCCCAATTGAAAGGTGCCAACAACGCTTTGTTGATACAGCTGATCACATACTCCATCGTGACGACAACACTCGCAATGAGTGTCATCTTGAACCTCTTGACAATGAACCACGGTCAAAGGCGCACATTCAACCGTTTTTTGTCTCATCTTATTCGTTTAAAATCAATGCAAATTAAAAACAGAGACAATGCACGACCTTATAACACACAGTTTTTTGAACCGGGTCTACAACTCGTGTCTAGAGAGTTCAACGTAATATTAATTATTACAATTGAAGACCTCCCTCGAATAAGGGTGTAACCAACAAATATATAATACACGTTTCAGGAATAAGAAAATAATTTCAGGGGCATATTTCGTTAGGCCTATATTTACTAGAAAAACCACTTGATTAATCGAGGACACAAGCTTATTCAGCTATTGGATGCATTCATTTATTGTTATAAATAAATGCTTAAAAATTACTTTTTCTACCGAAGTTACATATTTCATTAATTTGATGTTGCATCTTTTTTCGAGGGAGTCTTCAATTATTACGGCAACAGTTGCAGCAAATTAAATAAGTGTAGAAGATCTAATTAATAAGAACAAAACGGCAGTGCTTCGAAATGAAATATGGTAGCCTATAATGCAGCACTAAAGCTGTTAAGTAATTGATTTAATGCAAATAAACTAACACTTAATGTTAGTAAAATTAATGGAATCTAATTTAGTACACATAGTAGTGTTCAGTTTGCCTTAAATATTTAATTAAACGGAAATGATCTGGAAGAATCTACGTCTTCTCCTTCTGCCTCACACGGATTTATGCTCTCGGTCGTGTTCCGATCTCAGTTACATTGCATTGTAGGGCGTCTCACGTCTAATGGTCTATAATTTAAGGTCATTTTTGGTATTCTTTATCTGTCCATTCTTCCCAGCATTTGCTCGTAATGGGTTGAGAGATTGAGAGAAAACCCCAGAAAAAATCTCAACTAGCTAACTTGCCCCGGCTAGGATTCAAACCAGAGTCACCTGGTTTCGCGGTCAGACTAGCTAACTATTATTCCACAGGTGTGGACTATTACAAAATGAAATACGATTAGTTATCATATAGAATTGCAGGAAGTATTCTTAAGGGTCCATTTTTCTGCTAGATTAGTTAATATTTGCAAAAATAATTTGTACACTTCCTTTTTAAACCCAAAATCATACATTATTGTTAGGTGAGTGAGGACAATAATTATTGATAAAAGAATGTATTGTAATTGAGTCGAAATTAGACCTGTACTTCAGACCAGTTTCGGTATTACACTTTCTGAACATATAATAGTAATAAGAAAATATCTTCAAACAAAGACACATTCCAATTAAAAATTCTTAAAAATCAACAATCTTGTAGTGAATAGAAAGTAATGTTCTCACAAACTAAATAATATTCTGGATTCGTGTCGCATTGTGAAGAATGGACTGTTATAGATAGAAAAAGCGCCAGGGGACGATGATCTGCAATAAATGGATATGTTCTAGTTGGTTATTTAACGACGCTGTAGTTATTTAGCGTCGATAGGATTTGTGACAGCGAAATGGTATTTGGCGAGACGAGGCCGAGGATTCGCCATAGATTACCTGGCATTCCTCCTTACGGTTGATGAAAACCATGGAATAAACCCAACCAGGTAATCAGCCCAAGCGGGAATCGAACCCGCTCCCGAGCGCAACTCCGGATCAACAGGCAAGCACCTTAATCGATTGAATTACGCCGGTGGCACATTAAATGAATATTAAGTTCACTTTTTCCATCTAGATATACTGCAATAAAATTGTATTCTTAGCAGATCTAATAATAATAATAATAATAATAATAATAATAATAATAATAATAATAATAATAATAATAATAATAATAATAATAATAATAATAATAATAATAATAATAATAAATTTTTATTCAGGAAGCATTACTAAAACTAAGTGTATAATTAGCATATAGACATTGTATAGAACAGTAAACGAAAGAAAATTGAGGGAACTTGGAAAATTTTTGTATATAGTAAAGAAAAAATGGGAAGGGAAAACTAAAATATAAACATATGTAGGCCTATATAAGAAATATTAAGCAAATGGGAAGAGTTTTTGTTAATAAATAACTATAATGATTACATGTAATAATAGTTATGAATAGTAAAATGTAGTTAAGGGTCGTTTCCTGGAAAACAGAAATGTAACAGGATCACCATTAACGAATGATACACAAATTATACATGATTTTGGTGACAATAAATATATACATTAATAATTAATTAATTAATTTATTTATTTATTTATCTATTTATTTATTGATTGATATTTATGTGCTGGATAAGAGCCATTGGCCAATAGAAGTCCAGCACAAATTAATAATAATAATAATAATAATAATAATAATAATAATAATAATAATAATAATAATAATAATAATAATATAGTAACATCTTGACTGTTTATAATAAAACCTCTTCAAGGCGTGAGATACAAATTGGACAAGCCTGAATTGTTATGTTTGCAGATGATCGTGTGACACTTGCAGGGGCCGAGCCCTCTGGTTGCGACCTTCGCGGTGCAGCTTCTGACGATCCGCGGCTACTTTTCCCGAAGGTCAGCATGTTTCAATTTTCGAAATAAAAAGCTGAAGGATTAGTGGGCGTCGCCAGCGTCAAGTGGAGTCAGATGTTACAGATATGCGTGCTTCCTGAATATTCCGCAACAGGTAGCGCCATCACCTGTGCGGTTTGCTAAACGATCTCGAGGAGCATGCGTCGTCTCTCGACTTATGTCCGTGCGGAATGTTCAACAAGAGCAAATAATACTACGACAATACATCATTCAGACATATGATATTATCTTTCGTCAAACTGCCAAATGCGCAATTCCTGGCAAGTTCTGAGAAAAACTACAGTGATCAAAGTAGCAGTGAAACTCCAACTAGTCTACATGCCACTGCTCCATTGATTTTTATCAATAGGGAATATGAGCATTCTCTATAGTTTAAACTAAAATATAAATTACCATGACTAGTACTCGTGTCTGAAAACAAGAAAAATAATCAAAATTATATTCATTTCATTTATTATATTCCATTACTTGGAGGATTTAGTGAAGCACTGTTTTCAGAACATTGGAGGAGTGATAGTAGGAGGAAGAAGAATAAAGTGCGTAAGATTTGCTGATGATATGGCGATATTAGCAGAACAGGAGATGATACTAAGGGATATGCTACTGGAGCTAAATGACAGCTTTGAGCAGTAGGGAATGAAGATAAATGCCAACAAGACGAAGACCATGGTCATGGGAAGAAAAGTAAAGAAGGTAAACTTGCGAATTCTAAATGAGGCAGTAGAATAAGTGGACAGCTTCAAATAATTGGTATGTACTATAGTCTAAGCAGTAACATGAGCTGTTGCCAACAAGTCAAAAGGAGAATAGCAATGGCAAAGTAAGCTTTTAATAGAAAAGGGAACATCTTCTACGGACCTCTGGAGAAAGAATTAAGGCAGAAACTAGTGAAATGCTTTGTGTGGAGTGTAGCATTGTATGGGACAGAAAAATTGACAATACGACGAAGTGAAGAGAAGCGAATAGAAGCATTTGAATTGTGGATATGGAGAAGGATGTAGCATGTGAAATGGACAGACAATAAAAAACGAAGCTGTGTTGGAAAGAGTGGATAAAGAAATAACGATGCTGAAACTGATCAGAGAGAGGAAAAGGAATTGGCTTGGTCACTGGTTGAGAAGAAACTGCCTGCTGAAGGATACACAGGAAGGAATGGTGAACGGGAGAAAATTTCGTGTCAGAAAAAGATATCAGATGATAGACGATATTAAGTTACATGGATCATATGACGATACAAAGAGGAAGGCAGAAAATAGGAAGGACTGGAGAATTCTGGGTTTGCAGTGAAAGACCTGCCCTTGGGTAGAACACTATGAATGAATGAATATTTTACATCTACATTGTAGCTTTAAGGTACGAAAAAGTTAAAAATATACTGGTATACAAAAAAATAGGATACAATAAAAAGAAAGTACATTAATCAAAATTACAAACTCGAACAATAGCTTAGCTGAGTAGAAGGTATAGGCATGGAGAAACTTTCTTAATTTGGTTCTACATTTTTTATTTTGACACTTCAAAGCTTTAAGAAAATTAGACAGTGTATTGAAGAGAGTAATACAGGAATAGTGAACTTTCTTTTAACAGCTGAAACTAACAGTATATGGAGATTTGGCTTGTACGTTAAATTAAGATGATGAATGTTCTGATTAATACTAAAAGTATCTTGATTTTTAGTATAAAATAATATTAGAGAAAGAATGTATTCACAAGATAAGTTAAATATTTCTGTCTTAGGAGATATTTTACAGAATATATTTTTACGCACATAGCCCAGTCAGTTATTTTTAGGGCTTTCTTTTGTAAAATAAATATATGTTCAATTTCAGATGACTGCCTACGAAATATATATTAAGAGTGTTTATATCGCCAGACGAAGATAAGAATCTTAATGCATATCAGGCAGAGCTTAATTGGAAAACAATTGGTTTTGTGTGTTTTCCAGTTAAGGTGATTATTTAATATTAGGGCCTACATATCAGGAAATTTTGTGGTTTTAGATTATTCTACGAGATCAATTCATTTTTTCTGATACTGAAGGAAAACTGTACATTATTAGGTGTGCTAAATTTAATTACACTGCTGGTTTTTATCTACAATAAGTGCTAGTTTATTTGTATTAAGTCAACCACTCATTAGATTTAACATTTTATATCAACTTATTAACCATTACTTTAGGAGCCACAGGCAATCTTCGATTTTATATGAATTTGTTTTATTTACCTAAAGAAAGACGAATTATTTTAATGGGAAATATGAAACCTAAGAAGAAAATACATGTGAGAGGAGAGAAGAGTAGAAGAAAGTTGTGACGAGAGGAAATGATACGAGATGTAATGAGATAAATAGAGGTGATATGAGAGGATGGGATAGGAAGAAAGGAAGGAGAGGGGAATGGATAGGAGAGTTGAGGAAGGGAGGAGAGAGAAGAGGAGAGAGTAGAGGAAAGGATATGATATGATATATGATATGATATGATATGATATATGATATGAAATGATATGATATGATATGATACGATACGATACGATATATGATATGATACGATACGATACAATATGATATGATATGATATGATATGATATGATATGATATGATATGATATGATGTACGATGCAATATGATATGATATGATAAACGATACGATATATGATATACGATATGATATATGATATGACGTATGATATGATATATGATATGATATGATATATGATATGATATGATTTGATTTGATATGATATGATATATGATATGATATACGATGTGATATACGATGCGATATGAGATATATGATATGATATGATATGATATGATATGATATGATATGATATGATATGATATGATATGATATGATATGATATGATATGATATGATATGATACACGATGCGATATGATATGATATACGATGCGATGTGATATGATATCATATACGATGCGATGTGATATATGATATACGATACGATATATGGTATACGATATATGATATGATATGACGTGACGTGACGTGATGCGATGCGATATATGATATGATATGATGTGATGTAATGCGATATGATATGATATGATATGATATGATATGATATGATATGATATGATATGATATGATATGATATGATATGATATATGATATGATATATGATATGATATATGATATGATATATGATATGATATGATATGATATATGATATGATATGATATGATATGATATGATATGATATGATATGATATGATATGATATGATATGATATGATGATAATAATGATATATGATATGATATGATATATGATATGATATCATATATGATATGATATGATATGATATGATATGATATGATATGATATATGGTGTGATATTGTGTGGTGTGGTATAGTGTGATATGTGATATTAGCCTACAGGACATGAGATGATAGGAGAAGAGGCAGGAGATGAGATGATGGGAGGGAATAGGTGTTGACATGATAGATGAGATGAGAAAGAAATAAATTAATTGTTTTGCAATATAGGAAAAAAATTAATTTGAAGGGAAGAAGAGAGTACGATAAATAAGATGAAAGAGAAAAGAGAGGAAGAATCGAAGAAAGAAAGGAAGGTCGGAAGAAAAGGAAGGAAGACAGACAGACAGACGAAAATAAAGAGAGACAAAAATGGAGACAATAAGACAGAAAGAGACAGACCGAAATAAACAGGTGTTGTTGCTAAGGAAAAGCATGTTGTGTTCTCTTCCGAATATGGCAAACACAATAAAATCGTATAATATAATTATGCCTACGTGACTTAAGTCGTTCTTTCGCATTGTTCCCTCGAGTGTTCTTTGCTTGATTGGTGTGAAACACGTCAATGGAATTTCCCGGTTAACAATAAGAAAACAATCACCAATTCATGTTGATACGTACTCCAAAGCGAACGGCCGGAAGGAAGTCTGCATTTATCATACTTCCAGAGTCACTAATTTCCGTTACTATGACAACATACTTTCTAATAACGTTATTACCGATCTAGTCAGTTTTATTGGGGTATTTCGCCTTTTGCCTCTTTGTGGACTACGGCTTTGTGTATTACACGTTATAAATACACGGATTGCAACACTTGATACAAATGAGATAATACAAAACAAAACACATACGAGACTCATAACTAGTTAGTGATTGGTTTTCACATCAGATATTCTTGTTTCGAAACCCATATACTCTTGGATGAAATATCTGACGCCATAGATGGTAATGTATTGTCCTTTCCATTACAAGGTGTGGCAATTCAAGAGAAGTATTTTTTTGAAATTACTCATTAATGAAGGCCTGTCGTAGCAAACATTGTCTTTTTGTATACCTGCATTGTAAACAGTCTTAATCTTTAGTCAAAATTGTTCACAATAATTCACATTATTATATTAATACAATATTACAGTGCCAACTAAAATGTAATAAGTTCTATTATGACGCGATTTTCCTTGCAATAATTTCTAATATATGTCACTGCTGTCATAGCAACCCAATCTTTATGGACCATGATATGAAGCTATATCCATCATTACACATTTTATGTTATTTCTTTGTTAATTAGTTTATAATGCTTCCGTACAAAAAATAACGTGCTCTTTCCTGAACATTGAGTCGTGAAATAAAGTATAACCATGGCTATCGGAAGAGAACTAAAGTAGGTAAACTTCTAAATAAGGCAGTGGAACAAATGGTGTAGTGTAGTCAGCCGATGTGGGTTTGGGAATGCGCCTAGTTTGAGGGTTAGCGCAATAGATCGTTACAGGTCGAAGTGCTGGGCCATAGTGTTCCCTCCCGCAATTCCATTCCATTTCATCATTGGTTTATCTTGTTAACGTAAGGCCTAGGGCTCACTTCCATAATATAAAATAGGAATAGTTTATATTTAATTGATTATTTAACGACGCTACATCAATTTCAGGTCATCTAGTTTGATTGGCTTGATAATATGATGTTCTTTTAACGAAATAAAGCCGAGAACTCGCTTTGGGTTTACATTATTTTTGCTTTATAGTTGGGCAAAACTGGAAAATATCCAATCAGGTAATGATTCCAACCAGGATTCGCACTCAGCCTCAGTCCACGCTGGTGGCGGAATAACTTAATTGTTAGTAAAGGACACCGTATGTTTTCTAGTCCTAATATTTATATATGAAGTAGTCTTCAATGAGGAAAATCTCTTACTTTCAAATCTCAAAATTATTCGAGAAGACGATAACAAAGAAACCGTCAATAAAGGATTTCACACAGAATTAGAAACGCTATACATTCAAGAGGAGGACAGCTTACACACAGTTCTCACAAGTAACACAAGATGGCACTAGCACAAAGATTTCTGTTCCGCAGTGCTTGCACTTCCTGCACGTGGATGTGTAAGGATGGCCCTGCTGAATACGAAACACAGAACTTAAGAGATATATATCGCAGTCATTTTTATAGAGAAATTCAAAATTTGTATGACTTTTATTCCTAAAAGCGCATTGTTTAAAATGTCTGGAACACAATTTTGATATCGACTTTAAAAATTTTAAGATAAATAATTACATCTTAAGAATGCATTTTAGAGGTACTTTTATAGAAATACGGAGCCATATTTTTCAAATGCAACAAAATAACAAATTTCTATTACAGAGAAAAGTTTCATAATAGCATGACATGTAGCACGTAGGGCGAATCTAGAAATGCATTTAAAGTGTTAGTTGGGAGGCCGGAGAGAAAAATACCTTTGGGGAGGCCGAGACGTAGATGGGAGGATAATATTAAAAATGATTTGAGGGAGGTGGGATATGATGGTAGGGACTGGATTAATCTTGCTCAGGATAGGGACCGATAGTGGGCTTACGAGAAGGGTGTAATGAAGCTTCGGGTTCTCTAAAAGCCATTTGTAAGTTAGTAATAGCATAATATCATGGATCGTTAATAGTTCCGAAGATATAAAATTTTCTGTATGGAATAAATGAAGGGTTCAGAACTATAGTGGGCCAAACGTCATTTACTAAAACCGTAGAAAACAAGGATTAAAATGAAGTTATTACCATAATTCAATGGAAACATATAGCAAGTAATATAAAGTATACACATTAAAAGTAAATGATATGTCAATCTTCATTAAATCACAGTCTAGTATATACAGTCACGAAGCTCAATACGTAGTAAATATGCATCCATAGATAGGATCGCTACTATCGCCTCATTACAGACAATGCGAAATAGTACCTGCACAGTGTATTGTTTCTAGTACCTATATAAACTCAAGCTTCGTGACTGTATATACTAGACTGTGGTTAAACTATGGTATTCACTTAACTTTAACCCTTGCTTTCTCCGTTTTTTAATAAATGGCGCTTGGCTCATTATGGCTCTGCTCTGAACCCTTCAAATCAAAACATTGATGTTACGGAGAATTACAATCTAAGTTTAGTGTAATTTAAAAACCTTGTGCCCCAGAACTTTAAAAAAGAGGCCATAGCAACTGACAGTGTCGTAAATGAGTATTGTATTTTATGCAATATATTTTTTTACATATCAAAAAGCATTGTTGTTGTTTAGTCAACTGTCCGAAGACAAGTAATACCAAGAAGCCACCACTTATGAGGCAATTAGGCCAGAAGATAATGGGGTAGGGTGGCCAGTTCCTTTCCCCCTCTATTGCATACATCGCCGTCTAGCTACATATTACGCTAGTCAGACTTCAGATGTATATAATCAATAAGTTCTTCCTCTGACACATATCGTAAAGTGAGATGTACTGCCTGATAATAGATGTACATATCAGCCAGAACTTCAATCAGAGGACGTAAAAAAGATAAAAAAAAATAAGATTACGGGAAATTGCAAAGTTTAGTGTAATTTAAAATCCTGTACATCACAGTGCCATAAATGGGTATAAAATGTTATGTAATGCATTTTTCACATATCAAAGGTATTTTAAAGGGTAAATGTTTGTTTGAAAAAAAAGATTACGGGAAATTGCAAGTTTAGTGTAATTTAAAATCCTGTAAATCACAATGCCATAAATGGGTATAGAATGTTATGTAATGTATTTTTTCATATATCAAAGGTATTTTAAAGGGTAATATTTGTTAAAAAAAAAGGATTATGGGAAATTGCAAAGTTTAGTGTAATTTAAAATCCTGTACACCATAGCTTTAGAAATGGTGTCAGATAGCCAACAGTGCCATAAATACGCGTTGAATTTTATGTATCGTATTTTTCAGTATTTTAAAGGGAAATAATCGAAATTTTGCTGGTTTTTCACCATATTTATCTATCCTCTCCCCTTAAACGATATACTTATTAGTTGGTATTTTATATTTATATAGTATGAACATTATCGGGCTTATGATAGGTCTATTCAAACGGTTTAGATCAGGACTGGGCAGCAAGAGCGGATTCTACTCTCTCACGGGGAGCCATATGATTTCAATTCATCCCCTTTCTTCCCCGCTGAACACCGCGCAGCGTTGATTCAGTGACGGATGAATATTAAGCGTCCCCGTTTAGAGTCTGGTTCCGCTCCCGATGCCCAGCCCTGGTTTAGATGCTGCAATAAAATTTGAAGAATTTTAAAAGTGTCTGCATTCAAACCCGGTTGAGGACGATGATTTTTACAGGGGTAAACCTACAATATTCTAAGCAGCTGTGAAAGTACTAATCACAATCTTACTGTAGGCTAATAATAGTTAACTCGGAAATAGTACAAATCACTATGTAAAGATTTTGCCGTACTAAATGGCATTCATTGTTGAAGGTTATATCCAGGGCCTGGCAGAGGAACGGGCGATTTTAAGGATCATATATCTCTCATAGCACTGTTGAAGGGTGATGAACTGCGCGCACATTCTGTTGTCAATACAATGTCATTTAGTTGTCATGGAAAGGTGGACCGATGCACAACATGTTTTTGTAATTAAAATTTTTTACAAGAACAACGACAGCTTTGAGGCTACTAGGTGCGGATTTCGTCATTTTAATTTATGGCACCATGATCCGGTCCTATCTACTCCGACGACTTACATTTTCATCCATACAAAATTCATGTGTTGCATCAATTAAAACATCGCGATATCCTCAACCGAAGGGCATTTCGTGGTGAGATTTTAAATCGTATGGTTGAAGACGAAGACTTTGATACTTTGTGAATATCTGACGAAGCACATTTCCACCTCAGTGGTGGACGCGCTTTTCAAGGGGTAAATGGCAAAACAATAGCTATATTTCATGATATCACGTAAGCCTACGTCATTCTGAAAATAAAATCTTGATTCAGTAACTATATAATTTTATAATCGCCTGTTTCCTTGCCAGACTCTGTATGTGACAATTTAATCGTTGCAATTTGTCAAGGAGACTGTCCGGTTAATGTCACACATGTCGTTACGTCATATTCCCAAGCAATAAAATTCCCTGAATGTTGTGAAAGATCTTCAATATCTTCCCTTTTCTCACTACTAAGGTGAACAGCTGAATTTCCCAGAAAATTAGAAATTTTCCTTCACTTATCATTGCTACATAAGTCAGTATACAAGGGCCAAACTGAACCTTTTACTTGTTTATGTACCGACGTTGTATTAACTGCTATGTTATTTAACTTCTATGGAATTGGTGATATAATGACATGGTATTTGGTGATAAGATGATGAAAATTCGCAGTAAATTACTTCGACATTCGTCTAACGATTAGGAAAAACCTCGCAAAATAGAAACAACAAGACAATGAGCACAAGCAGGAGTCGAACTCACGTCCAAGCGCAATTCAGGATCAGCAGGCAAACGCGTCTGCCAACTGAGCTACGCCGGTGACTCCAAACTGATCACAGGGCCTACCTATATTCCGTTAAGACAAAATCCACCTCCCTCGTTTTCTTAATATTTAACCTTCGCTTTTTCGACAGACTTAAAATCCAGTGCTGTGAAGTGGAGTGTGTCTTTGGACCAATAACGAAATCGCTCATAATGCTGGCTTCTCTCACCGTGTGGTCAACACGATGCAGGGACACCGCGAAGATGTCACAGAACAAACACAAGACAAGGAACTAATACCCAATCTAGTAGTTTTTGTTTAGTCAACTCCCCGAAGATAGGCCTGAACCTCACAAGTGATACCAACAAGGTACCTCTCATGAGTCAACTAAGTCTGAAGATAATGGAGCATGGTGACTAGTTCCTTTCCCCCTCCATTGCATACATTGCAGTCTAGTAACATATTACACTTAATCGTACTTCAGATGTATGCAAACAATTGTTCTTCCTCTGACACTATCGTCAAATGAGATGTACTGCCTGATAATAGATAGAATAAACCTTCACCTACTCCAAGATTCCAACTACGGATCTCTTGGTTGGGAAGGGGACGCGCTATTCACTGAGCCACAGAGGCAGACAAGTCAAAATGCAAGAGAATTAAATACAAATGGTTACAGAGCATAGAAAGAATTAAATATGATCACATTCTGAAACAGTAATTAAATCAAATATAGTTGGTAGAAGAAACCCAGAAAGGCCCTAGAAAGATGGGTTGCGTGGAAATGCAACAGGCTGCAGACTCACTGCACGAAGATAAGGAAAACAAAATATTCACAGGAAACTTGCCCAATACACTATGAGCTGGCGCTGAAACGCATTCTGTTCTATGAAAGAAATACAAAACAATGACTCACAGAATCTACGGCCCAACTGCAGTTCAATTTGGTAACTGTTCACTTCTCCCCAAAGTGGACTATATTGAGGGTTCAGAGCCATAGTGGGTCAAGCGCCATTTATTAAAAACGGAGAAAGCAATGGTTAAAGTTAAGTGAATACCATAGTTTAATGAAGATTGACATATCATATAGATTGAATGTGTATACTTTATATTACTTGCTATATGTTTCCATTGAATTATGGTAATAACTTCATTTTAACCCTTGTTTTGTACGGTTTTTGTAAATGGCGCTTGGCCCGCTATGGTTCTGAACCCCTGTATTACAAACACATATATGAGATCGTGGTGAAAGAAATGGTTGTGTGACAAGTTTTCTCATAATATTTTATCATCTCCTGACAACTTCGTTGCACCACTGCTCTATTATAGTTTTATCATCTCTAAATGACCTCTGTATTCTAAGAGGAATATTACATAAAATTACTACCTATCTCGCAGACTCTGCTGGATGACGAACTCCCCTCTCTCCGGTGATAAGCTGTCAGTTAAATCACACAGTTATGACTGGGTCGTGACCCACATAAGTAGGTTTTAACATGCGGTTTTCTAACGCTATGATATAATAGAATTTTCATTTCATTTCTGTCTAGTAAATATTTCTTGAGGACAAGTGAAAGCTTTTCAACGCAGTCAGCTGAAACCAATAGTGTTCCGCGGCGGAAACCCATGCCAAGTTTCCTGTAGGGCTTATACTACTCTGGGTGTGTTAATATATTTCTTCCTGAAACACCTATAGTCAAACTTTCCAATGAAGACTTACCCTCTTAACATTTTGCTTTATTTCGTACTGAGAGGAAAACGTTATAGGCATTAGAAACAAATTAGTATTCTTATTATATTTGGATATAATAATAAATAATAATAATAATAATAATAATAATAATAATAATTATTATTATTATTATTATTATTATTATTATTATTATTATTTATTTATTTATACTGGCAGAGTTAAGGTCATAGGGCCTTCTCTTACACTGTACCAGGTCACAAAGTATACAAGCAGTTAAAATTTAACAAAAAGTTAAAGAACAGAATACTAACATATTACAAATAATAATAATAATAATAATAATAATAATAATAATAATAATAATAATAATAATAATAATAATAATAGCATAATAAAATGGACACTAAACAACATGAAAATAATACCATAATAGAAAAATGAAAGTAAAATACATTGGAATTTGTAAAAGCAACTCATTTAGTACAAATGGTTAATATGGAAAATGTAAGGAAGAATATAACAAAATGGAATATAATAAAATAATAATAAAAAAGAAAAGAAATACGAATATTAAATAAAATTCACAATAAAAAGGTTATGATAATAAATTCATCGGCTGATAAAGAGAACAAAAAGGGGAAAGGGAGGAAAGAAATATATAGCCTATATTTGTACAAAACTATCGCAGAGAAAAAGGCTTATAAGTGAAAGGAATCTGAATTGAAAAAGTGCAATTTTAATTTATTTTTGAAACTAGACAATGTCCGACAGTCTCTGACATGTTATGGTAGAAGTTCCAGAGATGAGCTGCAGAGACGGTGAAAGATGAAGAGTGATAATGATATTTATTATTTATGTAACAGACTTCGTAAAACAATTTATAAGTTCGTAATTCTTCGCTCTTACAACCCTACAAATATTCTGCGATTAGCTGTTTCTTTAGGTTTGGTTCAACCTGACATCCGTATGATATAATCGGATGGCGAGAAGCAACAAAATTTACACTTCTCCGCTCATATTGCTTCAAAAGCGGATAATTAAAATTTACTTAAAGAAGTCAATTGATTATCCAACAAATTTGATTTATTCCGATTGTAATTTTTTCCAAATTGAACAAATATATAAATATACATTATTAGCATATTATTATAAAACTTGTTAGAAATATAAAGAAGAACATGTTTGTATATTCTACCAGAAGAAATTTGTCATGTTCTTTAGCTGAACCTAAATGTTACACAACCACTGGACTAAATCACAGCCAGAGTTATGAGCCAAGGTTATACAACTCTATTCTGATAGTAATTCCTGATTTAGGTAATTTTGATTTTAATAAATAAATTCCCGTTGTCCAAAGGCAGCGCTATCGTACAGACCAATAGGAGGAAGAGATCAGGGAAGGCCATAAGCAAGATGGTTAGAACAGTGAACGGAAACAGTCTAAACCGGAAAGTCTGAAGAAAAAGAAGAAGAAGAAGAAATTTAAGAAAAAAATTAAGCAAATTGTGTAGTATTCATGTCATTTTTCCCTTTTTTTCTTAATTTCAATATAATTATTAATTGGAACTTATATTCTGTTCTTGACTTGATTTTCTACTTTTATCTTCGTTTATTAGGCCTATGCCTGTTTTGTAATAATTATACTGGCAATAGTTATTAGAGGAGAAAAATTCGCTCCGGCGCCGGGGACCGAAACCGGGTCCTTGGTTCTACGTACCAAGCGCTCTAACCACTAAGCTAAGCCAAAGTTTAATCCACAGCACCGGATCGAATCCCTCTCCTCTAGTGTTTTTCCCTTTGTAGTCTTACTCCATGTTCGACATTATATGTTGACATAATATATTAAGTTAACTGTCATGCATGATACAAGGAGCGCACTCAATTGAGTGACTTGGTGGCCGGGATTCCACAGTAGGCTATATGCACTGTTGGACGAATCTACGTAAAAATTAATTTTTAATCTTACAGAATTTATCTGTTATGGTGGCAATGGGTGTTAGAGGAGAAAAATTCGCTCCGGCAACGGGGATCGAACCCGGGTTCTTGGTTCTACGTACCAAATGCTCTAACCACTGAATTACGCCGGTTTCGAATCTCCATTCTCTAGTGTTTTTCCCTATGTGGCCTTACTCCATGTTCGACATTTAAGGCGTTCAAAGCTAAAGTGGATCAAGTCCATGAGACGTAGTTTTGAGATAATAGGACTTAAAGTTAAAATTCGCTCTAGTGGATTATCTAATTTCACTAGCAATAATTTTATTATTCCATTCTCAAATTCTAGATTTATAAAATATAAACAATTGCGATGTTAATTGATGCAACTCTTTGGTGACTTGATCTACTATGGCTCGAACAACGTGAACAAATAATCTGAGCCAAAAGTGACTGGTGTTACCTACCGGCGAATGCTTGGAAATTAAGACTTGATCCATTACTGCTCGGAAAAGATCCAACTTCAGACAATCAGAAAATGAATTAAACTCAATTTATGAAAATTTGTAACTTGATCCGCTTTAGGTCTGAACGTCACATATAATGTTGACATATATTAAGTCAAAGTAGATTATTCGCTGTATCAACTACTAGGTTATTTAGCTTTGATGGGCATGATAGTAGCGAGATTGTATTTGAAGAGATGAGGCCGAGGATTCGTCATAGGTTACCTGATATTTGCCTTACGATGGGGAAAACCTCTGAAAAAAAGCAACCAAATAATCAGCCCAAGCGAGAAACGAACCCACGCCAGAGCGCAACTCTGGATCTGCAGGCAAGCGTCTTAGCGGACCGAGCTACGCCGGTGGCCTATATTTTTGTTAATGTGATTTGTTTTATTTCATAGTTGCATTTCTATCATAGTTTTCATTTTGCACATTCATGCCTCCGTACACTTGTTTTTAAGACTCAACTCATAAGATCTTCCTAAATTTTAGAACACGAATCTAAAGGTCTTATTATCTACTAAATGCGATATAATTATTAGAGATTCCTCAGGTCCATACACGGACGACCATCTTATAAAATCTCATTTCCCTTACCTGAAACCAGCTTAATGAAGATGTACTATCTTAAGGAGCAGGTCGGTGGGAATTCTCGTAATTTTTGCAGACCTAGTGCCCCGTTGGTCGCAAACAGAGTGCGACGTGGGGGCGGGTCGCTTCTCAATCGCTTGGAACGCATCTACTCATGCGGGGAACCCTGAGGTCGGAACCGGGCGTACGACTCCCATAATAACAGCCCATGTCCGTCACTAGCAAACCGACAATACTGTGTTACGTTAATACAGCCCTGTTACGTCAGGGCTCTTATATGTCAACACAGAATGAAATATCTGTATTACGGTAACAATTTAGGCGCGTTCAGTCCCGAAAATAAATAATTCTATGATCTAAAAATGTAAATATTACACTGGGTGGTGCATCGACATAGGCACGAACCGTAAGTATTTCAATGTTAAAATGAATATTTTAAAATACTAGCTGCTCTGATTGTTCTGTTGGAAAACTTTATTAAAGCTTTTGTAGAGAAAAACATTCTAGCCTATATCCAGCCATTCTATTAAGTGATTTTTGTTCCAGATAATGTAAGGCATATAAAAATAATATGGGATTGCAACCATTCAAACTTCACTCAATTGTGATGCATACTTATTTTACTAGTGAACGGGTTACATCAGCTGTTTGTCTATGCGGATGACGTGAATATGTTAGGAGAAAATTCACAAGCTATTATGGAAAACACGGGAATTTTACTTGAAGCAAGTAAAGAGATATGTTTCGAAGTAAATCCTGAAAAACAAAGTATATGATTATGTCTCGTGACCAGACCATTGTGCGAAATGGAAATATAAAAATCGGAAATTTATTCTTTGGAGAGGTGGAAAAATTCAAATATCTTGGAGCAACAGTAACACACATAAATGACATTCGGGAGGAAATTAAACACAGAATAAATATGGGAAATGCGTGTTATTATTTGCTTGAGAAGCTCTTATCATATTATCCAGGCTGCTCTTAAAAAATTTGAAAGTTAGAATTTATAAAACAGTTAAATTACCGGTTGTCCTGTATGGTTGTGAAACTTGGACCCTAACTTTGAGGAAAAGAGGTTAAGGGTGTTTGAGAATAAGGTTCTGAGGAAAATATTTGGGGTTAAGAGGGATGAAGTTACAGGAGAGTGAAGAAAGTTACACAACGCAGAACTGCACGCATGTATTCTTCACTTAATATAATTGGGAACATTAAAGCCAGACTTTTGAGATTGGCAGGGCATGTAGCAGGTATGGGCGAATCCAAAAATGCATATAGAGTGTTAGTTGTGAGGCCGGAGGGGAAAAGACCTAGATGGGAGGAGACGTAGATAGGAGGATTATATTAAAATGGATTTGAGGGAGGTGGGATATGATGGTACGACTGGATTAATCTTGCTCAGGACAGGGACCGATGGCGTGCTTATGTGAGGGATGCAGTAAACCTCCGGGTTCCTTAAAAACCATAAGTAAGTAAGTACGTTACTTGTTTTACTAAACTGTATTTTTAATTTAACCCATTAATTTAGTAACTCAAGACGAAGTAAATGAGTTGAAAATTAATTTTTCTCTGTCAAGGAATGAATGTGCTCCAATATATTGGGTTCAGACTCCTAATTTAACACTGCAATATAGGCCATTCGTTATTTCGTGAAACCTACCTGCGCTTCAGGGGAAGCAGAAAGTTGATTGAGAAGCTTCCAGCTTCCTTCCCTCGCTACGCTGTCACTCGTAGCTAGCTAGCTCACTTACCCCCACCATAAGGTTCCTACTATAAGCTACGGCACATACTTGCACTTGTTTTCACAAAGTAACGAATGACCTATGTGTTTTTCTTCTTTCTTTTTGTTTCTTTTATTTATTGTTTTTTACTATTGGGTAAAATGAATATCTATAATATTCATTATTTGTTTATTAAATTCGTTAGTTGATTTTCAAATGAATGATTACCTCAGTTTCGTCCTGTAAGATCACTAAATTAATTATATAAAACGCACTAAAACGAAACGACGAAACCAATTTGTTCCTTAACAAAAAGTATTTTAAAAAAGATTATCTGTCCGAACCCAAAGTTTGTCAGCCTAACTTAGAGAAAACTTGCATTATGAGAGAAGTTTTAAATATTTGTCAGTTTTAAAAAGTGCAATAAAAGTGAATGATATAGATTAACAAAAATACAGTAACAAAGGTCAGACGTGAGGTTATAACACCAAGAGTTTCTGTGTGATAGGAAAATGACGTATATGAGAATTCATTGTTATCGTGAAACACGTATACATTGATATTTTCATTATTATTTTGCGAAAATAAAAAAAATTGACTGCCTCCGTGGTCTGTTGGTCAGCATGCTGGCTTCTAGGTCAGGAGGTCCCGGGTTCGATTCCCGGGCTCGGCTCTCGGTGAATTTTTCTTGAAGAAGAAGGATTCCCTGGCTGTCTAGAGTCTGGAAATTTGTATGAATGTGAGTGTGGTTAATATTAATTAATTAATTAACCAATCATCACAAATATAAAAAAAATACATCAGGATTGTCGCAGGGCACACGTTTCAGCGTCACATTGTTGACAAGTAACTCCATCTGTTAGCACAACCATAAAGCATCTAATACCAACAACGAAAAAAAAAATATATATATATATATAAAAATATGTTCTGTTATTTTTAAAACAGAAATTAATGTTGATATATCCGTTTCTTTCCTCTCTTGCATGGCATAATGTGATATCTTACATGAAAGATGGTTATAATGAAATAATTTTTTACAATTTTACAACATACACAGTCCAAGGAGTAACGGTCAGCGCGTCTGGCCGCGAAACCAGGTGGCCCGGGTTCGAATCCCGGTCGGGGCAAGTTACCTGGTTGAGGTTTTTTCCGGGGTTTTCCCTCAACCCAATACGAGCAAATGCTGGGTAACTTTCGGTGCTGGACCTCGGATTCATTTCACCGGCATTATCACCTTCATTTCATTCAGACGCTAAATAACCAAGATGTTGATACAGCGTCGTAAAATAACCCAATAAAATAAAATAAAAAATACAACATACACATTTTATCCAATTTCAAATTATAACGGTTCTTTTTAAATACAATAAATTGTTTTTAATTATCCTTAGCCCATTATGTTTAGCATTGGACCTGCCATAAAATAGTGCAGTTTTAGTGACTAAACGTATAATATACTAATTTTTTAGATTTATTATTTTATTAAGAACAAATTGTAGGCCTACACTAATAGAGTGTATGGATGCATAATTCTTTGTCTACAATAAATTTCAATTAATTATTTCAAAAAAATATTTGAGGAACTATTATTTCAATAATTAATGTTAAAAATTTGCAACATGGAATTCCCTTTGATATGTCTTCCAATTCACCACCTGCTAGAGGAACAAGTATTACGATGAAATTAAAAATATTCCCCATTATTTTCTTAGTCTGACTTAATAAAATATGCCATTCATTATGTTGTGTTAACACATTTCCGACCGGAAGTCCGCATACATACTACAACTATGTGTAGTGGTACTGACTCATTCCACGTATGTCCTTTCGCTAATCCCTTTCGCCTGCTTCTGTATGTAAGCACATTCCTGAGCAAAAACATGACAAATCTTTACCTGATCACAAGCATTGGGAAATTCGACAACCACTATAACGTCTCTGTAAGTACTCCATTTGTCGTTCAGAAAAATTGAAACAGCTGGTTTTCAGTGTTACCTTGTCTTACGAATTAATTAAGCTTATTGTTTAGTCAACTGTCCGAAGACAGATATTGACCTCACAAGTGATAACAATAAGGCACTATTTATGAGGCAGTTAGGCCAGAGATAATGGGGTAGGATAGCCTGTTCTTTTCCCTTCCATTACATACATCGCTGATTAGCTACATGAATTAAGCATATGTTATTAAATTTCAGAGTTACGGCCAAAATATGGTCTTATTCCGAACCTTGAACTGAATATGATATAAAACTAAAAAAATTAAATATACATTATGACATAAAACTATAAAAATTAAATATGCATTTATATGATAAATTAAAACAACGCCATTTCAGTAAATGATAGAAACGTGCATGATTAGGTAACTAAACATGTAAACAAAGGTTAAGAAAAATGACTTAATAGAAATTCGAAATATTATTCTTATTATTAATATTATTATCATCATAGTCATCATCTTCTTCTTTTAAATTTACACCATTTCTTAAAATTATATATATATATATGCTATCTGTAGTGCTCGGGAAAAGTGACACAAGTCAAAAATGTTAATTTTACAGGAGAAGGGAAAAAACTGTCTTCACACTGGTTTATGTCGATTTGGTTTTCTTCTGTATGAATTATTCTAATGGGAGAAATACTTAGGTCTCTTTTCCCAAGCGAGCAGATGTTCCGTAAGTTGTCAATAAACTAATAAAAGATTTTTGTGGACATTGACTTATGCCACTTTTCCCAAGCATTATAGATGTATTTTTTATTTTCTTTCTTTATTTTTTCAATTCTTTTTTCTTATTCTTCTATTTACTTTTTTTTTAATACAATCTTTCTTCTCTTTCTTTCTTATCTACATCTACGTACTGTACTTTCATTTTACAGTTCTTTCTTAATTCTATCTGTTTAAATTTGATTTTTTGTTAATATCCTTATTTCTATCCCCCTTTTTTCTCTCTTGTTTTACTTTTATATCTGTATTTCCTGCCTCTATTCTTCCTTTTTCTAATTCGTATTATTTTTACGCTATCTCTTCTTCCACTTTTATATTCTTTGCTTACTAAACTCTTTATTAATTTCTTTATCCTTCGGTCCTTTAAATCTTTTTTCAAGTTCTATATTAATTTCTTCTTGAAATATTACTACATCTAGAAATTATACCTTCTCCTTATTACACTAACTCTTATTTCTCCAGTGTTATTTTGTATTATTTCTCTAGCTGCTAGTATACCAATTATTATTCTCCTATTTCCCTTTCAGTTTCCAAAAATTGTCTTATCTTTATTATTATTTCCTTCATATATTTCTTTCTGTCCTCTTACTGACTTTTTGTATTCCACATCTTCTGTACCTATTTTTTCTTATTTTACTAATTCCATTTTCTTATTATTCTACTGATGTTTCTTCTATATATATATATATATATTTTCTAACACTTTAATAATAAAATTACTGTTATGATCATTTTCATTTATTTCTCTTCAAGATTCGATCCCCGGTCTCTTTGGAGAGCAGCCAGCATATCAGACATTCCAAGGCGGTACGAGTCTTTGGTTTTGGGGTCGCCGAGATTCAAAAGCTGCCGCTTGAGACAACACAATGCAGATACGGTATGTTTGTGTGGAACTACAATGCACTCGGTCGAAGTAAGCAAAATGTTGGTCAGCCCTGCGCCGTGCAGACAGTAGGTCACGCCTGCGCATCGGGAAGCTGCACTTCGGTCACGACGGAGGACAGCTCGATCCGGGTTCAATAGAGGAGTCGTCGAGTTCGAGTCTCTGGTACTCAGTTTATTCCAGAGCGTTGAAGCTGACTACCAAGTTCCCGCCACATTCATGCAATGAATAAATCAAGTAAGATTTATTGGAGATTTGTTTTACACTATAGACGTTGTTCTGAAACAATGGTGAGAGGACGTGACAATAATGGAGAAATAGTGAAAAAAAGACAGCCGGGAAAGTCGAAACACTGGGAGCATAGGCGGAGAGAGAACCGTTTCCTTGGAGGGGGGGGGGCAAAGCAAAACCATAGAATCCCCATATAACGGGGTTATGGGGAACATCATTTACCTCCTCCCTCCGTTATAGCTTGATCTTGTTACAGTATATCGGAATATGATAATTTAATAAAGGTCTTTTCGGGGGCACGTTTCTTACAGTGTTACATCCATATCCGTTATGTTTCGGACAGAGTTGTCAGGGCTTGAACTGTAGGTCTATTACAAATTATAATAGGACATACGTTAAAACAATCTCCCTCTTTTTTCCTATCGTACAGAAACACATCCATACATCAATAAAACTACGTAACAGTGCTAACAGAACCTTTTTATATGAAGTTTTATGCTAGGTTTACAATGAAAGACTTGCCCTTGGGCATAACACTATGAATGAATATCTTCCTGAAGATATCATATGACATGTAAACTCTAATTATTTTACTTAATCTCTCGTCTTTAAGTTTACACATTATACCGGGATCACTTTTCTTTTTTCTGCACTGTTACGCAGTATGTTATTCATATTTCTCCAAGTGGCGGCCTGAACACCTGCAGAATTCTAACACAAAAGTACAGGCTGTTACAAAAGAAACATTATAATGCTTCCATTCCTCAAATTAGGTATAGGAATTCTGATACATTCAGAAATTTAAAATAAATATTATATATAGACCAGACACATGATCTGGAGACATTAATTCTTCAATTTAAGCACAGAAGCTTAATCATAAACGAAAGCAAAAAAAGATCTTTTGAATTCAATATTTTCTAACGTTAATAGAACAAAAAGAGTTGAGACAAGTTTGAGGCTGCAGTGCCCCCCTATGCCCCCCCCCATAAATCCACCTATGACTGGGAGAGAACTGATCCATAACCGACTTTTCCACGAAAATCTTCAAAACACTGTCACTATCAAATCCCCGTCCGTTTGGAGACCGATAACATTGAAAGATTTCAACTGATATCTTCATCATCATCATCATCATCATCATCACCATCATCTCCATCATAATGACTGTAATCATAATCATCATATAATATGGTTAATCGAGTAACTTTTGCTGCGGATATAATCTTAGCTTCTGTAAAAGCAAATGTCTTTTCAGACTGCTGAAGAACCGTTACCATCATCACTACCATATATTCATAATTCTAATCACCATAATCGTTATCATCATTGCTTTTCTTTTCCGTCAAAGATTAGGCGCATGGATTGTTTCAGCATAATAAGTCCATTTTTTTTATCGTGGGCGTTCACAGTCCCTCTTCCCTTATGGTCGATTGGTAAAATCTATTTCCCGGAGTCATTATTTATCTATCCTTCCCACATTTTTGCCTCAATTTATTCTGTAGTTGTCAATTCCTCTTCAATTGGTGTAACCTTAAATTCTTCACGGATATCTTTCATGCGTAGGCATTCAAACTCGCGCTCTTACATAAGCCATGTTAGGCGCAGTTTATAGCTGTATAGGTTTTCATTTATAATTCATACTTCACTACCATATAAAATGGTGTAACTGCCATCACCTTATAAAATTAAAGTTCTTTGAGTTGTCTTGATTTTGTCACGTGTACTTCAAATTAATTTTGTTGAGCTTATCATCATCATATCATATAGGATGGATTTAACTATTGGATGATCCTTTTCGGTGTCAGTTGTTAATAGTCGTTTTAGAAGTCTTCCTTGTCGTTTTATTCCTCTGGGCTGATAATATGTCATTATTATTCTTGGGAGACGTTCTCGTGGCATCCGTTGGACATGCGCAAATCAGTTATTTTTTTATTCCTGAGCTTTATGTAAAACTTGAGTGACATTTAATTCATTTAGAATTTTACTTCTCTTATATATAACCAGGGGCAGGTATTTATAGAGATTAATTGTATCATTTGTGTTTTTTAATATTGGTGTCGGTGGAGATTGTTGGAGATTGATTCGTACTCTTGGCGGAGATTAATAATAATAATAATAATAATAATAATAATAATAATAATAATAATAATATTTATTAATTTTTTATTCTGGAATTATTTTGGAATTGGAGTATTAACTCAGTATGAATATTACTTTCCAAATAATTAATATTAAAGGTTCGTTGGATTCTGGTAAGGATGTGTTATGGCCAGTTGACAATATTTGTTAGATTGAGACTGTATTTAACATAAAAAAATTGAAAAAACTTGCAGCCCTCAAATTAACACTTTCAAGTTATTAGTGAAATGTTGAATTCTCCGTCTTTTGAGTTCACTAATGTAATCAGAACATCTGGAATACCATGTAAGGTACCCTACTTTGATACATAACAGATTCAAGTGAAAAAAAATCCGAAAAAAAAACTCAGCATATTAAATTCGCTATAAAACGACGCAATAGTAATAATTCGCGAATGTGTTCATATTTCGCTATTAGAACTGTATTACGCGATTTGTCGCGATTGGCTTATCCGCATATTATTAATCAGAATCATTTAATTCGTAAAGATTAGTAAAAATCTATTATATACCTATCATGTCGTGATTTTCGCGATCTCCATAAATACCCTGCCCTGTGTATAACTCACCACTGGACTTGGACAATTCTGGCCCCTCGAACCCATTTAGGAGAATCTCAAATACTGGCAAGTCTCAAGGAAATTTATTGACTTAAATATCTAAATCTCCGTTTGTGTTGTACATGACATCAAAACCGAGATAAGTCAAGTGCAATTTCTTTTCTATTGTTTTGCATTCGGTCAAAATATTTGACCGAATGAGACATATGCCTTTGAACATCATAAATTTTCGAATTTTCACCAAGAATGCCAAGTTCATGGCGTTCATAATTTTAATAGTGGTGGTGGTGGTGGTGGTGGTGGTGGTGGTGGTGGTCTCCAAAAACATCAGCACCAAACCAGAGATTTGTGTCCTTTTTCTCGTTGTGGTGTCGCTCGTGTAATGATTTTGAACACGACATATCAACTACAACAATGTCATGCGGCTTGCATAGTGTGACCCCATCGTTTGAGACAACGTAGAATAAATACGAGACAAGAACACGCTCTCTTATAAACTAAAGAGGTTATTCAGATAAGATGTGGTAATCATACAGTAATGATAGAGCAATAGTGGAATAAGAGTTGCAAACAGGAGCGAAGCACTCAAAGACGGTTTTTTCACTCAAATCTTCACAAGATCAGCAAAAGCTCAAACTCTGGTTCACCTAGTGAGAAATAAAATAGTGACTTCAACTGGTACCGTCGTCGTCAACCTTATCACCAAGAAGCTTCAAGGACTGAGCTCACTTGTACTTACGTCCCCACTTGTATGAGTATTATAAACAAACATTTTATATAGACAAGTACCGGTAATTCCTAGTCTTGTGGTCAGTTATGGTACAAGGTAACCGCTTAAGACACCGGAGGATGAGCAAAAGCCAAGCGACATTCACACAACTTCAATTTAAGTGAGATGTCTACTTATATAATTTTACGAGAAAGATATTTCAAACATAATTAAAGTCGTGAAATGTTCTTCATAATACAATGTATGCTGGCAGAAAACCAAAGTGGTTTCGGAAAAGGAAGATCGTATATAGACAATATAATATTTATAGTCAAACAGCTAATAGAGAAAAGGAGAGAGAATAATGTAGAAACTGACATGAGATTCATCGATTTTGGTAGAGCTTTTTATCGAGTTAAAAGGGAAAAATTTGGCAGATATTAATGTGTAAAGGATATCCTTCATACCTTAGAAATGTAATAAATAAATTATATGAAGAAACAAATATAGGCCTAATCATTGATAAGGGATTTACAAGAACAGAAATAATAAAAACTAATTCAGTCCTAAGATAGGTTGTAGTTTATCACCTGTACACTTTTTAATATGCACGGCTTTCATTCCAAAACTTTTCACTTTAAATAACTAATTATTTAAATTGAATTCAATTTAAACAAAAAACACGTCAATTTAGATATTGAGGGATAAGTCTGAAACCAGGCTTAATTGCATTTTAGATTTCATCCCCCACCTACCAGCCTCCCCCACTTTAAAATGTTAAATGCTACCTCTATATTTTTATACTTAAATATGAAAGAGAATTCAATTGTTTATACACCTCATTCATTTATTTTCGCATCTTTTGTTTTCTATCGTCGCCTGGAAATCTGTATTTTTGTTATTATCAGTTAATTGTAGGATGAAAACACAGCTAATTTTGTGTAATTTCCTAAATTTAATCAATAAGGTTGATTTCTGTTCTTTCTTGAAAGGTATACACCATTTTAAAATAATTTCATACACAAACACAACTATTACATGAAATGCTGAATAAGTTTTTGTAACTTTATTCTCTTCAGGTCTGATCAATAATAACAAAAATACAGTGCGGACGAAAGGTTTAGATCAATGGAGAAAATGCATGACCCCGTCTGGAATCGAACCCGCAACATTTTGGCTTTGCGCGTTACGCCCTAACCGCGACGTCTCCACTCCACTATTACGCACTGTAATTAAAAATTGTGCGTGTTTCTTGTTTTATGGGTCTCGATGTTCACAAGAGAGGCCACAGCACCCAATATTGGGAAGTAAATGATGGTGAAGACGCTGACGATTTTCTATGTATTTGTGAAAGTTACTTCCTTTGCAAGTATCCATCACAGTCATCCTCCTATTTCATGTCCTCTCTTCGCCTCTGTCCAGTTCTTGGTATTATAAAAACTCTTTAACCTGCTTAATCTATCACCGTGTCAAGTTTTGCTCTCTGTTTTCCCCGAGTTGCACTGTAAATTTATTAAAAAGACCTTGGGATCTTTCTTGAAATGGAACATAAATCTAAAGAGATTAGAGGCAAAAGCGTAAAATTGTGACATTTGATAACAATCTGGGTTTCAAGGAGTTTTAACTGCTTAGCGTCACACAATACATGGAAATCGTTTGTGAAGCCGTAGTTTTACTTTATCATTATTTTTTCTTACGTTTCTTTCTTTCTTTCTTTCTTTCTTTCTTTCTTTCTTTCTTTTTATTCTTTCTCTGATTTATCTCTTTTTATGCCGTGGTAGGAGAGAGTATGCAATCATCATCATCACATCATTCATCATCATCATCATCATCATCATTATCATTCATCATCATCTTCATCAGGGACACGATTTTGATCTATTAGCCTGTTCTGACATTAGAAAATTTAAAGCAGTCTTTCCATCTTCTTCTGAATATTCCTATTGTCTTTTAAGTTCAAGTGTAAATTGCAGTATTTGATTTGAGAGTTTACTATAGAGGATTCCACTTGAAAAGCATTGAGCATATGGGGCTGTTCCATCAAATGACCAGTTGTCATAGAAACACCTACCTAACACATAGCTTCTACAGGGACATCATTCATTTTTAATTCAATTTTTATTGTACCTGAGTTTTTGAATGTACTTCACTCCCACCCCCTCTACTAGCAAACTTCCAATCATCCTCCAGACAGAACCAAGGCCGCGTATGCACTCAAACTCGCCTTACGGTCATAGTAAACGGTACTGAGTTAGTGAGTATAGTACGTTCCAGAAATAAGTTCGCGTTTTCCAGTGATGAAAGAGCTTTCAATATTGAATCATATTTTCGCACAGGTACTGTCGTCCGTTTGCCTACGTCGCATCCCAGTTTCCCCCACTCGTTTCTGCTCAATCCTCCGTAAAGGCTAGTGGCTGGTCTGTCTTAGCTCTTTTCTGAGAACATTAATTTCTGCTAGGAATTAGACGTCTACGTAATACTACACAACTGTTTAAAATAACTTAAATAAAAAGGGCCCCGTTAAGTAATTAACTGCCACGTGATTTCCCCCCTTTCCACGACCCTGTGACAAAACCACTTGGATTCGATTCCCGGTCGGGGCAAGTTACCTGGTTCAGATTTTTTCCAGGGTTTTCCCTCAACCCAATATGAGCAAATGCTGGGTAACTTTCGGTGTTGGACCCCGGACTCATTTCACCTGCATTATCATCTTCATCTCATTCAGACGCTAAATAACCTAAGCTGTTGATAAAGCATCGTAAAATAACCTACTAAAATATAAAAAAACACTTGGACGACCAGTAGATAGCATTTCTGAGTAATTTATCTTTTCGGATCGGGCAGAAGTGAAAATTGAATTTACAGTACGTAAAGTACTCTTTTATAGAATAGGTACAGAATTATTTCAACATGAGTTACTAGTACGAAGGACGAAACTCCTAATTGGAATTAGGTACAGTAGTCTATAGTACGATAATATGCACAAAAGAACTGAAGCCTGTATCGAAATGAACGGCCACCATTTTAAAAAATGTGTTTAAATATCCATATTATGATTATTTTTCAATTTAACTTCATTCTTTAAATTGCACGCTAATGTGTTGTAGACAATATAATATACAGTGCATAATGAATACGTCCGAATAGATAGCTCAGTTCGTGAGTAAAAACACTTATTGTTAATACAGTACGTATTTTGATTAAACAAAAACCTAATGAAAATTATCAAACTCAAAATCGCGATGTTTCCTAGTTTACGTAAATGGATGAAGTACTTTTCTTCCCTCCTATACCTAGTAAAGTGATTTGTTTATATTTTACGCCAGTATCATCGAAATTCAGTCGTGGAAGGGGGGTAGCAAACAGTGTTTCCGGTTCTCAACCGATAATCCAAAGGTATATCCAGGTTAGTATTAGAAATGTTAGTAAAAATAAAATGATGTCCCTGTACAATGCACTTGACAAGGCCCATAAAACCAATGCTTATTTCTTAACGTGGAATGCTCTATATTTTCCATTCTATTAATATGATCCCCTCAATATCTTTTATGTTTTTTTCTGCTATGTTACAGATACTTGGTTATTTTCTTATTTCAGTATTTTCACCCGATCCATTAATGTAAAATCTCTGTTGCTCTGAAGAATTTAATCTCTGCCGTTTCTAGTTTCCTTCTATCAGATCTATTAATGACACAGTTCTCACTATCGCACACGAAAATTGATACGACCATCACCTCATAAAATTTCATCTGTGTTTCTATTTTACATTTTTGTCTCAGAGTCCATGTAATAGTGCCACACATAATTTTAAATTTAGAGTCTACTGATTTTTGCATCTATGTCATCTTCCTTCTTAATAGCTACTTATTGTGCGGCTTAAATAACAAAACATATATCAGCTTCTTGTTTATGCGGATGACGTGAATATGTTAGGAGAAAATCCACAAATGATTAGGAAGTAAATCCCGAAAAGACGAAGTACATGATTATGTTTCGTTACCAGAACATTGTACGAAATGGAAATATAAAATTTGAGATTTATTCTTCGAAGAGGTGGAAAAATTCAAATACCTTGGAGCAACAGTAACAAATATGAATGATACTCGGGAGGAAATTAAACGCAGAATAAATATGGCAAATACATGTTATTATTCGGTTGAGAAGCTTTTGTCATCTAGTCTTCTACCAAAAAATCTGAAAGTTAGAATAATTTATAAAACAGTTATATTACCGGTTGTCCTGTATGGTTGTAAAACTTGGACTCTCACTTTGAGAAGAAACAGAGATTAAGGGTATTTGAGGATAAGGTTCTTAGGAAAATATTTGGGGTTAAGAGGGATAAAGTTACAGGAGAATGGAGAAAGTTGCACAACGCAGAACTGCATGCATTGTATTCTTCACTTAACATAATTAGGAACATTAAATCCATACGTTTGAGATGGGCAGGGCATGCAGTACGTATAGGCATATTCAGAAATGCATATAGTGTGTTAGTTTGAAGGCCGGAGGAAAAAAGACCTTTAGGAAGACCGAGACGTAGATGGGAGGATAATATTAAAATGGATTTGAGGGAGGTGGGATATGATGATAAAGACTGGATTAATCTTGCTCAGGATAGGGACCGATGGCGGGCTTATGTGAGGGCGGCAATGAACCTCCGGGTTCCTTAAAAGCCATAAGTAAGTAAGTATTAACTTATTCAGTGACAGAATCGTTAAATACAATTTTTTAACCTAATGGGGATTTTTTCTTTGAATTATATTGTTTTAGTTTTATTTGTAGCGACAGAGGGAATTCCATTTGCGTTCACATTACTTCCATGATTATGGGGTTGGAAAGAGGTACGACCACCGCGGACACATCGCAGGGAAATCACATATAAGGCATAAACATCCAGCCCCAAGCAATAGATAGAAATCTCCGTCCACGCTGGAAACAGAAAGACGTCTCTACGGTTGGTAACTGTGTAAGTTATGCGTAAAGTTAAAACGACGGTTAGGCCTACTTTCTTATTATACGAAGTGCAAACAGTTAATGATGCAGCAAAAAGTATATTTAGAGATTTTTCTCTGAAATACATGTTTTCAGTGTCCATGATATCGAAAAAATCATTTTGAGGATGTTGTCTCTTTGTCTGTCTGTCTGTCCAAGTACAGCAATTTTTCCTTAAATACTGTACTGGATCGCTTTTACTCATATTTAGTATCTCCAAGTCAACTTAACTGACATTGATACAAATGAAATAAGTAATATTTTTTACACGAAAATTAAAATATCATCATTAGAATTAAGAGCACATAATAGCGATTCATTAGAAATCGACACCAGTATTTTAAAAATCTCCTTGTTACATGAGGTGAAATGGTAAATTAAGTTATAAGATCAATATGTTCATAACTAAAATCACAAATAGTTGTTCATTTTGTCGTTAAAATTCAAGAGTGTGACCAAAGAAAATGAAAACCTCGCGTAATATTTAGTAAGTCTCTTTGAGAATAGGATAGTAAATAAGCGTAATATTTACTTACATCACATCATATTTTATTCGCAATCGTAAAGAAAAAAAAATCGATGTCGTTTCTCTTCCGACTGTACTTGAATACCATTCAAGTTATCTCGTGACCTTTCCTGTTGTTGCCCTTCCTTATCGAATTGTTTCGTTCGCATTCCTGTCGTCGGTAATTCCTGCTTGCGAGACCTTAGTCAGCGATGTATGCAATGGAGGAGGAAAGGAACTGGCCACCCTATCCCATTATCTCCTGGCCTAGTTGCCTCATGAGTATTAGTGTCACTTGTGTCCATACCTGTCTTCGGACAGTTGACTAAACAACAATAAAAAAAAACTCGGCGAGGTTAACTAAGACGCTGTTAATATATTGAAAAACTTCAGGAAATCTTTCACCACCAATTCCTACCCATATCTAGTACTCTTTTGTTCTGTCAGCTTAGTTGATGAAAGAGAAAGAAAAGAAAAGGTATGTGTATGCAGTTAGTTACTAGTAGAGATGTACATAACTACGGATTCTTTTGCAAGTCTATCTCAACAATGCGGAAAAAGGCGTTGCTATAGTGATTTAACTGCTCGCTCTTACTCCATGTTATAACTGTTACAATAGACGTCGAAGACAGACATTAAAGACTGCAGTCAATTGAATTATAACAGATTCTCTATTACATTATTTCGCCATAAACCGTTAATTTCGCTACTTAAATGCTAACTTTAAAGTTTCACGATGAAACTATTCTGTGGTTAAATTTCATTCTATATTCTGAAATAACGGACTTGGTATCCTTGGTGACAACTTTCATCGACATCTTTTTCTTCTCCCTCCTCCACCGCATAGTTTCTGTATTACTTATGGCAACGAACCCAAGGGACATGACTAATACAATAGAAGGCAGAGTTAACACCTGGCAGTGAATAACAACAAGAAACAATGGTGTGTAAAACGAAGCTTTCTAGATAAATGTGCTAATTTGAGTCACACACATACCAGAAGTATTTGAAAATAACTTATAAACACAACACATTCCGTGAGGGGTGTCCAGGACTGTAATAATAAGAAAACTGCTCGAAGACTCTACGATACGTGTTCAATGATCTTTGAAAGGTCCTGGGACTTTATTTTAATTTCTGATATAGGGGACAGTCGGGTAGTATCGGACATCGGGTAGTATCGAACAGTGCGTTTCTTTCATCTACCACCATATGGTAGTACCTGAATGATATGGTTACGTTTGTCTATGCGACATCACAGAAACGTAACCATGTCAATCAGGTACTATCATCGTGTGGTAGATGAAAGAAACTCACTGTCCGATATTACCCGATGTCCGATACTACCCGACTCTCCCCTACCATTACAGGCGAATATCTAAAAATGGAAATGATACAAAAAATAAATGAACAGGAAGGAAAATATGTGATTAACTGGCTTATTATTTATCCATGTATTCATACATGTCGACTAAGAATTAAAACTAAAAGTATATGAATTTTTATACAGAGTGCAAGTAAATTAATTTTACAATATCTGAGGTGTATTGGAAGAGACGAAAACGAACAAATTTTTTATTTACATATGTTCAAAAACGTCTTATTTACACAGAAAACAATGCTTAGTTAAGTTTCACTAATAAAAAATCTTGTCCATTAACTAAAATAAAATTCTAATAATGCTGTAACTTCAATACACTATTACTTTTTTTTTTTACATCTCATTATTTTGTTCACATATCCTTAAAGCTGTTCGAAGTGGCGGCTATCGACATCAAAACAAATATGGCAGCGACTACACATCATAATTTTGGTTTACCGCTTTTTGCAGCAGCATAACTGACATATGGAATGTACAATCCAATAGACTGAACTTAAAGAAATGCAAAAATTATTTTTTTTGAGCTAATATTAAGGAAGAGACTAGTGAAGTGCTTGTGTAGAGTGTGGCATTGTATGAGGGCAGAAGCATGGACATTAAGACGAAGTGAAGAGAAACGACTAGAAGCATTTTAAATGTGGGAATGGAAAAGAATGGAGCGTGTGAAATAGACAGAATAAGAAATGAAGCTGTGTTGGAAAACGTGGATAAAGAAAGAATGAAGCTGAAACTGATCAGGAAAAGAAAAATGAATTGGCTAGGTCACTGGCTGAGAAGAAATTATCTACTGAAGGATGCACTGGAAGGAATAGTGAACGGGAGAAGAGTCAAGGTAGAAGAAGATATCAGATGATAGACGACATTAGGATATATGGATCATATGCGGAGACTTAGAGGAAGGCAAAAAATAGGAAAGATTGAAAAATGCTGGGTTTGCTGTGAAATACCTATCCTTGGGCAGAATACTATGAATAAATAAATATATTATTTATTATTTTGATCAGGGTAACTTCAAAAGGTGTTGTTATCAATCGAAAGTTATTACCCCACACTATATGCACATAATGAAGACGTGACAGTTGTTGTTTCCACTAATATCTCTCGGAGTTCGTAAAATAAATTTAGTTACACCCCGTATATACATTATTTATTTGTTTGTTTGTTTATTTGTTTATGTATGTATTTATTTACTCATTTGCTTATTTACTTGTTTGTTTTGTTTATTTATTTACTTATTTGCTTACATACTTGTTTGTTTGTTTATTTTTTAATTATTCATTCATTAGTTATTTACTTATTTGTTCATATATTTATTTGTTTGTTTACTAATTTGTTTATTTGACTATTTCTTTATTTATTTGTTATTTCTTTACCTGTATATTTGTTTATTTATTTTATTTATTTATTTATTTATTTATTTATTTAATTTTATTTATTTATTTTATTTATTTATTTATTTATTTTTAGTAGCAGAGATAAGATCATAAGTTCTTCTCTTCCACAGAACAAGATAGGACTCTCGAGCCATAGCATCACAACTAATCTAAAAATATTACGAAAATGATAGCAAAAAGGTTTTTCCGATTACTTCATACCCCTTCTTATTTTAATTCCATCATTGCTCCATATCGGCGTATTATTTCTTCCTTTCGCTAGTTTTACCTTTCCACCATTGCTCCATAGGCCTATCGGCGTATTATTTCTTTCTTTCTTTCGCTAGTTTTACCTTCCCTTTTATTACTGTCTTACAATCTAAGGCGGTGTAGGGGAAGATATTATATTCTGACAAACACTAAAAGGCACACATGATGTCATTTGGTCAGCATGACACGGAGCCAACACTGAGCTAACACAGGACAAGAGAAAAATAATTTTTTTCGTTACTCACGCCGGGAATCGAGCAACACACCTCTTGGTTGAGAAGCGTATACGCTATTCACATAGCCAAGGCCGTTGATAGTATTAGTTCATTGTGGCTAAATAATATTTATAATTTAAGAGGGACATGAAATAAATTGAAGGGTTCAGAACCATAGTGGGCCAAGCGCCATTAACTAAAACCGTAGAAAACAAGGGTTAAAATTAAGTTATCTGTAGTAATGTCACGAGAGGTCTGAGATTTATCTGGGAAATCTCAGACCTCGAGTGGCATTTATTAGGACTATTTCGTGAATAAAATAAAAATGTAAATAATATATCCCTAAAATTCGATCACAAAATGTTAATAATTGTTTATTAACGAATACTTAACCTATTCGGACATTGTGAAGCTGAAATATTCGTAGATGAATATCGATTACTGCAATAAAGAAATTCGACGTTATTATTCAGTAATGCCAATTGCGAAAAGCGAAATACGGGTTTAACAATGTTAATTACATGTACTGAACTTTTCTCTTATTATTATAACATAAATACATTTTCATTATCTGCTGAAATCATAATTTAATTTAACAGTAACAGTGGGGACAGCTATATACCAATGCTTATGTATTCACAGCGAGACATGTTGCTACACAGTGAAGCCATCTCTGTATAGATAGGCCTAATTAAAACACGAGTTTTATTACCCCAAACGGAAGGCAGTTTGATGAAAAGACCTTATTATTACTATGCAAGGTCATTGGGTTTGATATGCGATGATGTTACATAAATTTAAACATCTGACATTCTATTAAATGTTTCATTTAATACACAAGATACAATTTTATAGACTACTTATTGGTTATGTTACCTGTGGGAGCAAGACCAATGTCAGCTGTGTCTTATTTCGACCGTTACATTCAGTGCTACACGAAAGCATTTTTTATAGCTCGACAAACGCTTTCTCGCTGTAGTGTGTAACTGAACTAAAGCTGCATCTACACCGCAGGCAGTGATCTACACAGTTCAATATTCCAATCGCGTATACGTGCAATCTGGGAAGAATATTGAAAGGATCAAGTTTAAAAGGTACGTTCAATTAAGATGCATGAAGATTTTGTGTCTACATTGTGCGCTGTTTTGAATGTCATCTCCATTGCGTAAATATATTAATTAATATTAAATATCAACCTTGAATTCATTGCTTTAAAGTTGAAAGAAAAGTTTAACCGTGTAGTTGCATCTTAATGTATTCATGATCATCAATTTACGGGGAGACAGTTGGCGACAACGACTAAACAAAAGAACGACCATGCGATAAATTGATAGCGATAAATCTAGCAGCAAAAATTATCGCAAAGTCTGACTGTGATTGGTTGGAATTCAAAATTTCATTACACTTCATTGGTCGAAAATAAAATGACGTCATATAAACGAAATAGTCACCATAATTCAATGGAAACATATAGAAAGTAATATAAAGTATACACATTCAAACTAAATGATATGTCAATCTTCATTAAACTATGGTATTCATTTAACTTTAACCCTTGATTTCTCCGTTTTTAATAAATGGTGCTTGCCCACTATGGCTCTGAACCCTTTAATTTTGCTTATCATATAACCTTCCTACTGCTTTATGAAGTAATCCACGATAATTTCTGGGAATCGAAACGAGACTCTTCCGAGTACGGAGTTGTTTTGTTTGTAGTGGGTCAGATGTGCAGTATGTGGATTGTGGTGAAATGTATGTATCCGGTGAAGCATGGAAATATTAGCAAAGGGATGCTTACACAATTTATAGCATTGCCCAAGTCTGTTGCATTCCTGGTTGCGTAATGTGCAGGCTTTAATTACAGTCATCTGACGCGAAGAAAGTATTCCTTACACATGCTACGTGCTCTCGCTTAACTGCTTATACGAGATGTCAGATTGTAACTTTGCTCTACTAACAACATCGCTTAATTTAAGGGAATCCTCTCTTAAGCTTCAAAATTAATATTTTTTTTTAACCAAATTTCAATAAAATGTAGCGCCAGGCAGCTCAATTGGTAGAGCAGCCGCTATGGGCGAGGCTAGAAGATCCTGAGTTCAATCACGGGTAGTGGCGGGATATCAAGAACTTCCGGAACGGCCCCGAGGTTCATTCTGCATCCTTTCACTCTCATTCTAGTTCCTAGGTCATTAAATCATGAAGCCACCCACACGTCTTGATGATCTATAATTAGAATACACAATTTTCGGAATGTAATTAAAAATAAATTACTCAACATGTCCTTTGTCATGGCTATACTGATAATGTTTTAAGTACAAATATAGCGGATTAAGGGTATGTTTCCGGCAGAGAAGTGTAAATATAAATATCCATGCTGGTCACCTGACCCAACATTACACATCCACAACAAGTAAAGAGACTCCTGGCCAAAGATTCGGCTTGACGCAAATCGACGTCGTCAAGGAAGCGGCCTCGCTGATAAAATGCAATAATTCTTTATTTAACGTCCATTTTCAATTACTAAAAAGAGTCTAAAGTGAAGAATGAGGCGCTAATAGGTTGGTAATTGATCACTGATAAACGAAAAGGCGAGCGAAATCGAAGTAATTGTAGAAACCTTCCTACAACCGCTCTATTTTCCATAATTGTCACAAAATTTGTCGAGAATCGCAATCTATCTTTTGAAAAGAATTAGTCAGTTACGAGTACATCTGGGTCGTCTATGCACTCGTTACCATCTTCATTATTATTATTGCCGTTTTTGTTATCATCATTATCATCACCATCAGAATTAAGGAAATCTTCTATTCCTACAGATTGCATTTTCTAACGTTCATCAAAAACCTCTTTTAACGTAGAACTGCTTCTTCCTTTTCAGTATAGCCTATATGGAGAAAGTACTTAAGAATTGATCGTCACCTAAAATGTAACTTCCTATCTTGTTCTTCTTGTTTTCCCCTTATAGGCTACACCTTAAACTACCTTTGTATCCCCCTTGTCCTCATTTTGTATTTTAACTGTTCTACATGTGTTTGCCTAGTTCTCCATCTATTCCCTTTATTGTGTTTCCCTTGTTTTCCTCATCTTCGCCTTGTTCGCCTTGTCTTCGCTTTGTTCTCCTTATATTCCCCTTGTTCCTCTTGTTCCCCGTGTTCTCCTTGACTTTCTTTTATTGTCCTTGTATTTCCCTTGTTCTCCTTGTAACTTATTCAATTTATCGTTGTATTCTCCTTGTTCGCCTTGTATTTTCCATTTTTCGCAACAATTAAACGTAGATCTACGTAAAGATATTCGGAATAGTAAAGCTATGCACCTGTCAAAGGTGATCGTATCCCACACGTAGTTCTACGAAAAGATATGCAGAATAGTAAAGCTATGCACTGTCAACGGTGATCGCACCCACACGTAGTTCTACGTAAAGATATTCAACATAGTAACATTATGCACCTGTCGATTTTTTCCAACTAAAACTAGAAAATGTGTGTGTATTTTTTTCTTCTTCTCCTGCCAATATAAGGATTGAATCAAGTACCTTTTCCAAAGATAAATTTTGCATTAGTCCTTCCATCTCACTTTTAGTCATTCATTCAACCAAGGTCTCGTCTTCCAGATTGTTTTCATTGGAGGGTACTGCATGGAAATTTACTGATGGGCATTCACAATATACATATGTTTACATTCTTCTTGGCACTTTCATATTTCATCATCTATGTTTTCTTCTCTCAACTGTATATTACTCATAGCTTAAAATATTAGGCAACCGGAGGCTTCTAGAATTATATTATATTACGAGTATATTACATTAGCTTAGATTAGATTTAGATTACATTTAATTTTATATTTTTGTTGTTTAGTCAACTGTCCGAAGACAAGTCTGAACCTCACAAGTGGCACCATTTATGAGGCAACTAAGCCAGGAGATAATGGAATAGAGTGGCCAGTTCCTTTCCCCATAATTTTATATTATAGGGTTGTGTTTCGTTGTGTTGTAACGTAGTATATTGCATTGCGTTGTATTGTGTTGGGTTGCGATGAATTGGATTGCATTGCATTCCATCGGATTGCATTGTGTAAGATAATACAAAATAGTGTTAATATAGTTGTCGTTCTGTGACTAAAACTTCAGTGTTTGCAGTGTTTGTACTACAGGTCCAGAGTACAATAATTACAAATCTCTTGCTTGTGCCTCTCTTGCTCTCTTGAGAGGGTGAGAGGTCTGAATTCTCAAAGCGATAAGAGCTTACATGTCGTATGACATTTTCTGACAATTGCGAAATTGTGAGAAAGGAATTTTATGACTTCTTCATAGCCTTGTAATGCTGTGAATACGGAAATATGTAATGATGTTCGAGGCGGGAAGGAAGTGAGAGGAATCTGAAACATTGTCGGCTCCTTGAACTTCCTGTTCGACAAGAATTTCCTACCTTCAGTTGGTTTAGCTCATGACTGAAGCAGTTCCCGTGCTACCTAAATGTTTCCATTACGCGAAGTGCATAGAAAATAACGAGTAATTTTCTTTTCTGCTATAGACAATGCTGAAATGGTCGAATGGAAACGGCAAGAAAAACTGAAGTATAATGGAACATTTGTCATCACTGTTATTTCGTGCCACAAAATTACCAAGGTTAACGAAATGACAATAATACAATCATTTTAATCAATGTTTTAGTGACAATTCCAAAAATAAAATATAGCGTCCTATGAACATCTTTCTTTAAGTTAAAACTTGAACACAGTCATGGATTACAAGGATCAGATAAAAGTAAACTTATCTCCTTTAAACAGCATGCGAGCCATGGAGGTAGAGCACTATGCTTTGGTTCCCTTAGCAGTGATGGTGGTGGTGGTGTTGGTGGTGGTGGTGGTGGTTTTATTTTGCCTGGCAGAGTTAAGACCATAAGGGCTTCTCTTCCACTCAACCAGATTTCACTAATATAGAGGAAATACAAAATTTTGTAATAGAATACAAAACAACACAAAATAAGATACCTTAGAGATTATATAAAATATGGTAGAAAATTACAAATAGTCAAGATCAGTTACATAATATAAGGAGAATATAAAATAAAGTAGAAAATTGCATATAATCAAAATCATTTCCATAATATAAGGGGAATATATACAATTTATAAGACATAAACTGCTCGAGATAATCTCGACGATGAATTCACTTGAGATATATAAAAGATCTCTGACTTCTTGTGGCATCCCGTCTCTTTTGGAACCACCAGGTATTAGTCGCGCAGATGGTAAACGACCCGATGGTCTCACCTTAATTCCATGGTCTAGAGGAAAATCTTTAATTTGGGACTCCACTTGCGTTGACACTCTAGCTCCATCTCACTTAACGAATACCTCCAGACGCGCAGCATCTGCTGTTGAATTAGCCGTGAAGAAGAAAGTCAATAAATATGCTCATCTTTTAGACAATTATATCTTTGTCCCATTTGCTGTGGAGACCTTCGGTCCTTGGAGTCATGACGTTAAAGTTTTGGTATCTCAAATGGGCCAAATTTTGATCTCCATTAATGGTGATCGCCGTTGCACTACTTATTTGCGTCAACGCTTAAGTATTGCTATTCAACGCGGAAATGCAATGAGCGTTTTGGGTACTCTTCCAGAGTCCAGCCGTTCAGACGAACTTTTTCTCCTGTAAAATTTATTATCTCTATGTAAATGTTTATATTTAGTTTTTATATATGTGTAATTGTAACGGTGAAAATATTGTTAATCAAATAATTTTTTATTTATTTATTTTTTTTTCATAAGTGTATATTATTTTTGGGAGTGTTTCTTGTAAGTAATTTTTATGAGGTTGTTATTGATATGCTGATAAATTATTTGTACGAATTACGAATTTTCTAGTGTCCTGAACGAATTTTATTGTGCTTATAAATCCATATTATACATTTCATATACAGTTAATATACTAATAGGAGAATACATGTGGGTTAGAAGACATAAAAAGTTGAATAGCAAAATCGTACTAAATGACATACAGATACAAACGATTAAATAAAATATCAAGATAATAAAAAATAAAAATAAAGAAAAGAGAGGAGAAAAAAATAATAACTTGGTCATTTAAAATTATTTAGAAACTTCCGCAAGAGTCTAGTTCTGTTCAATAAAAACATTTCTAAGTAGAGTAAACTTAAAATATTTTAGACTCCAACTACTCCTGATTTCCTATGACAAGGAATTCCAGGAACGGGCTGTGTGTATTGTGAAGGAAGCAGAGTAGAGAGATGTTTGATGATATGGAATTGATAGAACAAGGTTATACTGTGAACGTGTATCACGGTTGGCACCACGCTCCATACTCAGACAGGAGGGTTTTGGAAGTTTGACAACGACTAAGTCCCACCATCATCCGAAATTGAACCCAGAACCTTTCAGTCCGTGGCTAGTTTTCATACATACATACATACATACATACATACATACATACATACATACATACATACATACATACATACATTTTATGTACATATGTACAGACTCAGAAACAGAATTTGCGCATTGAGCATGCGCAGTATGTTATAACTGCAACCTGGAAAATTCAGGTGGCCCAAATTTTGTTTCTGGGTCTGTACCTACCCAATGTACATTCTTATTTAATCTACGTACATTATCCCCATTCCTCGTTCAATATATACCAGATGTCTTCGCTATGCGGATTTGATGTCACGGCCACTGTGTTAGATTTGAACTTCACGCACTTGCCGCTAGCTGCGTTCCGCGTAGGGTTGTCCAGGCAAGAGAGAATAAAATGAACAAGGGAGTAAGAAAATAAGCAAGGGAATAAAAGCGTAGAGAGTGCAATGGACAGTTAACAGGATAGAGGGAAGAACATTAAATAGCAAGACAAAGAAAAGAGGCGAAAATAACCAAGATAAGCGAAAGAAATAAACAACACAGAAGTTAGTTATTGAAAGGGAAAAAGAAAGAAGGAAAGGTAGAAAGAGAAGGAAGGAAAAAGAAAGAAAGAGATATTAAAAATAAAAAATCAGATAAAGATGGAAATAAAGACTACAGAAAAGATTTAAACAGAGATAATAAAAAGGAGCGAAAAAATAATAATGCATTTGAAAAAGAAATACAATGATATAGAAAAGCAAGTGAAAAGAAAAATAACGATAAAGAAAGAAACGAAGGAAAGACGAAATTATTAGGGTGAAATGAAAATATGAAGATGTGAAGAGGAAAAATATAGAAAGGAAGAAAATGAAACTAAAAAAATATTGTCATACAAGGAGAGAAATTGAGACGAAGAAAGGAAAAAAGAAAATAAGCAATAGAAAAGAAAGAAATATAATAAGTACTACTACTTAGTGGCTTTTAAGGAACCCGGAGGTTCATTGCCGCCCTCACATAAGCCCACCATTTATCCGTATCCTGAGCAAGATTAATCCAGTCTCTATCATCATATCCCACCTCCCTCAAATCCATTTTAATATTATCTTCCCACTTACGTCTCGGCCTCTCCAAAGGTCTTTTTTCCTCCGACCTCCCAACTAACACTCTAGATGCATTTCTGAATTCGCCCATACGTGCTACATGCCCTGCCCATCTCAAACGTCTGGATTTAATGTTCCTAATTATGTCAGGTGAAGAATATAATGCGTGCAGTTCTGTGCTGTGTAACTTTCTCCGAAATATAATAAGTATGAGAGAAGAATAAAGATTGATGGGAAACAGGATGAAAAAATACAGGAAAGGAAATTAAATATATTACAGGAAAAAGGTAAATGGAAGAAAAATACAAAACAAAAATAACAAACGAAATGACAATTAGAGGGAAAATAAGAAGGAAGTGAAGAAAGCTGGACGATATAAAAAAAAGAAGACGAACTTTAAATATAAGAGAGAAGGGAAAAAAAATAAGTAAAAAGGAAAAAATAAAATGAATGTAGTGGAATGGAGGAAAGAAATGAGGTCAAAAAGGAGTAACACTCAATCGGAGGCAATGACAGAAATGTAATAAAAATATAGTTACAAAGAAGAAGATTAAAAATAACAATAGGAAATAAGAGCACGAAAAGAGAAGTATCGTGATATGAAGATGGAAAGGAGAGGGAAGGAATGTGAGGAAGAAAAAACCAAGAGCAATGAAAAAAAGATAAGTTAATAGAAAATGTAAGATCAAACAATGAGAACAACAGAAGAGAAAAAATGATAGATAAAACAAAATAAAAAAAGCCAAAACAAATAAACTTTATGTCCTGTTAAGGATTGGGTACTTTGGCCACTTGCTCCTCGTCTGTTGAGTATTGTGAACTAACATTGTACATTACGACACAAACATTAGACAAGTCCCATGGAAGAGGGAGAAACCTCTACTTCCTGAGGCATATGGAACATAGGTCAATAGCATGGACAGTACTTTGTCCCAGGAGGCTACAAGATTAAGTATTACTAGAGCTTGCACCTGGACGACGCATGTGCATCTAGCAAGCGAAGTACTTGATTGACGGCTCACGCGACTGTTGTTTCGTAAAGTCAATACGCTATTTTTACTACTTACACTATAATAAGGAATGTAGACCTACAAAGATAAAACATTATTTACACTATTGAGCTTCTGTACAGACCCAGAAAATAATTTGGGCCACCTGAATTTTGTTCCTGGGTCTGTACAGTTTTGTGTATTTTAATGCAAGATATTTTATTTCATAATACTATATATCGCCTACTTATTTTGTAAATTGTGTGCAATAGTGTAAATAAAATGTTCGATGAATGTAAGCCTCTATTCTTTATGATAGTGTAAATAGTGAAAATAGCGTATTTTAGTGTTCATAGTGTAATGGGCTGTTTACTACTGTATTTTCAAAAACCGATTGTCAGAAAGACTGCTTTTCATCTCTAGAATATGATCTTCCTTCAAATATTATTTTTGTAGATTATTTATTTTTGATATAGCAATTTTTCTTAGTTACATTAATCATTCCTTCGATCCAAATTGTCTTATTTAACACTAAATTGTAATTGTTTGACTCTTAGAACTACATGTAACTAAACACACATACATTTTGCTCTTACTACTATTATTATTACTATTATTATTATTGTTATTATTATTATTATTATTATTATTATTATTATTTTTATTATTACATTGTTTTCTGTATTCATATTATTTAAATTTGGTATGTATTTTTGTAGTGGTTGAGTGGGAGAGAAGATCTTATGGCCTTAACTCTGCCAGTACCAATAAAAATAAATCAAATAAATAAGCAAACAAATAATTTAAATTGTAGGAAAAGGCATCGTAGTATCAATCTTTATCACTAGAGTGCATTTTCAGCAGTCTTCGAGGTCTAGTTTTGAATCGTGAAAAAAAACCTCAACTGCAACACAAACAAGATGCAAGTGTACCCTTATAGAACCTGTGCGACACACAAAACATGACATCACGACAATATACAGTAGCCTGTGAACAGTTAACGCTTATCTCCGTATGCCCTCAGACAGAATACGAGTACGTTCCCTAGTCATTAGAATCTGTTGCTAAAAATCAAACAAAGAAAAGCAGGGAGATATCGCCATAAAGTCACAGAAAATTCTTATTTGTTAAAATGCAGTGCTTATATACACCTTTAATAGTAACAAAGCGTTATTACAATGAAATACGAAACGAAACGAATTCATTTTAATAAATCCTGCGTCACTCTATCACAAATCACATACAAAATTTCCGATCGAACTCCGACCCCCTTACCTTAACGAGATGTCAGCTGACAGCTATAACTGACCTTCTATGCTCTGAGGCAATAATAAAGAAACTAAGTAGAAAGGAGGGGACGCCAGGACACCGCTTGTAATCGATCACATTTTGGTGACGAGAAGTATTACATCGCGAAAGGAGACCACGACATTTTGTTGTGAGTCCAACAGCGTAAACGCAGCTTCTGCCGTCAAGTTGTGAGCCCTTGACCCAGTTCCAAAGAGCTTGGGGGTCAGTTCAGCATCCAGAGTTATTAGTGGACCCCGTAGCACCGAATTACTCAACCACATTTCTTACAACCTTCATCAAACTTTCCCTGCTGCACATTTCTTTCAACGAGATTGCTCTAGTCTAGATCCAAACCCATAGTTCACATCTATCCATTTCAATATATGGTATGCGATTACATAAACTTTCAAAATTTCCATTTTAATTATATATTCGAGTAAGAGAGTTTAGATTAATATTATATTACCGCATTAATATTGCAAGAATTATGTTCTAAGCAATTATATTTTGCCATTATTAGCACAATTTCCGAAGCTAGAAAGACTATATTGCGCCTAATAAACAGTGTATTACGAACATATCTGCAGAGGTTTTAAAAGGTGATAGATAAAATCCAATACCAACTAAAAAGCCCTGAGCTGTAACCTTTTTCTCAATGACTTCGTCCATTAATTAGCAATATTTTGTGCCAGCATGTTTTTCTAATGAATACAATATTAGATTAAGCTCTCCGCACTAGAGATAGTGCCTTTCGCTTTCTGAAGACCTTAAACCGTTCTTGTAAAGTTAAAGGTAGCCCCTTTAGATGTCATGAAGACACTTGGGGACATAGAAGTAGAGCCCCATGCATTCTTGACCTCACCAAAATTAGTTGGTATGGTTGGCACCACACTCCTTCTTTTATCCCCGGAAGACCCCGATACTCAATTTGATAGGAAGTTGAGTGAACCTCGGGGCCATTCTGAAAATTTAGCAACGAGAAAATCCTGTCTCCACCCAACATCGAGCTCCAGAGCTTTCAGTCCGTAATCACCTGCTCTACCAACTGAGCTACACGGTCCCTTTACTCTCTTGTAGCATAACGGGCTACATATAGGCCTGTTATATTAATATTGTTGACTGATGGACGACAATGAAATGTTTGGTATACCTTAGTTTTTATGCATTGTAAATAATTATAACCGACTTATTTAGCTTAAATAGTATCGTATTTATTTTGTGGAATAGACTGTACGTTTCAATCGCTAGTGATCTCTCATTGCAGTACGACATTGACCAAGCAGCTATAAAAAGTACGTGTTTGAATATAATTATAACAGAACAACAGGACGATGCTACTGGAGGGATGAGTAAATAACCTAATAATAACAAAAACTTTATTTTCAATTAAAAGAAATATTCATTGATAGTCGTATTGGAAACAATAATTAATAATAAATAATGCATATCTTACAATTTAACAAAATAATACACATATAATTATTATTTAGAAAAGTGTGGGTTTTTTATGTCGAGCAATGAATTTAAAAGCCAAAAATTTCAAATGTTCAGAGTACTTTTTTTACTAATGAAGTATATTGACGAAAGAAAATCTATGTACCATTTAATTATAGGGAGTCTTAGCTTCATTTGAACATTTAAGAAATTGATTATTTTTAGGTGTTATGTGAGATCCAGATAAATGTTTGCCAAAAATATAAATTATTTTTAAATACAATTTTTTTCGTAGGCATATTATTCAAGATAAAAATTCGAGGAAAATTGTGCACATATATTTTACCAATAACTAACTGATGCAACATATTAAAAATATATGATGAAAATTGTAGAAATTAAAAAAAACTGAGTATCGAGTCGCCTTAAAATGGGACGTAACAGGATCTGTTTCAATGTAAGGTAAAAATATTACTTAAATTCATTCACATAATAAGTCAGTTTTATTGTTAGTACTATTTTATATCCTAATAACTATACAGAGTGGACTTCCAGAGCAAATAGCTCTTGTTTTATGTAACCAAAAACTATAATGTATTGGTGGAAAGTTCACAGTTTTTCTCAAATGTTTAACAGTCTCCTATTCTGTAACTATTGCGGGTAGGATCGTGATTTTTGTCCATATCGATAGGAAATCTAATAAAGGATAATTTATCCCTCTGGCGTATTTCAATATCGTGGACGGTTTTCGTGTAAATTTAATTTAAACAAACACTAAATTCTAGCCATTGCACGAAGCGAGCGAGTGGCAACGTCTTAGCTGATAGCAGCTTACGTACGGAGAATCACAGAGTTCGTTGACCTCTTACACCTGTATCACGAGTAGAGTGCAATAGCGACGATGTTGGCGGACTGCTGAAACTTCGAACTTAATTTTTTTAATACTCGTGCATTTAATCACAAAACTTAATACAGGTTTTCTATACATTTACGTGTACACTATCGTCCCTTTCAATCTGCAGGGTTATTTCACTTCCACTCTGAATATAGTTAAATTTGTTGTAGTAATATAATATAGGATATTGGCTTTAAAGATTAATTGTGATTAACTATTCAAATGAAATTAAATGTACAACGAGTTTATTATGTATAATTTTATAATTATTTTACGTACATTAGGAACCTTGCATACTAAAAATGACAGCACTTTGTTCAACATCTTCCCTTAGGATAGCACAGAATAATGAAGGGTTGGCATTCAATGTTATAGAATTGTTATCATCGGAAATTCATCTCGGGACGAATTAGTTATCACGCACTGTCCCATGCAAGTAGACTCCTACACGAAACATTTTTGTAATAGGTAAACTTTACTATAGTTATTAAATAGTAATACATATAAAATCGATGTCAAGGTGTAACTAATTATAAGTTGCGATATAATTAGGCTTACTTAAGTTCACTTTCTTGTAAGTTTCGAGAATTGAAATAAGTAATAGCTGCAGTATACAATACTTGCACAACAAAACATTATTGATAATTAAACAGTGCTCCAGGCGCAGTATTTACAACACACTTAGTGATGGTTTTTTTTTTTTGCGTTTAGTATACTAAATTATAGTCTCTTTTCACAATCTGAATTTTGCGGTTTCGTTTATTTCTTTCAAATTGAGATTAAGGGGAGAGGACGGTATTTGTTAAGTCTTTTTTGCTGTTTGGTGTAAAATTTTAATTTTTGTATCTACAGAGTTCGTGACTATAGCAACTCAACTAAATATAAATACTTTTGAAAAAAAAAATGAGGGCCCAGATTTGAAAAAAAATGTACCCAATGCAAGATTTTACTGAAACCGATATAATATCTAAGCTATTTTTAAAGATAAATTCAAACAGTTTTTTACATTTTACTTGTAAAAGCATGCTCTGTAACATAATTTTGATATTAGTTCGTACATTTGTAAAATAAACAATTAAATTGAAGAAAACTTTTTATTTCCTTTTTTTGCAAATAGACAGATATATTTTTAAATGAAATCAATCCGCAAAATTCTGTTACAGAGAAAAGTTTCCTAATAGTCCAGATAATGTGTGTTCTAAATTTCATGCATGTATCTTTAATAGTTCAGAAATTATATCCTTTTTTTGTCTGGTAGTGTAGCAAAAAAATAAAGTTACCAGAAACAACAATGAAAGGGGTATGTAATTTAATAAACCAGAGCGCAGGAACTTTAAAAATGGTGTCTCAAGATCCGATAAGGGCACAAATACCCACATAATGTACCGCAGTGTATTCCACACATATCACAGTGTATTTTAAAGATTTTTTTTAATTTACTCATTTTTTTACCAAAAATACCGCCCTCTCCTCTTAATTATTGTATTGAACAATACATTCATAATTACAAAAATTCCTTGACGATATGGCTAACACGGTGCAGGTACAGTATGTACGGTGTCAGAGAGCGTATTATAAACTCAAGGAATTAACACAAATGGGTACTATCGAGATAAAACCCACATTTCTTTTCCAAGAACTGAACTCGGGTTTTTTTTCTAAGTTAGTAAACTATATATGCTTTCATTACTTTTGTTGTGGTGGCGTCAAGCTCCGACTGCCTTTTACAGATTACTCAATTTGGTAGGAGATTGAGAAAAATTCCGCTGTCACCTAGACCTGAAAGCGGAATCTTTCAGTACTACCGGTAGCCAAACTTTGTATTTACTTCTACATAATTCTTTCTTGATTTATTCGAGGATTTGTTCGCTATCCAGTTTCAAAAACACTGCCTATCTTACTTACATTGTGCTCTCACACATATTTTCTACTTGTTTCTGCTGTTATTTTCAAATGCCTCTGCCGAAAATCTAATACACGGGACATCGGAAATAATACTAATAACTTTCACCTTTCCTTAAAAATAAATGTAATGTTGGCCTAATGTATTTCATTGTATTTATGCATGTATGTACTGCATTTATGTGTGTATTGTGTGTACTTATGCAAGCATGTACATATGTATGAAATTGTAAACATAATATTTTAAAAAATCATTCAGTATTCAGTATTCATGAGAAGAAGAAAAAAAGTAATAAACACGGGTTCTAAAAGTAAGTTTGGAAAGAAACAAGGGCTTTGAAACTGGCATTATAAGAACACCATATCTTCAAACTTGTGATCTTTCTTATTGGGTATATATATATATATATATATATATATATATATATATATATATATATATATATATATATATATACAATGGCAAAGGAAGCTTTTAATAGAAAAAGGAGCATCTTCTGCGGACCTCTGGAGAAAGAACTAAGAAAGAGACTAGTGAAGTGCTTTGTGTGGAGTGTAGCATTATATGGTGCAGAAACATGGATATTACGACGAAGTGAAGAGAAGCGACTAGAAGGATTTGAAATGTGGATATGGAGAAGAATGGAGCGTGTGAAATGGACAGACAGAATAAGAAACGAAACTGTGTTGGAAAGAGTGGGTGAAGAAAGAATGATGCTGAAACTGATCAGGAAGAGGAAAAAAAATTGGCTAGGTCAATGGTTGAAAAGAAACTGCGTTCTGAAGGATGCACTGGAAGAAATGGTGAACGGAAGAAGAGTGCGTGGCAGAAGAAGATATCAGATGATAGACGACATTAAGATATATGCAGGGCCAGGTATTTATAGAGATCGCGAAAATCACGTCTAATAGATATGCAATAGATTTTTACCAATCATTACGAATTCTAATTAATAATATGCGGATTAAACAACCGCGACAAATCGCGAAGTATGAGCACATTCGCGAATTATAACTATTGCGTCGTTTTATAGCGAATTTCATTTTAAGAGTTTTTTTCCGGATTTTTTTCACTTATATTTGTTATACATCCAAGTAGCCTATATTACATGGTATTCCAGGTGTTCTGATTGGATTAGTAAACTCACTAATAATTTGAAAGTGTTAATTTGAGAGCTGCTAGTTGTTTTCGTTTTTAATGAATGTGCGTTAAATACGGTCTCAATGCAACAAATATTGTCTATTGGCCATACCGCACCTTTACCAGAATCCAACGAACATTTAATGTTAATTATTTGGAAAGTAATATTCATACTGAGTTAATACTCAAATTACAAAATAATTGTGTTTTCCAGAATTTCCATTAATCTCCGCCAAAAATACAAATCAATGTCCAACAATCTCCGCCGACACCAATATTAAAAAAAAATGATAAAATGAATCTCCATAAATACCTGCCCCTGGGTATATGGATCATATGCCGAGACTAAGAGGAAGCAGAAAATAGGAAAGACTGGAGAATGCTAGGTTTGCAGTTTGCAGAACATTATGAATGAATATACATATATAGGCCTACAGTATCATATCGGAAATACAGTAAAGAAAAGGGTAACAAGGTATGTGTTCCTAAGACATAAGGTAGGAGGATGCGCTACAATGAATGGAAATTACGAGTACATTAAGAATTTTCTATGATGTTGATGAGCAAGTACTCATATCTCGGATGATACTAATTTTAGGGCCAAGGTTTTCTTATTTTGATTAATACTATCACCTCTCAATATACCGAATGCTTTTTAACATCCTGTATTTATGTAATGTGTCTTTTGAACTATAGATATTACTGCGAGTTTATGGATTAATGATATGGATGCCACAAGAAACTATGAAATTACAGGGAAGCCAAATTGCACGGAGGAAACCTGTTCCAAAACCGCTTGTACACCCTGACACTCACAAGAATCAAACCTTGCTCCTTTTGGATAGAAATGAGTGAAGTCTTTGAGAACTCAGGAATTTCGACGTTTAAATGCATTGCTAATGTGGTGTGGGAATGTAGCCTTCTCCCTGGCCGACTCGATCGTGCGTACACAAGACAATATGGGTGTAGCTGTTGGTTGAAGTCTCAGAGTCCTCCTCGAGATGTGGTACCGTAACTGCAGACCCAGAAACTCCAACAGCCGGGTCACTCGCGGTCAGTGACTGGCCGAGCCCCATCATCCAGATCATCGCGCGCGCGGACCCTGTGTGGCCCGCGACGGTGTCTTCCTGACCAAGACTTACATTTTACACCAACTGCATTACATCGCAATATTAAATCAAACAGTATTTTAGTATTTCCGTATTCAGATGATCTACAATTCAGTTCCTTAAATTTTCTACATTCTAAACACTTTCGTTGATAACTTCAAATGGGCCACAACAGAACTCTACCCTGAAAATTTCTCACATTTTCCGTTATTTATTTATTGACAATTTTAAAATGCGAAAAAGACTATTCAGTGCCAATGACAGCATTGTTGTTATGGTTATTATTAATGATAATATCAAGGCGTAGCGCAGTGTTGCCACGACTTACTCACGAAAATCAGGAGAAAACCATCGAAAAAAAACAGGAGATTAGAGTAGATTAATTAAACATTAATTTTCTCTTCTTATTAGACCTATAATATTAATTACAAAACAGTGTATACTGTAAGAAAGATGATACTGTTTTATTACTATATAGCACATCCCTAACCAATCAAATGGAACAATTTTGCTAAATATTACTACTGTCATCTTTACTGAGTGTATGTAAATAAGTCATGCAATTTTGTTTAATTCAAATATCTTGGAGCAACAGTAACAAATATAAATGACACTCGGGAGGAAATTAAATGCAGAATAAATATGGGAAATGCGTGTTATTATTTGATTGAGAAGCTTTTATCATCCAGTCTGCTGTCAAAAAATCTGAAAGTTAGAATTTATAAAACAGTTATATTACCGGTTGTTCTGTATGGTTGTGAAACTTGGACTCTCGCTCTCAGAGAGGAATATAGGTTAAGGGTGTTTGAGAATAAAGTGCTTAGGAAAATATTTGGGGCTAAGCGGGATGAAGTTACAGGAGAATGGAGAAAGTTACACAACGCAGAACTGCACGCATTGTATTCTTCGCCTGACATAATTAGGAAGATTAAATCCAGACGTTTGAGATGGGCAGGGCATGTAGCACGTATGGGCGAATCCAGAAATGCATATAGAGTGTTAGTTGGGAGACCGGAGGGAAAAAGACCTTTGGGGAGGCCGAGACGTAGATGGGAGGATAATAGCTATTAAAATGGATTTGAGGGAGGTGGGATATGATGATAAAGACTGGATTAATCTTGCACAGGATAGGGAGCGATGGCGGGCTTATGTAAGGGCGGCAATGAACCTTCGGGTTCCTTAAAAGCCATTTGTAAGTAAGTAAATTTTGTTTTTACACAGTAATGTCTCATTGACAATGTTTCGCATTAAAATTTATTAATCAGGAGTCTTTTTTTTTTTTTTTTTTTTTTTTTTTTTTTGTATATTGACAAACGATTTTAGAGAGAAGAGATTTATTTTAAAGATGATATTAAAGACAGTACTGGATTAGCTGCGATTATAACAGACGAAAAATTATCCCTTTTCCTGTTTTTGCATAACTACCATTTAAACTGTTTATAATTTTCTCACTCTGATTTATAATTCTGGGAAGGAGTATTTAGTTTTCTTTCTTGCTGGGACACTTTCAATCATTTTAAAAGATCACTGTGCACGATATGTAACACAAAAATACCATTACCTACACTTTACTCTGTCACTGTTTCACGTGTTCTTGCTCCTTTAAGCATCATTGTGGCGACGCGTTATGAGCAGGGAGCCACAACGAGCTAGAAGAATATTCTTACTTCTAGATCGTTGGGGGGCTAATGAAAACATTGTTTGACTTGTGTATAAGATGCAAAAGTAAGACATGGTGACATAATATAATATGTAATAAATTTAAAATCCGGGCATAGGACCAGGTGACTGCAGCATGCCAAAAACGAAGGAGAAATTCGGGCTTTTGACAAAAAAAGAAGTAGAGCAGTAGATTCAATGGAAAAACAGGAAATCTCCTGCTTAATCAGTAGGTATGGCAACACTGGCGTAGCGCATGTAGTTGAAAAGAGAAGTTAAATAGAAATTTTCGTTTACTCGAAGTGAAAAGTTGCAGATGTTGCATTGATTCCACTTCGCAGATTCTGACTCTGTGTTCGTCTAATGTCAGATCGGAGGAAGACCAACTGTGGGCCTAGGCTAATGCACATAGAAATCCATTAAGAGAAGATACGAAGATAATGACGATGGCGACTAGGCATGCCTGCCCTTGGTCACTTCTAATATAAGATTGCAATTGTCCTTGGTGATTTTTGGTTACATGTGTGGTGCAAGAAAGACCATATCAAGTATATTCGACCTTCGCATGTTAGCGAGACGACTATTCAAGGCAGTGCAAGATAAAAACAAGAACTGAAAGTTACTTCAGAGGAAAAGTCAATCAAGCCTCTTAAACACACAGGGACTATCGACGCAAGTGTATATAACCTTCGCGTGCGAATTCTTACACTCACGTACTGTATGGGTACACCTACCGCGACTTTCAAGCCAGAGGTAGTAAAACCTATGCAAGATGTTGTAAGAGAAAATTGCTACGGACGTTCTCATTTCCAAGATGATGAATATATTTTACACAATAATGCAGTAATTCTGGCCTGAATTAAAAAGATTTTCTTGTCTTCATGGGATGAAACATAAGCCCTTATTTGGGACTTCTTAGGTCTGCACTAGACGGATAAACAGTAAGACACTAAGAGCGTGGGATCGACGCAACATTAAATCTGTGAATTATTAAATGCTGCTTATACTAGTTAAGCAACTGTAGTACAGCAGGATCGTTTTCTTATTTATTTGATTTATTACTTCACCTTTGTGCTTATTTCTATGTATGTATTCATTAATTCACTTTTATTTATTTATTCGTTTATTTATTTATTTATTTATTATCTATCTGTTTATTTATTATTTATTCATTATCTATTATATATATTTATGTATGTATTTATTTATTTTCTCATTTATTCATTCATTTATTTACTTATTTATTATTTATTCGTTTATTTATGTTTATTTATTTATTTATTTATAATTGTGTGAATTATTTATGCATTCAATAATTTTATATTTTTAAAATAATTAATTACTTTTTATAGATATAGAAATTTTATTCATACTAAATATGACAAAGTTTACGAAATCACATCTGCTTCTAAATCGCACTACTTGGTCATAGATGGATTTAGTTACTTTAGGCGTATAACATTTGTGCCTTTGTTTGTTCATTTTGTACATTGCACTTATTTTATAAACTACACAAACCATTCGACTCAGTGGATCAAGGACTATGTCTAAGGTATGTGTAGTTTGTGACACAGTATCTTAACACATACACAGAATCAAAAGGAGGATCTTCCTGGTTTGGAAGAAATTTTGGAGTTTAAAATGCATTGTGATTGACAAGTACCAAACTCTGACAACGAAAAAAGATGTTCTGAAGAAATGTGTGATCCCTGTTCTTCTGTACGGTTGTAAAACATGGTCGCTAACAGAAAAGGAAAAGACATTGCTTCAAATATGTCAACAGAAAATGAAGCGCATTATCACAAACGTCTTCCTGAGAGACAGAATATTCAGCAGCGATATTAGGAAGAGGACGGATATGACTGACGTAGTGACGGCAGCACGACGACTAAAGTGAAAGTGGAGTGGCCACGTGTGCAGACTTAATCCGACTAGATGGGCGCTGACAACGTGGGACCCAAGAATGGGAAAGAGGAACGTCGGGAGACCAAGCGCACGTTAGGCGGACCTCTTCAGGAAGGAGGCAGGTGGACAGTGGGTCCGAGAAGCTATACGCGGAACATTCTGGAGACAACTGGGAGATAAACAGGCGGATTAACAAGGTAGGATCTAGGAACATCACCGCGAGGGCTTAGAGAGTTGAAACAAAAGTAAGTCTTCGGTACATCATAATAATAAAAGTAAGTCTTGCCAAGAGTAGCTTCCTTGACAAGTACCAAAGAAAGCTAGCCCTGCAAGTGCTGAAGACTCTTGTCTAATGGGATTCTGTAGACTTATCTCTGTCTCTGTCTTTACGTATTTATCCAGCGCTCTTTACTGCAATGTCAGTAATACCATGAGGTATTCACGAATCGATAAAGAGAATTGATCCCTTTTGAATTACAAAGTATGCATTTTCAGAAAAAAAAATGAAAGATGACACGACGATTATTCCAGAGTTAGAATAATAAGGTAAACCGAAATACTGTAAGAAAACCATCCTTAAAGATGTTTGCCATGTAACTTTCAGAATTTTCCGAGAACTGAACCACTGCTGCCATCATCTTAATTAAGTTTGGCCTCAGTAAATCATCCATACAATATATTCCATGTAAGCGAATTTATAAATGTTACGAAATAACCCAGATCTTGAAGCCCAACTGGGCATGCTAACACTTCGTCCGGTTCCCACACTACAAACAAATGAAAGGGAACTGCTGGGAATTCTGTATCTTGACACAGTTTTATGTAATGAATAATGATACAGGTATTTTGCAATGCAAGATGTCTCTTCTGACACAGGAGATATTATAATTCCTGTCGTGGTGTAAATCATGACATAAAGTGCACAGGCCGTTTACGTCTTCTTGACGCAGGCGGTACATTGCGTCAGAAAATGCGTCACACCTGAGATTTTATGCGATATACTTTTAAAAAAGCATTTTACGTTATTTGTTTATTTTAGCTACTGAGTAATATCTATAAACTGGCCTCCTGTGCTCGAGATTGCGGGTTCGATCCTAGCCCAGGTCGTTGGCATTTAAGTGTGCTTAAATGCGACATGTTCATGTAAGTAGATTTACTGGCATGTAAAAGAACTCCGGGACAAAATTCCAGCGACGCTGATATAACCTCGGAAGTTGCGAGCGTCGTTAAATAAACCATAAAAATATCTATAAACAGTTACCAAGATCTTTTTATACCTAAATTTACCTGTAATTTTTCTCAGAAATGTGTTAATTCACAATGTTTCTTCCTAACATAAGGACGTCAACTTGGTTAATTCTTTAATTATCGCTGTAGACCAGGAATGTGTTGCTAATTACGCTATTTATACCTAAATTTCCCTATTCTTTTGTTAGAAATCCTGTGCTTTAAAGTCATTACCTTCTTCCAAAAAGGTGTACCATTTAGTATCTGAACTCTGTTTTCAATTATAGTTTCATGTCTAAATATGTTTTTTTTTTTTTCCTTTTTTTGTGAACTTTTAATTTAAAATCCACTTCATCTAACAAAAGGGCGTAGGTCTAAATTTCTTTAATCTTTAACTACCACTTACTACCTGATCAGTATCACTAATTATGTTTTTATATCTAAATTGTCCTATTCTTTTCTATAATAAATGCCATTGAAAATAGTTTTTGTCCGTCAATGGGAAGTTACAGTAAAATTAACGCTCTTTCTGTGAAACCCATAAAAAGGTAAAAGGTAAAGGTATCCCCGTAACATGCCATGAAGGCACTTGGGGGGCATGGAGGTAGAGCTCCATGCTTTCCATGACCTCGGCACTAGAATGAGGTGGTGTGGTCGGCACCACGCTCTGGCCTCCTTATACCCCCGGGAAAGACCCGGTACTCAATTTTATAGGAGGCTGAGTGAATCTCGGGCCGTCCTGGAAGTTTGGCAACGAGAAAAAATCCTGTCACCACCTGGGATCGAACCCCGGACCTTCCAGTCCGTAGCCAGCTGCTCTACCAACTGAGCTACCCGGCCGTCCTCTGTGAAACCCATAACTTACATAAATTATACGAAAATACATGGGCTTACCTAATAAAACTTTAGCCTGAAAAAACCGTGTCTGGAAGACTGGAGCGTCTGTTTTCCACGCTAAAGATTCGAGTTTAAATTATGACAAGTCAAAGTAGAATTCGCGGTAGACAATACATAAATTATACATGGGCTTAGCTAATAAAACTTTAGCCTGAAAAAAACGTGTCTGGAAGACTGGAGCGTCTGTTTTCCACGCTAAAGATTCGAGTTTAAATTATGACAAGTCAAAGTAGAATTCGCGGTAGACAATACATAAATTATACATGGGCTTACCTAATAAAACTTTAGCCTGAAAAAACCGTGTCTGGAAGACTGGAGCGTCTGTTTTCCACGCTAAAGATTCGAGTTTAAATTATGACAAGTCAAAGTAGAATTCGCGGTAGACAATACATAAATTATACATGGGCTTACCTAATAAAACTTTAGCCTGAAAAAAACGTGTCTGGAAGACATCTATTTTCCACGCTAGAGATTCGAGTTTAAATTATGACAAGTCAAAGTAGAATTCGCAGTAGACAATACAATATTGGAACAGGTTCCCTTTTCTGCTGCCATAAATTATAATTCACAACCATCTTACTACTGATGCAGTAGCAATAAGAAAGTATACATTGCACCATCTTCCCATGTAATCACGAGAGTCCCTAAAGTTGCTTCTGATACCTGATTATTTGGTACGCCTTGGCTTGAGTTTTTGAGGGTCGGGTCCCTACACGTAGGCTTAATTGGTTTATTGTGTCCTTCATATGCTATGAGTGTCAAAGTCCGACAGGTGGTCCAGGTGGCATTCAAGCATCCGATGCTGATGATAGGTGGGCCATCCTGCCTCAGCCAGCCCTGACAGTCAGTTCCCATCCTCAGACGAGTACCTGGGAAGCGCTGTGCCCCGGACCCCAAACCTTCCCTCTGTCATCATCGGAAATCTGTACTACCGCCAAGAGTTATTCACAGCATATTTTTAACAAATGCAAATGACAGAAGAATAAAGGAGACGGTAAAGAATGTTGTTGCTTTGATAGAGTGAGTACCCCGAGAAAAACCTTATACAGCGTCTGTATTGTCCGTCACAAATTTCATCACGACCTGACCGGGTATCGAACCCGGGCCCCCGAGATGGAAGACCTGGAGCCATAGACGCGGCACTCGTTATGACACCATGTAAGAAAACAATAACGAAGTCTTAGCCGACGCAGCCACTACGATCGGCTTTGCCGATTTTTGCACGCAAAGCAATTACCATGATGACAGTGCTGTATTACCCGTGCGTTATCAAGCAGCTGACATTAAATTCCAGGGAATAAATCACTAACAAAGATAGAATATTAAAATTTAATGTTACCTATATTTCAAGTAATTTAGATTTTATTATAAAGTAGGCCTACCTAGGTATAATTTTTATTTATTTGTTTAGCCAGCAAAGAGAGTACAAATTAAATTTATTAAAACAAAAATGTTTCTAGCCACTACCGTAAGAGCCAGGCTCGTGTACGGTGTGGTCTTAGCCAATAATATAACATTAAATTTACAAAGACAGTTTACTAACTATAGTAATTAACTTAATTCATACCGATAAATAACACACAAGAGCAAAAAAAAATAAGAAACAGAAAAACAAAAAGAGAGAAAAAACACATTTAATATAAATTGACAATCAGACAGAAGCCAGTGATATTCAATAAAACATTAATATAGTCGACAGAAATAAAAGGTAAAAAATACACACACTTGTTAATATTATAGCCTACATCATGAATAATTTTAAAAATTTATTTTTTAAAAGGTTCAATTTTAAAATATTTAAAATTTGGAAAATGATCTGTAATTTTATCATAAAGTCTTGGGCCGAAACTACGAGTAGCACCATGTTTAAGTGCTGCACTTGTATGACATTTAGGCTCAGTCAATGGAAAAATAGACTTTTGTCTTCGAGTACGATATTAATGTCGATTAGATTTATGTTTTATTTGATTTCTGTGGTAGTAAGTTAGTACACTATATTTATCATTTTCGTCAGTAGTTAATACTTTAAAATCTGTATAAATTAAATTAGTTGGGTAATCCATATTTTTGGTTAGACAAATTTTTATTAATCTTTAGCTCACTTTGGCAGACTGACCACTCAAATACGTCTTTATAAACCCCACAATTACCTGTATGTCTAGCTGTATTATCCTTTTTTTCGGTACAAGGCTGTCTCCATAATGAAAGAAATATCACATTGCTGCCACAAAAGTTGATCTTATTATTTTGTGGTAACTTGACCAGTGACAGACGTGATTATTCATGACGCAAAAATGTATGAGTAACTTAAAAAGAAACAGTTCAAGAGTAATAATTACGTAGTCACGTGATTAAGTGACATTTTAGTCATGCAGTAGATCTATATTTTCTGCGTAAGTGAAGAGGAAATTGCAAAGTATCAGCATCGTCAGATATGTAAGAAAAAATCTTCAAGCCTCTAATTTATAGCCATTTCGTTACAAATGTAACATGCTGAAACATGTTTTAAACATAAATTCATTCACAATGAAAATTAAACATAACGTAAGCGTTAACTTAACGTTACAGTAAAATCAAGAAGTCATATCATCATTCACGATGGGAAAATAAACATAACAGCAAACATACTTGGTAACCATGGAAACATAACAACGACGCCATTTCCTCATATTCTGTCGTATACTTCAGCGTTCCACGATTGTGTTCTGTTTGCAAATCACGTAAACATAAGCATGAAAGTTTTGAGTTTGGAAGCTTTCATGTTAACGTCTTACGGTAATGTTTATGTCAATGCTTATGTGAATCATTGTGAATGATCCCATTTGGTAGCCTGGGCGCAAACTTTTGTGTTTATGTTACGGTTATGTTTAATATTCATTGTGAATGGGCCTTTAAACAGTAGCTTATGCGAAACGTTTTAACTCTGAGAAAGTAATGGCATAATTTCCATAATTTTCCGTTCACATAAAAATTGCAGCATTGTTGAGTTGTTAGCTAACCATTGATCACTTGAGACAGGCTTGATTATAATAGGCCATTGGGCTTAACACAGTAAGACGCACTCCAGAGGTCCGTGGTTCGATTCCCGGACCGACCAACCTGACTGTGGTTTTTTCGTGGTTTTGCACAGTTACTTAGGAAAATGCCGGATTATAATTTTCATTGCCACGGTCCATTTTCTCTTCCCCTCCCGTGTAGAAAAAGAATTTAGATTTCATATCATTTTATTCATCTTCTTCATCTCATTCAATAGCCATATTCAGGTCAAGACGCATGTCTTCATCTGCTTACGGGAGGGATCGTCTCTCCACAACCGTTCCTGGGTTCCCAGCCTTCCGCAATATCTCTGCCAGGATTTATTAAGAGTACTTCCAAGAGCGCGTCGACACCTTGGAATGGCTGTTGGAATGGATCCTGTGCTGCTTGGTCACATTGGCGGTATGAACTTAGAGCGGGGGAGGGTAGAAGGCCCCCATTGGGTGAGCGGGTGAGAAGTTACATGCGGCCAGTGCGCTGATACACCCCCATCCTCATTCATCTCATAACATTCGGGGTGCACAATAGACCTCAGTATGGCCGACGTGCAAAGGGTCGTCCTAACCCGCCCGTAGCCACCGTGACCTAACCTAACCTAACCTAACCTAACACAGTAAGATGTTGCTACTACAAATGGAGGAAACAGTCAATTGAAGTTATTCATTATCATTTTTTTTCTAATGGCGGGCACTTGGCTGTTCGCCATTCACCCTTATAAAGCCAGTTGTGTAGACCAATTTATCGATAGAATCATTACCCAATGTAAGCCATAGGAGACTGATCTACGCTACACCCGCGATGAGATGAGATGATGATGGAGTGCCACAGGGGAACAGGAGCTCCCAGAGAAAACTCCTATGTTACCTGGACCACGGGCTTGTCCAATCCAAGTTATAAATCTGGGGTACGCCGGGGATCAAACTCGAGTCCAGCGACATAGCCACTAGACCAGTGTGGCGGCTCGTCATTATCGTTAACAACATAATCATACAAGCTGATTTTTCCATTATACTGTAATCCGTCACTTCTATGTCGGTAGTGATTTCTGGTACTCCGTCGTCCTCTTCGATTATACTGACGGAACTGTTTAGATATTATATTTTATTCCATACATCGTCATTTTGTTTCTGTAATTGCGGTTTTTTATCTTATGATTTAAGCTTCCAGGTTAAATTGTCCACTTCAAAATGACCAAAGAAAAAATGGCCACAATCAAAAATGTCCAGAGCAAAATGTCCAAGGGAAAAAGTCCAGTAAAAATTGTCCACAACAATATGTCCAGTATAAAAAAGTCCGCATTAAAAAATTCCCATAAAAAGTCCATAATTGGAAAAAAATCGTATTTTTATAGAAGCAGTAACCAGAAGAAAGACTACAAAGTTTTATTGAGATTGCTAAGCGACGTAGCAAATTTTAGTGACAGAATGGCTGAATATTGTACGTTAAAAAAAAAAAAAACATTCTAGTACACAATGGCCTTTCGTATCACTTTCATTCAAGGAGCAAAAATGGTAATAAATTATATTGGAGGTGTGTGGAAAGAAGCACCTGTGATGCGGGATGTGTGACCATTGCTGATATGGATAACTTACTTGTAGATAAACCAAATGGACATTTAATTTTATGGACATTTATGTAAGTGGGCATTATATTTGTGGACATTTAATTTTTATGGACATTTATATAAATTAACATTTTGCTAATGGACATTTCTGTTCACGGACGTATTGAAATGGACATTTTAACCTCCAACCTGTTTCCGTTTCTAATATCTTACTTAAGCTATAGGTCTTGAAAAAATACTTCTTTCTCTTATCTTAAAATCTTCAGTTCTGCTCTTTGCAGCTTTTGTTATCACTAAGTCAGTGACCATAATTATGAGATAAATTGAGAGTGTTATTATTATTATTATTATTATTATTATTATTATTATTATTATTATTATTATTATTATTACATCTTTTTTTCAATTGCAGATAACATTTTAAAACAGTATATGACAACAATACAGCTAAATTGTGAAGTGAAAATAGCGAAAAAAAAAGAATATTCTGAAAAAATCAGCCTAACAAAAGAACTCAGTAGACGATGATAATAATATTACATAATTTTGATAAACAGTAGACGATGTGAGAGGAAACGGAAATATGCTAAAAAAATCCTCCTCCTACACCGTCTTTTCTCCATTACACATTCAACATTATCTCATCTAGATTTCAAGTCGTGACTGCACGTTTTTCATTCCGAACTTCGAACTCCGCATTGCGATTTCAGCAATTCTTGGTTCTTCGACTGAAAATATAGGCCAACCGATGCACCGGTTCGATCTCGTTTCCTACTAGAAAGTTCTCAAACGCGTTGCCACGTTATGTAAAATCCTTAGCAACAAACTACTTATTATTAACATGCTTCTTCCTATTTTAAACACCAACAGATTATCGATTACATTACACACGAAGAAATTACGCTACTCGCTGGCAGAAGAACGCGTTAGGCGGAAGCTTGACTTGGAGGAATCATCGAACTCTTCACTATAGCCTAATGATAACTCACATGGTTACCAAGCAAATAAACTCTGGTTCGATTCTTGACGATGGGAGTGAAACTTTTCTCCCTTAAATAAAGATTGTCTTGTATTTATTCTGTACTATTTTACAGTTGCAGTATTGTGTCATGTTAGCCACACAGCCACTTCTGAATATTAAGCTTTCGTACCAAAATGTCAAACCATTGAAAGAGTAGTACAATTGGTGGTGGTGGTGGTGGTGGTGAGCGTTCGGAATTTAGATAAGACCATTAGGAATACAGGCATCTTCTTAGCGGACATCCCCCTTACATTAACTAAAATAAGTTATTTACGAATTTTCTAACATGTATGAAATAGCAGAAGTGCATCTTTTCCATTTATTCGGTTTTGGAAATACAACACAATATTATATATATTATTTTATTTACGTTAGAAAATACGTAAATGACTTATTTTAGTTACATTACATAGAAGGGAGATGTCCGCTAAGAAGACGCCTATATGCCCAATGGTATTTTCTAAACTCAGAACGCTTTATAGTAGTAATAGACATAATAAAATAAAATAATATTAATAAAAATTATATACTATATGCAAATCTTCTTCATCTTCTTCTTCTATCACAGATTAAACAGTCGTTGCCTGTTTTGTTTTCAAAATAGTATTTCTATAGTGTCCCTGTTCTCAGCTTCCTCTTGGATAATATTTTAAATTTCTTTTTCAATAGTTTCTTCTATCATACGTTTCAAATGTTCCATCCTCTTGATTTTCTTCATATGTTTACATAATATGTTTAAGGCCTCTCGTATTGTTTATTTTAACCCCTTACCGTATTCTGGAACAGATATGGCACATACCGGTTTTATATTCATATAATTTATAATATATTCATATAATTTATAATATAAGCATACTGGGACAGATATGGCACACGGTCAAGAATTGGATTTGACCATATGTGACATCAGTTGAGAAAGAGAGAACTACTTAAGTTATTTTAATATTAAACCGGTGTGTGCAAGACTGTCCCATGCGGTAAAGAGTTAAGTTCCATGTAATGTATTATATTCCGCTACACTTAATAAGAATTTCATTTCTAATCTTCTGTTTCCTTAAGTTTAGAACTCATGTTTCTGCAATGTAAATTCATACAGACGCTACCATAATCTACCAACTAAACTAAACTAAAATAAAATAATAATTGTTCATCAATTTTTCTCTTGTACGGAGGAGGGATCCGAAGGCTTACACTGCACCCTGTGAATGTGAATGATTGGGTAGCCGAATGGCCGCGCTGTTGTACAAGTATAGCATACCGCATCGTGAACTTAACCCTGTCTATTCTATGGACGATGATTACATGTGAATTAAAGATAGCGAAATGAGTCCAAGGTCCAACGCTGAAAGTTACCCAACAATTCTGCTTCATTTGGTTGAGGGAAAACCGCGGCAAAAATCCCAACCAGGTAACTTACTCCAACCAGGATTCGAACCCAGACCCGCTCGTTTCATGATCAGACGTGCTAACTGTAATTCCACAGCGGTGGATTTGTTCATAATTATTAATCTCTAAGAAGTTTGTCCTTTCGTCCACTCCGCCGTTACTTACGATGAGTTTCAAACAAAGATATCCACAAATTTCTATATTTCTGTTCATATGATTAGTGTAGCATGATGCCAGTACCTAAGACAACACAGTGTAAGGGACACATGCCCAATCCAAATCGAAGTGAGGTAAATTTTTGCTTTCCTGTCGGGAATCGAACCCAGATCCGTGGGATTTATAGCTAGAGATGCTGTAGTTGGAGCCATGATGGAGAGAAACTTCTAAATGTATATAAAAATAAGTGGATATTCGATAGAGAGCCTTAATAACATAAAAATAGCTCTCCACGGTTCTGTAAAGAGCAGTAGTTAGCAAGAAATATGGAGACTTCAACACTGGTATAAGAGCGGAACTCTGCCGACGTTCTCACTTGTGTATACTCCGGAACTGAAGAGCGCAAGAAGCTAAGATCCCATACGAGTGACGTGAAACCACTGGGCGCGAAAAACTGAATATCATGGGCCTTCCTAACTGTGTCTGTAGGCCGGTGCTGCTTGGTTCCTCTAGAGTGAGCAGAAAACACGAGCTTTCAATGCATGTAGTGTCTTGTTAGTAAGCTCGTGTCCCATTTTCCTCGGGGATCTGGAGGACAACCCAAAATATCATCATGAACTCTTAAATAGTTTGGAAAAGAAACAAAGCAAGCTCACCTCAGTAGCTCTGTACAAAACTACGAACGCACGAATATAGAGCTGCCGGAGTCCAGGTTTCGTAATTTTACTTTTTTTATTTTATTGTTTTTCCTGTATTATTGATTTATATCTTCTCCCTTGTTTCGTTATTTGCTTTTATTTATTTATTCTACCTATGTTATCAGTTATTTATGTATTATTTAAGAATTTATATATTTTTAAATGTTCTTATTTCTTTAATTGTTATAATTCATTTCAACGTTGACATATTTCTTATTTATCTGTTTGTTATTAACTTATATATTTAATTTGTCATTTACATGTTTATTTTTATTCATTTTCCTATTTTTTTAATAATCATGATAAAATTGTTGAGCTGTTTTACAAACATTTTAAATTATACAATGTATAATTAGCTCATTCCAGATAAAACCAAATCTTGCTTTCGGGAGTGTTTTTAAAAAGGCAAAAGTGAAAGTATACACATTAAGCTTATGAAGATAATATAAAAGTCAATTTTTTCGTTAGAGTAAAGTTTCGAAACTAATTTGCACACTTCACTTTTAAACTGAAAATCATTAATTAATGTTAGTTGTGGAAAATTATTAATAAAATAATTATATAGTCTTGGTCCGAAATTAGAGGTATCTCAGACCAGATAATATATTTTCTTGTAGAATAAGCATGGTAATTTGACTATACCTACTTGATTTTGTTTCATCATTATTTACTTATTGTTTTACTGATATGTTTTACAATCACATATTAATCTATTCTCATATCCGTTGTAATTTCTTGGCTTAGATACTTCCTGTTTAAATATAAAGCATTATTTAACTGTGCTTTGAAATATGACACATTAAGTATCGATATTGTGTTAGTATTAGCAGGTCCTTATTTACGCATGGCACAGGCGCAGGACAGCAAATTCATAAGGGCGGTAAAATTTTAAGAAATGAAGCAAATAGAGCTGTTCGATATTTTCCTACTTTGCAGATAATTTCTCTAGATGGTAGCATATTTTAAATTATCACATGCAGTTCTTTTTACAGTTTGACTACAAAATGTCTAAGATTTGCATAAACTAGTTGGTGAGGGCGCAGAATTGTTTCGGGCCCTTGTGCGTAGCACTACCTTAATACGGGGCTGAGTACTAATAATATTAATGTTTTCAACTGGAGAGGTTATTCAACCTATAATTCAACATGGGCAAGAAATGACCGACAAATTTCGTCCGGAGCCCTCTATCAGGGACAGGTTTCCTTTATGTACTGTAAATCTGCGACACGGGTCCCCACGCACGTTCGACTCCCGATTGGATCATGGATATTCTTCATTATCTAATACGTCCAGCCGTACTATGACCTTGCCGTTCACTCAGGATCTAACAGAAATTAGTACCAGGGGTAGGCCTATTTCCTTGAGGTAAAGGCGGCGAGCACCTAGGACTGACATCCCTACTGCCATTAATGCTGATTGTACAGATGGGAGCCTTACCCTTCCGTTACTCTGTGGGCCTTCATGGCCTGTAATGAGGAAGTTAGACTTTTTTTTTTAGATATGGTGCAATTATTCCCTTTTGTCCATGATGTCACGGGAAAATTGAATCATAAGTTTCAGCAAAGTGAATCATAATTTCGAAACCGTCTTTCAATAAAAGTTAAACGAAGAATTACGACATGGACATTTTATCTCTTTAGCTGAACTAAAACTTAAGTTACTTATTTCGTTACATGAGCACGATGAATTTTCAAAAACAGTCTCTAAATGTTAGTAAAAGCAATTAATTTAAATAATTTGGTAATTTTGTTTAAGAAACAAAACAAACTAAAGTTAATAAAATATAAAATCAAATAAATTTAACAATATTGACATATGTCACATAGATAAAAACTGTTTTCTGAATGTAAGGTGTACAAGCTAATGACCCTCTGACTACAAATATTACATTTAATCCATTTTTCTCTTCCCTTTGACTCAGAGAATCATTCATTACAAATAATGTAGAAACACATATTCTATTTATGTATCTGTTCAATGGCTTTTTAAAGGAAATTTTTAAACTGCTCTCTCGTCTTCTTCCCTGATTTTCTTTTGAATACAGCCCTCTAAAGTTTCAAAGATTTTTTTAAAGATTTTTGTGTATGTTTCATCATTTTCGTTTCATAGTTTTTCCTAATTAATATCGTGACAGGAATATACGTTAGCATTTCTTGCATTTTCCTCTACTAAACTTCCCAGAACTTATGTCTGAGTATCTATTAACTCTTGGCATATGATGAATAGCTTCTGGAGAAACAAGAAATAAATGTTCAAGAAGAAGACTGGAAAACATAAATTAAATAAAGATGAGGTTGTAAGTTTTCAACGTCACATGAGATTGTAAATAGTCATTTTAATGTATTGAAATGCATGTCTGTCTAAATGTGTGATGTACGTATTACAGAGTAATAATGAACCGTAACGTACATTAACCTCTACCTTAAAAGGAGAAGAATTGTTAGAATTTAAGTTTTATTACAGGAAGCCTGAATACAAAGGAATCTGAATGGCTTCCATATCCATTCGTGAAGAAATTTTGAAGTAAAATATCTCTTTATCTCCACTCGTCGTTTATTTTATCTACTGATCTATTTATTTAACGACATTTTCACCTAATGATGTTCGTTAGCATGTCTGACATTACATATTAATGAAAACATCAGGAAGAATAGAAAATGGAGAAATTCGAATTCACGACCATTGCTTCCTTGCAGTATCAGAGATGTTGTTTAATTTCCACGCACATTGTCACTGGTTTAATTTCACAGATAACGTAAATTTAACACTCATTTACATGTTTCCTTTCTCACCACACTTAATAGGTACTGATAGCTGGAGAAAAGTACTTTAAAATGGTCCAGATATAACAGCAAACGGTATTGGTTACAACGGAGCCAATTGAAAGACACCATACATAATGCACAGAATATTGTTCCGCGGTATGTGACAGCGTAAATAGGACAACAATGTCTCACATTTTTATGCATGTTCGGATGGTGTAAATATACTTTAAGACAGGGACAGAGGTGTGTTAACTTTTAAATAGGCGGGTCAGTATAACAGAAAGTTTATTCAGTTGTTAACAAATATGTTGTTGTCAAGGTCGGGCAGTCACGTGTTGTCCAGGGGCGAATGAGATTCACTTAACGTAGTCCTTTCAACCCCTGTTTTCAGTAGGCAAATGAATTTGGAGGAAACGTTATACTGTGCAGTTATAAGATGAACAGAAGTGTTGTTTCAACCTCTATTTAGGCCCAACTTTAGCTTCCTGTCAAACTAAACGGAATTACATTTCTGAGAAATGACAATACTTTTATGTCTTTGTGGGTTTGTTACCCAATTACCGTTTTCAACATCACATCTCACAATATCCATTCTCTTTTAAGTTTAGCTAAATCATCGTTAATTAAAACGAACTTTAAAATACTTATTTTCTTTTTTGGTTTATCCCCCTAAGATTTCCTCGTTATTCTTTGAGTTTAATCCATATCTCTCGCTCACTTCTTACAAACATTATAGAGTATGTGAAATTTTTCTTAAAGCATATGTTATTTTTTGCACTTGAATTTCATATGGTTTAACAATATTTCTCTTCTGGCCATCCTTTTCATTTACTTTCATATTTATACTAATTATAAAGTGAAACTAAACTATTTATTCTTAGATTTTTATGGAAATATGCAAATTCAGAACCAGCTGTCTTGCATTCTTCCGTCCGTTTGTCTACCTCTCTGTCTCTATATAATAATTATTTATAATTTTTAGTGAATTATTGGACACAGTTTGATTATACTCATACTTCTAGGAATGACGCACATAACATAAAATAATTTTTACTAAAACAAAACAATACATCCCTCGCCTAAAGCACAAAATGGATCGTTGCTCAACATTGTCCATAAAGATATTCTCGCTGTTTGCTTTTGTTCCCTTTTAAATTTTCCTCGCGTTTACTAGATGTTCAATGTTGTCAATCGTTACAGCAACGTCTCTTCCTTTCTATAGAACAAAAGAGTAATATACTGGGACTCACCACACTTCGCGGACTTCCTCATGCTTCTCACGTGGTACTGCCGCTGTCCGCCTGGTGGATAAACACACTCTCACCGCCGCCAAGACTCGACTGAACGCTAGACGGACCGCAGCCCCTCGGCTGCTGCATGCGGCCGTCAGCCATGTTGCACAACAGGGGCTGCCCGCTCCACAAAATTTCAGCGCCGCTCTGTCTCAAATACACAATAATGTCCCTGACTTACAAAAACACAACAATTGCTTCACTATTCGCCTCAAGACCATTTGCCATATGCTGTAGGCCTAATTGGTGTCATTCTATACGAATTTCATATTAAAAAATATAGGTCTATAGTATAAATATCTACGTACGTATCTATGATAATATGATGTACATCTAAATCGCCACTGTCACAAAAAGAAAAATGTCTGGATTAACTGGATTAATTTTTTCGTACATCATTAGTTGTTATACCCTCATATGTAATGAAATTATATTATTCATTTTAAATGACATATCAAAAATGAACATGTAGGCTACGTGAACTATTAATTCTATTATCTCTCAGGTGATTTTCAAATAAATGCAATGTTTCCCGCGAATAACGAGTAACCTGTATAAAATAATTACATTTTTCCTTTATTTAATGTAAAGAAGCGACAAGAGATTTATCGAATCCCTATAATTGCGTGAAACCTTTATACTGTTCGATTCTGTTACTGTGAGCATGGTGGGGATTGTAAGGATGTTTAGGATTTGAAATAAAATGTTGATATTTCTTTTGATTTTTGTGTTTATTCTCCACGCATTTAGGTTTAGCAAGGCAGAGCCTTTTCATTAATTACCTCATAATTGCTTCCTCATTCCATGAGGCCTAGTCTCGAGACCGCAATACAATTGATAATCGAAACGATTCACAGATCAATGTGACGCCAATGATTTGTTTGAAATCGTAATGAACAGTAATGTATATCATTACAGGGAATTGGATTCATTTAGAAATTAATACCACAGTTAAGTATTTTAGAATAATTAGACTATGTTAAATTAACTGTTTATACCTCTATAGTCACCGCATTTATTATTCACCCCCATTTGCGCACGAATAACAATGAATTCATTATATCACATTCATCTCTCCTTTATATTTTATCGCAGCTGGCTGGATTCGAAACTACTTTATTTTAAACACATCACAATTTAAGTCATGTAACCCCTACTTTAATCAAGGACGTCATCGCATTAACAAAAAATGTGACCAGATTTCTCGAATATCAAGCGCAAAAATGTAATATTAAAAATGAGTGTCTCGAATATGACACATACTTTCTCAACATGCATTGTAAGTGTTTCGTAACAATTCAGTTCCTTTGTCATGTTGCGATTATTGTTCATAGTTTATTTTCTTGAAATACAGGGTGGCGCAGGGAAACGGGAAATTTTGAATTAACATAAGTGGCACGAATAAATACAGTACAAACATTATTTATTGATGGAAGTGCATGTTCATAATATGCTGTTTATGTTGTCATTATTACACAATGTCACTTGTCATGTTACTTCTTGAAGATGACATTGGAAAGATGTGCTCCATTTCTGATAGCCTGGTGTTTAAACTCTGGGATGCTAGGTGTATCATGTCTCGAGGAATGCCAGTGATTTCGTTTTCAATTCTCTGTTTTAGTTCAGTGACGGTTGCAGGACGTGTGCGGTACACATTTCTTTTAAGATGTCTATGTCCCCACAGGAAGAAATCGCAAGCATTTAGATCCCTATCTCACAGGCCATGGAATGTCACCTTTACGTGACATGACGCGCCTTCCAAACAATTGGCGAACGGCTTCCATCGATTGTCGAGCAGTGTGTGACGTAGCTCCGTCCTGCTGAAACCACATGTTTTCGATGTTAAGATCGTACAGTCTCGGTGCAAAGAATTTTTCAAGCATAGCAACATACTGCTCGACAATCGATGGAAGCCTTTCGCCAATTGTTTGGAAGGCGCGTCATGTCACGTAACGGTGACATTCCATGGCCTGCGAGATCCCTTGATCTCAATGTTTGCGATTTCTTCCTGTGGGGACATCTCAAAAGCAATGTGTATCGCACACGTCCTGCAACCATCGCTGGACTAAAACAGAGGATTGAAGACGAAGTCACTGGCATTCCTCGAGACATGAGAGACCGAACACTCCAGAGTTTCTACACCAGGCTATCAGAATGTGTACGCCGAAATGAAGCACATCTTTCCGATGTCATCTTCAAGAAATAAAATAAAATACGGAAGCTATATATTAGACATTTGAAGGGGATAAATGCTGTCCTTGGCAGGGAGACAAATTAATACCTTTTCAACAGAGGACACCAAATTCTCCAGGCGGAGAAAAGATCCCTGAGATTCCCCCCTTCCCATCAATTCGCACCCTGTGTCAGAGGTACTGAAAATGCATATATATATATATATATATATATATATATATATATATATATATATATAGTTTCGCTAGAATCTAAAAAATCTATTTCACAGTATGACAGTACTCTGTCTTTGTAGTTCGTATAATGAGAAAGTAAAAACAAAAATTTATCTTATACTTGTATTTATCAGTCTTCATCATCCGCCCTAATCATCGGTTTGCCACAAGACGCTCTTCTACTTTAGCAATGCGTCACTCTTCTTCCTCTCCTTTTTTTCTTGTACCAATATAGCTAATAACTCCAGGATCTTTTCCCGGAATACTATTCTTCTCTCCTTCTTAGAGTGTCTGACGCTTCCACCATTCACTGGGTTGATATACAGGGTGTCTGAGAAGGAATGTAAAATGCTTCAGAATAATGTGTTTTGGGTTAACCTACATCGATTTAACCTGATATACCTATGTCCGAAGTCTAACGGTTAGGCAGAAATGCTGGAACGTCTTGGGGTTCCGTGTACTATAATTGGTGTGTTACGCCAAATCTTTTGCACACGACAGTATCTGAGCATCGCAACGCCAGCGCAACACACACAACTGAATACACATTCCCTTGACATTCAATTCGTTTACTCACATGGTGAATATGCAGACATGCTTTTTGTTTATGAATTCTGTGATTGGCTGCTAATAAGGAATACAGGCGACGTTTTCCCAATCGAAGGGTTTCATCTAGGTGTATGTTTCCCGTGTTTACTTGATGTTATCTGAAACTGGCTAGCTACCAAATGTTTCATTGAGGTCGGAAAGATAATTGATACCGGTACCTGACATGAATTTACAGTTCATGAAATCCATAAGAAGGGCAATCTTATTCATTTGTTTTGTGTAACTATTTTGTTTTTTACTGGATTTGTGCTTAATTATGAAGTAAACTTATTGGAACAATAATAGATGCACAATTTTCAATAATGTATCGTATCACATGTTCTAAAACATTGAAACACCTCTATAATACCTCCCTTCATTTAAGAGTTCACCCATCAATAACTTTCTAACCGTTACATTTCGGACATAGGTATATCAGGTTAAATCGATGTAGATTAAATCAAACTACATTTTTCTGAATTAATTTATATTCCTCCTGATACACCCTGTATAATATTGAGGATTTTATGTCATCCGTGGCTTTATTTCTCTCCTTAATCAAAATCATCACTGTTTCCCTCTTAAACAACAAATCCCCTATTTCGAAACACCACCACCACCACCACCACCATCATCATCATCGTTGTTGTTGTTGTCGTCGTCTGTTATCTTGAAATCGATTTATTCCTAATTGTAACTTGATTTTTTTATATCTGTCGATTTTCTTTTTCTATAGATTTGTAAGATATTTTTAGAGGGATGGGAATAAATACTTTTTCATAGCTTTAATTAAGAAAATCTACGTATAATATATAGTACTAGTGATTTTTATTTTGTAGGCTATTTTCCGATTAACAATTTTACAGCCAATCTGTAGTTTCTCTAGTTTCTCTCCAAATTTCATTCTCTAAATACACATTTAATTTTCAAAACATGTTATTGGTCTCACTCTTTCTTGGCCATCAGTTATTCATTCTTCTTACATGCAAAGAATTAGTAAATCTTACCAAATTTCCATTATTATTTTTTTCCTAAATAAGGATGCTTTGTTCATTTTACAACATGTAACAAAATATCAGTACCTTAGACTACATATTGTCTGTTTGGACATAATCAAATTAAAAAAAAAAACACTATTTTTTCCTTCTAGCGTGTCCAACTGCCTTAAAACTAAAATTATTGTCAGTTTATAAAAAGTCAAAATCGGTGTGAAGCTGTTAGCATCAAGATATAATATCAGAAATCAATCGAGAATTCGCTTGGCTGGTTCTGAATGAGCTTCATTCACTGCGTTCACCGATGGCCATGACGGTGCAGCATTTCCTCTCGCCTTCACGCTGGCCGGTGCTCCGGTACTCACCCATAGGCGTTGAGATTTTACGATGCGTTTATTTGAATGGCACACGGGTCAACATTGGTTGCGTAACGCTGAAGGCCTTCGCAAGGGGCAGAGTCAAGTATTTCTTGCTAAAACATTAAAGGAAGGAGAAATATGAGAATATTTTTAATACGTCTTTGTTCCTTTGCTCTCATGACGTCCAGCATTGCGTTAGTTATGCAAATAAAACATGGGATTTACGTAAAAGATGTCTGAAAGAAAAATAGACTTCCTAGTACTTGAATTTGTGTTGAAAAATAATGTCATTCTAATGTTAAACAAAACTCTATATCTTTTCCCCGTTTGTCAAATAGCAAAAGGAATTACTGTGACGCTAGAAATTTCATCATAACATTCCTTTTATTCAGTGTTCAGTAATTTAGAAACCGACTATCAGAAAATACAGAAAAATTTGCTCCTAGCGACACCCTTTTCATACAAAATATTGTAAATTAACGAATAATTAAGAAGTCAAAATACTAGCCTATCTACCGAGGTTTGTGGAAGGAAAAAAGTTAGTGTTAGTAAATAAAAATAGCAGGGGGAACATAGAACACATGACTGAAGACATAATTGGTTATTTCACGACGCTTTATCAGCTGCTATGGTTATCTAGCGTCTGAATGGGATGAAGGTGGCAATGCCAGCGAAATGAGTCCAGGATCCAGTGCCGAAAGTTACCCAGCATTTGATCGTAATGGGTTGAGGGAAAATCACGGAAAAACCTCAACCAGGTAACTTATTCCAACCAGGATTTGAACTCGGACCCGCTCGTTTCACGGTCAGGCAGGCTAACCATTACTCCACGGCGGTGAACTGAAGACATTATAAAGATATAGGAAAATAACTAATTAAAAAAGGAAACGATAACTGAAGCTGAAAGAAAGAAAGAAAGAAAGAAAGAAAGAAAGAAAGAAAGAAAGAAAGAAAGAAAGAAAGGGGAGATAGAAAAAACAGAAGAAGATAAGTTACATAATGAACGAAAGAAATAAAGTATAAAGAAAGAATACGAAAGAAAGAAGGAAAGAAAGAAAAAAGAAAGGAGAAGAAAGATGCAAAAAATAAAATAAGGCAAAGAATAAACATAAATATAGTAGCCTTTTTCATTGCTTATTTAATGACACTGGAATTGTCATTGTCGATGGAATTAATGATAAGGAGATGGTACTGTATTTGGTGAGATGAGACTGAGGATTCGCCATGTGATTTTCTACATTCGTCTTACATTTGAGGAAAACATCGCAAGAACCCAATCAGCCAAAACAGAGCTCTCGATCTGTAGGCAAACTCGCCAACCACCTCAGCTATGCCGGTAGAACATAGAAGTTTAAGGGGTTAGGTACAGCTTACAGCAGTAAAATTTTTGGAAATATTAAACATTTTTTCCTCCTTACTGTATCTTGTACAATAATGAAAATTGGTATGTGTAAAACACTGTCCTTCTGCTATATGAAAAAAAAATATATATTTATTTACGATTTAAAAAATTAGTTGATATATATATTTCAAAATTCATAACGGTGGCAGTTTACTGTGTAGTGATGAAGCGTTTCCCTCATAACTCATAAACTTGTTAACTTTTTCATGTTCTCTTTTATTTTGTTGCTGAAACTCATGTTTACAATATCATGCTCTTTCGGCTACATTCCTTGCGTTATAAGAAAATACTGATATTTGACCTTTTTTAAATGAATTTATTTTTATCAGACAATCTATGAAAGGTAGAGAAGTGATCTTGCATCATATTGTAGATATGGCGTGCATAAATACATACCCAAAATTTCATCACAGAATGTTGGATAGTTTTTTAGTTATGTGGGAAACGAACAAAATGTAAATAATTTTTCTTAAATCGTAAAAATATTTTTTCCATATAACAAAAGGACAATGTTTTATACATACTAATTTTCATTATTGTACAGGATACAGTAATGAAAGAAAAAAATGTTTGATATTTCCAAAATTTTACTGCTGTAAGCTGTACCTAACCTCTTAAGAAGAAAAGGGATGAAGAAAGATATACAAGAAAGTAAGACAGAAAATAAAGAAAATATATAAGAAATGAAGTAAATATTAAAGTCAGTTACAGAATGAGAGAGAATGAAGAAATAAATAATAAACTATAGGTAAATAATAAATAAAAAAAGAGTGTGTAGTCTCTACGTTCGGCAGATATGAAACTTCTTAAGCTGGAATATGTAGTAATCTTTTCAATTAATTTTCATTTAATGAGAGAGATAAATTAGAGTTAAATTAACACTTTTATATTCAATATTAGAATTGTAAGGCTGCAGTAGACTACCATAGAATACGAAATGGACTGTAGAATACTGTAGTTTTTCTATTAGCATTCGTAGAATACAATGCAAACTTAGATACATCAAGGCACACCTAATTGCATAAACAACAGTCGATGTTATTTATCAATGCTATTAAAATGGCAATCTAATAAGCAATTTTATTCTAGCTTATTTACTTACATTTTTTAAATAATAATAATAATAATAATAATAATAATAATAATAATAATATAATAATAACTTAAGTGTTAAGTTGCCATTGAATTATCGCAATCGATACGCAGTATTAACTTATTTGGCTTCCTTCTTGTTTGATATTTGCAGTCTCCACACTTCACAGAACCTTTACCTGAACACAGGTATTCCAATATACAGAAAATCTTTACACTTACTTAGCTTCTAAATTTGTACAAGTGAAAGTATTAAACAGTCTCGTTAAGGATAAATGTCCATGCTCAGAACGAGAATCGAACCCGGCACCTCATGACTTACAATCACGAATGCTGACCGCTAAACCATGAAGCCGCCGTATGTTACGAAATCTGCTTACACTGTAATTTTTAAAAGCATCGATAAATAACATCCCCTGTAGTTTATGCAATTAGTTGAGCCTTAGTGTATATAAGGTTGCATTGTATTCTACGAATGCTCCTATAGGAAGACTAATCTAGGCATCAGAAGTAATAGGAAAATAAAACAGGAAGTAAAACAAAATTATTTAAAGTGAAAAACAATATTATTAACTACTTTCCGAGTCAATTAAATCATTTCTAACATATAAAACTCATTACATTTCTTGAAATATTAGAACTTTTAGAAAACTGTTAAAACCAGCAATTTAAGCGTAACTGTATTAAACACAGTTAAAGTCAAAACTAACAAAAATGTAAACTTAGGACTGTAAACAACAGATAGACAGTAGTTTTTTTCTTATAGTCATACACATTAGACATCATCCTGCAAAAAGGAGGTAGGCCTAGCTCAACTTTTACAAAGTTGTAGAAAACAACAAAAACATTCTAAAAAATTCAAATTTTAGCAGAGCTTCTTTCCTTTTTTCAGAGTTTGTCCAGGGTACACAGGAGTTTCATTTTATCATTCACTCATTTATTACAATCAGCAATTTAGGGGGGTAAAATATAAATAAATAATGGAGCTACTCCCTTTTTGCAATAAAATTGGGTATACTTGGCCACATTTTGCACTGAACACACATATATTGTGTGAATATCATAAACTACAACACAAGACATAGCATATGATGTCATTAATTTCAGGAGGTTACTCTTCGAGATATTTCAAACCAAAAGGTTTAATACAATTTTGCTCGTTTTTACTTCCTTTTCGAGATAAAGTCTGTTTTATATGACACATTACATAGCATGTTTTGGAGAAGCCATCGATTTACATTGCAGCCTGAGGCTTATTGTGCATATCACTCCTATTCTGTGAATGATTGGTTAGTCCAACGGCCATTCTCTTGTACAAGTATAGCATGCTGCCCCATGAACTGAACCCGGACTATGATATGATAATGATATGTGAATTAATGATAGCAAAATGAGTCCGAGGTCCAACGCCGAAAGTTACCCAGCAATTCTGTTTGTTTGTTGAGGGAAAACCCCAACCAGATTAACTTGAGGATTTGAACTCGGGCCCGCTCATTTCACAGTCAGACATGCTAATCATTACTCCACAGTGGTGGACATGTGAAAGAGTTTAGTTGTATCCAGGGAGCTCCACATGGAGGCAATCTACTTTATCCCAAACAGAAAAAAAAGAAAAGAAAAAAAATAGTATAATAATAATAAGTAAATAAATAAATTGTTTTGCAGTGGATATCTGCACATTGTGGGTGTAAAAGTTTCCAAAGTTTAATTTGTTCTGCAACAATTAATTTTGCACTAATTGAAAAATACAACAGCTGTGAAGATTTTTTATATTGAAACAAAACATATACGAAGTTCAGCAAGTGTGCAAAATTTCAGCAAAATCCACCAGTTTGTGTTACAGGTACATTTTTTTTTTTTACGTGCAACTTTCGGAAAGTGTAGCATAAAGTTTAGATTATAAAGAAAATTAAAAATTTATTTTACTATAGTTCCTAGAAGCCTCCGTACGAATGCTGAGTGTCATCCTGGTCATAACTGGGCAAACTGGGATCTGTTGTCAATGGCTCTGTCAATAGCAGTAATCTTTTTTAAAAGACGAGTGTCAGTGAATGGCTCATGTGAATTTGTGGAGTGAATCTCAACTTAGCCATAACAGAAAGTTTATCTGCATTTCCTTAATAATGATCACAGCATTAAAAGAGCTTTTTGCTTCATTCTCTGTGAACATGTCACATGCTATAATTTCATTCATTTATTTTTTACAGTGGAGCTTTTACTCGAGCTTCTTCTTCTTCTTTTATATAGGTCGTAGCCTGTTTTTCTTCACACTTTATCCTGGAGATTCACTAGATGTTGATTGCAGACCATCTTTTCATCTTTGTTGCGGCCTTCCTATACCTCTTCTTCCTAGGAGTTTCATATCCCTGGTAATTTTTGTTATTCCATCATCCCTCATTCTTGTAACATGATTATTCCATTCCTTTTTTCTTCCTTTCACAAATTTATTAATGTCTATTATTTCACATTGGTCTCTTACTTCCTTATTTCTCACCCTATATCTTCTCGTCTTCCCTATTATCAATCTTAATGTATTCATTTCTACTGTTTATATAGCTGATTTATTTTTTTTTTTTTTTTGTGGTGGCTCATGTTTCAGCTCCATAAGTCAATATCGGTCTTACCATTGTTTTATATATTTTAACTTTTCCTTCTATACTTAGATACTTATTTTTCCATGTTACATCCCTTAAGTAACCTGATACTCGAGCTCCTTTCATGACCTGTTCTCTAGCCTCTTTATATGTTTGGTGATCACTTGATATATTAACTCCTAAGTATTGAAACTCCATTACTTGTTCAATAATTGTCCCTTCCATTTCCAGCTTACATCTTAACAGCTCCTTGGATATAACCATAGTTTTAGTTTTCTCTGTTGAAACTATCATATTGTATAATTTAAATGTCACCACAAATTCATGTAATCTCTGTAAATCATCTTCGGATTCTGCTATAAGTACATACTACATCATCTGCGTAACCTACAATATTTATCTGGTTATTACCCATTACATAACCTTTCATTGTTTTAACGCTATCAATTAGTTTACCCATTATTAGGCTGAAAATTGCTGGACTTAAAGAGTCAACTTGCCGTATTCCTCCTTCAAATTTTATTTCATCTGTGGTCTGGTTTCTTACTCTTACTTTAGTTTTGGCGTCCTTGTATATGGCTTCAATAGTTTCGATCAACTTATTAGGTACTAATGTGTTCCTTAATATTATAATAACATCTCGTAGTCTAACTCGATCAAATGCCTTCTTAAGATCCACAAAACACAGGTAAGCAGGTTTATTATATTCAGTTGCCTTTTCAACTATATGACGAACTATAAATATAGCGTCTGTTGTTGATCTATTCACTCGAAATCCTTGTTGTTCATTGATTTCGAAGTATGGTTGTAGTTTTTTCAATATTATTTTAGTTAATAACTTTAATACAGCACTCGAGGGTTACACCACGGTAATTATTAGGATCATTTCTCCTTCCCTTTTTGAAAATTGGTATCATAATACTAGTTTTTATTTTATTAAATAATACTTTTATCTGTTCTCGTATTCTCTTCCCTCCAAACTTCAACATCTCATTACTAATTTCATCTTGACCAGGGGCTTTTTTATTCTTTAATGTTTTCATTGCTTCATTTATGTCTTCTGCAGTAATGTCATCCATATCATCACCATTATCAATTATGTTCTTATTTGGATTTCTTGGGTTTGTTCCATATTCTCATTATACAATTGCTGAAAATAATTTTCCGAAGTATTTATACCAATATTACTTACTTCTACTCTTTCACTTATTTCTGCTTTCCTGTTCCTCAACATCTTCCATACTCCATACATATCCTTCCCTATATCTTTAGTAAATTTTTCCCAATATTCCTCCTTCAAATCTTTTATTCTTTCATTTACTTTGTTCCTGACCACAACATACCGCTGCCCATCTTCTGGTAATCTCGTTTTATAACATAGAAAGGCTTTTTTTTTTCTCCTCAGCAATCTCTCTAACTTCTTCAGTAAACCATGGCATCTTATATTTTCTTTCATTCGACAGCTGTACCTTCCTTTTTCCTACAGCCTCTTCCATTGCTCGTAGCACATTTGTTTTTAATTAATTCCATCCTTCTTCTATACTTTCTTTCCATTCAATAGGATTTGCATTTATTTTCTCATTTAATCTTCTCTGATACAGATCTTTTGTACTTTCATTTTCCAGTGATTCCGCATTGAATTTCTCAATATTTAACTTTATTCTATTTCTTCCCACTAATCGGTGCTTTAATCTTATTTTACTCAAAAGTAGTGCATGATCACTACCTACATTAGCCGAATTCTATGTTGGAACATCCAATACTTCTGATGGCATAAAATATCTATTAGTTATTACAATATAATCAATCATTGAATGTTGTCCCTGACAACCAATGAAGGTATACTTGTACTTAAAATCGTGATCAAAAAGGTGTTATTTACACGTAAATTATTCTGAGCACAAAATTCAGTTAATAAGTCTCCATTGTCATTATTGACCTGCTCATGAAATCTCTGCTTTATTCCTTCTAATGGATTATTTCCCACTCATGCATTAAAATCTCCTGATATTAAAACGTAGTGGTTTTCAGGAATTTTATCTAACACATTTTGTAGTTCTTCATAAAAAGATCTTCTTTCCTATTTATATTTAGCCATGTCTGGTGCATACACACTAATATGTATACTTATTTCATTTAGCTTAATTTTTGTTCTCAATAATCCTTCCGTGATATAATCTATCTCTTCAATATATTGCTGGTATTTCTTATGCAGGAGCATTCCTACTCCAGCTGTGGCTCTTTCATCTTTACCTCGTCCACTATATATTAGAATGTAATCATTTATAATTTCAGTGCCTTTACCTTTATTTTCTTGCTTCTGATATGTTACATATATCTAATTTCTTCTCTACAATCTCCATCATTATTTCCTGACTTTTATTATTCCAGGATTTGACATTCCACGTCCCTATTCTAATTATTCCTTGTTTTTTTATTCGTTTATTCCTTTTTCTTTGCCTTTCTTGAGATTCCTGTTGCTAATAGTTTTGCTACAATGTCTCGTCAGCTTCAGAAGTAACTAGAGTTTCATTCGTTTTGCATTTTAATTTAGTTGAAGTTTCAAATACTATAACGAGCTAATTATCCAAAATTATCTGTGGTGTAAAAATCCTATTACTTTTGTTGCTTCCACTTAAAAATTTTTCCATGAATATAACTGTTTGGTATGTACTGTAAGTAGTAACATGAACTGCTTGCTGCCAGGAAGTCAAGAGGAGGATAGCAATGGCAAAGGAAGCTCAGTATTTTACACATACCAATTTTCATTATCCTACAAGATACAGTAATGGAGGAAAAAAATGTTGAATATTTCCAGACATTTTACTGCTCTAAGCTGTACCTAACCCCTTAACATTGCTGAAAGTCACCTACTTTCAAAGTGTGAGTCTACCTTAATAACAAATGTAGTAATATTTTCCACAAATATTTTACTTCAATGCCTGTTACAATGATATTTCACTTCAGTACCTATAAGTTACTAGTTTTGATTCAGAAGATAATACGAAGGTGAAAAGGATGATTAATGAGTATGTACAATTGTTGTAGGGTTGTTATTCCAATCACAGTATTTACATTGGTTCTTGATTGCTACAACATTAACATTAACAACTGATGTATAAAGTAATCACAGTATTCTATATCAGCACTCGAGTTAACGGTCAATCTCTCCAAACACAACGTCCAGAGTACCTGAAAACAAAAAACAGAAAACAAAATAGTAAAAGAACTGACACATTTACAAATTAAAATATGTTTTGTGGAAAAAAAAAATTTTCTTAATGCTTCTTTAAAACTAAGAAATTATTTGAAAATACTATGGCAATAAAAAAAAAAAAGGTAGAAAGGCAATGACAAGGAAAATCATTTCCACATACTTTTTCCACCACAAATCTACAGGTACTGCAAAGAATTGAATACGAGTTCCTTTGGAAAAAAAGCCGTCAGATGACTGAAATATGGCTGGCCAAAAGATTCTATATTATAATATACAGCTGCTCAATAACCACAATACCACTTTACTGCAAGGTGGTTTTTAAGTATTTGTACACTTGTCTAAATCACAAACTAACTTACCGATGATGGCTACTATGTCTGCCAACATGTGGTTCTTGCCAACTTTATCAACAGCTGCAAGATGAGCGAAGCCAGGTGCCTTTATCTTGCAGCGATAAGGTTTGGAGCTTCCATCAGACACAAGGTAGATGCCAAATTCTCCTGTAAAGAATTTAAGAATCATAAAAATAAGAAATGATGAGGTAGAGAAGAGAAACAGTATCAGCAGGAGAAAGAGAGGAAAAATAAAAAAGAAGGATTAACAGAAAGAGAAGGAAAAGTAGAGCAGAAAGAGGAAATACCAGGGTGAGAGTTATCCAGGCTAATAGGCCGTGATCTACAGGTGATATTACGACCAGATGTTTTGTCTACAGCTGCATTAGACATCATCAGTGGCAAGAATTCTAGGGCGTAGTGATCTCAGTGTGCCAGACGAATCGTCTGGTTCTTAACATCACCAGTAGACCATGGCCTATTAGCCCGGATAACTCTCACCCCATTGACGCCGGCTGTGAAAGCCTATATTCGAAGAGAGAAAGTACCATATTTTTTCAAATACCACGCACACTTTTTTCCGAAATATACAAGTAAAATGTAAGGGTGCGCAGTTTATCTGAAATGAAGTCAGTAACAATGGCCAATTTTCCTCTCGCACAACTCCCAAGGTGGTAGCACATGCCACTATCTTTTTGCATGTGTATTTCAATTGTTAACATTTAAAATGGCATTTGGACTAGCAGTATACATGTGTCAGAATCAAGTTCAAGTGTGATAAGTGTATACGTCTTATATTTTCAGAATTGAAAATGAGTACCACTAAAAGTATGAGATTGCGATCTTTTACTTGCAGCAAATCCTCTGATTAAGGTTCTGGTTGATATGTACATCTATTATCAGGCAGTACATCTCACTTGACGATATGTGTCAGAGGAAGAACAATTGTTTGTATGCATCTGTAGTCTGACTAGTGTAATATGTAGCTAGTTAGCGATGTATGCAATAGAGGGGGGGAAAGAAATTGGCCACCCTACCCCATTATCTCCTGGCCTAGTTGCCTCACAAGTGGTGCCTTCTTGGTATCACATGTGAGGTTCAGACCTGTCTTCGGACAGTTGACTTAACAATTTGCAGCAAAAAAAAAACTTAAAATTATCAGTATCAGTACATGGAAATCGTGCTACAACCTGTAAATTTGATGTAAGTTGTATCAGAGACTGGAGGAAAAAGAAGGAACTGCTATTAATCAATGGAAACAGGAAAACTTTTCGTTGTCAGAAAGCTAAACTTTCCAGTGAGGAGGCCAAGCTAATCTAATACATAACAGAGAAATGGCAGCTTAACTGCGCAGTTTTGACAAAACTGTGCCAACTAAAGGCCCTGACCCTGTTCCAGGGCAAAATTTATTGTTAACTGAACTGTATTTGTGTTTGTTTTTAATTAATAGTGAATACATTGCTGAAAGTTTTATTTATTTTTTTTTTTTTGCGGGGGAGGAAGCTTTCAAAAGTGAAGTGTGCAGGGTATTCGAAAAAATATGGTAGAATTTAAAAAAAAGAGGAATTCAGGAATATGAGAATAGAGTTGGGGCAAAGAAAGAGAGAATGATGCGGAAAAAAGATAGAATGAAACAGAAATATGGAGGAAGAAAATTGCAAGAACAGGAGATGGAGGATGAGAAGGAACAGAAGAGGAAATTGGCAGTGACAACAATGACAATGGTGGTGATAGCAGTGGCAATAACAGCTGCGATGGAGGAGAAAATGAAGAAAAAGAATAGGTATGACAAAGGAAGTCATGAGACATAGAACAGGTAAAGATTGCTAAAGAATAAAGAAGAATATCAGAAAGACACTACAGAACAATAAAAGTTACAAACTACATGACTATCACTAACCTTTTGGAGCTTCCACAGCTGTGTAAGTTGATCCAGCAGGAACTGTGTATCCTTGTGTGAACAACTTGAAATGGTGGATAAGAGCCTCCATTGAAGTCTAGGAAATAGAGAATAACAGCATGTACAGTGAATGCCAATACATTGCAGGTGATGGTACAGTATGTATTCTTTACAATGAAAATCCGTTACAAAAAAGCTTCATGAAATAAATTCAAATAAACCAACTCCCTTTATTCTGGTCTGTATTAAACAATATTAGCATGCAACATATTTTGTTACAAAAAAAGTCAATATTACACGATATTACTCAAACAATAAACCAACCTTCATTTCTGCACGTGATGGAGTTGTTATTTTCATATCGTCAGTTTTAATTTCGCCTGGTGGCATCTTGTTCAAGCACTGCTCGATGATTTTCAAGGACTGACGCATCTCCTCTACTCGGCACAGATACCTAAAGCAGCACCAACACGAACTTTAAGTATTTAAAGCTTTACTGGATGAATGACTATTACTTATCAGTAAAGGAGAAAAATTCGCTTCGGTGCTGGGGATTGAACACAGGACCCCCAGTTCTACACACTGGGTGCTCTACCACTCAGTTATGCTGAGACTCTATCCACAGCACTGAATCGAACTCTTCTCCTTTGGTTTTTTTTTTTTTTTTTTTTGGCCTACTCCTTGTTCGACATATATTATGTCATCATACAAAAGCACACTCATATGAGTGATTTGTGTGGCCGGAAATCAACAGGTGTACTGCTAGACGACTAATTTAAGTGATGATATTAAATTTTGATCCTACAGAGTTCTCTTTTGTATTATTATTTATTAATAACGGAGCAAGTGCTTTTAGTGTCTACTAGGTCTTCCTAACGATGTATTCATGCATTAGGTTGAAGAGAAATGGGACCAGCACATAAGCAATGTCATAGCATGGTACAAAAAGACGAAAACAACTGAATATTATTTTCTCTAGGAAGTCTTTGTCACTCGTGAAAGAACTGAGATATTGGGTTTGAGGTTCGTAGGGTGAAACCTGACCAAGGTGATCGATTTTCAAATTCTTAACTTCGCAAGTAAAGCTGGGAGTTTCATGTCGTAGATTTACAGTGTGTTAAAGAATTCTGTTGCTTATAGAGAAGTTAAGACAGAATTTGTGAGCCTCATAATCCATACAATACGAAGAAAAGTTTAATAACAATGACTAGCCTCACCTGTCGTAACAGTCTCCTTTGGTGCCTATAGGAATATCAAACTCCATTTCATCATATGCATCATAGGGTTGTGCTTTTCGGAGATCCCATTTAATGCCAGATCCCCTCAACATCACTCCACTGAAAGAAACCATAAATTCCTTATAAACACTCTAAAATTACAAACTTAATCATTCTATAGCTGCAAAATTTTTCAGTCAAGTGTTAATATCTATTCAGTCTATCTGATCATGGCCAAACAAACCACTTGGATAACATTTAGGGATCGGAATTACATACACTGTAAAGAAGTACTGCTGGTTCATATATATTTAACCTCGCCCCCACACATGTCTGGTATCAGATATTTCTGGATGCCTAGTTGTGATATGAAAAAGCTATGCATATTATGTCCAATTACAAAAATCTTTGAAGAAGACAACAAATTCAAGGACAGTGTCTCTTGATAACAGCTTTAACTGTAACTTGCACGTGTAATACACTCAGCATGCTGTTCAATAGGTGACTACTTCTCTTCTTTTAAGAATTATTAGATGAAGACTGGAAGATTTGAACTTCGTAATGTTGTGAACACAGTTTTCTCAACTGTAATATACACCACGCCTACCCAAATATAGTTGATGTAATTATATATCAGATGTGTAAGGGGCCTTGGTTAAATATAAACGAAGTAGCAATACTTCTTTTATGGTACACATCAGTGGTTCCCAAAGTGTGGTCGCATAAAGAGCTGAGAGGGGTTGTGAAATGTTTTACAAAATAAAACAAAAAACACCTTATTAACATACATTTATTTTGTATTTAGACACACAAAAATAAACGTTTATCATATAAGTGCAAAAAATGTTTCAGTAGTTATAAAGTAAAAAATAATTAATGTTATAAATGTGCCTGGTTTTTAGAAAGCAACTTCTCAAATATTGTCTAAGTATTCGGTACACACAGTGATTTAATTTTCAAGTTCCAGATTTCTCGCTTTTGTTTTGATGGTAATCACAGACGAGAAACTACTAATAATGCATAAATATGTGGTTGAAAAAAATTTAAGAGCTTCTTTTGATTCAAAACTGGTCTATATTCTGCGAAAAAAGGACTAGTTTCAACATTTCATCAGTCAGCATTCATATTTAAACGAGTTTTTCCTTAATTTTTTTTTAATAGAAGTCTGTTAAACGCAACTGTCTCAAAACGGATTCAGTATTCACCCACAGTCTACTATATACAGTCGCAAAGCTCAATATGTAGTAAAAATGCAAACATGGGTAGTTGCCCACCACTAGGATCGCTACTATCGCCTCATCATCACAGATCTCTCCTAGCAGATGGCAAAATATGTTACACTCTCGTTGTTGTGTTCTTTTGCAAAAATTAACACCTTCCTTCCATGATTGAAATATTAAATGGATAAAGTTCATTTATTATTTTAATGAAGTATATTAAATTCCACCATAAACTCGAAGATACCTGCAAGAAATAGGTTAATATTATTTTTGTTTGTGCAAAACGAACTGAAATTTACTATAATCGCTTCACTCATTCAAGATTATAGCGATAATGAACTATGAAACCAATAAATATTAATTTGCATTTCCCTTTACAGCAATAATATAATAACAATAATAATGGAAATATGAATTAATGGGAGTAACTTACGTGTACCTGTACTTGTAGTGTAGGCTTACGTATTTAACAAAGTGGGATGAGGTTAAGCAATAATAATCACACCAGAATTGGAAATAAAACGTGATCAATAAATTTTATTGTAACAGACTTACTTTTTCTACGTCTCTAGTAAAGTAACAAATAAAAATAACAACAAAATTAACAGCTATAATTAAAAACATATCCTTTGAAAAAAAAAGTAGGCCAAAGTTGTCTGAAAATGTACAATTATTCAAGGAATCAGCTGATACAGACGTAGAATTAGCGCAAAGCTTTTGTTTCTCAGCTGCAGGTAATAACAGAACAGGTTTATTTGAAACATCAAATAAAGTTGGAACTGCATTCCAGATTAATTAATTTTTGTTTTCATTCATAAATTGTGTGTTTTCGAAATGAAGAGAGCAAAACTTTATATTATTATACAGATATGCTTCATTCTTTGTCATTAGATCTTCCCTCCTGCTGTTTATTAACCACTTTTTGCATCTAGAAGTAAAATAAGAAATAGATGTTAGGATTTTTCTTCATGAGCATCAATGCGAAATACGCAACGACCTAGCTAGCACTCGATGGAAATACGACTCAGTCCACTCTAAATCCAAAGTCGACCGTGGACAGTCTATTGTTTCTAGTTGCTAACCGCTTGGAGCGCTTTATCGTGAGATTTGCAAAAAATCACCTCAAGCTTCGCAACTGTATATAGTAGACTGTGTATTCACCTGTGACTGTCGTAATTGTTTTGAGTTCCTTAAGAAAAATACTCAAGAAGTTCTTTCAAATCGAACTTTGGGTGGTATTCCCTGATTTTGAGTAAAATTTTAGTTGTTTACAATAGTACAGGGATTTGTATTTTTTTCGATGGTGTCAAGAAAATGTACAGTATTGGGGAGTCGCAAACAGAAGTCTCGTCCAAAAGTAGGTCGTGCCTTCAAACGTTTGGGAACCATGGGTGCATATAATTCCAATTCCTAATAATACTAGACATTTTATCTGACTCAACAAATTAATATAATCAATGTGACAAAAACACTGATGTTAGCACAACACCTACAACACTAGCTTTTCACGCTGGAGAGTTCAAATTCTGGCAAGTGCGAGTGAAATTTGTGATGACAGAGATAGTGCTGGGGTAGGTTTCTCGAGATATTCCCATTTCTCCTGCCATCATGCCACTATTTCTCCTGCCATCATGCCACTATTTCTCCATAATTACAATCACTCATTATCAATGCAGTAACAGCGGGAAACTAATGTATTGTACATCCCTATCCGTAACATGGTTCAACTGTAACTAGGTGCAAATCTAATGTTTTGAAATAATTAGGAAATAGTTTTTGTGTATCCAACATATTGTCCCTGTAAGTACGAAAGTTCTGTAGTGAAATTTTTTTAAATAAAAGAGTTTAAAACACCATAATGGATCTTTAATTTTACTACTGAATGTAAAGTTAAAGTTAAGTTTTATTTAACGACGCTCGCAACTGCCGAGGTTATATCAGCATCGCCAGTGTGCCAGAATTTTGTCCCGCAGGAGTTCTTCTATATGCCAGTAAATCTACGGACATGAACCTGTTGCATTTAAGCACACTTAAATGCCATCGACCTGGGCCGGGATCGAACCCGCAACCTCGGGTACAGAAGGCAAGCACTGTACCAACTTGCCACCCAGGCTGACTATTGAATGTACTGATATAAATACTGGGGGTTTATGTGAGTGGGTGATGTAACCACCATTACAAACAAAAAATTGGTGCCCACTTAAAAAACGGTTACACTTATGCTAATAAACTGAAGATTATTTACAAACCTGTGAAGTTCTACCTGATGGATCCACCACAGAGAAATATTGGAGAGCAAGAACGCTAATGGCTTCATTGCCAAAGCCCGGCATTAGATAACAACAACAACAACTGATATAGATAATGCAAAATCAAAAAAAATAAAATAAAATAGAGTTACCTACAATACTGGACTCACGATATGATAACTACTTACATTTCATGGAGTTTGCTCTGAACCCTGAACATTGCAATATGCCACCATACAAGCAAGGAATGGGCCAACAGCAAAATGAGAAAGACAGGAAAAAATGAAGTACTGGAAGAAAACCAGTCTTACATATGTGTTTTCCATCACAAGTCACATGAAACATATCAGGAATTGAACCTTTATATTTTTGGTCAGGATCTGTTAATCGAATGAATTAGAGGTGGCCTTCTATATAAATAATTGTCTCTTAAATTAAATAAAAAAAAAAAAATCACCTGAACCCATAGTTGAGGGCATCCTCGGCACTTACAATACCGATGTCAACAGTGCGCTGAACCCAGATGCGGTTGGTTGTTAACAGATCCTCCACTTCATCCAAACGCTCTCCAAATTTGCTTGAAAATTCATAAATATCATCCAGGAGTCCTAGTGGCATATCCTGTATGAAACAATGATTCCTCAGTGCTGTAAAATATCCGTATTCAGAAGTTTTTTTTAAGTGAAATAAATAAAGATGTCTTTGTGCATGCCATTAAATCATATGGAGAGCATGTTCCAATGAGTTCAACACAATATTGATATTGTACGAGAAGGTACTTATCAGGGATTACATACCAAGATAGTAACAAAAGGACTACGATGATTTAGTGCTTTATTTTATTTAACAATCTTAATTATTTAAAATGTATATCAAACAAGCACACACTATTAATATTAGAGGAAAAAAATTCGCTCCAGCACCTGGGATCGAACCCGGGTCCTTGGTTCTACGTACCAAGCGCTCTCATCACTGAGCTACATCAAAGTCCAATCCACAGCACCGGATTGAACCCCTCTCCTCCAGTGTTTTTCTCTTTGTGGCCTGACTCCAAGTTGAGCATGTATGCTGACATTTTATATTGTCAACTGCCATTGTTGAGTGTAAGACCTGGTTGAGTGTAAGAGAAGACCTTACGGCCTTAACTCTGCCAGATTAAATAAAGCCATTATTATTATTATTATTATTATTATTATTATTATTATTGTATAAGGAGCGCACTCAGTTGAGTGACTTGGTGGCCGGGATTCCACAGTAATATGCACAGTAATCTGTATAGAAATATGCACTGTTGCTAGAAGAATTTACTAAAGATTATTATTATTTTGGTCCTACAGAATATATCTGTTATGGTAACAAACACTGGAGGAGGGGAGTTCGATCCGGTGCAGTGGATTGGACTTCGGCGTAGCTCAATGGTGAGAGCACTTGGTACGTAGAACCAAGGACGCGGTTCGATCCCTGGCGCCGGAGCGAATTTTTCTCCTCTAATATTAATTGTTACCATAACAGATACATTCTGTATGACCAAAAAAATAAAAATAATAATCTTTAGTAAAGCAGACACTAGTTGAGAAGAATCAATTTATATTTTGAATTCACGCACCTGGCTAACTCCACCAGGACGGACATAAGCAGCGTGCATTCTTGCACCTGACACTCTCTCATAAAATTCCATCATCTTCTCTCGCTCTTCAAATAGCCAGAAAAAAGGAGTCAGGGCACCAATATCCAATGCATGGGTACCAACAGCCATGATGTGGTTTAAGATGCGGGTGATCTCAGCAAACAGAGCTGCAAACACAATACAAGTTTCATATTTAAAAATGAGTGTCATGAAGCTGACACATACTCTCCCATTACATTTTTACGCATTTCATAACAATTTAGCAAATGATATTAAAGTTTCTAATTAATTTTCTTGAACTAGGCTTGATGATAAACGATTGAAAGAATTTTAGTTTTATTCTTTAACTGTGCAGAAATTTGATCCGAACAAATGTAACATTTTAAAATTCCTTTCAGAACGAAAAGTTACAATTGTTCGGATCAAATTTCTGCACATTTAAAGGATAAAACTAAAATTCTTTCAATCATTTATTATCATAATACACTGCTCTCTTAAAATGACTGAGCATACTGGGAATTAAATCAATGGCTTTCCCAAAACACGCTATGAAAAGTTTCACAATTTTTTTCTCGAAAAGGAAGCAAAAACGAGGAAAATTGTATTGAACTTTTTTTCACTGATTAACTTTATAACTTCTTTACTGTTAATGTTAGGAAATTACCTGGCCGACTAGTTTCGAAGTGATATTCTTCATTGTCCAAAGCCTAGTGAAGGTCCGCGCTATCTTCTGGTTTTGTGGTGGGTGTGTGTTCATGATTGTGTCGAAGAGAATGTGTTTTGAAATTGAGTTGAGTGTTCAGGATGTGCTGAGAGTGTGTTTTTGTATGTTTGTAAATTTCATATTGTTCTAGAGTGTCAAGTTTCTGGTTGTTTGGTTGGATGTGAACAATGAAGAATAAACTTTTTTGTTTGAAATATCTCAAAGAATAATCCCCTGAAATTAATGACATTGTTTACGGTTCACCCTATATAAAAACTTTCGTTCTCTATATTCCCAAATTGAATACGGTTGGTAGTTGCGGATATAAGACAGTCTGGAATAACTAATGATACTAACTTCTGATGTACTTGGCTCTTTTTGGTATATCAATGTTGAGAAGCTTCTCTACAGCCAGTGAGTAACACTGCTCATTGCACATCATTGACACATAATCCAGACGATCAAAGTATGGAAGTGCCTGTGTGTATGTCTTGTATTCAATCAGCTTCTCTGTACCTCGGTGCAGCAAGCCAATATGAGGATCTGACCTCATCACAGTCTGAAACCAACAAATTGTAAAATGGTGTAAATCTAAGTACAAATTGTTGCTTTCAAATTTTCATTGTCTTTACTTCTTGTCTTAAATGTCGTCACTGTCACCATTATCACTATCACCAACAACAATAATTGAGGCCATTAGAACCACAGTGATCTCAGTAACAAATTTACGAAAAATGAGAAAAGTGCACTGGCATATACCTAAATGTTATATCTACTGAAGGACAGAGTGGTATACATGAGCTCTATCACCTACTGGCATCTGTCAGGCAAAAAGTTAACTACGTGAACTGAAAGTATGCTATCTCACAACTTTCGAAGTTAAATATCTCAGAACAACTCCCATGCTACTTAGATCACTATGGTTCTGATGGCCTCAATTTGAAGGTTTGACCCTTTGGCTTCCTACCTTCGCTTTATGTACATACAGTATACGTGTATGTATCTACTATAGCTACGGACTTAAGTAGGAGTGGCGCCAGTATGATGGTTCTCATGGGAGTAGGGTGTAGGTACTTAATGTTAACCCAAGTTCAACCTCCTGCCTTCCCTCCCACTTCCATACAAATATTTAAAGTAGACTTACAACTTGTTTTAGAATATTTCCAACAAATTTACTTATTGCTTTACATTTAGTTCACACCCTTTGCTTAACAATCAATTACTTTACAGCTTTCATCACTGTGCATAAACCAACAATATTCAAGCTTTAATTATTATTAAATCTCCATTAAACTTTATGGTAATTTAATTATTTACTTTAGCTGATGGGGGGGGGGGGGTTTTCTCGACAAAATTTATTTAGAATTCCTTCATTTGACTTGGGGAATAAGTAGAAACTACTAAAATTGAGCAAAACGCAATAATAAACTCTAACCTTGTCGGAGTCCTTGGTCTGCTGTCACTTAGTTATCGCCTCATCTAACTCACTCTAACCTTGTCCAAGTCCTCGGTCTCCTGTCACTTAGCTTAGCTTCCCCCTCATCTAACCCACTCTAACTTTGCCACATTCCTCAACCTCGCGTCACTTACCTATTTCCTTATCTAATCTAACCTTTAACTCGCAATATTTACGGAAATATACACCAGCAGAGGGTAAAACACAGCGTAACACGATTTCCAAGACCAGACACTAACGCATCTGCCTACATGCCAGCACAAGACAAAATGACAGACCAACTCATTAATACATCACAACAACCTCTATACAAGGAACATCAAACTAAATACGTACAAACGTCAGTCGCTCTGTGAACTATACCATAAAATGAACTCTACCCAAGAATGTATACCGGTACCTTAAAGTCATAAGTACTAACAAGAAAAAATTAAAATTATTCCTTTCTCCTCAATTTTAGTAGTTTCTAAATATTTCTCAAGTCAAATAAAGCAGTTTTGAATACATTTTGTCGAGAAAACGCGCCATGAGCGAAAGTAAATAATTACCAACTTTATCTCCATTTGCATTTTTTCCCCGACTCTGCACCAAGATAGTGCGAAAATGGAAAATTAATCTAGCCTAGGCTTTGTAGGCCTATTTCGGTACTAATATCAGAATCAATTGCCTTAAGTAAGTTCAACGGGATGAATCTCAAGGAAAGAGGGATGCTCACTTCAAGTAAGTTCTGTCCATCAAAATTAAAAATACTAGCATCTCCACTGAATCGAAGAAAATACATTTCAGCAAACTTTATTATTTTATTTTTGGTTCAATTCTATATTAAATCTAGTCTTACTACTACAAGCAGAGTAAGTCGAAATTACAGAGTTTTAGTCTATACCTCTCCATCAAGCTCAAGCACAAGTCGTAAGACACCATGTGCAGCTGGGTGCTGTGGACCGAAGTTAAGAGTCAAATTACGAACTTTCTTCTCTACAGGAGCAAGTTTGTGGTTCCATGGTGGCATCTTCCACTGGTCAGATCTCTCATCTGGATACATCACGGGTCCATCAAACTGTTTTGTAAACTCATGGTCAGGAAACCACTTCTTAGCTCCCCGCTGCTGGGAACTGTATCATAAAATACACAGTTAGCAATCTAACTTCTATCTTTAATTTTACTTTTCGAGTACTGGGATAACATGTACTGGTTCAAGAATGTTTGCTTATGATGTCAGTATCTGCCACAAAAATGCTTAAGTATTACCGGTACATGCCACGTTGTTGTGCAACATATATCAGAAGGAAAAGGGTTATTGGCTTCTTGAATTAATAGTACTACTTTCTTATTGAGTTGTGGGGTTTCCTTTTCGGTTTTCTAATCCAGAATAGTAGACAGCCTGTATTAGGACAGAAAATGTGACATTGAAATGCCCTTTCCCAAAACCTGAAATTGAAACTTTGAGGAGCTCGAGACGCACCGTTTAATAATTGTCTGTAAATCTGATACAATATTAGTCTACATTTCTTTTTGTTTGCTGATAAAATATTTGTCTATTTTTTTTTTTCGACTAAATGTTCATCAAGATGCAGGCTTTTCTTCTGTGGGTACATTTTAACAAAGTCAAATGATTAGAAGTATCAAGCAGATTAGGGTAGCGATGGAAACATATAGCCGTCTTAATATCCATATATAAAAAAGCACTGCGTAATTCAATAATAAAAAGAAACTTACAAATAAAACCCCATTACAACAGCAATCTCAAACGTAATAGATAATATTAACATAATATAGTTGTAATGTAACCACTACATATATTCACATAATAAAGTATGAAAATCCTTACGTCGAAAAATACAGTGGACCTGCATTCTGCAAAAATTTTGTCCCAATAGTTGCTTGGGAGGAACCCTTTCGTAGCAGACTTCCCAACACGGCAGCCATGTTGCCGTTATTGATACAGAAAGACAACATTAATACTTTCCCAGTTACCTTGTCAAAAAAGAATTTCAGCGTTCGTTGTGTGGTACAGTTGTGGTACTACTGCGGAGGCGGATGTTAGCAAATAGCAACTCCAATTCCGGTACAGTGTCGCCAATTAGTAACTTCGTCGCTAAATCTGGAGACTTTTAATTATTTTTCGGCGACAATTTCTTTTAACTTTTCCATTGATTAATTAGAGAGTTAGCGACTTTTCCAGTACTTTCTAGTGACAAAAATAACACTTTCTATATTGATAATTACGAATCTAGTGACTTTGAACTATTACTTGGCGACATCCCGCACACTTAAGTTGGCGACACTGTTCCGGAACGTTCGGTTCCGTATTTGAGCAGGTTGTGAAACGCGAGCTTGGAGAAGTTTCTTGTAGTTGGTTAATTTTTACTTAATACCATTAATACCATTGTTTTAAGTTATTCTTTCAACTTATCAATAATTTCGGTAATATTAAATTCCAGTCATTTAATTTAGACATACCTCATATATAAGAAGAAAAGATGTCAAAAATGCCAGGATTTGACACACACGATGATGGACCAGGATTCGTTGGAATTAGATTTTGCCAAGAATGGTTTGTAATTTCATTTAATAATCGGATGAATTTATATAACATTCTTGTATTTCTTAAATGATATATAACTTACTCTTATATTGTTTTATTACAGCAATAACATGTTATATCCAAAGGAGGACAAAGAGAACAAAGTTCTGTTGTATGCTGTACGTATCGTAGGTTACCGTATTTCCATTTTTTTTTTAAATTTGCATGAGCCTTGGACATGGCATATCTTTAGTTTACGTTTTACAGATTATGTTTTTTTTTTTTTTGTTTCAGTGTAGAAACTGTGAGTACAAACAGCTAGCTGATAGCAATTGTATATACGTCAACAAAATTATGCACGAAATTGAGTAAGTATAACACTGCTTGTATAGGCTTAGTGATTTACCATAGTTACGCTAAACTCTAGAATACAGGTAGGCAAACTGTTTCAGCATTAGTGACCGTGCTGTGTTGGTCCTCGAACCAAAGGAAAGAAGAAATGAGGGTACCAGTGTATTCCGGTTATTATTCTGGACCAAAGATTTTGGCTAGTTGGTATGAGTAATTTGATCAGCAAGTAAAGACTAGTATTTTTCCTGGACCAAGAAATTGCACTTTCCTGCACAAAACAAAATCAGCAAATGATTGGCAAATATTTCCCTCAAATGATTACCTACTTCACAAACTTCTCTGTGCAGTTGACCTTGATTTCTTGCAATGTTACGCCAGGAATTATAGCGATTTTAGCTACTTACCTGTAGTCTAGAGTTGTTCAATTTAGTTGTGAAATTGTCATCTTGTCTGAAAGAAATTATAAAAGTGGATATTTCTTTTTTCAGTGAACTGACGCACATAGTTTCTGATGTAATATCGGATCCTACATTGCCTCGTAGTGAAGACCATCCGTGTCCGAAGTGTAACCACAGAGAGTCTGTGTTCTTTCAAGCACAAACACGACGAGCTGAAGTATGTTGAATTTACATTGAGAAATGAAGTGTGGGATGAATAATTTTAGTGCTGCTTATGATTAGGTTTTTCTCCAGAGCAGTTGTTTGTGCGCTTTCAATCGGAGACCTCCGATTGCTCCGATTGATGTCGCGCAGGTTGTATATGTGCTGTGGCGCAGACATACATTTTCCGCTGAGCATTCCTTTAATCGGATCAGGTAGTGATTGGAGTCCGCTGACGTCCGCGTATCTTTTAGAATAAGTGTGTAATTTTTTGTTGTTTATTTTCTCTTTTTTATTTACCTCTCTCTCTCTCTCTCCCTCTCCCTCTCACTCTCTTTCTTCGGCTCTTCTTTTTTCCTTGTTTTGCCTGAAGTAGGCCTACTATGTTAGCTGACAGATTTCTTTTTTTCTAGTTTTGAAATTCATAGTATATGTGGAAAGGCGTATTAGTTTTATGTCATTGATCAAATTAATAACATTAAAATTGACTGAAAACTAACTCAGAAGTAAAGCTTTTCAGTAGCTAATGTAAACATTTATAATTTTCCTGGAAATACTCGTCTACATCTCATGGTACTCAGTACTCGCACAACACTTACAATAAGAATTATAGAACTTATATCTACCTAGCTCACATTCGTTACTCAAAATGCCCTGCTGCAACACATTGTCCACATCTTTCTATGAAATTATTATTCACTTTCACAAGTTCTTCACCACTGACTGGCTCTATAGTTGATCTTATGTAGTCTATAAGTTCGTTTATGGTGTGTGGGTTTTAGAGAAAAAATAATAATTTTGGATTGATTTCTATTGAATTGATTCTGCAAGATCAGTTACAAAACTTTAATCTCTTAATTGGGTCTTGTAGTCTTAACTCTTGGATTTCCGGAATTCTGTATTGCTTTAATGTAAATAATTTTGTTGCTGTACCAGCAGATTACTTGTTCCTGTTTCCTATGCCAGACACCTTAGAAAGTTTTAAGGGTGTTTTCTAGTCTTTTGCCAATCTCTTGTAATTTTTCTTCTGTAGAACATGCTGTCTTGTAGGTACGTTTATTTATTTATTGAACCTGCCAGCATAAACTTTTATAGAATCTTCTTGTTGCACAGACACTAGGCACAGATCTGTCAAAAAATTTTACTTAAAATTTGTGTCTTGTTGCCACAAAGAATTTTCTTTTTCATATGTATGTATTGTACAGATACACACATTCACGTAATGAATATGGCATTATCACAAAAAAAAATAACATACTGACCAGTACAAACTTTTAAGGAAAATGACTTCAACTCACACTACTGACATATTACTCGCAACTGATTTCAAAACTGCAATGTCATTCTTCGTGTGTGCACACCACCCACATCTCACACTAGTGCCTAGTCGTTCCTCCACCAGATAACAGATACCTTGGATCTCTATAAACTCTGCTCTCTATATATCTTGGATTGAGAGCAACAGAAGCAATATGTGGAGGGAATTGCGAAATTTTACGGTTCTTATGGATGTTAAAAGTTATTTTAAGTAAAACGTCCATATGAACATAATTATGGTGCTGTACTAGCATTATTCTTAAGAAAAAGAATACAGAGTCAAACCTAAGCTACCAACATTCTAAATAAGCCATGATGTTGCTTTTTGATGGTCAGGACATTGGGTTTTCCCTATTTGTTTCGTCTAAGTCCAGTGCAGGAAACAATGCTCTGGTTTTTCTTGTTAGGTCTAAATTGTTCACACCAAGTCAGAAACACAATTCTGGTGGCACTTCACATTGTCAATCTCTGTTAGTGAGTTATCTGAACTGTATTTGAAAAAACGTGTTTTCAGCCATAGATACACCATGAACACATTATTCTCGTTGAAATTTATCCACTAAAGAAGTATAAGTAGTGTTCACGCAAGTTTCTGTGATGTTTTTTCAGATGTTATATAACCATTGAAACAATGTATTAGATAAGTGTCGAGAAAAAGGTTCAGTTCTCAATAAGATGAAACATCATCTGAAGTGTATAAATAAAACTCATATTTCTTCTTCAGTAGATATGTTTCAATGAGGGAAAATGCGTTTTTGTACTGTATATTTGTTAGTGGTTGAAAATACGTGTTTCTCAATACAATCAGACAACTTAATAGCAGAGTTAGACAGTGCAAAATACCAGCAAAATTGGATCGTTGGCGTATTGCAAACAATTAATAGGGAAAAATCATGCATTGTATCACAGATGTGCGCTTTTTATATAGTATATGCTATGAAATAGCCTAATAGTTAATATTTAATGACTTCTGCAACTAATGTATTAATGTTTCATTGTCACTTCATATATTTGTGTGTGGATCAAGCACTCAGAAAAACTGAAAATACATGCAGGCTGAGCAATTGATGCGTGGACAGATGTCTAGTTCACAGTGATAAAATTCTCTAAATAGTAAGAAACTGAGTAGGCTAACTATTAAGGTGTGAAGCATCATTAACTTTTTTGTTCCGGAACTTAAAGAATAAGATCCATAATTGCAGGTATAACTTTATATAAAATTCTCAATATGTGTAATGAATTATAAATGAGAGTTTATGAAAGAAGGACATACGTGATTACAAACCAATTTAACTGAAGAGTGATATGCATTTTGTTATCTTATGTCGGAAATTTAAGTTTTAATTTGTTTTCATTTTTCAGGAAGAGATGAGACTGTATTATGTGTGTACCAATGCCCACTGTGCTCATCGATGGACTGAATGAACATTGTCTATATGGGCCCACATTCAAATGATTCAGCATCTCTGACTGACTTCCAAGAACTGACTGAACTGGATGTGGTGAAAAATATATTTTCTGCCTCCTCTTTTCTACATCCAAACTCAGTAGAAGGAAACAGAAGAAATAATGTTCAATGCTTTATTGAATAGCTGTATTTTTCTTCGAATTTATTTATTTAAATGTAACGAAAACCTTTTATTGTTGGTCTGTTCCTTCAGTTACTTCTGACTTCAAGTATGGGAGTTATGGTCTGATACTAGATGGTTCTGGTTTACAAAGTAATAAATAAATTTAAATAATTATACTTAACCTTCAGGCAATAGGTTAAAACATGGAAGCAAGTCACATATCATTGATCATGATAATCTTGTGATAGTATGGCATCCTGTCATTGCAGATGCACTTCAGTGGCATAGATGGGGGGAGGGGAGGGCAAGCTTTAGAAACATTACTTTAAAAATTTGCCTACAACTTACAGGCTTTGAAACAACTGTCAGCAGAAATGTAAAGGATTTGTTATTCTAAATGTCAGTCATTGTCGATTGAAACAGTCTAACAGTATTTTTCTTTCAGTGTCTCACAAAGCCAATTGTGGATTGTTTCTTCATGAATACTGTATAACTTTAAAATAAGAATAATCCGTGGCGCTACAGCCCATGAAGGGTCTAGACTGACCAGCCGGCTGCTGGCCTCACGCCCACATCCCGAAGCAGAGGTGGAAGATCATCCAACCAGAATGGAGATATCGTGTGGTTAGCACGATGATCCTCCAGGACATAACTTTAAAATATCTATCGAAAAATGGGGAGGGGGTTTCAGTCCGGTGAGGCCCTCCTCCTCTCCCAATCTATGCCACTGATGCACTTTTATAATAGGTATCAAATTTGTAAATGAAGTTGATGCTTTGAATTTGATATGTCATTAGTGAATTACTCTGTCACTAGAGTTTTAAGTATATGTATTATGATCAATATTTGTATAAATAAAATATTTTATAATTTGTGTGTTTTATTATAACTCGCCATTACTTTCAGTATAACTGGTAGATAGAACAGCTTCTCTGTTATATGAAGATCCAGTACTTCTTGAGACTAAGTGTCGGCCTGGGTGGTGCAGTCAGCAGAGTTCTGGCCTTCTGTGCCTGAGGTTGCGGGTTTGATCCCAGCCTAGGTCGATAGCATTTTAGTGTTGTTAAATGATACTTAAATGCTACAGGCTCATGTCAGTAGATGTACTGGCATGTAAAAGAACTCCTGCGTGACAAAATTTCGGTATACTGGCGACGCTGATATAACCTTGTTAAATAAAACAGAATTTAGAATTGAGACTAAGGTATCTTCTTTTGCGTTTTGTATTCTAAATAAAACAGAATTTAGAATTGAGACTAAGGTATCTTCTTTTGTGTTGTTTTGTATTCTATTATTTAATTTTGTATGTCATGTATATTATTCAAACCTAGTTGAGTGGAAGAGAAGGCCTTATGGCCTTAACTCTGCCAGGAAAAATAAAACTACTACTACTAAGCATTCGGAACTTTATACTAACTACTAACCTTAATTTTGTGGTACTTTATCATAATCAAGTATACAGTGTAATGAGAACAGTTTTTGTTTCACATGTAATTGAATTCCTTTGTTTTTTACTGAAGATTTTTCTAGTAGTAACTACAAGTTCATTGTTATTTATAGACCTTTTGAGAAATATAATTTTCTCCTTCGTATTATATATTGCATATATTGGAAACTAGTTATGTCATCTGAATATGTAACAGTTTTCATTTTTATGCAAGGTGATTCAGTAAAAGAATGCAAAAATTAAACAGGAAAATGAGATGCTTTGCAGAACATTTTGAGATAGGGAACTTGGGGGTCTGTGGAATCAGTTTAAGGAAATATAAGCTGAAACATGTCTATCTCTACACTTACTATTTGACGTTGTATACTGTATGTTTGTTATATTATAGTGATGGGGTGTGATTTGAAGACCTGTGATAGGTTTGTCACTAGTTCCGACTGTGACTGTAGTTCCAAAATCACAACTCCGAGAAATCGTCATCTCAGACTGATAGGCAGGAGCGGCTCATCCTAATGTGCTATTGCACTATAGCACACTCATAATTTTGTTAAAATAAATGTTGTTGATGTGATCGCGAGTAATATTATTCTGTAAAAACATTACGAATCAGCTCATTTTTAGATTGCAAACAATTATGCAGTGTGCCGAGTCTCAATGTAGCAAGAGCTGTGCATGCATTGAATTTTGACACAGGTTAAAATACCCTTAGGCGAATGACATATTCACCCAGCATTAGCATGAGAAACCAGTCAGCAGCGTGCTATTTTCCCAAATCTTAACAGTCCTATATTTCTCATATTACATTATTCACCCAATAACAATAAAATTCTGAGATAATTTAAACAATTAAAGTTAAAAAGTTTTAAAGAAAAGCATATGTTTTGAAAGCAGAACCCCAAACCTGGGGTTGGTTGGAAGTATCGGTCATAATGAGTGAAATATTCAGCTGATGCAGAACTTACAACAAAGTTTAATAATAAAGAATGTTTAAAAGTGACTACATTGTATATCTTTTGTACATATACTTTTTCTTCTCTGACAATGAGAATTAAAGTTAATGTTATGTTAACAGTTATCAGTACAGTGCACTTTCGGGCTAGCGGCTCTTATGTGCAGATCTCTTACAGCAACAGTGTGCATCTGGCAGGTATGCTTTCTCTTGCACGGTGGTGCACATTGCGACTCACTCCTTACCCTTTACCCACTCGAACCAGCTTGCATTCTGTAACACAAGTCCTAGGCAGGATGCCTTAGACTGCGAAGCCATGGCACGAGACACTCTGAAATTTTACCATACATGCAATACTTACCACTCTATTCCTCGAGTCTCTAAATTAATTTTTTATCCTATTTGCATATCCAAAGGAATTCACATACAGTAGGAAGAAATTTTTTCGAATAGTATTAGTAAATCCATTGTATTTAATGATAGAATTATATTCATGGAATGGTATAATCAAACCATATGGGAAAAGAACTATATTGACGGTTTGTATTTCATTTGAAGATATGAACAATACTTATCTCGAATAAATTTACCAGTGGCAGAATGCAAACTAATTATTTTAATGTGGTTATTAGGACCAACAACTGTGCTTTCGCTCCTAAACAATATAGATGTATCAGATGGGTTATATTATTATTATTATTATTATTATTATTATTATTATTATTATTATTATTATTATTATTATATGAGTTGGTTTTTCTCATTTTTCTACAAGGGAAAAAAGAAATGGTACAGATTTACATCAAGTACCACAAATTATTCAGCATTTAGGAAATGTCGGACAATGTGACATGTGTCTATAATTACTGATTTTTGAAGTAGTGGTATTATTATTACCACCACTGCCACTGTAGCTTAGTGTTAGTCATGGGGTCCATTTCTAAATCCTGGTCTATCCTGAATTGATGCACCCGGGTTTCTTTTTCCTGGGTATTCCAGTTCCCTTGTGACATCCCAACAATTCATCATTCATTATGAGTGTAATGTGAACCTACCACCTGTTGGTGCACTCTGGAAAGTCTCTAATGAGCTAAATTGTCTATGCTTCTCGACACTAGGAACATCTATGAGCCTGCTCGTAGAATTGGGGCTAATAACGACAAGTTAAGAAAAATATTGGGCAAAAAAAAAAATATATTGACTTTTTGCTACTCGTGTAATGTATTTAGCAAGGATTACTTGCATTAAACTCCTAATGACACATCCACAGATTCTTTTCTGTAAACTGTTACGTCCCTTGTAGCAAGGGAACAAAAAGTGCAAGATTAACTTGTGCCTCATGTTATTTCACGTGGTCCATCTCACTGCATTCTCTAATGTGTCTCAAGGTTTTTTCCACATGTCTCGCACCATTATCTCATTATTGGATAGGCTGTACTCGTCCTCCCTGTGGTACCTCATCTAAAAATTACATACAAAGAATAAAGACGTTTCATGCAATGCAAGGAATTTCATGAATCCCCTGTTACTTTCTTTTGATCCCCAGACAGTTGTGTAACAAATATTGAAATAGGTAACTAATTTTTTTGGTCACCCAACATGAGGTCCATTAACATTATGTTCATCTTATTTTTTTGTCTACGCCATTGAACAGTCAAGTGTTATGACTCGATAAAACAGTATCTGATAGACTCTTATTATTACGATTTACTTGTAACTTCTGAGTCAGGCAACATATCCATTGTTATTGGTATAGATCGGAAAGATAACATGTAGCTGTTTAATATGTTGAAATTTGAGACTTATCTAATTAGTTCCTTCCAGTCTACAGATTGCAGTTGAAATTCCATTTCCATGAAATTTCAAATAATGAAAGATGGGGAGTGTCTCAGCGTGCAAGAAAATACGATTCCTGAGTATCCAAGGAAATGATTGTTTGTCAAAATACTTCAACAAAACTAAAACTAGAATAATTATTTTTTCACCACTTTGTCCATTGTACAGTCAGAATCATCTTCTGTAATGTCCAGCTCTTTCCACCAAACCCACTATATGTGAGAAATATTGGAGAGCAAGAGAGTTAACGGCTTTACTGCCAGGAACTCAGTATTACTTAAACTAAGATTAAAATTAATTGAGAAATTCAAGAATGATTAGCTACTAAGTCGGCAGTAGATTATGGAACAGGAGTATAAAATCTCCCCAGTATAAAAAAACAGGACAAAGCTGAAGAAAATTATATAAAACAGATGAAAAAGTTCAAAACAGTCAATTTATGAAACAGATGTAGATTTTTCATGGGGGATTCAGCTACAAGCAAAAGAAGTTGTCATTGACATAATGTGTGCCAAGTACAAATTTTTCATCGGGGATTAGAGGGAGATTTTAATGCTTTCTCTTTAGTTTATTCGTGTTTATTTTTATTTTTCAAAAATCCGTGCAGCTGTGCTCCAAAAACCCAGATAATTGGGAGTTTACTGTATTTTTTTTTTATTTTATTTTAGTTGGTTATTTAACGACGCTGTATCAACTACTAGGTTATTTAGCGTTGATGAGATTGGTGATAGCGAGATGAGGCCATAGATTACCTTGCATTCACATTACGGTTGGGGAAAACCTCAGAAAAAACCCAACCAGATAATCAGCCCAAGCGGGGATTGAACTCGCGCCCGAACGCAACTTCAGACCGGCAGGCAAGCGCCTTAACCGACTGAGCCATGCCGGTGGCCTGAGTTTACTGTAGCCTACTAAAATAATAAGGGTTGTTATGAGGAAAAAACTATATTCTTTTTGCCATGTTACATACGAAATGTGGCAAGTTGGAAAGACATAATGCTTTTATCTTCCATTAACTAATATGAAATTGCTACTTCATTGTGACAAAGAAGGTAACAAATTTCACATTTAAATGCTGTTACACAGTTACAGTTTTATGCTCTTTCCATCTCTAGACAATGAGCACACTGCGTACTTATGTAGACCTGAATTTACTTCTTGATTCATTTTACCTCTTTCAAAACATGCAAAATGACCGAAAATCATATAGGAATATGTAGAAAGGAAATTTTCAGCATTATAAATGACAAAATTAGTGTTTTATTGTGATGTAACAACAAAATAAAAGTTTATTTATTTGCATAGTAGAAGTTGCTCAACAAATTTAATATTTTTAAAGACATATTGTCATTAATTCATTAATATTTGCCGATCACAATATTTATTATCTTACAAGTTTAAACTTTAATAACATTCTGTGATTATCTTATTTTCAACTCATTATATTTCATAAATCATATTTAAAAGTTATTAATATAAGTACCACTATTTAAAATGTCTTCATTCATCTGTCATAATTCTCCTTCCTTTTTAGATTACAAAAGATGTTTTCTATCTTGGATCTAAGAACTGAACTTTAACTTTTGCGTGAAAGCATTATTTTTAACACTGCTGAAAGCTTCGTATCTCACTCCTTTTCACAGGCCCTAAATATTCAGACCTTTGCATTTATAACAATTACCATTGACAGTCACATTGTTTATCACTTTACAAGATAATGTGGTACAAATAACAATATACACATTGGAATGAGAAATAGCTTCAAGTTGTAGCGAAGGGAATTGAATGATACATAGCAATACTTCATCCTGTAGTCCACACAAAGGGCTCTAGTCGTTCCTCGACTGGTAGGGTGTTGTTGAGTGTCTCCATGCTCTCCAGAGTTTGGTTAAGTACCATATGGCAACGGTTCAGTTGGTGTGACAGCTCATGCACTTTGCCCAGCTTTTCCGCATATTTAGCACATTTCTTCTGTCGCTCTGTCATCAGCCCCATTATCCTCGTTATTTCAAAATCAATCTGCACAAACATGAGTTAATACTATATTTAATTAAAGTGTAAAAGCCACCTTTGTTCCATAAATATTTCATCTTTGATATGATTTCACTGTTACTTATTTCATTATAGCCTATTTTGAAACTGTATGTTTCTTTATGCCATCTTAGCATTATAAACAGGTTGTTACTACATCGAAAATCGTGCATAATTGGCTTATTATAGCACGCGTGCTGATAAAAGCAATGACGTACTTGCTATGATGTAATACTGGAACGCTTACTATTTTAGTTATAGCTTCTAAATGTGATGTAACAAGAAATGAAATACAGAACAGAAGATAACGTATCATTTATTTCCAATCTTTAACAATTTTGTATCACTTTTGTAATATCACATAAAACAGTTCTGTGGTTCAGAGAAACTATATTAACAAAATAAAGGAACATTTGTAACATAACCTGCAATGTCAATACCAGGCACAACTAATCGATACGAACATATGAAGACAATTTGTCAGCTATGGATTCCGAATTGAATTTCTTTCCTACAATTTATAATGCTAAGATGCCATAAAGTGTTATATTCAACTTGTGGATAATCTTATTATGACACTCGTGAAAATTGTCGCACTTACTATCATTCGTGCGATAAACATTCACTCATGCCATAATCATAAAGATTATCCACTTGTTGCATAAATAAGTATTATTTAATCAGTTACTTAATTATGACCTATCATTTGCTCGTTATCTAGTGTCAGTGGAATTTGTGATAATATAGTAATAATGTATTTTGACATAATGACTCTGAGGATATGATATGAAATTGCCTGACATTCACCTTAAAATCGGAGAAAACCAGATAATCAGACAAAGTGGGATTCCAATACCCAAGCACAGCCTCAGAGAAAAAATTTCATTCGTTAAATCCTAGACCTAGAACCAATTTTATCTGTCATAACTATGATAATTTCAGTATCACCAAGTATGGTTAACTAAGACCTTTCTGGAAACTTGCAGGAATGATTTTAATTTTTAAGATGGAATTAATTACTCTGTTGATAGGGTGATAACTAACAGGAAATTTTCACAACATTTCTATTGTTATGCTTGTAAATGAGGGAGAAAGCAGCAGTGGATTATCCAGAAGAAGTGTAGTTTGAATTTTTTCTTATTTCTAATTAAGTGCATAAAAAATGTTTCGAAGATTAGATGTATCTTTCTTCAAGTACAAAAGGGCGAGATAGGTATTCTTCTTGTAAGGGTTTTGCAAATGGCTAGTTATGTAGATTCAACCAATTATAATGACCCCAATGAGTCGGAAGTCCATTCTTGTGTTCACCCAAAGAAGAAGTTTGACCAGTCTTTGAAAATGTGAGTTTTTTATACTTCATAGCAATGCAAAAAATAGGAGCTACAGCTCTTTTGATAAAATTTATGCTTTTAGAGTACACACAATAACATAATAATTATAATAATAAAAATAAATATACAATAATAATTTATCGTGGGTTTTCCACATTAAAAGTGAGATTTACAGTACGATTATTTAGTCCTGACAGTCGCCAGAGATGTGCACCTGGGTCAGGCGAATCCATTTAGTTAAGCCAAGGGGTGTTTGGGTTAGTCACTCGCTTGCCTTCAGAGCAATCGGATGTCATGCGTGCGGTAGAGCGGTATGTTTCTAGTACAATTAAGCTATACTGCATTCCTTTACCGACCGCTCGCCCTTATCTCTACTCCAGAGCTCTCCCTACTACTCCTATTACTTCCCCTCTTTCACGTCGCTGAGCTGTCAGGACTAAATAATTGTTCTGTACATAATTTACAAATATTAGTTGAATCTGTCTTGAGCTATGGAAACGAAGTATGGATAATGAATGCATATAATAGAGAATGTTGGCTATTTAAATAGATTGCTTGAAACGTAGGCTAGTGCTAGAGTTTTCAGACTGGCTGTATAAAAAAAAATCAATCAATTAGGTGCAGAATGGTTGCTGAAGACACTATGATAAGCAGAATTAGAAAAAAAAGTTTGAAGCGATAGAATGGGAGACAACAGATGGCCAAAACAAATTTATCATTGACAACCTCCAGGAAGAAGAGTGAAGAGAACAGGCCTGAACATTGAAAATGCACAGGACAGAAGACTTTGGATGACTGGCACGGGAAGACAGCACTAGCTGTAGAATTCTGAAATATATATATTTACATTAAGCCCATATTTTGTTCTTTCTTATACGTACACTGGACAGGTACATGGTGGGATTGCCATGACAGTGGATCAGCACGAAATAAGGCAACCATCTAAGAACACAGGATATATCATATTTACAACGGACTACATACATCAGTATTCTAGCCTGGATTCGAACCCACAACCTTGGTTTCCATGTAAAATTAAGGCTGCGTGTCTTGTACATAACATTGTGTGAATAAGTGCCACTCACATCTCGAACTTTGTGGCCGAGCTGAGCTTGTTCTGACGCAACCAGCTCGCTGCACAAGGCTATGTGTTGCTGATACCGCAGGCACAGACTCAGCAGTCCATTTGGATCAAGCCTTTCCAATACTTCTGGATCTCTCACAGCAGGAAGATTTAATGTTCCTCTCATGATCGGCAGGAACATTGGTACACTCTTAACAGAGAATCACACATATAATAATGGTTAATTGGTTACAAATGCACTGGCACTGAAAATTAAATCAATTTTCTTAACTCACATTATATCTATACGAGAAATTCATTACGTGAATGATCTATATATAAATCAAAACAAGACTAACAGCATTTATAAAATATATGGTTAATTGGTTACAAATGCACTGGCACTGAAAATTAAATCTCAATTTTCTTAACTCACATTACATCTATACGAGGAATTCATTACGTGAATGATCTATATATATAAACCAAAACAAGACTAATAGCTTTTATAAAATATAGTTATGCTGATACAAAAATATTCAACAAGCTCCTTACAGAGGTAAATTTTCTTGTAGCAGTGAAAGAGAAACTTTTGAATGTCATGGGGTGGGTTTGGTTCAAATATCTTGTAATAGCCTGGTTGTAGGAATAATGAAATTTCTGGAAGGTGTCTGGTTTTGTTGAGCACTTGAGCAGGCTGTGATAAATCAGGAGGATGTAGTTCTATCTAAAGAAATCAACATGGCAAATATTGCTAGATTTATATATGCATTCATTGCTTTAGTATCATTGGAAGAATTTTTTTCGCATATATAATGGTTCTAAGAAAAGACAAAGTTTTATGATAGAAAATTAGAGAAAAACGTTATGTATTGCGATACCAATTACGAATATTGTGTTAATTGTAAATTCATTAGTAAATTACCGTAATTAAATTGTAATATGAGCACATATGTATTAACAGCCTTAGAGCAATAAGGCCGATGAATTCATAAAAAATTACGTACTGGTATTCATAATTTAAAACTTAACAAAAGTAAAGTTTGTAATCACAATTTTTATTACTGTTTTTGTCACTGTATACTGTAATGCTTGTCTCGCGCTGTGGCATAGTGGTCTAAGGCATCCTGCCTAGGACTCGCGTTACGGAATGCACGCTGGTTCGAGTCCTCTTGGGGGGAAGAAATTTTCTCATGAAATTTCGGCCAGTGTATGGAATTGGTGCCCACCCAGCTTCGTGATGCACTTGGGGAGCTACAATAGGTAACGAAATCCGGTTGCGAAAGCCAGCTATAACGGCTAGGGGGATTATCGTGCTAACCACATGATACCTTCATTCTGGTTGGATGATCGCCCACCTCTGCTTTGGCATGTGGGCGTGAGGCCAGCAGCCGGCTGATTGGTCTAGGCCCTTCACAGGCTGTAGCACCACGGATTATTATACCATAATGCTTAATACTCACTGAGTAATTGCATTTTTATAGTTTGTGTGGATAGAAATTACATTTTAGCTGCTTGAAATTGTATTTTTAAGTGCCTAAATCTATGTTTTTAGTGCCTATTTTATGTGCCTGAAAGTTGCTTTTTAAGTGCCTAAAAATCCGAGATCTACGAGTGATAACCAGAATTATATAAAATGTGAGATGGAAGTTGAGTCATCACCTCACATTTTGCTGGATTGTCAAAGTCTAAGCCATATCAAGCATCAATACCTCGGCAAACACATGCTGTCTCCAGAAGAATTTCAGGAAATAAAACCCATCAGCATCGCAAAGTTGGTCAGACACTGTGATCTTCTGGGTTGATTTCCAGTTTATGGGGTGCACAATGGACCATTTGTGCCTACGTGTTTCAGTAACTACCTACATCCTTATATAGGAATAAGATGAAGGCTCAGTGGCTTCAACTTATATGGGCTCATGGGGCTCGAGCCCACTCAATAATTTGTCGTGTTTATTATTATTATTATTATTATTATTATTATTACTATTAATGAAATTTATTTATTTTAACTTATAACTCGAGTGTTCGAGCCCACCCAATGTTTTCCAAAAGTTGGCGTCACTGCGAAGGATCACATTAATTTGCTAACCATTATGCAGCAAAATGCGTCCCAGCTTTGAACTGTAACTATACTGGGTGTCTACAATGAAATGTCCAACAAGAAATATATGAAGTAGGTTTGTAGATGTCCAATGCAAGTTCCATAATAATGATTACCTGTAACCGAATCAAATCTGGATCTTTGTCAGTGGCTTCTGCATTTGCTGCCGGCTTCACAACCACAATATTGTGCGCTGATGACTTGTTCATCATAGAAAAATGCCTCTTTGGAATTACGCCGCTGCTTTTGCGACTGCTTGAACCTAGACTTTTTCCACGCTGGAGCTGGCTTCCATGTTTATGAGGCAATTTTGGAGAATCTACAAATGTACACGAATACATTAAAAACAAATAACACAATGATGTCTTTAATGTTTATCCAATATCTTAGCCTTATGAAACTTAAGCTTCAGTTATAACAAAGTAAGATTTTTTTTTTAATTGAGATTTCCATAACATGATAAGATGACTGACTGATAGACAGAGACAGACATACCGACCGACTAATTGGTACAAATGACTGCCTGAAATGACAGATTTACACTGCACTGTCTGAGTGAATGAATGAATGATTGACAGACAAACAGATTAACCGATTGACTTAATGACTAATAAATTGAATCATAGCTAATCCTCCATATCTCAGCAAAGAGAGATAAAGTATCAATTACAGAGCTCGTCTTCATGTGAGTCACTTTATTTTCCTTTACAGCTTTGTTGTATCTTTCTGCTTAACAGCAAGCATTACATGATTTTTAATCCTCAGTAAGCAAAACATTCTTCATTCTTCTTACCTCCGATTGGTCTATTTACAGTGTATGAGATGTAAGGCAAGTCTGAATCCGAGCATATGCTGGGTCCAGGTGATATGCTGCCAGGTCTCATTCCTTCACCATTATCTGGCCCCGACTCTCTCTCTGGCACAGATTTTCCCCTTTGGAGGTTGGCTCGACCACTTGATGAAGTAGGACCCTGTTGCGAACTGTGTTCTGAGCCCATTATTTTTTTTCAGCTGAAACACAGAAGTCACTATTCATAAATTTCGCGTATGGAACCGTAGATAGTAGTGCTATCTTTAGGCGTCATCTATTGTCTAAATAGCACATTATTCTAAAAAAAAAAAAGTGAATATAATAATAGAATGTAATTTTATAGACATAATTTGTATTTAACATTTATAAGAGTATTCATTTGTATCCACTTTTTGAAGTTATTTAACGACACTGTAACAACTGTATGGTTATCTAGCACTGATGGAATTAGTGATGGGAAAATAGTATTTCTGTGAGATTAGTTCGAGAATTCTCCATAAAATTATCTGACATTTGCCTCACAGTTGCTATTTGCTACCCGCAGATCACGGCAATGTCTTTGTTTTCTTAAATTCGATAGTAGGATAACTATCAATCTTATTCCTATTAGTCTTGTCTAACATTGTAAGATCGTAGTATAGAAAAACAATATTAAATTTTGTGAATACATTAATAATGAAAATATGTCAAAACTGTGAATTATACGATGTAAATTATATACAGTATTACACAAGTCAGATAACTTAATACTCCCAGCAGCTACTGTGAGGAGGGTGAGTAGTGAGTACCGAATGTTATTAATATAAAATACTGACAGTTCCTCCAACCTCTACTAACAAACTCTGTTGGTGGGTGGCTAGTGATTATACGCTGGCCTATGGACAGCTCAGTGCACGGTTTCCTAGGCCGACCGGTCCGACTCCACCCCTTACCCCTTAGCTTCCTAGGGACAGGCGCTTCGCGCTACCATCATTAAGCTGACAGAACATTAGGTACTACTTGAGACTGATCTGCATAGGAATTCTATGTAGGCCTACTAGGCCTACGTAAGTTTTAATCTGGCAAAGCAATGTGAGTTCGCGGATCCAGGCAGTGACAGTAGTGGAGAGGACCTCTTGATGGTCAGCTGACAGAAACGCTGGGAACATTCAGTGGTACTCACTATAGCATGGTATTTAAAATATGAGGATTTAATTATAGAGTATCAGTACAAAGATAATTTGTTTTACTAAATACAGTAGGTCGAAGAAGAGCAAAAATGTCTCCATTCATCTACCCACTCTAACCTTGTCACAGTCCTCGGTGCCTGTCACTTATCTGTACCCTAATCCAACTCACTTCAACTCTGTCACAGTACTTAGCCTCCTGTCACTTAGCTATCCCCTCATCTAATCCACTCTAACCTTGTGACAGTCCTCAGCCCCCTGTCACTTATCTATCCCTTCATATAATCCACTTTAACCTCGTTACAGTCCTCGACCTCTTGTTACTTCGCTATTAGTGAATGCACTCACGTCATGCACAATACCCTCTCAAAAATTACTTCTCTTAATGTCAAAAACTGTAAAGGGATTAAGGATTATTTCATGTAATATAACCTCAACATAGGCCTATTAACTTCATACTAGCTTATAGTTTTGGTTTTTAGAAAAATATAAACAGGTAGCCTATGTGTAGACATATATAGACTACTGTATTTAGATATAATACTTAGGTCTATAAAAATCATACTATGTTTACTACTCACGTAGGCCTAATTTTTTGCAATATGATATCACTGAATGTGAAGAATATCCTAATTGATTACATCTGAACTACACCCTATTTTCTCCTGTTTGTAATACGTATATTCATAATATATCAATAGTAGTGAATAAGAAAATTATGTGCAAAATTACACGTGCTTAATAGCAGTCAAAAATTATTAGAAGTTCTTGTTAATTCGAAGTACCGATAAATGGAAATTAATATGATATGAAATAAACATACACAAATACATACCGAAGACCTTCCCTTTACGTATTATGTTTCATTCCATATAACTACGAATTGTATGAACTATAGCCACAACAGGGATTATCGTATCATTTACGACCATCACATGTTGAATGATGGTTTCCCTTAAATGGATCAATACTTCACACAGTTGAACCAATAGTTGCTTATCAAAGGGCACACATAACCTACAAATCTAATATTGTAGTTATAAACATGTGATACAATTTGCATTGTACAGTGCTCTACATTTCACTGTCAAGTTCTGAAGTTCTCTCCAAATCACAGATAAATATGCTCAAAATTTATAAATACATCATTTTATTATGCTCTTTAACACTGCGGGAAAAAGAACCCATTTAAATGTGTATTTGTGTCGATAATACAGTCTGTAGTATTACCAACGTGATCTCAATTCGTGCTGCCTGTTCTCATGTTTGGACATCCCTGAGAAGGTAAAGGGCATCCGGATTGTTTCATGAAAACCATCGCCTTGGCCGGGCTCTGGTAGTGTAGATCATTGAGACGTATGTCGTAAACATATTTTTAATGCGTAAGTGAACCAGTGAATTAAGGTTTTATATATTTTTTTTAACAATTACGTCATTTTTAAATACGAATTTCTGTAAATAGAAAATAATACCAGAAATTAATTACCCAACCCTTGCGACATAACACCCTTATAATATAAAAATTAATGTCTGGCCGTGAAACGAAGAATTTTCCTAAATCCATTATTAAAGAGCAAATGCTGAGTAATTTTCGGCGCTGAGTCCTGGACTCTTGTCGCTTCACTCTAGAGTTCTAGAATCTACTCGTAGATAACTATTCAAGTTGATAAAGCGTTGTAAAATAAACAAATTAAGAAATAAAATTAGTGTTTCACTTCTAGGGTTATAAAAATTACTTTTATGTGCAATTTAGAAATTGGAAGTTAATCAATAGTCTTTTTATTTGGTAGCATATTAAATTATTTAATTTAGACATATATTTTGATTAATGTTCAGGATAATAAACTGTACACAGTAATATTATTCGTAATAAGATAAAGGAACTGAACTACAACGAAATGCGTAATAATAATAATAATAATAATAATAATAATAATAATAATAATAATAATAATAATAATAATCCGTGGCGCTACAGCCCGTGAAGGGCCTAGACCGACCAGCCGGCTGCTGGCCTCACGCCCACATGTCGAAGCAGAGGTGGACGATCATCCAACCAGAATGGAGGTATCGTGTGGTTAGCACGATGATCCCACCAGCCGTTATAGCTGGAACCAGCGCGCATTCCGTAACGCGAGTCCTAGGCAGGATGCCTTAGACCGCTACGCCACGGCGCGGGACAACGAAATGCGTAAAACGTATAATAAGAAACGTTCCTGCCCATTTTCTCGAATCCGCATTCCCGAATATTCAGTTTCCCTAAAAATTGTTTTCCTGAAAGCTTGTTTCTCGAATCTACAGTATGTTCCCGAAGCCACGTACCCGAATTTCATTTCGTATTCTCTTTTCCGAACATGTCTAAAAGTTCCCGAAAAAGACTATGACATTCGTTGACAATGGAATTTTTCTAAATTCAGTAGTCTATGACTAATAGTCGATAGATCTATTATTATTATTATTATTATTATTATTATTATTATTATTATTATTATTATTATTATTATTATAAGTTCGAGATGGAAAGAAACTCCTGTTCGGTGGTTATGTTTGCTTGAAGAGTATAAATGGTGCAGTAGATAAAATTCACTGAAATTTTAATCTAATAAAGTACTTTCCAAACAATATTTCGCACGAGCAATACGCCTCATAATGTAGCCTACAGTGTTGGAAGAGCATGCTGAATCTCGTTATACACACGTGCAGAATGTAGAGAAAGCCCGGGCGGAGCTTGTGACACCGCAATGTTAAAACTAAGACCCAATTATGCTTCTGGCACTAGCATTTGCGCCCATTTACTCTCGTTATTTGATTTTTTCGATGTTACATGCATCTCTGCATACGAGCTCGTGGCAGAAGGTGGGCTGCTCCCTCACAATATGAAGTACAATTGTGGAATCAGAATGATGTTATAAACAACGAACATCGTACAAACAATTTGTCGGAAGGGCATCACAATCGCCTGCAAGTAGTGTTCGGAAAACACCATTCAAGCCTTTACAGTTTACACCGCACTGACTCAACTTCAAAAACAAGACAGCGACACCCGGACCATGATTGCAGAATTCGGAATAGATAGACGCGTGCGAGCACAGCCGAAAAGAAATTGGTTACATCTTCAAATACGAATTAGATGTATAGTTCTTGACTGCCTGAAGACACTTGCTTATAATTTCACTTTATAAAATTTGAATACAGCATACTCAACACTTCCACGGATTGAAATAGCTTACCTTGCAATACATTTCTGCTCATCACTTAATTTGTATATTACTTTCAGTACCATTCGGGAAATTGTCCTTCGGGAAGATACAAGTAAAAGATATCGATAAAATGTCAGGTGGGACTTCGAAATCAGGAAATATGATTTCATGAAAACGATTTTTCGGAAATGAGGATTCGGGAAAATGTACAGGACCCAATAAGAAAGTATGTGTCAAACTTGTGATATTCTTTTATCGCTTTACTTTTTTTTATCCCTATCATAGGCGATGGAGGGTTGCGTGAGATTAAGACCCACACCTTTATAGATAGTCGGCATCAGTGGCGGCTCGTGAACTTGTGGATTGGGAGAGGTGCAGTAGATTTTGGTACATACAAATTTCACTTCTTGATACCATTACTAATAAGTATAGGACAAAAATAAATGCACTACATATCGAAAACTTTCTGACTTAGTTGGGAGATGTCTGTGGCATCATTTGCTAATCAATAAAAAAAACTAATATCATCGATTTCAGTCTGAATTTCTGATCGGCAGACACTCAACATGCAATCTACCAGTTCAATCTGAATTGTCTTAGAATTACCTTTAAACAGTGGCATGTTCCAAATGATTTTTGAGACACCCGTTTAGAACTGTAGCAACCCACGAAATACACCAGAGTCCTTCGAATCGTTTTTTCATCATGTCTCCTAAGGGGAAGTTCATATTGGCCACAAAATTTGATACAATCAATATTTTTTAAAATAATTTTACGATTTTTTCTCACTTCTTCATTATGTTTGAGAATATTTGTTCTGTTCGTTTCACTTAATTGCGCAGCAATATTAGTTTTGCCTAACATAGCCAATGAAACAACATTTTTCGGGTGAGATTGCGAAGATTCGTGCTTTTTAATTTTTAGGGGCAAACGTCCTAAATCTGTCACACCACTCCTATTCTATGCAGTATCACCACCGAAGAGGAGGCAACCACAAATGCTCAGCGTAAATTTCATTGTTATACTTCCTTACATATATGCGCTATTTCGGCTGGATGATGCTTGAGTAAGATTTAAGTCGGGTAACGAACGACCTTTTAATTTCACTTCATTACATCAATTTTCTCCGCAAGGGAAAGCTGAGAAAAATAAAATTAATATTCTGTAATTCACACACACTCATGCTTGCACATTTGCACTGGTTAAGTTACGATACTAAAACGTCACACCAAAGCAACACTCAGATATACTGATAATCAACAATTTTCTAAATCTGGAAAAGAAGTCTCTTTCGTATTTTACGTGCTATATCAAAAGGATTATACTCCTGCAATCATTTTGAGTTAAGGCAAATATTAGGTTCTGCTGAAGACTGGATATATACGTAATAATAAGGCAAAAGAGAATATTAATTTTTTATATTAACTCGATAAGATTCTACAACAGTAAGTATGTGAAGAGAAAATAAAAATGTTGTCATTAAGTTTCAAGGGAATAGAGAGTCCATTTGACGTAACATTACAATAACGTTGTGGAAGGGGAGGAAAGATCTTCCCTTGTCGCCTGGCTCTGCAAGTCACTGCAGCGAAATATGGGTTTTAAACAGCGGCAGTTTCTCTCTGCTTCCCTTCACCTCTCTACCCTCTGACCTAGCAAGACACACTCTCTATGATCTGTCCCACCCTGCAGATCCTAGGACTTTGAATGCAGTGTCAATTCCAGTACAGTCGACGCGCAAAAAGATAATGCATAAGACAATAGTACATATTCCCGTCCAGATGAAATATAAAGCAATTTACCAATGAAAGCTGTAACAATAAATTCTTCTACAAGTTAAAATAAATAGGCTATTATTTTTATTTTCCTGTCAAAGCAGGGAATGGTGCAGCTCCGCAGCTCTTATGGACGAGCCGCTGCTGGTCGGCATTAATAACAGTAGGGATGTCAGCCCTATGTGCCCGCCACCTTTACCTCCAAGTAAGCATTCCTGGTACTCTTTAGGTTAAGTAAACCCTAGCATGCAACATGTGTTTAACGTGTGACGTCTATATTCGACCTTCACAAAGAGAGAGGGAGGGAGGGAGAGAAAAAAGGATTTAGTGGGACGATTTCTTACAATGACGTCATTCCATTTTGGTTGCCTTGGAAACGCTTACGTCACATGAGATATACTCAACAATGTGAACGAGTCCATTCTTATAAACAAGGGGGATCCGTATACACAACCCTGCAGATTGAAAGGGGCGATAGGGTACACTTAAATGAATATAAAAGTTTTGTAATTAAATGTGTGATTAATAGACATCGGATTTTTAGGCACTAAAAATTGCAGTTTTAGGCGCCTAAAATAAGCTCAAAATTTGTAAAATTAGGCTCTATTTTAATGAAAATAGGCATTTTAGGCACATCAAGGTATCATACTTATTTATTTCACTGAAAGTTTTAGTTATACACTAAAATACGCACAAAAAAGTATGTTTAAACATTAAAAAAGAATACTATATTATTTTTATAAACAGAGCTGCACAAATTTAATATACTGAAACGAATGAAATAATGATTATTGATATCAAGATTACTCATTTTAAGTTACTGAAATTCAGTTCCATGCTCAGACTTTATTATAATTATCTGCACAGTACACCACCAGAATTTTTTCTAAATTCTCCACAGTTAACCTTTGCCTTTTGTCACTGAGAATCATTTTGAAAGCAGAAAAACTTCTTTCAACCGAAACTGATGTGAGAGGCGCAAATTTTAAATTAGGTACAATAGAAACATCAATACTTACTGGAACATTTACACTTTCCCCCGATATCACTCTTGACACTTTTTCCAACAATGAAAATCCTACGTTCTTATTTAATACGTTGTCCCACTTATTTTTAACTTTTTTCCCAGTTTCGCCCAAAGCAGAATGTAAGTTCACTTGAGCTTCCTTTACTATTGCTATTTGGCTACAAAGAGATTGTTTTTCACGTTCTAATTGTTCAATGCTTGCAGGTATGAAAGAAAAGTTTGATGTTATGTAGGCAATATCGTTTTTCACTCGTGAGTCATTCAGACAATCTTTCACTGCTTTCACACACGCTGCACTATCAGTTTCAGGTAATTTATCAATAACTGTGACCACTTCTTTAAAATACTTAGAATAATACACCACTGACTGAATCCAGGTTCCCCATCGTGTAACAACCGGCTGAGGTGGGAGTGGGATATCTGGAAAGTTCTCTCTGAATATTGAAATCCTGGATGGGGCTTTACAAAAACATTTTTTTTTGTGTTAGAAATAAACGAATTGACAAGAGGAAATTCATTCCGGATTGTTTCAGAAACCCTGTGAAGGCCATGTGCTAGACAGGTTACATGCGTGAGGTTAGGATAAAATGTTTTAAGAAGTGGAGCTGCAGCAACCATGTATGAGGCAGCATCAGTACAAAACAATAGAACTTTAGAATCGTCTATATTACCTGAGTATAAAGACTGTAGGCCTTTATTTACAAAATAAGCAATGGCTTGGCTATTCACTTTCGAAAGTTCCTTAACACATACGAGGTGTGGAATCGAAGGTCCATCAGGACTAAGTCTTCCTACTACCATATTTGCTATATACCTATTCATAGGATCTGAGGTTTCATCCACAGAGACCCATATGTAAGAATCACCTATATCCTCCCGAATGGAAGCTAAAGTTTCATTGTATATTCTAAGTAATTTTTTCTTAGGGTCGACTCAGATGGGATATTTTGTTTGCAGTATTTTTGTAAAAACTGTCTTAAAACCGGATTTTCAATTGCATTCCAGGGAATGTTAGCAGCAACAAACGCTCTGGTTAAATCAGCATAGAAATTGCTGCTGAGATTGGATGAAGTAGGCTGTGTTAGTAAAGTTTGTTGCAGTTGATTTTTCTGCTGAGCTTTAGCCTTATGAGCCGCTCCTTGCACATGCTGCTTTAGGTGGCACTTCTTTTCTTGCGAAATCTAAAAATGTAAAGTAAACTGAATTAAAATAAAATCCTAATTGTTGTATTGCCGTATTTCTATCACAAAGTTAGTGGGTTCGAACAATCAAAATTTTAATGACCTGCAAATACTTTAACTATCGGAATTTAAAAGGTTAAAGTGTAGTGGTCTTAAAAAGAATTATACCTCAGGATAGCTCAGTCAATGTATAAATATTATAGGCCTACTCATTAAAATTAATAGAATTTATATATTTCAACTATTGTTACATACCTGTTTGCTACAAATCTTGCAGAATATTATTTTTCCATCATAAGTGAATTCTGAATATTCTGTTAGCCATTGCCGGATCAATGTAGATTTTGCACTTATATTTTTCGGCATTATCGCGTTAAACTTCACAGGAAAACGTCCTACCGCTCAAAACTTCTCAACACAAATAAGGTGAGGGAAAGAGCAACTGTTAACGAGCATTCAAATGAACCGTTGTTATTGAGATTCAATTGGACAAAAATACAAAGTTCCACTTATTGTTGCATTTCCTGGTAGTGTTAACACTAGGAGGGCCATTCTTTTAAATATTTTGTAACGGTTTACCCTACTAATTCGCAGTTTTACGACTTTTCATAAATATTTCAAAAACACTCTTTCTCCAAAAATTGTGATTTTATGACACTCTGAAGGGCAGTACAGCTAATCGGTTTCAGACCGAAAACAGTCATTTTTATAGTATAGTATATCTCTGAATCGGTAGCAGCACATGTTGTGATTGTTGCCTGCTTCAAAACTAAGGTTGGTTCTTTGTCGGCATTTATGCCTCCAAACTTGTTAAATTCGGTGAAATCTATTGGGAGTGTCGTGAGGTTCAAAACATTTTGTTTCCTTTATCAATGGTTTCATGGCCGGTGTGAAGCAAACTTTCCACTTTTTAAATGCCTTAAATTTCGCAGTGAATGCATGTATAAATTATAAAAAGTAAGTGTAAAATGCGAAACTTTACAGTGAGTTAGGCATTTTTAGGCGAATATTAACAAATTAGCCTCTAATAACCGTTTTAGGGCATTTTAGGGCACTATAAAACTCTTTGAATACCTTTCAATTTCCATGAAACACAAATATTAATAATTATTTTTACTTTTCCCCTAAAGAAACAAAATAGGCATTTGTCCTAGAATCCGATGTCTGGTGATTAATTAGGAAATTAAGTTGGAAGTTTCAGCTGTCCGGCAACATCACCGCTAACACAGTAATTTTTCTTCAAGTGATACAGATATAAGAGGTCAACGAACTCAGATCTGTCTCTCTACGCGAGCCTCCCTCTCTCGCTACGACGTGACGTTGCAATTCAGTGGCTTGAAATTAGTAATTTTTAAATTAAATTTACATGAAAACCGTCCACGCTAATGAAATATGTTAAAGGGATAATTTTCTGTACTCGCAATAGTTAGCGAATAAGAGCGTGTTTAACCAAACAGTAAAGAAGAGAAAGTTAATTACCAGAATTGCATAAAAATATCTTTTCCAAAGCCTCTTTAGTACTGTACAATGTTACAAAATATCTATAGATGCAGTAACTAATGTTTGTGTCATTATGACAGTTATCTTTAAATAACTTGAAAACGATTAGAGATATCTCAAAACAGATTGCACCATTGTTTTTTTTTTTTTTCAAAAAATTTCACATGATTTTGAGTACCTACATGACCCTCTTTCCATTTAAAATTTCAAAGTTGCATCCAAAATGGCGGCTTGTGAGATAGCTGAGGGCTAGAATCGAATGTGTCACTAGTAGAACATATTTGATGTTACAAGTACTGGTAACGCCTTAATAGTAATCGAAAATCAAGTATATGGAAGATATAAATATGCTTCCAGACTTTTGATTCATCCTGTATTTCTAAATTGAAAACAAATTTATGTTAATAAGGTGCTTTTGATTTTATTTTGTGATACTTCTCGCGACTTTCCTCAGGTCTCTTCACTACACACCAGAGAGTCGCGAAGCCCACTTTAGGAACCACTGTTCTAGAGATATAATAAAATACAGAAAATTAAAATGTATAACGGAACTTTGTGAATGTTGTAATTTATCTTATTGAAGATTCAAAATCCAATATGAAATTTTTGACGTTTGGTTTCTTCGCCAGTACTACTTCGGAGAGTGTTTAAATTCTGGGATTAATGAGAATTGCTTGTCCCTTTGAATAAAAAGCAGTCACGCTTAATTAAGATAATTTAATTTAGCAATATCAGATGGATCATTAAGAGATGTGCTTATTTTGTTTCATGAAAAATAAGTTGTTGTGTGTTTGAAGTCTGTGATTATAATGTTATTCAACATAGTGAATTAAAACGACTCTTGTAAATACAGACTCTTATGAAAAAGGCATAGTTAGTGGTTGTGAGAGCACATTTTGAAAATCTAAAGGTTGCGGTCATTAGAAAAGGATTAGCCACAACTTCTTGCAAATTAATGTAGATTATTTATACTTGCGTCAAATTTTCAAATACAAGACCAAAAAAATAGAGGGAGAAGCATAGACAGACAGACAGACAGATAGGTAGGCAAGCAGAGAGAGAGAGACAGACAGACAGACAGAAATCATTTTGAGTGTTACATATCAACTTATTCGTTCAGAATTTACATAGAAAGGAATTCATTAATTTAACAACAAAATTGTACTTTTATTGTAAAAGAAAGTATCCATCTTGAGATAAATGGATATTTTCGGATATTCATCTTGCAAAAAAAAGAGAAAATTTCCGACAATAGTTCGTTGAAACAAATACTGCATTCCCTGATGAAAATAAGATTAACTGAAATTACACACAATAAAGAGCACGACAATAGAAAACGTAAGAAAAGTGTATAATGCATGACATTAACTTCTTTTAGAAAGTGCATGCACTGTGCACTGGTTATCAGAAAAAAGAAAGAAAAAAAAGAGAAGACTTTAGCCTGTATAATTTAAAATAAATTAAGACTAAATCAATTTACTTTATAATTCAATAGATACTTGCAAATGCTACAGTACATTGATATACCGATACTAATTATATGGGTCCTAATTTTAATGAAGGTCGTCATCTTGGCATTTTACAGACAACGTTAACTTATTTATGAATTACTTGTAGGTTTCCTTCCACCCGAGGCGAAAACTCGGACCGGCTTCTTTCTTTCCCTCGGGTCCCCTGCAGTGGCTGAATGGTCAGACTTTAAGCCTGTCACCCAGGCTGTCCGGGTTCGATTCCCATTCAGACCTGTGACACTTATGGCGACCTTGGTCGCAGTTGAGGTTTTTCTCGGGGTTCTTCCGTTTCTCCATATTAGGCATCTACATCATTCCGTCAACATCTCTCCATTCCATAGCACTCCCCGAACGCCCGCTGACGATACACAGAGGGAATGAGGTGGGAGGTTGCCTTGTAGGAACCTGGGTACGCAGCGATCCTTAGTGTAGTCAGACGATGTGGGTTTGGGAATGCGCCTAGCTTAAGGGTAGTGAGGTCTGTGCGATTAAAAAATGTCAGTACCGTACTGAAGTTTAGTTCAATATTTCTAGGCTTTTAGTGCTCAGAGTGGAATAAAAAATTCCACGTTTATACAATCAATCATTCTGAATTCAGTGGTGTAAAAGACAACTAATTAGTTTCTGCAAGTGCAAAAAAAAGGCCTCAACTGATAATCCGTTTTCCCACTTTGCTAAGCGTACTTCATTCTTCAAATGCACATTACTTGCTACATACCTTGTATTTTTTAAGTTATCTGGTAATGCATATTGTAAATTCTAAAACAAAATTTAGTTAAATATTTCACCCCTAGTGAAACATAAAAAATATTAAACTTTGTTTAACATTTTTTTGCCATTTTTTCAATGCATATATCGTCCTGCAATAACTCCTATGTGCAAAATATAAAATTGTTCAGTAGGAAGGAAAAAAACATTTATTCATCCTATGGCAGCAGTACATAGGAGACTGTGAATTCTTACATTTTCGAAACAAAGAAATATAATTACATATAGGAGATTTTATTACGAGTATTTGCTGTATCACTATTTAAGTTATTTAATAGAGCAAAAAACTGAAAATCAATAAATATGTCACATAGGAGTTATTGCAGGAACAACGACGATATATTTTTCTCGTGATATGTGTATGATATTCTTAAACTCGTATGTCTACTATGTAGAACACAGGCTGCACAAAACTCTGTAAAAATTTCATGTAAATTATTCAGAGAAAAATTCACTTAAGTTTGAAAAATGTCAACTTATGGAAAACTACACTAAAAAAAAAAAGAAAGATGTCTGAATTATATGCGCCGCCAAATTGAAAGAGGCTATTTAAAGGGCTTATCTGCATAAATACCCCCACAGTATTTATATTGTTTTAAAGAGCAAGTTTTGTACTTAAAAAAAAACACAAAATAAAAAATCGAATTTTTGACCCCTGATCACTACCTGGTTCCCTTAAGGGTCAGCCCAATAGATCTAATAAGGCCGCAATGCTGGGTCATAGTGTCCCCCTCCTTAAATTGAATTCAGTTCAATTCCTTCCTTCGAATCTCTCACGACCGCATAGACTATGCTTGCCCACCAACTGAAAGAGAAATAAGAGAAAGAAATGGAATCACACCGAAAGAAAATAAAGGTAACAAAATGTGGGAAATGCGAAAGAAAGACAATGAGAGGAAACGAAAATAAATGAGATTAAAGAGAAATGAATGAAAGAAAAGAAAAAACGTGAAAAGGAAGAAAAATAAACAGAATAGATACAAGTTAAAGAAATAAAAGAGAAGAAAATGAAAAAAATAATGTGAAAGGAAAAAGTAAAGAAGAAATGAGAAGAAAATTAAATTAAAGGAAATGAGAGTAAAGGAAAGAGAATAAAAAGAAAAACGGAGAAAAGAAAATGATGAAAATTATGAAAGAAAGGAAAAAGATGGAAGGTAATCAGATGAAATAGAACATAGAAAAGAAAGAAAAGGACTTATATCAAAAGAAAACAAAGTTAAAGAAATATGAAAGATAAGAGAGAAAAGAAATTAAATTAATGATAAACAAGTAAGAAAAAATCAAATAAGAAACGTGAGGATGAAGGAAAATAAATAGGAGACGAAAGCGAAAGGAACTGAGATGAAAGGTAAATAAATAAGAGAGAATTAAAGAAAAATTAAAGAAATGGAAAGAACTTGAGAAGGAAAAAGACACGAAACATAGGAAATAAGAAAGATAGAAAGAAATCAGATGAAATGAAATAAAGGAAATAAAAAGAAAGGAAAAAATAAATGATACAAAAAGGAAACAAATTAATGATAAGGAAAAGGAAATGAAAGAAAAAGAAATTATGTGGAAATACAAAGTTAATGAAGAAAGAAGAGGAGAAAGAAGACATAAGAAGAAAGAGAACAGTGCAGAAGAAATAAAAGTAAGAAAACAACGATTATAAAAGTAAGAAGATATGAAAAATTATTAATAAAAACCAGTAACTATAGAAAACAATGTCGACTGCAGGTATCCGTCTCGAGTCTCCAGTACGAAGTCATCTCCTCTTAGTAATAAAATTATAAAAGTGTGAAACTTTTTCATGCGCATTTGTCGCTCGGTGTCTTTTAATCTGCGCTGAAAGACGTATTTAAAACGACTTTCCCCGTTTACTGTAGCATAAGCTAATTGCATTTCGGTCATCAGCAGACAGAAGTGGGTCTTGAAACAAGGCCGTGGGTCAAGGATTCGTAACGAAAGCCGTCAGAGATTCCCGGAGCGGAACAAATGACTGAGCAGCAGATGCGACAGTTTTCACACAAGGCGAAGCCCGGTAAGTGATACGACAATTAATAATGCAAGAAATACGCACCGCGAGACACACCACTGATCAGGCGTCGAGAAAGTCTCCATTGCAAGCTCACGTTTGCAACTCATGAATGTAACTCTACAAACAACAATGAAAATGTCACGTTTTAAATATTATATTTCATATTATCTTCGTGAGCTAGCACACTAATGGATGTAACTCATGTACGTAATGAAAAAAAAAATCTTGGCATTCACATGGATAATAATCTCAACTGGGACATGCAAATCACAGAAACCTGCACAAAAGTATATTCTATTATCCATGTGCTAAAAAGGGTAAATGTTCATCTTTCCTCTCGCTTAAAAATGTCCCTTGTGCAGACGCTTGTATTTCCCTATTTTGACTATGCTGACATTTTACTGACTGACCTTTCTAGCGACAACAAAACGAAACTTCAACATGCTCATAATTTGTGTGTACATTTTGTAAGCATTGTTCGTAAATATGATCATATTACTCCATCCCTGGAAACAATAGGTTGGCTTAAACTAGATAAGAAAAGAAATTTACATTCACTTCTCCTTCTCTTCGACATCTTGAACTCTTCTATTCCTTCATACCTGTCGTCTCGCTTCACTTACCTTTCTTCCCACCACAATCTGAACACACGCTCTCGCCATGAAACAATACTAACAATACCATCCCATCGCACCTCCTCATACTCATCCTCTTTCACAATAGCCCTGCCAAGACTCTGGAATTCGCTACCTGCTAGCAACAGGGACTGTCGAAATAAAATTGAATTCAAACGCAAACTTACTAGGCACTTGGTCATAATTGAGACTCGTTCAGACATGGTTTCTTGTAAATAGTTCTCTTAATCTATCATAATATATCTCAATATATGGTAATTTCATCACTATAGAATTTTGTTATTCTAGGTTTAATTTGTAATTCAGTAAATACAAAAATATTCTTTGTTCTTAACTTCTATGATAAATTGTCTAGCTTTCATTAATCAGGTAATCTTGTCGTACTTTAATTTTTATTGTAATTGTAATTTTAAATTTAATATTAATTGTAATTTTATTCTTCATATTATAGTTATACTCTGGTAGAGGGGCAGAGAAGGCCTGATGGCTTTATCTCTACCAGATTAAATAAATAAATACTAATACTAATAATGATTTGGCGATTATCACTGGTAGTTTGTATAAAGAAATTGTCTCGAAAATGGCATATAAAACTTTCCTATATACCTGAGTATATGGCATAGGAATTTAACATCACCGTAAGGAACCTATGTTTTGTGTCAATGCAAAAGTTCGTAGCGGTTTTTCGCTGTGTCAAAAGCTTTTATTTGAGATGAATAGAAACAGAAATTAATCAGTAACATACCCTATTCTCCTACATGATCTATGACTTTTGCCGACTCGGGGGTAGTTTTTTGATTCCGCGTCTAAAGAAATCTGCTCGTTTGGAGTTAAAGAAGTCGTCAAGTCAAGTTTGTAAAACATCTTCGTTATCAAATGAGTTCCCTTGAAGATTGCTGGATAGAAAACGGAAAAAGTTTAAATCTGACGGCGCAAGATCGGGAGAATATGGGAGATGTGGAATCACCTCCCAATCAAGCTCCTGGTAACTGCTTTCGTCATGTTAGCGGCGTGCGGGAATGCATTATCGTCTTGCAGCAGCACTTGGTGCAGTCTTCCCGTTTTTTTTTTCAGTTGCGGCATATTTCTCACGTTGCATTCTCTTTATATTGTCCTTCCTCCTTCTTCGTTTTCATTTACTACGTTTATAATAATTTATATGTTTAATTAATTTCGTTTTTAAATTATGATATGTTTTGAGATTATGACTTACAACATCAGTGTGTCACAAATATGAAATACTAGTATTATTAATGGAGAACAATTGGAAGTCGACTACAAATGAAGACAGTGCCAGCCACAAACAACATCCCAAGTTGACTCAGTGATAGTGCATTCAATATAATAAAAGTGTTAGTGAAATCAAATTAATCAAAGTGACAGCAAAATCAACCCCAACCAGACAAAGAAACACTAGACACAACCTAACGCGGAGTAGCTCACCGCGTTAGTGAACCAGAGCTACCCTCTAGCAGGAGGCCTTTGCCCTTCAAGGGACACATTAGGCTATTGTTAGTATTATTATTATTATTATTATTATTATAGTATTATTAGTATTCCATCTTTATTCCCTGATTTTCTGTTTCATTACTAGTGTTACCACCTGTAGGAGGAGAGAAAACCTCACCTTCCAACAAATTTAGAAAACAGTGGAATGAAAAGGCAATGTAAGAGGCCATAAAACAAGTTAGAGAAAAGACGTGACAGACAGATTCATCTGGATTTAGTATTACTGTTGAGAAAACGCCTTTCAATGAAGATGCTGACTGCTTGTTCTGTGCTTTCCTTAGTAGGTGCCATTTTGACTTCGTAATTTTGTTAGTGTTGTAACTTGTTAATAGTATTCTATAATTGTACCTCCATTGTTATGAAGGAAATATGTTAGATTTTGAGGAAATTATTTTGTTCAAACACGTTATAACATCTTACGAACTTCTAAGTCTGGTGTACCATTCACAGGGACATTCAGCAATAAACAAGACGATAATCCACGTTCGGTATTGAAAACATCTAAGCTCCAAAACAAAAAAACAAAATGTTATTCCATATTTGTACATATTCCTCTACTGTAGGTTGTAGGCGTTTCTGGACATTTCTTCAGACTTAATTATATATTCTTCGTGATGTCATAGAGAAAGTAAGACGATACGAGAAGAAATAGGAAATTTTTCATAGAACATGAGCAGTTGGTTCATATAAATATGCAGACTTCCGCACTATGTGCAAGCATGTTAAAGTCTGGCCCTACCTGATCTTTACTCATCTGCTTGTGATTTCACTTTCTGGGGTCCACTTCATCTCTGGGAATATTGCAAATGTTGTGTTTCGCAGTACGGGACAAGTGAAACCAGCGTGGATGGGAGATTTCAAGCATTAAACTGTAGGGTACAACGTGCAATTGAGTTTCACAACCGGATGGGCTTCACTGAGTCGCAACACCCAACCCAGGACGTCTCAAGACGATACTGTCAAGCTTCGAGAGACGTATGTAAGAATACACAGATTGCACCAATGCGTACCTGCAAAAAAAAAAAAAATGAAGGAAGGACATTGGGGTTCCAGATTTCATAAACAAAAAGCAAAACGCTTTCAATATTACTACCTCCACAATGTTCATAAGCCTACTCAACAAGTATTCTGCCTCTCATGAGCGTTGTAAACTTGACTTGTGTTTCTTCAGATCCATGAATGTGCTGTAAGTTTTGTAGTTGTTCAACACAAATTCATAGAAATATTTTTATTTAAACTCGCTGAAATTGCATTTCATTTCATTTAATGTTCTGTCCAAGACCAGGTCTTTCACTGCAAACCCAGATTTCTCCAATTTTTCCTATTTTCTACCTTCCTCTTCGTTTCCTCATATGATCCATATATCTTAATATCGTCTATCATCTGATATCTTCTTCTGCCTCGAACTCTTCCCCTGTTCACCATTCCTTCCAGTGCATCCTTCAGTAGGCAGTTTCTTCTTAGCCAGTAGCCCAACCAATTTATTTTCCTCTTCCTGATCACTTTCAGCATCATTCTTTCTTCACCCACTCTTTCCAACACAGCTTCATTTCTTATTCTGTCTGTCCACTTCACGCGTTCCATTCTTCTCCATATCCACATTTCAAATGCTTCTATTCGTTTCTCTTCACTTCATCTGCCACCATACAATGCCACACTCCATACAAAGCACTTCACTAGTCTCTTCCTTAGTTCTTTTTCTAGAGGTTCGCAGAAAATGATCCTTTTTCTATTGAAAGCTTCCTTGGCCAATTCTATTCTCCTTTTGACTTCCTGGCATTAGCTCATGTTACTGCTTATAGTACACCACAAGTATTTGAAGCTGTCCACTTGTTCTACTGCTTCATTTAGAATTCGCAAGTTTATCTTCTTTATTTTTCTTTCTGTGACCATGCTCTCCGTCTTATTTGCATTTATCTTCATCCCATACTGCTCACAGCTGTCATTTAGCTCCAGTAGCATATCCCTTAGTATCATTTCCTCTACTGCTAATAACGACATATCATCAGCAATCTTATGCATTTTATTCTTCTTCCTCCTATTACACTAGTCAACAATTTTAACTTTTTGTCTGTCACAGAAATGAAATCAGCTGATTTTTACTAAATCGATCCTGCTGATTACGAAAATCGCAGTGAAAAATCTGTAACACGTAACATTTTTGTGTCACAGAAGGGGAAGTATTTTGATTTAAAAAAACGTTTTCGTGCATTTGAAAATACGTAATTACAACAGTGATAATAAACAAATTCCTAAGATACAAAATTTATATACAAAATACACTGACGTTTCACAGAAAAATAATAACGCTGCATAAATAACAATTACAATACGAAAAAGTAGCATTATATTCCTTTTTTCTCTTCAAAATAAGCTTTTACTTTATTAATTTAAAACTGGACCAAATGAACTATAATTTTTTTAAGATTTATAAATTAAATTGATTAAAATATCAAATCAAATAACTTAAGAGCCCTACACTGAAGTAAACAACCATATACAGACTTCAAGCTAGATTTTTTTTTAAATATATTTAGTTATTTAGAGTTATTTTTTCCTCTTGTAGTTTGAGTCACCTTCTCTGAACAAAAACCAACAGTAGTCCCCCATCGTACTAGAATCCCACCTTCCTTGATGTCGTTGTTCCATCCTGTGTATATCTTGATGGAATCTTTCCCCTTGTTCATCGCTTACAGCTCCTAAGGACTTTGGGAAAAAGTCGAGATGGGAATGTAGGAAATGAAATGTATTTTCAAAGACATTTGACAACGAAGCTTCTGGTAACTATGCAGGAGTTCTTGCACAAGCTGTTGGTAATTGTCAACTTTATTATTACCTAGAAGCCCACTAAAACACTTCAAAAGGCATTCCAAGCTTCTAGTTCCTCAACACTTAATTTTTTTCGAAGCTCTTATCTTCCAAAAGTTTCCTAATTTGAGGGCCAACAAAATTCCCTCTTTCACTTTAGCTTCACAGAGTTTCGGAAACATATTCCCTACATATGCAAAACATTCTCTATTTTTATCCATAGCTTTAACGAAATTCTTCATTAAACCAAGCTTGATATGTAAAGGAGGAAGCAGTACTTTTTCCGGTTTTACTAAAGCGACATACTTGATATTATGTTCTCTTGGGACATAGCTTTCTCTGGAAGGCCAGTCTTTCACTATATAGTGTTTTTCAGTCGCTCTACTCTCCCATAAACAGAGAAAGCAACAGTATTTTGTGAATCCACCCTGAAGTCCGAGCAATAAGGCGACAATTTTCAAATCTCAGTAGAGTTTCCAGCAGTATGTTTTATATTGGATTGCATCTAGTAACACTGACAAATTTGTGTAAGTTTCCTTCATATCCACTGAATACGCCACTGGAATTGATGGTTTAGTGTTTCCATTGTGCATTAACACTGCTTTTAAACTTATTTTGGAAGAATCTATGAATAACCTCCATTCCTCTGGGATGTGTTGAAATCCTAGTTCTTCCATTAAGCAGTCAATATTTACATACGCGCACATAGAATTTTCATTATAAAATACTTCGAAAATCGTTCATGTACCTTCCTGTACAATGAAATTCTAGTATCTGGTGCTAGCAGGTTCCATTGTTACAGTCTAGACCCTAAAATCTCAGCTTGTTGTTTAGTAAGATTAAGATCTCTTATTAAGTCGTTCAGTTCACATTGTTGGATTAAATGGTGTTCTTTATGATGTTCTGAACTATAGGAAGGATCATATCCTGTTGATGGTTGAGCTAAGTCATCTGTTTGTTCTATTAGAAGAACCTATTCCTCCAATTGCGAAGGTGGATTAGGAATAGGGTGTTTTGGTCCATGTGGTACAGGTCTTATTGCTGATTGAACATTAGGATATTCAATTTTAGATCTTGTTTTCTTTGAAAATCCCGTAATCTTTGTTAAACAGAAATAACGGTCTTCTGGATGGCTTGTCGGTTCACGCCAGATCATTGGAACTGCAAACGGCATACTTCGATTCTTCTCTCCATTCATTCATTTTATCAGTTTTGAGTAACATGTTGTGCAGCACACATGGGGAGCCCATGATTTGTCCTCATCACACACATTACATTCAAAATAGCAATAATATGCATGTTTCAACTTATCTGATAAAGGCCGATGCTGCGATTTTGCCGTAAATTCTCCACATAGTAACAAAAGCTGTCCGGCGAAGTTACACACGCACGACGAGATTTTTTCATTCTCAGAAAGCGTAAATGAACGCGAATATGAACACTTAAAACCAGCGATACAACTTGTCACAAGCTCAAACAATTTACAACTAATCCTAAAATGCAATCTATTTCTACTCTACCACCCTCTCAGTGCTTTCTCTTGGTCTAGCGCCATAAAGCAATAACGTTATATAGATATATATCGCCCATTACGCACCTTATTAATGCAGACTCACACATTTGAAAGAACCTATTCCTTAAAATACACTTTTAGTATTTTCTAAGCAACAATAAGTTATAAAACGTATGAATATACTGTGTAAGCGTTTAAATAAAGTCAATAGTTCGATACCCGAGTTCTTTAGTAAATTCATTCCTCTATTTTTTTTTAAATGGTGCGTGATGGAAAATTTTCAAGTTTAGATCCACTATCAGCACACAAAAATTGATCTAAAATGACCATTTTCACCCTTGTGACAAAAACCTTGTTGACTAGTGTTATCATTCTTCCATGTTCTGAAAACAGTTCTTGACTAAATCCTCCAAGTAGATGTTGAACAGTGTAGGTGATAAATGACATCCTTGATGTACTCTTCTTTCGATTTCACTGACATTTCTTCTCCTATTCTGGCTTTGACTCGTTGTTTCATATAAAGATTACTGAACAGTCTTCTTTTCTCTTTTCAATCCACACCAATTTTCTTTAGGATCCATATAAGTTTATGAAATTGTATGTAACTTTAATAATATTTTTCAGCGTATCCTACGTAAACGATTTCGCTCTTTTGCCCAAACGGCAGTCACTAGAAAGAATACTTTTATTTCATTGCCATCTATACACTTTCTTATGAAATACAAATTAGTTATTTAGTTAACAGCAATTTTGATTCTTTCCGTCGTAAAAAAAATATATAGATCTATATAATTTCTACTACTATGGTCGATTAAAAAGTTTTACGATCAAACCACAAAATATTTTATAAACATTATTTTCAACATTACACTCAAAAGGAAACAAACATCAATAAACATTTTCGATTCGGCGCTATCAAGCTTGCAGAAAAAAATAACATACGTAAATAATGAACTATAAAAACCCAAGAAAATATAATCTATTTACTCGCGTACAAACAAACGCCTTGAAAACTTAGGAGCCTGTTGTATAAATGCTGCATTCATGCTTTAGTAGGTGGTAGAAAAGAAATCCTGCTTTGGATGAAGGCAATCTAACAGAAGATTCAGTGAGGATTTTAATCGTGGGCATAGTGACAGGAGCTTCAAATTCTGAAGATGGAAGTTAGAATGAATGTGATGAATAGACAAAAATATGACTTTTTTAAATTTTCACTTGTAAAATAGGCCTTCTATGTATATTTGGCATGGGTGCGTGTTATAATAGCGAGACATTGTTTTTTTTATTTTGGCGTTCTCAAAATTGGGGTGCATGTTATATTCGATGACGTGCTATAATGGAGTAAGTATGGTATTATAATTTCATTGCCACCGATATATATATATATATATATATATATATATATATATATATATATATATATATGCTTGTTATGAAATTCGAATTCATTATGTCACATGATAACACTTTAGTGGGTTTTTTTGTAGGCCTTATTCACCTTCTTGGTTCCCCATGGTGGATCAGTGGTAGAGTCAGCACTTGCTGACCAGGCGGCTCGTATTCGATTCCCGGTGTGACAAATGAAGAAATGTATCTTCATACTATGGTGGCTGTGTGCTGTACTAATCCCACAGTCAGGGAGACCCGCATTATGTGGCTGTTTAATATTGATCCAAATTCTCACATCTACACTAATTATATATATGAGTGATATAAAACCAATTAAGATATAACGAATAAGCTTCTGCATATAATTTCTACGATCGATTGAAAAAGTAGGTTTACAGACAGAACAAAAAAGGTTTTATCAGTGCCACTTTCAACCCAGACACAAAATAAAGAAAATAAAAAAATTGATTCGGTGTCAGAGAACCTGCACAAGAAACCACAGATATACATGAGTACTTACAGAACGCAAGAAAAAATTAACAGGATATTAAGGAAATCCCAGTAATAGCGCGAAACATCTATACTTGAATTAAAGTAATAAAATAAAATCTTCACTTTCTTTAACACTGTAGTGTATTTTATTTGATATTTATGTTTATACATAACCAATATGCGCATTATTTCCATTGTTGTTGTTCAGCCAACTGCCCGAAGACGGGTTTGAACCGCATATGTGACACCAATAAGCCATTACTCATGAGGCAATTAAGCCGCGAAATAATGGGTAGGGGGTAAGTTCCTTTCTTCTTTGTATACATCGCTGAATAGTAATATATTATACTAATCAGACTTTAGACGTATAAAAGCTATTGTTCTTCCTTTGACACATATTGTCAAGTGAGATATATTGCATTAATAGGTGAAAAACCTGGAGACACATTTAACAGAAAATGGAGCGAGATGGGCCGCGTGGAAAACCACGATGTTCGAAGGTCATCTTACACTTCTGTTTCCATGATACCGAGAGTGAAGTTAGAGTAAACCTTTCATGTCAAAACGTTGCAGTTTTTCACTCTTGTACCTCAAACATAGACATTCTTTCATTGCCACTCCTACACTTGCGTGTTACAAAATGAGAATTAATCATTTGACTTGACAGTCAGCGCTTAGTGTATTATGTAGTAATAAACTTCTGTGTAACATTTTTACCACTATGATCGATTGAAAAATGTAGGTTGGCAAACAGAACAAAAAAAAAAATGAACAACATCGTTTTCAAAACAAGAAACAAAATGAAATAAACATTTTCGATTCCGAGTCAACAAAGTTGCACAAAAATGCACAGATAGGTTTATAAATAAATAATTAACCACAAACAAACGTACAGATCAATACTTCACAGCGTAACTCAATGTTGTTAACAATGCTCACGTTTAAATATTGAAGACGTACATTTTCATGTTCGAAACTACCAGCCATATTATAGAATGTAGAAGTTATTACAAACAGCCATAAAACAACACAGAACGTATTGAAGTCACTGTTTTTATTAAAGTTTGTCGGAAATAAGAATTAAGATACTCGTATGATGCCAGATTGTGTGCAGTATATTTTAAAATATAGTTTGTAATTCCTACAAACATTTAATCAAATATAATATACCCAATACTGTTCGCTTTAATTAGCAGTTTTGCCATATTTCTACTGAACTGGATCATCTCGCTTATATCATTTCAAAATTCTACAAATTCGTATCATTATAAACCGAATTATAAAACAAGACAAACTACTTGTGATATCTTATGTTTAATTTTATATGTTATAAAGTTTGCTTCAAAATAAATTAAATTAAAAATCTGGCCTAAATGTCAATAGAATTGAATTTTTCCGAGGAAAGCACTATGACCAAGTATTGTGACCTAGAAAATCTATTGCGCTAACCCTCAGCTAGGCAACCCTATTCGTTCCTAGACCAGCTCCCTTCGTGCATCGTCAGTTAAGAAAGCAAACTCTTTCTTCACTTCATCCTAAGTTATTTTCCTTTTTTTTTTTTTTTGCTACCAATATCCAATATTACTTGGACGGACTTAAGCAATAAGAGACCAACCGACAAAAACGTGTTTTCGAGATATTCGTCATTGAAGGAAATTTGGTTATTTATTAAATATTTTATGCGAGAATTATTGTAACATTCATACTGTTACAAGTAATAAAAAAAGACTCACCGATTTTTTAAATAACAAACCAGCAGTTGACTTAATATTGCAAAGTAAAATAATTTAACTAATTTTATTCAGTAAACGAATTTTTGCTTATAAATGGCAGGAGAGTGCAGATATCGCATTCTTGATTTTTTTAGTTAAATTATCCAGCCAACAACAGATTTGTGCAAATATCTCAATTTTTTCAAATTGTCGCATAGTCTATTGTTGCATATCTCCGTCCACTTGTCGTTTTTGTGGGTGTACACCAGGGGTGTGAAACTAAGAGAGGAGTTTCCGGTAGCAAGACACAGCAGGCCGTTGTTTTGTTGTCCGATTACCAAAAGCTCTAAACGTTTCAATGGAATTTTCTGATTGGATGCTAGTGGGAAATACCGTTGTATACAAGATATATCTCGTATACAATACTAAGCCGCACAGAACAACAAAATAGCCGCCATATTTCTTTTGAGACAAGAGTCTTATGACTATTTTATGAGTCGTTTGTATGTTTATGTGATTTAATTAAGAAAATAAGTGAAAATTTCATTAGAACAACTAATATTTTATTTATACTTGTTCTATTGAAATGTTTACTTATTATCTTAATTAAATAACATAAACACACAAAAATAATAACATTCATCTTTAACAATCTTTATAATTTGATTAACAAAATCACCAATTTATCGCTCAAATGCTCAAATGTTAAGCTTCACAGCCAGACCATCAGGAGCGCACCAATTGTTCTCTGATTCCTTGTCGGTAACATGCGCCGTGCACTTCTATTATTTTGTTGTTCTGTGGTGTGCACTATAAGGCCTGTAAATATAAATTGGAATGTTCAAGATAAATTGTTTAAATTTAAATTTCATTCCATCACATGTAGCGCTCAGTTGTGTTAGGTATTCTATTCTAATAATACAAGCTGTTTGTTTTGTATGAATTACTTTTTAGTGTACTATATTACGAAGCGGTGATCGCACCTTAGATTTTTAATTTTGATCTGTCTCCTCCCCCCACAAAAAAAAAAAAAATTATAAGATGCATTGTCATCATCTGTAGCAGTTAAATGTACCCTTCAATGAGAAGGTGGGAAAGAGTTTTTATTGCGATCGGCATGTAGAATGACGTAATGCTGCTTCGTGTTCAGGTCGCTGTATATCTCACCTGCCCTCTTTTCATCCCGGGTCACATCAAACATTTAATGCGATTTTGATACACACGCAGAGGCGTTACCCTGTCTTGCCGGGTCGCTGCTTTCATTCAAACTCTCATTTACCAAACTGCGCAGTTTCACGCCTGAACTTACTTATGTAAGCTGTGCGAAGCTTTAATTGGCAGGTAATGTATAAATTATTCGAAAAAATGATAGAAGTGCATCTATAGATATATAATTATCAAGCTTTGAAGGTGTGTAGTTCAGGTTATGATACCGTTAATAGCCTAGTTAGCTGTGGTGAATTCTACACAATTTTGGAATAAACGCTATTAACACTTCATAGTGTCTATAAATTTCACATTTAGCATTTTGTAGAATTCTTAGCGGAAACTTGCTTAAAGATGAAAACCGTGTTTTACTGAAAGCATAAGTCACAAATATATAATAACAATTAATTAAATATAGCTACAGGCGCTATTAATAAATTTACCTCATGTAAAATGATACCCAGACCTTAATGCGCCATTAGGAAAGTCCAGAATAACAGAGAGGGTTTGGAATTGAACGGGTTACATCAGCTGCTTGTCTGTGTGGATGACGTGAATATGTTAGGAAAAAATCCACAAATTATAATTAGTGAAAATACGTAAATTTTATTTGAAGCAAGTAAAGACAAAGTATATGATTATGTCTCGTGACCAAAACATTGTACGAAATGGAACTATAAAATTGGAAATTTATCCCTTAAAAAGGTGGAAAAATTCAAATATCTTGGAGCAACAGTAACAAATATAAATGACACTCGGGAATAAATTAAACGTAGAATAAATATGGGAAATGGCTCTTATTATTCGGTTGAGAAACTTTTGTCATTCAGTCTGCTCTCAAAAAAAAGCTCAAAGTTAGAATTTATAAAATAGTTATATTACCGGTCGTTCTGTATAGCTGTGAAACTTGGACTCTCACTTTGAGAGAGGAACAGAGGTTAAGGGTTTTTGGGAATAAGGTGCTTAGGAAAATATTTTGGGCTAACAGGGATGAAGTTACAGGAGAATGGAGAAAATTACACAACGCAGAACTGCACGCCTTGTATTTTTCACCTGACATAATTAGGAACATTAAATCCAGACGTTTGAGATGGGCAGGGCATGTAGCACATATGGGCGAATCCAGAAATGGATATAGAGTGTTAGTTGGGAGACCGGAAGGAAAAAGACTTTTGGGGAGGCCGAGACGCAGATGGGAGGATAATATTAAAATGGATTTGAGGGAGGTGGGCTATGATGATACAGACTGGATTAATCTTGCACAGGATAGGGACCGATGGCGGCCTTATGTGAGGGCGGCAATGAACCTCCGGGTTCTCTAAAAGCCGTAAATAGTAAGTAAGCTTTATTATTATTATTATTATTATTATTATTATTATTATTATTATTATTATTATCATCATCATCATCATCATTATTTTCCATCCATTTATTAGGTCATTCCCTTTCTGGACGTACAGTATATGCAATTATATTTCAGTTACATAATGCTCTGTACAAAGTGCTCTTTTCTATCTGCAGAGATCACTTGGTTGTCCGCAAATAATATTGTATTAGCAAAATCCCTTCTTTTCGATTTTCTCCCTTCAAAATTTAGCGGAATGATGTTTCTCAGAATGAGGCTAGTTGCAATAGACTTGGAGTTCACATAGATTGCTCCTACAAACACCATATCTTTCATATGAACGCGAGAATGCTCTTTTACTATATTATCTATATGTCCTTACAATTATATTCTTCGATTCTATTGATTTCTATCACAATCTGACCTTAGCGTCAATGTCAATGGGTCTGGACAACGAAAATTAGGTGGTAGTTTGAGGGTATGGTATATGTCTACAGTAAAGACTTCGTGTATCTCAGTCCGTTAAAATATCCGTCAAGACCCTTTAAAACAAAAACCTAGACGGTGGATATGGCTTTGTGACGATAAAAATGTTGAGAAAATTCATTTTATATAGGCCAGACTACTATTAAATCTACTTTCAACCCATACAGACAATCAGTCCGCAAAAGAGGAGATAGATGGACAGAGATAAAATTTTGCAGATGCCTAAATTTTTCCTGGAACCCCCTAACTGACGGGCAGAATTTATGTTTTTATTTAATTTTTTTACATTTTGTATCATTTTATATAAATTCAAAAGGTCACACGTCCTGAATCTGGGACATTCATGGACCGCATACTGAATATGTTTAAAATAGCAGGTCTGTAGAGGTGCAAATGTGTTTAAAAAGTTGAGTTATCATTTTCAGGTATGTAGATGCGAATTCTGTAAAGCCGTATGAGGGACACATGCTCGCTCAGCGTTACATGACCGACATAGCCACTCTACAAATTCACAGCGCGTCTACCACGGTCTTCGGAAGTGTACGCCCGGCTTCCATAGAGCTCACAAGTCGCCTCCCGCTCTGTTCTTCAGTGTCAGTGACAGTGTTGGTGTTAGTGCTAGTGACTTCTGTGAACCATGGGCGTCACATAACAGCCATACTTTCTTACAGGCGTCTTGTGTGAACCAGTTTCGTCTTATGAAATGTAACTCAGTTTACAGTGCAGTTCACATTTGTATAATTAAAGCTGTAAAAGCAAATTGAAATTAATTCGTGTGATTAATTTATACTAGCGTGTGTATATTTCGCTTTTAATAATACTAAGGTTTTCACAGAGTAGAAAACCACGAAAACCTATTAGGATATTCTTTACTTAAGTCTGAAACCGAACTCGAGATTTTCAGCAATTTTTTATTTTCTAGTGAAACTTCCTCTATTGATGATGGGTTTATATACTTTCTTCCATTGGAAACCTATAGGAGAAGTAGTGTTGACATCATTATGACATTATGATATTTCGTCAGTATACCATCTGTCAGAAAATCTGTAAGTCAAATGCACGCAAACACATTTTGCTATTGCATTACATGGACTAATTTACTAATCCTACCGGCGATATGAAGATTTCAGTAAAAGCAATGCTGTTGTTATTCATTGCTACTAGGATGATGAAAATTGTTCAACTCCAGGAGTACTGGCACCCTAGATATTGGGTACCAGAGTCAAAATTTACGTTTTCACCACCTTTGTTATATCCCAGTAACAATGTTCGTTCTTGGACGTACAATCAAAATAATAGGTTTAACACTGCCACGCCGGTAGGAGACATCGACGCTGGTGAAAGAAGAAATAATTCTGAAGCGGGGTTACAGAAACATTTCGAGAGCAAGAGTGAATACACATTGCTGAATGAGCAAGGAAAGAATAATCTAACTGACGGACGTGCTTCGTTAGAAAATGTTTCAGACAGTTTCACAAGAGATTATGGATCAGACGAGGATAGACTGTCATATCAACAAACGCCAAAACACGGTGCAAGTTCCTCTGAAAGCATAAACACTCATCGCGGTGACTCTGTTATGAATATGAATCATGGTAATCCCGAAAAACAAAACACATACAATTTAGGTCTAAATTTTAAGAAAAGTAAAAATGATTCACTTATATCACAGCGTGGTGCAAATTATTCAAAGGACATGAACAATCAACAAAACGATTCTGATTTTAATACGAGATATGGTGTTCCTGAAAATAAAAATGTCTACGATTTATATTTTAGGAAAAACAATGATGACTCGCTAATAGCAAGGTACGGTGCAAGTTATTCAGAGTATGGCCTTTCAAATATAGACAGGAGACCCAAGGACACAGAAAATCATAATATGTATAATTTAGCTTCTGGAGAAAGTGCTAACTCACAAGCATCAGAACATGGTACAAATTATCCACATACTACAGCCAACCGTCGACGTGATTCTGTATTTGGTATTTCAGGTATTAATTTCGGATATACAACGCGTGATAATCAGAATAAGTACGACTTAAAACATGTTTATGATCGTTGGAGTAATAATGGTTCACGTCAATCAAGATACGGTGCACATGAATTCAAGAGCGTGACTAACCACAGAAGTGATTCTGTGTCAGGAGTTTCAAGTGCAGATGTAGCCATTCAAAGAGGATATAATGCAAGTAATATGTATGATGATACCAGAAGGCGAGACAATAAAAATAGCACATGGAGAAACGGGTCGGAATACGATGGAATTAACCCTCCTGAGTTACATAACATAATGCACCGGAGAAAATATTTCAGTTCAGACATCATTGACCACAAAAATTATTCCGACAGAGTGGAGTTCCATAGAAGAAACCCTAGTTTACATGGGATCCAATATGAAAACGATGGCTCTAAGATAACAGAACTATATGAGAAATCGAGTGAAAATGCAGAGAACCAACACCCGAAAGGAAACAAACTAATTGACTTCAGAAATCATGGTACAAACGCAGACTTGCATACATTCGATGACTTTGGGAGACAACAAGCTGCTAGTGGATCTGTCACGTTTATGGGTAACACAGCCCTCGTAAATACACAGGGATTTAAAAGAGAACTCAGGTATGACTTCCCTAGAAACTCGTATAGGAATTTCGCACGGGTTTATGATATTGGTATAAGAGAAACTGGCCACAATAATACAAATGGTATTGAAAATAAATATAACTATAACTCCAGGCAACGTTTCAGGGACGTAACTATACCAAATGGCTCTGACTTGAGGATAAATGAGAATGAAAGAGAAGACATTAAAGCATATAAACAGCAATCTAACTATCGCAATAATGATTCTGTTATGTTGAAAGACGAAATATGGCTCAGTGACGATGATATTGCGGAATTACAACGTGCTATGCGAAGTAAAATAGAAGCAGAAAGTGTGCAGGGGGGATACGATGCAGGACACCATTTTGATGTGAATTGGTACAATAAATACGCGCCTGTGAAGTTAATAAATGAACCAGAACTGGTGAGTGAAGAACATACGTCACACAATCACCATTACGATACATGGCAGACAGAACTGACACAACAGGAAGAAGCAATTCATCCAAGTGGTACGATTTGGCACAGTGACTATGTGCCTAGCACACCGCATCATCCTGTCAGAGTGTATGATGAGGATTCCGCCGGGGATGGCGAGCCTGTGAGAAGTGAGTGGCAAGTCTCGACGGACGGCGAGCACGTGTATTATGGCAATCATCCACTGAGGACCGGGACGAGGGTGGCCACTAGTCCTCCAACAGCCATTGTCAACTATACACTGCCCAACGGTACGCGAGTTGTGCGCTTGCACAGGATTGTGCGATATAAAAAGCCTCCAGACCAGTCCAGGACATTTGGGGACTTTGCCAGGAGTCTCGTGCAGAAGAAACTCGCCAAATGTGAGTTACAACTTTTTACTTTATACTGTAAGGGCGGAGCTTAACTTTTTTATCCTTATTATTGCATATGCTAGTTTATTATAGTGATTTTTTAGTTGTCAGGTTGAATTTTCGAGTTTTGGTACTGACAAATACTGCAACTAGCAATTACTTTCAAACTGTAATGTTGAAAGCATCGTTTGCCTTTTAAGAAGCTGCTAACATTCATGAAACGAAAGTTTTTTTTTAAATTTGAGCGTAATTAATAATTAATAATATTAATAGACAATATAGCAATCATTATTAAATGAACAACATACATTTTAAAGTGTTATCAGGTTTTTGGAGTTCGTACTAATCATTTCACGCGATCAAACAAAATACATTTTTAGGTTAGGTCCTATGAATCGAAAACTGTGTAGTCAAACCAATAATTCCATGTTTCTAGACAATATACATTTTAATATTAGATAAGTCAGTCGTTTTTAAGTAGGTTATTTTACGACGCTGTATCAACATCTCAGGTTATATAGCGCCTGAATGAGATGAAGATGATAATGTCGGTGAAATGAATCCGGGGTCCAGCACCGATAGTTACCCAGCATTTGCTCATATTGGGTTGAGGGAAAACCTCGGAAAAACCTCAACCAGGTAACTTGTCCCGACCGGGATTCGAACCCGGGCCACCTGGTTTCGCGGCCAGACACGCTAACCGTTATTAAGTCAGTCAATTAATCAATGAATAGTAAATAAATAGTATTATTGTTTTAGTACATAGCATTGCGACTTTAACTGGTGTGGTGATAGCAAGATTGAAATGACTGCCATATTAGCTTCTTAGGAAATAATCTTACGTGAACTTCACTACAGGCTGTTTTATATTTAAGTTATAATTTGAATCGTCTTACGCATGATTTATAATTTCATATGAGGGGATTCCAACAAAAGCACGATATGATAGTCTATACCAGTGTTTGTCAACCTTTCTGTAAACATAGCCCCTTACGCTTCCAATATTTTTAGTATTCCAATAGTAAACATCATAAATAACAAGCTAATTTTAATTTTCCAGTTATTATGAAAGTTACTATTATAGAATCATTAACACAATCGTATTATTTTTGTAGTAATGCAGGGATTAACGCAATGAATACCAACATATAAAAAATGAAAATAAGTAATTGATTTTATTTATTAAAAATACAAGAAAAGTGGTTTAGTATTTACTACTTTTTAATTTACATAAACTGAAGTTCAGAGCCTTGCTGAAACACTGTATTGTGTTAAACATTAATTAGGGCTTAAAGAAAATGTAAGGTTGGTTAAAAAATGTTTACATAGTGAGAAACCTGAGCCTGTTTTCATTAATTAATCTGATTCATTCTTGGTTTAACTTTATCTGTAACTAAAATTACTAGTAAGTCTTTTCCGAGCTTAAACAGTTTCGTACCATATTTTTCTTTTCAGTCAGATGTTAAAAACTGAAAGAACTCAAATGAGTTTAGGTAAAGGAAAGAACTTGCGCCAAAGCTACGCATAAAGTCTTATTCCCTAATGGATATACGATATTAGCAATATCATGAACAAAATATTGTTCTCCTTCAGTCCTCTCAAAGTACTTCCAGGGGTACGCGTATCACTGGTTGAAAAACAATGGTACGTACCCTCACAAAATCAATATAAATCTTAGTGCGTCAGGAAATCAGTCGTAAAATCTGTGAGATAATTTGTGTAAACAGATTACTCAGTACTTATTGTATTAAACATTAGAAGATAGTTACAATAAACATATAAAATTTGTGAGTAGTGTGATCTACAGGATGGAAGGAAAATAATTATGCAGATATTAAAAGCTTATTCCTTGTATTACCTCTGATTGAGGTTCTGGCTGATATGTACACCTATTATCTGGCAGTACATATCACTTGACGATATGTGTCAGAGGAAGAAAAATTTTTTGTAGGCATCTGAAGTCTGATTAGTGGAATATGTAGCTAATCGGCGATGTATGCGTTGGAGGAGGAAAGGAACTGGCCACCCTACCCCATTATCTCCTGACCTAGTTGTCTCATGAGTAATGCCTTGTTGGTGTTACTTGTGAGGTTCAGACTTGTCTTCGGACAGTTGACTAAACAAAAATTCCTTGTATAGTCTACAACAAAAAAATTGTAATACCATATTAGTCCCAAATGAATACTTTTCTCAGAAAAATTAATTTTCCCTTAAATATTAACATTGTTTTACTCGGTAAGTACTATCCGTACAGTTCTGATTTTTACTGTTATTAGAGAAACTGAGTGATAAGTAATTATTTATTCCTTTGCAGTTTTTAAATAAAATTGACGGTTTCTTGCAAATTAAATAAAAAAATTAGACCTAATACTTCGCGGGCTCAGAATGACAAGATTCTATCTGACATTTTTTTAGCAAAATTGAGATTTTTGTTGCATTGAATTCTGCTACTTCACAGCTATCTACCATATAAATTATATGTTGATATCTCAATTATTGTTCGTGATAAAGTTAGTTTGAAAAGGTTCTTATCTGCATTGATTTTACTAACAACCAAACTTTTAAAACGCTGTCCTGTAAAATTTACTGAACACTAGATAGAACCTTGTCATTCTGAACCCTCGACATATAGTTATTTCTTTCCATTAGAAAGACTGGGAATCCTACTGCAGTATTATGAAGGGACGGAATGCTGCTAATCAGATTTGAGTTCGTGTTTGTGTAGGCCTGTTCCAAGCGATGAGTTGTTGCCTAACTAAGCAGCCTTCCAGTCTAATTTCCTAATTAACCATGCACTTAATTGAAAAACTATAATAGGTTTATTTTATTTATATTAATGTATTCTATAGTCCCCTTCAATCTACAAAATTAAATTAAATTATGTTTTTATTTAACGACGCTCGCAACTGCAGAGATTATATCAACGTCACCGGTATGCCGGAATTTTGTCTCGCAGGAGTTCTTTTACATGCCAGTAAATCTACTGATATGAACCTGTCGCATTTAAGCACATTTAAATGTCATCGATCTGAGCCGGGATCGAACCTGCAACCTCGGGCATAGAAGGCCAGCTTCTACCGACTGCGCCACTCAGGCCGACAATCTGCAAAGTTACATCACTTCCACCCTATATAGTCTCTCTGGTGATGAAGGAATTTAGAAAGGGACTCGAATTCTCAATTCCCGTATCTTTTTCATACATCTTTGATTTCACTTATGCTGGATAATTTTGTATGCTGTACCAACTCATGCGTCGGAACTAGCTATAGGAATTGCAGTCATTACTTGTTTCATTGTGGTTTTCATTGTATCACTTTGGTCTTCTTGAAAAAAAGATAATACTATGCTGCAGTGTTGGTTATAATGATTATTTTATATTTTAGAGAAATAGTGGAATTATCGTAAGGAAAACAGGAATACTCCCAGAAAATCTTTTTCTTAAAAGCACCAGATTTTTTCAACACAAATTGCATTGGAACAGAAGTCTCTTACTCATCAGGCGTCCGAATAATGGTTCGCCTAACAAACTATTCTTCATTATAATCTCTATTATCTTTAAAGACAAAAACAACGGAGAATTGGTGTGACAATCATATGGAGATACTTAGTTTTTATTTCGATAGCCTTTCGTTATTTAGCCCCAGATGCACTGCTGTCTTACATATTGTGCCATCCCTCATATTTCAATTTTGTATCTTCTTTATACACTGTAACGTGTCCACAGTCTTACTCGAGATGTTGTCGATGTCTGTCCGTAAGGCTGCTATTACACTATCAAAGTTCTTTGACAAAGATCTTTTATAAAATATACCTATACAGTAGAGTCTCTTTAATCTGAACTACGCTAATCCGAAAATCTCATTAATCCTATCAAAATTATTTTAAGAAAAAACTAAATTGATTGTAATAGTGCAAAGTAGCGAAAAGAAAAAATGTATAAATTCACTCAATTTCTTTTACTTTAAAAATTATGAAACTAGCACATTCAAGGGTACTTACAACAATTAGTGTTTTCTGTACATAATTTACACATCTGTCATGCTCATAAAGTCAATAATTTTCTGTTGTCGTAATGAAGTGAACCTGTTGGTTGTGGTTCTAAAAATAGCAACAGGGTACTCCCACCACCGTCTCTCGGCGCTCGCGAATAGCATGCATTGTATTACAGGAAATATTTCGGTTAATCCGAAAATCTTGTATTCCGAATAGGTCTTGGTCCCAATTAGTTCGGATTAACGAGACTCTTCTGTATTATCAAATATATGACAGTGTAATGTGTTTTCTCTTATAAAAGTTTCTATACCTTGAAACAAATATGGTGGATCGCAAATATAACTGGACCCTTGCTACCACAAAAATTCTGAAACCGGAGTGTGAAGGATATTAAGTGTTGTAAATAAATAATTTGTATAATATAATAATAATTTGTGTAAGTTTTCAAGTCCTCGCATTGTAGTTATTTCAATAAGTTCTGATGGATAGGTACCTCTCTTATCACGTTTTGCAATCCACGGTTTAACCCATAGGCGTTTCTTTTTCAGTAAAATGCTTATGTAGGCCTAATAATTGTAATAATTGTAGCCAAACAAGCATAATACTGTTTTTCATTCATGGTGTTATAAACTTAACGCGGAAATATTAGTATCAACAAACCATAAATTTAACGTATAAATATTAGTATTAATAAATCCTCAGAACACGTGTTAATAGTTATGAAACAAGTGTTAGGTGAGCTTTTGTTCCTAATTTTAGGTTATCTTTGATATAATATTTTATAAAAGCTTTTTTTAGGGTAATATACTCCAAATCCTATCTTTTATCAAAGATCTTTGATAAAATATTTTATCATATTCTTTGTCAAAGAACTTTGATAGTGTAATAGCAGCCTAAGGCAAGGGATTTAATGAAGCGCTGAACAGTTTGTCCCCCTCCCCAATAATGGCGGGCAGCCTACTTTATTTACGTAATAAAATGTATATAATTGTCTCATTCCCCTCCAGGAGGGGCGTGCCGTAAATGTATACTCTTTACAGCCTGGGCGTCGCCCTGGGTACACAATGGCAGAATGGCACAATGGGAAGAGTGATCTACATTGCACCAGTATGATGATCGTGATTATTAATAGAGTAATGGTCAGGGTGACCACATGTTCTTGTTTTAGCGGGACAGTCCCAGTTTAGGATTCTTTGTTCCAGTGTCTCGAAAAACTTTTTCGGGGCGCAAAAATGTTTCGGTTTTTAAAATCGATCCCTCGCTCATTATGAAAGTAGTTGGATTTCGCCGAATTTACACGTATACCTTCTCCGGAAGGTCAACACTTTCTTGATTATTAAAAATAAGATTGAGTTAAAATAATTTACATTTGAACGTAAATAACACGTTTATATGTTGGCTATCCTATTTCCGGCAATCAGAGTGGAAGAATATAACTGACGAAAGTCTGCGAACATATTATAGTTTTCATTTTCTGGTTCGATCATTTGGTGCTTTGTCTTGGTAACATGTGCTCCTTACTTACAGTATATTTTGTGAGAATAATTATGAGTTTTCATCAATATGCCAAAAAGTATCCATTCAATGATAAACTTCAACATAACAAGATTTCCCATACATTCAGAAATTGAATTGGGAAGAGACAGTAGAGTGTAACTCCATATTTTCAGTTTCACAGCAGACATCAGTGACACCAACAAAAAGAACGGGAAAAGAAGAGTTAACATTTGCAACAAAAGAAGGCACTTTTACTTGTAAAGTAATGAAATATTATTACTTCCTTCATTGTTAGGAACTTTTTAATAAAAGCAGCTTTATTTGCGATCGCATGAAATACGAGTAAAGTAGGGTTGAATTTATTATCTACGGCTAATTTATTTGGCAATTTATTATCATAGAAGGATGTCTCGGTTTTTTATTTTCAAAATCAGATCACTCTAACAATGAAGGAATACCTCTTGCGGAAACGAGAGTACTCCTGAAGACTTTTCACCGAACACAGTCTTTGTTCATCACAAATTCCATTTTAACTTACCGGGATTCAAACCCAGATGACCAGAATAGAAAGCCGAAGCTCGAGCCTTCCATAAATCTTCTGGACCTTTTCAAGCAAGGATATAGCTAATTTATTTGTCGTAAATATACAACACGGTACCTCTGACTTTACTTCCCCTCCGAAGGAAATTGTGCTTTAAACATTATATACTTACAAATGGCTTTTAAAGAACCCGGAGGTTCATTGCCACCCTCACATAAGCCCTCCATCGGTCCCTATCCTGGGCAGGATTAATCCAGTTCCTACCATCATATCCCATCTCCCTCAAATCCATTTTAATATTGTCCTCCCATCTACGTCTCGGTCTCCCCAAAGGTATTTTCCCTCAGGTCTTCCAACTAACACTTTATATTTATTCCTAGATTCGCCCATACGTGCTACATGCCCTGCCCATCTCAAACGTCTGGATTTAATGTTCCTAATTTTGTTAGGTAAACAATACAATGCGTGCAGTTCTGCGTTGTGTAACTTTCTCCATTCTCCTGTAACTTCATTCCTCTTACACCCAAATATTTTTCTAAGCATCTTATTCTCAAACACCTCTGTCCCTTTCTCAAAGTGAGAGTCCAAGTTTCACAACCATACCGAACAACCGGTAATATAACTGTTATATAAATTCTAACTTTAATTTTTTTGAAAGCAGACCTGATGATAAAATATATATATATATATATATATATATATATATATATATATATATTTTGATGTACCGAAGTACATATGATATTTCCATGCAGATATTCTGCGTCATCACATCATGAAAGAGTGATGGAACGGAGAAAAATTCTCTCCGGCACCGGGATTTGAACCCGGGTTTTCAGCTCTACGTGCTGATGCTTTGTCCACTAAGCCACGCCGGATACAACCCCGATGCCGTTTAGAATCGTCTCAGATTAAGCTCCATCTCTTGGGTTCCCTCTAGTGGCCGCCCTCTGCACTACGTCATAGATGTCTATGAACGCAGGACCGAAGTCCATACATGTGTTGAGGTGCACTCAGATGAGTGACTGTTTGGCCGGGATCCGACGGTGCACGTAGAACTGAAAAACCCGGGTTCAAATCCCGGCGCCGGAGAGAATTTTTCTCCGTTCCATCACTCTTTCATTATCTGATGATAAAAGCTTTTTAACCGAATAATAACAGGCATTTCCCACATTTATTCTGCGTTTAATTTCCTCTCGAGTGTAATTTATATTTATTACTGTTGCTCCAAGATAATTGAACATTTCCAGCTCTTCAAAGGATAAATTTCAAATTTTTATATTTCTATTTCGTAGGGTACTATATTCTAGTCACGAGGCATAATCATATACTTTGTTTTTTCGGGATTTACTTCTAAACCTATCTCCTTACTTGCTTCAAGTAAAATTCCCGTGTTTTCCCTAATCGTGTGCGGATTTTCTCCTAATATATTCAAATCATCCGCATAAACAAGCAGCTGATGTAATCCCTTTCAGTTCCAAACTCTGTCTGTTTTCCTGAACTTTACTAATGGCATATTCTAGAGCAGGGGTCAGAAAACTATGACCCGCGATCTAAGAATAAATTTTATATTTTCATATTCTTTAAAATTTCAGAATACGCGCTATACATTCCGACTGTCGAGTTGAGTTGCGAAAAAGTTCGTTTGTGGCACCCCAATAGCTTCGCATTCGCACTTTGCTGTAATTTTGATAATATAGTGTACTAATTTTGAACCTCAGTTTGGTGGGAAGGGAAGGAAGCAATTTCATTCTTCTCATTAGTATGCCTATATTTCAACAATTGTTTACTTATTACATTGTTAGTATTATTATTATTATTATTATTATTATTATTATTATTATTAGGGTCTATTATTATCATCATTATTGTTGTTGTTTTGATTAAATATGATGTAAAAAAAACAATTACTAAACATTTTCTCATGAAATCTCGGTCAGTGTATAGGGCATGATTTTGGGGAATTACAGTAGGTAGCGAACACCCGGTTCTGAAAACCAGCTATAAGGCTAGATTATTGTGCTAACCACTGGTTGGATGATCGTTCATTTTGCTGAGACATGTGGAGGTGAGGCCAGCTCTTGGTAGATCGGCTTTAATCCTCTATGGGGTGTCACACCAGGTTAGTGTTTTGTTGTTGTTTAGTCAACTGTCCGAAGACAGGTCTGGACCTCATAAGTGATACCAAGAAGGCACCACTTATGAGGCAACTAGGCCAGAAGATAATAGGTATTGTGACCAGTTCCTTTCCCCCTCCATTGCATACATCGCCGACTAGCTACATATTACACTAGTCAAACTTCAGATGCATACAAAAAAGTTAATGTTTTATTAAATTTATTTTTGTTTTTCTATTAATTACCAGCACGTTTTTAATAAAATGATATGCCAATCTTCTAATATATACATATATAAAATCTACATTCGGCTGTGTAATTGAAACAAGTTTCAGCCTATTGAATAAACTAAATATGAAATATCTACATTCTGCTATCGACGTATAAATTCAAGCTATTTCACACATATTTTACTTTCTCTTTACAGAAAATATTGTGATATTGCTAAAAATCTATTTCGATATTTTCGCGGAAATACACGGTTTCAGAACTCCTGACACAGAAAAAATCGGGATGTGGCTATGTCGGGGACACGGCTGTAGGTTTTACGTGGATGCGTCTCGCTTAAATCGACAGATCTAGACGAGATCTTTCATTTAGCAACATAATCAGTTCGCTAGCGCATCAGAATCGCGAAATATACTGCCCGGAAATTTCTGTCCATATCCATAATGGCCGACAGTCGCTGCAGGCTCCCACCCACGCCTCACGCATGCGAAGTGTCAACTCAGGGTCATGCTCGCATCGTATTCGTATACCGCTGTACCCGAGCGAACGAGACCACATTTATTTCAATCGTGCTGTTAATCACGAAGTTATAGTACCGGTATCGGAATGGATCACCCTGCAGAAATTATATCGCCATTTCCGTCCTGGTAGCACATGTGTCGGTCTGTTATTGAAGGCATAGTCACAAAATCTTTAGTTTATTAGCAAAATCAGTGCTCTCGCTCGCGAGATAGGCCTATACTTCCCGTAAATTTTCGCTTACGCCTAAAATGGCCGCTAGATGCCACGGGCCCCACCTGCGCTTCACACATGCGCAGCGTCACCTCAAGGTCACGCTCGCATCGTAGTCGTATACCCAATCGAACGAGACCACATTTATTTCAATTGTGTTATTTATTAGTTATGAAGCTGTAGTGTCGGAATGGATCACCCTGCAAACATTACATCGCCATTTCCGTCCTGGTAGGGTACCACAAATATCAGTCCTAAATAATTTAAGTTATTTATTTGGTTGTAATATAATTTCTTTTGGTTTGATTATATTAACATTATGAATTTGACTTTTCTCATCAGAAATAGTTGCTAAATTACTGTACGTTGGTTTACGAGACCATTGTTTGTGCTTTCCTATAATTTTAAGAGATGTTATGACACTGTATAAAAGAAAATGAATGATTTACAACATACATACAAATATTTGTTATGTAGTTACAGTTAGCCTCAAGGTTGTTACACAAAGTATGTGTTCATATGTAATAGGGCCTGAAGGTGACCAAATGTCGGAAAAGTTAGACCAATAAACGTATCATTTTAAGTGTGATCGTTTTTTAGGTCACCCAATAAATAGATAAGTTATAACTGAACTTACTGGCAAATATATTAATAAATGATGAAGTATGTATTGATTACTAATAGAGTATAATATAACTAAATACAGGTGATATTAGTTTTCGATGTGACTGTTACTCTCTCTCTTTAAAAATGTATTAAACAGTCCTTGAACTTTCATTTCAGAAACTTATAATGCCTTTCAGTGTTATCTGTCACGAATACATGATTTCTCTCTCTCTCTCTCTTGTACGGAGGGAGGACCCGAAGACTTACACTGCAGCCTGAGGCTTATTGTGCTTACCACTCCTATTCTGTGAATGATTGGGTAGCCAAACGGCCACGTTCTTGTTCAAGTACAGCACGCTACACTGTGAACTGAATTCGGGATATAGTATGGATGATGATGATGATGACGATGATGATATGTGAATTAATGACTGCGAAATGAGTCCGAGCTCCAATGTCGAAAGTTACCCAGCAATTCTGCTTCAATTGCTTGAGGTAAAACCCCGGAAAAAACCTCATCCAGGTAACTTGTCCCAACCAGGATTTAAACCTGGGCCCGCTCATTTCAAGGTCAGATGCGCTGAGCATTACTCCACAGCGGTGGACTAGGATATAGGTATGACACTAAACAATATATTCTGATGGGCAATTTATCACTAATAACCAGACGTTTTCATCTTCCAGCCCAGAAAGACTATAACGTATTTGGGATTTTCGTGGTAGACTTCCATTTTGTGCATGAGTTTCCTCCAGGTTTGGAGTCTTATCAATTAACCCATCACAATTCTTTTCAGACACAGAATATTAGGCCTATTAATTATCTCTTGAAATAGTCTTCCAGTCGCCCTTTGCTAAGTCTGAGATTACAGGGTGCGAATTAACGGGGGAAATGAGGGGAATTTCTCCCCTATTGGAAAGTTATCCCCCTCTCATAAATTTATATTTACATCCCTGAGAGGGATAACTTCTATTCCCCCTCACAAAATATAATTGTTTTAATACGAATATATGTATTTTATAAAGTATAAAGTACCGGTACCGGTAAGGAAAGAAAATAATAATATTGATGTATTAGGCCTATCATCACCGGAAAGCTGACAACAATCAATAATTTAGGAACTACACGTCTTACTTAAGCCTGCTCATAGATATAATTATTATTATGATCAAGATACAAGACAAGCAACTCAGTGCGACCAAGCTTTGAGCCACATCAAATGAGGATAATAATAATTTTATGTATAGTATTCTCTATCTAGGATTCTATCCGCCCCTCATTTGAAATCTTAATTCGCACCTTGGATTTATTCAGTATAGCCAAAAGCGAGATTGCTTGGACTCCATCCATTTCTTTCTCTACGCAGCATAGCTTATTAACTAAATTCCACTAACACTCATAGTTTAACAGAAAACTGAAAATGTGTTTTGTGTTATCTATGCCTGTATTCTATTTCAGAAGTTGAAGGTTTTCTCTATGCTGTTGTTTTAGGGTTCTTCACTACCCACTTAATCTGAAGGTTCTTTTTTTATCAAGGTAAAATCAATTTATTAATAAAGTATAGTGATTTCCTTTATAACGAAACATATTGTCATATATTTGCATATGATTTGAAAATCCAATACTACGACATAGACACTGAACATTCATCTATGCGTGGTTCACTTGCAATTGTGTCATGGATACAAGGCAAACTTAAAACTTCACGGATGGACAACCCTGATATTTCTCGTCATAACTCATTCGTGTTTGTGTTCTCATACTGGCTTTATCTCATCAAGAGCTTCATGAAATATGCACCTAACTGTCCCACAACGTATTAAATTGAAGATAGAAGTCAGAAAAAGAAAGAGATAGAAATAAAAACAGACATTGATGACCTTAAAAGTTTAAAAATTCTCTTATTTACCCAGCCTATAAAAATTCGGTGTCACGAAGATGCAATATACCGGGCTTTCATTTCAAAACATTCCAGTCTACTTACTTTAATTGAATTAAATTTAAACAAAAAAATGTCAGTGTAGATATGGAGGGAGAAGTTTAAGTTTAAAGTTTAAAGTGCATTTAATCACAAAATGTAATGTAGGTTTACTATTCATTTACTATTTCGTCCCTTTCAATCCGCAAGTTTATTTCACTTCCACCCTGTAACCCTGGTTGGCGGAGTTGGTATAGAGCTGGCCTTTTATGCCTGAGGTTGCGAGTTCGATCCCGGACCAGGTCGATGGCATTTAAGTGTACTTAAATGCGACAGGCTCATGTCATTATATTTACTGGCATGTAAAGGAACTCCTATGGACAAAATTCTGGTACACTGGCGACGCTGATATAACCTCGGCAGTTGTGAGCGTCGTTAAATAAAGCATAACAGTTAACATATATATATATATATATATATATATATATATATATATATATATAATATATTGAGTTGGTTATTTAATGACGCTACTAGGTTATTTAGAGTCGATGAGATTGGTAATAGAGAGATGGTATTTGGCGAGATGAAGCCGAGGATTCGCATAGATTACCTGGCATTCATCAAACGGTTGGAAAAACCTGGGTTTTTCCGAGAGAGAGAGAGAGAGAGAGAGTAACTGCCGCATCGAAAACTAATATTACTTGTATTTAGTTATATTATACTCTATTAGTAATCAATACATACCTCATCATTTATTAATATATTTGCCAATAAATTCAGTTATAACTTATTTATTTGTAGGATGACCTAAAAAAATGATCTTAACTTACTTAAAATGATACGTTTATTGGTCTAACTTTTCCGACATTTCGTCACCTTCAGGTCCTATTATATATATATATATATATATATATATATATATATATATGTTTGATATTATGAATACGTACTTTGTGTAACGACCTTGAGGCTAACTGTAACTACATAACAAGTATTTGTACCTATGTTATAAATCATTCATTTTGTTTTACACAGTGTCATAACATCTCTTAAAATTATGAAGCACAAGCAATGGTCTCGTAAACCAACTTACAGTAATTTAGCAACTACTTCTGATGAGAAAAGTAAAATTGATAATGTTAATATAATCAAACCAAAAGAAAATATATTACAACTAAATAAATAACTTAAAATATTTAGGACTGATACATGTGGTAGCCTACCAGAACGGAAATGGCGATGTAATGTTTGCAGGGTGATCCATTCCGACACTATAACTTCATGATTAATAACACGATTGAAATAAATGTGGTCTCGTTCGATTGGGTATACGAGTACGATACCTCCACCCGCGCTTCACGCATGCGCACCGTCAACTCAAGGTCATGCTCGTATCGTACTCATATGGTTTATTTAACGACGTTCGCAACTGCTGAGGTTGTATCAGTGTCGCCGGTGTGCTGGAATTTTGTCCTGCAAGAGTTATTTTAGAGGCCAGTAAATCTGCTGACATGAGCCTGTCGCATTTAAACACAAATACCATCGACCTGAGCCGGGATCGAACCCGCAATCTCGATATATATATATATATATATATATACACACACACACACACACAAACTATAGTCCCGTCGCTCTAATTTCCAACAGCCAATCACGTTGCAGGTCGGTTACATTTAAACGTGTGTGTCTTGTGATTCGCTGATGAAGACGTTACGCATTTCCTAAGGATGGATAAATACTTAATATAATCGCCCGCCATTTTGGCTCTTTCATTGGCGTTCGCAGAAAGCACACGAGGACGTTATTTGCCGCCCAATTATTTGCTGAATTACAGTGTGTTTGATTTATTATCATAGGAGCTACGACATGATAATGTTTAACGGTGTGGCAAATAGATCCCTCGTCTGGTAGCTCGGCAACAAAAGAACAAAAATGGCGAACGACTTTATAGAGCCTTCACTTCCTAAGACGTAAGCAAAGAGGAGGAGTCATGCCGGGAATAACAGCGTCTCGACTATAATTAATTATTAATTCTTTTTCTTCTTCATCACCAAAATCTTTGGTCATTATCAATCATAAATAATTTTCATCACCGCATTTTTGCATATTTCATCTTCAGTCTTGTGCAGATTCTGAATCATTTTTAGACATTTATCGACATTTATCTTAGAGATAGTAACACTGTCTCTTTTTATGTTGTCAGTACCATATGACAAGACATAAGGAAAGAAATACATGTACCTATGCCATGAAAAGTAAATAAATGTTCTCTCTCTGCCTGTAACTGAGCCCAAGTCCGCTGAATTTATTAGCAGCAAACACTATCCTATAGGCCTGTCCTGGAAGTTATAATTATTATTTTTGTAAATCAATAAATTTTGCTGATATGTGGTCGTATTTGGTTTTATTAGTTCTGAGTCTCTTCACAATAATCCAGTTCGCAAATGAGCCTTGCATGACAGCAGAAGGAGTAAATGGCACATGCTATCATCATCTGGAATGCAAAAGCCTTGGAGGTGTCGCAAGTGGACCTTGTGCACGAGGATATGGCGTTTGCTGTTACTGTAAGTGCCTATGGTATATAATTAAATTTAATGATTAATATTACAGACAAAATCCATACTACATAACATTCTGCATAAAGTAATTGTTTAAATATTAATAGTGAAGATACTGAGATGCTATTAGCGTTTTAGGACCCAGAAATCTCATGATAGATGACATGTACAACAATTATCTTAAGTCGAAGCGAACAAAGAATCAAAAAATTGATCACAGTAATAACAATTGCATGTAAATATTTATTGGGACTATGACCTAGATAGTGAGTAGTTTTCATATAAAGATAGGTAGGTATGTAAAAAATGGTGAGAAAACACCTCTTCTTTTTTTTCTTCTTTCTATATTTTACGATGTTTACAGTTGAGAGGACATGTGGTGAAACAACACGACAGAATTGTAGCTATTTTGTGAACCCAGGATATCCTGCACCAATATCAGAAATGCTTGCCTGCATCTTGCAAATTGAGAAGACCAGTTCCGACATCTCACAGATTCGACTTGATTTCTTTATGTTTGAAGTAAGTTCCTATAGAATGTTTGCTTTTCTATTTCTTTTTCTTCTGCTCTTCAAGAATAAAAGCAATATGACCTATTACAGCACTCATCATTTTCTTATATATCGATACCATATTGTTTTGTAATAATTGTGTAACTACTTATGGAAATTTATATTCAGCCATTCCTTTCAGATGTTATATAATTAATTTCATTATCATACCATTAGCTTTTCTTTTCTTTCTTTCTTTGAAGTGATTCTTTTCCTCTGAATTCTTTTGTAACCTGCTTAACAATCTCATTGCTCTGCAATTATTGAATGTCATTTTCAATCTCCATTGTCCCAGTTTCATAATAAGTAGCCTACATTTTTACAATTTAATTGTATGTCAATAACTTTGTTTTATGCAACATATTTATACTCCATAGACCTAAACATTTATACTCCATATAGTTGGGTTATAAATATTTTACATAAAACAAAGCTATTGATAAATAATTCGATTGTAAAAGTACAGTAGCGCATAGATTCAAAGCATGAAAAGTGAAGCAAGATTAGGAAATAGCAATTTATAGTGAAAGAGAGTAAAGTTGGATTTCATCTGCTAGTGGAAAGTTTAGAGCCCGAGGTGAAGCCTGAAGTTGATAATTTCTACAAGCACATAAAATTTGTTTGCTCTCATGTGCTATACAATATTTTATCCATAACTGGTACAATATCTAAATTTAATTGTAAATTGTAGAGCTTAGGAAAATATTTGAGGCTAAGAGGGATGAAGTTACAGGAGAATGGAGAAAGTTACACAACACAGAACTGCACGCATTTTATTCTTCACCTGGCCAATTAGGAATATTAAATCCAGACGTTTGAGATGAGCAGGGCATGTAGCACACATGGGCGAATCCAGAAATGCATATAGAGTGTTAGTTGGGAGGCTGGAGGGAAAAAGACCTTTGGGGAGGCCGAGACATAGATGGGAGGATAATATTAAAATGCATTTAAGGTAGGTGGGATATTATTCTAGAGACTGGATTAATCTTGCTCAGGATAGGAACCAATGGCGGGCTTATGTGAAGGCAGCAATGAACCTTAAGCCATTAAGCGGCTTAAAAGCCATTTGTAAGTAAGTAAGGTCTTTTCTTTGTAATGTGTTGTTTGTGAAGAAGTTATAAATGAATGAATGTGTGGATTTTATTGTTGCTAATGCTTTGGTTATCATGGAGAGAGTGAATTAAATTCACTGCTGTGAGTTAAAAACTTTTAATTCACTGCTGTGAATAAAGCCATTCTTTAGTTAGGTAAGTACGAAATAAAGACCAGTTTCGATACCGATACCAGTCATGGATAAAATATATTATTACAGGTAGTTGCAGAAATTATTTATGAAGCTCTGCAAGAGTTTCATAGGGTAAAGTTAAAAATTGAAAAATTAAAATAAAATTGAGATTAAGAAAGACATTTTACTTGAAATATCAGAACAGCGATTAAGAGTGATAAGACAATGTCACGCAAATGTAGGAAAGTAAGATTATGAAACACTCAGAAATGAAAAAGAATTATAAATTCTTCAGTAACCTTGAACACTTATTAGACATAGAATTTCTGATTATTGTATTTTACCTTCTACACATAGTCTACCTTACTTTCATAGATTAGAGTTTGCACAGCAATTTTAATGACATTTCAGTTTGTTTACTTAATTGTTTTTATCTAAAAATGTTACTGTTGTATATTTTAAATTTAACAAATATTGATATTGCTAATCTGTTGTTTCTCTCTTCATTCGTGCCTTTCATTATGAGGCGGATTATGTACTGAAATTAAGAGCTATTATAAACACAATGGATAGCGAATTAAAAAATTAAATCTAATTTATTTAGTTTGCTCAGTAAAATTTCTCAGATGAACATTTCTGCTTATGTTTTATTAACTGTCAGTATTTCGAATGAAGAAAAAAAGTAGAATCGCCGAAGGTATAGATGGATGGGGTATAATGTGTTATGCAAAAACTTGTAATCCTGGAAAAAGATGCTCTAGAGAACTTTGGACTATCAAAATAAAACATTCTTAGTAAAAATTTTTCTTTTCAAATTATATTTGTAATATTTTGTATTTGTAAATTTTGTTTGTCTTTCTCAATCGAGAAAAACTTCAGCATTGAGGAAACTCCTAATAAACAAATACAGTACAATTTTGTTGTCGTCCAATAGTGATGAGAGTTGTTTGGTTTAGACATTTTTTTTTCTCGTGCTTTCCAGTATAATAAATAAAATGTATGTTGTAGCTGATTTTTATTTTCGTTTAGAATTGATCTAAGTTCGACTTGAGTCTTCCATGCATCCCATTCTGTATAGGTGTTGTGCTATTGTAATATCACAGTTCGACAACTGCTGATTTTCAAGACATATAAATGAAATATTTGTTTAGGATTGATCTTTTGTCCATATTTCCTTTCAACTTTCTATTCACTATTTATTTATATTTTAGTATAGATTTATTTAATTTATTTCTTGAATTCTTGTTATCAACTTTTCAACTATAGTTTCCTGTGCTGTTTGTAAATTAACAATACTTCCTTTTATGGAACACAAGTGTAATGATTCCTCAACTTTTCAACTATAGTTTCCTATGCTGTTTGTAAATTAACAATGCTTCCTTGTATGGAACACAAGTGTAATGATTCCTCAACTTTTCAACTATAGTTTCCTATGCTGTTTGTAAATTAACAATGCTTCCTTGTATGGAACACAAGTGTAATGATTCCTCAACTTTTCAACTATAGTTTCCTATGCTGTTTGTAAATTAACAATGCTTCCTTGTATGGAACACAAGTGTAATGATTCCTCAACTTTTCAACTATAGTTTCCTGTGTTGTTTGTAAATTAACAATGCTTCCTTTTATAGAGTACAAGTGTAATGATTCCTTTCTTAGTATGTAACTTATCTAGTACATGAACAAGGATCTAATGTCTATTGGACTAAGAAGCTTCATATGTATTGACTTCTGAATTGGAATTGTAATTGAAAGTAGCCCTTACTGCAGCATTTACAGAATGTTTTTGAGGGCTGCTTCTTTTGCTTGTCACTCTGTAAAGAATCATGTGTTAATTCCTAACCACTAAGTTTCTATGTATTTACATCAAACTCTTCGGAACTGACGGTCATTGTTAATTTTTTGACTAAGAAGCTTCATATGTATTGACTTCTGAATTGGAATTGTAATTGAAAGTAGCCCTTACTGCAGCATTTACAGAATGTTTTTGAGAGCTGCTTCTTTTGCTTGTCACTCTGTAAAGAATCATGTGTTAATTCCTAACCACTAAGTTTCTATGTATTTACATCAAACTCTTCGGAACTGAGGGTCATTGTTAATTTTTTTCTTTTAATGGAGCATCGTCTTGGTAATTCAGTCTTAATTTTCTACCATTCCCATCATCCTTTTGAGATTTTAAACTAGCTGCAGTGTCTTGAGAGAAAGGCCTACCAGTGCCGGTAACTTTAAACTGGAAACACTCTTGTTGTATAAAATTTCATAAGTTGTTTTTTTTTTCCATTTTTTAAACATCCCTTAGAAGAAAGAGATGTTATTTCATTTGAATATACATCAGTATGTAACATCCACCCCTTTATGTGTAATTATATGTTTAGGTTCGAAGAATTATTTGTTTATTTGAAGCATATACCGTAATAATTTATATTACTGTCTTGCATACTCTACAGCTGAGAGGACCAACAAATGGGACTTGTATTGATGACCAGTTCATAGTGACAGGACAGAACACCAACAGCATTGCTCCAATTATCTGTGGCATCAATACTGGACAACACAGTGAGTTAACAATATATTAATGTAATATAAACTACGAAAATGAAATAGTCGTTTTTCTTATAAGGACCATATTACTATAATAATTCAAATATGTATGTACACTTAGCAGCAAAAAGAATGGGCCGACTCTTGGTCGATAGAAATGCTAAGTTCTATCGCGCGGTTCACTCGTGTAAACGTAACCCACTGCAAGGCATTGCTGTGGTGTCTCTTCATTGAAAGTCATCCGTCTATAATGTAATAAACCTTACGAGCAGTGTGTGGCCCAGTGGAAAGAAGTCTGACATCCGTGCCAGAGGTTGTGAGTTCGCCTCCTGGTATGATAAAATTATTTTTTTTTATTTTAACTTTTACTTAATTTATTAGTTTAAATGTGAAATGGCATTTGTTAACAAACTTCGTTATGCCTGCCTTGTAAAAATATTATTGCCCATCACCTGTGGGCTATTAATAGGTGAGACCTGGTCTGTATAAACAAAAATACTTGTTTCACAACCTAAAAAAACGAACGCATATCAAACACAAATAAATAATTAAATTAACAAAAACAAACACTTTGTTAATATATTAACAAAACAAGGTTGTGGTGGGGGCTAGCATCTCGTCCACAAACCACCTGCGTCAACATCTGCCCTCATTCTGCGCGGCATGGAGTCCACAAGATTATGGAACAGGTCTAAATTCTTGGCCATCTTCTCCCTTACATCTAGAACTCTGTCCCACAATTCCTCAGGTGTCCGAACGGGTGGTTGTTCTGCCAAATTACAGCGTAGGATCCTTTTGACTGCAGCCCACAAATTTTGAATTGGATTCATATCTGGTGAATTTGGAGGCCAGTCGACTGGGTCGACATCACGCCTCCTCGTAAACCATCTTTGAATCCGGTTGGCAGTGTGTATCGGATGATTATCCTGCTGGAAGAAAAGTGTTCCTTCTGGATATCGTTTTTGGGCGGAAGGGATCATTACATTTGCCAAAATGTGTTCGTAGACTTCTGCCGTAAACAGACCATGGATGCGTTCCAGAAGTCCTGCCCCATCGTATGACATCCACCCCAAACACGCGACCCTCACGCGAAGCGTATCGGTGGTCATTCATACAATAAACTAGAGCAGTACTATCATTGCTATTGGAGACAATTACCTCGTCGGAGAAAATGACATTTCTCCAATCAAAGTTCTGTCGGAGAGTAGCATACACAGAATGTTACTGGAGACAATTACCTGGTCGGAGAAAATGACATTTCTCCAATCGAAGTACTGTTGGAGAGAAGCATATGCAGAATAACCTATGCGAACTAGGGCAATGAGTAATTGTTTCTGTGCCATCTTCAAGCATAATGAGACAGAACGTTATATAAACAGATAGCAGTATTGCTTGAAAGAGAGAGGGAGGTTTATTATTGTTAGAGTTTGGGCATATTCTAAGATATATCGCCACATAATTATAGCTTTGTGAGACACATATGATGGCAAATTTGTAATAAAAAAAAAAGAAGATTGGGGCAGATTCGAACCTTGAGCTACTACTACTAACTTTTTCAATATACCAATGCCGTAAGAACTTATGCTACTGCAACTGTTTATATCAGTTCTGCATAATACATGGTTTTCCTGTTCATATTCACTCCGGTCGATTTTGTATTTATCAATTTTATTATTATTTCTATCTTCAAGGGCCCTGATGTATCTAGAATCAACCCACCATTCGATTTTATTATATATTTAGCCTCTTGAACAAAATACAGCAAATTTAAATCGTTTAATATGTGTTAACTAGTGAACTATGACGTTGACGAGACGAGTATGCGCAATGTATGTCTCTGGAACTTGGAAATTGTCGGCCGGCCCATTCTTTTTGCCGCTAAGTGTACATAGGTTGGATAAAAAGTAATGGCAACATTGCTGTCACGTGACGATGGTGCGTTCGAGAGCTGCCAGCTGTGCGGACATGAACAAGGACTGTTAGATGAGTTAGTGCAGCCAGAGGCAACAGTACTCCATCAATCTACTGCAGTGTGTAGAACTTTCACTTTCATAGGGATAGTGCGAGCGCCCTAAGACCATCCTTACAAAACTAGAGCAACGTTCCTGGATCAAAATTGAAATGGCACGCGGTCATAGTGCACAAGAATGTTTTCAGGGACTGCGTGAAGCATGTGGCGATGCAGCGTTGCCATACCACACAGTTGCACGATGGGTTAAAGCGTTCCGGGAAGGCCTTGTTGCACTGGTACCAAAGGGAAGGTGACGACTTTCTTGGACGAATCGTCGCTATGGACGAAACCTGGACTCGCTCGTATGAATCAAACTTGAAATGCCAATCAAATGAATGGAAGCATCCCGGTTCTCCTCGTCCAAAGAAAGTGCACCCTACACAAAGTGCTGTGAAGGAGATGTTCATTGTCGCGTATGACATTGATGGGGTAATACTGCACCACGCTGTACCTCCAAGGCAGACGGAAAACGCGGACTACTGGAACATCCACCATATTCACCCGATATGATCCATGCGATTACGATCTTTTCACCAAAGTGAAAGAACCACTGCGAGGGATCCGGTACAATACAAAGATGAACTTATCCGTGCTTTAGGGCAGTCAATACGGAACATCAACAAAGATGGACGCGCTGATGGTTGTATGATGGCTTCCAAACATTTGGCAAAGGTAATAAATAAGGGGGACGACTATATAGAAGGTACGTAAATGTTGTACCTCTGTGAATAAAGCCATGTCAGAAATATCGAACTGTTGCCAATACTTTTTATCCAACCCAAGTATATATAAGAGAAAGTGGATTTATTTTATATCACTTCGTAAAAGTTTGAAAGCTAATCTATCAGTCCAGTTCTGGATAACTTATTGTGTAAAATTTGAACTCCATTAGGTATTTCTGAAAGTACCGGTAGTCTTTCTTTTCTTCTTTTAGTGTACATGGATGTGGACAGCACTTCTGGACCACTGCGGTTGAACATGTTGACAAATGGGAACAATTTGCCTCGCAGCTTCAGAATAAAAATAACACAGATAAAAAAGGGAAGTCCTCTTGAAGCCCCCAGGAACTGCTTGCAATACCACAGAGGGGTTAGAGGTACAATCGAGTCTTTCAACTACCAGTCAGTGGAGGCCAACAATCTGCCTGTCACACCAGGTTATATGGTATGGAGAGAAAATTATATTTCTTTTATTTAATTCTTTTAATTGGTACATTTAAACAACATACTCAGAAGTTTGAAGGTCAGGATACAGAATGTAAAAATGTTTCTATGGTCGTCTCAGGAATCTATAGAGTAGAAAACCGAAATAAGACCTCTACGCAAGTGGTAGGCTATGTGGGAGGACTAGGACCAATGACCTCTCTGGTGGGAGGCATTGGTTGAACGAAGCTACCAATCGCTTGCAGGAAGGGGATCATTTCTATCTGAACTTTCTGCTACGAACATCTTACCCCTTAGTGGCTTTGAGCTGATGCTGCCCGCAATACACTCCGGCACAGATAGACTCTACCCCCATATGCGCCAAGTCACTCTATAGATTTCTGGGATCATAGTACTAATATTACAAATAATGCAATTTCTGTGTTTTGTGTTTATTTCCAATTAATTCACTAGGGTGAGATAAATGAATCTATGGTAGGCCTACATATACATAATATGCCTTCTTTACATAACTATAGTGGTAATGGAAATATCCAAAGAAGAACAATATGCCATAATATTTGTAATCGTAACTAGCAGAGATCCATTAGCAAATAGTTTCTATGTATGGGAATCGTAGTCTAGGAAAGTTAGCTATGAAGGATTAGGGTCGAGGATTTTGGACAAGTTAAACCACTATGAAGGATGGTGATACATGATACCACAATTTTGAGCCAGGAAGCAAGCATGTTGGCATCTATTTTCATCACCCAGGAAGTTCAAAACGCAACTGAAAGCAAGAAAAATAATATACTCAGTCTTTTCAACCACCAGGAATCTCTTCTCATTGACTTCCTGGAACATGATTACACGATCAATGTTAGCAGATACGGTACCATCTCCTGTGAGGCAGTGAAGTTGAACAATGCGATCAGAAATAAGCGTTAAGATCACCTAAAAAACGATATAGTAATTCTTCACGACAATAATTAAGCATCGTAGATCACTTATGTTATGATGGACACATTAAAAAAATTGATGGTGGTGCTTAAACATCCTATGTGATTTCAACTCCTTTATTGTGTTAATTTTTAGGAATTTGCCTGGCTGACTAGTTTCGAAGTGTTGTTCTTCATTGTCCATCCTAATATCGTGCAAGTTTTATCTTTGATATCAGTATGCGATATTCTGTAATATAAAAAAAAATAGTGTATTGCATAAGTTATACAAGCTAAAGAAGCTAGGTACTGATATTGTGTAGGTCTGTAATACCATGTGCTAATACAAGTTTCAGGTATACGTAAAACAATTTTAAGTTTCCATGTCTTTAGTTGCAGCACGTTGTTTATATTTTTTGTAAACAAAAGTGACATTTTTTAACACACATGCAAAGAATAATGCCATTCTGATATCATGTTTTCCATTTATTTTCAGAATAATTTGAACTACGCCATTTGCATTCGCAAAGAACCTGGATATTGTTCAATTACGTATACAAACACAGGTCCAGATGGAATGGGCTATCCTTTCCAACTAACCAATGTTGATCAAGGTTTGAAATAATATTTTTTTCTTTCCTAAGAGTGATTTGATGTTGTGTTTAACATGTTCATAACTATGACATGCTATTAGAATTCATAGAAGAAGTATCTCATCAATGAGCTTAACTATGTTCTTACAAAACTTCGTAAGGTTATTTCAATTTATATCTCCTGCTAAATATGGAGTACTGTACAGCCAATACTGAAATATACAGGTACAAAATTGTTAACATTTCTATAACCAATTTCATATTAATTAATAAATTCAGACCCTGGAGTTAGTCTTTCTGTATGTCATAAATTCGCACACCTTATGCAAATAATATTCGTACTTACCAGAATACATAAATAAAATTAACAATTTAGTCAAACAGTACTAGTAAGCTATTCCATAGAATTGAACCAAATGAATGTCCAGACTTTGTAACTTCCTTTATTATTATAAAGTAATAATGTATTTGCAAAACTATTTACACCGTACTTTACTTTCTTTCATGTTTAGATAGCATCACTGAATAGTTCTAATATTAAAAATTATAAGGAAATTATTCCCAATATGGTACACATTAAATATTTAAATAATTATGAGCATCCCCGTGCGCGCGCGCACACACACACACAAACACACACACACAAACACACCACACACACACACACACATACACACACAAGCAAGATGCACGAACACACAGTGATTTAGTTGGAAAAAATGGAAGATGGCCCATAACAGGCTGAAACTAGTTAACCAGATACTGTAATATTTAACACACGAAAGATATATATACATATTCCAAAAGAAAAAAATATATATATTTATAGGAACTCACTTTATCACATTAGCAATTCCAAATGGACTCCTATGGATATCAAGTTTGGCATCCTCATGTTCCCAACATGCATGCATTTTTATTTCCTAAAACAGCGTTTTGATGCATTCCTGTCCAACTAAACCACTGTATATTACAAAAACATGATTATAAATTAGGCTATAAAAAAATATTCATTTTTAAAAAAGTAATTTCTACTGCTTAATTATTTGCAAAAATCATGTAATCATCAGCATAAGTGAAAATGAATTGCAAGAAACTGTATAAAGTAATATGAAATAATTCGTGATTTTAATATCAAAATGTCTGTAGACAACTTAAGAATAGTGGAATTTTAAAGATTCAATTTATCAAGCATTAAAAGCAAAATAAGCAAAGAGATTTATTCACAAGTAAATACATGTTTGGATTTTGGAAAGAAATGGAAAAATTGGTGATTTCAGTGTTTCGAAAATTAAGAAAGAGAGTTACTAAGAACACCACACTGAAGTTTCATATACAGTAGTGTTGACTTTGTTTCTTATTTATATGGCAGTGACAAACTATTAATTGCAACTAAAAAATTAGTAAACTCCTTTATGAACATTTTACTACTATATCTGAACAACAAAAGGCCTACAGTTAAAGTAAATTATTTTAGTTTTTAAATATACCGTACAATAATCTCTTTTACATGACACTAAATGGGCTTAAAGATAAGTTGATATTGAACATTTCTACATAATCAAAAACTATATTCGAAATCGTGTTTGAAATTAATGGCTATAGTTTTCCTTACCCCAGACATATTTTCAACTTTATGTTTGCTTCCCCATTGAATCCAAAATCATTTTTATTCAATGGTCATGGTTAATGTGTATTTAGCCACACTTCGACAAACACTAGAAGAATTTGAAACAAGAACTAAATTTTATTAAAAATATATTATGAACTAGGTAAGCAACAACTAGGTAAGTAACAACAGTAAGCAAATACTGTCTCGTACATTTCAGCATTTCATTCCAAATTTATTACCATCACCCAATTAGCACTCTGCTGTCGTTTTTTTTTTCAAAGTCGTGAAATGAAATAAAAAATTAACAGCTAAATAAAATAAAATAAAATAATTTTGGACAGGATAATTGAGGTCATTATTGCATACTTACTGGTAAAAAAAAAAGACTGTAGTTAGGAGTGCTGTAAGAGCTTAAGAAATGTTTGCATTACTTTAAATTCTCTTTTGATACAAATTTATCTCTTCTTTCATTGTGTGTAACATTCTAGATGGCCAGCCACTCTTCCCACCTGGACAAGCAGGGGCAGAAGTTTTCAACTGCCCCGACGACTACATTGTTATCAATGGAATTCGCTTATGTGGAGAAAGGTTGAATGACGCATCAGTACAGCTGGATTTCACAAGAAATTATCCAGTGACTGGCAAGTTAATTTTTGTGGACTTCGAGCTAGATCTTTTTCCATAAAATGATAATATCCTGGTGTCACAGCAACTGTGGCTACTTTCTGGTACCCAGTTCCCATGCTTGTCTATCTTCCCAATCTCTTTATCCAAAATTCCTATGGGCCATAGCCTCCATGATTCGTTGCTTTCTTCCTTCTTTTTTTACACTTCCTATATAAGAGATATCATCATCTTAATAATACAATAATATTAATCATAGATTCATTTGCTGTATGCTTAGGATAAAAATTCAGAAAACAATAAGCCTGCATTTTTGTCATCTGTTTTCTGTATTAAACGACAACCGACATAAAACATTTACAAAATAGTCTATTCTCCAAAATTATATGGGAAGCTTAACCTATGCACTTATATACCGTGCTATTTCAGAACATAATAGAAAAGTTAAAAAAAGTTAATAAATCAATAGAGAATGAAAAAGAGTAATACTGTACTTTAACACTTTTTCTTTGAAACTTATCATCATCATCATTATCATCATCATCATCATCATCGTCGTCATCATCATCATCATCATCAACCAATTTCTTGGTTTGCATATTAATAATACAATAAATTGGAAAAATCATATCAAAGAAATAACCCCCAAACTTAGCTCAGCATGCTTCGCAATTAGGTCGTTACAACAATTTCTAAACAGCAGTATCTTAAAGACAATATATTTTGCCTATTTTCATTCCATTATGTCCTACGGAATAATATTTTGGGGAAATTATGCAGATAGTAAAAATATATTCTTATTACAAAAAAGAGCCATTAGAATAATAGTTGGAGCAAAGGCTAGAGAATCATGTAGATTATTTTTAAAAAAATTAGAGTTTCTAACCTTAACAAATCAATACATATACTCTACAATAAATTTCCTCTTATGTAATAAAGAAAATTTTCCAACTAACTCAGCCATACATAGTATAAATACCCGCAGAAGGAATGATTTTCATACGCCATCATCAAATTGATCATGCTTTCAAAGGGGAGTACGTTACATGGCGATAAAAATGTTCAATAGTCTTCCTTAAGACATTAAGAATCATAGCCAAAACCCTGCATTATTTAAGGTAAACTAAAAAATTACTTAATATCTCACACTTTCTATTCTGTAGATGAATTCTTGACATTTCACAGTACTGTGTAAATATTATAATACTATTAAATGGTAAACATATTACATTGTATAAAATATTGTTATTAAGGTATTAATTCTGTACATATTTCGTATTTGCAGTTTATATGTATTGCATTTTATTGTTAAACGTAAGAATTGGACATGTTCTTTATTCTATGCTATAAAGCAAATGTAAGAATATTATGGAACGAATAAATCTATCTATCTATCTATCTATCTATCTATCTATCTATCTATCTATCTATCTATCTATCTATCTATCTATCTATCTATCTATCTATCTATCTATCTATCTATCTATCTATCTATCTATCTATCTATCTATCTATCTATCTATCTATCATCATCATCATCATCATCATCATCATCATCATCATCATCATCATCGTTGTCATCATGTGTCAAGAATCTGCTCATACATTTTTTCTCAGGATAAAGCCATTACCAGTACATTTTTTCTCCAGAAATTTCAGTCCATCCTTCAAATTTCTGATCATCGTTATAGTTTCTCTGATTTTTTTTATTTATTTCATACACACAAGCACGCAAGTGTATGTAATGTCTTTTATTTTAATTTTTTGTTTCTTTCTTTTTTATTCAGGATACTTCACACTTTCTAAACAACTTTTTTTTTAACTTAAAATGTATTTCCATATTTTGTTTTAACCATTTATCATGTCCTGGATTCATAAAGTAGAATCTTCATTAGGTACTCAGGCATTATAAATCTCATTTTGTTTAAATTGCTGGCTTTTCTTTTATTATTTGATTGTTATTAAATACTCTTAACACTAACCGCATCCCGATATTATTTTCTGGTTTTTCTTTACTTTTAAAATATTTTGTACATGATGTAATGTGTAGTTCAGTACTTGACACTGATGTAGTACTAATCAATATTAAGCTATACAGTCCCACTTTTATGTCAAGTAAAGTAGGCCATCTATATTTTCTATTTGAGCCAAAATATAGTGATTATATTGATATCAATGTAGGGCTCTGACTGTTGCATACAGCATTTTATTAGCCATTTTATTATGTTTGTACCTGTACATTACTTTTGAGTTTAATAATAATTATAGTACATGCTCTATTGTGATGATTGAAATTAATTTATAATTAAATACCAATACGAAATTATTTGTTCTTTCCACAAAAAAATGCGATTTTTACCGTAACAATGAACACATAGGCCCTATATTTTGAAATTTAGCCAGTAGCATGCAAGATTCTGCAACTGGTTTTAAACTTAATTTGACAATATGTCATATAATATGATATTATGACGTATGTATTTTAAACATAACGATAAAAATTTCTACTACATGTTTGTTTTCGAACTTCATTCCTTTATTCATTATTTTCAATTTTTTGTTTGGCTTTTATCATGTCTTAACTCGTAAAAGTTTGTAAGTTCAATTAATAAATGCTACACAAATATTTTTCTTTTTATCAAGCAACTCTACCATTTTAAGAATGACTAAAACCCAGGATAGTTACTTACATCTTGGACCAAAACTTTATAACAATTTTAATGGGAATATAAAGAGATAAGATATGAGTATTTTCAAATCAAGGCTCCATAAATGGTTAGTTTCAAATCCTTTTTATTCTATAGATAAATTTTTAATGCTAAAAGAAATAATTTGTTATATAAATTTTGCTTTCTATTTGTGCATGTTAACCTGACTTTATATAATTCTGTAGTGCTCGGGAAAAGTGACATAAGTCAGTTTCCACAAACCTTTTTTGATAATTTATTGACAACTTACGGAACATCTGTTCACTTGGAAAAAAAATACATAGATATTCCTCCCATTACAATAATTCATACAGAAAAAAATCAAATCGACATAAACCAGTGTAAGTTGTCAATAAATTATCAAAAAAGGTTTGTGGAAACTGACTTATGTCACTTTTCCCAAGCACTGCAGAATTATTGTACAGTGTTAATCTGTGTTACAAATTTGTGTGTTAGTTTTATATTTAATTTGATTTTATTTCCATATGTATTATAGTATATATTATGTACCTTACTTGTATATATTTTCATGTCATCTATTGCGTGTATTTGTGCTTAATGACATTAAATTAGCTACCTAAATAAAAATGAAGATTAAGATTTTGACGTTAATGTTAACATTTTTACACCTTCACTATTTCACAAAAATAATGTAATGGTTGCACAAAAATGTTATAAATAAGGACATTTTCACTGTTGCATGACACTCCTAACAATATTGTTTCGAATATATGCAACATTGAGAATTACTATCACATAAAGAGTTTGGTTGATTGAATGGTTGTTTATTTTCCATTATGGTCAGTAACAACATTTTTATATTCCTGTAGATTAGTTTGACAAAAATGAATTTAATTTACGTGCCATTAAACCTGTGACAGGGGACCCCAAGTTTACTCTCTTCCGGGAAAGCTATGATAAGTATTTATCACCATTAAATATTATTGTCTTCGTCTCAGTATGACTCTGTGAGTTATTTAATGGCAAATTAATGAGGTAACGATTCGATCAATGAGGCAAATTATGTCAATTATGAATGAAGTTGTTGTAGTTTAGTCAGCTGTTCGAAGACAGGTCTGAACTTCACAAGTGATACCAACGAGATACCACTTATAAGGCAACTAGGCCAGGAGATAATGAAGTTAGGGTGGCTAGTTCCTTTCCCCCTGAATGAAGTTGATGTTTCTTTAATTTTTCAGATACGTCTACTGGTCCTTATGTAATTCCTGTTCGAACAAATGGTAATACAAATGGCAGAGGCTTCAAAATAGACTACCAGCAGAACTCTTGTGCGTCCTGAAGAAATCAGCAGTACAGTATTAAACCTATTAGGCCTATGGCACAGAGTTATTGTTAATTTTATATTTATGTGTACATAATTTAATAATTTATTATAGTATAGTCTTCTACTTCCATTATAGCAATAAAGTCAAAAGTAACAAGAAATAAAATAACATTATAAAATATATGTTCCTGGTGTATATTCCAAAAAAGTGAAAATTGTTGGATGCATAATCTTGTGGAAATGAATAGGTATAGTAAAACTTAAGAGCGGTATTCATAGACTTCACGTTAGCCCACACTTTCATCGTACTAAATTAGCTATGACTATCGCCATGCTAGCTTTACAGTATTCATAATCGCTGAATGTTTAATGGCTAATTTAAACTGCAGATCACCTTTGAAAAATTTTACAAGATGCTGGGAATGATAGAGGCGCAGATTGGCAGTTGTCATGTACGATTCTGTTTATTAGGCTACTAGAGGTTAATGGCGGACCTAGACTACATTAAACTATTTGTTGTATTGTAATAAATTATGAGGTAGGTAATAATTATTGTTGTATGAAGAAGTAATAACTTGAAGACATAATTTCCGTACATTCTAAAAATCTGAAAAAATTATCAAAACATTCTTACTCTAAATTAGTGAGGTTTTATATAAATTCTTGAAATCAAATACAGTATTTATGGTAATTCAGTATCTTGGCCGGAATTTAGAAGATTAAGAAATAAAAGTGTGTATCACCATCTTGATCTTATATAAAATATGGTTTTAGCTTTCACAGTGTAGTAAAATACGTAAGTTAAGGTAATATATATAACAAACACAAGATATGAGTCACTAGTACATTATTAATACAAAAATAAAACAGCTAGAAACTTACATCAGCAATATAGAAAAAAATCTTCTTGCTCTGGCACAATCCAAACACCACTTACCAACGACACAACTACACAAATTGAAGGCTCTCTAAACTCCTCGTCTAATAAGTAGGTGGGCTTACATATGTCAGCACCCAACAGAGAGTTATTTCACATTTTTCACTTTTCCCTCCATTTCACTTTGCCCCCCTCTTCCCTACATTTCCTCCACTGACAAATAATTACAATAATGCTTCAGAAGAAATTACTTTGTATAAATAATATATGTAGTATGTTGACATGTTGTTATTTCATAATGTTCCTATCTGTGATTATTCAAGTTTTGATAATAAAATAATGCGTGAGTTTTATTGTAGAAATAAATGTATATAATTTTCATTTTTAATAAATATTTCATTTTCCAGTCATGTTTTTTTCTCACTAACGAAGACATTTATAATAAAATGCAATATGTATGTCATATATCTCTGATTAACAGGACAGGACACTTTTGACATTAGCCTATGTCAGGGAGTAGTCGACCCTGTCCTCTTGTGTGGCACAGGTCCCACTGGCCCTATTGGCAGAACCTTGCAAGGGCTCTGTAGAGTTATGTAGAGAGTAGATGGGAATGTCGCGCATGATTTTGAATGATGGATAGTTTATGGAAATAAATCAGTGGCATGCAGTGTAATTTTATATGAAGGAAGCAATAATACAAATTTTTATACAGGATGATTCAGGACCTCTGCAAAAAAAACTTTGGGGATCGATAGAGGATTATTTTTCGCAAAAACAACCCATGTTCTCTGATGCCTCGTTGAGGAGCTAAGTTACATCGAAACAAAGACAGGTTTTAGTGACATTAACAATAAATCGGCCTGTGTAGAATTTGATCAAAAGCAGCTAAGATTCGTATAGTCGGTTCCTCTTTGGTGTCAATTCGAATGGTGTATTCCTTCACATGTCCCAAAGAAAAAAAAGATGAAAGGCGTGAAGTCGGGTGATGACGCTGGCCACACAACAGGTCCGGCTCTCCCGATCCATTGCTTCCCGTAGATGTTGTTCAATGTGCTTGTACAACCAGGTTGAAGTGCGTTGGGTCATTATGTTGAGTCACATCATGTCCTCTCATATCGCTAAGGGTACATCCTCCATGAGCAGCGAAAGCGTGTTCCAAAGAGCGCTCCATTCAAACGGGGCAACAAAATGATAGGACACTTGTAACTTGTCCGCAAGAGTACTTGAAGAAATAAATGAATAATTCACTTCATAATTAACTATAAATGTCATTAAAACCTGTCTTTTTCCATGTCGCGTAGCTCCTACATGAGGCATCGGAGAACATGGGTTGTTTTACGAAAAATGATTCCCATTGCGAGATATATCGATTTCCAGAGTTTGTTGCTGAGATCCTGAATCACACTGTATGTAGAGTACAAAACTGACAGCAGTCAACTATTTGAAGACCAAGCAATTCTCCTCTCTTTAGCAGCAAAATCATCGAACGAAATAAACGAATTTATAGTGACCAATATAGGCGACTCAAGCTAAGAATATTAATAACGACTCTGCCTCGACCAGGACAGCGTTCGGAGAAAGAATTTTGCGACATTTTAAGATTAGAGAATTTATAGTTCTCACGATTAAAATGTTTCTTCTTTTTCACTTTATGAACATGGGAAGCAATGCTTCCCTTGCCTTCCATCAACGGCACGCCACTGATAAACTCGGGTAAGGGAGTTAAGTCATTTTTGGTGCAAGTGTAGTTTTGCTCCCAAGTTCAATTCTACAATTGGGTATGCAAAAAACAAAAGAATACTAGCATTTGATGTGTTTTATTTGTGTAAAAAATTATTTGCAATAAGGGTCTGATGTTTAATTTTCATTTAACTCAAAACTAATTTTTATTACTTATTTCCCTTTATCCAACACCATCGAATATTCATACAAGCAGGATATAATAGGTAACGTGATAAAGAACTACGAGTATATTGTTGTGGTAATCATACCCATAAAACGTGTAAGGAGAGAAACTGTGCGTCACCTTTATCACATCGAATATTTAGCATCTACAATATTATGACTAAAGTAGTAGTAGTAGTATTATAGTAGTAGTAGTAGCAGTAGTAGTAGTAGTAGTAGTAGCAGCAGCAGCAGCAGTAGTAGTAGTAGTAGTACTGTAGTTTATTCATCATATAGATTTTTACTAATGATGACTTCGTCAATCATATTTCTAGGTCTTAATCTAGTTTCTGATTATACTGTAGCCATATTTATGAATTTATAACATTGTTACTGCAGGACATCTGCTGGCACGAGGTAAGAAGAATTACAACTAAGATAGTACAATAACAACAACAATAACAATAATAATAATAATAATAATAATAATAATAATAATAATAATAATAATAATAGAAATGTTTTTAATAGTGATAACTTTTAGAAAAGAAGCTTTGTTTTGTTTCGGTTTTTGCTTTTTTTGTGCTTTTAAGAGTAAGCCAACTTTATACAGGGTTGTTTCCGATCTCTGATAACGAATTTGAATGACGTCATGTGCGTCAGGAATCACACCGACAGCTGAATTGCGGCGAGAGGTGACAGACCAGTAGTGAGTGATTTCATAATCAGAGTGCACGTGTATCACAGCAGCAATGCCCAAGAAAATCGAGCCTTTTTGGAAGGGGTACATAACAACCCTTTCCGATGCTAAGTATAGTTACGTGAAAATCATAGGAGCCTATTTCCAAGAAAGGCATCTTGCGTGTAGCCATATCCCTCTCTAGTCATGGCCCGGCCCTGGTAAATGTGGCAACGCCGCAGCCCTTTCTATCAGCCCAGCAATGTGCCATGTGTTTCAGTGTAAGACGCTCTCCTCGCTTGTGGATTTGCGCCTATATTTCCTTTGTTATGTCTGTGGTAACAAACTTTTCATAACCATGACATGAATGAATACGTGTAGTGCCGAGCTGCTTAAGGACCTACGATAAGACAATAAAAGCAGAAGACTAATATTATAAGTTGTTTTCGTTTTCTAAAGATCCCGAAATACGCAGTAAATGGATTCGTTTGGTTCCACGGGCAGATTGATCGCCAACCAATAGATCTGTGGTATGAAAGGAACATTTTCAGGCAAAGTGACTTGAGTTTTATGTGAAGGTGCAATTCCGAATATGTTTCCAAATTCTCCTTCCTATCTAAGCAGAGTGAGTGGAACCAAATGGAAAAATCCGCAACAGAGGAGAGAAGAAATTGACAAACCGAAAGGAGGATGAAAGGAGACAGACGAAAAAACCATGTGTAACATTTTTCCATTTTTTTTTTTTGGAAAATGTATCAAAGAAACTATCTAAAAAAACGGGTCATTATTTAAAAACGATTCTTGTTGAACAGTGTATGAACTAGACGTAACTAATGCTCCTAAAATAACTGTTAGCATTAGAATAAACAGGGATTTTAGTGTGGAAACGCACATGAATGGTGGACGTCTACCGAATGACAGCCTCTAACTGTAGAAATTCTTTGCTCAGCTTCCGTCTCTAATAGATTTTTGTGATTGTTACGTTCCGTAAGATACTAATAACAAAATTACTGTTCTATGGGATGGGAACTGTGATGAAAGCAGCTTAAAAAGTTTGATCTTTTATGTAATAAGTTTGATCTTATACTTACGAAAAATCTAAGTACGATGTAAATTAAATTATGTTTTATTTAACGACGCTCGCAACTGGCGAGGTTATATCAGCGTCGCGATATGCCGGAATTTTGTCTAGCAGGAGTTCTTTTACATGACAGTAAGTCTACTGACATGGGCCTGTCGCATTTAAGCACGCTTAAATGCCATCGACCTGGGCCGGGATCGAACCCGCAACCTCGGGGACAGAAGGCCAGTACTATACCGATTGCACCACCCAGGGTGACAGTACGATCTATCCTCAATAATTGTAAACTCTTTTTTAATTCATATCCAGAATGCCAAGTGTTACGATATGACTAGACTCAAGAACATCTTGTCATTGCCGCACCCTCGATAACTTTCCTCGTTTCAATATCTGAGAATAGACAGCTCTTAAAGCATGTTAGGCAGTAACCAGAGAGCGAAAAAATTGTGAAAATTCAAGTAGATGAAATTCAAGTAAAAGGAACTTAGACTACAAAAATGGACGATTGTTTGGGGTTGCTGCAAATAAAACAGAATATGATCTCGCGTAAAGTGTTGCATCGGTAACTTTTTTAAATCATAGCTGCATTTTGGTAATTTTAAAAAGGTGGTAAGACTTGTTGCGGTTAAACAACTTACAGGGCCAGGTGCAGCAGAAATATGTAAAGATAACTTAAACAAATACATGTGTGTGGATTGCAAAACATTGTGTATCATAACTGACAATAATAGGGTGAATCACATAATGTTTAGTGAACTCCCTAAATATTCAGGAAGTTATTACTTTTCCTTTGAAATAGAAGAACGATGTAGCTTATGCTTTTCTCGCATTTAACAGCTAAGCAACAGGATAGGACGGCAACTAACGTGTCATCCGACGTTGCCACGTAGTGTGGGCCGGGCCATGACTAGAGACGGCTATGGTGTAGCCTACCTAATAAGACTGGCAAAGCTCGGATGGGATCAATTCCAGAGTGGAAAAAGCAAGCAAATCCACCCCCCCCCCGTCACAAGTCGCTGCACCACGTAATTCCATTCAAGCTGTACCAATCTTATGAAGTACACAGAAGTTGCCTTTCTTGGAAATGACGAAACCTCGTTTATTGCAGGCTTCTTTTATTTTAACTTAACTTTACTTGGTATCGGAAAGGGTTGTTATGTACCCCTCCCAAAAAGGCTCGATTGTCTTGGGATTTTCTGCTGTGAGTCGCCGTGCACTCTGACTATGAGATCACTCACTACTGGTTTGTCACCTCGCGCCGCAGTTCAGTTGTCTTGTGGCTCCTGACGGACACGATATCATTCAAATTCTTATCAGAGATCGGAAACAACCCTGTATTGTACTACATAGATATATGACCGAATTTGTTTTATTATTAATAAAATTATAATATTTAATTTTCAAGTTCAGTACTGTTATACGCACATTGAGTTTTCTTATGTAAAGGTGGCGTGTGTGAATATACCGTACATGTTAATAATCTAGCCTCAATTTATCATATGTCATATTGCTATTGACTGGCCTAGTTAAACAGTGGCCGTTGTAGTCCATTTTGATGGAAGGAAAGATAATCAAACAAACAAACAAGCTGGTATTGTACACATATTACATTCCCAATGCGGTTCTGGGTGGAGCACAGTGGGTCTGGAGGTCGATTAAGTCTGTTCAGAGGCAGGTGGATACAGGGTATTATTAGAGCAAGGAGAATCAGGGTATAAATTCTGTTTAATCAAATGGAGCTATGGGAAGATGACATGAAATGGAGAAGTTACATGCTAATTCAACATATTTAACTGAACTCGTTTTACAGTAACACACATTTCCACAGAAAATAAAAACACATATTAATAATGCTTATATGAATATGAAACAAGGCCTTTTCACTCTGAATAAAGAAATGAGGTTAGGAATATTTTAAATGAGCTAAAAAATAATTAGGCATGGTAACTAAATAGTAAACGGTGCAGTCAAAAATTAAGGGACGCCGGGCAACTAGGCTAAAAAAGCGCACTATTTTTTTTAATACGTATGGTATTAAATTATGTAGTGTAGGGAGGTTAATCATTGATACAATCGTTAATAACCTCCTGAGTCCCGAGACATTGTTGTTTTATTTTTAAACTTCATTATAATTCCTACACTTTAAAAGAAGTCACTGAAATGAGGAAAAATACTGAAAAAATTCTGCAGGTTAGGTTAGGGTACAAATGCAGGTATAGTATACTACACTTCGAGTCTCTGCACATAATCATATATGAAGTATTTAGTATAGTATAGTATACTATACTCTTAGGATTCAGGAGGTTTTTTTTCTCTTGTACGGAGGAGGGACGTGAAAGCTTGCATTGCAGCCTTCGCTTATCACTCCCATTCTGTGGATGATTGGGTAGCCGAACGGCTGTGCTCTTGTACAAGTACAGCACGCCGCACGGTGGAATTAACCCGGGCTATGGTGTAGATGATGATTAGTCCCTACATGTGAATATTAATGATGGCGAAATGAGTCCGAGGTCCAACGCCGAAAGTTACCCAGCAATTCTGCTTCACTTGGTTGAGGGAAAACCCCGGAAAAAATCCGGAAACTTGTCCCAACCAGAATTCGAACCCGGGGCCCACTCTTTTCACAATCAGACGCGCTCACCGTTACTCCATAGCAGTAAACACTCAGGAGGTTAATTACTTAATTTCAATTATGTGCACAATAATCTAGTCATGCAAGTTCATGACAATTCAATCCAGCAGAAGTAACTATAGAACTATATTTTATCTCTACTTCACTTTCATATTAAAAGAAAAAGGTATCTTGCTGCCTGTCTGATTGTCTGTTAATGTCATGTTCTCAGAGGCTACTTTGGTTACTTACTTACTTACTTACTTATGGCTTTTAAGGAACCCGCAGGTTCATTGCCGCCCTCACAAAGACCTTCATCAGTTCCCTATCCTGTGCAAGATTAATCCAGTCTCTATGATCATAACCCACCTCTCTCAGATTCATTTTAATATTATCCTCCCATCTACGTCTCGGTCTCCCCAAAGGTTTTTTCCTTCAGACCTCACGACTAACACTCTATATGGATTTCTGGATTCGTCCATACGTGCTACATGCCCTACCTATCTCAAACGTCTGGATTTAATATTCCTAATTATGTTAGGTGAAGAATACAATGCGTGTAGTTCTGTGTTGTGTAACTTTCTCCATTCTCCTGTAACTTCATACCTCCTTTCTCCATTCTCCTGTAACTTCATCCTTCTTAGCCCCAAATGTTTTCCTAAGAACCTTATTCTCAAAAACCCTTAATCTCTATTCCTCTCTCAAAGTGAGAGTCCAAGTTTCACAACCATACAGAATAACCGGTAATATAACTGTTTTATAAATTCTAACTTTAAGATTTTTTGACAGCAGACTAGATGGCAAAAGCTTCTCAACCGAATAATAATAAGCATTTCCCATATTTATTCTGCGTTTAATTTCCTCCCGAGTGTCATTTATATTTGTTACTGTTGCTCCAAGATATTTGAATTTTTCCACCTCTTCGAAGGATAAATCTCCAATTTTTATATTTCCATTTCTTAAATATTCTGGTCACGAAATATAATCATATACTTTGTCTTTTCGGGATTTACTTGCTTTAGGTAGAATTTCCATGTTGGTTACCAGTATATATTGAAGGCATTATAATTTATAAGGTGGGTGTTACCCTGTAATATAACATACAACTAAATGATTAATGACGAAACTTTTAATAGGTCACTCTCTTCAGGAAAGTCCACGGCAGTCATTTGTAACTAATGTAATTGATTAAAGTTATTAAATACCGGTACCTGTTATGAGAGGGGTTATTAAATTTGGCTTAGTTGAAAACACAATCTAAACTTAGCAAAGTAAAGTATAAACTCCCCCCCCCCCACGATAGCTCGGGCTTATGCTTTAAACTCTCGTATTCTGATATTCAAATTTAATACTGTCACGACTTTCCTATCCTTGGCCCTGGTTAAAGTTTCACATGTTGACAAAATGGCCCCTATTTGATCGCAGTGTTGACTTTCGTACACGTAATGTAACAGTTACGTACTGCGAACAAATATTTACTCCAAGTTACACTGGCAAGACAGTGATGTCCTCGTTATAATCTGAATGTTGTTACTTTTCTATTCTTGATTTATCTGGATTTCCCTTACACAGTTATTATACCATAGTCTAGTATATAACTTACAGTCACGAAGCTCAATAGTAAATATGCATCCATAGATAGTTGCTAGCTACTAGGATCGCTACTATCGTTTCATTACAGACAATGCGAAATAGTACCTGCACAGTCTATTGTTCCTAGTACCCTCATAAACTCGAGCTTCGTGACTGTATATACTAGACTGTGATTATACTGTAAATCATTTTTTGATATAAGACTTGCTTCTAGGGTTACCAACTCTCCCGTATTTCCCGGGATCTCCCGTATTGGGCGGAAGTAAATTACACACACTTTTCAGGTATATATTTTCCACACCTTTGCTATACACTTGTGGTATGTAATCTGCACACACAACAAAGTCTAGGTGGTAGGCGTCGTATGTAAATTATACACACAGCATGAGTCGGATTATTCTTTTAATAAATTACATGTAAATCGAACGCAATGTCAACCAATGTTACGGGTGACAAGCACAATTGACTTACGCAGCTTGTAATGGACTTTGTACTGTATAAGTTAGACTGACTTGGACGGAGAGTTACGCAGCAGTTCCACATAAAGCATTGGCCCTTGAACACAGTTGTTGTTTATAAGTGCTATCCATGCTGCAATAAACGTTGTATGGAGTGAGGCCAATGTCATTGGATGTACTGTACATGCCACCTAAGTCAATTTTGGCTTCGTCAGATTGAAAAATATGCTTTCATAAATAAATATAAACGTAATTCTGAAATAGGCAGATGGTTAGAACTTGTATTCAGTCTACCATTTTTAAACTCACACGAGGTTGGCGACTATTTTGTATCTGATTTAGTGGTCATTAAGCCACAAGATGAAAGACTAGATAACTTTCGTGACTATTTAGTAGACTGCTATGTGGACGATGACGCTACCTTTCCTCCTTCAATCTGGGCAGCTAAAACAGAAAGCTTGCAGCGTGTAACTAATTAATGCCTGTACGTATTTGCATATTAGATTCAATAAGACATTTTGCTCTGTTCATCCAGATATTTATACTTTTACAAATAGGTTAATTGAATTTCAAATAGACACATACGTGAACATTCAGGGGATATCCACTGCTGCAAAAGTTAAAAATAAGGGCTCCATAAGGAGGAAAGAAACTATGGAGAGAAATATAAAAGATTTTAATGAGGGGCATATACCCCGAGTGGAATTCATTAAGCGAGCAAAATACATCTACCAATAACAAATATTGGTTCATACGTTACTATTGTAATAGTGAGTATGTTCAAAATAAATATATGCCATTGTAGCTCTGTGTGCAATTTATATCCTGTTTTTATTACCTGGGTTATTTGCGTGTGCAGATTACATATCAAAAATCGGTGTGTGTAAATTACCTTCTTTTAGGTCATATACCTGAAACGTGTGTGCAGTTTACGCCCCCGCCCGTATTTGACCCTAATTTTTAACAGACTCCCAGCTACCGTATTTTTCTTCTCTTCAAGCATTTTCTCCCTTATTTTTGCATAACGTAAAAATTTTCATTCGAAATATTTGATTTTGCCTTGAATGATGATGATTTATGTGATGAATTTTGAGATGCACTAACTATTAAAATGTGCAGTCTTTGTAGAATGTAATGCTTGCCAGAAATGAATTTTATTGCTCACTCGTTTAAAATAAAATCATTTTAATGTTACAAATTTGGAAAAACTGGCGAGTTTTAACTCTAAACATGCCAAGTAGTTAGTAATGCTCATACAAAGAGGGTGTTTCATCAAGGGCGCCCGCAGGATCCAATCTCAGTGGTAGCAAGATGGTTAGAAAATTATAGGAAATGGATGGACGAGAAGAGAGGAAATTGAACATGAAAAATAGCCAGTTCTGAAATATAAATTACCTTGAGCACGCATTCATAGTTTAAAGCACTCATTTTTATTGAATTGTTTACCGAGGGTTTGAGAAAATATGTTTCGTGCACGTAGAGAAAATAAAAAAAAAACGCATAAAAATAAAAATCTCAGTGGTAGTAATTGCTACTACTGGCTACCCCCTGTGGGCGCCCTTGTGTTTCATCTCATGAACAATAATTGGATAGATGTTCTATACAGGAACACGATGCACCTAAACAAATTATAACTGTAAACTGCAGTCGATTTCAACTATTACGCGAGGCAAAATCTGTCTCAAAATATTCTAAGTTTAAGTCTAGCTGCCAAAGTGCAGAATAAAGTTGTTTTTTAGTAACGGAACTGGATAATGTGTCCATTTTCTATGTGAAATTTTGACGATTCCTTAGTCTCCCGTATTTTACTCAAAAAATGTTGGCAACCCTACTTGCTTCTTAAGTATTTGTCATATTTTATCTCCGATGGTTTATGAGAAGTTTGGTAGATGTTAATAGTAGTCTACTTACTTTCTTTCCTTGTTTTATAATCTTGAAATTTAATATGTGATACAGCACACTGGAACAGTATGATCTTTTTATTTTTTTAATTATATTTGTAATTTTTCTAACTTTTAATATTGGTTTGGATTGTAGTTTCGAATTTGATGTTATTCCTTAGATGGCAGCTTTGAGATATATTAAAAATAGAATATTATTAACTGACTGTGCTTTGTGTAACAGCTCAGTAGACGAAGTAACTACATCTCAAGATGAATTTATATGTACATTATGAGCCATTTTAAATAAACTTTAACTGATTCTTCTAATGAGGCAAAATGCCTGCACCAATTTTGTCGGGTCATGATTTTGTAAGATGGGAAATAATAATGACTCTAGATGTCATAGGTTACCGGTACAGGAAATTCAGGATTTATTTAGGTTGAATGTTCTTTCTAAGAAAAATTGAGACGTGTCTGGTGTAGTTCCTGGGTAACTCAGTCGGTAGAGCGTTGATGTGTCAAGCGAACGGTCCTGGGATCGATACCCGGCCGCGGAACAATTTTTTCCTTGAAATTATTCAAGTCTGCTTCACAGGGAGCTATACCTGAAAGCTAGATTTACGTTCTTTCTAAGAATTTGAATAATTTTACTCAATTCTCTTTACACTGATCCTAGAATGGTGTCTGATCATAGGTCATTTGAGATGCTCAATTTTATTACCTTAAGGAAAACTAAGTAAATGCTTCTTTCTCTTCATACAAGTATATACTATCCCGCGTCGTGGCATCATGATCTAAGGCAGTGATGTCAACTGATGCCCATAGGAGCAAGCGCGCGCTTTAGAGCCCAGGAGAGCCTGAGCGCTTTACAGCGGAAAGGAAAGAGACAGACGGAAGAGGTAGTATATGCCGCTTGGTCGAGCTATATACAGGGATGGTCAGCACTGATTCAATGGATAAAGGGAAGAGAACTTATTAAAACTGTATCCATGTTAATTTTTAGATTTGACTGAGAAGTATAAGTGCATTATAAGAATGTAAGTTTTAATTTTAATGTTCATTTTTCACAAGTTTGCTTTTTTATTCAAAAGGAATATTTTATCAACTTTTTTTTTTACAGAAAAGTGAAATTTTTAGATATGTTTGTTTAGTAGCCTTACAGGTACTGAAACAATGTTTTCGTAAATCTAATATATCGTAAATACGCATTAGTGAAGATAGTGTATTAAAATGTTTGAAAATATTCGCATGGAAAATGTTTGTAAGGAAATGAATTAACAAAGCAAATACTTTTACATCACAAACAAAAGATATGTGCCTATGTGTTGGTAAAACGTCAGCTCTATAGCTTCAGCAGATTTCGAGATAATTTAATATACTGATAACAGAAAGCTGCGCACCAATATCACCTGAAAGCATAATGCGATAAGAGTTTTATTATGTAATATTAGTTACAGTTAAAACATATACCTAGACAACTTTGCTTTGTACTATAATATTGTTTTGATTACTTTCATAAGGCTAAAGATACCATCAATATCAATTTCAACTTATCATGTCATATTCAGTGTCTTTCTTTGGGATATCACTTTCTTTATGAATGATGTGTTTAATTCACTTAGTACAGTATAGTTGTAGTTATTATGGAATTTGTGTGAATATTCCTTCTTTACTCTTTATTATGTTAATAACGTTTAAAACACAACTGCAATATTAGGCTAAGAAATAGGTGTTAGTACTTTTGTTTTACAGACAATATAGAAAATAACAAACAGAAAGAAGCCATATAAAAATAACGACATAAAATTTCATGTTCCGTTTGAAATTTGTGCACCACTGTTTTCGTAATCCAACAGGCTGCTTATTCCTCCTATCATACCTAGCGCTTAATGCTCGTGCACGACGTTAAGGTCAGAAAAATGCGCTTGCTTTGACATCACTGGTCTAAGGCATCCTGCCTAGGACTCACGTAACGGAATGCGCGCTGGTTCGAGTCCTAATGGGAGAATAAATTTTCTCATGAAATTTCGGCCAGTGTATGGGACTGGTGCCCACCCAGCATCGTGATGCACTTGGGGAGCTACGATAGGTAATGAAATCCGATTTCGAAAGCCAGCTATAGCAGCTGGGGGGATCATCGTGCTAACCACACGATACCTCCATTCTGGTTGGATGATCGTCCACCTCTGCTTCGGCATGTGAACGTGAGGCCAGCAGCCGACTGGTCGTCTGGGCCCTTTATGGACTGTGGTGCCACGGATTATTATTATTATTATTATTATTATTATTATTATTATTACATAATACTAATAATAATAATAATAATAATAATAATAATAATAATAATAATAATAATAATAGGCCTACGCTAATAGAAAGACACCAATTAATTTTAAAATAGATTGCACATGTCTTTTTCTCATAATTGCACATATTCCTTGCCCACAAGATGGCAGAAGGGCAATGAAATAACTCCCATGAACCAACAGGCATTGCTGCCTTACATATGATTCACTAAAGACTAAACAGGCTAGAGCAGTGGTTCCCAAATTGTGCTCCACGGATCACTGGGGACCCGCGGTTGGTAATATATCATATATGGCAGTCTATATTCCATCCACAAGTCCTACAGATTTATACCACTAACTTATGTAAGAATTAAAGGCATTAATTTGTATACAGTATATTGCATATGATGTAACAGCAATTTTTTCATTGTACTTTCAATTTTGTTTAGTTCACTGCTCGCAATTGAGCTTGAAATTTTATTATAGAGACTATATATTAATACCTCGAATAATAAAATCAAAACAACTTGGAACAAAATAAAATGGAAAGCGGAAAGTTTAGAAGTAAAGAACAAAGTTACACTCTTGTAATAAATAACATAAAAACATCAGATACAACAGAAGTTGCGAACATACGAGTATTCAACAAATACTTTCTCTCAATAACTGATAATCTAAATATCCCACAGAATAATAATAATAATAATAATAATAATAATAATAATAATAATAATAATAATAATAATAATAATAATAATAATAATAATAATAATAATAATAAGGTTAACAATTGTTTGAAAGTATCTGTTCCTACAACTTTCCCAAATATTCAAATTTTTCTAACAAATCCACGAGAAATAATTACAATTCTAAAGCAATTAAAATCTAAAAATTCCTCGGGTTATGATGAAATGACAAGTAAAATATTAAAAGTGAGTTCACAAATAATAGTCAAGCCCCTATCTTATTTATGTAACTTTTCAATGTTTAATGGTGTTAAACGTAAGAATTGTACATGTTCTTTATTCTATGCTATAAAGCAAATGTAGGAATATTATGGAATGAATAAATCTATCTATTTATCTATTCAGCCGGTTGCAAGCATGTGGTCAGATCTCGAAATCCGAAGTTATAGATAACTAGGATAAGGATTTTTCAAATTACTATGTTTTTGTTATTGTATTAAATAGTTGCAATATATTTTCACTTTTTTCATACATTTGATTAACCTACCTAACCTAATATAACATAACCTAACCTAATGTAACCTATTTTTTATTATCCAATTTAATAAACCCTATTTCACCCTGAGGTATATTAGGGTTATAGTTGGCATCAAAATACATTTTTATAAACCATAAACAATAGTAAAGTGATAACATAAAATAGTGGTCACAGTTACAATTTAGGCCTACATGAATTACTCGTATGTAGAAGAATGCATATTAGTGAAAGAATGGCTCCTGTTAAAGATTAATGAGATGTTTGAGGAGTAATCAATATAAAAGGTATACAAGAATGTCTAACCGTTTCAGAGTAAATCACGATCTTAAAAAGATAACCGATAGTAGAGTAATAAAACAAAGTTTCACTTTCACTTTCAAATTAATACTTAATTCATGAACAATGAAACAGTTAAGAGTAATAAAGAGATATCACAAGCAATGATTTACGGTTACAAGTTACATACGTGATTCAGGAACAATTACAATAATTAAAATATAACATAAGTAATGACTTACAACTAACGAATACCGAAATTCTTGAAGGGCAATATATAATGGTAGGGGCAATACAAAAGATTAAAAAACAAATGTAAACAGTACAGTAAAGGAATAGTAGAAAAAATTACTTAAGATTACAAATTAAACACATTCTTTTTAAAGCAATAGGTAACAACAAAGAGATACTAATAACAATACATTGACTGTAGTTACACATTAAACACATTATTTAAAAAAACAAACACGCAGAGGATTAATAGCTATTTTCAGGCATCATTCAAAGGGACCATGACTGTAATTCACATCTTCTTGACGTTATTTCGTATATTATTTTGTGTTTCAATCTATTTCAATTTATTTTTCACTGTAACAACAAAATATGTTTCATAAAGCCTCAAGACATTACTCTATACTTATTCTATCACGGTTCTCTTTGTTAATGGCAACCTGTAATGGTTAGAGGAAGAAATATATATAAATAAAATAGTTATTAAACACATTATTTTAAAAGCAATAAATAGCTATGTTAAGAGATGACTTGAAATTTACGAATTAAATGCATTATTTACTAACAACAATTGGCAATAAGGAGGTATTACAAGAAATGGCTCAAAATTGGAAATTAAACACATAATTAAAAATAAATAAATAAATAAAAACCAATAATACAATAGTATGCGAAATTGAAGATTTACAGTTTTATAATAGTTGATTAGAACTAATACGCTTTTTCCCCCAGAATAATTTAACATTTTACAGTTTCACGAATATTCTATTCAAGAAGGACATGAAATAATTATATGATTTAGAGTTGGTAAGTATATTGGTTAACGGTTTGGTAAATGTATAACAGTAACAACTCAAACTCGTATCTTTCACGGCAAAAGACTGGACAGTCATATAATACGTGTTTGACATCTTGAGATTCCTCCCCACAAATGCAAGTTGCATCGTCTTTAATATGGAATCTATTTAAGTATTCCCCGAATTTCCCATGCCCAGTCAAAAACTGTGTCAGTACGAAATTTGGCGTAATTACTTTACATTTATTCCGATCATAGACCGTTGGAAAATATAGCTCTTTTGTAACCTATTAATCTAGTAACTAACGACTGATTAATAAAGCCAATATGTTGCATCCAGTTTTAGAGCAGTTGATTAAAGCTTGAAGTTGAAATGATTGTAAAATCTCATAAATTTCTGCCATCAGTCAATTGCGAAGTTCTTTTGTCATTTTACTTTTGATTAAGTTTCAGACTTCGTTCGTACCGATAACGTAGGGGCTAAACATTTAAAATGTATGACAGAATGAACAGTATGAAGAAAGGAAAAGAAAAAGAAAACATAAAACATTGTAAATTACCAAATTGTGTGTCAGCTGAATTTATAGTTAAGCTGTGGGCCTACAGTAAGAAAAGTCATGCAACATCCATTACCTTTATTAACTTTGGCATTGCTGTTTGAAAACTTGGCCTATGGCTACGTAAAAAGCTAAAATTTATTTATAGTGGGCTCCTGAGTTCTATTTACCTACACTTAACATACATTACCAGCATGAGATACAGAAAATCTGCGGAGTACGGATTGTTTAATATATGACTCAAGTAGATGTTAAAAGATTTAGGTACCTGATCGAAACTTTTATAATTCGTTCTATAATACAACACAGTGCTGTGTAATTATATGGCATCATGTAAAAGGAAATAAGTGATAATGTCTCGTTCATTACTGCCATAGTAAAAGGGCTCCGAAACAATCAATGTATTGATTTTATTGATCCACTGAATACTGCAACAATCGAGTAGGTGCCAAGGCCAACCGAAGTTAAGCAGTAGGTCAAGACCTCCGTCATGTAATCAAAACTATACACACTAACATGCACACCGAATGGTTGATGTCTGGTGTAGAATTATGCAAAGGCAGCCATTGAGCAGCACCCTTCAAACTAACCTCGTGCAGATCTATGTGTATAAAACTTGTAAGAGAGTTGATGATGTATCTTAGCATGTCTACATCATTGTTTTGCTTCAAATAATAATGCCTGTAGATTCGACACGCACAAATAGAAGTGAAATAAAATCTGATTTCAAAGAAAAATCTTGATATCTGCTGTACTGTGATATAATTTATTAAGAATGGTAAGGAGTTCAGGACTATCAATCTAATATCGCACTCGACGAAGATTCTCTTGCGAATACTGAATCGACGTTTATATTCTAAGATGAAAGAACAGTTGGAAGAAGAGCAGTTTGGCTTCAGGAAGAGAAAAGGTATGAGAGATGTAATTGGACTGCTACGAACAATCTGCGAAAGATACCTAGAGAAGAATAAAGAAGTATATGTAATATTTGTGGAACTAGAAAAGGCTTTTGACAGAGCGGATTGGAATAAACTGATGGGGATTCTAAAGGAAATTGCTGTGGATTGGAAAGAGAGAAGGCCGTTCAGTAATCTTCATATGAAACAACGGGTCAAAGTCAGGATAGGAGAAGAAATGTCAGAAGGAAGTGGAATTAGGAGAGGAGTACGTCAAGGATGTCCTTTATCATCTAACCTGTTCAACATCTACTTGGAGGATTTAGTAAAGAACTGTTTTCAGAAAGTAGGAGGAGTGATAGTAGGAGAAAGAAGAATAAATTGCATAAGATTTACTGATGATATGATGTTGTTAGCAGAGAGGAAATGATACTGGAGGATATGCTACTGGAGCTAAATGGCAGCCGTAAACAGTATGGGATGAAGATAAATGCAAATAAGACGAAAAACATGGTCATAGGAAGAAAAATACAGAAGATAAACTTGCGAATTCTAAATGAGGCAGTAGAACAAGTGGGCAGTTTCAAATACTTGGGGTGTACTATAAACAATAACATGAACTGCTGCCAGGAAGTCAAAAGGAGGATAGCAATGGCAAAGGAAGCTTTTAATAGAAAAGGAGCATTTTCTGCGGACCTCTGGAAAAATAGCTAAGAAAGAGACTAGTGAAGTGCTTTGTATGGAGTGTGGCATTATATGGGGCAGAAACATTGACATTACGACGAAGTGAAGAGAAGCGAATAGAAGCATTTGAAATGTGGATATGGAGAAGAATGGAACGCGTGAAATGGACAGACAGAATAAGAAAAGAAGCTGTGTTGGAAAGAGTGAGTGAAGAAAGAATGATGCCGAAACTGATCAGAAAGAGGAAAAGGAATTAGTTGGGTCACTGGCTGAGAAGAAACTGCCTAATGAAGGATGCATTGGAAGGAATGGTGAACGGGAGCAGAGTTCGGGGTAGAAGAAGATATCAGATCATAGACAACATTAAGATATATGGATCATATGAGGAAACGAAGAGGAAGGCAGAAAATAGGAAAGATTGTAGAAAGCTAGGTTTGCAGTGAAAGACATGTCCTTGGGCAGAACACTAAATGAATGAATTTTTGTATAAACGAAAAAGAAAGCAGTGAAATCCTCCGACTTTGTCATCTTGAAAGCATCAAACTGTAGGAACAAATCATGAACGCATAGACGAAGCAACTTGGCAGTAAAACAACTAGTTATTATGAATACGTTTTCTGCTTGATTTAAATATTGCTATATCCTTGGTACGCTAATCGCAATATTTAAACCGAAAAGTGTAGATAGTGTAACAAAATGTGATTTCATTTCCTACCATATTACTTCTTTCGTAATTTTATCTAATTTTGTGCATCTTTATTACGGTAGCTCTCAGGAACTTCCATTTAAACTGCATGTATGCTACTTTTCTCTTTCTATTTTAGTACCGCACCCAACTTTCGCTACCATTAGAGTTGAACAACGATCGAGAAAGCGAGACTAACTGCGCCCGAAAAGCCGAAAACCTGCACGACAATGTTGTATACGTCACGTCATTGACGTAAAGACTGCTTGTGAGCGTTTCAAGACTTCGAGAGTTGATCACTCCCGAAGTCCCGAACGTGAAGCAATTTTGAATCGCCATAGTTGTTTATACCAGACTGAACTTTTAAACTTTTATCTACTTTGGAAACTATTACATAAATCAAGTAGCCTATTTGGAACATCATCTTTACCTTTCAGTGTACCTATAATAATCCGTTCTCCAATCTTTATTTAATTACTAGGCCCTTATTAAAAGCCTAGAATTTTTTCGTATGTCTGGGATCAAGTGTACAATCTATCTCAAGTAAAAAAATATTAACGCTTTATTTAACGTTATGTTTTTATGTTTCTTAGAAATACAAATTTATTTGAGAATAAATTGTTTTTTTTTCTATTTATATAATCATAGGTAATATCATATAATAGAACCAAAACATTTTGGTAACTAAGATACTGTTCTGTTTTGTCTTTTTGTCTCAATTATAATGTTATTTATTTCAATGATGTATGTTATTCAAAATTACGAAATCTTTCCACGCCGCCGACCAAATGCTATTTCGAGAATGATGAGCGAGACTCGAAGCGCCGAGAATTACGAGATGACACTCGAAAGACAAATGCAGCGAATACAGCGAGCGAGGGCGACAGTTAGTTTTGTTCATCTCTAGCTCCATATAATATTGTGGGTACCGTCCTCTAGACTAATAATAAATCTGTAGCCGAAATTTTTCTGGTAATTTTCGATTTTCCAAAAATAATTGGTCCTAACATAGGTATATAATTAACCACCCTGAAACCGAAAATAGCTTTTTTGAAATTTTTGTTTGTATGTCTGTCTGTCTGTATGTTTGTTACCTTTTCACGCGATAATGGATGAACCGATTTCGATGAAAATTGGAATATAAATTAAGTTCGTTGTAACTTAGATTTTAGGTTATATGGCATTCAAAATACATTATTTAGAAAGGTAAAAGGGGGGTTATAAGGGGGCCTGAATTAAATCGAAATATCTCGCTTATTATTGATTTTTGTGAAAAATGTTACATAACAACAATTTCTTTAAAAATAATTTCCGATAAGTTTTATTCTTTGAAAAATTTTGATAGGACTGATATTTAATGAGATAAATGAGTTTCAAAATTAAAATAACTGCCATCTAAGGCGGTGTAATGAAATAAACAAATGAATTCGTCTATAAGGGGCCTTGGTCAACAACAATCGAAAGCTATGAATCATAGCCTACAGAGAATGTTTCTGTGTTTGTATGAAATATTATCGGAAGCTAAATTAACCGATTTGTGTAATTAATTATTATTTCACCATTGGAAAGTATAGTTTCTCTATGGACATAATGCTATAATGTTATTACAGTAACTTCGGAGTGAATTGAGGACAGGTAAGATTAAAATACTTGATAGGCTATTCTGTGTATTCGTTTCCTGTATTTCTTAAAATAATGTTTGTCTCAGAGAATTAACGAACCACAAGAATGTATTGATTTAGTATGCAGTAATAAAATGTTAGCTTAGCATTCCATTATTTTATAATCCAAATTTTAACTATGCTCAATTGAATCGTGTTAAAATACATAAAATACATATGCATTAAATGCAATGCAAAAAAATTGGGTAATGAACTAAGCAGACTATGTTGCGCTGTTGTAAAATAAAACTTGTTCCTCCTGAGATTCAAAAGCTCCCATAACAAATAAAAAACTTACTTATCGGTGTACATCCGTTATCAACATATTTTTATATAATATTATATTATATTATATTATATTATATTATATTATATTATATTATATTATATTATGTTATATTATATTATATTATATTATATTATATTATATTATATTATATTATATTATATTATATTATATTATATTATATTATATAATTTAAGTTATTTGAAGGGTTCAGAACCATAGTGGGCCAAGCGCCATTTACTGAATACGTACAAGACAAGGGTTAAAATTAAGTTACCATAATTCAATGGAAACATATAGCAAGTAAAATAAAGTATACACATTAAATCTAAAGGATATGTCAGTCTTCATTAAAGTATGGATGCATGTAATAAAAATTAAGAAACATGTTAAAGGAATTGTCATTACACCAAATGGGTGGTCTCTGGACCAAAATGATAGCATTTTAATTATTTAAATACAATTTAAATTAAGTAACATATTAAACGATTTATCCTTCTATCAAACACGAATCTTCACTGGATCAAATGTTCTATTTTAATTATGTAATTACTTTATATTTATTTCTAACGGGTACAGCGGAGCGCACGGGTACGGCTAGTTGTTTTATAAAACTTAATTTTTGTTTCTTTCCTCGTTTCCTTCCTTAAAGTTCTATGTATTGTGCCACACATGAACTGGAACTTAGACAATTTAAGCTTTATATCTACGAAAGAAATTTTAAGATACCGTATCTATAAAATTGACTAAGTTATGCATTAAAATGTTCTTCCAAGCAAACATAATACCCGGTACCAGCCAGCAATATGCAATTTTATCGCTCAATTTCTCAAAACTGTATTTTCAAAACTTTTAAAATAATATATTCCACATTTTAATATAATTACATGAAAATTTGCATGACACTTTTTGTTAGTAAGATCAACAAACTGAAATTCAATCTTTAACCTATCATTGACAGAAATTAAAAACAAATACATATAGCCTAAATCAGGGAAGTACGGAAAGGAGAGGAGAGTTTAACGGGTTTGAATTCCCCCTTGAATTTTTTTAAAAAGTTACTTATTCAGATTTAAGTAGCTACTTTTTTTATCCAAATCATCTCCCCTTCTCTAATTTTTCACTGTCAGAGTAACAAAATCTACTTTCTCCTTCAGTATAATGCCTGTTCTTGGTGCTGCGGTATGTTCGAATTTCAGCAATGCTCTCTTTATTATAGAAACCTACCGCCCAGTACTTGTAGTGAAATGAAGCTGATACTTTATGAAATTTAACTTGTTGTGAAGCACATTGAAAAGTTTGTTTTGATAGTTCTGCAGTGCAGATGTTAAATATTGTGCATTGTCGATTTTAAACTCATTTTAAGAGCGGTATTCACCCGTTTGTTAATTTGAATTCTGACTTTATTGTGATACATTCGTTTAAAGTTTTGTGCATTTGTCAGTTCATATATTTAATATAAACTTCACATTATCGTTTAGGGTTCTTTAATATGTCTAAGCAACTGCAAAGCTCAATTTTAGCGATTCTCGCAAGGTTAGTGAAAATTTCACATTGACAAATATTTCTTCATTGCGCAGTGTGACGATGCAGTCGCGAACTTTCTTCCCGGAACTAGTTTCACATCCCCTTAAGAAAACTCAACTAATAATAATAATAATAATAATAATAATAATAATAATAATAATAATAATAATAATAATAATACAAAATTTTAAATACCGAAAATGTGAATTGTAAACAATTTAACAACAACAACAACAACAATAATAATAATAATAATAATAATAATAATTACCCCCTCTTCACAAAATTCTGCCTACGCCACTGATTTCTTAAAAATTTAAATATTAATTCATTCAGTGTTCTCCAAACCCAGCTTTCTCCAATGATTCCTATTTTCTGCCTTCCTCTCTGTCTCCTCATATGATCCATATATCTTAATGTCGTCTATCATTTGATATCTTCTTCTGCCCCGAACTCTTCTCTCGTTCACCATTCCTTCCAGTGCATCCTTCATTAGGCAGTTTCTTCTCAGCCAATGACCTAACCAATTCCTTTTCCTCTTCCTGATCAGTTTCAGAATCATTCTTTCTTCGCCAACACAGCTTCATTTCTTATTCTGTCTGTCCACTTCAGAGGTTCCATTCTTCTCCATATCCACATTTCAAATCTTCTATTCGCTATTCGCTTCTCTTCACTTTATCTTAATGTCCATGTTTCTGCCCCATACAATTTCACACTCCATACAAAGCGCTTTACTAGTCTCTTCCTTAGTTCTTTTTTCAGAGATCCACAGAAGATGCTCTTTTTTCTATTAAAAGCTTCCTTGGCCATTGCTATCCCCCTTTTGACTTCCTAGCAGCAGCTCATATTACTGCTTATAGTACACCCCAAGTATTTGAAGCTGCCCACTTGCTCTACTGCGTCATTTAGAATTCGCAAGTTTACCTTCTTTATTTTTATTTTCTGCCTTTGACGATGGTCTTCGTCTTGTTTACATTTATCTTCATTCCATACTGCTCACAGCTGTCATTTAGCTCCAGTAGCATATCCTTTAGTATCTTCTCCTCTTCTGCTAATAACGCTATATTATCAGTAAATCTTAGGCACTTTATTCTTCTTCCTCCTACTAAATTAAAATATATAAAGAAAAATTATTTTAATTCTCTTGCAGTGCAGATATTCTAACCATAAGTTAGAGTTGTTATTATGAATGTTACCTTTAAGGCGAAAAAAATAGTAATAACAATAGCTAAAATATATTGATAATCTTGGCAGTAATTTTTAATAGCAATTTGGTACGAATCGTAAAATTACGATTTTAAAAATTTACAGTTCCAAAAACTTTTTATGTAGGCAAATACTGTATATTAAGCCAGTGGTTCCCAACTTTTTTCCACTGACGACACACTTTACTGAACGCCCAAGATATCGGGGCACACTTATTTGTTTTTATGAATAATAATAAAAGTAGTGCTTCGTTATAGTTTTCGAAAACTCACCTATTTAAAATAATGTGAAGCCTGCGCTTTGTGGATTGCACAGAGTTTATCTATACGTGACTTTATGATTGACAAGCCAACACGTAAATCATCTTCAAGATGCAGCAATCTATTTCTTTGTTTAGATTTCACTATTTTTTATGGTGGAAAATGCTAATTCACATAAGTATGGCGTTGAAAACGGCAGTTCTAAATGTCTTTTTAGTTTATTCGGCACCATCGACTGATTTGACAAAAACATTTTCGCATATAAGACACTAGGGATTTTGTTTATATTCATATCCATGCCACGTAAAACCATATTGCAAGTATTCATCACTATAGTTACGAAACGCGGTGCGTTTTTGTGAACTCTGAAGGGAATTTGAAGACATTACAAAAACAGTCCTAGTCATTTTTAATGAAATTGAATTAAGGACACATTTGCTACTATTTCAAATGTTTATAGATTCCAAAAATTACCCATGTCAGGTGCAATAGCCACAAGGATAAACACTAGTTGTACGGAAATAGCTGACATGTGTTGTTCTATTTATTTTCTCTTGAAAAATAGCAATTTTGACAAGGGTTGTTTTTGTAATAATGTCTTTATTTTCTCTCACATTATTTGAATTAGAACTGTTGTCATTTAACCCAGAATTTGATTCAGATTGTCTTTTTCGAATTAAACATTTGTAAATGATAAAATCTAAATAAAGAACTTTTGATAAAATAGCCTAGTCGCACTATCACCCGCTCACACGTACATACTGAAACTGATCAATTTGTTCTGACGATTCTAAACGTCGCTTATTACTAAGTAGGAAGAATAAACGAATTACTAAGCATTGTTTCAGTTGTTCACATTCATTCGAATTATCGCCAGGCACTATTTCATTGGTAAAGTTTGTCTCAAAACAAAATTATCTTATCAAAGACTTCATTGTAAATAAGAAGTGCGTTGCAAAGAGACTTTCTGGATGGCATAAAATGTATTTTTCAATTCCAAAATTTCGCGACACACTCCATGGGGCTGCGCGAGACACCGGTTGGGAACCACATTAAGCGTATAAAATTTAATCAAAATAGGCTTAAGGAAATGGAAGACTTAAATTTATACAGCATAAACGTTTTTAATTAGTGAAAGGTATATGTAACCCCTTAAATGAAGACCATAAATGGAATGAATTAGAAGATCCATTTTATCACTTGAAGAGAACTCTTCTTGTATTTAGGACAATATGTTGAACTGAATGAGAATTTGCGTGGCATGATCAATTATTTCGAGTATTCAAGTTTCTGTAAGAAATTCCAGTACTATATTTATACCCGAGTGCTATTATATGTCATCACTCAGGAAGTCCTTCATGCGTAGGAACTGTCCCATTTACTGACACTTCAATATTGATCCCTGTGGTTACCATGACGAGTAGCGTCAACAATCCCACTAATGGTTGAATGTAGCATGCGAAGAGAAAGGCGCATTGTGAGTGAGAGCACAGTCTAGTATATACAGTCACGAAGCTCAATACGTAGTAAATATGCATCTATAGGTAGTTGCTAACCACTAGGATCGCTACTATCTCCTCATTACAGACAATGCGAAATAGTACCGGGACACTCACCTATTTAAAATAATGTGAAGCCTGCGCTTTGTGGATTGCACAGAGTTTATCTATACGTGACTTTATGATTGACAAGCCAACACGTAAATCATCTTCAAGATGCAGCAATCTATTTCTTTGTTTAGATTTCACCCTCACAACTGAAGCTTCGTGACTGTATATACTAGACTGTGGTGAGAGCCTAACCTCAGACACGTTAACAACAGCGAACCTTAGCTGCCTAGATAGACAGACGTACAATGAGACACCCCGGAGACGTAACTTATTCTTCTTCTGAAAGAATAACAAATCACCTAACGTACAAGGTGACTCGTTAAAGTAGATGTGAATAAATGTAAGGATGGTCATTAAAAAGTGATGCCTCAACCCCCACACTCTGATTATGACTGACATGCATAAAGTCAGCTGTATGTAGGCATGTGATCAATACACAACAAATGTCGGGGTCTATGATAGTATCCAGTGACACAATCAACACTAAACTCCTGCATCGCGCACAGAACTCCACTGCCATTCTCACCCAGCACGAAGGACTACAGTAAGTGAAGACTAAAGCATTTTGCAAACAATACTCCTCGTGTTACGCTGTAGCTTTCGCACTTTGTAGCACTTCACGAAAGAAAAGTTCTAAACAGATTCAGCATTACCGGTATTTATTTCTGTTAATGTTTATTCACACAACGCACATATAAGCACGGTTTTCTTTTATACCAGCATTTTAGTGGGGAAAAACACTATGCGGACTATTTTGTGCTCTAATGCAGTGCTTCTCAACCAGTGGTACACTTACTTCCGGGGTACTTGCAGAGGACTGAAGAGGTACAGTTTTTTTTTTTGCACATGTTATTGTTAATATAGTATATTCATTAGGAATTAAGACCTTTTGTTGCCAGTGCATCATTTTAACGGAATATCGTCTATATATATTGTGTGAGTCTGATTTTTCACACCTAACTGAAATTAAAAGTAAGGTATGAAACTAATTAAATCCAGAAAATGATAAAATTATTTTTGAAAAAAAAAAAATATATATATATATTTTGTCATGAATCTTTCAAAATTCAATAAATGAAATAGAACTAAAATACCATCTATGTATATAATATATTACTCCATTATATAGTATTGTATAATATTTTATATTTATTTTAAAATTGTATTATTTAATACTTTTTCACTTTACTTTATTATTGTTTAAAGCGGCCATCGCCCCTTGTACTTTCTAGTTAACCAACTCTTCTGTGTTTTACCTGATATAATTTCATTGTACTTCTTGTATTATTATTTTGATATTCATCACTTTACTTTTGCTTACATATATTTCATTACTTAAAAACAATTAAATTTTTTAGTGTAGGCTTAAATTTATAAACTTGTAATATTACTTTTTAATTATTTAATGTAAACTCCACTCCTGGCCGCAAGCTTTTGCTTCATCGGGAGCGCTAACCAAAAGTGTACCATTATTATCGTTCAAATAAAAATTATTATTATTATTATTATTATTATTATTATTATTATTTATTATTATTATTATTATTTTATTTTTATTATTATTATTATTTAATTGTAGCTATAAGTACTGTTAACCCGAGAATGGTTCACATTATTTCGCGAAAAGAGCTCAGGTTTTGCATGAAATAAACTTTTTTCATAACTACCCTTTCATTTTTAACGCCTTAATTAATTTTTAACACCGCACCATACAAAGTTCTAAACTTCATTTTATGTAGTTTTTTAAGTAATAATAATTATTACTGAAACACTTTTCCTATATTTATAAATAAATATAATATTACTTTCATATTCGCATTTTAATAAGTTGGTATTCATTGCGTTGCTTCTTGAATTAGGCTATTAGAATAGAAAAGTAACATGGATTTAATGATTGTGTAATGATAACTTTCGTAATGGTAATTACACTTCAAAATTAGCTTGTTAAGTTTACGATAAATTATCTACTGTGGGGGACACTTAAAAATTTTGGAAGCGAAATGGGTACAATTACATAAAAAATTGAAAAACAACGCTGTAATGTTCATTTAAAGAAATTTACATTGTAGTCACGAACAGTTAACATACACGACAAGTGGAAATCTTACTGTTACATGTTCGACACTAATTTCTTTATCAGGATTGCTTTTTTATCAATTATAATTACAATGACAATATTTACAACCAACAATTTTTGCGTTTTTCATATCTTCGTTAGTAGCAATACTTTGGTATTATTCATGCAAATATATTTGTTTTGGTTTGATGATACTACTATTAATTTAGCTATTGACACCCTTAGCTTTTCTTTTCGATACTTATTTTTATTAAATAATGCTACTATTTTTATTTAATCTAATTCTTACACGTAGTTTGCTATTATGCCCATCTTAGTCAAAATTACGTTCTCTCATGCGTTTTTCAATCTTAACTTATACAATATATTTAATGCTGAAAAAGTAATTTGCTATTATGACTATATTATTTTAAATTACATTGTGATACTGTAATAATAAAAACCATGGAAATAATTTGCGATATTACACAAATAAAAACCATGATAATGTTTTTCGATACTGTAATAATAAAAACCACAGTTATAATTTGCGATGCTACACAAATAAAAACCATGACACTGCTTTTCGATACCGTAATAATAATAACCATGGAAATAATTTACGATACTACACAAATAAAAACCATGGCAATGTTTTTCGATACTGTAATAATAAAAACCATGGAAATAATTTGAGACTACAGAAATAAAAATAAAAACAATGGCAATGTTTTGTTATATTGTAAGAATTAAAACCATGCATATAATTTGCGATATTACACAAATAGAAACCATGGCAACGCTTATCGATACTGTAATAATAAAAACCAGGGAAATAATTTGCTGTATTACAAAAATAAAAACCATGGCTATGTTTCACGATACTGTAATAATAAAAACCATGGAAATAATTTGCGATACTACACAAATAAAACCCATGGCATGTTTTTCAATACTGTAATAATAAAAACCATGGAAATAATTTGCGATACTACACAAATAAAAACCATGGCATGTTTTTCGGCACTGTAATAATAAAAACCATGGAAATAATTTGCGATACTACACAAATAAAAACCATGGCAATGTTTTTCAATACTGTAATAATAAAAACCATGGAAATAATTTGCGATACTACACAAATAAAAACCATGGCATGTTTTTCAATACTGTAATAATAAAAACCATGGAAATAATTTGCGATACTACACAAATAAAAACCATGGCAATGTTTTTCAATACTGTAATAATAAAAACCATGGAAATAATTTGCGATACTACACAAATAAAAACCATGGCATGTTTTTCGGCACTGTAATAATAAAAACCATGGAAATAATTTGCGATACTACACAAATAAAAACCATGGCATGTTTTTCAATACTGTAATAATAAAAACCATGGAAATAATTTGCGATACTACACAAATAAAAACCATGGCAATGTTTTTCAATACTGTAATAATAAAAACCATGGAAATAATTTGCGATACTACACAAATAAAAACCATGGCATGTTTTTCAATACTGTAATAATAAAAACCATGGAAATAATTTGCGATACTACACAAATAAAAACCATGGCAATGTTTTTCAATACTGTAATAATAAAAACCATGGAAATAATTTGCGATACTACACAAATAAAAACCATGGCATGTTTTTCGGCACTGTAATAATAAAAACCATGGAAATAATTTGCGATACTACACAAATAAAACCCATGGCATGTTTTTCAATACTGTAATAATAAAAACCATGGAAATAATTTGCGATACTACACAAATAAAAACCATGGCATGTTTTTCGGCACTGTAATAATAAAAACCATGGAAATAATTTGCGATACTACACAAATAAAAACCATGGCAATGTTTTTCAATACTGTAATAATAAAAACCATGGAAATAATTTGCGATACTACACAAATAAAAACCATGGCATGTTTTTCAATACTGTAATAATAAAAACCATGGAAATAATTTGCGATACTACACAAATAAAAACCATGGCAATGTTTTTCAATACTGTAATAATAAAAACCATGGAAATAATTTGCGATACTACACAAATAAAAACCATGGCATGTTTTTCGGCACTGTAATAATAAAAACCATGGAAATAATTTGCGATACTACACAAATAAAAACCATGGCAATGTTTCTCGATACTGTAATAATAAAAACCATGGAAATAATTTGTTATACTACACAAATAAAAACCATGGCAATGTTTTATAATTTACGACACTACACAAATAAAACCATGGCAATGTTTTTCGATACTGTAATAATAAAAACCATGACAATGTTTTTCGATACTGTAATAATAAAAACCATGGAAATGTTTTTCGATACTGTAATAATGAAAACCATGGAAATAATTTGCGATACTACACAAATAATAACCATGGCAATGTTTCTCGGTACTGTAATAATAAAAACCATGACAATGTTTTATAATTTACGACACTACACGAATAAAACCATGGCAATGTTTTTCGATACTGTAATAATAAAAACCATGACAATGTTTTATAATTTACGACACTACACAAATAAAACCATGGCAATGTTTTTCGATACTGTAATAATAAAAACCATGGCAATGTTTCTCGGTACTGTAATAATAAAAACCATGACAATGTTTTTCGATACTGTAATAATAAAAACCATGGAAATGTTTTTCGATACTGTAATAATAAAAACTATGGAAATAATTTGGGATACTACACAAATAAAAACCATGACAATGTTCTTCGATACTATAATAACAAAAACCATGGAAATAATTTAGGATACTATACAAATAAAAACCATGGCAATGTTTTTCGATACTATAATAATAAAAACCATGGAAATAATTAGCGATACTACACAAATAAATACCATGGCAAAGTTTTTGATACTGTAATAATAAAAACCATGGAAATAATTTGCGATACTACACAAAATATAAAAATCTGGATAGACCTAACTTCATTACAAATTGACCTAAATTGAAATTTCTTTCACTAAAACTATCCCATGTAAAGAGAATTTTACATAGTAAAATTATTTATAATATTTTTGTTAAATTATATGAGTACTTTAGAACAATTTTAGCATTCATTTTATATTTTTGGGCTCAAAAGCGTAAAAGAAAGCTAAATTGTATATTCAGTTCACTAGAACGTTAAATATTAATATTGTTAAACTATATTGAATATGTGTCCATATATTGTGGGTCCCTATCACCACGACATGGCGCGTCCTCAGGTTGCGGATAGAGAAGACGGCCTCCAGTTATGAGGGTAGCTGCGAATATATTGAATAAGCAGTCGTGGGCAGCCGATAAGGGGTGGTCCTCTAGCTTGGGGGTTGGCCGAAGGGCTAACAACCCATCACCGTAAACAAAATAGCTTGTTACGAAAACCCAAAATAAGCCTCGGAATGGGACTGATTCTCTGGCACGACCACAGCAAAGGGAAGTGGGATATGATGATAGAGGCTGAATTAATCTTGCACAGGATAGGGACCGATGGCGGGCTTATGTGGGGGCGGCAATGAACTTCCGAGTTCCTTAAAAGCCATAAGTAAGTAAGTAAATATATTGAATATGTTTTACCTTAGTATTTTGTGTCTGTATATTTCATTTCTAACAACAAATATGAATGGATTACTTCTAATGATAAAACATTACAGTAAATGTGTCATTAGTCACAATTAGCTGTATTGCATGTTTATATCTGACCAACTTACATTAATGTTGGGCCTATGTGATTATTGTGATAAAAAAGAAAAACATTAGGTGCCACGTGGGAACAATTAGCTGATAAGCTTCTTTTTGCTCTTGTTATTGATTTTCTGATGAATTAACGTTCAAGTAAAAACAGAAGGAAGTCTTTTTGTTTATATAAAGTTTAGTGTATTTTACTGCAATTAGAAGATAGCCTACAATTATTATAGGTGTCGAACAGAAGAAAATTAATGCATATGTCAAGATCTTCTCTCATTATGATGAATTATGATTCAAGGGCTTCTCAACGTACTTGAGATTTAGACGTTTCTGATTCGATTTCTACAATACTATTTAAAATCGGATAATATATTCTATCAGAATTGCGTATAGGCTAATATACTTTCAGAATATGGTAACGGTTCTGAGTTCGTATTATAAATTATTGTCATTTTCTACGATAGTGCGTAAAGTTGTATTTTATCCACTGTTATCGGTGCGTAAAGTGAGCCTTTAAAACACTAGTGCGTAAAAAAGTAAGTAGGCTAATCACTTCATGCACTGCTATTAATTTTTACACACTGCCAAATAAAATGCAATATTCAATGTACAAACTTCATTCAATAAGAAATTAATGCAATTAAATTATTTCGATGATTCATGACGTAAATATTAGTCTACACGTAATACAAATAAGTAACTTATTTAATATTCATATTTACATTTTTAGCCCGTATTATTCTGAAGCTACATATGTAGTACTCACTATAAAAATATATAGCATTCAAATTTTCCTAACCGCTATATTGACCATATGGCCGATATAGACGGCCATGAAATCGTGATCATGAATAAAAGAGACTGTAATTCCATGGATACTTATTTCTTAATGGTTCTGAGTTTAGAAGGCGATGAAATAGTGATTTTATAATCTCTGAAATATTTATTTAATATAAATTTGTGCTATCATAGAACAGTTATTTACGTAATTAGGACAGAAAGTGATACTTTTATGTACGAGTGAGACATTTCGAAACTAGTGCTCGAAAAACACTTTCGTACTAGTTACGTACAATATTTTTTTTTGGCACAACTACATGGAAATTCTATATGAATATTAATTAACTTGTTAAATAACTCACAGAGTATTGATATTTTTGTAGGCTAGAAGTCGCGGCCTACTAATATTACATTCACTTTATAGTACGTCTACTTATAACTATATTATGTTCCTATAACAACTTTGTGGTATTCGTACGGAGAAGTTAATCGTAATAATGTTTTTGTCGTAGCGTACAGCAAAGAAGTACTTTCTAACCAATAATGTGTTGTGAAAAGCAGCATTTTGCATGTATGTGTGCCAAAAACATTGTATGATACACATTCGTAAAATTATTTTCTTTACCCTCGTGTGCTCGTGGAACTTGGCTTCGTCTCGTTTCACAAATTTTACATTCGTGCCAAAAAGAGGACGTTTACGAACTTGTATCATAAATAACTATTATTATTATTATTATTATTATTATTATTATTATTATTATTATTATTATTATTATTATTATTATTATTATTATTACTAATACTGATATATTCAGAGCTACTTTTCAGTCTGATCACACCGAAATGACGTATCGGAACATTTCTTCCGAAATTGTTCTACTCGGAACTGAGGTCCGTGATCTTGTGATCGGTCTCGCAGCTGTCATAAGAGAAATTGCCGGTTTATTATTACTTAAATTAAGGTATTTTAAATGGTTGTAATTGTAGTGGCTTTGATTAAGTGGTCATACCACGGCCGTCTTTTGGGAAAGGTAATGAATTTCCATTTTACTTGTTGCCATTTAGTGGCAAATATGATACACAGTGACGATTCCTCCATAAAGGATATGAGGATGATCCTACAGTTTAATTTCGTGCCTCTGAGGATAAAAAAACATTCTTAATGCGTCCCGACGTAATAATTTTCTTCAAACTTCCACTTTCTGTCGTGAGTTGTTGCCACTGCACATCTCAGACCTTAGAAATACTTTCCGAGGAACCATCCAAATATCTTACAGCAAACGGTTCTTTCTAGCAGTGAAGTTACAGACAGGAGAGGGTGCGGAGAGCAGGGTATGGCTTAACTTTAACCGCGTTTGAGGATGTGACCGTATATCCTAATACTCTTTCTGGGTGGTGGAGACCTTGTCAAAGACTACAATACGAATTTTCAAGTACCCTTGTAGCCTCCTTAAATGCAGTTCATTGGTCACTTTAAAGAAACAGAATAAACGAAATAATAAATAATTAAAAATGATATAATATAAAAAATAGAATGAATAAAAACTAAAATTACATAAAAATAAATAAAATAAGCTATAATAAGAATTAACAGGACTTTCAGATGACAGGACTGCCGAAAGAATATCTGAAGTTGTATTTGATCATTTAGAAGAATTTAACTGTAGCAAGAAATTAATTGCGTATGCTCTGTTATTATTATTATTATTATTATTATTATTATTATTATTATTATTATTATTATTATTATTATTATTATTATTATTATTATTAGTTTCTGTCTTGGTCATCAGTCTTCAATCTCATATCCTACATACAAAAAAATATCACGAGTCTCCACTGATGATACACGTCCACCATCAGGTATCTGCATCTTTGTAGTGGAAGCAAGAAGAAATTCGACATTTACATTTTGTAACTAGTTTATTGTAATTATTTTATCATCGAGGAAACTACCAAAAAAAAAAAAAAAGATCGGATTGGCCAATCTCGGAATTTGAATACGAAACCTTCCGAACGCGAGTGCAATATTTTGACACTGAGGCACCTCACACTGTTTTAAGTGTTTAAAGTATTTTATTTGGATTGTAAATAGTGACGAAAAGTTATTTTGTAGTCTGCTTTATTTTCCTAATTAATTTTGCGACCATTGATTGTTACCTCGCAAAACGAGTGACAGCTTATTTCCAAGAGGAAAATAAAATGCAAGGCCGCCGTATCGGCGACTGGTGTTGATTAAATTTGAATTTTATCGACGTATTTCTGTATAAAGCTGCAGTGTAGAAGCTGATTAAAACTCTTTCAGCCATTCGTAGGTGTGTTCATGGCGGAGACCTATTTCTGTATAAAGTTTTAGTATAGAAGCTGATTAAAACTCTTTCAGCCATTCGTAGGTGTGTTCATGGCGGAGAGGGGAATATGTAAATCGTGTAATGCGCTCTTCCTTTAAAAATTTCACTAGGAATTCACCAAATGAAATAACGAGAAGTGATGCAAGATTTTTTGGGGGGTATTTTCACCGTGTCCTAGATGGAGAGACACGCAAGTTTAGGAGCGTCATGTCGTCTCCATCATCAGGGAACATAGAGAAAGGGACAATTTATCTTTTGCATCCGTTACCAAGATCTGTTCTCCAGAACTGGGCCAGCTCTTGATAATAGATCCAACAGATAGGTGTCCCGTTGCCCTTTCCCTGCCTTCCCTGATGCTGGAGCCGACTTGTAGCTCCGAAACGCTGCATGTCTCTACGTCTAGGTCACGGTGAAAATACTCAAAACCTCACACCACGCCAATTACTGAGACAATCTCAGATCATGCTGAAGTGACAAGGAGCTTACAACCGAACAATCATTTTGTTAGAGATCTAGCCTGTATATTATTATGATCGTAAAAAATTGCTAAAGATAGAGACAACCAAATTGACAAGATGAGTAGCCATACTAGTTATATTCATATTTTTAAGGACACGATGGAATATTGCACACGTTTATAAAATTGCAGAGATCTGAAGTTGGATGCAGGTATTTCCAAGAATTTCAGCCTTTTCGGAATAATTCCAATAGATTAAATAATACAAACTAACAATTTGCTCAAAATCTTCAGTAATCATTTTTTCAGTTTTAATTGCAATTTGGATATTACAGGTTGATCCGTTTGGGTATGGATAAAATAAAAACACAGTAAAAATTGACTTCTGAACTTTATTTGTTGAAACTTTTGTGCATACAACACTAAAAGATGGGAGATTCCTCAGAGCTCAACATGACCCCCATTTCGCACTCTGCACAACTCATAACGGTGATGCAATTCAGCCCATGTCCGTTGTAACATAAGAGGGATGATTTGTTGAAAACCTTGAGTAATTTTTACTCTCAGATCATCAATGTTCCTGGGTTTCTGTGAATAGACAATGTCTTTAACAAAACCCCATACGAAGTCAGGAGGGGTTAGATCTGGGGAGTTTGGGGGCCAAGCCAAGAGATAGCTGCTTCTCTTACTGGGTTTCGCCTGCGACCTCCTGCATGTTTTTTTTTTTTTTAACACAGAACCTGTTTCTACAAATGTTCGATACCACAACATTATGAAATCGTATTTAGGTACATTATGCACACCATACTCACTCTCAAATTTAGCATACCAAAGAACACATTGTGCTCGCTGTTGATTTGTAGTAGCCATTTTAATCATTTACGATTTTCATTTGTCCTTTCAGACTACGCATTGCTGATTGTCATATCTTTTAATCATAATATAACCAGCAAGAAATTGTTCCTACTATCATAAGAACTTTATAAGAATAAATTAAAATTATCCATACCCAAACGGATCAGACTGTATTATAGGCCTAAATATTATACATTTCAGAAATTATTTTGTCTGGGATGTGATTGCTTACCAAAATTTCAAACAATTTATTTCCGTTTATCATGTCGAAAATTTTAATAAAATCAACAAAGCTAAATAGCAACTTAACTGTTAAATGAACTTCACGACAAATATTACAGTGACAAACCAATGACTGTAGAGGTGCCGTGTACTAGATTTGCGGCACTTTAAGTAACCCTGTCCATGATACAGGGATTTAGGGACAATTTTCCACATATTTCTCGCCGAAGTCAAAATTTAGAGGAAATACAATGAGCCCATATTTATGGCCAAAGTGCTCTACTTTCTACTTGACACTCCATTTTCTTCAGTTCATAATTAGCAGAAACTTTCTAATGAAGTATTCAAGACATATTCAGCCACCGGCGTGGCTCAGACGGTAGCACGTTTGCCTGTTGATCCGGAATTTTGCTCGGGAGCGGGTTCGAGTCCCGCTTGGTCTGTTTATCTGTTTTTACCGCGGTTTTCCCCACTCTAAAGCGAATGTCAGGTAATCTATAGCGAATCCTCGATCACAGCTCGCCAAATACCATCTCGCTATCACCGATTCCACCAACGCTAAAAACAGCAGTTGATACAGCGTCGTTAAATAACCAAGTAAAAAGGCATATTCAGTAATCAATACACTATGACATTAAAATGACAAATTACATCTCAAACAAATTCCTTACAAAGGCCGTATTGCCATGGAAACCAGAAACGCTACGAACATGTGCATCAGCCTGTTAGAAAGTAAACCTATATGCGAGTTAGAGTTTATTTCTCTTATTTATATATTTATTTTTACATAGGATATTGATGTGGATTTTAGGGCCAACTTAGAATTTTAGTAAATCCTATTCACTTCTGTGCTTGATTTTCATCATTTAGGGTAAACATTGGTAATTTCGTGATAATTTCATGAAAATTAATTTAGAATGCAAATGTGTAAATATATCCTTATTCTGATTTTTTCATCAAAAAGACGATAATTTGCTGTACAAATCTGGAGACATAAAAGATTGGACACGTTCTTGAACAAGTGCCAAAAACCACTTTTACAACTTAAGCTGAAAGGTTGGTTATTTCGTGATAATCCTGATAATTTCGTGAGAGGTAGAAGAATTGTGGAAAAATGCATTAAAGTCAAATAAAATTCTCATTTATTGTTACAAGACTTCAAACATAGTAGTTCCGTCTAATATTCATAGCAAGAAAACATAGAAATATATATCAACACATAATAAGAATGAAATCAAAGTAAAAAAAGAAATTGAAAAGGGATCTTCTTTGCCCTGAAAGGGTGAACACTTTTATTACGGACTTTACTATAGCCTACAGTATATTACTAGGGTAACTCCAAAAGTAATGCATAGCATTTGTTTAAAAATTATATTTTTATCCTACAGCTTTGCTATTTTCACAGAATGTAGATACATCCTTTAGGAACAAAATGTCACTTTTCCACATAATCCCCGTCCCTTTCAACTGCCTTACGTAACCTAGGAACGAGGGTCTGTAGACCAGCACGGTAAAAGTCTGGACCAACTCGTCTGAGCCACTCTTTAGCAGCGTGCACAAGGGAGTCATCTTCTAACCTCGTTCCGCGAAGGGATCCTTCAGTTTGCCAAAGAGATGGTAATCGCACGGTGCCATTTCAGGACTGTAAGGCGGATGTTTCAGTGTTGTCTATCCGAATTTTCTGATCTGGTCTGCAGTCTTGTGACTGACATATGGCTGTGCGTTGTCATGCAATAGCAGAACATCCTGCTTCTCCCGATGTCGTCGAACACGACTCAGTCGAGCTTGAAATTTCTTGAGAGTTACCACATACGCGTCGGAATTAATGGTGGTTCCGTGTGGTATGATGTCCACAAGCAAGAGTCCTTCTGAATCGAAAAACACAGTAGCCATAACATTTCCTGCCGAAGGTGCACTTTTGAATTTTTATTTCTTTGGTGAATTTGCATGATGCCACTCCATTGTCTGCTTCTGTCTACGGTCCAAAATGGCGGAGCCATGTTTCATCTTCTGTCACAATTCTTGCAAGTAAGTCATCTAGCACTTATCATTGGCACCTTAGCATGATAAAAAATCAAACAGAAGCTACACTGAACCCATTACGCCCCCCTTTTCTTTTTTATTATCACATCTTATCTTCAGATTTCTAAAATTCGTATTTTAATACAATTTTTAAAATAGTATAAAATGTAACGTTTAATGCTCAACAAAATTTCGCCTGAAATAGCTAAGATTTCTATCGGTAAAGCTAAGCCTGTGTGGCGACTACAGCTGTATCTAAAATTCCAAAAACATTTCCTAAAATTTCATTAAGATATAATAAATCATTGTGCCAAATATCATATGCTTACCTTTAGTAATAAGCCTGTAATGTAATAACAAACATCCACAAAAATTTGTACGCCTGAGAAGTCGACGCTAACTTGCTCTCTCCAAACATAAAAGCTCACTGAAGCAGCTACAATAGTCACACAAAGCGTAGCTGTATGTTTCTGGAAACCGGACAACATATGCAATCCCTTGGCGGAAATTTGAATCTCGTAATATCATTGGTTAGTTCACGAAAGAGCAAAGAAAAAGTATCACGAAATAACCACTGCCACGAAAATACCAATGTTTACCCTACTCTCTGTTTAGATACGCCGCGATGTCACACATGTTATTTATTCAAAATAATTCAGTTTTGAAAAGTCTGGCAGAATTCTCATTGGATTTGTTAATATTTTAAACTTTGTATTCATGACGACTTCAGCGGAAGAATTTCAAAAGGTTAATATTAAATGTGCCTCGTGATATCAGTATTCCATTTGTCCTTATACCCTTGAGGACACGTGCAAGACTGCAACATCGCGAATTTAATTACTTAACAGCATTACTAAAGCTGAACGTTAAAAATTTGATTTAAGCCGAACGTAAAAAGAAGGAAAATTCTAAGAAATTCCTACTGTGGAATTATATCTTGAATTAAACGGTAGCAAAAAAAAAATTCATTTATTAACAATTTGTGGCCTTGCTGGGAAAATTTCCATCGCCCATGTGAAGTAAAGGGTGTGCTAAGTTTCAAGCCTTGAACACGTAAAGAAGTTGAACAACAAAACACAGCTCAATGAAAATTCAAATAACACAATTTCCAGTCTCTTTGTTCCTATTTTCGGACGAAACACCTTGACAACATCTGAGTGGTTCAGTGCCAGACGTGCCTAGAAACAACAATTACTCTGAAAAGAGTTGAAGTTTAAACTTGGACGTAATTTTCTTAAATAATAATTAGCTCTCAATTGGAAATAATTTCTCCTTTACTATTATCTAATATTTATCTAGTCCATGTAAATCAGTAAGTTGAAAAATGCCATTAGTACAGAAATGAGTTAACTTAAAAACAAATTATAGGCAAGTTTAGTCCTAAAAGAAATTACATTTCAAGATCAAACATGTGGTATAGGTGGGGTGACCAGACGTCCTCTTTTGTCCGAACATGTCCTCCTTTTTAGACTTTTGTCCAGAGTCCGAGCGGATTAAAAAAAATCGAGAAATGTCCTCCTTTTCGTAACTTGTATGCTTGAAATGTTGAAATTATCTGATTTGACTCCTTCTTCGAGTAATTTGTCTGTAGGTGGCAGCAGCATTGAAGGAATATAGATACTCTTTGCCGATGATCAGAACATAACTCTCCTTGCCCTTACTTGTTATGGTCGTTGCTTTCATTTGTAGGTAACTGTAAAATGATTTTATATTATTAAGTATTTTCTGTCCCCTTTAATATTATACGTAGTTCCCTTGACTTTCATATTTTAACTAACTGTAAAATCATCATTATTTATTATTATTATTATTATTATTATTATTATTATTATTATTATTATTAAGTTTTGTCATAATTATTTTGTAATAAAATAGATATTAACATACTTTTGAATACGATATGATGTAAGCTTAAATCTGTACTGTAAATATTTTGTAATAAAATAGATATTGACGTAATTTAAAGTATAATATAGGCCCAAGCCTAAATGTAAGTACATATTTTCTGTCCTCTTTTTTCCAACAATGTCCTCGTTTTTTAAGCTCTGTGTCCTCTTTTTCATCGATATAAATCTGGTCACCCTAGGTATAGGCAATGTTCAGACAAGTTTAGCCCTCATAAAAACGTTTCAAATTCAAATAACTGGAATATACATTTTAAGTTGAAAAGGATAGGACATTAAAATCATTGTATTAACAATATTTTCTTTTTAAGTCCGTCATAAACTTATATAATAATGTGATATTTTTATTTCGTTCTACTTGATGAACGTTTTCGGCTTAGTGAGCCATCTTCAGATCACTTGCACTGTTACCTCTATTGAACTCTTGTGTTGATGTGCAATGGGTTACATTAACCATATTGTATTAAAATGTAAAATATAAAATATGAGATAAAACATTAATGATTGCACATATTTAAAAATGATGACATATTAAATTAAATTAATCTGAAATGAAGGTTTTGCAGCTTATACAGTCCTTTCAGATGTGAAACAATTATTTTCTTATGACTTTTACGTAGTAACTATCATGATACTGCATTTACAAGTAGTTATTGCATAATTATGAATCACTGAAATTCGTGCTTCATAATTATGCAATAACTACTTGTAAATGCAGTCTCATGATAGTTACTATGTAAAAGGTCATAAGAAAATAATTGTTTCACATCTGAAAGGACTGTATAAGCTGCAAAACCTTTATTTCAGATTAATTTAATTTAATATGTCATCATTTTTAAATATGTGCATTCAATAATGTTTTATCTCATATTTTATATTTTACATTTTAATTCAATATGGTTAATGTAACCCATTGCACATCAGCACAAGAGTTCAATAGAGGTAACAGTGATCTGAAGATGGCTCACTAAGCCTAAAACGTTCATCAAGTAGAATGAAATAAAAATATCACATTATTATATAAGATAAGTTTATGACGGACTTAAAGAAAATATTGTTAAATTAACAAAACTTATCGGAACAAAAATGGGTATAAAAATAATTGTAGGTCAATGGTATGATGACCGATTTATCAGACTAATTTATTGACAAAATACAAACTTTAAAGCTTTGAAACATACAAAGAAAAATACGACACTCTTGACTCATTATCCTCGTCAGTTGCTTCCATCTTTGGATTGTTGAAAGCTTCACCTTCTACTTTCAGACTTCGATAATAGTTGTGGTAAATATTGTTGGAATGTATTTTAGTAATGATATTAGACCTAAATCTTTTTTCTTCTCTTTAGTGATTAGCCGACTTCTAGGATAAAGGACATTGAATTTCTGAGAAAAATTTCGTGATGGGCGCCCTTGGTTCCCTTTCCGTGCTATATTGGCCACATAAAAATCTATACAGTCTGACACGCTGTACATTTTGAAAAAAGTTGTCCTTTAGTCTTCCTGATGACTTTTTTATGTTCAACTGGTCGCCTCTTTCGCTTTCTTTTTGGCATATCCTTTTTGTTGTAGAAGTGCCTGCTGCCTTTTTAGTCCTGTTTCTTCCTATACAGTAGTCTCGTAGTCTTCATTTATGTCAATGTTTTGCCCATTTCCCAGGTGGATATCACTCAGCAGCGGCTGATAGCCATTCTGAACTCCGTAGTCATCTATAATGACGAAGAAAGTGGTGCATATGGTGACGTAACATATAAACTTTAGCCTCACTAACAACAATTATTTATACTTAGCTCTAAGCTTGCCTAAGGAACCTTGTCGAGGTTTGTTTTAAATAGCCTAGATTTGATTTTGTAAAATACTACCTTCAATTGGATGGAGTTACGCAATAAGAGACCAAACGACAAAAACATATTTTCGAGATATTCACCATTGAAGTAAATTTGGTTATTTATTAAATATTTTATCCAAGGAGTATTGCAACATTCATACTGTTACAAAAATAGCATAAATAATAATAAAAAATAACCGATTTTTAATAATATACCAGAAGTTGAGTTAATATTGCAAAGCAAAATAAATAAATAAATAAATAAATAAATAAATAAATAAATAAATAAATAAATAAATAAATAAATAAATAAATAAATAAATAAATATTATTCAATAAGCGAATTTTGCTTATAAATGGCAGCAGAGTGCAGATAACGCATTCTTGATTTTTTATGAGTAAAATAATCCAGCCAGTAACAGATTTTTGCAAATATTTTTTTTTCTCAAAATGTCGGTTGGTCTATTGTTGCGTATCTCCATCCAATTATGTTTGATAAAATGGTCACAGTCCTGCCATCTATCCGCAGTACGCGGAACCCGAATCACGAAAGTGAAGTGGGTAAACATTATGAAGAGTCAAGTTATAGCCTTCAGTAGAACTCGAAGTGTACCACAAACTAAACTAACACTATATGGTACTGCTCTTGAATTTCAGGATTCTGTTAAGTATCTTAGAATCCATTTGGATAGTCGTCTGTTATGGCATACCAACATTGCAAATACACGAGCAAAAACAATAGCAAGAATGGAACAACTATATCCCCTTCTAAAAACATATGCATTGTCAACATCTAAAAAAGTGACAATTTATAAATTGCTGATTAGATCAGTGCTTTTGTATGGTTCAACAGTATGGGGATATGCACCTAAGACAACGTTAGATCCCATTCGAGTAGTACAAAATAAAGTGTTACGTGTAATTCATAACAGCGGGTGGTACACAAGAAACGAACAGATACATCAAGATCTAAAAGTGGAAAGTATCCCAGTTATCATTAGGAGATTCGCTGAAACATTTTATAAGCAGGCACATTCCCACCAAAACGTGTATATATCAAAACTAGGAACTTATAACCCTCAGTACTACACAAGACATCGTACACCTTTGTTCCTCTTCTCATAGTTATCTGTCAAATTTGTTTTCACGCTGTTCATCCTGGTTATGACGGGAGTGCAGCATCATAAATGAACTACCTCTCAGCAATAAGCAAAAAGTATTTAGGAACAGTCGGGAGATCACCCAAATTATTTCAATACTGTATCCAAAAAGTTGATGAATTAAAAAAAAAAAAAGATAGACATTAGACAAACACACATGTTTGATGCACGGGAGGGAAATAAAACAGGAATGTTCATCATGTTGTAGAAGACTTCAGGAAAGAAACTGTCTGTCATTTCTCACCACGTTCAATATCTATGCTGAATAACAGCTGCAGTTCAAGGCGTCATTAAATAAAATATTATTTCTCCTCCTCCTCCGTTTCATGTTCTTTACATAACGCGATATTGTAGGCCTACCGTTGAATTTTCTTGTTACCGTTTTCTTCATGCTTTTGGCTCTAACCTCTTGAGTTGACTATACCGGGTGATTCAGTAAAATAGCGTAAAAATTTAAATAGGAAATAGGGACTGCGATACTGAATATTTTGAAACATGGAACGTGGGATGAAGACGATCAAGTCATAATCTCTGTAAATATCTGGCTCTGCTTTGTAGATAATAGGACATCTCATTAGGCCAGTGCAATGGTGGCCAACCTTTATAGGTTTCAGGCCTGCGAGTATTTTTCATTTCAGAAATCACTTACGGTCTACTTTTAGACTATAGATAGTCCAGGCATGCGCCTAACGGAGGGAGGTAAATGTGATCCAGTTCACCCGTTCCACAATATTTCGGATGTGTTTACACCATATAAACTTGCTTCTCTTTTTTTTTTAGTAGGTTATTTTACGACGCTTTATCAACAGTTTAGGTTATTTAGCGTCTGAATGAGATGAAGGTGATAATGCCTGTGAAATGAGTCCGGGGTCCAGCACCGAAAATTACCCAGCATTTGCTCATATTGGGTTGAGGGAAAACCCCGGAAAAAACCTCAACCAGGTAACTCGCCCCGACCGGGAATCGAACCCGGGCCACCTGGTTTCGCGGCCAGACGCGCTGACCGTTACTCCACAGGTGTGGACACTTGCTTCTCTTCCGCTTAGTGATGTACAAAACTAATGCGGCTTGCCATTACATTAAAGTGATTAAACATTTCAAATGTAGTCAAATACCGGTACTTAATATAGGCATTCATATGGCTTAACACTCATTATAAATAACCACTTATGAGCTCTAGATCGCCTATACTGTTTGCTCAGGCATATAGCTGTACACTATTAAGCGGTTCCATTGTATTGACGAGGAGCAAACACACAACTTCACTAATCAAGCAGTTAGGCCTACTCCTCATGACTTGCATGGGTGGTGCCATTTGGAATTCGGGTGGAGGAAAGACCAAGGTCAAACATGTATCTGATAGGAAACTGGAGTGTTTGCCTCATCAGGTGGGAAAAAATCAGTCTTCTTACTTTATTGTATCCACACCTGTGGAGTAACGGTTAGCGCGTCTAGCCGCGGAACCAGATGGCCCGGGTTCGATTCCCGGTCGGGGCAAGTTACCTGGTTGAGGTTTTTTCCGGGGTTTTCCCTCAACCCAATATGAGCAAATGCTGGGTAACTTTCGGTGTTGGACCCCGGACTCATTTCACCAGCATTATCACCTTCATCTCATTCAGACGCTAAATAACCTAAGCTGTTGATAAAGCGTCGTAAAATAACCTACTAAAATAAAATAAAAACTTACTTTATTGTCCGACCTCGTCATCTATTTTATTATTTATAAAAAAAACATAAAAATTTGCAATCTCTTATGTGTGATAAAGCAAAAACATTGCAAAATTGAATCATAAACATACTTGCATATGTTTCCCATTACAGATGATTGATGAAATGAGGGGTACGTGGGAAACGTTGGTGGAATAAAAGGAGGGGAATGGGATTAAACCCACCCTGAGGAAACTATCTGCAATGTCAGCTTTGTACGCCAGAAATTCAATTCCGACCAGGCCGGAGATCGAACTCCTGCTGCAAAAATGGAAGAACACTGTGCTAGCGCTGAGCCATATTCGCGGCGATTTTTTGTAGGATCAAAATATATTTTCCTTACAGGTGGTATAATGAGTAGACCACGGAACTTCTTGCACTAAAGACCCTGAAAATATGCATTCAACTATGCAGTAAAGACTTGGAATATGCGCTAAAATTACACTTTAGAGTTTTATATGGTTTAATAATATAGTACAAATAAAAATAATACTTTAAAGAAATAATAATCATCAAGCCATCATCATTAATAACTAATGGTAACCATAACAGATAATTCTGTAGGACCAAAAATTTAATCTTTACGTAGATCATTCGCCCAACAGTGCACACATACTGTGGAATCCCGGCCACCAATGAGTGCGCTCCTTATGTGATGACAATTGACTTAATATAGCCTAATGTACAGTGAGGTTAGTTGGGGACGCTCGGGTTTTGCAGGAGCCGTTCCCCGCCAAGAGATGGCATGATCACCGGGAATAGTGCGTTCGCAATCTCGGCGCGCAAGCAATGAGTGGCACTGCAGTTTCGCTTTAGTTCCTGGAGGTTCATTGTCGCCCTCACATAAGCCCGCCATCGGTTCCTATCTTGAGCAAGATTAATCCAGTCCCTACCATCATACCCCACCTTCCTCAAATTCATTTTTATATTATCCTCCCATATACATCTCAGCCTCCACAAAGGTCTTTTTCACTCCGGCCTCCCAACTAACACTCTATATGAATTTCTGGATTCGCCCATACGTGCTACATGCCCTGCCCATCTCAAACGTCTGGACTCCAAGTATATTTGGATATCCTTATGAGGAATGTTGTACTTTTCACAATTAAATTTTTTGATGTGGCAAAATGGACTGACCTAACTCCATTATCATTACTACTTACATGTAGGCTCTCTTTTCCAATAGTCGGTTTAAAAATACTACTTTAGAATTGAAGTTAGCATTGAAATCCTCCAACAAAATTTTCATGTGATCTCTAGATAGTTGATTAGTGTGTTCCAATTCCTCATAGAAGCTATTACATTTCATAATACTAGGCGAAATATGAAACTTGAACCGAAATATAATAAAAAATGTAGGCACATTCATTCTTTATATCATGAATAATGATTATACAATCAGTTTATTAAAATAAATGAAGAATTAAGTAACCTTAATAATAGGCTAACATTTTCAGTAAGAAAATTAAATGTTACGTTTCTTTAAATTGAAATAGTTTATTATCTAATTTTAATATATATATATATATATATATATATATATATATATATATATATATATATATATATATATATATTCAACTGATTCTTTGTTCAACTTCTATTATTTGTAACTGGAAATGCTTCAAGCGCGAGCATTTGCTCTTTAGTTCAAACTTGAATTTTTAATATTAATTAAATAAATAATTTGTAATTTAAATTTTAATAAATTCAATTCAATTGAATAAAAGGAAATACTATGTTTCCACGAACTTTTGTTTTTTTTTTTTCGAAGGAAATCACGTCCAAGGATTTTTATTGTATTTTCCTCGTGCAGTAACGAACTCATTTATCTAGGGATACTGGGGCCACTGATGAAATGTTTAATTTCTTGGTTAATCATATTTAACATTCTTCAAAACTTGACGGTATAACATCGCCTTTAGAAGACTAAACGTTTACTGTTAAAAGAGACAGAATATGTTCCGGAGAACAAAGATGTGGCATCATACCTTATAGGTGTGGTGCCTGTGTAATAAATTTTATTGTTCATAGTTATATGCCTACTAAATATTTAATGATCACTAAAGTAATTTAAAGGACTAAATTAAAACGGTGTGATGATAAACGAGGCTTAGGGCATGTCATGGCAACTATTTATTTTTCAAAAGTAAGGGTTGGTATCACAAAATGACATAGCTATGTAGTCATAGTGTGTGCCCACAACACACGATGGCTCTATGCTTGTCTGTAATAGAACAGAGAGTTAATGTTAATTCAGTTGTCAGTGTAGCGCCGTATAGGATGGATATAAGATACGTTGAACAACGCTCGTATATCAAAATAGCCGTACTCCATGGGAGAAATGCCAGAGAATGCCACAGAGAGTTGGTAGAATCTGTCGGGAATAATGCCCTTTCATACTGGACAGTCGCGAGGTGGGTAGCTACTTTGAGGACCTTTAGAACGAGTATGTGTGCTGTAATGATTCTGGCACAGAAACCCTGTAATGCTAGGGCAACGACCGTAATAAACATGAGGAGCAAAATGATGGCGTGTTGTTAAATATCCGTACATTTCGTCCAGTCCTGGTCCTTGTATCTGTATATTTCACATTTTCCACCCACGCTCGAATTCTCACAAAAAATAATTAGTTGTCATATCTTATCCCCCAACCCTAGATAGATAAAATAATACCAACTTCACCATTAATTTCATTGCACTGGGGAAAATTAGAATAGAAATAAAATGGAATACGTTGTTCGTTAGATAAGAAATTACTATATAATATTAGACTATATATTCAGCAATTAATTATTATAAATTACCTTTTTTACAGACAAATGATAGTAACTTTGACATATGCATTATTCTCACTTTCTCATTATACGATATAAAAAGAAAAAAAAAACTCTGAAACTATAAACATCGATTTCTGTATCTTCTCGGAAATTACATGAGTAGGCTACAGTACAGCAATTTCTACCCGACTACTAGGCGAGCTTTTTAGTACTCATTATCTACGGGTAAATTGATCTGGCACTGATGGACAGGGTATACAATGGTTAATGTCTAATAATAATATTTACAAAAGTGATAGAGGGTTCATCGACTTCCAGTAATTGCATGAAAGTTTATGCTATTCATGATTGTTATTGTGAGCATGGTTGGGATTGTAAGGATGCTTGGGATTTGAAACAAAATGTTGATATTTCTTTTCCTTTCTGTTTTTTTACACCCCGCATTTAAATTTAATAAGACGGAGCATTCTATTTAATATTATTGAATGGGATTGAATTTCGGAAGGGGGTACTACAACTCAGGTCCATCATTGTGGAGTAACGGTTAGCATGTCTAACCGTGAAACAAGGGGCTGAGACTGATTATTTACATATGTTCATTATTCTATCTCAATTTCAAAGTAATTGCCTTCTACTTGAATGCACCTGTTATAGCGTTTCTTCCAGTTCTCGATGCAGTCCAGTCTGAATAAAGCGATCATTCCATTCAGTTCAACTGTAAAAAACCTGGGAGTTCATTTTGAATCTAACCTTACCTGGGTCACGCATATCAAACACACATGCAAGAAAGTATTTTCCACTCTTCACTCATTAAAAGGATTGTACCACTGTCCAGCTAAATTAAAGCAGACGCTTGTACAGACTCTTATTATGCCTCATGTCGATTATTGTGACGCTTTATTCAGTGATCTCAGGGTGGATTTATCCCAGAAACTGCAAAGTGTTCATAATGCGTGTGTTTGTTTCATTTGTAATGTCCGCTACTACGATCACATTTCGCCTTGTTTCGATAAATTATTGTGGCTCAGGTTAAATGAGAGGAGAAAGTTACATTCCCTTTCTCTCTTATACCGAATTTTGCACACCTCTACTCCCTCTTACGTATCTGTCCGATTTCACAGTCTTTCTCGGTATCATAACTTAAATACCCGGTCACAATATGATAACACGCTAGAAATACCACTGCACACATCATCTCTTTATTCTTCATCTTTCACTGTTGCTACTTCTCGTCGCTGGAATTCTCTGCCGCCTGAAGTCAAGGGCTGCCGAACTTTAATTTCTTTTAAATGTAAATTAGAAAAATATCTTATGATGAGTTGCCAGACCTAACGCATTGAAAATATTTAATGCAATGTATTCCACTGTATTTATTTATTTATTTTTGTTTCTTATTTTTATTGTGTAATCATGTAAATCGTGTTTATTTATCACTTAACACCAATGTGTATCCTACTGTGTTGTTTCTTTTATTAATCTATTTTCTGTGTACATTTTATTCAATTGTCGGTTTCTGGTTTAATTATGTGAATCCTACTTAATTGTAATCTAATACTAATATGTATACTAATGTGTTTATTTTTATTTTTACTGTGTACATTTTTATTGAATTATTGGCTTCTGTTTTTATGTAATTCGTATTTGATTCTAACAACATTAATATGTATTCCACTATGTTTATTTTTATTTTAGGAGGTAAATTTTTATGTAACTACCTCTTTTGATCTCATTATGTACCTAAATTGTATCAGTGTGTAATTACTTAATTCCGACCCAGTTGTATGTTCAACTGTGTAAGCAAGTTTTAATCCCGGTTGAGTGTAAGAGAAGGCCTTAACTCTGCCAGGTTAAATAAAACCATTATTATTATTATTATTATTATTATTATTATTATTATTATTATTATTATTATTATTAGCACGTATGGGCGAATCCAGAAATGCATATAGAGTGTTAGTTGGGAGGCCGGAGGGAAAAAGACCTTTGGGGAGGCTGAGACGTAGATGGGATTTGAGGGAGGTGGGATATGATGATAGAGACTGGATTAATCTTGCTCAGATAGGGACCAATGGCGGGCTTATGTGAGGGCGGCAATGAACCTCCGGGTTCCTTAAAAGCCAGTAAGTAAGTAAGTAAGTAAGTAAGTAAGTAAGTAAGTAAGTAAGTAAGTAAGTAAGTAAGTAAGTAAGTAAGTAAGTAAGTAAGTATTATTATTATTTGTCAGGTCTTTGACAATCGTCTCATATTTCTGGAATCAGTTATCACCGGTGATGTGTCATGAAGCTACATCATTATGATTATGACCCTGAAGAAAAACAAGCCAGCACAGTGTGGAAAATAAAGAGAACGTGTGATCTGTATACCGATATTTAAATTTCGTTGATCATATTACGACACAATAAACCTACTGCAGAGAAAATTGCGGGTCTTTTTGCCTCCGAAGATAGTGAGTCACCAAAATATCGTTAATCTCCTTATTATTCATAATTGGAACACAGTGCCCCACGTCAGCAAAACAAGCTCGCTAGGATGACTTTACTTCAATTTATATCATTTCGGATTGCTGTTCGTAACCATTTCTTACACATTCATTAATCACACAAGTTAGTCCAGCAATATTTAGTAGACCAGTATTGTCGGGTGGAAAAACAAAGATTACAATTCCTGAAGAAAAATCAAAATATATTACTTACTGCTCAAATAAGAGGTCTATAAGATTTTGTAGTATCCCAATCACTTCAGTAAGGTCTCTTAACAGGAAAAATAGTGATTCTGGCCTGTATATTTGATGACAGTTCACGAACCATACATCAGCTATACCGAGATGCTTTATCATTGTTTGAAAATCTGACATTTTGCTAACTCTCATCTGCAACCCGCAATGACCTGAAATAGCTACTGCTTTACTTCCACATGAAAAACCCGCTGATCATTCTGATATTACTTGCGTTTTCGCATTAAAACTCAAAGAACTGAAGATGGATATGTTCAAGAAAAGGCATTTGGCATAAAAACCGTTCTGAGGGAAGCTTTTTATAAAATATATTTTTGACAGGATTACACTTCATTCTGTTATTACGTTGCTTTCAATGTTACGTATTCCATGGAGTATGTTTCATTGTTATGGGAGCATATAACTTTCAAAATGTCTGGAATTGTTTCCGGAAAATAAATCTGAACAGCATTTGCTGCACAATGCACTAGTAATATTAGGCTATATTTGGCTGTGAATCTAACCTAGGACATAAAGTACGTCCTTTTAGTTCTAAAAGTATGCATATTTTAGAAAGTGTGAGGATAATTTGCTTTTCGTTATTGCAGTTACCGTAACTAGGCCTATAAAAGTTTCACATTTGCGCAATGTTCACAGTGACCGAGAATAAACACTAAACCATAAGTAATGTCACTAATTTCAGGGGATTATTCTTTGAGATATTTCAAACGAAAAGGTTTAATATAATTTTGCTCATTTTTGCTTCCTATTCGAGATAAAAATAGTTTTATATGGAACATTTCATAGCGTGTTTTGGGAAAGTCATTGATTTAATTCTCAATAGTAATTTTAAGGGGTTAGGTACTGCTCAGAGCAGTAAAATTTTTGGAAATATTCGACATTTTTTTCCCTCCATTACTGTATCTTGTACAATAATGAAAATTTGTATATGTAAAACACTGTCCTTCCGCTATAAGAAAAAATACTTTTACGATTTAAAAATATCATATATATATATATATATATATATATATATATTTAAGATTCATCATGCTGGTAGTTCACTGTGCAGTGATGAAGCGTTTCCCTCATAACTCATAAACTTGTTAACTTTTTTATGTTCTCTCACTTTTATTTTTTTGTTGTTGAAACTCATGTTTACAATATCATGCTCTTTCAGCTACATTCCTTAATAAATATTATTTTTTTTTTAATTTTGTGTCAAAAGAAAATAATGATATTTGACCATTTTTAAGTGAATTTATTTTTTATCAGACAATCTATCAAAGTAGAGAAGTGATTTTGCACCATATTGTAGATATGACATGCATAAATACACACAACAAATTTCATCACAGAATGTAGGATAGTTTTTGAGTTATGTGGGAAAAGCTTCATCACTGCACAATGAATTAAATTTTGAAAAAAAAAATGTAAATAAATTTTTTAATTGTAAAAATATTTTTTTCATATAGCAGAAAGACAGTGTTTTACACATACTAAGTTTCATTGTTGTACAACATACAGTAATGGAGGAAAAAAAGTTGAATATTTCCAAATTTTTACTGCTATAAGCTGTACCTAACCCCTTAAGACATTATGATAATAAATGATTGAAATAATTTTAGTTTTGTCCTGTAAATGTGGAGAAATGTGATCGGAACAAATGTAATTTTTCCATCTGCAAAAGAATTTTACTTCCGTTGTAGGCCTATGTCTTATCCGACTCAACCTTTTCTATTTTTTTTTTTTTTTTTTCAACTTTCGGTTCCCTTCTTCACATATTTGACTCGGAACCCCTTACACATCTTCTAACCACGCGTTTTATCACAACCATGTACTCATCATATTATCTTACTACGGTACCTTTAAAGAGTGAAAATGGTATATTGTGCATGTTCAGACTTGTGAATACAACAGAGAACAACAAGTTTATTGAGTTCTCAGTTTCAAAGCTTCTTATGCTGGGATAGGATATGACTAGTTCACAGGGTACCAAATTGCTGTAATTATAAGTTCAAACAAACGGGAATTGCTATGAATACGTTTGTATGCATTATTAATTACAATTGAACCGGAAAAGGGAAGTTCATTGTACTTTTTTTATCGACTATACATTAACTGCTGTTAAATGACGTAAGATAAATGGAATAAGGACCAGGTCTTAATTTACTCAGTCAGCTGACAGCTTCTAGTCCAGACTCAGATCTTTGTAAGACATAAGGCGTACAAATTATCTCTCTCCAACTATATTCTGATTACCTGATTGATTTTTTTTTTTTGGAAATTTCCACCAATTGTAAGGCGAATGTCAGAAAATTTCATGGTGATTCCTCGGATATCTCGTTATAATTTTTATCTACACTAGATAATCTCGCAGTTGATACAGCGTCGTTAAATAATATATTTAAAAGTAACAGTACAAAAAATAGGGAAATAACATTACAGATCAGAACTGTATCAAAATAACATAGAGCGCAGAAATCTGTGTTTGCACAAAACAATTTCACGAAATCAGTGGGTGGGTTTCGATAGAGTGACCCTGTCCATGTTGTGTACCTCCTGTCCGCGTTGACAGTATACTATCGTGATCGAGCCGCGTTTGAGGCCCTGGGACTTATCAGATAATCGTCTGAAGATGAAATTTGGCTCTGTTAGGGTTGAGGTAGGATGGTCCACCTGTCAGTAGCGGATTCACGAATATTACCAAAGCCATCTGTCGGACTAGGACAATAATTGCGTTTATAGAGCGCACAATGGACCAAAGCAAGAAACTATTGATTTGATGTACAAGTTCGTAGCGTTTTTTCGCTGTGACAAATTTCTTTTATTTGAAATAAATAGAGGACAGAAATTATTACCTATGACTGTTTGCCAATGCTGGTGTAATTTTCTGATTCCGCGTTTGGAGGCATCTGTTGGTCTGGAGTTAAAAAAGTCGTCAAGTCTAGTTTGTAAACCATCTTCGTTTTTTTTTTTTTAAGGAGTTCACTTGAAGATTGTTGAATAAAGAACGGAAAAGGTGGAAATCTGAGGGCGCAAGATCGGGAAAGTATGGAGGATGTGAAATAACCTCCAAACCAAGCTCCTGCATTGCTGCTTTCGTCATGTTAACGGAGTGAGGGCGTGCATTATCGTGTTGCAGCAGTACTTGATACAGCCTTCCCGGTCGTTTTACTTCAATTGCATAAATTCCCTTCTTGTGCCGAAGGGCTCGTGAAATTATACTAATGAGATGAAACCACGAGTGCAATTTAATAAGATTATTCAACGAATGAAATTAAATAACTTGCAAAACCGAATTACTTACGTAAATGATAATAATTAAATTATTATAAAACACAGTATTAAGACATTACTATGTTTCCTTGTAATGAAGTTCGAAAACAAACTGCTATCTATCACAACATACTAAAATATTGCCAATTACTCAGAGCGGAAATATGAAACAACAATACTTAACGTCAAAAATAAGATAAGCTGGAATGTTACATTAACAGAATAAAAACACGAAAGTTTTTTTTACAGACATTTATTTATTACTTGAAGTTACAGTTATTGAAAACGAAATTTTCAAAGTTAAATTTTGTTGGCATTTCTTGATTTTCTGTGATTGACACTGAAGTGGACTGAACTGAGCTGGAGGTAGAGGGAGTAGCAGTGGGATGGGTAGGATTTCGTAATTTCTCTACAATCGATAAAATGATACTGATTGCTTATGTGCAGATAGTGTTTCAGTGATGCTGAATTGCGTGACTTGACATTTGTAATAATTATATATTAATTTTATTAATCACTGCTTACTAATGCGATTACATGTCTAGTATTTTACGAGGCGTCTTATCAGGTAAGACTATGAGACGTCGTATCAGATAATACGCTTCCTTACAAAGCGTCTTGTGAAGAAACACAACTGTGATTGGTCCTGAAACGTTATTGGCCAATATCGCAAATTCATCCTATAAGCACAGTCTAGTTTATACAGTCACGAAGCTTGAGTTTATGAGGGTACTAGGAACAATAGACTGTGCAGGTACTATTTCGCATTGTCTGTAATAAGGCGATAGTAGCGATCCTAGTGGTTAGCGACTGTCTATGGATGCATATTTACTACGTATTGAGCTTCGTGACTATGTAGGCTATACTAGACTGTGCTGTAAGTTGAATAGTCTTAATAATGCTGTAGTATAATTTTAAAATTCGAGGAAAAGTTATGTAGAGGGATAAATGATTAATTTTATTAGTATTTTGGCAACTGTTGGCTGGTGATTATTCCATATTGATTATATTTATTGATAGAGATTTATTATTATTATTATTATTATTATTATTATTATTATTATTATTATTATTACTGTTATTACTATTATGTTACGGAAGTGTAACTTTTCTATCATGTTAAGAAATGCCATGCCAAGAGAAGGTTACGTAGAGAGTTAAGGTAGCTGTCCTAGCATTAGATTACCAATTGGCTTAGCTTAGCTTTTCGAGGGCCAGACCCAATAGGCATATATATATTTATATGTAGTCATGAGAGTAGCCTATAGTGTACTATACCGTAGTATATATGTATATACATATATATTATTATTATTATTATTATATTATTATTATTATTATTATTATTATTATTATTATTATTATTATTACTGACCACTAAGTATATGTTTCTATAATTCTTCTGTATGTGCATGAATATTGATATTTTTAGATCTTCTCCCTAGAAGGATAAAAATTATTAGATTTTATCTCAATTTTAATCTTCTTAATCTTTAGATGAGGGTAACTATTTATTAGTTATTCATTTAATAATAATAATAATAATAATAATAATAATAATAATAATAATAATAATAATATTAATGTAGAAAAACTGATTCAATCTTATGTGCCAACGAACTGTTAAACGCCAGGAATTGATATGTCTTAAATCATAGCCAGGAAGAGAAAGATGAGATAAGTAAATGTAAGGAAGTCAGCTACATAATGAGGTTTGAAATATCTCGTGCTCAAAAGCCTTTTAATTGAGCAGAATTTCTCAAAAGAGTAATGATTAAAATAGCTTAAATAACTTGTCCATAAGAAGTTTTTAATTTTGAAAAACTACGAATTTCTCGACCAAGTATCGAGAGAAGAATTTAGAAAATTCCTGATTATATTCAAGAGGAATCTTAAAAAAAGAAGCAAGAAAAATCGTATATTATGCACTGGCTCTTGATGACAGCAGTGACATTACTGATACAGCAAAGCTTGAGATTTTTATCCGCGGGATTGATCAAGATGCTAGTACAAGAGCCACCACTGGTTGTAGTTTTCATGCCAAGTACCTTATCTCCTTTCCTTACTTCATAGGCTGTCTGTCGCATGTAATCACTGCAGTTCGAGTTTTGGTCATATATATATATATATATATATATATATATATATATATATATATATTATTGTTGAAAGATACAGGTATATATATATATATATGCCTGTATCTTTCAACAATAATGCTGTATTATTTATAGATAATCTGTATTTTATATAAATTAATTATTTTAATATAAATAATCCTATTTTTTATTAAATTAGATTATTTTATTTAAATAATTAATTTATATATAATAACTTATATTAATAAAAATTGAATTACCAAGAAGTAAGCAGAAAATATATTACAAAATAAAAATTATGAACCAATAAAGAAACAATTTTCTTAAAACAATAAAAATGAAGTGCCTGAATAAAGGATTATCTGATAGAACAAATAAAGTAATGTAAAATTACCTTTATTACATCTAACAGAATTAAACTATTACCTAAAATATCAAAACTTTTTGTGCACCATATACCAAAATGTATTCCTATTATTATTATTATTATTATTATTATTATTATTATTATTATTATTATTATTATTATTATTTCGTTTTTGTGTTGGTACCGCAACTCTGAAACGTGGGTGTGCGCTAAGGAAGCTCTTTAATATAGATGAGCCAATACGGTTTGATTACAGCCAGCCTGACAATGGACTTACGACCGCCGCAAAACCTACTTTCCCACGACACCTGAAATATTAAGCAATCGATGACGATCGATGTTCTCGTGTAGGCACGTAGCTCCACGAGGGGTCGACACGTGTCCCATTCCCAATAAGCGAGTCCTGAATCATGGGTCCCATTTCCGAAACGTTGGGGAGGAGGTCAAGAATCTTCTGACATAGCTAAATGCGAAATATCCACCATCAACGGTAACATCGGCATGTACTTAAAAAGGGGGGGAAGTGGAAGATGTTGAAGGAATAACAAAAAGTGTTACATTATTTTTTATTCTTTTACTTATATAGAAGGAAAGAGAAGGGAACAAAGAGGTTCAGGAAAAAGTAAAAAAAATAAGATGAGAACGAAAATAAATGAGGAGAATAGAAGATGAAAATAAGGAGCAGGAAGAAGAGAAGAATAATATGGTCGAAAAAATAAGTACTCCCCCATTGCATTCTTATTTCACTTACTTTGTGAATGTTGAATGTGAATGATGGTACTCCCATGTTTACGTTGGTACCATAATACTATGGTAATCGTGCAGTTATAAACAAACATGGCTGAACAGAGTCCGTTTACCATCGAACAAAGATTAGCGACAGCGGTTTGGCTTCATGAAAGATGTCATACCGGCGATACCGTGGAAACAGTGAAGATGAAATTTCGTGACCGCTTTGGTGTGGAACTGCCAAAGAAAGCAACAATGTTGAGGCAGAAGAAATGTGCATTCGCAACACTTCGCATTGCAAGAGCGCCGATACCTTTCCCAACCGGTGGATTGGAAGAAGATGTGCATATGATCAAGCTCCTCTTGCCTGCCTACACGAAGTCCCGACCTCATAACACCTGATGATGCTCTCTGAGGGTTCATCAAGGATAACATGCGAAATCACCGCTATAACACAACAGCACAATTACGAGCAGCTGTGGAAGACGCCTTCAAAGAAGTGACCCTTGATTATCTCCGCAAAACATCTGCCAGGACATGGCACCGAATTAAGCTGTGCTATGAAAATGAAGGTCTTCATACCTATGTCTTGGATCGTTAAATATCAGGTACATGTCCAAATCAATCAATGAGCCTTACATAGCGGGTACGGCCACTTTGTGACCTTTCTGTACATATCTAAAATATTGATGTACAGTTGTCAAAAAAAAAGTGGCCGCACTCGTGAACAGCGAATATTTTCAAAGTCCACTTCGGGTCGCGGCGATGTTACACAATGCATGTGCTTGTACAAGCAGTTCCGGAACTATGAAAGTGTTCCATATCTGCGCCTCGTAGACCAGCGGTAGAGTGCTTGTTTAATGATTCAAAGGTTGTGGGTTTGGGCCTTCTTCAAGTTTTCATTTTATTTTTTAATCGTTCTTTAGCTATGTAAATGATATTCAAATTATCATTTATATCCAGTTATCGTTCTTCATGGATATCACGTTATTTATATTTTGTTATCGTTCTTTAGAGATATGAATAAAATTCAAGTCATCATTTGTATTCTGTTATCGTTTTATAACGATATGAATAATAATAATAATAATAATAATTATTATTATTATTATTATCATTATTATTATTATTATTATTGTATCTCCAATGGGGATTAGCCCTATTTTACATATGTATGTTAGGGCTATAGTTTTATACACAAAAAAGATAAGCATAAAGAGAAATGGAAAAGAAAATTAAATTAGCTTACGCGATGTAAACAAAACATAAACAATCCGTAAATTAGGCATTGCGATTGCAAAACAAATATCAGTTATCAATTTGAAACATACAAAAACATTAACAACACACATACGTAACACTTCTATAACACAAATATGCAGCTTTCCGTACCATACATCATAAATTAATACACAATAGTCACACAAACACAATCAAACTATAATTACGACATTGCGACGACATCAAGCATCCCATAACTGACTCACACACATAACAAATCAAGCATCCGTTGCAACACATACACTTCAACATAGTAACCACACTTTTAAAAGTTACAAATTTGGCTCCAAGAAGAATAAATAGGACGCTGTTACTAATTACTATTCTTCTACAATTTCTTAAATACATCTGTAATAAATATGTGAAATTTCGATACGAATAATATTCACGTTTTTTGTATTGTTATCGTTCTTTAGCGATATAAATAATATTCAAGTTATCATTTATATTCTGTTTTCCTTCATTAGCATTATAAAATAATATTCAAGTTATTTATATTGTTATTGTTCTTTCGCAATATAAATAATCTGTATTTTATGTAAGTAATTATTATAACACAAATAAACATCTTTCTTTGTAAAATAGGTTATTTTATTTAGATAATTAAATACGTATTATATAATATCTTATATTAATTAAACAAACCGATATTTATCATTTATATTCTGTTATCGTTCTTTAGTGATACTGTATAAATAATATTCAAGTTATTTATATTGTAATCGTTCTTTAGCGATATAAATAACATAAATTTAATATTAGGTTTGGAAAAATCCAGTTGCATAATACTGGTATTAGTTTTTTTTTGTATTATTACATTATACTATCTTGAACCACAATAAAATGAAAAGGAGTAACGAGGAATTGAACCTGAGACGTTGACATCTAAATTCCGACGTTCGTCCGCTGTGCTACGAGGGCAAAAGTGTGGAAACATTTTCAGAAAAATTGGCCCAATCACACTCTAAGATTTGCTGATGATTCGTAGAAGCTAGTCCAGGATGCGGGGGGCAAAGGCTAATTGAGATTTCCCGGTCTCTGATCGGGTCAAACATCCTGATAGAATTAATATTCAACCCTTGCCGTGACTTGCGGTGAAGTCCGGAGGGCCCAATTAGTCAAATCCACTCTCCTCATCTCCACGCTTGGGCCCCCTGGAATTTAATAAGATGCGAAAGAGATAGTGGTGTGCAGAAAGCAACGGGATGTTACCGCATTTAGGCCTATCCTTCCCAAGAAAAACTGCAAACATGAACAAAGGAAGCTTTTAATAGTAGAAGAAGGATCTTCTGCGGACCTCTGGTAAAAGAACTAAGGAAGAGACTAGTGAAGTGCTTTGTGTGGAGTGTGGCATTGTATGGGGAAGGAACATGGACATTACGACGAAATGAAGAGAAACGAATTGAAGCATTTGAAATGTGGATGTTGAGAAGAACGGTGCGTGTGAAGTGGACAGACAGAATAAGAAATAAAATTGTGTTTGAAAAAGTGAGTGAAGAAAGAATGATGCTGAAACTGATTAGAAAGAGAAAAAGGAATTTGTTGGGTCTCTGGTTGAAAAGAATAATAGACGACATTAGGATATGTGGCTCATATGCGGAGACTAAGAGGAAGGCAGAAAATAGGAAAGATTGGAGATTGCTGGGTTTGCAATGAAAGATCTGCCCATGGACAGAACACTTATGTATGTATGTTCAGAATGCCTGGAATATCGTGTCTAAGAACAGTCGCTATTTGCAAAGACTAGTCAATTCCATGCCCACTCGACTGCAAGATGATCGAGATAAGAGGAATATAGACTAAATATTGAATTGTGGCTTTTTGTTTTGTTTTTTGAACGCTTAATTGTTTGAATGTTTTAAGGCCGACGCCAGTAAATTAGTTTTGTTTATGCCACGAAAGATATTTTTATTGAGAAGAAAATCTTTTTTCTTTCTATTTGCAGCCACAATATCATAATGATAAAGTTATGGCATAATATATTAATGAACCTGATGTTAATTACTAAAATAATCGTAAAAGAGAAAGGAGGCATTATGTATAGTTTGTCTCTCTCAAAAACAGAACAAAAAAGAACATAAAAAGCACGTGGTTGTAGTCGAACGCATGACCTCATGAATAAGAGGCCTGAACGCTACCATTACGCTATCGAATAACACACAGAATACTTCAATTATAACTGTAGATATCGGGCAAGGTGGTCCAACAACATGTAACATCCCCTGTCTCCGAATTGTAGCGAAGATACCCGAAGGGAACTTTGTTTCAGGAGAGCGGCCACTTTTTCTTTTGACAGCTGTACATTCAAGTGACGAAATAAATAAATAAATAAATAAATAAATAGATAAATAAATAAATAAATAGAAAAATCTCTTTTCTATCGGTTTAGTTAATTCATTCACGAAGGCCTTGTTTCACTTCATCAGAAAAGCCTATGTTATCCGTCTATGATGAAAATTACGAGGTTTGGAGTAGGACAAATGACGTCATGGTAGACGATGCTTGAGCAGAGCCTACACACACTGCATCCTTGCACTGCGTGATGGCGAGGTATGCCCGAGGAGGATGCGAAACCGGTTAAGGCTGATTCACAATAAACCGGGAACGGAAACGACAACGAGGACGGAAATACGGTTAAAATAAATGTATTTAAATGTGAGCATTCATAATTAAATTTCACGTTTCCGTTCCCAGGTTCGGTAAGCTTTTCGTTAATTGTGAATGCTCACATTTAAATACATTTATTTTAACAGTATTTCCGTTCTCGTTCTCGTTCTCGTTGTCGTTCCGTGACAACGCTTTTTAGTTCTTTTAAGTATTCCGGTCATTGTATTGTGTTTCTGTTTAGTGAAGGATTTTAGATAAGGGCGCAAATAGCCATAGTAGCCGACGCGCCCTTCTTAAACCCCACTAACTAACTCGTTGTCGTTTCCGTTGCCGGTTTATTATGAACCAGCCTTTAGAGAGCTCGAGTCTTTTGAAGAGGAGTATGGCCACTGTTTTTACGGCTTTAATGCACACTACATCTATTAAATATACACCCGGCCAAATAGAAATTGTCAAGACGAAATTGAAATACAAACTACTGAGCCATTTATACCCAAACCCACACTTTCTGAAGTCGAAATTGCGATAGAAAATCTGAAAAATTATAAGTCTTCAGGTATCGATCAAATTCCAGCAGAATTAATACAAGAGGGTGGAAGCGCATTATCTAGTGAAATTTATAAACTTGTGCTTCCTATTTGGGAAAAGGAAATTGTACCAGAACAATGGAAGGAGTCCATAATCGTACCTATCTTTAAGAAGGGGGACAAGACTAATTGTAGTAACTTTCGAGGAATATCACTTTTGTTGACGTCGTACAAAATTATGGCCAATATTCTTCTAAGAAGATTAACTCCATATATAGATGAAATTATTGGGGATCATCAGTGTGGTTTTAGGCGTAATAGATCAACTATTGATAAGATATTTTGTATTCGACAGATAATAGAGAAAAAATGGGAGTATAAGGGTACAGTACATCAGTTATTCATAGATTTCAAAAAGACATATGACTCGGTTAAGAGAGAAGTTTTATATGATATTCTTATTGAATTTGGTATTCCCAAGAAACTAGTAAATCCCGAAAAGACAAAGTATATGATTATGTCTCGTGACGAGAATATTGTACGAAATGGAAATATAAAAATTGGAAATTTATCCTTTGACGAGGTGGAAAAATTCAAACACCTGGGAGCAATAGTAACAAATATAAATGACACTCGGGAGGAAATTAAACACAGAATAAATATGGGGAATGCCTGTTATTATTCGGTTGAGAAGCTTCTATCATCCAGTCTGCTGTCAAAAAATCTGAAAGTTAGAATTTATAAAACAGTTATATTACCGGTTGTTTTTTTATGGATGTGAAACTTGGACTCTCGCTTTGAGAGAGGAACATAGGTTAAGGGTGTTTGAGAATAAGGTGCTTAGGAAAATATTTGGAGCTAAGAAGGATGACGTTATAGTAGAATGGAGAAAGTTACACAACACAGAACTGCACGCATTGTATTCTTCACCTGACATAATTAGGAACATAAAATCCAGACGTTTGAGATGGGCAGGGCATGTAGGACGTATGGGCGAATCCAGAAATGCATATAAAGTGTTAATTGGGAGGCCGGAGGGAAAAAGGCCTTTGGAGAGGCCGAGACGTAGATGGGAAGATAATATTAAAATAGATTTGAGGGAGGTGGGATATGATGATAGAGACTGGATTAATCTTGCTCAGGATAGGGATCAATGGCGGGCTTATGTGAGGGCGACAATGAACCTCCGGGTTCCTTAAAAGCCAGTAAGTAAGTAATGCACACTACAGTGATATATGCTATCGGAAAAAATTCTGGCTGGCTTTTCGGGTTCGGACTCGGAATGTATCCTGCACTTAGGTTTGCTTTGATACATCGTGCGCCCTTTATTATGTGATGATTGTTATAAATACAACAGGTGGCCTGGATGACATTCTTGATTCGGACGCTGAGAGACTGAATAATCTGCCTGCCTCAGACGAGACCTGATAAGCCCGCAGCCACAGGACCTTAAATCTTTATCAGCATCGGAGAGCCTTACTACCTTCAATAGGCTACTTCATCCCTGTTTATATTTAACTATTTCAGATGATAGATGAAATGAGAGGAAGGTGAAGAGGGTTGGTGGGATGAGAGAGGGAAACTGAAGTACCCAAGAAAAGTGTCTGAAATGTCTGCTTTGTCCAGCACAAATTCCATCACGATCAGGCCGGGAATCGAAGCCGAACAGTCGGGTTGAAAGACCAATACGCTAGCACTTAGTCACAGTCAAGGAAAAACACTGCTGAAGCAATTGGATTAAAATGTGAAATCTCTGTTCGAGACTAAAAGGAATACAGTAACTTTTGTAGTTTATTATTAAAATGGAGACTAAAACGAGAAAAATAACTTCACTTTGTGCAGCTTTTTTGTCCTCCTAAACACATTAAAATTATTCCACCTCCAAGAGTGAACTTCGTTGTAAAGAAGACAGCCCATTGCTCGTATTAAATATTCATAGGTTCTGAAATCACAATGGGAAAATTGTCTTGTACTAAAAAGGATCATTGTCGGACTTAATGTTGTATCTAGAAGAGAAAACACGTATTTTCTAGTCTTATTCAAAACATGACTGAATCTCTTTACAAGAAGATTGTAAAATTAAATAATAATTCTCGTAATGACGTGCATTTGCAATATTGCAAATTCAAATAATGAAAATATTAGTATTCACAGTAGAACAGACTAGCAGCAATTTAGTGAGCTGGATTTGTACTCAAGAAATTAGAGGTTCGAAGCTTGATACCGACTATTTGGATACTGTCCAAAGTTATCCTCATTTTCAACCTATAGGGATGGTAATTTTTTGCAAGAGCGGTAAAATGCAAAATGACTGCAAGGGCTTATGTTTTATATTTTCATTTTTCACGACCTATGTATCTCATTTTAATGAATTTTGAATATGCGATAAAATGCTAAATGCATTCAAAATGCAGAATTTATACTAAAATACGTTTTAAGTATAAAACCGAGTTTTTTAAATAAAATATATTTTATATGAAGTTAAATTTACATTTATATCATAGAGAACAGCTTTATATATTACATTCAAGAAGTTTGAAAAATACTTATGAGTTTTCTTGAGGAAAGATATTCAAACGTATCACCAGTTTACACTCTGGAATTCATGGTTTTAGTCTGAATAATATATTGACAAGTACTTACCTGCATTAAAAATTTGTTTCAATTTTGGATGAGAATTTAGTGAATAGTAATTCTTTTTTCCTTCTAAATATTTTTAATGAAGACTGCAATTATTCTGAAATATAATATCAGGTTAAGTTTGTGAGCCAGGTTTCGGTTTCAATTAGTAAGTTAATCATTCAGTTAGAGAGTTCTTCTTACCTTTTTGGATATAAACTGCGGGACGAACTGTTAACATTATGCACTGTCCTCGAAAGTTATGCTGGATGATGGTTACCCACAGATGTGTTAGAATTCTTAAACTCTTTTTTCAAAAGAAAACGCTAAAATACGCTAAATAACGAATGTATACAGTAAATGCTATAAAATGCTACATGTTAAAATACAGGAGGTTTTTAGTAATATAACGAACTTGAATTCTTTAAGGTATTATAGAGAAATGAAAACTTTCTCGGAACAGGAAGAGAATGTCAGATTAAACACAAGAAAAGTGAGAGTAGAATTAATCTGATGGAGAGTAGGTTTTTGGAGACTCAAAAATAGAAGAAGTAATGTGGGCAAGGATATTTTGTCTCCCATGTGAGTGTTTTGAAGATGCAATCCATATACTCTTAAAATGCACAGCGACAAATGACCTCAAAATTAATGGAATAGAAAATAAATTTTTGAAGATAACTGAGAAGATAACTTTCATAAAATTAAGTGAGCCATTAAATATTAACAAGATTAAGGCCTAATAATTTAGGTAAATTTCTGTTCAGAAGCACAATTAGATGGGAATAAAAATAAAGGAACAATGTGAAGATATATTATAATGTGAGAGAATCCTTCACAATACAAAAGCTATTAGTTAAGGAGTAACCAAATTAGTGGTCTGTTTAATAGTTAAGTAAACAAGTGAAACGATGAATTAGAATAAGAATAGTAAAATATTATTATTATTATTATTATTATTATTATTATTATTATTATTATTATTATTATTATTATTATTATTATTATTATCAGGGAACGGATTTATATGGACTAAAAATATATGAAATATGTAAATATATATGTAGTTATTTTTACCAAAATATGGAATTAAATATGGATTTTTACCAAAATATGGAATTAAATATGGACTTAAAATTATAAAAAAATGACTATGTACGTTAAATATTGGTACATTTTAATCAAACTAAACAAAAAATATAATGGACGTACCTTATCTTCCAATGTAGTTTCAACAAAACACAATTTTTATTGTCTGTTACCATAACAATAGGTTACAAACATTTCTTTCAAGTGCTGAAAAGTGAATCTTCTTCTATTGTCTCTGAGGATAGATTTATACTGACTAAAAGAGCGTTCGACGTCACAAGAAGTAACTGGTACATAATTCAATTTCACAATGTCTGCTGGGGATAAGTCCAAGTTAATCTTCACTGTTGATTCACCACTCATCACAGCAACAACCTTTTGTAGTTCTTCATATCCAGGGTTTTTTGAAAGTACAGTGTCCACCTTAGCTCTTACTGCATCTGCAACTTTACCTCTACCACGATTCAGTTGTTCCACAGTACTATTTATAATTTCAAAACTTTCAGATAGTGAAAGGTGCCTATTTTGGAGACTTTTGAGCGTTTTTATGATGCATGAAAATGTATGCTGAATGTGAGCTAAGTCATTCTTCACACTTATGTCACAGGTAACTGTTTTCGCAGTATCAATTGAGACTGCATCTTCAGAGTCCAATGCAAGGAGAACATTGTTAATAGAGTCTATATGTTCGGCATAATATTCAACTGCTTCTAGCCATGTACCCCATCTAGTTAAAATTGGCTTTGGTGGCAATGGAATTTCAGGGTACATTTCTTTCAACACGTTAACTCTACTGGGAGCTTTGAGAAATACTTTTTTCACTGATGAAATCAACAAATCTACTTTAGGGAAATTGTCTCTGACCACTTCTGCCACACGATGAAATGCATGCGCCACACAAGTAAAATGAGTCAATTTAGGATATACAACAGATAATGCTTGTCCAGCTTTGACCATATAAGGGGCAGCATCGCTAATAAAGAATAACACATTATCGTACATAATACCCTTTGGCCACAGGATACCCATAGCTTCGTTGAACAGTTTAACTATAGTTTTGTTATTGCACTTTTCTAGAACATCACAATGTAAAAGAATTCGTTCAGAATATTGTTCACTTAACAAACCGATAACTACATTACCAACAAGTCTACCTTCTTTGTCGGGAGTCTCATCAATGGAAACCCAAATTGAACTATCTTTAATTTCATCTCTTATCTTCTGTATTGTCTCATCGTAGATGGATGGAGCATACGTCTTCCTAAGTGTTGACTCATCCGGGATTGTATGTTGAGTATATTTTTCAAGGAATTCCCTGAAGACCTTATTCTTTAGTTTGTAGAGAGGAATATCAGCAGAGATGAGAGAACGGCACAGGTCGATGTTAAACTCAGATCTTACATTCGATGTTGTTGGTTGTGTTAAAAACAATTGTCTCTGCTTGGAATTTAGTTGTTTGTTGGCCTGATGTTTACTAGTTGTAATGTGTTGTTGCACCAGGAACTTTTGTGTAGATGATACTGCACACTGACACAAATTACAAAATAATATTTTATTGTCAGTTGATAAACCATCTTCTTTAAATTCTGAAATGTAACTTGTTAGTTTTGATTTTAAATTGACTGAATGACGTACTTTTGGCATATTTACCGTCTTTATAGTATGATTTACAAAACTGAACCTATGTGTACTCTGACTGGCATTTAACTGTTGAGCTGCACAACTGAAGTCTGTTAAAAATTTTAAATTAAATTAATACAGTTTTGTAACTTACTTTCCCATTGTTGATAGGACTGCTAATTTTCAAATAACTCTGATGTTAAAGGGATTACTGAACATGTGTTTAAATCTCTATTGTTGAAATGTATTTTTAAAAGTTAATGGAATTTTGTTTTGTTTTATTGTTAAACCTAATATAATATGGACTGTTTTATATGAAATATGGAAAATATATGGAAATTAACGAAAATATGTACTAAACTCTAAAATATGGAAAAATATGGAAAATAAAAGTAGGATTTTTCAACCCTACACATTGTGAAACATAAAGATAATGCAAAATATAAATTATATTAGCTTTATAAGTAAATATGTATTTACATATAAATCCTTTCCCTGATTATTATTATTATTATTATTATTATTATTATTATTATTATTATTATTATTATTATTATTATTATTATTATTATTATTATTATTGTATTCGTGTTGCATCGTATAGTATAGTAGATATACAGTATTAAATAGTATCGGTACTAAACTGTTGTTAGCAGAGTTGTTAAATGAAGAAGTTGTTCATAGTAGCCTACTAGTGAGACTAGGCCTATATGTTATATTTCGTCGTTGTTCCTGCAATAACTCCTATGTGCAAAATATAAAAATTTTCAGTAAGAAGAAAAACACATTTATTCATCCTGTGGCAGCCGTATACAGGTGACTTTGAATTCTTACATTTTCGAAACAAAGAAATATGATTACATATAGGAGATTTCATTATTTGCTGTATCACTATTTAAGTTATTTAATAGAGCAAAAATCTGAAAATCGATCAATATGTCACATAGGAGTTATTGCAGGAAAAACGACGATTTATATTTGATATGTGAATGTCGGATTTGAACTGGAATGTATCAAATCCGCCATATCCCTACAGACAAGATCGATGAGAAATGAATTAGTAAATAAATAAATAAATAAATAAATGAATGAGTGAGTGAGTGAATGCATAAATAAATAAATAAATAAAAATAAATAAACAAATAAATAATAGTACATTATGCAACGAGCCTATAATGGTAGTAATTAAGACGCGAGTATGTTTGTTTATGAAACGAGCGCAAGCGAGTTTCATAATTTTCATACGAGCGTCTTAATTACCATTACAGATAAGTTTCATACGACTTTTTATGCTCGACCATATTTCTAACTTGAAATTATTCATAAGTATTCATGTTATGGTTATATAAGTGAGGAGGGGAACTGACCTTCTAAATTGTGAGATGTGCGCAGACGCGAAAGTATTGATTTTTTCCGAGCCACGAATGTGTCATTGACCTTGATATAATCTAGAGAATAACATGAACATTAGTCTTGATATAACCTGGAAATTGATTTAGAATTGAAAAACGAGATGACAAATTGAATTTATTTGAATATTATTTATAATTAACGCTAATTATTATAGTAACAGAACATAACCTTCTGCGACAGTATTGGATTTCCAGCCTCCGTGACTTTTCGCTAGTTGTCTTTCGATTGCATATCCGAGAATAATCGATACTTGCGCTTTTATAATGGTACAATGGTGATTTCTCATTGGCTGAACAACTGAACTATAATGAATAGGTATACTTTAATGAGGTGCATTAAAGGGCTACTACCAGGTGTATAATTACTACATTTCGGCATGGTCGAGCATAAATAAATAAATAAGTAAATGTTAAAATCAGAATGCTAAATTTCTAATTTAAAATTGCTAAATATCGTCACTACTATCAATAGGTAGGATAAAGGTTGGTAATATTGTGATACTGATAATATTATGACAGTACTTTTTGAGATTTTGAGTATTTTTTACAATTTTACTGAGCGAGAGAAGGACCGGTTTTGTACAGAAACTTGTCCACAAACATTCCCTCAATATATTGACGCAAAAAACCGATCTTCCTCTAGCTCAATAAAATTGTAAAAAATTCTCAAAAAGAACTATCATAATATTATTAGTATCACAATATTACCAACCTTTATCCTATATGTCCTGACAATGGTAAAAAATATATCTTGCCTACAGATTGAAGCAATTCCCAATTTTGTAGAGATGAGATCATCCAGAATTGTCTTTCTGTTGAGGTTACATCGGAAAATGCCTAGCCAAATAACCAACCCAAGCAAGATTCGAACCCATATCCGACTGAAGTCTCTGAAACACCTTTTTTATGCCTTGCATTTATTATGAGATAATTTGAAGGCCAGACAGTTGTAGAAGTAACAAAAACCGAGGTCGAATGTACGCCAAGGAATAAATTAGAAATGAAATTCTAGTATGAAAAGTTAAGAAATTATTGATCACTGGAATCAATTCAGCAAGCTGTCAGAAATACTAGTCTGAAGTATTTGTGCAGCCCTGCAAATCCTGCACAAGATGCTGTGATGTATTATGCAGTGTGCTCATGCACAAAGAGAAAAGACAATCATTTGATTCTTAGTTATTTCTAAGCCACCTACGAGTATTTCAAAGAAAAAGTAATAGCATCAGAACGAGGAAAGTGATGTATATATAACATGCAGGCCGGTGCTTGTCATTCTCAAAGTTCAAAGTTCTGTTAGATAACAAAATTAGTGAACAAATTCAGTGATATTTAGAGGTTTTCAGTGTCTCCCTATATCTCCTACTACGATATTTCTGAAATTCAAATTTAATTAATAAGCTGAAAGTATTCATAAAGAGGAATTATTTATCATACATTATACCGAATAAATAATTTAATTTTCGTTTTATCTCGAAATAAAATTAGGAGATTCTTACTTATTCGTGTGCCGTGAATTCGAATCCGAAATTCAAAATGCCCATCATTTAGCATTTGTCGAGGAAATCAGATTGTAGACTGGATAGGGGGAAGTTGCCTAACTTTTTCTTTCATTGAAAATTTAAGATAATGTTCATTTTGTTTTCAATTTCATATTGAAATATCAAAGTCTGGAAGGTATTTTGAAACTATATTTTTGGTACAAAACAGAAAATATTAATTACCTTGTTTATAGGTAAAGATTTTCTTCTTATCTGCACTGTAGGCATCTTTCCCCGATAGTCGAGTAAGATGGCAAATGCAATTAACACATTTAATGATATATGTATTTTACTTGAACTTGGTTTGATACATATATATAACAAAAATAACTTAATCTAAAGCTCATGGACACTTTTTCACTCGTTTATCACTCGTTAGCAACACAGTCATTTACAGATTTTATTGCCGTGTGCAAGACTCATGAAATCACTTCTTGCACATAATGAATTCAATCCAGTACATTTTTTGTCATCATTCTTTTTTAGACGGCGTTTAAGGGTACGGTAAAGAATCCCGTATTCCTTGCGGTGCTATAAAACAGTTCATACCCCTTGCTCTAACATGTTCCATCGCAAGTTGCAGACTGTCCTCAATCCACTGACCTTACGTAATTATTACGCATTGCCTGCAATAAAACAAAAAATAAAACTCTTGCAACAAGTTGCCATCTTACCCCGAAAAAAAAGCATCTTCCTCAAGTATCGGGGTAAGATGCCTAGTGCTGTGACGCAACCTAAGATGGCGAAACAAGGTCGTTGGTTGTTAACAATACAAACTTTAGAATCTTTACTACAATATCCATTACAAAGGTTTGACAGTTATTATGAATTTAAGGATGTATTAACATTTTAACATACCTTTGCAATTATTTTATAGCAGAAAAATGAGCTGTTTTCGTGCGTTTCTTCTTCTCACAACAAGAACACGTGCAAAATGAGTTAGCTTCCACTCTACAGACATTCAACTGTCTCAGTGATCATGAAGACATGCGCGTGGCGCATTCTTCCTCTTGGAAGAATGTGAAACTACAAAGAAATAAGCATCTTCCCCCGATAGTCATCTTCTCCCGATAGTCATCTCCCTCCAATTCACTCTATTATTTAAATATCCTACATAATATAAGTATTATGTAGAAGCAGAAGAAGATATCAAATAGTAGACAACATTAAGATACATGGATCGTATGCGAATTTTAAAAAGAAGACGAAAAGAAGTAAGATTGGAGAATACTAGATTTTGCAGTGAAAGACCTGCACTTGGACAGAAGACTATGAATGAATGAATGAATGAATGAATGAATGAATACAATTATTTTTTTATGTTTCCATTTCTGCAAAAAATTTTGCAATACGAAACATTCTAAGTAGTCAATTTTAATTCAGGAATATGTGCAGAACACAACAGAACGTTTATATATATATAATAATTACAGGGTCCTATATATATATATATATATATATATATATATATATATAATATCTCTAAACTTTACTTCGTCGTCTTTTGCAGTTACAACTTTACAAATTTGTAGTGATGTAAGAACTACGACTCATTGGTCCTGTAATCCTGTGAATGGATTTTAAATAGGGTGCATGACGGCGTAATTGTCCTTAATCTCTTTCTTTCTTCAAGCGGAGCTTGGCATCATCTCCATGGGTATGTAAAAACCCAGATCAATAGGTATTGGAGCTCCGAAAAAATTCAATTTTGTTCGTGAAGTGCCTTCCATGATGTGAAAACAGGAGAATGGTATGCTATGAGTGGTGAGAGCATAATAGCCTATTTTTTTAACAAACTTCGTGAAAATTATTTTGCGTCCGTTACATCGAATCACTGATAACACGTTCGCTCCGTAACCAGCGCGTGGGAGCGTCTCGACCCAAGAGTGAAGTTGCCGCTTTAGTGGTTCACTCATTCAGTATTTATAAATCAGTTACTTTTAAAATCCAATTGTTGTTTATTTTCTAATCTGTTTTCATCCGAAGTGCCTTATTAGATAGGAAATCCTTCCTATATGTCACAATGCTGATTAATGTTGTCGAGTAATTTTACATTGACTTATGTTAGTGAGTTTTGATAGAAAAGTGCGGGATTGTGACCGGGAAATCTACCCTTGTGTCTCTGTCTTTTTAAATAATTATTATTAGTCTTCCTCATACCTCAATATGTCCAATGTAAACATTATATTAGTAGAGATCCCTACACTTAAGCACGCTTTGATCCATTGTGCGTCCTCTAAGGGGTGTAAGGGTATGCCATTATTTTAACTGATTATTATTCATGTCTTAAGGAAGAAAAAAATTCCCTTAAAATTTTTTCTAATTGCAATATTTAACTAATTATTAAAGTTTACAATAATAGACGTTTTGCAACGTTGCTGGATGGGGAGGAGGGAGTTTAGAAATACACAGTACAGCTTAAGCGGGTAGAAGGAGGTTTAGAAGTACACACTACAGCTCAAGCGGAGCGGAGGGGGTTTATAAGTACACAGTACAGCTCAAGCGGGTGCATACATACCGGTACATAACAGATGCTCGGTTCTAATGCAGGAGCGACCATGACAATACTGCTGTTTATATAAAACGAGCAGAAAATACAAACTTTCACTTTCATTAATATAACATTATGGTAAAATTACATTTTAGGTAAAAAATATTGTTCCATTTTTAATTGTACGTCTAAAGAATAAACAATAATGGTTTTCTGCACAAAATCACATCAACTTTTTTCTAATGTAATATTTTAATCTCTCCCTCTTCCGTAAATCAATATCATTTTTAAACAAATTTCTGGTTGTGTGATTGTCGAAACGGGTAAGAGACGTCTAATTTCTAATAATCGTTGAGAAACTGCTACTAAAATTCGCCGATTAGGTAACCTTCTTTGAGGAAAAAATTGACGGTACATCCTTCTTGCCTTATTTGAATTACGACGACTTTCTCCATAAATTAATACATATGATATTCCTAAACTGTGAATGACATTGTAAGTTGTTTATCGAATACCCTGTACTGAACTGTCATCCGCTCGGCAGTATACCTATGGACAGGGAGCTTGAACTCAGTGGACTCGTACTTATGTATGTGCAGAGTACTGCCTGCTGAACATTGCCACGTCTCTCACGCCAGAATATTAACAAATTTAAGCATGCAATTTTATTTAATTTCACGAAAACGTAATAGGACACACAAATATTTATTTAAACTAATATTAACTCTTTGCTAGATATACCTACTGATATAATTGTTTTCGTAATTTTACTAACGATATAAGTAGTATAACGCAAATAAAATAACAAAATAAATATTTTTTTCTGGAAAAACTATCGAGTTTTGATCCCATGTTGTATGGACATTTTTTGATCCTGTAGACCGTCCACGACGACTGTAAAAAGGACGGCACTTATACCCCTTACACCCTGTATATGCGATGATGTCCAAATCCGACAGGTGGCCTGGATGGCATTCGTGAATCTGATGCTGATAGATGGAAATTCTGCCTCAGCCCCTGGTACAGCCAGGTCCCATTTGCAAACGAGTAGCCTGATAAGCTCTAAGCCCTTCATTTATCAGCAACGGAAACCCATACTATGCCCAACACTCCATCACAACCTATTTTTAACTATTGCAGATGATAGATAATGTATTTCGGAGAAGGAATAAACTTAAATGTAAAACGATAGTCTTACGTAAACGTAAGCATATGAACATTGAGAATGAGAATTCTACTCATAATTTAATAACCACTTGCATTCGTTCCCTAATGCTATTCTTCATTGATGGAATCGATTGCGGGGAGGAGTCGATTGTGTATGGTTGCCGAGGCAACAATTTTTGTTTACTTTATGTGCCCTGCAGTGTGGGCTCTAATTCCGATATAGTAGGCGAATTTTACAGTGTTGCTCGATTCCTTGCACCATCAAGGGCGGAGAACACACTGAACATTACGACAGTAGGTTTATCCTGTGCTTGATTCGAGTCTCGGTCTTTCATTGCTCACTTTATTCCTGTCTTATGAATGGCTGAATGACTGACTTTGACGTAAACTTAATCTTAAAAGCCTGGAATTACAAACTTTAATTTCGCGTCGCTGCAGGTGCGTTTACGTGAACTTCTTTCGAATGGTCATATGTAATGGAATGGTTCCTAGGGTTTTTTTTTCAAAGTTATGTTTAAGTTTAAATTATCATTGTGAAAGGGATCTAAATCTCCAAGTCCAGTCACATAGTTACTCGTACGAGAGAAAACCACGAGATAGAATCTTATCCCGGACAGGAAGAGTTTCGGACAAAATTTACTTGTCACTCATTTCACCAATATTTCTGCTTTCCGAATAGACGTATCAGTAGACTGATTTTTTTTTTACTGAGATTGCGTATGTCATTACTCCACGTTAGTGACTCAACGCTAGTGAGCTGGTTTGCCATCTAGACGGCCCGAGTTCTATCCTCAGTCTGGTTGTGATAGAATTTGTGGTGAACAAAACAGGCATTGCCTTTATCATGTCTAGTAGCTGAAAATGGGCTGGGGTGAAGTTTTGTGGTAGTGCGGGCTTCCGTGATAGAAAGTACAATTTATGGACTTTCGACTCCGGGTTCTGGGGTTTATCAGATACTTGTCTGGGGATGGGACCCAGCCCTCTCAGGGATGAGTTAGGACGATCCCTTTGCTAGTATCGGATTTACCCAGGCAAGTCATCGGACTTGGACAATCATGGCAAATAGAGGGGGTAAAATGGGCCAATGAGTGCGTAGGTGAATGAATCCGTCCTGGACTAGGGTCTCGAAAAGTCAAGTCAAGAATGTCTTTACGTGACAAAGTAGGAAAGAAGTTAGAATATATTAGGGCAAACACAAGTAAAAATAGCACGGAGAGCGCCGATTCCCTAGTATTAGTGTATGGCATAATACACCAAAAAAAATACGTATATATAGAGAGTGAATTATAAGTAATGTCATTAATTCCAGGGGGTTAGTCTTTGAGATATTTAAAAAGAAAGAGTATAATACAATTTTGCTCCTTTTTGCTTCCTTTTCGAGATAAAAATTGTTTTGTATGAAACATTTCATATCGTGTTTTGGGAAAGCTATTGATTTAATTCCCAATATGCTCAGAACTTTTAGTTCTGAAAAGGAATTTTACAATATTACATTTGTTCTCATCAAATTTCTGCACATTTAAAGGACAAAACTAGAACTCTTTCAATCATTATTATCATAATAAACTGATCTTTTACTATAAATTGACTGAGCATATTGGGAATTAAATCAATGGCTTTCACAAAACACGCTATGAAATGTTTATTATAAAATAATTTTTATCTCGGAAAGGAAGCAAAAACGTGCAAAATTGTATTTAATTTTTTATTTTAAACATTAAAAATAATAACCCCCTGAAATTAAAGACATCACTTACTATTCATTCTGTATTATAGTTGTTTTCTTCTTGTTGTTCCACTAAAATTAGTCCTTATTTTTTCCCGTATTAAAGGAAACTTTCTTGCCATAAACTAAGTGATCGACATACACTACAGCTCTCTATTATACAGATCTGTAGTACAAGGTGTAAGTTATTTTCGTGTAAGGCGTTCTTTCATTCATATTGTATGTTTGTACCAGCTGAAATTTTTTAAGTTAATTTTTCTGTTAGATTAAAGATATTTTAATTGTGTCCGTATTTCTGCAATTTCCACTTCATCTATGAGGGATCAATAAGCAAAAGCGCGTAGAAATTTCAACTACACAGTCTCAACTTTTCTCTTCAACATCCAGTTCTTTACTTTTTACTCGTAAAATAGGCCTACTATATTCAAGCTATTGGCAGAAGCTTCCCAATCTGTTCTTAAAAATATTAACGACGTTTTTCAAAAGACTGAATGTTGAAATTCATCAAAGATTTAGCACAGTCTAGTATATACAGTCAAGAAGCTTGAGTTGTGAGGGTACCGGTACTATTTCGCATTGTCTGTAATGAGGCGATATTAGCGACCCTAGTGGTCAGCAACTATCTATGGGTGTATATTTACTACGTATTGAGCTTCGTGATTGTATATACTAGACTGTGGTTATAGAGAGAGGTAGATAGACAGACAAAGACAGAGTGGGAGCAAGACAAATAGAAAGAGAGGACTGTCAGACAAAGACAGACATAAAGAAGGCTATCCAGAAATGTCACCGTCAAAGAGCAACCGGTCACTTAGCCATGCATATTTTGTAACCTTGTGTACCGACGTATCCAGGCAACGATGACCAAGTCATTAACTATTTACACTGCAGGCAAAGGCAAGCTCAGGCAATACAATTGATCCAACCACAGAGGGAGGGTGGGGGCAGTGTGGGATGTAACAGGTGAGTCTCCGAAGACAGTCCCAGTGTCCGATGTGACATGTGGTGAAGTGGTTAATTCAGGAGTGCACGGACAGGTCTGCATGGCACAGGTGACAAGGTGACATGGCACAGCTACCAGGGACTAGTCCTGCGGCTATCGCCGAAGAAGACGAAGATGAAGAAGCAAAAGGTGGGCTAAGTGTCGTCTAACGTCAAACTGTGAATATTGTTAGTAGCCTGTTTCACCAACACAGAAACGTTCACTGTGAATATTAAAACTGGATGTTCTTTCCACGTAGTAAAAGGTAAAATTCCACCATGTGGTGTACAACTATATAACACACAATTTTGGTAAGCTTACTTTATGTTTGATCAGTTATTAAGAAAAATCTGCACGACATCCTTGATGACGTCATATTCTTTCTGTGTGTTTTTCCATTCTTCTTTATCTTCTTTCGCAACAGTTATTCTTTTTTTATTGTTTAGCCACTAATTTTTATACACTCAGCTTGTAAATAATATTGCATTACTACATCTACCCAGCATGATTCTGTTTGTTGTTTTATCACCATTACCTTGTTATCGTTTCTTTCTTTTTCATTTTCTTCAAGCATTCGATCCTGAAGTTCATTGCAGCTCTAATTTTTCAAGCTATCTCTTCTTCGATAGTTTCACGTACCTTCTTCCGGCCTATGCCTTCTGTGGTTGTCTTAATTCCTCATTTAAACTGAATATTTTCAATTGAATTTCTTGATCTTTTGTTTCTTGCAAACACCAGTTCTTTCGTTTCTATTATTTAGCCAATAATTATAATTATTATTCTCTTAACTTATTAGCAGTCTGCATGTAGCCTACTTGTATCTTTCTATATCACTGTTCATATTCAACTTCCATATAGCCCACAAAATACTACCATCGCTTATGAAATATTAATTTTCTTCCCAACATTATGTGTTATAGTATTGTAGTAACAAAGTCATGTCTCATGTCTGAATATTACAATGCTATCGTTACCGTACATCAATTTCTTCCTTATGACAGAAGGGCAGCTTAAGTATTTAGCGTTTCTAACTTGTTAAATCAGTTTGCAATTTTATTACTTTAATATTTGTTATATTTAGGTTCGTTCAATATAAATCGAGTTTATGTACAAAAATTTTATTTAATAAAAATATTAAGCAAGAGTTACATAAAAACTACGTGTGACAATTACATGCAGTGTATAATTTGGAGGATCATTTGTAAATTTTTTCTTAATAAATAATATTTAAGACTAAAAAATTATTGCTTACTTACTTACTTACTTACTTACTTACTTACTTACTTACTTACTTACTTACTTTTAAGGAACCCGGAGGTTCATTGCCGCCCTCACATAAGCCCGCCATTGGTCCCTATCCTGAGCAAGATTAATCCAGTCTCTATCATCATATCCCACCTCCCTCAAATCCATTTTAATATTATCCTCCCATCTACGTCTCGGCCTTCCCAAAGGTCTTTTTCCCTCCGGCCTCCCAACTAACACTCTATATGCATTTCTGGATTCGCCCATACGTGCTACATGCCCTGCCCATCTCAAAATTATTATTATTATTATTATTATTATTATTATTATTATTATTATTATTATTATTATTATTATTATTATTATTATTATTCAGAAATTCAGAAATATTTTTTCTTTGTTGTTAACACATTCATTTACGCTAATTTTTAGAGACTATTTAATACACATAATCAGTTTCAATATATTGGTGTTATGAAATATAGATTAGAAATATTTAAAAACACGAAGGTTCCCCCATAATTAAAGCACCACATTTGTAAACCTAAGTTTAATGAAACACGAAAAGCTGAAAATGAGAATTTTTTGTGCCCCTTTTACTATCAGTTTCTTGTTCAGCAACAAGAAATTCGAGCTGTGGAGTAACGGTTAGCGCGTCTGACCGCGAAACCAGGGTTCGAATTCCGGTCGAGACAAATTACCTGGTTGAGATTTTCTCCCTCAACCCAATATAAGCAAATGCTGAATAACTATCAGTGCTGGACACCAGACTCATTTCACCGGCATTATCACCTTCATTTCATTCAGACGCTAAATAATCTGAGATGTTGATACAACGTCGTAAAATAACCACTAAAAAGAAAACGAGAAATTCGATCATACCTATTACTTACAGATTCCATCTTGAAACTCGTCTATAGCTGCGCTATCTGTTGGAATGTTCTGTAATTTTTTTTTCGCAGGTCCGGAAACTTGGAAATTTTAGCTATACAAGCTACGTACTTCCTTCATTCTTGTAGCCGAGAAATCCCCATAAAAATGTAAGAAATATTTATGTATTTCGTAATATATTTATTTAAGAAAACTGTTACATTTCTCGTTATAAAACTTTTTTGAGACGACAAAACTTACAACTTACTCATATAGCTTACTTACTTACTTACAAATGACCTTTAAGGAACCCGCAGGTTCATTGCCGCCCTCACATAAGCCCGCCATCGGTCCCTATCCTGTGCAAGATTAATCTAGTCTCTATCATCATAATCCACCTCCTTCAAATCCATTTTAACATTATCCTCCAACAACGTCTCGGCCTCCTCAAAGATCTTTTTCCCTCCGGCCTCTAACATTCTATATGCATTTCTGGATTCGCCCTTACGTGCTACATGCCCTGCCCATCTCAAACGTCTGGGCAAACCGAGGCTTATTGTAAGATTTCGTAACAAGCTGTTTTTACGGTGATAGGTTGTTAGCCCTTCGCCGAAGCCCCAAGCTGGAGGACCACTCCTTATCGGCTGTCCACGACTGCTTATTCAATATATTCACAGCTACCCTCCATATCTGGAAGCCGCCTCCTCTATCCGAAACCTGAGGATCGCCATGCCGTGGTGATAGGGACCCACAATGCATGGACTCATATAGCTACTAAATAAAAACTGTTCTTGTACAGTTTGTTAATTCACTTTTACGTTATTGTCTAAGTTTCATGCCTATTAAAATAAATCTGCTTCCAAATGTAAAATATCATCATCAGCATCATCATCATCATCATCATCATCATCATCATCATGAGTCTTCATGTTTTAGTCCCCAGTGGATCTGTTAAAGTCTCGTGCCAGCGTTTTTTAGATCGTCCTAAATTTCTTCGTCCTCTTGGAACATACTGTAAATAGAGTAAAGCCTCCGAGAAACGCGCAGCAGTGTGGAGTGATGTTTAGTGAACCGTGCCAATAAAAACCAAAGCTAGACGGCAGGAAATGAGAGTTCCAATGGGAAAAGTTGGCAGTGAGCAATTCATTAGGAAAGAAGAAGACGTATTTTATCAGAAAGAAGGAGAAATTTTTCTTTTGAAAAATTAAAATGTTTACATTCACTCGTTGTAATGTATAGAGACTCGTAAAGCAAGTAGTCGATGTAAATAATTTTGTTTTTATTGTGATCTTTTGTATTATTTTAATTTCCACCTTTTATTTATGTATTTATTTATAGATGTGTACATATATAGGCTGTGTTAATTACAACGTTCACGTGTAAAACAAATAGGCCTATTCATAGCTAATTTCTGTAATCTGGCATTAGAGATGGTAATAGAGGGACATCACTTTATTTTTACCAACATTTTTAACATTAACTGTCTATACTCGGAAACACTGTTATCCCCTTCCATTACAGGAGTTTGGTGTTACTAGTGCAATATGTAAACAAATGATTTTACTAGTTATAGGAGGAGAGAAAAGTAGTGCATCCATTTATGCGATATTAGGATTTTCAGTTTGTTTATTACTTTTACAGTATTTTATCAAAATACAGTAGAGTTAGTAACAGCTTTTTTTCACAAACTCAACTCTTCAGGCGGTTGTATTCTTTATACAGGGACATCATTTTATTTTTACTAACATTTTTAATATTAACCTGTCTATACCTTTAGAGAACCGGAAACCCCGCTTGCTCCTCCCTCCAAGACTGGAGTTCGATGATACTGGCGTAAACACAAATCACTCTACTAGGTATAGGAAGGAAGAAAAGTAGTTCATCCATTTACGTAAACTAGGAAATATCGCGATTTTGAGTTTGATAATTTTCATTGGGTTTTTCTTTAATCAAAATACAGTACTGTATTAAGAATAAGTGTTTTTACTCACGAAGTGAGTTATCCATGCGAACGTATTCATTATGCAGTGTATATTATACTGTTTACAGCACATTAGCGTACAAATTACAGGGTGTTTCAAAAATACGGGGCATAATTTCAGGTATGTATTTCCCACATGTAGACAATCAAAATAGTTCATTACAACATGTGTCCGGAAATGCTTTATTTCCGAGTTATGGCCTTCACAACATTGAAATTCACCGGAACGTTTTTCTTTCCGCAGGTCGTTGCCGTCAAAGGAGACATTAAGAGGGCATTCTGACAGTTCATTCCGAAGCGAAGTTGTACATTCAGTGTTGTGTAGGCGTTAGACTGTGCGACATGTATTCAAATCAAGACCTGGCAGAGATACACTTCATGTACGGTAAGGCGGACGGCAATGCTGCGCTGGCTCGTCGTTTGTACCAGGAGAGGTACCCACAGCGACAATGTCCAGATCGGAAGACATTTGTATGTCTCCATTACCGTATGTGCGAGTATGGAAAATTTAACTCTCCTGATCGATGGATAGGTAGAGGTGGACCAATTGCTTGGCCTCCACGCTCACCTGATCTGAACTCTCTCGATTTCTACTTGTGGAGCCATTTAAAATCATTGGTTTATTCGTCTCCGGTGCCTGATTTGCAATCCCTTCGGAATCGAATTGTGGCATGTTCTGAGGACAAACGCAATACTCCTGGAGTTTGGGATTGTGTTCGCAGGTCAATGAGACATCGATGTAAGGTCTGTATTCAAGCAGGGGTTGGACATTTTGAACATCTTCTGTAATGACAACGACCTGCGAAAAGAAAAACGTTCTGGTGAATTTCAATGTTGTGTAGGCCATAACTCGGAAATGAAGCATTTCCGGACACATGTTGTAATGAACTATTTTGATTGTCTACATGTGGGAAATACATACCTGAAATTATGCCCCGTATTTTTTAAATACCCAGTAGAGAAAGAAGTTAAATTGAAAAATAATCATAATATGAATATTTAAACACAATTTTGAAAATGGTGGCCGTTCATTTCGATACAGGCTTCAGTTCTTTTGTGCATATTATCGCACTATAGACTATTGCATCTAATTCCAATTGCCAGTTTCGTCCTTCGTACTAGTAACTCATGTTGAAATAATTCTGTACCTACTCTACGTACTGTAAATTCAATCTTCACTTCTGCCCGACCCGAAAATATAAAATTACTCAGACATGCTATCTACTGTCCGTCCAAGTCGTTACGCCGCAGGATTGTAGAAAGGGAGGAAATCACATGACAGTTAATTACTTAACGAGGCCCTTTTATTTAAGTTAAATTAAACAGCTGTATAATATTACGTAAACTTCCAATTCCTAAGAGAAATTAATGTTTTCAGAAAAGAGCTAAGACAGGCCAGCTATTACAGAGGGGCGAGCAGAAGCAGGTGGGGGAAATCGGGATGCGACGTAGGCAAACGGACAGTACCTGTGCGAAAATATGATTCAATATTGAAAGCTCTTTCGTCACTGGAAAACGCGAACATATTTCTGGAACGTACTATACTCAGTAACTCAGTGCTGCTTACTATCTGCGGTCTTGGTTCTGTGTGGAGTTGGAACTTCCTTAGTAGAAGGGGTGGGAGTGAAGTACATTCAAAAACTCAGGTACAATAAAAATTGAAGAAAATAAAATGATGTCCCTGTATAATGGCTACTTTATTCAGCATATTACCGTACTTTCGGTAACTCTAATCTTCACTTCTGCTCATTCTACACAGATAAAGTTATTCAGTCATGTTACACACCGCACCTGTGCGAAATAAGCAGGGGCGGGTATTTATGGAGATCGCGAATATCACAACATAATAGATATACAATAGATTTTTACTAATCTTTACGAATTAAGTGATTCTGATTAATAATATACGGATAAAACAATCGCGACAAATCACGAAATAGAGTTCTAATAGCGAAATATGAACACATTCGCGAATTATTATTATTGTTGCGTCGTTTTATAGCGAATTTAATATTCTGAGTTCGTTTTTAGGACTTTTTCTTTTGAATTTGTTATACATTCAAGCAGCCTACATTACATGGTATTCCAGGTGTTCTGATTACATTAGTGAACTCAAAAGACGGAGAATTCAACATTTCACCAATAATTTGAAAGTGTTAATTTGAGGGCTGCAAGTTTTTTTCGTGTTTAATGAATGTGTGGTAAATGCAGTCTCAATCCAACAAATATTGTCTATTGGCCATACCACACCTTTACCAGAATCCAACGAACCTTTAACGTTAATTATTTGGAAAGTAATATTCATACTGAGTTAATACTCCAATTTCAAAATAATTGTATTTTCCAAAATTTCCATTAATACCCGCCAAGAATACAAATCAATCTCCAACAATCTCCGCCGATACCAATATTAAAAAACACAATTGATAAAGTTAATCTCCGTAAATACCTACCCCTGAAAATAAGCTTCAATAATATAGGCCCTTCCTTCTATGGAAAACGCAACCATATTTCTGAAACACACTATACTCTGTACTGTTTACTTCACTGCTAGTAGACTTCGAATGCAACAGCGGCGTAAGTTTGTGTGGCTGGCCGGAGCAAGAACATTAGTGAAAGGGGTGTAGGTCAAGTACATTCAGAAACGCAGGTACAATAAAAATGCAAGTAAAAATAAAGTGATGTGCCTGTACATGGAGACAAAAACGACCTACAGACATTTCTAAATGAACAAAAATTGAATATCAGAGCCGAAATATATTATATATTTCAATATTAACACATTTTTAATCGTGAATATTCTAATTTCAATAAATTATCATATTATTTTCTTCTAAACTCATTCCGTTTTATAAAATATACTTCTTTATTTTAATAGTGCAATTTAAATATTCAAAACTCTGTAAATATGCGAAAAATAATGAGTATTGACTTAACTCGGAAAAAAGATTACATTTCCAAAAAATTATAATTATCAATTAAGACAAACGCAATATTCCCAAGTTCCGAATTCAGTCCTTTTATTGTCCGTTCTTTGTTGGATTTTCGTTTCGGCATTCTGATACAACCTCAAGTCACTCAAGCAGGTCTACTATTAAGGAAAGTCGGATGTTCACTCTCTCTGCTCCTTCAGACAGTAGGGACACCGGACAACGCGATGCATGTTGTAAACAATGTATATAAAAGTTATTTACTACCCTGATATCAATCCTTTTCTTCAGCCTTGAATTCACATTATTTCTTTACAATCTACGACTCGCTGACATAAACTAGAACTGGTCGTGCATGGGTTTTATTTATTCTCAACTTTGTATATATTTGTACTTGGAATGGTTTGAATACATTGATAATAATTCCGGTAATTTTTAGAAATTTAGAAATTTCGTTAGTCATATCAACATTTATGTATGATAAATTATAACCTAAATAACTAAATGAATTCACACGTTCTACGTATTAATGTATTATTTATAATAATTTTGTAAGGACTTTGATCTTTTCCTAAAAATTCTATCACTTTAGTTTCTTCAGTTAATATTTCCATGTTAAATTTTGAAGAGGTTCTCTATAAGTTGTAAATTATCTTCTGTGTAGGCCTATTAAAAGATAAGAAACATAAATAACAAATGTTGCATTTATTTTTAAGAGTTTCGAGTAATACTGTCTACACCATTTCTATTTAAAGCTCTTTTCCTACAAATAAACAATAGGAGTAGACTAATTCAAAATAGTCTACCTATTATCTTCCAAATATCTATTATTTACTAATGCTGATGGCTTCATGGAGACTATTGAACCTTTTATACGTTTTATTGATCGTTTACATAAATAAAACAAATGTAACCAACTGCCGTCATGAAACATAAGTAATAGCACTTATGAGCACATACATTTAAGCATAATTTATATTTTTAGATACCGTCAACGCGGGCTACTTGGACCCTTAAGGTGTTACTTGGACTCAGAAGAAAAAAAATGTTTACTTACCATTGGAGTAACTTAGGTGAAAATATTTGTACAGATGAAAGTTTGCAGAGAAAAAAGACCACAACTTTCGACACCAAACTGTTATTTTACATCGACGAAAACATTTTTCTCTTCTGGGTTCAAGTAACACCTTAAGGGTCCAAGTAGCCCGCGTTGACGGTACATGTTTTAAATGACTAAAATTAAATCCGAAGGCCATTATGCGACTGCGGTGGCTGAGTGGTTAGACTTCGAGCCTATCACGCAGGCGGCCCGGGTTCGAGTCCTTGTCAGGCCTGAGATTTTTAATTAAAAAAGTGCAGTGACACTTATGACGGACAAGGTCACAATTGGGGTTTTTCTCGCGGTTCTCCAGTTTCCCCAGATTGTTTTCTTATTTATTTTTATCTTTAACAAGGTAAAGCTCTAATTACAATAGCCAATACAAATATTTGCTTAGAATATAAAATCGGAGATAACACGAAAAGAGATAAAAACAGGTACAATTGCAAGATACAAGTGTAAATACAAATAAAAAATGAAAAGAAAAAACAGACAAATAGATAAGTTACTACCTAAATAAAAGACATAGATATAATTGAAAAATACAAAATAAAAGTAAATGAAAAATAGATCAATATGATATAACCAAAAGATGTAAAATGTAGCTATAAATGGCAAATTACAGAGTAACAAATAGATAGCAATATTATTTAAAATAAACTACCTTCAGTATATTAATAAGAAAATGTTTATATTTCATGTAATAAATGTTGAAATCTAGATCTCATGTTTTACATATTTCATTGAAATTTGAACACATTTTTAACACTGGTGAATTTTTATGTGCTGAAGTGTTTGTTTTTTTATAATGTAACAATTGACGATTTCTTAAATGTGATTAGGCATCTACATCATTCCTTTAACATTTCTCCATTTCGTTACCACTCCATAGCATTCTCCGAAAGCCGGCTTGCGACGACGGATGGTGCTGATCTAGGGACGAGTGGAGTTGTTTGCTCGAACCTGGATACGTAGTGAATCTTAGTAGTATGGGTTTGGGACTGCTCCTAGCTTGAGGGTTAGCACAATATATCGTAAGAGGTCGCAGTTCTGCGTCATACTGCCCCCCTCCCCGAAAATTCCATTCCATTCCAAAGGCGTTACGCTAATATTTGCAATGTTTTGTGCTTATGTATTCTGCAGAAATGAACAATGCTGATAAATAATTTACTGGGACATGGACAATAATAAAATGGGCCTTAATACTTAAATTCTCATAACATGAAACTACGTAGCCTATCGTCTTTATGTTCACTATTAGAGTATCAAGATGTTGCTAGGCCACCGGCATAGCTCAGTCGGCTGAGGCGCTTGCCTGCCGATCCTGAGTTGCGTTCGGGCGCAGATTCCTCTGCTTCGGAATGCAAACGTGAGGCCAGCAGCCGGCTGGTCGGTCTGGGCCCTTCAAGGGCTGTGACGCCACGGATTTATTTTATTTATCTTTTATTTAGATAATGTAAATAATAATTATAAATACAACTATCTAATTTGAAAAAATATATTGAAATAAAGTAATGAAATATTCCCCTAAAACAGTCGTTCTTAACTTTTTTTTGATCATGAATTCCTTTGAAAATCTGGTGGAAGCTATGCACTCTTTTGTTGTAAAATTGCAAAACAGTGGCAGATTACGTTAAAATAAAATAGTGAATATACATGCTAATTTTTATCTACTTTACGGACGTTCTGAAGCCCTCCACGGACTCCAGGTTAAGAACCGCTGCACTAGGAGATTAGCGACTGAGTGGTCGCCACTGAATTCCTCTTGCCTCATATTAAAATCAACGTGTGCTCAGTACTTTCCCACCTAAGCCACAGCATACCCGATTCCTGACCACCAGACCACCTGTGGTCTAGAGTTTGAGTAAACTATCTATTGAAAATAAATTTTAGAATATATATCTTATATGTCTGAGGTGACACGTGGACACATCGTAGGAACGTGGGAAGCAGGTCTTCCTATAAATCAGATAGTAAATTATGCAGTCCAGCGAGATATGAGGGCTATATATCGATTGTGACAATGAAAACATCCATGGATAATAAATGAGATCGTGGTATAGCATGTAAAACGAAGTAAGGCCGTGTCTCAATGCTACATTTTTACAGTTGAAGTGAACTAGATTGTTGACTAAATACTCGGATATGATGTCAGAAGTCATGATATAAAGCTTCATAGTGCATAGCAATCAAGTCCGTAGTAACTAGTAAACGAAAATTCTTGCTTAGTCCGTGTCTCAAAGCTCGTCCATACTACACACTAGTGACTAGCAACTAAGTGACTTGTAAACTACACACTAGGAAGCTTTGGAAATGTATGCTTGAAACACGGCCTTCTTCATAGACTATTTTTCTAAAAACCATGACATCACGGTGGAGAACTAAATTAAGAAGGGGTCCCCGGTTCATACCCGGGTGCCCCCTTCAAATAATTTTCAGGATAATAGACAGGGTTTGGAGTTGAATGGGTTACATCAGCTTCTTGTCTATGCGGATGACGTGAATATCCTAGGGGAAAATCCACAAACGATTAGGGAAAACGCGGAAATTCTAGTTGAAGCAAGTAAAGCGATAGGGTTGGAAGTAAATCCCGAAAAGACTAAGTATACGATTATGTCCCGTGACCACAATATTGTACGAAGTGGAACTATAAAAATTGGAGATTTATCTTTCGAAGAGGTGGAAAAATTCAAATATCTTGGAGCAACAGTAACAAATATAAATGACACTTGAGAGGAAATTAAACGCAGAATAAATAAGGGAAATGCGTGTTATTATTCGGTTGAGAGGCTCTTGTCATCTAGTCTTCTGTCAAAAAATCTTAAAGTTAGAATTTAGAATATATAAAACAGTTATATTACCGGTTGTTCTGTATGGTTGTGAAACTTGGACTCTCACTTTGAGAGAGGAACAGAGATTAAGGGTGTTTGAGAATAAGGTTCTTAGGAAAATATTTGGGGCTAAGAGGTATGAAGTTACAGGCGAATGGAGAAAGTTACACAACGCAGAGCTGCACGCATTGTATTCTTCACCTGACATAATTAGGAACATAAAATCCAGACGTTTGAGATGGGCAGGACATGTAGCACGTATGGGCGAATCCAGAAATGCATATAGAGTGTTAGTTGGGAGGCCAGAGGGAAAAAGACATTTGGGGAGGTCGAGACGTAGATGGGAGGATAATATTAAAATGGATTTGAGGGAGGTGAAATATGATGGTAGAGACTGGATTAATCTTGCTCAGGATAGGGACCAATGGCGGGCTTATGTGAGGGCGGCAATGAACCTCCGGGTTCCTTAAAAGCCAGTAAGTAAGTAAGTAAGTAAGTAAGTAAGTAAGTAAGTAAGTGTCCTAATGCAGTTTCATTACGAGTTACGTGGAAAATATAAGGACCTAATATATTACAGTAATGTTTAAAACATTATAAAGAAGATACTAGCAATGTCAGTGTTCAAAGTTAAAGTGTTATTCTACATTATATTTAAATTATTTAACTTCCAAAGCATCTTCAGATTTCCAAAGCATTTTCAGATTTCATAACCCCAATAAGCTGATGAGGCATCCAAGTTTGTTTAGTGAACAAGTGGTCAATCAAGCAAGCATTTTCGTTTACTGCTACTATGGTCTTGATTGCTGTGCACTATGTAGCTTTGGATCATGACTTCTGACGTCACATCAGGCTTTTTAGACAACTATCCAGTTCACTTCAGCTGAAAATGTAGCTTTGAGACGCTGCCTTATTTGATGACTTGTTCATTAAATAAACATGGATACCCATCAGTAATTGGAGCTATGAAATCCGAAGATGCTTTGAAAGTGAAATTATGTAAATACAATGTAAATAACACGTTAAATTTGAACATTGACATTTTGAAAATACAGGTACTATTGTAATATATTAGTCTCTTATCTTTCTCGCAGTGAAACTGCATTAGGACATTGCCTTCTTAACTCAGTTCTGCAGCGTAATGCGTAGTTTTTATAAAATTAGTCTATGAAGAAGGCCATGTTTCAAGCATACATTTCCAAAGCTCCCTAGTGTGTAGTTCAAAGGTTAGCTAGTTGTTAGTCACTAGTGTGTAGTATAAGTCGCGAGATTTTATTGCTGAAAGCTGAAGCGCTGAATCACTTCTAAGCGGGCAGTTATTTGCCCATGTCACTTTTAAAAACTGAGCCGTACTAACCAAAACCTGTTTCCAGTACGCTTAGAATGGCCAGAGAAGGTGGTCAGAATGAAGACGGAATAGTCTACAAGTCTTCTTCTTTTACGGAGATGTTAAGTTCGAGCATATGAAATAAAAGACTAAGGCCCAGTTGTACCAACACGGTATAAAGTCCTGTTCAAATTCATTCCATGGTTACACGAGAAATGTGTTGTACGAACTCGGAATAGTGCGTTATTCGGAGGTTATCTCCCGAATAAGCTATTCCATGCTTTCAGTCGCTGTTAAATAGTTATCTAGAGAATAAAATATTAAATGACAGCAGCATTAGACGTCAATAATTCCGATAGTGATGATGAATTATTATATAATGTATTTTTGAGAATGCGGAAACAAAAGAAAATGAGACATAGATCTGACCTATTAAATGAATATGATGATATGATGATGTGTTTGTGGAAGAAGATTCTTCATGTGATGAAAGAAGAGATATGTTTTGCATGCCATTGTCACTAGATATCGGTTCCTGTTCCACACTTGCATATTTATTTGCTTGAAAAGCGGGATGTAAGGGAGATTTCAGCATTTGTGGAATATATTTACTCCACAGTTGACCTACTCCAGGACCAGTGTCATCATGAACATTCGCAACGTTAATAGCAGTCACTGCTTCTGAGGCAGATTCTAATGTCACTTCTATTGGCTCATCTACACTAATTTCTTCCAAGACGAAACCACTATTTAATTCACTTGCCATGAAATTAGCATCGGAATCATATATGCTGTCGTGTATGCTGTCCGCAGAGAGTTTGATCATTTCTAATACTTTTTCAAATAACGTATTTGTTTTAACTGTATCTGCAGGACCTCCGCCCGTCTGGAGCCTATACTGTTTCTTTTTTGCTGCATATTTCCTTGCCTCTCTCTTTATTGAATCGTACTTCTGACGAAGCTGTTCTGCATTTCTGTAGGTAATTGTCTGAGCATTAAACAACCTAGCGATAGACTCCCATGCTCTTACATGATTTGAGGTTATGGGATCGGTCTTTTTGTTTTCCAGCACGTTCCGATAATCAGTCACCATCTCAACTAGGTTAAGTGTATCTTCGATATTATAGTTTTGATTCCTGATTCGTTTTGACTTACTCATTTCTTTATAATAAATTCCATAGACAAAATAGTGTAAACAATTACTGCACTTCATAAAACAAAACACCATCTATAGTGTTGCCAACCTCTGTTCCAATTCTGCTAACTATGGAATAGGTAACATTGGAATAAACGAATGTCATACAACACGGTAGTCCATTTATTCTATAGACCCTAGTTAGGCTATTCCACGAATAACTATTCCAAGATTTATTCCGCGATCGTACAACAAGTAATAAAATTGCTTCTGAAATCATTTATTTTGACACTACAATTGGAAGACTATAATCCATTAAAACTTTCTAATAGAGTTCATACAACTTAAGAAAGTAATATGAGCCATTCAGAGCAGAAGTGGTTTAAGTCAAGAATGGGTAATGAAGGTTAAAGTAAACATTCTGTAAAATACAGCGCAAAGTAGCAATTAATATTCAATTTATTTAAACTACTCATATTATAGTCAGTGGAGGACATATCAATTGCTTCTTTGTGCTGTATTTTACAGAATTTTTACTTTAAACCTCATTACCCAATTTTGACTTACACCACTTTTGCTCTGAACGGCTCATATGTTGTTACTGTTGTAAGCTACCATGCAGGCGATCGAGGTTCGAGTTCCGCTCAGGCCCGGAATGTTTTATTGAAAAATCCATAGTGACACTTGTGGCGGACAAGGTCGCAGTTGGGTTTTTTCTCAGGGTTCTCCCGCTTCTCTATATTAGGCATCTACATAATTCCGTCAACATTTCGCACTCTCAGTAAAATAGTGTCGTAACTCGAAAATTGTGGTTTGTAAAGATATCCTATTTCCTAGTAAAATACTGCTGTAAAAATAGTTTAATAAATAGGTACCAAAAACATTTGATAATTTTATGGATTTATTAATTTCTCCTACAGAATAACCTCTGTAATGTTGACAATTAATATCTGAGGAGAAAAATTCGCTCCGGCGCCGGGGGTCGAACCCGGGTCCTTGGTTCTACGTACCAAGCGCTCTGACCACTGAGCTACGCCGAATTCAATCCACAGTACCGGACAATATGAATTGTCAACATTACAGAGATTATTCTGTAGGACAAATTAATAAATCCATAATATTCTCATGACTAGCAGGGCATCATAAGTGCGAATCCCGGCCAAATAAATCACTCAACTGAGTGCGCAAAATTAATAAGTCCATAATATTCTCATAACTAGCAGGGCATCACAAGTGCGGAATCCCGGCCAAATATGTCACTCAACTGAGTGCGCAAAATTAATAAATCCATAATATTCTCATAACTAGCAGGACATCATAAGTGCGGAATCCCGGCCAAATAAGTCACTCAACTGAGTGCGCTCCTAGTATAATGGCAGTTGAGACTAGACAAATACGTCAACATATATGCCTAACTTGGAGTCAGGCCACAAAGGGAAACACTGAAGGAGGAAGATTCGATCCGGTACTGTGCATTGAATTCGGCGTAGCTCAGTTGTCAGAGCGCTTGGTACATAGAATCAAGGACCCGGGTTCGATCCCCGGCGCCGGAGCGAATTTTTCTCCTCAAATATTAAATATTAACTTTGATAATTTACTATTTTATTATTAGAATTTCATATCTTTAACTAGTAAACAGCGTTGGAAATAATTTACGAAAATAATACGTGATTTTCGACACACAACAATATTTTACTAGGGGTGCAATTTCTCCATTTCGTCATCATTCCATAGCATTCCCCGATCGCCGGCCGGCGACGCACGGAGGGGGCTGGCCTAGGGACGAGTGAAGTTACCTGGTCGAAACCTGGGTACACAGCGAACCTTAGTGTAGTTCAGCCGGTGTGGGTTGGAAATGCGCCTAGCTTGAGGGTTAGCGCAATAGATCGTAAAAGGTCGCAGTACTGGGTCATAGTGCCCCCCTCCCGAAATTCCATTTAATTCCATTCCATTGCATTCCACAGTCTTGTAAGATCAGCTGTTTGAACAAAAACTTCTTTTAGATTAATTTCATAAAATTTACTTAGTCTTACGTTAAAAAAGTGTAAAATTGTTTAAAAAAAAGGCATATACCTTCGACAGATGGCCCGTTTCAACGCTATGTCGCGTCATCTTCAGTGTCTCTTGAACCACTGGCGATCTTGACTCTATGATGTGCATTTGTCGATGGTAGGGGTGGGGGTGTGTTGTTCCTATGGTGGGGGCTGGCTGTTTGTGTGTTATGATGTATTATGACGTCGAATAATGTGTGTGTATTGAACTGCAATTGTGTGTTAAGTATATATTGTAGGTATGCTATTGTATTCTTATATATTTCGTACTGTTCTAGGATGTTTAATTGTGAACTTTTTGGTGTGATGTGTAAAATTTCCATATCTATTTCTATATTATTGTAGTCATGATTATTGTTGATAATGTGATCTGCATAATTTGATTTGATGTAGGGTTTGGTTATAGCTTTAATATGTTCATTATATCTTGTATGAAAGGATCTTCCTGTCTGTCCTATGTAAAAATGTGGGCAACTATTGCATTTTAATTTGTAAACTCCAGTTGAATTATATTTGAGTGTTTATTGTGATTATTTAGGTATCTCTGTGTTGTATTATTTGTTTTGTATGCTATCTTGTATTTTAGTTTTCTGAATGAAGTTGCAATTTTGTGAGTATTGGTATTATGATATGTTGATGTTATGTATTTATTCTCGCGTGGTGTTTGTGTTGGTTTATTCTGTTTTTGTTTTGCCTTTTTTATTAGTGTGTCTATTATGTTAGGGTTGTATCCATTGTCTTGTGCTATATATTTTATTGTGTTTAATTCTTCAGTGTAGTTGTCATTGTTCATTGGTATATTAATTAATCTGTGTGTCATTGTACGGAAAGCTACATGTTTATGTTGTATGGGATTAATTTGCGTAAATATAATTTACTTTGAGAACATCTAGTTTATCTTATCATTATTATGCACTTAATTCAATAATAATTGAGATAGGTGTTGACTTTCGATGTTACATTAATATTTCAATTACCGTATTGGTCCGAATATAAGCCGCACTTTTTATTCAAATTTCAAACTCGAAAAGTTGGGGTGCGGCTTATTTGCGCGGCCGATAAATTTAAACTTGAAATGTGGCGCATGTTGCTACCGGTAATTTTATCATTTTGAAATGGAGCAACAATGCCACGCGCTCGTGTTTGAAATTGTCAGCAGTCGTATGGTATATGACGCAACAATGTACCAGTCTTCATATTACAGTGATCGTACTCTTTTGTATGATAGGACAGATTAAAACAGTTTGTACGTAGCTACGGGTTCAGCCATGAGCGGAAACGTAGAAAGAAAAGCTTCAACAAGCTTGGAAATTCGGCGCAGTTATGACGCTAGTTTCGAACTTGCAGTTATTCGTCATGCTAGGAGTACGTCTAATAGGGAAGCCGGCAAAAAGTTTAGTGTGGATGAGTCTAATGTGCGGCGCTGGATCGCCTCGGAGGATAAACTGAAAAATGCCAATACAACCAGAAAATTTTTCAGAGGACCCAAGGCTGGGAAATACCCTGAACTAGAACGTAGGGTCCTTTCCTTTGTACAAGACAAAAGGAAAGAAGGTTTGCCTATCTCTCGACAAGTAATCCAGGTAAAATCGTTGGAAATAGTGAAGACCCTAAACATTCCACAGACAGAATTCCATGGGAGTATAGGTTGGTGCCGCAAGTTTATGCGTAGAAGTGGCCTTGTTCTCCGACGAAGCACTTCATTAGCACAGAGACTGCCAGAGGATTTTACTGAGAAACTCATCACCTTCCAGAGGCACGTCATTGAATTGCGTCAGCGCCACTCTTACCCATTACACCAGATAGGCAATGCCGACGAGACGCCCGTATTTTGGGACATGCCGAGCAATATGACAGTTGACAATAAAGGGGCGAAAAGCATATCATTGAGAACAACTGGAAATGAAAAACAAAGAATCACTGTGATGCTGGCGGTTACAGCAGATGGAGGAAAACTGCCTCCGTACGTTATTCTGAAGCGTAAAACTATGCCCAAGGAGAATTTACCTAAGGGATTAGTGATTCGTTGCCAAGAAAAAGGATGGATGACAACCGAACTAATGGTGGACTGGCTAGCTACGGTTTGGAATCGCAGACCAGGTGCGCTGCTCTGTAAGAGGGCTATGTTAGTATTGGATGCCTTTAAAGGTCACCTCACACCCGAAGTAAAGAAGAAAATTACTGCATTGAAGACAGACCTAGTCGTCATACCTGGAGGTATGACATCAAAATTGCAGGTGCTTGATGTCGTCGTGAACAAGCCTTTTAAAGACCATCTCCGAAAACAGTATTCGGATTGGCTTCTAGAAGGGGGTCACGCATTCACTCCATCTGGGAAGATCAAGAAGCCATCTGTCAGCCTTATGTGTGAGTGGATTCTCTCTTCATGGCACACGATATCACCAGATTCAATCATCAAAGGCTTCAAGAAATGCTGCGTGTCTAATGCTCTGGATGGCAGTGAGGACGACGTACTTTGGGCGGAAAGTGATGAACAAAGTGACAGTGATGAAACAAATACCGGTACCGGTAGTAGTGAAGTCAGCAGTGACATTGGAGAAGACGGTGATTAGGTTTACCGGTATTTTTGGTGATTTACCCACGTAATACCGTAATTGAAGAAAAAGTGCTTAAATAGTATAAACAGTTTTGTAACTGGATAATGTGACAGGTAAATTTCACTGCACTCAATTTTCCTTTTTTTCTCATTCTGCACTCAATTTTTTCTTTTTTTTTTTTCTCCTTTCCCCCTAAAATTAAGGGTGCGGCTTACACTCGGGCCAATACGGTATGCTTATGCATTAATGTATGAATGAATTCCAACGGAGCACATACAGAGAGCTACTTTTCTTTAAAATATACGATATCAGGATTAGTGGGTTTTAAAATGCTTTTCTCCAGTGAATTTCAGATGACTAAACAAGTACGGCATTTAAAGATACGAGTAAAATGAAACACCAACGCTTTCGCTTCGATCGACTCGTCACTAGGATACCGATTAGTAAACAAACTCCCACCGTAAACAAAATAAAACGAAAACAGAAAAGCTATGAATTCTATGTATGTTCCATTAAAAATCATTAGAATTACAGCCCTTGTGTTTCAGAAACTGACAATAGACTAAATGTAAAACTCAAGATTTTGTATTCGTCCTAGAAAATAGACTCCAGGTAGCTTTCACAGAGTGATTATTACTGTCTTATAAAACTTCACCTCTTTGCACGAAACAGAGAAGCCACTTCGCTGTGTTTTAGAAAAAAATATCCAGCATAATAATAGCAGAAACGGCTATCATCGAAAACAAGAATTGAATAACTATAAGAACGATTAATTTTGGTTTTCAACCTATGTAAATTTGATATCTCTGGACTTTTGGAACAATTTACAAATTCCATCATAAGTATAATTTTGTTCAGTACATTAAAGGTAGCATATTCTGTTGGGTCCGTTATGCTTATCTAGCCCAAAAAAGATGGAGCGAGTCCTGAACCAATTAAGGAAACAAAATTAGAGGGAAAAGTAATAATCTAAAATGCATACACAAGCACGCGTATTTGTAAGAGGTCATGGAACAGTGTATAAGAAACTGAATGAGCTCCAAGACAGTTGGCCATCTGTCTCAGTCGAAGGCCACTGTTACACTGAAAGAAGACACTTAGAAAATTTTGAAAGGAAAAGCCAGAAAGGAGGCTGCGTCTCTGTTCAAGCGCTAGAGCGCTGGCCACCAATCCAGGCGGCCGGGATTCGATCCCCTACGAAATCTTCATGAAATTTGTGGTGAACAAACCAGGCATAGTAGAGTTTTTTTTCGAGGGACCCCGTTTCCCTCTATCATTCCACAAACACCCTCGATTCATTTCATGTATCATCTGAAATAGTTAAAAATAGGCTAAGATGAAATCTTGGATGAGACCTGGCTCTATCAAGGCTGAGGCAGGATGACCCACCTGTCAGTGTCAGATTCACGAATGCCATCCGGGCCACCTGTCGGATTTCGACTATCATTACAATCACCGGATAATTCAGTAAAAGCGTGCTAAAATTAAAGTGGAAATAGAGGATGTTCTACTAAATATTTTGAGATAGGAAACTTAGGGTGTCCACCGCTGTGGAGTAGCGATTAGCACGTCTGCTAATCGGGCCCGGGTTCAAATCCTGCTTGGGATAAGTTACCCGGTTGAGGTTTTCTCCGGAGTTTTTCCCTCAACACATTAAAAACAAATGCTAGATAACTTTCGGCGTTGGACCCTGGACTCATTTCGCTGGCATTATCACCTTCACTTCATTCAGACACTAGATAAACTTAGCAGTTGATAAAGCGTCGTAAAATAAGCAATTGTAAAAGATACTTGAGGTCTGCGAATACAGATTAAGGCGATCAAGTCAGTTTCGATGTAAATATTTGAGTCGTCATTGTAGAGTATAAGACCATTTCATTGGCCTATATCTCCTACCTGCTCGCCTGAAGTCCACATTTGCATATTTACTAAGCTTCGTGCAAAGAGCTTCACCTGAGTTGTTGCAGAACGTACTCTTTGTTGTCCGTGGGAGGATGTGGCTTCAGCACAAGGATCACCGCCTCACTTCAGTCTATACTTCGTTCCACACTGTCTGACAGGAGACGTAAACATAGTCGGCAGAGAAAGAGAGAGAGAGAGAAGTATAATTGTTTTTGAACCAATGGGAGAGATCTCATTCCACGCTTGTCTTGAAGTTGGGCAATCTGAAGCGTTCTACCTCCTCCCAACTTCAAGACAAACGTGGAATGATACCTCTGCCATCGGTTGAGTAGCAATTATCCTTTTCCCTCTTTCTGCCTTCACTGCTTACAACGCCTGCCAGACATTGTGGGACGAAGTATACATGTCCGCAACCTTCTGGATGATACACTATCTACCAAAAAGTAATTGGGCACTGTTTTTGCCCCTTTAGAACCTCGTGGTACCACCTCTTGTAGCTATAACAGCAGCCACCCTGTCAGGCATGCTCTCCACTAGTTTGTGTAGGATATCCACTGGAATGCGTCGCCATTCCTCTTGCAACATGGCACTCAGTTGGGGAGCTAAAGTGAGTAGCGAAATTCGCTTTCAAAAGCCAGCTATAACGACTCCAGAGATCATCGTACAACCAAAGTCACTCATACTGGTTTGATGATCGTTCACCTCTGTTGAACCAAGTGAACTTGAAGTTAGAGTCAGCTTGTCGGCCTTGGCCCTTTATGGAATGTCACGCCGTGGATTGGTTGACTATTGAATAATGTTCTGAAGGTTGGACTACCTGAGGATGGGCGGGTATAGGGGTGAAAAGTGGGACAAGCTCACGCGCAGTTGATGAGGTGGATTCCAAAGTGTCCTAAGTCATTTTTTTAACTGAATGTAGCTTCAGACTCCTTGTTTCGCCTTCTATTAAAAGGACATAAACATATATTCTGTAATGCTAAAAGTGAAACATTACGTGTAGTGAGAAATATTAAATTTGTTCCAAATTATCCTAAGTATTCCGTTTATTGCTTCTCAATTGACCTTAACCGGCATAAGTGGCTATAATATACAAGATACCCGTAAAATATTAATGAACACGTGGTTTAATGCCAGTAATTTGACAACTGATGAGGTAAATTACTTTTAATATATATCTACAGTTACAAAACAATGTCTCTAATGGCCGAGTTACTGTTTGTTATCGATGACCCAAGACATACGAAGAGATTGAATGATTTATGTATATATTTTATTAATCAAGGTCACAGTAGATCAAATAGAAGAAGAGGTAGCAGGCAAACTACAAGGGATGTGCGCGTTTATTGCATTTATTTCGAAACTTAAATGTCGGGAGAGCCATTATGAGAGGAGAAAATAGCTATATTCTTCCATCCTCGAGTTCAGTGTTACGAAATTATGGTTTATGTAGAAATTTGAAAGAAATGATTCAGTATATCAAATTTTCTCCTCAAAGTTTTTAAATCTGTTTTATCCACTTTTTAATTTATTCTTCGCAAATCTATACTGTATAAGTATAAGTTTCTTTTCCAGGTTCTGAGTCTTGACTTAGATCTGTTTGAAAAACTCTAACTTCATTAAATCTATAATAACAAGCAGAGTAACTCTAAATACTTCAAAGAAATGTCAAATCAAATAAAATATGCAGGCACTAGAAGCGTCAGTTTTTGTCATTTTTCTCATAACTTCTCATTTGGCTTAGGGTCGGGCTAGGTAGCGTCGGTATAGTGCTGGTCTTCTGTGCTCGAGGTTACAGGTTCGATCCCGGCCCAGGTCGATGGCATTTAAGTGTGCTTAAATGCGACAGGCTCATGTCAGTAGATTTACTGGCATGTAGGCCCTAAATGAAATCCTGCGGGACAAAATTCCGGCACACCGGCGACGCTGATATAACCTCTGCAGTTGCGAGTGTCGTTAAATAAAACAAATTAAAAAAATTGACTTAGGTCAATTTGGAATCTACCTCTTCAATTAGGTCATTGAAATAGCCCAATGTGCTACCTCTAACTTCACCAGGGGCAAGAAACAAGTATAACCTACTCTATAAAACGAAGTAATAATAGTAATAATAACCATCATCATCGCCATTATCATCGTCGTCATGATGTCGTTCCTATAAAAGGGAAATAAATCTTCTTTCCAAGAATCGAATCCAACACCACAAGTTTTATGACTATAAATCAACAATTATTGGAATATAGGGAATAATTTTATTATGGTAATATTTCTTCTGTTTTCGTTCCGTCCTCGAGAAGATAGGTATATACGTCGGATTTTGTTTATTGATATGGTATCTGAAAACGACACAAAATTATTCTGAAAATTATCACCACAAAAAAGAAACATTTCTTGCCTATGCCCGGTATTCAAATTGCGACCTTCCGATCTGTATTCCGTTTCGTAGGTGTCGGATCGATGGGAAACTCTATAAATGTGTCATTTCAGTCCAAAAATATTTTCTGGATTTACAGAGATAAACCTATTTCTTCCAAAAATAATTGTTGGTCTTTACTTTTAGACGATGAAAGAGTAATGGAACGGAGAAAAATTCTCTCCGGCGCCGGGATTTGAACCCGGGTTTTCAGCTCTACGTGCTGATGCTTTATCCACTAAGCCACACCGGATACAACCCCGCGTCATTTCAGTGATTTATGCATATCATATATATTTACGCATATCATATATATGATATGCGTAAATCACTTCGTGATTTAAGACGGCGCTTATTCCGTCGGATCCCGGCCAACTAGTCACTCATAACGAGTGCACCTCAGCACATGTGTGGACTTCGGTCCTACGTTCATAGACATCTATGACGTAGTGCAGAGGGCGGCCACTAGAGGGAACCCAAGAGTTGGAGCTTAATCTGAGACGATTCTATTCGACGCCGGGGTTGTATCCGGTGTGTCTTAGTGGATAAAGCATCAGCACGTAGAGCTGAAAACCCAGGTTCAAATCCCGGCGCCGGAGAGAATTTTTCTCCGTTCCATTACTCTTTCATCGTATGATGACGCAGAATATCTGCATGGAAATATCATATGTACTTCGGTACATTAAAATAATATATTTACTTTCAGAGCTAATATTCTTGTGGTTTGACGATATTTATAATATTGATGAGAATGATGATGTAAGCGATTTGTTTCGTCATGCTAATCACATAATCACCTGAGAATCATAATAATCCCACTATTAATTTGCGAATATCTGGTATTGATTAATAATACCAACAGGCATGTTTTGTAGCACAAATTTTGAACGTTTCGTGTAGCTTTATTAATGTTTAACTTATTATTATTATTATTATTATTATTATTATTATTATTATTATTATTATTATGTTTATTATTATTATTGTTATCATTTTCTTTCTTTAATTAAGAACTCATTACTTATTGTTATTCGTAGATTCTGAGCGATCTCAAAATATAATAACAGATACCCAAATATTAACCCAGTCCTCTTCTAAGGTCAAACTGTTTGGCTATTTCGTGCTATAGTATTCTGATAGCAATTGAATAAAAATTTAAGACGCATACTATGGAGAAATGTGAGTTCTAGATTATAATTTGACGTCATAAATGTGCAGTTTTCTCAGTGAATTGCAGAGGTTCCCACACTACGTTTCATCAATAGTGTAACAACTGGTGACCGGTTTCCCACGCCTACTAATATTACACAAGTTATTACATAACAGCCTATTCGAATGGAGGGAATTTTATAAAAGAGGCTTCAGTATTGTGGCATTATGACTTTTAACTCTAAGATTGAACCTTCAAAATTTACAGACCTGCATTTATCAAATGCAAATGCGGGTGGAGGAAGGAAGGGAAACAGGTGTTGAGCTCGCGTATCTGTACAACACAGACAATGTGGGTACCATTGGCTCTGTTCTTAGCAATCAACGCGCGATATTCATATTGGTGTGGTCGTACTTCTAGTTTTTATAACTCTGGATACTTTAAGAGAAACTTGGTACAGTTCCAGGAAAACTAACATTCCTGTTCTCCGAAACAGTATAGAACGTAAGATATACAGTAGTGGCAAAAAAAACCGGACCGACCCTTGTAGATGATTTCAGAACCTTGTTCACTCCAGAGCACGATACGCTGGTAACTAATCCCCATTTCAGTTTGGTTGATAGGCTTTCCCCTCTACTCACCCTCTTTACCATCCGTGAAGGGGAAGATGCTACTGTCTATCTTACTAACGTTCGACTAATTGACTTTGAACATAGTGAAAATTCTTATTATTGAAAATGTTTACCGGTACTCTATATTTAAAAAATCTATACTAAGCGTTTGTATTTCATTTTATTGTTGTTTATATCAACTGGCATATTTATTTTTTATTTTTTATTTTAGTAGGTTATTTTACGACGCTTTATCAACAGCTTAGGTTATTTAGCATCTGAATGAGATGAAAGTGATAATGCCGGTGAAATAATTCCGGGGTCCAACACCGAAAGTTACCCAGCATTTGCTCATATTGGATTGAGGGAAAACCCCGGAAAAAACCTCAACCAGGTAACTTGCCCCGACCGGGAATCGAACCCGGGCCACCTGGTTTCGCGGCTAGGCGTGCTAACCGTTACTCCACAGGTGTGGACAACTGGCATATTAAAACGCTACTGACAGAAGAAGATAAATGTTTTCTTCACCGCTAGTTGCTACTCTACAACACACACAATGGGACAATTTGCACTGTGTCACTCCCCCCTGACTTCATAATACAAACTGACATTCCTTAATTTAATTAATTATTAGTTGAAAATATTATAAGAACGACAATAAAGCATACTGAAACATGTAATTGTCAAACATCTGTGTCACTGTATTTTATATCCACTTATGTACTTTATTTAAAATTATATTTTCTTGTGTGTACAACTTGGGGAGTGCAGGTATAAGAGATAACAGCTACCGGTCTGTTATTGACGTACTCAGGGCAAGTAGAAGGGGAAAGAAATGCCTTCGCATCCTCTCAACTTGTATGAAATGTCGTTTAAGACTTTCGTGGTTCGAATCCTGCCAGGGAAGGAAACTTTTTTTTGTTCCTTATTCAAATTTATTCCCAATACTTTTCAATTGCTGGTAAAATTCATGTTCTGGAATAATAAGTTAATTAAGTAGTAAAATATCGCTGCAATTAAAAAGTATTGGGAATCAATTTGAATAAAGAACAAAAAAAGATTCCTTCCCAGGCAGGATTCGAACCACGAAAATCTTAGTTACCAGTCTATAGTGCTCTGGAGTGAACAAGGCTCTGAAATCAGCTACAAGGGTAGGTCCAGTTTTTTTGCCACTATTGTACAACAACAATATCGCCCTGTCTCCAAAGACAAATGTTTGATATTACTGCTAAATTTCGAACTCTGTTTCACAAATATATATATATTTTTTGTGTTCAATTTTTTTCAATTAATTGAGAATAATAAAACATAATATAATTAAATTCTCATTCACTCAGCTTCTACCTACTCATTCTTTTACCACTTTCCTACATATTTCTGCTACATTAGTTTTGTTACTCTTACTTCTGTCGTCTCATTAATATAAAACAAGTAATCGTGATGCACTTGGGGAGCTACGATGAGTAGCGAAATCCGGTTACGAAAGCTATAACGGCTGGGGGATCACACACCACACGATACTCCCATTCTGGTGGATAATCGTCCACCTCAGCGGAAGCATGTGAACGTTACGTCAGCAGCTGGCTGGTCGGTCTTAAAGGGCAGTAGCGCCAAGGTTAATTATTATAGGTGCTATTCATAGATATTTCGCTAGCCCGCGCTACGAGCGTGTTAAACTAGCCGCGGCTATCGACTGGTTATTTGTACAGGATTCATATCATATCATATCGCTAACACTGGTTTATGAATACGAAAAACGTTAGTTCGCTGATCATCCACCGGAAGCCCGGGCTAAGAATGTCTATGAATACGGCCCTATATGATTATAATAAAAAACCACACCCGTAAAACTTCTCTTTCCTTCCCTACCCTTTCCATTTACACCTCCTTCTCTTTCTCCTGGTCTCATAAACATCCTCATCATCGCCATTTACATCGTCCTTCTCTTCCCCCCTTCCACTCTTCATCAACATCCTCAACAATCGCCATTGTCATCGTTCTTCTCTTTCCCCTTCCCCTCCTCATCAACATCCTCACCATCGCCGTCGTCATCGTCTTTTCTCCTCTTTCCCTTTCCCCTCCTCATCAACATCCTCAACAATCGTCGTTGTCATCGTCCTTCTCTTTCCCCTTCCCCTCCTCATCAACATCCTCACTATTGCCGTGGTCATCATCTTTTCTCCTTTTTCCCCTTCCCTCCTCATCAACATCCTCACCATCGCCGTGGTCATCGTCTTTTCTCCTTTTTCCCCTTTCCCTCCTCATCAACATCCTCAACAATCGCCGTTGTCATTGGCCTTCTCTTTCCCCTTTCCCTCCTCATCAACATTCTCACTATCGCTGTTGTCATCGTTCTTCTCCTCTTTCCCCTTTCCCTCCTCATCAACATCCTCAACAATCGCCGTTTTCATCGTCCTTCTCCTCTTTCTCCTTCCCCTCCTCATCAACATCATCAATAATCGCCGTTATCATCGTCCTTCTCCTGTTTCCCCTTCCCCTTCTCATCAACATCCTCAACAATCGCCGTTGTCACCGTCCTTCTCTTTCCCCTTCCTCTCCTTATCGACATCCTCACCATCACCGTTGTCATCGTCCTTCTCCTCTTTCCCCTTCCCCTCCTTATCATCATCCTCAACAATCGTCATTGTCATCGTCCTTCTCCTCTTTCCCCTTTCCCTCCTCATCAACATCCTCAACAATCGTCGTTGTCATCGTTCTTCTCCTCTTTCCCCTTTCCCTCCTCATCAACATCCTCAACAATCGTCGTTATCATCGTCCTTCTCCTCTTTCCCCTTTCCCTCCTCATCAACATCCTCAACAATCGTCGTTGTCATCGTCCTTCTCCTCTTTCCCCTTTCCCTCCTCATCAACATCCTCAACAATCGTCGTTGTCATCGTCCTTCTCCTCTTTCCCCTTTCCCTCCTCATCAACATCCTTAACAATCGTCGTTATCATCGTCCTTCTCCTCTTTCCCCTTTCCCTCCTCATCAACATCCTCAACAATCGTCGTTGTCATCGTCCTTCTCCTCTTTCCCCTTTCCCTCCTCATCAACATCCTCAACAATCGTCGTTGTCATCGTTCTTCTCCTCTTTCCCCTTTTTCCTCCTCATCAACATCATCAATAATCGCCGTTATCATCGTCCTTCTCCTGTTTCCCCTTCCCCTTCTCATCAACATCCTCAACAATCGTCGTTGTCATCGTCCTTCTCCTCTTTCCCCTTCCCCTCCTCATCAACATCATCAATAATCGCCGTTATCATCGTCCTTCTCCTGTTTTCCCTTCCCCTTCTCATCAACATCCTCAACAATCGTCGTTGTCATCGTTCTTCTCCTCTTTCCCCTTTCCCTCCTCATCAACATCCTCAACAGTCGTCGTTACATCGTCCTTCTCCTCTTTCCTCTTCCCCTCCTCATCAACATTTTCACCATCGCCGTTGTCATCGTTCTTCTCCTCTTTCCCCTTTCCCTCCTCATCAACATCCTCAACAATCGTCGTTGTCATCGTTCTTCTCCTCTTTCCCCTTTCCCTCCTCATCAACATCATCAATAATCGCCGTTATCATCGTCCTTCTCCTGTTTCCCCTTCCCCTTCTCATCAACATCCTCAACAATCGTCGTTGTCATCGTCCTTCTCCTCTTTCCCCTTCCCCTCCTCATCAACATCATCAATAATCGCCGTTGTCATCGTCCTTCTCTTTCCCCTTTCCCTCCTCATCAACATCCTCACTATTGCCGTGGTCATCATCTTTTCTCCTTTTTCCTCTTCCCTCCTCATCAACATCCTCACCATCGCCGTGGTCATCGTCTTTTCTCCTTTTTCCCCTTTCCCTCCTCATCAACATCCTCAACAATCGCCGTTGTCATTGGCCTTCTCTTTCCCCTTCCCCTCCTCATCAACATTCTCACTATCGCCGTTGTCATCGTTCTTCTCCTCTTTCCCCCTTCCCTCCTCATCAACATCCTCAACAATCGCCGTTTTCATCGTCCTTCTCCTCTTTCTCCTTCCCCTCCTCATCAACATCATCAATAATCGCCGTTATCATCGTCCTTCTCCTGTTTTCCCTTCCCCTTCTCATCAACATCCTCAACAATCGTCGTTGTCATCGTTCTTCTCCTCTTTCCCCTTTCCCTCCTCATCAACATCATCAATAATCGCCGTTATCATCGTCCTTCTCCTGTTTCCCCTTTCCCTCCTCATCAACATCCTCAACAATCGTCGTTGTCATCGTCCTTCTCCTCTTTCCCCTTCCCCTCCTTATCATCATCCTCAACAATCGCCGTTGTCATCGTCCTTCTCCTCTTTCCCCTTCCCCTCCTCATCAACATTTTCACCATCGCCGTTGTCATCGTCCTTCTCCTCTTTCCCCTTCCCTTCCTCATCCTCATCCTCACCATCTCCGTGGCCTTTCTCCTCCTGCTCTTACTGGTCTTCACCATCAACCTCATCAGTCACTACCTTCCTTTCCATCCTCCATCATTCTTTCCTACATTTCAAGATCTATTTCAGACTTGTTCCAACACTCACTATTTTGTTGTACGTATACATCGCTTTGTTTTCGGTCATCCTGAGCCTCTCTCTACATATGTTTTCTACAAGGATACGTTACATAAATATTCATGAGAATTCTCTAGTTTTGTCGATTCTATTATTCTTCCTTCTCCTAACTATTTTGATATGTATTTTCTCTTCAGATTATACTGTACCTTACAGCTGCTCTGACAATATTTAGTTTCGGTGGAATTTAGTTGCAGTTGGAAAAAAAGCATGGCGTCTTCATTCTTTTCTTCCCTTGCTTCCACTGTTCTCTGTTGTCGCTTTCAAACGATCACAGACAGCTTATTGAAGAACGGAGAAATGCATGTCACTCAAGTGCAAGTTGGTTGGTTTTAATGTTGCACAGTCTTACACTAATGATGTACATTATTTGCATATTATGGATTGTGGATGTGTTTTATTTTTATATACTATATATGATAAACGTGTATTATTTCTCAGCTTACATCATGAACGACCAGAAAATATCTGACAAGAGGAGGCTTTAGACTTCACGACGAGAATAGTTACAAAACTTTCTGAGATGGACAAGTATGAGACCAAAGTAACTGGCGTGAAGTGCAGCATTTCGCAAATGCCGTAACCCCTATAACATGGCTTATAAAAGTGGAATGCGCATCTAAAATGTTTGACGCTACGAAGTGTCTAACACAATTTACCCGTGAGATAATAGACATGTAAATGATGAGAGAGATTATGTACTACATCATAAAGTTGCAAATGTCATACACATACCTCATTCCATGTGATGGTAATGTGGTATGAAAAGGCAGTGTTGCAAACAAAATTGATTCCCGCAGTACGAACAGATAATGACGGCACTGTAATCATAGTCAGGAATACTACTTGTGAAAAAAAAAAACAGCAAAATTGATGTCCAACATAACAGGCGTGTCATGTTACATGTATCCAGACACCTTCCACGCATAACGAAGCAAAGATTGGTAATGTGGTGCACTCAACTTATTGTGTATATAAGAGAATGCAACTTGAAAATGAAATGACCTGAAATAATGTTTAAAAACAAATCAAGAAAGTTATTTAACCCTAAAAGGATTTTCATTTTAAAGACGGAATATGTAAACAATAAGCTTGGTAAGGAACAACGCGGGAGTTGTAGCCTATAACCTATTGGAGCAACACAATGCGGCGACCCTGTCATGTCGGAAGGACAGACAGGCTATTGTGATTTGACAGTCATGGAACGTCGTATACTTATCTGAAGATATAGAGTGTTAGTTGGGAGACCGGAGGGAAAAGACCTTTGGGGAGGCCGAGATGTAGACGGGAGGATAATATTAAAATGGATTTTAGGGAGGGGGGATATGATGATAGAGACTGGATTGCACATAATAGGGACCGATTGCGGGCTTATGTGAGGGCGTCAATGAACCTGCGGGTTCCTTAAAAGCCATTTGTAAGTAAGTAAGTAAGTGGTATTCCTGGTCCTCCAGCACACAACACAGTAACAATTTCCACTTCCCATGAACCGTCACTCCCCTAAATGAAACGGAAAAGCATCAGTTTTCTGTAAAGACAATGCAAAGTGACTATGACAGTGTCAAGATTGCGAAGAAAACTGTTCAGTAACTGCTCTAAAAATCAAGAGATCACCAGGAAAGGTACGGCAAATAGCAATTTCTCTTGAGAGTGGTAGTACGATAGAACACACAACTGCTCCAATTCACAAGAAGATTCCGGAATGCGCGTGACATGGGGCACGTAATTCACTACTGGCATTTAAAGACGCAGACGAAAGAAGCAGCTATTTCGAGGGTATTTCCAATTTTGAAGTAGGCAAATATTTCCTGGACCAATTCAAACGCCGCTATAAAATAACTTCACACAAGATCACAAGGTTCGTTATTAGGCGAAATGTTACTCTTGACACCGTCGTGAGGATCAAAGCATTGGAATTTGAACGAGATACAGTGTGTATGACACTTTATGGCTGCCAACATTACAGGCGCGCGCTCCACTTTCGTGAGCCATGTTATAGGACCTACGTAAAAATTAATTTTTGGTCCTACAGAATATATCTGTTATGGTAACAATGATTATTAGAGGAGAAAAATTCGCCCCGGTGAAGCTAACTTTAATGAAATAGAATTTCAGTAAGTCAATTAATATTTTATTGTATTAGAGTACTGTATTTCTTCTAATCTTTATATACTTTCTTGTAATCGTGTAATAGTCAATTAAATTCCACTCGAGTTTCGATTTTCTCTAGATAAATCAAAACCTCTAGTGTGATTACTATTGAAAAATCAACCCTCAGTGTATAATAAAATTATCTTTCATAATCGAACCCGGGTCCTTGGTTCTACGTACCAAATGCTGTAACTACTGAGCTACGCCGAAGTTCAATCCACAGCACCGGATCGAATCCCTATCCTCTAGTGTTTTTCCCTGTCGCCGGTACTGTGGATTGAATTTCGGCGTGGCTCAGTGGTTAGAGCACTTAGTACGTAGAACCAAGGACTCGGGTTCGATCTCCGGCGCCGGAGCGAAGTTTTTTCCTCTAATAATCATTGTTATAGGAGTTACGGACGATTGCGAAATACCGCACTTCGCACCAGTTACTTTGTTATCATCCTTGTCCACCTTAGAAAGTTTCGTGATGATCTCGTCGGAAGGTCCAAAGCCTTCCCTTGTGAGTTTAAACTAAATATGATTTATTAGTGTACATTTTCAGTTAGACGTTTCAATTCTGTTAATGTGAATGAAAATCTTGTAAAATGGTTATACACTTTCTGTTTATTATTATTATTATTATTATTATTATTATTATTATTATTATTATTATTATTATTATTATTATTATATAAGGGTATAAAGGAATTTAAGAACGGATATCAGCCAAGGGTAAACGTGATCAAGGATGAGAATGGTGACTTGCTTGCAGACTCTCCTAAACAGATGGAAAAACTATTTTGCGCAACTATTAAATGTACAAGGCCAAATAGAAATGATCGGAACGAAATTGAAATACAAACTGCTGAGCCATTTATACCTGAACCCACGCTTTCAGAAGTCAAAATTGCGATACAAAATCTGAAAAAGTACAAGTCTCCAGGTATCGATCAAATTCCAGCAGAATTAATACAAGAGGGTGGAAGCGCATTATATAGCGAAATTTATAAACTTATACTTGCTATTTGGAAAAAGGAAATTGTACCAGAACAATGGAAGGAGTCCATAATTGTACCTATTTTTAAGAAGGGGACAAAACCAACTGTGGTAACTTTCGAGGAATATCACTTTTGTTGACGTCGTACAAAATTTTGTCCAATATTCTTTTGAGAAGATTAACTCCGTACGTAGATGAAATTATTGGGGATCATCATTATGGTTTTAGGCGTAATAGATCGACTATTGATCAGATTTTTTACATTCGACAGATAATGGAGAAAAAATGGGAGTATAAGGGTACAGTACATCAGTTATTCATAGATTTCAAAAAGACATATGACTCGGTTAAGAGGGAAGTATTATATGATAATCTTATTGAATTTGGTATTCCCAAGAAACTAGTTCGATTAATTAAAATGTGTCTCATATGTATGTGTGAAACATACAGCAGAGTCCGTATAAGTCAGTTTCTATCTGATGCTTTTCCAATTCACGGCGGGCTAAAGCAGGGAGATGCACTATCACCAGGGAACGGATTTATATGGACTAAAAATATATGAAATATGTAAATATATATGTAGTTATTTTTACCAAAATATGGAATTAAATATGGATTTTTACCAAAATATGGAATTAAATATGGACTTAAAATTATAAAAAAATGACTATGTACGTTAAATATTGGTACATTTTAATCAAACTAAACAAAAAATATAATGGACGTACCTTATCTTCCAATGTAGTTTCAACAAAACACAATTTTTATTGTCTGTTACCATAACAATAGGTTACAAACATTTCTTTCAAGTGCTGAAAAGTGAATCTTCTTCTATTGTCTCTGAGGATAGATTTATACTGACTAAAAGAGCGTTCGACGTCACAAGAAGTAACTGGTACATAATTCAATTTCACAATGTCTGCTGGGGATAAGTCCAAGTTAATCTTCACTGTTGATTCACCACTCATCACAGCAACAACCTTTTGTAGTTCTTCATATCCAGGGTTTTTTGAAAGTACAGTGTCCACCTTAGCTCTTACTGCATCTGCAACTTTACCTCTACCACGATTCAGTTGTTCCACAGTACTATTTATAATTTCAAAACTTTCAGATAGTGAAAGGTGCCTATTTTGGAGACTTTTGAGCGTTTTTATGATGCATGAAAATGTATGCTGAATGTGAGCTAAGTCATTCTTCACACTTATGTCACAGGTAACTGTTTTCGCAGTATCAATTGAGACTACATCTTCAGAGTCCAATGCAAGGAGAACATTGTTAATAGAGTCTATATGTTCGGCATAATATTCAACTGCTTCTAGCCATGTACCCCATCTAGTTAAAATTGGCTTTGGTGGCAATGGAATTTCAGGGTACATTTCTTTCAACACGTTAACTCTACTGGGAGCTTTGAGAAATACTTTTTTCACTGATGAAATCAACAAATCTACTTTAGGGAAATTGTCTCTGACCACTTCTGCCACACGATGAAATGCATGCGCCACACAAGTAAAATGAGTCAATTTAGGATATACAACAGATAATGCTTGTCCAGCTTTGACCATATAAGGGGCAGCATCGCTAATAAAGAATAACACATTATCGTACATAATACCCTTTGGCCACAGGATACCCATAGCTTCGTTGAACAGTTTAACTATAGTTTTGTTATTGCACTTTTCTAGAACATCACAATGTAAAAGAATTCGTTCAGAATATTGTTCACTTAACAAACCGATAACTACATTACCAACAAGTCTACCTTCTTTGTCGGGAGTCTCATCAATGGAAACCCAAATTGAACTATCTTTAATTTCATCTCTTATCTTCTGTATTGTCTCATCGTAGATGGATGGAGCATACGTCTTCCTAAGTGTTGACTCATCCGGGATTGTATGTTGAGTATATTTTTCAAGGAATTCCCTGAAGACCTTATTCTTTAGTTTGTAGAGAGGAATATCAGCAGAGATGAGAGAACGGCACAGGTCGATGTTAAACTCAGATCTTACATTCGATGTTGTTGGTTGTGTTAAAAACAATTGTCTCTGCTTGGAATTTAGTTGTTTGTTGGCCTGATGTTTACTAGTTGTAATGTGTTGTTGCACCAGGAACTTTTGTGTAGATGATACTGCACACTGACACAAATTACAAAATAATATTTTATTGTCAGTTGATAAACCATCTTCTTTAAATTCTGAAATGTAACTTGTTAGTTTTGATTTTAAATTGACTGAATGACGTACTTTTGGCATATTTACCGTCTTTATAGTATGATTTACAAAACTGAACCTATGTGTACTCTGACTGGCATTTAACTGTTGAGCTGCACAACTGAAGTCTGTTAAAAATTTTAAATTAAATTAATACAGTTTTGTAACTTACTTTCCCATTGTTGATAGGACTGCTAATTTTCAAATAACTCTGATGTTAAAGGGATTACTGAACATGTGTTTAAATCTCTATTGTTGAAATGTATTTTTAAAAGTTAATGGAATTTTGTTTTGTTTTATTGTTAAACCTAATATAATATGGACTGTTTTATATGAAATATGGAAAATATATGGAAATTAACGAAAATATGTACTAAACTCTAAAATATGGAAAAATATGGAAAATAAAAGTAGGATTTTTCAACCCTACACATTGTGAAACATACAGATAATGCAAAATATAAATTATATTAGCTTTATAAGTAAATATGTATTTACATATAAATCCTTTCCCTGACTATCACCTTTATTTTTTAACTTCGCTTTAGAATATGCCATTACGAAAGTTCAGGATAACAGACAGGGTTTGGAATTGAACGGGTTACATCAGCTTCTTGTCTATGTGGATGACGTGAATATGTTAGGAGAAAATCCACAAACGATTAGGGAAAACACAGAAATTTTACTTGAAGCAAGTAAACCGATCGGTTTGGAAGTAAATCCCGAAAAGACTAAGTATATTGTAACTTTATTTCAACTAAACAATAATAATTCCTTTCTACAATTCACATTAAACGCTCTCGGCAACAATGGGATTTGCTCTCCACACACGTAACACAGTATTCGTTAGTGCACTCCACAGACGACGACAATGACAATTCACTAGGACTATTACGAACAACAATGAACTGTTAATCTTAACTAATATTTACAAAGCACTATTTACAAATCAGAACTGTCAGTTCTCAGTTCACAGTTCTTCTAGCACAGTCACTCGAGTTCACAGTATCTTGAACCACAGACCTTCAGAGACAACCCACTGTACTCGAACTCAGGTCCCTCCAACTGCGGTTCACTGCACTCGAACTCAGGCCTTCGGATGCTGACACAGTTGCGGACGCACACTCAAGTCGAACTCCGGTACACAAGACTGGCTGGCTTGCTCTGTTCACTGGCTTACTGACTGAACTAATCATGAATCACACTCTGTCTAAGTTCGCTCGCGCTTCTTCTTTTATAACCATAGCGACGTAGCCTGGAAAGTTCGAATTCCCGATTTTTCCACTTCGACGGACTTCTCGAAGAGTCGGGAGGGTCCGTCCCCCCTTCACTCCGCACGCAGCAGTTGCGCGCGCACACTCCCTCGCCGCGTAGGCACTTTCCCCTATCTTCTCTCCGCCGCGCGCCGTCCCTCAGTGCTCCGTGGAGCCCGCGCGATCTGCTCTCTTGCGGGACGCTGGTCGTGAGTTCGAATCTCACGTCGCTGTCACAATGTGATTATATCTCGTGACCAGAATATTGTACGAAATGGAAATATAAAAATTGGAGATTTATCCTTCGAAGGGGTTGGAAAAATTGAAATATCTTGGAGCAACAATAACAAATATAAATGACACTCGGGAGGAAATTAAACGCAGAATAAATATGGGAAATGCGTGTTATTATTCGGTTGAGAAGCTTTTATCATCTAGTCTGCTGTCAAAAATCTGAAAGTTAGAATTTATAAAACAGTTATATTACCGGTTGTTCTGTATGGTTGTGAAACTTAGACTCCCACTCTGAGAGAGGAACATAGGTTAAGGGTATTTGAGAATAAGGTGCTTAGGAAAATATTTGGGGCTAACAGGGATGAAGTTACAGGAAAATGGAGAAAGTTACACAACGCAGAACTGCACGCATTGTATTCTTCACCTGACATAATTAGGAACATTAAATCCAGACGTTTGCGATGGGCAGGACATGTAGCACGTATGGGCGAATCCAGGAATGCATATAGAGTGTTAGTTGGGAGACCGGAGGGAAAAAGACCTTTAGGGAGGCCGAGACGTAGATGGGAGGATATTAAAATGGATTTGAGGGAGGTGGGATATGATGATAGGAACTGGATTAATCTTGCACAGGATAGGGACCGATGGCGAGCTTATGTGAGGGCGGCAATGAACCTTCGGGTTCCTTAAAAGCCATTTGTAAGTAAGTAAGTATTATTATTATTATTATCATTATTACTTATTCTCGTTACTGTATACTGTATTATATAGATTAAAAAAAATAACGCATAATTGCAATCATTAAATTGAATGAAGGACTTTTGGAATAAAAAACTCAGACATATCAAACCTTGATTTAGAAAGGAATATTTTTATGAAAGCAATTTTTTGCAATGTTGTGCGAGTAATGACGTCATCGAATAGTATATTTTAAATGGCACCTTATGTTCTAATGTTATCTCAGAAAACTTATTTTTCACATTAGGCCTATAATTACTTCATTTACTCTATACATAATTACTGTGATTATGGTTACTATGTTATTTCTAGTGTTCTGAAAGCAGTTTTATTGATGAAATCAGCATAAAATATGAAACTTTTAACAAAAAATGAGAGAATTCTCACAGTTGGCTGAGAAATAGATGGCCGATGGATGAGTTTCATTCAAATGTACAATTTATATACTTCTTCTGTCAGCAAATCCTAACCTCTTCAGTAGAGCTCGGAAGTTGATGTAATATCATCTTTTCTTTTTCTTCTTAAACCTCAAATACAATGCAGGATACAATACAAATTCGTTTCACTTCAACATGAACTAATATAACCTACTATTATTCTGCATTTATTTGCATTTTTCGGTCTTCTATTGTCTATTGGTCATTTTTTAGGAAACGTTCTACTTTTTGTTATATTTTTGCCTTTTCTGCTTGTGAACGAACATTTTTTTAGTCTATATTCGAGAACCTGCTACAGCTTGCTTACGAATTCGATTTCGTCTTACAAGTATTTTCCTTATGGTTGCATCAGCCTTGACTCCTGATCACGTGTGTCACATTCTTCCCTCCATTCAACGCAACAGAACAAATACTGCAGTCGCAATGCTCACAATAAGCATATTGTATCATACAAGTGAAGACGTCAAAAAGTCGAAAGAAAAACAAAGCAAAGTTTTTTGCGACAGTCAATGAGCTTGGTAATAATGTATTTTCCACAGATGGAAGTAGTGTACAGTATACTATAATTTTATTTGTATTTTACTATTAAAATCATAGTCATTTTTTTTAAATATAAGTCATATTTTCAAAATTTAAAGTCATATTATAGGTCATTTTTCTATGATTTTTAGGTCATCAACTTCTGAGCCCTACTCATCAGAATCTCGATTTTCTCACTTTCTATAAGAATATTTTGATTTATGTTCATTTCATTAGTGAAATAATTGCTTTCATAACACAATGACTAACAAGATGTATCAAAAATTAAATTATTACCATTGAGCCATAACCATAGAGCTTCTATTTAAAACAAATGAAGTTCTGTATAGCGATACAAAAAATACTATTTTAGATGATATAAAAAAGTCTATAGGGTTCATTTAGAAATGTTCTCGATTACGTAAGTCGCACAATAGTCGAAAAAATATTTTGTTTCTTCCTACATACAAGATTTGATGTGTCTGAGCTTTGCAAAATCCATTTGATTCAATTTTAAATAGAATTATGCGTTACTTTTGAAAATATTGTGTATACAATAGGTCTTTGCAAGTATCTTAAGTAAATGTTTAATATATGATCAAAAGTTTACTTTGTCGCTTGTGTTTAGTGAAACAGCTTTTTGCACTCCCATTTATCTTGTGCACTTATTATAACTTTTTTGTTTGGATTCGTATTGAAATTTTTGTTTTTGAGAGTAATGTTAGAACGAGGGGCTAACATGAGTGTAGAGATTTGATGCATGTAACTACATTATGGTACAAGGCACACGTGACGTCATCAATTTTCTAATAGCACTACGTACTTTAATCATGTTACATTGATTACATACATTAAGACGAGTTCAAAAATGTATCGCAATGTCTCCGTCCCAATAAATAACAACAAAATTCAGAATGAATGTCATCAGAATGCGCCGTTTGTTGTGGTGTCCCATTCATCTTGTGCATGAAACGAAAGACGACTGACATCCGTACACGTCGTGTGTTGTGTGTTTGCTGTCCTAACATGTAAACAAACCACAACAACTGTCGACGCCACAATCCACGTACAGTGGCCTCCACGTTCTCCGGGCCTGTCGCCACTCGACTTCTTTCTGTGGGGAACTGTAAAGGATAGTGTGTACCAGAACATTGTGACAACATCAGACGACTTGCAGCAACGCATTCGACATGCTTGTGTGTCCATTCAGCCAGCAATGTGCAGGGCAGTCATACGTTCTTTCGGGGGACGCCTTCGAATGTGCATTAATGTGAATGGTCTTCTGTGACTCTCATAGCATAACATTATCACATTGGAAGTACGTTTTTTGTTTCGTTTTGTTGTTGTTATTGATTAGGAAGGTGACGTTGTGATACATTTTTGAACTCGTCTTAATGTGTGTAAACAATGAAACATGATTAAAGTATGTAGTGCTATTTGAAAAATTGATGTCGTCACGTGTATCTTGTACCATAATGTAGTTACATGCACCAAATTTCCACACTCATGTTAGCCCCTCGTTCTAACATAGCGCTCAAAAACAAAAATTCCAATACCTATCCAAACAAAAAAGTTATAATAGGTGCACATGACAAATGGGACACTCTGTATAACTTATATACGAGTGTGGACAATGACAGTTTAAAGAATCCAGATGTTTTGAGAACGAGTCTATTGTGATTTCTATAACTGAATTGTATGTTATTATTATTATTATTATTATTATTATTATTATTATTATTATTATTATTATTATTATTATTATTGATGCAATTTACGGAACGCGCCTTCCCCGGTACTTGTTGGCGGGTTTCCAAGTACAATTTCAAAGAGAGCCAAAACCTACGAGTTTATTCGACGTGTGGCCGACTATTAATATTAATAATAAGCAGTCTTATTCATGAATTAGTAACAGGATCGAGATTGTATAACATTCTTGATTTTAAGAATTTATAACAGTGTCGTACACGCTAAATTAGAAATTTGTTTAGGTCTGATAAAATTGATAATGCAGTTGTCGGTACATCGGGCTTGTCTTTGACTTACTCCTATCTAGGAACCAAACTCCCTTCAAATAGCCGCGAACATGTTGCGGAGGTAACAGTCAATGAAGGAGAGAAGTGTAATAAGCTATTCTGCCACTATTCGCGTTCTAAGAAAAACACTTGAAATTGAATAAGATCGATCATTAGGTCAAGGATAGACAGTCTTCAACGTCGCTCCGGTGCGTTCCGCCTGAATATTTTCCCTGTACTTATTTGTAATATGTACAGTACTAGCAAAAAAAAGCCGGACCGACCCTTGTAGCTGATTTCAAAGCCTTCACTCCAGAGCACGATAGGCTGGTAACTAAGCCTTGCGTGTTCGAATCCTGCCTGGGAAGTAAACTTTGTTTGTTCCTTCAAATTTATTCCCAATCCTTTTCGATTGCTGATAAAATTCATGTTCTGGGAATAATAAGTTAATTAAGTAGTAAAATATCGCTGCAATCGAAAAGTATTGGGAATAAATTTGAATAAGGAACAAAAAAAATGTTTCTTCCCAGGCAGGATTCAAATCACGAAAGACTTAGTTATAGGTCTCGCAAGTACGGATTACCGACGGAAGGAATGCGAATCAAACACTGCGATAAGGAAGAGCGGGCGAGAGAAAAGGTCACGAGATAACTTGAATGATATTCAAGAGTACAGTCGGAAGGGAAATAACATCGACAGAATCAGTCTTGCGTTGTTATAGTTACATTACGACTTTAGTTTGTTCCATTGCATGTGAATACGTGTCTTGTATCGCACGGTATTGTTATTTCAGTCGTAAACATATGTTGCGCGTTTAATTAGCTTCGAATTTTTCTCTTGCTACGTTCTTTATTTTCACAGCGATGTCCTCATTTGTTCATCTTCTTGGAAGAGACAGTACTTCCTTCGGCTCGCACCTCTCCTCCTCGGCGTGCCTACATACACACGTCAAAACAGACAGCAACGCCACCATTGGTTTTCGGTAATCGTTTCTTGCGCGAGCTATACCAGTCTATCGTGCTCTGGAGTGAACAAGGCTCTGAAATCAGCTACAAGGGTCGATCCGGTTTTTTTTCCACTACTGTATATACTCTCAGGGCCGTCTTAACAGCATTATAGGCCCCGGACCAAAGCAGTGCACTGGGCCCAGCCTATAGAGCCAACCACAAGAATAAAAATGTAAATTACCTATAAAATAAAGTATCTGCAACAAAATCAGTGCTTTAATATTAAAAAGAACCATGATGCACAACACAGTTTAGTCAATATTTACTTTTGGACAATAATAAAACATGAACCTTGAACTTGAAAAACAGAAAATTTCAACATGAAAATGGTACTTTGTAAATCATACTAACGGAGATAACATAGACCCACATTATGAAATTACTTACTTATGGCTTTTAAGGAACCCTCAGGTTCATTGCCGCCCTCACATAAGCCCGCCATCGGTCCCTATTCTCAGTAAGATTAATCCAGTCTCTACCGTCACATCGCACCTCCCTCAAATCTACTTTAATATTATCCTCCCATCTGCGTCACGGCCTCCCCAAAAGTCTATCCCCTCCGGTCTCCCAACTGACACTCTATATGCATTTCTGGATTCTCCAATACGTGCTGCATGTCCTGTCCATCTCAAACGTCTGGATTTAATGTTCTTAATTATTTCAGGTGAAGAATAAAATTCATCCAGTTCTGCGAGGTATAACTTTCTCCATTCTCCTGTAACTTCATCCCTCTTAGCCCCAAATATTTTCCTAAGCATCTTATTCTTAAACTCCCTTAATCTCTGTTCCTCTCTCAAAGTGAGAGTCCAAGCTACATACCCATACAGAAGAACCGGTAATATAATTGAAGGGTACAAGGGAAAAACGAACAATGTCACATTAAATTAATGGTGAGATAATGATCTATTTTAGTATATTACTGCAAAATTTATTGGTCTTTCTACTTGAAATGAAGGAAATTATGAGTGTATCCATAGTTTCAATTCTCCTTTACCACTTTTGGTAAAAAAAAAATAGCACTAAAATTTGTAGTAATACAGTAAATTGGATAACGACATCACCCTTAAAGGAATTGTGACATTGTTCGTTTATCTCGTGTACCCTTCAATTGTTTTGTAAATTCTAACTTTCAGCTTTTTTGAGAGCAGACTGGATGATAAAATCTTCTCATCCGAATTATAACACGCATTTCCCATATTTATTCTACGCTTAATTTTCTCCCGAGCATAATTTATATTTGTTACTGTTGCTCCAAGATGTTTGAATTTTTTTTCACCTCCACTTTATGAAATTACCATAAATTATTTATTACTGATCATGTGTTAAATACAAACATTTGCGAAATTTCTTTTCAGAGAATTCCTTCTGATCCATCATATCTAATAAGACTAACTTCGCTTTCCCCCCCTCCCCAGAATTTTATAATCTGAATCTCAACATCTACTTCTGGCTTTTAATTCGTATTACAAAACGTGTCTCTAATTTCATGAAGATAGGTTTTTAGAGGCTTAACAAGATTCAGGGCGACAAATATATTCACATCTTCTGACTTCAGGATCTTACTTATTTTGTCCTATCTTTAAGGATGTAATTCCAAAAAATTGTAAGGAATATCATTTTCAGATGCTAAATTTTCTCTCTCAGTCTTTCTACTTCTCGCCTTATGTTCTGTGCTAAACTCAAAACATACGTTTCATTTCTGTTCGAAGGATTATTTACGAATTTCACTAGTAATAACACGTAATAGTCCACATCTGTGGAGTAACGGTCAGCGCGTCTGGCTGTGAAACCAGGTGGCCCGGGTTCGAATCCCGGTCGGGGCAAGTTATCTGGTTGAGGTTTTTTCCGGGGTTTTCCCTCAACCCAATACGAGCAAATGCTGGATAACTTTCGGTGTTGGACCCCGGACTCATTTCACCGGCATTATCACCTTCATATCATTCAGACGCTAAATAACCTGAAATGTTGATACAGCGTCGTAAAATAACCCAATAAAATTTAAAAAAAATTAACACGTAATAAGTCTACAGTTTCTTTTACTTCACTCCACTTTCTTACACTTCGTCTAACCTTCACCATACAAAATATAATTCTTGGAACAGAATCAGTGGAGGCTCTGATTCCGATAATGGAAATGCACAGTGTCAGTAATGAGGCGTTCAGAGCTAAAGTGGATCAAGTCCATGGGACGTAGTTTTGAGATAATAGGATTTAAAGCTAATTTGCTCTAGTGGATTATCTAATTCCACTAGCAATAATTTTATTGCTGCATTATCAAATTCTAGATTTATAAAATATAAACAATTGTGATGTTAATTGATGCAACGCTTTGGTGACTTGATCCACTATGGCTCAGAACATCGTGAACAAATAATCTGAGCCAAAAGTGACTGGTGTCACCTACCGGCGAATGCTTGAAATTAAGACTTGATCCATTACTGCTCGGAAAAGATCCAACTTCAAATAATCAGAAAATGAATTAAACTCAATTTATGAAAATTTGTGACTTGATCCATTTCAACTCTGAACGACTCAATTATTGTTTTCTCCGGGCGTTAATTGCCTCCCGTGAATCCGTTACTATATTTTGCAACCATAACATCACAAGTAATCAAAACGGCAAAATTTCTCTTGCGAATGCAGTTATGTTAATTCTCCGATACAAGTCGTAATTTTTCTCTTTCTACCGAGTTAGAAGGAGATTTTAATGATGAGGCGGGTGATATAAAATTTAGTATTAAATTATTGCCTATGCATAGAATAGCATGGGACCGCTATGTTCTTGGGGCCCTCTGGGAACTGCCCCGTTTGGCCATGCTTTAAGACGGCACTGTATACTGTATATTGTTTTCGTGTAATTAACACACTATATGCGAAACCTCTTTTCTTACTATGTGTGCTATGTACAAATTTTGTGTGCTATTAATCAATTTAATGCACTTTTTGAGTGTCAGTATTTACGTAGAATAATTTATTGTTGTTGATGTTGTTATCGGTACAAGTAGAAATAGTTGTAGTATTGGTAATAGGCTACAATTAGTAACAACAATAATAGTGGTAGTAGCAATATGTTGGCACTAAAGTATTAGTAGTACTGTAGTAATAGTATGTAGTAATAGTAACCTAGTAGTAATGGTGTATTAGCAGTTACAGCAACACTAGCGAAAGTGGTATCAGTAGCAGTATTTATTGATTTATGGCAGTCATCAAGGACAAAAGTTACGTAGTAGTTGTATTGTCATTTATATATGACATCCAGTTTATATTTACAGACCATCAAGAATTCATCAGAAGTTGGAGGTCTTGGAAACACATAATATATTTAAAAGTGAAAGTGATAGCAAGTATTTTAATACATCACGTTATTTATTTTAGTGCGAAGTTTTTCGGAGTTTGCGTTGTGTCAAAACTACAGGAAATCCAAAATTTCGGAAGTACTTATTGGATCCATTAGAAGGGAAGATATGGAAAGAGAAACTACACTGGACTGGAGAAGAGTTACCAGTAACGGATCCAACACACATGTTACTCTTTCCTTACTCTTCCTGATGATAGAGTCTAAAAGTACTTCCAAATCTTTGGATTTCTCTGCATTCATATCATCGTAATAGTGTTAAATGATACTTTAATAATTATATTTTATGAAAGAGTTGATGAATTGTCAGGAACTTATAAATGCAGTTACAAACAATGGAGTCATTCTACAAGCCAATTCAAGATCAGATAGCTGCGGTACAAAGCAATTTGGTTACTGTTCAGGATGAAGCCCTGATGTTAAAGATATTTATGCAGATTATACTGTTTTTTTTTAAGATTGCTCACGACGGCTCAAGTATGATAGAGAAGTACAGAGTAGCATTTTTATTTGTCAAAAAGTTTCCCGCTAGGGGCGCTGATAAGATGAATCGCTTATGGATCTAGGATCGCTCTGACTCCCTGATATTATTTTTCCATTTGTGTTTAAATAGTTTTCTGTTGAAGTCATGTGTTTTTAATCAGACTGTTTCACTTTGAAGGAGCGTCTATGGCTCAAGTCGTGCTCGTCTTCTATCCAAGCGGCCAGATCGTGATAGAAATCGTGGTGGATAAAGCAAGACAAAGAAAAGTTATTGCATGTCCTTTATTATGTACTTCTTTTATCGCAGGCTCATACTCTCCAAATCGAAACAAAAATAACATTACTGTAGTTTTCCTCTCGAAATTTGGTTATATATTCTACGTGCCGGTTTACCCCTAATACAGCGCAGAATATTTGTATAGCTGTTTTATCAAGATTGAAAGTGGAAGGGTACATATTAAGGAAAAATGGAGAGGAAAATTCTTAGATGCATACAGGCCGCAGAATTGTAAATCCGTCACTGCCTGCAGGACATAGGATTATTTACTCAGTTCATATTGTGTTAGGGGAGAGTCGGGTAGTATCGGACATCGGGTAATATCGGACAGTGAGTTTCTTTGATCTACCACACGATGATAGTACCTGATTGACATGGTTACGTTTCTGTGATGTCGCATAGAGAAATGTAATCATGTCATTCAGATACTACCATATGGTGGTAGATGAAAGAAACGCACTGTCCGATACTACCCGACTCTCCCCTAAATAATGACACTCGTTTTTTTTTTTTCTAAGTTTCATTGTGCTCTTTCCAATGAGGACATGTTTGTTGTCTGCGACATCAGTAGTTGTTTTATGATCGTCAGTAATCCTGTGTTTCTTTCGAGTGTTATTTTTTTTTACCATGGAACGCACAAATGCTTAAAATTTGCCTGAAATCTAGTAAACTACAGTCCACACCTGTGGAGTAACGGTCAGCGCGTCTGGCTGCGAAACCATGTGGCCCGGGTTCGAATCCCGGTCGGGGCAAGTTACCTGGTTGAGGTTTTTTCCGGGGTTTTCCCTCAACCCAATACGAGCAAATGCTGGGTAACTTTCGGTGCTGGACCCCGGACCCATTTCACCGGCATTATCACCTTCATATCATTCAGATGCTAAATAACCTAGATGTTGATACAGCGTCGTAAAATAACCCAATAAAATAAAATAGAAAACTACAAAGAAAATGTAACAAAATCTGAATAATGTGTATGGTGCAGCTTATGAGTCGTGCACTGGTTTTCTGATGGTCCGCAATTATTAAATAAGGAAGAACAGTTTGCGTTCGATATATAACAATTGTGGATAATGGACGGACACTATTATTTGCAAATGATAGAAATTATAGTCTGCACGAACGCTTGTGGGCAGTCCTAACCAGCTGTTGTTACACGAAGACGCGCTCTCTCACACTGCGTTGAATGTTAAAGCAGTTCCTTGCCTTCAAATCGATTAGAGTGATCCAGCATCCTCCGTACTTGCCAGATTTTGGACCGGTAGGATTTCTTATCATTTCCTAAAATCGATATCCAATTCGATGAGACAGGTCAATTGAAAGGCGTTTCTATGCTGGACTTACAATATTCTTTCCGATAGAAATTATAAACGGTGTTGTACGGAGTTGATTAGGAGATAATTAATTGTATTGAAAGTTTCCAAGTAACTTCTAAGTAGTCTATAAACATTTTCTTTTGCCCTAATAATTGAATATTAGGAAAAGTTACAGTATGCCCAGGGGAGGTATTTATGGAGATTAATTTTATAATTTGTGTTTTTTAGTATTGGTGTCGGCGGACATTGTTGGAGATTGATTTGTAGGCCTACTCTTGTCGGAGATTAATGGAAATTTTGGAAAATACAATTATTTTGGAATTGGAGTATTAACTCAGTATGGATATTACTTTCCAAATAATTAACATTATAGGTTCGTTGGATTCTGGTAAAGGTACGGTATGGCCAATAGACAATATTTGTTAGATTGAGACTGTATTTAACACACATTCATTAAAAACGAAAAAAAAAAAAAAAAAAAAAAAACTTCCAGCCCTCAAATTAACACTTTCAAATCATTAGTGAAATGTTGAATTCTCCGTCTTTTGAGTTCACTAATGTAATCAGAACACCTGGAATACCATGTAATGTAGCCTACTTGGATATATTACAAGTTCAAGTGAAAAAAAAAATCCGAAAAAACTCAGAATATGAAATTCGCTATAAAACGACACAATAGTAATAATTCACGAATTTGTTCATATTTCGCTATTAAAACTCTATTTCGCGATTTGTCGCGAAAGTTTTATCCGCATATTATTAATGAGAACCACTTAATTCGTAAAGATTAGTAAAAATCTATTATATATCTATTATGTCGTAATTTTCGCGATCTCCATAAATACCCGGCCATGAATATGCCCAAAACTGCCCGCTGAATTGAAGGTTGCCTAGTAAATTCTATCTTAAAAACAATAGCTGCTGTGCTGAAGGACGAAGACATTTATTTTTATGTAGGCAAGCAAAGTAAAAACCAAAAGAAGCATGAAAACAGAGTCCTATGAATTGAGATAAAATTTAATTAATTCTGGGAATAGAGCTGGTGAATAGAAGAGAAAGTTACATCGCCCAGGCGACAGTGACTGCTCAGAGAGGTGACAGATTTTACACCGAAATTAGCTCTGTGATAATATTAAATTTCTAGCAACGTCTCCAGCAAGATCCTCCTCCAGCAGCGTCAACCCACGCTCAAGACCAGCAAGCCAGCCTACAGAGTCATGTCTGGAGCTGCAGCCACCCATATCACGCTCTGCCACGCCGAGCAGGAGCCCCTCTCGTCTGAAGGAGGGGAGTGATGAGACCCTACGACAGCGGCCCGCAACCGCCAGCCAAGACCTGCCCGGCACCGCCACCCGCAGCGCCACCCCCACCTCCAGCCCCAGCATCCCTTCCTGCACCATGCGCCGCTTCTCGAGGACGGGCATCCACCCCATGCTGGGGGCCGGTCTCGCCATTAGAGAAGCTTTTGGTCAGTTTCCATGACAACTATTTTCAACTTGTTTCCATAACAACTAGGCCCTACTATGAATTTGTTTCATATATAGGTAACTGTTAAGACTTTGTTCTCATAATATTAATTACTTGCCTTGACCACATCTACAGTATTACTTCATAGTTGAATTTTCTACACTTTGTATATACAGTAAAATACCGGTACGGTATAACGAAATCTTTGGGACCACTGAAATTATTTATACCCTTCTCGCTGTAAGAAAAATCCTAATGTAAACAGAAGCACGTGGCTGTCATACCCGTGATTGGCTCCCAGTCGAAACACTCACACGACATAGGAAAATATAATTCCCTATTTGGAAATCATAATCTTGTATTATTTTAAAATAAAAATTCAATTCTAGTTATTAAATACAACGAAACATATAACTTCACTCATATGTAAAACGCTATGTGAAAGAAAAGCTACTTGTATATTTTGTTATTTACGTTGTAAGCGGATGAATACTAAGAGTAATACCAAGGTAGTCTGTTCTTGTAATAAGCTGGCGCCACTTGACCTTGTTCTCGTAATCACGGCTTCTGCATACTCAATGTGTGTGGTTAGTAAACGTAAGAGTCGAAACCCTCCCAAAAGCGGAGGGAAAGAGTGTTGAAAGTATATAGTAAGTTCCAATTAATAAATTGTAAAGCAACATTTTCCTAAGCAAACCAATGCATAATAGTGAGGTTAGGTCTACTTTTACAGTAACGGGAAATGTTTAACATGAATGTACAGGAGTGGGCGAGATCACTTACTGAGAATCTCTGGCGCCAAACTGCGGCTAATCAAGCTTCATTTCAGTCACGTGCCATAGGATTATTCTTACAACGAAAAGATTATAGTTATAGTGCAATTTCGTTATATCGAAATACATTATTTTTCTAAAGAAAAAATTGCATGTTTGTTCATTTACCTGTACTTACACCGTAAATATTGCATATTCTACATGTAGATCTGGAAAAAATCCCTAAATAAATTAAAAAGCTGATCTTGTATTGCATTTAAAAATAAAAACAGAATTCAAGTTTTATAAAGCAATTTGCATGACAAGAGGTGTCATGTTGTTAGGTAAATCATGTTGTGAGATTAGTGTAGGTCATAGGGAAGTTAAATGGGGAGAACAAGAGAACAATTGCACGAAAAAAAACTAACTCAAAATTCAGAGACAATTGCATCACAGTAGACATGCTAAATTAATTTGATATTTAATGACCACTGGTCACTATGAAATTGCAATATTATTGTAATACAAAACATGTCCTTACTTGCTATTGAATTGTACTCTTTATTTGAAATTTTTTCGTTAAAAAAAAATAGATTTTTTCGGCAAGGGAGGAAAATTTTTATTTCGTTATAGTCTACTGATTTTTTTTTTTTCGCAGAAACGAAATTTGTTAAATTAAAATATTTTAACATTAAACAATGTGGTGAAAAATGGAAAAATACAGGGGACAGAAAATAATTTCGTAACACTGAATGTTTCGTTATAATGACATTTTACTGTGTGCACACGCGCACAGAATGACCCTAAGTTATGTCATTAATTTCAGGGGGTTAATCTTTGACACATCTCAAACAGAAAAGTTTAGAAAATGTATTATGTGTCTTTCTCGTGTTAAATTTTACATTACCTCGTGACATGTTTCAGCCTGTTATCAGCCATCTTCAGAACTGGTTCTGTTCTGAAGATGGCCGATAACAGGCTGAAACACGTTAACGAGATAATGTAAAATTTAACACGAGAAAGACACATAATACGTTTTCCGAAGTGATTTAGTGTTAAAAGTTGTATAATATATGTAGAAAAGTTTAATACAATTTTACTAGTTTTTGCTTACGTTTCGAGAAAAAAGGTGTTTTAAATTAAACGTTTAATGGCGTATTTTAGGAAAACTATTGACTAAATTCCCAATATCCTCAGTCAGTTTAAGAGAGAATGAATTCTGATAGTAACTGATTGAAAGAATTTTAGTTTTATCCCTTAAATTTTCAGAAATTTGATCCGAACAAACGGTAATTTCCGTTCCTCAGAACAGTTTTAAAATTTTATGGAACCGTGACAACCTTTTAAAAGGTTATTGCCTGGAGCCAACATATAAAAATAGACTACAACTAGCATGTACTGTGCTTATGTTATAAGCGAAGAAGGAGGGAACAAGAAATGCAAACAATGAAATATGTAAACCGTAAACAATTGCGTTTAAAGACGAGTTCTAGATATTTACCCTCTCTTATGTAAATTTACTGGTCAACTACTTCAAAAATTGAAATGGGAGGTAACTCAAAACACGTCCGGTGAAGGGGTTATTCACCGGAACAAGCAGACTAAAATATAATCCATCTTTTTGTCAACAGATCATACTGTTTTTGAAGGATACAAAAAACCATAGTCAAATTTAAATCGCTAATTCTGCTTTATCTATATCAACACTAGTATAATTTATATTATTGTAATAATACTGTTAATTGTTAGACATGTTGTCACTTAATTTATTGTTTCTCTATGTTGTAATTCACATTTCCATTGTTAATGTATGTATTGTGATTGCGATTATTGTTAAAACGATAAAAATGAATTGATATTTAAAAAAGACTGCTATACTTTCGGTCACTGATTACAACGTTGCACGAAGGTACAATTCACGTGTTCAAAATTGCTTGTTTTCTGGAAAAGTATTTACAAAAAGCTAAATAGTACTTGATATTTTGTTGCTATTTACTAAAGAAATCATCCACCAGAAGTATGACATATTAATTTTGGTGGATGTGTGTAGTTCGCTTGTTATTTGGAATTGCATTGCATTATTTGTTTATTAACTTCTCGCGTTCTTTCCTCTGTTATTACATGTCAATTAATTGAATTTAGTTCCTTGCAACGGTTCGCTTTTTCGCCTTCGAAAGGTTATGAATAAACTCTTTATTTTATTGAAAGTGATAAACAACGATCTATACGTCTCTCAAATAAGCCACTACATATAAAACTACTAAAAATACGGTGAACAAAGTTAAACATAAGCATATGATACAAGATCAAATCACTTATCTAAAGGATAACTTACAGTAAGTTGTGTCACAGATAAGAATGGACATCGTTACATTTAGATAACAGCAGACAAAATTATTTAGATACTAGTTCAGGCAGATAATGTCTACTGCACTTTGATGAAGCTGATAAGATATTTGTTGCGAGGGGTGAAAAAAGTTTGCAAATAAATTTTGTGATACCGTTGATCTTGTTCTGAGTCAAAAAGACGATGAAAATCATCAATAAAAAAATTCATGAATATTTCCAACAGTACTACTGTTTCATAGTATTTTGCTGTAGCTAACGTGTGGCGATTTAAATTATACATACAATGGACATGTGTTCGATTCTAGACAAAGTAGTGAAAATTTGTTGGCGTAACCTTCCGCGGCCGGTGTTCATTGAGAACGACCACAGCTGGATGGTCGAAACGTTAGCTCTAAAAGCCGAGATAACGCGGCAGAAGTCCGGAAAACCACAACCCATAGTGAAAATTTATTTAGTTCCCATACTATCAACAATTTTTGTGCACCATACACCTAAATGTATTGAAAACCTCGGAAAAAAAACATACATAATTATATCAGATTAAAATAATTTGGATTTTCTAACAATTTTAATTTTCTAGAATATAAAAGTTATTTACTAATAAACGAATATATAATAAACCAAGAAAACTATAAATAATTATACTTTATTGTACTTTTGGAAGATTAAGAATATTTTCGTTTTATTTATTTTTGTTTGGGAGTAGGCTATTTAGTACTCCTTATGTTTGTGTTGAGGATGATAATACATTATAACTAATCAGCTTATAATCATAATGGTATTCTGCTCTGATACAGAGTGGCTAAAATTAGCACAAATTGCAAATTGCTGGATAAAGTTGTGGATGCCAAGAGGGTGATATTGAAATATGGAAACGGCCAGAATTGAAAGTCTGAAACGATATAGTAGTTTAAAAATTGTTTTACGACGAACAGGTATTCTTTCATCCATATGCTATTGTCAAGCATATTTGCACATGCTTTGAATCTTTTCCTTCTCACGCGCTGCAGATTTTGTTCTGTGCTTTACACTCAATGTGAAAAGTCGCTTACATAATCTGATGTACTGTAAGGATTCCATAGCAGCAATAAAAGAAAATCTTACCTGCAAAAACAATTAATAAAATTATTAATAATACCTCAAGGAATAATTTCCGAAAATGCGTTACCTATTTCCTTCCCTTTGGCATGCATACATCTATATCAGTTTCCGGCAAATATTTTGAATTACTCTGTATTTGTGCAGACTTTAAGACTGTAAGTAATTGAAGACCTAACATTATAAATGTGCTAAGTGCCAATTTTTCAAATTTCATTTTATTCAATCTAAGGGAAGATCATCCATATGAGAATATCATACCAAATTGTCTTTGTCGTAGCTCAACTGTGTATGACTCATTCGCGCGCCAAAAGACGGTGTTGTAGGTAACTCAACATACATTTCGCAGTGTGCTTTTCATCATTATCTCAGAAAGTTGTTTTTGGGATTTACCACATTTAGAATGTTAGGACCTCAATTGTAACTAATACAATTAAACGATAACAACAACAACAATAATATAATTATAATAATACGTAAGTTACATTAATTGTACAGGTATAAATAATAATGATAATAATTATCGAAATTAATATAAATAAAATGTGGTATTATTCAATTATTATCTTACATATTAATATGAATATTAAACATAGTGTATAATAATTTAAGATTAAATTATATATACTTTAATTTAGTATACGTATTTCAAGGTAGACATATTTTGAAAAATAACAATTTGCAGGAATTGCACAATTAATATGTATATGGTTAAAAAGTTGGTATCTGGATCTATGTCTTTTCTTGCAATATGGTCTAGCTTGAGTGTAATATTATATCTTAATGACATATAATATACTTTTCTTGTAGCCTAATTCTTTGTTAACTCTCTAGTTTTAATGCTTTCTAGTTGAGCTCACAGTGCCCAGTCTTGATATATTATTTTTATTTGAAGACTGGGTAATTAATAACACGGCACAAAAGTATTCACGCTCTAATTGATACAAATTTCCAAGACACCCAGGGACCGCTTCTTCTTCGAGGAAATCTCCTCGAGAGCCGAATCTGGGAATCAAGCTTGAGAACTCCAGATCTGGAAGCCAACATACTGACCACCAGGCCACGGAGGCAGTTAAAATAATAATAATAATAAAAAAAACAGAAATTTGTAATACGAACATATAAGATATTTTAATGTTATTTCAATAATTTAAAAGATATGCCTTACGTTTTTATGCTTGTACTTATATTAGGCCTACACATAATATTTCAAACGTGTACAGATTTTATACATGCAATATAGAGAAGAAAAGAGATGAAAATGAAACTAAAATATTCCGTAATATTATTTTCTAACAATATTTTGTGTCTTAGTTGCAATACAAAGAAATAATAATCATTAGTATAAGCCGAAAGAAATGTCTATAGTCATAAACAATACAATGTACGAGTATGTAGCCTACGTGGTTGCCATTTTGTTGATATTTCAACACCATCGAATACCTTTAACTTATTTCGAAAATTTGCAATTTGTTGCTGCAGTTCTACTCTATCAGATGACCGTATGCGGATGAGTCCGGTGGTCTTGCTGGCCTACCAACAGGTCTTCTATTATCCGTTTATTTGGATAAAAGAAACCTTACTTGATGACTGAAATGTATAGCAGTACCATCACACACTTACCAAAACTCACCTGTGTAGCAAAAGAACAGTGAAAAGTTGCCCTGTATTACATCATTTAACATAAATAATTCTCAGAAGAAGTAACGAAGGACATTATATTTTAATTTTAACTTTTGCCTCTATAGTACACACTTAATATTTTTAAAGTTACCTATGAAAAACAATCTGCAAAAAAAATATTTTACCACAATCTATCAGAATTATGTTTGTTCATCCCTGAATCGCGTAATTGCTGCAAAATATCTCAGCTGTTAAATAACAGTGATCATTTCCCATTTTTAGAGCCAGACTTGATAAGAGCATGGAAGAGACTGTCAAGTATTGTGTACATAACATCAAGTATTCGTTGTCAGTAGTGCTTGCTATTAAGTGTTCATAAGGAAGAGAGGCAAATGGAAGTGTAAGAATGATAGAGGTGCTTATAAGGTAATGTAATTATTTATTTAAAGACATTCTAAAATATATAGACTATTTCTAAACGAAGTGTTAGTGTTGTGCTTTCAACAGAACAATAGTGATTTCAAAATAGCAGAAGAAACCTGAAATCCTCATAGAAAACCTGCCATAATTTTGCCTACTATGTTTGTGTCAGTGAGATGGTAAGATATTTTGTTGGTCATTTAGTCATACTGTATCATCTGTGATGTTACCTAGCGTCGATGGAATTGGTGATAAGAAGGGAGGATTTTGATGACGTAAAAGTTAAAAATAACAGTGAATATATATCGTTAGCTGTGTGTAAGAATACGTAAGGTAAGCGTCTGATTTTTCACTGCTTTGAAATTCAAAGCGTCTTTGCTAAACACATGTTCTTTCAAATGAAAATATTCGTTTTCTGTACAAACCGCGCGCCACAGATTTTGTTACCTACTGGGAGGATATTAGAATCTTCCTTTTGTTTATGTTCATTGTCAAAGAATTGGTGAGTAGATTAAGGAATCAGTGTTCCCCAGGCCGTAACAAAGTAGCCAGTAACATTGAGGATTCCACTTGAGATAGAGGAAATGTTCACTGATCTTGAGCTGTACTACGTTGCAATAGGCAATACTAAATTTTAGGTAATCAAAATCCTCCCTCTAGTGATAAAGATATGGTGTTTTGCCGAAATCAGACAGAGGATTCGCTAAAATCTTAGCCTACTTGAAATTCGCCTTGCAGTTGGGGAAAAACCTCGAAAAGAAATCCAATCAGATGATCAGCTCAAGAAAGATTTGAACTTCCATTAGAGCGTAGCCCCGGGCCCAGAGTTCAGTCCATTTCCTTTTAACTAAGCCAGTGGCTGTGAATTGGTTACATGATAATATAATATTTGTCACACGATAATGTAATATTGGTCACATACAATATAACATTGGTACATGATAATATAATATTGGTCACATGATAATATAATATTGGTCATATGATAATATATTATTGGTACATGGTAATATAACATTGGTCACATAATAATATAATATTGGTCACATGATAATATAGTAATATTGGAAGAAACTCGATCACCATTTTACGACTTCCGACTGATCCGTCAAAGTCAGATGATAATTAAGCAATTATAGGAAAAGTGAGAAGGGAAATCGAAATACTTCATGAACACATAGTTTTATAGAATCTGAAAGGTCTCCATAGTTTAAAAGTGTCATTAAATAAAGACCTTTTCTACCTCTTATTTACGTTGTTATCATTCTCATAAACGAAATCATCAGGCTACCAGATTCTCTCATCAGGAATTCAGAACGAATTATGGTACTGCGTACCTTAACGTGCCTACTACAGATTGGATCTAAATCAATTTGCAATACAACTGATTTTATTTGTTTTATTTATTTCAACTATTTATATAGAGTCTAAAATGTTTAATTTGTTACATTTGTCCTAGATTATGAAATTTCCTTTGAATTATTGATAAAATCTGAAAAACAAAATGTCATAGTACACTTCATCTATACAGAAAAAATGCGTTATACTGTTTAAATTTTATTAATACTAAACCAACTTTCAAAGAGTGTATAGAATAAAAATAAGTTACTATATAATATCAAATAATACTACAGCGTTATCATTTTTATTTCAATACAACCCGATAGGAGGCGCCAGGCGGCGTTGACGACGATGTTGAATGTGGTTGAACAGGGTCTTGAAAAAATGAATAAGGAATTAAAAAAAAAATTATAGAAATGAGCAAAAATTGTTCTTTTCCTATTTTTTTATATTCCGGGACAAATATAACTGAATCCAGGACACAGGACACACCATTAAAATCCAGAACAATCCTGGAAATCCAGGACGTTTGGCAACCCTGGAAATCATACTGATAAATAAGACCGGTGAACGTGAAAGGAGACAATTGAAATCTCTTAAGAATAAGGTAGTAAATCGTCATCATCAACCTCCTTCGTCTCAGGCCTATAACGGACTCAATCCAACGTTTCTGGGGTGGTTTTAAGCTTCTCTTTCTCTTTGGCATGTACTACATGCATCGAGTGCTTACTTCTCTCTATCCCTCATCACAGAACTTCTTTATATTCATTCTCCTACACTGTCGAAATACCTCGCCTCTGGAATTCTTTATCTAATGACGTCAGGGATTACAGGACATTATCACAACTCAAAATTAAATTGGAAAATTTCGTCTTATTCCATAGTTTTTAGGTATTGTTATATGTGTTGATTTGTGGTTCTACTCTAGATTAAAATTGAAAGTTTCTTGTTCGTTAATATCTTAATTAACTAGGAAATAATTATGATACCTAATTTAAGTCTAGCTTCACTCATTTAAACCTGGTTTCCCCTACAGAAGTCTCCCACTCATGTCTATTCTGGGCACATTCCTCCAAACTCTCATGCCCAACACTCCAAAATCCTTGCTAACGTCATCAAACTATCTCTTCCTTGGTTTGCCTGATCTTCTTGTGCCTTCTGGGCGTTAATTGAGGTCTTCTTTGAGACTCTGTCCTGCACCATGCGTATCACGAGTCCCAAATATTTCAGCCTTCTTTTCCTTACCTCTTATTTTTCATTTGGTTTTGTTTTATATTTATAGTTCGATTTTTCTGTTATTGTATATATGTGCTCGTATTTCCGGTGGTGTGAAAGAGATGGGCTAATGGCCTGAACTACACCATAATAAATAATAAATAGTAATGCAGTATGAAATTGTTCGTTTCAGAAGTACGCTTTCTATCCTCTCGATATGATGTTTTAATCTTTATTTGAAGATTATATTAGGCCCATAAAAGTATTATTTATATTGCTAATTATTTTAGAATGCCTAACTACCACAATTCTTGAAATTCGCTAGCTTTTCACACATGTCATCTCTGTCATTGTCAGCTTTTGTAGGCAAGATTTTTAATGGCCACACATAGCTAGTATCATTATTTTCCTTGACAGACCAGGAATACCCAAATAAATTTTTGGTTCTGTCTTCATCATTATCGTCATAATCATCACCATCATCACAAAGAGAAAGTTGCAATCCGACAGTTTACCGCAGGTAGATTTATTTATGGCAATTTCCTCCGTAAAAGAGAACGGTCTTCGTTACGGCCGAAGTTCTACAAGACAAGCGATGAAAGTTGTCTCTTCTTGAATAATTAAATCTGTCTACTGTTGTAACATGAAACTATTATAAAGCTTCCTTCCCTCCAATTTTGTAAAGGATATCGACAGTGGAGAGGATTTATGTCCACGTCAATCGCGAAAGTGAAAGTACGTTGGAAGAGCATAAATTGTCCTTGTAAGCGTAGGACTATACTAAAAGCCAGGTTATGAACCGACTAAACCGGAAGCAACGTTCTGTTGCTCTCTTTCTGAGCTCTATTGCCACATAGTGGCGCGAGATTAAAAGCGTGTTCAGCGTTTGTCACGGATATGTTTAAAATAACTACTATATATAGTTCTCGATAACACCATCAACAATATTAGTAATTAAAATTATTGTTTTAAGAAAGCACGAGCTAATGACGCTGGTACGAAATGCGATTCGCAATGCATGTGGTACTGCAAATGAACTGGGAAGTTTGGCTACACTGTCTCCGTGATTCCGTTGCCAGATTTTCGTTAGCAGACGACATTTGTGATGTACTAATGTATCTCCTCTCCTTACATTCCAATAATAGCCTATATCAGACAAAAGATTTCTTCGTATGCCTATTTCCAGCAGAAATACATATGATAGTTAATGTACACAATAACTAATGAGCAAACGCGCGAGCCACCGATGTAACTCAGGCGGTAGAGCGTTTGCTTGGTGATTTGGTGCTGCGCTCTGGCGTGGGTTCGACTCCCACTTGGGCTGATTATCTGGTTGGATTTTCAAGAAGTTGTCTACAACTATAAGACGAATGTCAGGTAATCACATGGCGAATCCTCAGCCTTCTATCGTCAAATATCATCTCGCTACCACCAATTCCATTGACCTAGTAGGCCTACTTTACATTTCATTAATTCATTCACTTATAGTTTTCTGCCTAAGATCAGGTATTTCACTCCAAACTTAGCATTCTCCATCTTTCCAATTGTTTGCCTTCCTCTTAGTCTCCGCATGTAATTATATATCTTAATATCGTCTAACATTTGATATCTTCTTTTGTCACAAACTCTTCTCCCTTTCACCATTCTTTCATGTGCATCCTTCAGTAGACAATTTCTTCTCAGCCAGTGGCCCAGCCAATTCCTTCTTCTCTTCCTAATCAGTTTGAGCATCATTCTTTCTTCATCCACTCTTTCCAACACAGCTTCATTTCTTATTCTGTCTGTCCATTTCACACGCTCCATTCTTCTCCATATCCACATTTCAAATGCTTCTAGTCGCTTCTCTTCACTTCGTCGTAATATTCATGTTCCTGGTCCATACAATGCCACACTGCACACAAAGCACTTCACTAGTTTTTTCTTGTTTCTTTTTTCAGAGATCCACAAAAGATGTTCCTTTTGCTATTAAAAGCTTCCGTTACCATTGCTATCCTTTTGACTTCCTGGCAGCAGCTCATGTTACTACTTATAGTAGGCTACACCTGCAAGTATTTGAAGCTGTCCATTTGCTCTACTGCCTCATTTAGTATTCGCACGTTTAACTTTTTTATTTTTCTTCCTGTAACCATGGTCTTCGTCTTGTTTGCATTTACCTTTATCCCACACTGCTCACAGCTGTCATTTAGCTCCAGCAGCATATCCCTTAGTATCATCTACTTTTCTGCTTACAACGCCATATCATCAGCAAATCTCGTGCACTTTATTCTTCTTCCTCCTACTGTGTTCCGAAAATAGTTCTTGACTAAATTCTTCAAGTAGATATTCAACAGGATAGGTGATAAAGAGCATCCTTGTTGTACTCCTCTCCTATTCCACTCCTCTCTGACATTTCTTCTCCTATCTTGACTATGACTCGTTGTTTTATACCTGACATTTTGTCATTAACATTAAGTGAATAAAAAAGGCCGCTGAGAAGTTTCAGGCCATCTGAATCGTATAAATACTATTGGAGTAACCTATTTCACATCAATTAAATGACATATTCGAGTCACGTCATATTAATTTTTTTAAATCGGTCGCATTTAATTGACGACTTTATAGGGAAGGCAAAAATAGTATTAAGTTTTTAAATGTACTGTTATTGTGAGGTTACAAATATGTTTGTCTTTGGAAGGAAAATAAAATGCATGAATGTCTCCTATTATTATTATTATTATTATTATTATTATTATTATTATTATTATTATTGATGATGATGATGATGATGATGAGGGTGATGATGATGATGATAGTGATAATTTGATAATGTTAACGATGGCGACGACGATGAAGATGATAATGGCATTGACGACAAAGATGATTTATGATGATTTTGATAAATATCATGACGGCTATGATCACAATGATGCTGATGATCATGGTTATGATGGTAATGATAACGAACTGCAATACCCATGAAAGGCAGCTAGTGTTCTACTTATAACTTAAGTACTTATTTCTGTAAGTCCGTTTCTAACATCATCTGTTGCTCATAATATATAAGACATGAAAGGATAAAGAAAATATATGCTGACTACAGGTCCACGAGTAACAATGCTGAATCCTAGCTACGAGAGGGCTCCAGAACACGACTCACCATTTCCTGTTGTAGAAGAGCTCAACGTTAGCAATCTCAGCAATGTTAGCACGATCAAAGAACCGACTTCGTTCGAGGACTCCTTGGGCGGACTGGCGGGGGTATACAGAGCGGAAGAACAGGGGGCAGTAAGTACCAAACTGAAACGTTAAAATATTTGTTTATTCTTATGTACTATACAGAGTAGAAGGAGACCGATGCACCAGAATTTAAGACGTGATTCTACATGTTAAATACAATAAAACTTTTATTACACTTTTTTTAGATGAAGCACCGTTAATCAGGAAAAAAAAGTCTTTGCTCAATGTTTGCAGCGCTCTATTGCGGCAATGGCCCGGGAGAAATGACTGATTGATATACAAGCAGATAGGTAAAAATAATCTGAACCGTTAATGTATTGAGTTTTTTTTTTTTTTTTTTTTTTTTGCAAATTAAACCGTTTAGCCATGAATTTAAATTAAACAATTGCGAAAATCGTTACAATAAATCTAGCAACGCAGCGCACCGTCGCGTTGCAGCGACTGAGTACAGCAGAGGGGGAGGGAAAGGTAGGGAGCAACGATTTAGAAGCAGTGAGCTCTATATTAAACTGAAGGCAACACCACAATGCTCTTTCCTGCCCTGCCTATCTTTCACTTACTGAAATTTATTCCCACATGCACGTATTTGTTTCCCCAATAAAATGAAAATTCGTACGTTCTTCAAAATTACATATTGACTCCTTATTTCAATTAGTTTAAAGTTTCTCAGAAGATTATATGAATACTTTCATCTCTTTTTTCTATCCACCTCTTGACCCACAAGTTCCTTTTAAACTTTTTTTAAATATAGTTTCTTTTTGGTAGGCTAATAAAGCTTTTTGTCTGTCATTCATGCTGCTTGTCAATCCAAGATTAATCTAATCCCATAAAACAGTCATGTCAACTGATGCCCATAGGTGCAAGCGCGCCCTTTAGAGCTCAGGAGAACATGAGCGCTTTACAGTGGAAAGGAAAGAGACAGACGAGAGAGGTATTATATGCCGCTTGGTCGAGCTATATACAGAGATGGCCAGCACTGATTCAGTGGATAAAGGAAAGAGAACTTGTTAAAACTATATCCATGTTAACTTTTAGATTTGTCTGAGAAGTATAAGTGCATTATAAGAATGTAAGTTTTAATTTTAATGCTCATTTTTCACAAGTTTGCTTTTATTCAAAAGGAATATGTTCTCAACTTTCTTTTTACAGAAAAGTGAAATTTTCAGATATGTTTGTTTAGTAGCCTTACACGTACTGAAACAATGTTGTAGTAAATCTAATATATCGTAAATACGTATTACTGAAGATAGTGTTTTGAAAATTGTGAAAATATTCGAATATAAAATGTTTGTAAGGAAATGAATTAACAAAGCAACTATTGTTACATTATAAACATAAGATATGTGCCCATGTGTTGGTAAGACATCAGCTCTATAGCTTCAGCAGAATTCGAGAAAATAATTTAATATTCTGATAATAGGAAGTTGCGCACCAATGTCACCTTAAAGTCATAATGCGATAAGAGTTTCGTTATGTAATATTAATTACAATTAAAACATATACCTAGGTAACTTTGCTTTGTACTATAATATTGTTTTGATTAGTTTATTGATTACTTTTATAAGGCTAAAGATACCATGAAGATCAGTTCCAACTTATTATGTCATACTCAAACTCTTTCTTTGGGATACCACTTTCTTTATAAATGATGTGTTTCATTCACTTAGTAAAATATAGTTGTACTACTATTGGAATTTATGTGAATATTCCTTCTTAACTCTTTATTATGTTATTAACGTTTAAAAAAAATGCAATATTAAGAAATTGGTGTTAGTACTTTTATTTTACAGGCAATATATATAATCTCAAACAGAAAGAAGCCATATAAAAATAACAACATAAAATTTCACGTTCCGTTTGAAGTTTGTACACCACTGTTTTCTTAATCCAACAGGCTGCTTATTCATATAAATAATACTTCCTCCTTCTATACCTAGCGCTTGATGCCCTCGCACGACATCAGGGTCAGAAAAATGCACTTGCTTTGACATCACTGCCATAGAAGCAGGGTTTCTTATTTCTTATTGGTCGTAGAAATACGTATACAGAGAGAAAATATTAATTGTATCAGGAAAAAACATTGTCAATAAATATTTTAATAATATCTGTACTTAAATTCTCAGTTTCACCAGTACTTTAACGGTACCGTAATATTTACTAACCGTTTCATACATAAACATACAAATAGGCCCATATACATATTAAACATGACGTATGTGTTTCTTTGAAAAAACGTGTTTAGCTAACCGAAGAGTATACATTTCAGTACAAGAACCACAATGTTGCTCAGGGCTTACATTTTCTTTGAGAAAATCGATTGTTTATACTTCATTTTCTACTCTGTTGCCTTTACTGCCCCCATAGCAGTGGGAGTTGATACTTTTAATCAATAGGAATGAAGAAGGTGGACACAAACGGAATGGCAAAGTCATAGCATTAGTGAGGTAACTATTGATCTGATACTGCTGCTATGACCATTTCATTATTATGTGCAGGTGGCTAGTATTGCTACAGAATAACGCAACATTCATAATAAATATTGTATTACAGAGAAATCAACAGACCTAACTAACATTTTACGTTCTAAAAAATAAGCTAAAGTTTCCAATAATAAATTAGGCTACTGAAACATGACAGAGTCTTTCAGCTAAAAGGTCACTACTCCCACATATGTATTACAGAGACGAATAAGCCAGCCTTGGGTTACTTTTCTTATCTTGAGAATCAATCATCGAACTTCGTAGCGCCGAAGCTACGGAACCATCACTATTAACGATCGAGAATGGCTATTTCAGTTCCTAATCAGAAATTGGGTCATAAACACAAAGCCACCTGGAATGTTTTGTTACTATGCCAATCATTTCGAAAACAGACTAGAGTCGAGTGAATTACTTAGTTTGTGTAAGTTACTCGTATTGTGTACACACGTGACAAATGGAATGACATATGCTATCAATCTTAACCATTGTTTTTGAGAACATTCAGCAGTTCACATTCAAAATGAAACACTCCATGCTATAAAATAATACCACTGGCTTATGAGAATAATAACGTCATGAAAATACAAAGCCTTTAAAAATAAACACATTACTGATTACTCAAATAAATACAGTGAAATAATAATAATAATAATAATAATAATAATAATAATAATAATAATAATAATAATAATAAATCTTGCACAGGATAGGGATCGATGGCGGGCTTATGTGAGGGTGGCAATGAACCTTCGGGATTCTTAAAAGCCATTTGTAAGTAATAATAATAATAATAATAATAATAATAATAATAATAATAATAATAATAATAATAATAATAAATCTTGCACAGGATAGGGATCGATGACGGGCTTCTTAAAAGCCATTTGTAAGTAAGTAAATAATAATAATAATAATAATAATAATAATAATAATAATAATAATAATAATAATAATAATAATAATAATAATAAATCTTGCACAGGATAGGGATCGATGACGGGCTGACGTGAGGGTGACAATGAACCTCCGGGCTTCTTAAAAGCCATTTGTAAGTAAGTAAATAATAATAATAATAATAATAATAATAATAATAATAATAATAATAATAATAGTAATAATAATAATAATAAATCTTACACAGGGATCGATAGGGATCGATGTTAAATGTTATGTTTCATTCAACGACGCTCGCAACTGCAGAGGTTATATCAGCGTCGCCGGATGTGCCGGAATTTTGTCCCGCAGGAGTTCTTTTACATGCCAGTAAATCTACTGACATCAGCCTGTCGCATTTAAGCACACTTAAATGCCATCGACCTAGCCCGGGATCGAACCCGCAAGCTTGGGCATAGAAGGCCAGCTCTATACCAACTCGCCAACCAAGTCGACGATAGGGATCGATGACGGGCTTATGTGAGAGCGGCAATGAACCTCCGGGTTCCTTAAAAGCCATTTGTAACTAAGTAAATAATAATAATAATAATAATAATAATAATAATAATAATAATAATAATAATAATAATAATACAGTGTGTTTTATAAGTTACGCACTTTGTTTTTTACATTTAAAATAATATTTTTTTTGAAGATCGCTCGGATACGTCAAACCTTATGTTTTAAAGGAAACTTTTTCTCAGAAAAAAACCATTTTTAATATCACTGTTGTGCGAGTTGTGACGTCATACAAGCATTTTAAAATGGCACCCTACATTTTTCTTTATACAGTTTAAAGAGAATCTTCATAAATGTATGCCCACGTAGATCCCATTCTTTTAATTGAATTTGACGTTCGTAACTTGAAGTGTTAGTTGGCAGCCCAGAGGGAAAAATACCTTTGGGGAGGCGGAGACGTAGATGGGAGGATAATATAAAATGGATTTGAGAGAGGTGGGATATGATGATAGAGAATGGATTAATCTTGCACAGGATAAGGACCGATGGCGGGCTTATGTGAGGGCGGCAGTGAACCTGCGAGTTCCTTAAAAGCCATTTGTAAGTAAGAACTTGTTGAAAACAATACACATCTCGTATAACTTCAATAGTTGGCACTTATAATTGAGAATAAAATTGTTAGTAATTTCTCTAAAACGAATAAATTAATTTATCTTAGTCAATACAGCAAATGTTCAGTTAATTAAATGTTCAAAATGTTTACCATTTACGATCTAGCAATGATAAAGACGCAGCACAAATTCCTTCTTTACATTTTCAATTACGTATTTCTCTACACACAATTCGTATTCTTCTTTTCAATTCATCCATATGAGCAGGCTTCGTAGCAAATACCTTACATTTCAGTTAACTCCATAGAAAATAATCAAGTGGGAAAATATCCGGCGATCTAGCTGGCCACTCTATATGTCCTCTTCTTCCGATCCATCTATTAGAAAACACCACATTAAGATTTTCCCGTACAGGAACAGAGTAATGAGGAGCCCCATGTTGTTGATACCAGATGAAATAATTTGTTAAGTCTGTACCCTGAAGGTTTGGGTGAATAACGACAAGGACTGGTATCAAATCTTCACGTAAAAATTCTAAATACCGGTCCCCATTAAGTGTACCATCAAAAAAGTAGGCCTAAGGGCTCAAAAAACTGCATCCTAGAATTCCTGCCTATACATTTACTTTTTGGGGAAACTGAATCTGAGTTTCTACCATCCAGCGTGGATTAGTTTCTGACCAGTACCTGCAATTTTGTCTATTCACTTCTCCAAAATGTAGATTCATCAGAGAAAAGCAAGCTTTATACAAAACGGGGTCTCTATCGCAGTGATTGGTCATTTCCTCACAGAACTGCAATCCGTTATTTCCGTCATCTTCCTTTAACTCCTGCAAGGGTTCTACTTTATAAGGATGATATTTAGAATGTTGGAGCATTCTCCAGATAGTTGTTCTCGATATATCAAATGTAGAAGCGAAGAATGTTAGCAAAATGTCTAGCTCCAAATCTTTATTAGTTGTCGTTGTACCAGATCTTTTTACATCTCTGGCATATCCATGTTACCTGAATTTGTTTTCTATTCTACTCACAATAGATTGATAAATAGGAGGTCGATTTGAATGTTTTTTATTAAAAAATATAGGCTACATACCACCTTTGTATATGTTTTCTGTCAACATATCCAATCATTATTAAAATCTCATTTCTCTCATTTTCACTTAAGAACACCGTTATTTTCTATTGATTTCAACAATTAAATGAACGCCAGGAAACCAAATTATTTATTTAGTTATCATAGCAACGTTTAGTATAACAACAATATTGCTAGAGCATGTACTGATAGTGAAAAAAAAGAAAATCTTTCAGATGATGCGAATAAAAATATAGAATGCCATTTTAAAAAAAAAGTTTCCCATCACATCACAACTCTCATAACAATGACCATAAAAATGTTTCCTTAATGCTAAAATGTTTCCTTCAAGATATACATGTAAAATACAATATGCAGAACTTATGTACTATGACAGATATTTTCATCTTTAAAAACTCACAACTCTTTGTTAAAGGAAGTTGAATTATAGTTTTATCATTCATACGAGATGTATAGTTATCTCAGTTTACTTATCACAATGCAGTTTCCTGTGTCAAGTCTCCATACTATTGGAATAAAATAAATTGTCTACGTAGCATACAGTCGGTGAAAGAAGCACGAAGTTGCAAGTGATGTGCGCTCAGTGTTCTATATGTTAAACATGTCAATTTTACGTTTTTAAATAATGTATCGTGTTTGATAGATAGTAACTGTATGTTATAGTTCTAAATATTTTCAATGTTAATCAATAATATTGCGTATATTAAGAGCCAGGTATGAAAAAAATAGTTATAGACTAAATAATGTTTTGTAGGTAAATATTACATGAAAGTTTATAAATGAAATTATTCCCAGAATAAAATTGAAAGTACAGGAAGGAGTGATTAAAAATTATATCGACAAAATAATAAATAAAATAAAATATAATATAATATAATATAATATAATATAATATAATATAATATAATATAATATAATACCGAGAACTTCACGAAAATGCAAGTTTTCAGTGTCCCTGATAGCTAAAAATTGTTTTTATTATAATTTCTTTGGCATGTTGTTTAAAAAATGGAGGTAACATATAAATTTAAGACCCAGTCACAGTTTGGAAAGTTGTCGACTTCTTACCAGAGCTTGTGGTTTGGTTGTCAGATTTTGCAGAATTTATGGTGGACAAAGTAGCTGTTGGGACCGGTGTTTCCGAATTGGCTCTCAGATTAAAATACGTCATCCGAATTGGCTTCCAAATATTTTCGGATGTTACTTCCAGAGATAAACAATTCGCGTCTGAATAGGTTCCCACAAATTGATGATTTTTGTGGTTATGTGTTAAAGACATATAATATTTCCGTCCTAAGTTTCCCGCCTAAAATTTGGGCTGAATTTTTGGATTCTATTTGCCGTACGACTAACTGCTGTGAGTCTTTCAATTCAACGTTGAATTCACAGTTCTATTCCGCTCATCCCAATATTTTTAATGTTATTGATGTTTTAATTAGTATTCAAAATAACACATATAGGTCTATCAAACTGAGCAACAAGAAGAAATATATAGGTAAATCACAACTTGAGAAAGAAAACGTTCTTAAAAGTATTACGGAAGAATACAGACGACGTCATATTACACAGATGCAGATTTTTAAAAAGTGGGCTATAAGTTTTTATCACAAATTTAAAACAAACGAAGCTATTGGTTTAAGTACTGATTTACTGCAACAACATTTTTTATACTTTTATTTTGCATTTTTATGAACAGAAAGAAAATTGCACGTTTATTTTTAACTTATTCTTTAATTTGCAATTGACCATTTCCTCTTACAGAAGTATGCATGAATAACGCGAGAATGTCCTGCAAATTGTATTCAATTATCTTCTATAATACGAGTGCTGATAGTTTCTCGATAATTTTATTGAGCTTAACGAATATATGTTGTCATGATATTTTTTTCGAGACCGAAGGTAGAGAAAAAATTACCTTATGGTAACATACATGAGTTTAGAAGCTCAATTAAATTACCACAGAGAAAATATCAAGCACGAATTATATTCAGTGAGATAATTCCGATGCTAGAAAGATGCCATGTTGATTGGAATTTTTGTAGGCCTAATATAATCATGAAGTTCATGTTCATGACAGTGATCTACCTCTTTCATCTTCGCAAAACACACCAATTTTATTACCTTTATTGCAAAGAGAACCGCGCAGATATCTGAAATTTAATTTATTTAAAAACAACTGAACATTTCAGGTTGTGTAGCAGCATAATGAACCGTCATTAATCAATAGCAGAATGCATGTTTGCATGAGTAAAGTTTTCAACATTAAACTTAAACTTATAGGCATAGATCTAATAATTTTATTAGTTATTTTTCCATCAACTCTTATTTATAAGTACAGGCTTACTATCGAAGCAGAGGTGATGGTAAAAAAATGAATGTAGGATAAACAAAAGAACGTAAGAGAAAAATATTATCGGTTATTAATTTTAGAGCATCATGCTATGTAGGCCTACTATCAGTATAATCAGATTCTCTTAGGTCAATCGAGTGTCAATGAGCTGGTTGATTGGCGGTATGGCGTTCGTTTGGAATTATCTCTATTATTACATATTAAATGTTGAAAAATGTTAAACAAACTCCGGATATTCAACGAAGAAATTTGAGCACAGAGTAAAGGAACTGGAGCGCAGCGGCTTTTTAAAAATGACGTAACAGCAATTATTTTCTTCCTAACGACCTTGAAATTTCACTCAAAATGAAGTCAATACTATGAAATATTTCTAGGCTAGAAATAAAAAAAAATGTTATTTTCCTGTAGTTCCTTCTCCTTACTTTTTAGTTCACTGGAAATTCACAGATATTATTCATTCTGACTTTGGGTGTTTGTTTATATCTATTTCCCTCTTTCACTTTCATTTACCATCATTGTCTCTGTCACTATAATCCCTTCCACCATCATCCTCATCATTGTCGTCAACATCACTTTCTTTCATATTACCACAGCGATCATCATTAAATCAGATCAAAAACACCACCATCACTACCATTACCAACACCACACTACCACCAACACCAACCACCATTGCCATCATTATCCCATCACTACTATTACAAATTGTCACCACCACCACCGCTATTACTCTATCATCATCATCATCATCATCATCATCATCATCATCATCATCATCACCACCATCATCATAACATCATAATTAATGTCATCAGCACCACTATAATATACAAATAAGTATTGAGTCTCTGGATGTCCTTTCTTGTCTTTGTAGCTCCCTGACACAGAGACACTGCTGTTCAGGGATGGCAAGCGTCGTATTGACATGGTGTTAGTTTATGAGGAAGAGGATTATGGTGTGATGACGCTGGCAGAGGTCACCAGGAGAGAGATGCGGAAGGTGTTTCAGGAAAACCTAGTGAAGGAGGGACTGGAACTAGAACTGGAGGAGAAGCAGGTAGGAAGAGTGTAAAGCATAATAATTGCATCTTTGATATAACAGAGATCGTTAGTAACTGGCCTTCACTTTATATAGAGGAAGTGTTACAAATATGGAATACCATTTTGTTTTTTTCGTTTTTTCGTTTTGAAACATACACGTTTTCAGTACTGAACGAAAAGTATCGTCCTGTTTATTGATGTGAATGGTACAGCGGACTTAGAAGTTCGTAAGATGTTATAAAATGTTTGACAGAAATAAATTCCCCAAAATCTAATATATTTCCTGATAAAATGGAGGTACAAATATGGAATACTATTAACAAATTACAAGAATAACAGAATTGCAAAGTCAAAATGGCGTCTACTAAGAAAAGCACAGAACAAGCATTCAGCATCTTCATTAGAAAGTGTTTTCCTAACCGTAATACTGAATCCAGTTGAATCGTCTCTCACGTTTTTTCTCGAACTTGTTTCATGGCTTCTTGCGTTACTTTTTCATTCCACTGTTTTCTAAATTTGTTGAAAAGTAAGGTTTTCCCTTCTCTTACAGGTGCCAACACTTGTAACGAAACAAAAAACCAGAGTATAAAGGTGAAATACTAATATTATTAGTATTTCATATTTGTAACACATTGGTGTTGTAAGTCATAACCTCAAAACATATCGTAATTTAAAAACAAAATCAATTAAACACACATTGCTATAAACGTAGATTATTTATCTTTAAGAATAACCTACATATAATTAATAATTCTAACATTGAGGAATAACAAAGTATATTCAAGAAAAAACTTACTTCCAAAATTTTCACTTTCCTCGAAAATGCAGTAATGATAAACATTTCAACAGTTCAGCTTCTAACTGCAAACTAACACATTCCAGCGAAAAAGAGTATCAGTGCGTAGTAATTTGGAAGACTTTCGCTAGAATACAACATGTCTCAGGTCATATATCACACTATTTCATATTTGTAACACTTTCTCTTTCAATTTAGTGTATTCTTTCCGTACAAATTCAGTTTTAAAGATGCCAGAGTATATCACATAAAAATGCACTCAACATTAGTATGCATCATCACATATTTACTTAGCTATAGACATACACATATGTGTAAACAGGAATTTTCAGAAGTATAATCAGTTTAGGAATGTCATGTACAAGTCAAAATAGGGCTATAATACTCTATGACACTTTTTCTTCGAATACTCACATTTACAGTGCAAAGAAATAGTAACGAACAGTCAAACTGAAAGTAATTTTCACAGTAACAAGAACAATAAACAACAGCAGCAATAATAATAATAATAATAATAATAATAATAATAATAATAATAATAATAATAATAATAATAAACATTCGCATTTTGTTGGTCCTGAACTCGGAGAGAGACGTTCTCGTCATAATTTCGTAATGCCATTCAATCTGATTCCTCTTTTTGAATAGTTTTGCAGACACATTCAATTTGTCGCTGTAGTTCTGTTATGTTTTTAATATAACATTAGATATTTCAGGCAACAGCGTAAATAGAAATTCAGAGGTGCGAGTCTGGTGTTATGACCAACTAACTGGTCTTCGATGACCTATCCATTAGTTTGGATATCCAGCCTTGAGAAAGTCTCTTATTGGTAGGTCTATTTGATAGATAAAATACACACAAGTACAATAAGATTGGTACGTAAGTCATACGCTAGTTCGTGTAGCAAGAAAACAGTTGGTACAGTTTGTTACTATCTCTTTAAAGTATAACTCTAAAATAAATAATTCTCGAAAGAGTATCACTTTATATTTTATTATTATTTCTTCCTCTTACATTAGGCCTACACCACTAAAATGTTCGCACTCATTAAATACTCAAGCTTTCTATTTATTTTAGTAGTCAAGTTGTTCCAAATAATTAATTTACAAATTGGAGTACCGGTATAAAATATATATTTAAATACATCAAATTCTTGAATGCTCGAAAAAAAGAGTTAAATACTGTAATGTGATTATTATAATGTATAGGCCTACAGTAATTTCATTATTAAATATTTAACGCTTTACTCTTGTAAAATTGTATTTGATGACATATAATTTTTATTAATGTAAAAAAGTCATATTTATGTAAAAGTGAATCAATTAGAACATTTAAAGAAAATTTATTAAAACATATTTGTGAAATAATATTTTATCATCATTGGCTACTTTAATCTAATATAAAAATCAACCCTTATAAATTTATTAAATAAAGATATAAATAATCTTTATATTGCAGATGGCTTTTGACCAAGAAAAATATTTTGTGAAGATACACGTTCCCTGGAAAGCGTTAACACGATATGCTGAGGTGATGAATATGAAGATGCCCATCAAGGTAATAGATTTCATCTTTTATGTATGTTATTATGTCAGTATCAGATGGTTCTTGTAACAAAAATTGTTTATTATATGGCTGTAAGTACGGGCTTTTCAACAGTAAAATAACTACAATATTAATTTCTTAATAACAGTAGACTTACCAGTACTTTATTTCATTCTTATTATGAATTTAATTTTCTCTTGAAACTCTTGGATCATGAAGTACGCAATAATTTTAAACATTAAAAGAAACTGTTGCGTTTTCCATAAACTGGTAAATTTGAACGAAAAGCATTCAGTGAAAGCAATAGTATTTTAAACCTTTTAAGAGAGAATTCTAGTAAATAAATTAACAAGACTCTCAAGTGAGTGCATTGTTTTATTCATAGAGAGTACAAATGCTGTATAATCAATCATTCGGCCATGGCACATGTTACTTTTCCGCACACTTGCCAAAGTAATTTGTTCTGCTAACACACAAGGCATTGATCATAGCATAGAAGAAATCATAATCAATTTTGTTCCATTATTTTGTAAATTAAGTATAAAATGCCTGATACCTTAATCAATTTTGTTCCGTTATTTCGTAAGTTGAGTATGGAATCCCTGAAATCATAATCCATTTTGCTCCGTTATTTTGTAAGTTGAGTATGGAATCCCTGAAATCATAATCAACTTTACTCCATATATTGTAAGTTGAGTATGAAATCCCTGAAATCATAATCCATTTTGCTCCGTTATTTTGTAAGTTGAGTATGGAATCCCTGAAATCATAATCAATTTTGCTCCGTTATTTTGTAAGTTGAGTATGGAATCCCTGAAATCATAATCAACTTTACTCCATATATTGTAAGTTGAGTATGAAATCCCTGAAATCATAATCCATTTTGCTCCGTTATTTTGTAAGTTGAGTATGGAATCCCTGAAATCATAATCAATTTTGCTCCGTTATTTTGTAAGTTGAGTATGGAATCCCTGAAATCATAATCAACTTTGCTCCATATATTGTAAGTTGAGTATGAAATCCCTGAAATCATAATCAATTTTGCTCCGTTATTTTGTGAGTTGAGTATGGAATCCCTGAAATCATAATCAACTTTGCTCCATATATTGTAAGTTGAGTATGGAATCCCTGAAATCATAATCAACTTTGCTCCATATATTGTAAGTTGAGAATGAAATCCCTGAAATCATAATCAATTTTGCTCCGTTATTTTGTGAGTTGAATATGGAATCCCTGAAATCATAATCAACTTTGCTCCATATATTGTAAGTTGAGTATGAAATCCCTGAAATCATAATCAATTTTTCTCCGTTATTTTGTGAGTTGAGTATGGAATCCCTGAAATCATAATCAACTTTGCTCCATATATTGTAAGTTGAGTATGGAATCCCTGAAATCATAATCAATTTTGCTCCCTTATTTCGTAAGTTGAGTGTAAAATCCCTGATATCTTAATCAACTTTGCTCCGTATATTGTAAGTTGAGTATGGAAGCCCTGAAATCATAATCAATTTTGCTCCGTTATTTTGTAAGTTGAATATGGAATCCCTGAAATCATAATCAATTTTGTTCCGTTATATTGTAAGTTGAGTATGGAACACCTGAAATCTTCATCAATTTTGTTCCGTTATTTATGCAAGTTGAGTATGGAATCCCTGAAATCTTAATCAATTTTGTTCCGTTATGTTGTAAGTTGAGTATGGAATCCCTGAAATCACAATCAATTTTGCTCCGTTATATTGTAAGTTGAGTATGGAATCCCTGAAATCTTAATCAATAACCTTGTTATTTTGTTACACTATACTGCGATCCTGAAGGATAAACATATCAAGAAGTTTGCGTTGTGTACACAGTTTCATGCAGCGTTTCTTACAGGGGCTGAAGGTGCATACAGTGACACGTAGCCCCTCAAATACAGATTCAATGTATGAACAACGTATACAAACAAATAAGCAACATTGGGACCGAAAAACGTTGAAGGATACGTCTAGTAGAGATGTATGTCGTTGCATTCATTGGTAAATACTGAAGAGTGAGCACTGCACATTCTTCGCATGGCTTGCAATGGCCGGTTTCCGAAACTGTCTACTTATTACACAGAGTTTCTTCATTCCTATTACTTGTGAAACTTTCAAGTGTGGAAACATTTTGATGTATTGCTTGGTGTACAGAAAGCTATAACCCTTATGGATTTCTCTGTGAATTGTAAATTTTACTAATGCATCATAACTTTATCTTATCTTACAGCAGTTGGAGAAGTTCCCTGAATACATTTCTTGACTAAGAATTTCATAAACTTGTATTAGTAGTTGTTAATGTTTTCAGGTGTTCAGATTATGTAAATAATTTAAGCATACTAAGATAACTATAGGCCTATATTATTTATAACCTAATTAACCTAACCTAATGTTATTTTTTATATTATATAACAATACGGTTTCAAAAGTACTGATCAATAATTTGGGTATGAAAAGTAAAAACGAAGAGAAGCGAAAAAGTTCCAGTAAACATGGGTCCGCAAAATAACCATTTACGAGATAATGCCATTTTGTGCTGTGTGGGGGCTGCTGAATACTAAATACTAATTCCCAACAAAAGCAGTGACAATTTTATTTAATTTATCACTCATGAGACAGTAAAATTCTTAATTTTGGCTTCAACAGCACAGAAATGTGATTAAACATACACAGAAGAAATTTTTGTTTGAACAACAATAAAGTTTGTGGATAAACAAGGTACAGTACAGTACAGTATGAACATGCTAGCTGAAGAATGCTGACTATGCACTTGAATGCATCCGTCTAGTGTTCTCCGCAAAGATCCAAGAATGCGCTTGAGCATTTGCTGGAAGACATCTACAATCCGATGCTGCAATGTTTCAGGTATGTTGATGTCTGTTGTATAAATTATGCTTTTTGCATAATCCCATACACAAAATTCCAAAGTATTTAAATCAAGTCCTCCTCTACCTATCCACCGTTCACCATATCGACTGTTCAGATATCGTCTCACACTTAGAAGGAAATGGGATGGAGAGAGTGTGGCATGCATACGAACTTTGTCGTATCCAGCACTCGGTTCACTGCCAGGCCAACCAGCAAATAAATGGCATTATCTCGAAAATTGTTAATTTGATGACCCATGTTAACTGGAACATTTTTGCTTCTTTTCGTTTTTATTTCTCATATCTAAATTTTTGTCCGTCACTTTTGAAACACCCTGTATAAACTTCACTCGACCTCATAATTGGGACACGAAAATGAATTATGATGATGATATACACCGTGTTCCGCTTATAAGTATAATAAAAGAAATAGTTATAATTTCATAACAATGCATGCAAATGGGTTAAGATTGGTACCATTGTAAAGAGGAAATTGGGAAGTTTTAATCCATTGTTGTTACTTATTTTTAGAAGACTCACGCATGCGCAGATCATTAAATAAGAGAATTCGTATCGTATCTTTAGTCAGTCAGCATGTGGACGCCACAGCAGAAAGCCTTTTGTGTGCTGTCATTAGCAGAACATAGATCCATAATTCGTGTACAGCGCTTGTTTCGCCGTCAGTACAATCTTAGACCGAGGGAAGCTGTACCGACGTACGTCTCAATAATGAAATGGGATAGGCAGCTCAGAGAAACAGGAAGTTTGTTGTCTAATGCAGGTAAACATTCCAAGCGTAAAGTGTCTGACGAAAATGTCGAACGCATTCGCGAGGCATTTCAGAGAAGCCCGCGGAAATCCATTCGACAGGCTAGTGTGCAGTTGAACATCCCACCAACAACAGTGCATACAGTGCTCCATAAAAGATTGCGTTTGCGAGCGTACAAGCTGCAACTTCATCAGATGATTACGCCGAATGATAAACTGGAACGAAAACGCTTTGCAGAAACAATGTTGGATAAAGTGGACGATGACGACACATTTCTAACTCGAGTCTGTTTCTCAGATGAGGCAACCTTCCACGTCAGTGGAAAAGTAAACCGACACAATTGTCGCATCTGGGGGTCGGAAAATCCAAGTGTCGTAATTGAACACCAACGGGATTCCCCTAAATGGAATGTTTGGTGTGGGATCATGCGTGACAGAATCATTGGTCCCTATTTCTTTGCTGAAAAGACAGTCACTGCAAACACGTACCTGGATATGTTGCAACTGTATGCTGTGCCACAACTCCCAGATGGAGCAATTTTCCAGCAAGATGGGGCTCCACCACACTTTGCCAACATGGTTCGCACATTCTTAGACGAACAATTCCCTGCAAGATGGATCGGAAGAGGATCACCGTACATCACATGGCCTGCCAGATCACCAAATCTAACACCACCTGATTTTTTCCTGTGGGGGTTTGTTAAGGACCAGGTCTACAGGACGCCAGTACGTGATTTGGCAGACTTACAAGAAAGAATTTATGCTGCTGTCAACAATGTTACACCACAGATGCTTCATAACACTTGGGTCGAGGTTGAATACCGGTTGGATATTTCCCGTGCCACCAATGGAAGCCATGTTGAGGTTTATGGAACATAAGGTAACAAAAATTCCCAGTTTTCATTCTTTGTAGCAGTTGGTTTCAACTATATACTTGTATTAATTCAGAAGTTATAGCTATTTCTTTTGTTATACTTATAAGCGGAACACGGTGTATTTCATAAAGTACTAATTTACATATTTTGAAAACGATAAGTACCGGTACCATTCACAGACAAGTTAAGTCAACAAATCTGAATTAGTGCTTTGTAAAAGTCATTCAGCGTCAGTGATATGATAGAATCATTATAATCTTATGTAAAGGAAGGAATTCTGAAGTGATTGCATCTTTTTCTTGGAAAGATCTAGAAGAGGAAATTTCAGTTATGATAGCCAATGTTCATTATAGACTTTCGAAATTCCAACACAGATAACAGGTAAAAAAGCCATAACACAAATTGAACAATAATATACAATTTGAAATAAAAATGTGAGATACTAAAGTGATATATACTGTAGTTATCATAAAGTGATATACACCATAGTTATTATCATCAGCAGGGAAAGGATTTATATGTAAATACATATTTACTTATAAAGCTAATATAATTTATATTTTGCATTATCTTTATGTTTCACAATGTGTAGGGTTGAAAAATCCTACTTTTATTTTCCATATTTTTCCATATTTTAGAGTTTAGTACATATTTTCGTTAATTTCCATATATTTTCCATATTTCATATAAAACAGTCCATATTATATTAGGTTTAACAATAAAACAAAACAAAATTCCATTAACTTTTAAAAATACATTTCAACAATAGAGATTTAAACACATGTTCAGTAATCCCTTTAACATCAGAGTTATTTGAAAATTAGCAATCCTATCAACAATGGGAAAGTAAGTTACAAAACTGTATTAATTTAATTTAAAATTTTTAACAGACTTCAGTTGTGCAGCTCAACAGTTAAATGCCAGTCAGAGTACACATAGGTTCAGTTTTGTAAATCATACTATAAAGACGGTAAATATGCCAAAAGTACGTCATTCAGTCAATTTAAAATCAAAACTAACAAGTTACATTTCAGAATTTAAAGAAGATGGTTTATCAACTGACAATAAAATATTATTTTGTAATTTGTGTCAGTGTGCAGTATCATCTACACAAAAGTTCCTGGTGCAACAACACATTACAACTAGTAAACATCAGGCCAACAAACAACTAAATTCCAAGCAGAGACAATTGTTTTTAACACAACCAACAACATCGAATGTAAGATCTGAGTTTAACATCGACCTGTGCCGTTCTCTCATCTCTGCTGATATTCCTCTCTACAAACTAAAGAATAAGGTCTTCAGGGAATTCCTTGAAAAATATACTCAACATACAATCCCGGATGAGTCAACACTTAGGAAGACGTATGCTCCATCCATCTACGATGAGACAATACAGAAGATAAGAGATGAAATTAAAGATAGTTCAATTTGGGTTTCCATTGATGAGACTCCCGACAAAGAAGGTAGACTTGTTGGTAATGTAGTTATCGGTTTGTTAAGTGAACAATATTCTGAACGAATTCTTTTACATTGTGATGTTCTAGAAAAGTGCAATAACAAAACTATAGTTAAACTGTTCAACGAAGCTATGGGTATCCTGTGGCCAAAGGGTATTATGTACGATAATGTGTTATTCTTTATTAGCGATGCTGCCCCTTATATGGTCAAAGCTGGACAAGCATTATCTGTTGTATATCCTAAATTGACTCATTTTACTTGTGTGGCGCATGCATTTCATCGTGTGGCAGAAGTGGTCAGAGACAATTTCCCTAAAGTAGATTTGTTGATTTCATCAGTGAAAAAAGTATTTCTCAAAGCTCCCAGTAGAGTTAACGTGTTGAAAGAAATGTACCCTGAAATTCCATTGCCACCAAAGCCAATTTTAACTAGATGGGGTACATGGCTAGAAGCAGTTGAATATTATGCCGAACATATAGACTCTATTAACAATGTTCTCCTTGCATTGGACTCTGAAGATGCAGTCTCAATTGATACTGCGAAAACAGTTACCTGTGACATAAGTGTGAAGAATGACTTAGCTCACATTCAGCATACATTTTCATGCATCATAAAAACGCTCAAAAGTCTCCAAAATAGGCACCTTTCACTATCTGAAAGTTTTGAAATTATAAATAGTACTGTGGAACAACTGAATCGTGGTAGAGGTAAAGTTGCAGATGCAGTAAGAGCTAAGGTGGACACTGTACTTTCAAAAAACCCTGGATATGAAGAACTACAAAAGGTTGTTGCTGTGATGAGTGGTGAATCAACAGTAAAGATTAACTTGGACTTATCCCCAGCAGACATTGTGAAATTGAATTATGTACCAGTTACTTCTTGTGACGTCGAACGCTCTTTTAGTCAGTATAAATCTATCCTCAGAGACAATAGAAGAAGATTCACTTTTCAGCACTTGAAAGAAATGTTTGTAACCTATTGTTATGGTAACAGACAATAAAAATTGTGTTTTGTTGAAACTACATTGGAAGATAAGGTACGTCCATTATATTTTTTGTTTAGTTTGATTAAAATGTACCAATATTTAACGTACATAGTCATTTTTTTATAATTTTAAGTCCATATTTAATTCCATATTTTGGTAAAAATCCATATTTAATTCCATATTTTGGTAAAAATAACTACATATATATTTACATATTTCATATATTTTTAGTCCATATAAATCCGTTCCCTGATCATCAGTATCGTCGTCGTTGTAGTCTTCATCATCATCATCATCATCATCATCATCGTTTCAGAAAATCAATTCCTAATATGATATATTAATGATTTACAAATCAACTTAAAAAACTACACATTTAATTTTAAACACTTCAGTAAAATTTAGTAGCCAAGTGGTTACCATTCTTGCTATTATCTCTGACGTTCTTGAGTTCAACTCGACCAAAGTTGATGAACTTTATAAAGAGTGATAGAGACCTTTAGAAGGGCTGTCTTCAGAAAGAAAATACATGCATGGAGTTCTCTTATGCTTGCTTTTTAAATTACAGAGCTCCATGTAAATTTTGCCGACCTCTCTTGAGCATACCAAATTATAATTTTCTCATGGGATCTCAATGAGTAAAAATAAACCAGGTTAATTAAATAAGATTTCAGACACCATTTTAAAAATGAGATCTAAATTATGGTACCGGTACTGAAGATTCTTTCATTCATTTACAGTTCTGCCCAAGGGCAGGTCTTTCACTGCAAACCCAGCTTTCTCCAATCTTTTCTGCTTTCCTTTTCGTTTCCTCATATGATCCACATATCTTAATGTCGTCTATGATCTGATAACTTTTTCTACTCCGAACTCTTCTCCCGTTCACCATTCCTTCCAGTGCATCCTTCAATAAGCAGTTTTTTCTCAGCCAGTGACCCAACCAATTCCTTTTCCTCTTCCTGATCAGTTTCAGCATCATTCTTTCTTCATCCACTCTTTCCAACACAGCTTCATTTCTTACTCTCTCTGTCCACTTCACACGATCCATTCTTCTCCATATCCACATTTCAAATGCTTCTATTCGCTACTATTCACTTCGTCGTAATGTCCATGTTTCCTCCCCATACAATACCACACACCATACAAAGCACTTCCTGAGTTCTTTTTCCAGAAATCCGCAGAAGATGCTCTTTTTTCTATTAAAAGCTTCCTTTACTCATGTTTGCAGTTTTTCTTGGAAAGGATAAATGCGGTAACTTCCCGTTGCTTTCCGCACACCATTATCTCTCCCAATTTCAATTCCTTTTGACATTTCTTCTCCTATCTTGACTTTGACTCGTTGTTTCATATAAAGATTAATGAACAGTCTTCTCTCTTTCCAATTCACAGCTATTTTCTTTAGGATCCCCATGAGTTTATTCCAATCCATTCTGTCAAAAGCCTTTTCTAGGTCCACAAATACTACATACACTTCTTTATTCTTCTCTAGGTACCGTTCAATACTCCGAAAAATAATTTAATTTCCATTTGAGATAGAAGTCCTCAAACGTTTTTCTTGCCTCTACTATTAATTTTACCTCACACTTTTATTTTAATTGAGATTTTAAATTTTAGATAACTAAAACTTCATTAAAAAGAATACATTTACAGATAGATCTACATAAGAACGAGATATGAAATAGTGTACATAGTCTAGTAGGTATCTAACATAGAAAATAATGACTTTTTAACTTTTAAGGCTGTAACACATAATCATTTTAAATACCGGTGTGTTCAGAGATACATGTATTATTGGGAAACCATGGTGTAGATCAGTGGTCGTCAGCACTCGCTGAAATGGGTAGAGCGCATGGAGGGTAAGAAATCTGCTCCGTCGTGCACAAGGGATAGAGAGACAGCATACCCGCCAGCAGCGACGATTGCACGCTAGGGCTATGTCTTGTCCGCGGGTAAGAGACGCTAGCCCGAGAGTGCAGTGTTCTGATGACCGCTGGTGTAGATGATAAAACTGTATATTTGTTTTATTCCTATATTTCAGTTAAAATTCTTCTTTCGATGTTGGAGCTTCGAGAGGTGAAGGTGACATCTTATTTTTATATGAAAATATAATATGATTTATGTAAAATACTCATTGTCAAATGAATGTACATAAGAAGCTGTTCGTATTTAAGTATTCCTTCCAGGCTCTAACTCCTCTGTATATTATTTCCATGAACAGTGTTTTGTCAGGACCGCTGATGGACCAAGACCTGTATTCAAGGTGCTGTATAGTCGCCTAAGTTTTAAGTTTATTGATTCACCGGGTGATGCTTGCTCTATAACAATATATATTTTTTTCTGGTACTTTAAGCTTTGTACATATGCCTGTGAGTGCTCATAATGATTGTTCTTCTATTATTTGTTTTTCTCTTTCTACTGCCACGCTAAAACAAGAGATTCGTAAGCCTGGGTAAAGCCTGGGTAAGTGCGATTACCATGCCTGCATGATGCTTTCGTGGCATGTTTGCATGCTGTGTCAGTAGAGGGCGCTCAATCACAGCAACTATACCAACCTTTATTGAGCTGATGTTTGTGCTATGATTTAATTTGAACAGGTCAGAAAATATGAAGCATTACATTTAGCTGGCGTTTCATTATCAGTATATTAAGTTTTATTTAATTACTAGCTGTACCTGTGCGCTCTGCTGTACTTATTAGAAATAAATATAAAGTAATTACATAATTAAAATAGAACATTGGGTCCAGGGAACATTCGTGTTTGATAGAAGAATAAATCGTTTAATATGCTACTTAATTTAAATTATTTTTAAATAAATAAAATGCTATCATTTTGGTTCAGAGACCACTCATTTGGTGCAAAGATAATTCGTTTAACATTTTTCTAAATTAGTCTTGAATGCATCCTTTAATAAATCACTAAAAATTAATAGAGTTGATTGTGTACGAAGATCATTTTTATGTTAACCTTACTGTGCATTTTTTTTTTGTTGAGTTTATTTTATTCACGCCTTAACATCTGTGGTCATGTCGCGTGTTTAGAATGTGTGGGTATATCAGCAGGCCGTTTTTGAACAACGACACTATAATCTGAAGCGGCGGTGGAAATGTGTTGTATTGTTATTTTAAAACTCTTGCATATCCTTAAATATCAGTCCCATCAAAATTTTGCCTGGGATAAAACTTATCGAAAATCATTTTTAAAGAAACGTTTGTTATGTAACATTTTTCACAAAAAATCAATAATAAGCGAGATATTTCGGTTTATTTAATTCAGGCCCCCTTATAACCCCCCTTTTAAATAAAGTATTTTGAATGCCATATAGCCTAAAATCTAAGTTACAACGAACTTAATTTATATTCCAATTTGCATCGAAATCTGTTCAGCCATTATGGCGTGAAAAGGTAACAAACATCCAGACAGATAGACAGACAGACAGACATACAAACAAAAATTTCAAAAAAGCTATTTTCGGTTTCAGGATGATTAATTATACATGTTAACACCAATTATTTTTGGAAAATCGAAAATTACCAAAAAAATTTCGCTTACAGATTTATTATTATTAGGATAGATGTTTAGTTATAATTTAACAGTTTTTATATTTAATAATAACTTTTATCACAGCCTTTACTTACGTACGGTACTCAAAAATATTTTTATTCTTTCTTAATTTCTCGGATTATGTTGTGTTTCTGCAAAGAAAACTATGAAAACGTATATATAGGTTCAGTTGAAAAATGTTCATAGGCCTACATATAATTTTCAAAGAAATCTGTGGTGTTTGGGTAAAGGGAGATAAGTCATAAAAATGAGTTCGGAGATAAATGAAAATCAAACTTTGAACCCTGATTGCAAATAATTTCCTACACAAATAAAACACATCAACTGTTAGTATTCTTTGATTTTTGCACACCCACTTGTATAATTTAACTTGTGTACTCATCTGGGGAACAAAATTCCACCTGGACAAAAAATGACTTATACCCCTTTACCCGAACATCACAGAAATATGCACATGTGTCTATCTAGTCAGGCTTGGCAGATCTTACCATGCCCTGTATAGGCCTATGCTAATTTTTAGTTGTTCCGTTAGTAAATTCTTTTTGGTAATCTGCTATTTTCTATCCTCAACAAATGCTCTATCCATTTCTCTCGGCATTATATAAAAAGAAGATATTTTAACCTTTTGGCGGGAGCGTCTTTTCTGGTAACACGACAAGGCGCGCGGAGCACACTATGCGCCACACAATTTTTCGTTATAAAACGGCCTTTTCTATTATGTTAACTGAATATTTTTAAGAGCGTTCTTATACACTTTATTATTATTATTATTATTATTATTATTATTATTATTATTATTATTATTATTATTATTATCATGTTTTAATACAAAGCGAACATTCGAATGTAGGAATAAGCGCGCGCAGAAGAAATAGGAACTTATCCCCTCCACACACGACCGGAAAATCACAGCATGGCGCACACCGTGCGCCACCGCGCCAGCCGGAGGATTAATTAATAGTGAACTATGAAAAAATAGGCACAGAACTGCTAGTTAATTTTATTACTAGAGAATTTAGAGACAATGAAATACGGTATCCCACGATTCCAGAGAAGTGTGTTGCTGCCACCTGGGTGGAACACCACAAATCTAGTTCCTGGTGAAGTTCTGTGGTGTTCTAGTCAGTCGACAATAGATCTTTGACTTTCTTTCCAAATTCTACAGTGAGAAGTTAAACTAGGAGCAGAGACATGCGTAGGATTATTTAAGGGGAGAGGTTTTTGAAGGCGAAAAAATTATTTTTTTTTATTTTCAATGAACTATTAATGACAATACCACGATTTAAAATGATGTATATACTTCCGGTATTGTATAGGCATCATATTGAAATATTTCACTATTCCACTTTCTAAATTTGAGGGTCGAGACGTTTTAACCCCCAGACTCCACAACTGCCTTACCAGTAGCACATTATTTATTAAAATTGCTTTTATTGCGCTAAAAAAGGAATTTAAGTTTTATATTAAGACAATCCAAGTATGAATTGGTTGCAATTTACTTGTCACATTGCTACATGCCTTTATTGCTAGTCACTTAAGCTTGCTTTAAAATATCAACACACATACGCACAAATGTACTTGCACATTAATTTATTTAAAGTAGGAGGCCTAGTTGTGTAGAAAATAAAAATAAAGTAGATTTATAATTAACATAGTTTAATATAATGACGTAGCTGTTACTTATACCTAGTACACTGATTTTGATTTTGTATGCGTTTACAGGTCAGTAATATTAGTGAGATTTCTGGTAATTTATAGTAGAGTACTGTGCATTGTTGTTGTTTAACAATTTTCTAGAATGCATTTCAACACATCCTCATGTCGATGACAATTATTACAAAATGCACCATATAGTTTTACACAACACGACAAATTCAGAACATGATATAAATGTTCAAACATTACAAATTAACGTAGTACCTTATTGCACACATTATCACATTTCGGTTATATTAGTAATGCATGTCAGTAATATATAAGATACAAACACTTACAAAGAGACCCAAAAAATGTATACACACTTTAAGGTGCAAAATATCTGCATAAAAACTTTATTACTAAATTGATAGAAGCATCAAGGGATGGTTGTGAGACATGCTTAACTAATATCACTAGGCTTCGCATAAGTGTCACAGCTATATTGGATGGAGCAGTTTCTCCTGGTATTGTCGGACCATTGGATCTGTGCCCCTTCAGCGCTGTCGTCGTTCTTGGAAAAGTTAACGCCTGTATTCACTCCATTTCACCCGCTTTCCTCCCACCACGTTAAACAGCAGGCCACGAACCTTGCCGAATAGGGATGTTGCCAAACTTCCGTCAAACGGTGTCATAAATAACTGGTCCTCCATGCTATAATATTATTTCTTTCAATCAAAATACATCTTGTATTTCTACATTTTTTAAACCTAAATCCCATGTCTCGAATCACTTTCCGTAGTTTTTCTCTCCAACCTTGGAAATTATTACTTCTCTCGCAAGCTTCAGTAATTTCTTCAATGTTGAAACTTCTTTCTGAACGGTATAAAATTCTTATATCTTTCTTCTTAAAATACATCGGTTCATATCATCTACAATAATTAAAAGTTCAATTGGTCTGTTCTTCTCTGGTTATTCTAGCTTTTCATCTCCTGCACAGACTCCCTCTCTCCTGATTTTCTTTATTAGGAGTTCTGACCTGTCTATACTAATTACATAAAATGTTGTATTATTAGTATTAGTTAAGTAAGTAATTTTAATACATAATCAATTGAAATAAAATAAGCCTCACCTGTGATATCAGTTGCTCTTTTCGTTGCCTGATTTATAGGAAACAGATATTGACCTGTTTTTTTCTCTTCATCGCAAAATGCTATTACGTACTTGCTTAATAATATTTCTTTTGCCACTCCGTGCTACAGTATTCATGTTGAGTTGACAACACTGGACTGCAAGTGCAAATATTGTAAACGGACCTGCAAGAAGGCCAAAATTGTGAGTAGTGGGGGACAGAAAGGGAGAGAGGTAGAAAAGAGAGAGATAGGACTGCAGGGAGAAAAATGAATTACCGAGGCTGAGAAGGAATTAGAGCTGAGTTCGCATATCTTACGGAAGCACAGATCCGATGGTACATTAATACCGTCAGTCAGAAGCACAAGCAGGTTACAAGACCTCTATGAGTTCTGACTTGTGTTATGTAGAAGCGTACGTTGTTACGTACGAGTATGTTTGTATGTCGATGAGTTCATTGTAATCCCGTTCAGTCATAGATGAGGCGCACCAGGAAACAAATGCCGCCACCAATATCTACATTACAATTGTTTATTTCGGAATTTGAAAATGATTATTTTTGTGTAAGAAATGGTAATATGTTCTTAGAATGTATATTTTTTGTCATTTAATAGTAGTTATTTCAACAAATAACAGTAAATTATTGTTTGTATATTGTTTGCTGGTCGCTCATTATTATTATTATTATTATTATTATTATTATTATTATTATTATTATTATTATTATTATTATTATTATGAGAAAATCCACAAACAATTAGGGAAAACATGGGAATTTTACTAGAAGCAAGTAAATCCCGAAAAGACAAAGTGCATGGTTATGTCTCGTGACCAGAATATTGTACGAAATGGAAATAAAAAGAAATTGGAAATTTATCCTTTGGAAAGATAGAGAAGTTCAAATATCTTGGTGCAACAGTAACAAATATAAATGATACTCGGAGAAAAACTTAAATGCAGAATAAATATGGGAAATGCCTGTTATTATTCGGTTGAGAAGCTTTTGTCATCCAGTCTGCTCTAAAAAAAATGAAAGTTAGAATATATAAAACAGTTATATTATAGGTTGCGAAACTTGGGTACTCACTTTGAGAGAGGAACAGAGGTTAAGAGTGTTCGAGAATAAGGTGCTTAGGAAAACATTTGGGGCTAAGAGGGATGAAGTTACAGGAGCATAGAGAAAGTTACACAACTTTGAACTGCACGCACTATATTCTTCATCTGACATAATTATGAATATTAAATACAGACGTTTGAGATGGGCAGGGCATGCAGCATATATGGGCGAATCCAGAAATGCATATAGAATGTTAGTTGGGAGGCCAGAGGGAAAAAGACCTTTGGGGAGGCCGAGCGTAGATGGGAGGAAAATATAAAAATGGATTTGAGGGAGGTGGGATATGATGGTAGGGACTGGATTAATCTCGCTCACGATAAGGACCGATGGCGGGCTTATGTGAGGGCGGCAATGAACCTCCGGGTTCCTTAAAAGCCAGTAAGTAAATAAGGTCTATAAAAATTCTGCTGTATATTTGTTATCAGATTATTAATTTTCAAATTCAATTGTAATCAATGGCGTGGCAAACACATTTGTTCAAAACGTTTAGATAGTGCGAACCATTAAAATTAAGTTGCAGTGTTGTCATGATATGCTCCATTATATTTTACATTCACCGTAGGCCTACTGTACCGCTTCTTATGCAGTGAGCGCCAAACATTTGAATTCCCTCCGTACAAGGCTATATTCCTCGATAAATTCAGCTTGACAAAAATGCGAACCCTATCACATCAAGTGCTCCCCATTAGCATCCAGACACTTCTGGATTCAGTGAACTACTCCACGAGCAACGTTGACCAATGTGTAGACTACACTGTGGTGATTGCATGTGCCATTTCAATTTCTTCAAGTACTTCCGCCAGTGTAGCTGGTTTTCTTCGATAAATCACATCCTTCAGGACCCCCCTCGAAAGTAAACGTCGAGAGAAGTTAAATTAAGTGAGCGTGGAGGGCATTCAACAGCACCTCTTCTTCCTACCATGATCTGTTGAGGTAAGTCCTCACGTTTCGGTGGTAGTGTCAAAGTGTGCCATCTTGCTGAAAATAAAATCCCTCATTTCCATAGAGTAGGACGAGTAGGCCTATACATATGGCAAGTAAAATGCATGTGCGAAGCATGTCGAGGTACACAAAGTCAGTAGACCCTAAGCTTGTAGTTCTTTCAGCCGCCATGAAGACATTGCCATTTGTGTACCATAGAAGGCGAACTACGTAACACCGAATGATGATGATGATGCTTAATGGAGCAATAATGTAATGCCGGTAGAGGAAACAGAAATATCCAGTGAAAACCTATCACTGTCTTTGCCCATCACAATTTCTGGTTGGGCCTGCCGGAATTCGAACCCGGGTTACCAGTGTGGAAAGCCGACGCTCTAGGAGTTCGGCTAACAATGCGCTTCCTCTGATAGAATATCACACTACATATTCCCACCGCAATTCAGTTCAGCTTTGAAAGAGTACATATTATGTAACGTCTGAGATAGTGTGTATACATTTTTTGTTGCTCTCTATTCATTTGATAAACCAAAACACTGATATTTATCAATTATAGACAGCCCTTATTTATAAGCAGAGGCAGGTATTTATGGAGATTAATTTTATCATTTGTGTTCTTAATTTTATCATTTGTGTTTTTTAATATTGGTGTCGGCGGAGATTGTTGGAGATTGATTTGTACTCTTGGCGAAGATTAATGGACATTTTGAAAAATAAATTATTTTGGAATTGGAGTATTAACTCAGTATGAATATTACTTTCCAAATAATTAACATTGAAGGTTCGTTGGATTCTGGTAAAGGTGCGGTATGGCCAATAGACAATATTTGTTGGATTGAGATTGTATTTAACAGACATTCATTAAAAATGAAAAAAAAAACTTGCGGCTCTCAAATTAACACTTTCAAATTATTAGTTAGCCTAAATGTTGAATTCTCCGTCTTTTGAGTTCACCAACGTAATCAGAAATCTGGAATACCATGTAATGTAGCCTATTTGGATATATTATAACAAATCCAAGTGAAAAAAAAAATCCGAAAAAACTAAGAATATTAAATTCGCTATAACACGATGCAATAGTAAAAATTCGCGAATATGTTCACATTTCGCTATTAGAACTCTATTTCGCGATTTGTCACGATTGTTTTATCCGCATATTATTAATCAGAATCACTTAATTCGTAAAGATTAGCAAAAAATTTATTGTGTATCTATTATGTCGTGATTTTCGCGATCTCCATAACTACTTGTCCCTGCTTATAAGAAATAAATACAGATAAATTAATATACAGTACTTGGTTATTTATTATAATTGTTGCTCTAAGTGTATTAATTTCAATTAGATTTCACTGATTGTTATAAACAGAGGTGGTTCTGAAGCTTCTGAATCGCTAAGATGTACATTAAGTCCTTGAGTACTAATAACAAAATATTGGACAGGTTATACAGTCACCTTTTATCTAATTTCCTGCAATTAATGATACTACTAAACTCGTTCAAAACAGAGAAATAATTATGGAGTCAAGTGATATTCAATTCAGACAATCGTCTGTGACAAAATTCTCCCTTGAAATACCGTGGATCGTAAGCAACTTTTTATCATTAATTATTTAATTAGTGGTAAGTTTTGAAAAAAAATCGGTTGAAGCTGCTCTAGTGGACATTGTTAATACATTTAATCATCAAACACACGTTATAATACACTACAAAAATATTGACTATCACATGCTTTAGCAATTCGCAAATACCTGAATGTGCAGGTACCTACAGTCCCAGAAAGACATAGATATTCTGAGTTCCTCGAACAATTATTTTCTCTTTATATCACAGTATAACAAATTATTATTAGAGTGCCAAATTGTAATAGCTTATCATCAGTCTTCTTTATTAGAGATGAAACGTAATAAATCGTGGCTCAAATGTGACCGACATGCTTAATGTGAATAATATACTGATATTAATTTACTGTAGGCCTACGGTAGGCCTACCAATGTTCTACTTCACTGCTACTGCTGCTAACTATTACTGCTAGGTACTAGTACTACTGCTGCTAATGCAGCTATTGCGATCACTGCTATTCTTATACCTGCTAATACTGAAACTAATATGGCTGCTGCTAATGCTAATGGGCCTACGGCTGCTGCTGCTACTGCTATGCTACAACTGCTACCTACTGTTTCTTTTAGATCACACTGCTGTCAGTTATGATCGTCACAGCACGATTGGTATCTCCACTAAACAGATTGCTCATGAAACATTAATTTGATTCCTTTTACAGTTAATTACATCTTATCAAATCAAGATATCGAGAACACTTTGTTTTGAGTCTTGCAAGTCTAACGAAGATAGAAATCTAGTTCTTGTGTGCTAAATGGTTTTATTTCCAAACGTAACATCTAAACTCAATGTGTAAAACAGAATTTTAAATGTGAAAAATTTAATTTTCGAAGTACATCCGCCCTATTTATACTACTACAAACCAGACTTACGTGAACTGAACTGATATTACTTGCAACATTTTATAAAAAAAAAAAATATATATATATATATAAACTTTTGTACCGGTACATCTAATTAAATACTTCTTCAATAACGTAAATAAATCTGAAGCTGAATCTCTTAATTCTTTCATTCATAGTGTTCTGCCCAATGGCAGGTCTTTCTCTGCAAACCCAGCATTCTCCAGTCTTTCCTATTTTCTGCCTTTTCTTTTAGTCTCCGCATATGATCCCTATATCTTAATGTCGTCTATTATTTGATATCTTCTTCCGTCCCGAACACTTCTCCCGTTCATCATTCCTTCCAGTGCATCCTTTAGTAGGCAGTTTGTTCTTCTCAGACAGTGACCTAAGCAATTCCTTTTTTTTTTCCTGGTCAGTTTCAGCAGTAAAAGCAATTATTAATATTTTTGAAAAGCTTGAATGAATTCTGTAATATCTCCCTTGCATTTATTGAACAAGTATAACTTGTGATATTGGAAGAATATAGACCTACTTGTCATAAAATCAACGTCGTTCCTGTTGTTGCAATCTTATTCTTTTATTGCAGACTTGCATTTTCAGCCCCGATAATGATATTTTGTTCTGTACTAGAATCTCCCCTTCTTTCTTTTATATCGATTTATTGATAAAAACAGTCACACAGTATCACAGACAAACTAAAATTTTATATCAACACTAGTTTCCATAAATTCATTTATATCACAAAAAGGATTTTTGATTAGCCAGTCACAAATACCACACCTAAATCTATTAAAATTAACAATATGTGCACTGTAAGCAAGTTTATTAAACATAGGCAATGCAATTGATGTAAACCATTGTTTAGACTTGGCTAATCTAACCCTAGGGGTCACAAGGTGGTAATTATGTCTTGTACCATAATGATGAATCTCACTATGTGGATAATAACTGTTTAAATTTGACTTAATTTTAATCAAACAACGGAAAATATACAAATTCACAACAGTTAAAATTCTTTCAGCAATAAACAAAGGTCTGCAGTGAGCATCAAAATCAGAATCAGTCAAAATGCATATTGCTTTTTTTTTTTTTTTTTGCAAAAGAAGTAACTTTATCAATTTTCTGACAATTTCCCCACAAATGAATACCATAAGTAATAATACTATTAAAAAAAGCAAAATATGAGGTTTTAAGAAATTCTTTAGGTACAAAGTATCTAAGTCTCTTTAGTAAATAGATTACTCTTCAATTAATGTGACCTTCCCATATCAACTTAGAGTCAAGCACAACACCCAAGAGTTTAACCTGTTGAATGGTATTATCACATACCTCTCTACGCAACGAAAATAAAATACTCTGAGTCTTGTTGTCATTAAGGCAAAGACCATTAGCCAAAAACCAAGAAGCAGCTATAACAAAGGATTGAGTGATTGTTACTTTCAATTCATTCACATTCCTATCAGTAACATAAAGTGTGGTATCATCTCCAAGTAAAACAGTTTCGATATCAATATTAAATGGCAAATCATTGATCATAAAAAGATATTAACAAAGGTCCCAGATAGCAGATCAATTGACTTTTTAATGTCCCAACACTGCGAGGAACGATTCAAAATAGTCCCAGTCGAATTTCAAACTTCCATACACTATGCTACTAGTACGTTTACTTTGTTTGCAGTGATGTGATTATTCGGCTCATGAAGAATAATGATTTGCAAATATAAATGTGATTTCCCTGAATACATTAATATGCCAACTGAAAAATATATTTTAAAATCAGCCCTCTTTCAATGTAAAAAAAAAGTGGATATGAGCCACGCAAGCCTTTAATGATGAACAGCCCCTGGAAATCAAGTATTGTAAAAAAAATTACGTATATTTCTGAAAATGCTTATTTTTTAACAATAAATTTTCATTTGTCTCAAGTATTTTCAGTACTGAGAAGTTTGCATAGCTGTATACAAAATTGCTCTCTGATGTAACGATACTAGAAATATTATTTGTATAATATAATTTGAGCAAGGCTTTGACTGTCAGGAGGCAGTTAACCAAACTTGCGTGAATCCTTACGCGACTATTTTGCCTGCCTCACAATGGCAAAGCTGCCTCTGTTTATAGTTAATAAGAATAATTTATTCACGTTATGAAAATGATGAAATAAAATTTAGCTGCAGAACAGGAAATATTGACAATACATACAACTCCATTTGCAGATATTTTTACATCGTAAATATACAGAAAAAAAGTGAAATTTTGGGGGCTTATATAATATACATTATGCAACATATTCTTCACTTTCCCACAAATCCAGGGAAGTTCTACCATTGATATAATTTTCAAACGTTTGAACGAGTACTTCTCATATGTAAAATAACAGTCTAATATGTATTTATAGGAAGTGGAAGAAGATACAGAAAGTAAGAAAAACTCCATACTACCCTATAAGTTCATGAAAATCTTCGAGTATGACCATTCCCGCATTGCAAAGGAGCCATCATTCTACACCGCAACATATCGACAGGATAAGGAAGAGCAGTAAGTGGATTGATAAGCTATGGTTTGATCGATGAAAGTAAACCTAATGTTTCTGACAAGCATCTAATAAGCAGAACAAACTGCTTAATCAGTTTTATAATACATGCTCACTTCAAAAAGTTTCCGAATATATTTATTTTCACCGAAATGAATGTTATGTAGTATATTTCTGTTTCTGGTTTTGGCATCATTCATGACGTCACTTCCATATAAGTTTCATGATCATAGTCGTTGTTGTTGTGTGGCAACTGGCTGTTGTTGTTTGTGTGATATTCGTTCGTCGCATTTCAGAATGTGGGATACAGAGCAACGCTCAAATATCAAATGTTGTGTTCTTTTGCACATATCTCCTTCAGAGACATTAAGAATGCTTCTGTTGAAGGAGCAATGAAAAAAAAACGTTTTCCTGAAGGTCGACCGGAGCGCTGGTCGTCTGTGGCCTTCATCACACAAACAACGACAGCCAGTTGCCACACAACAACAATGACTATGATTATGATACTTATAAGGAAGTGACGTTATGAATGATACCAACACCAGAAATAGAAATATACCACATAGCATTATTAATTTCGGCGAAAAAAAATTATTCCGGAAACTTTTTGAACGGAATAGTTTTCCGTTGTTGGTAACTCTGTAGCATCTATTACATGCTTTATGGTTGTGCTAACAGATCGAGTTACTTGTCAAAAATGTGACGCTGAAACGTGTGTTCAGGTTACTGCCCAGCGACAGTCCTGATGTATTTTATCTTTTGATGATTGGTTAATTAATATTAACCCGGCACACTCACAATCACACTCACATTCATACAAATTTCCAGACTCTAGACACCCAGGTAATTTTTCTTCTTCAAGAAAAATTCACCGGGAGCTGAGCACAGGAATCGAACCCGGGACCTCCGGATCTGCAAGCCAGCATGGAACGTAATAGTATAATCAAAGAATAAAGACGTTACTCTCAATCTCTATCAAATTCGGTACCATCCCTTAAATTTCTGTTCTTTGTACTGCCTTTGATTTCATCTGTCCATATATCGGTTCTGCTAGTACACAGCACTAGAGATTTCATTTTGCAACTTGCTTAACAATTTTGCGCCAGTGGTACAATCTAGAAGTAGTAGAAAGGACTCGTGCTATGAGCTGAGTTCGAGCATGAATTCGAATTGCTCGTGAACTGATTCTATGATAGAGTTTTCAGTGTGAAACGTTTATGCTCGGGTGTCAAATGAATAAAATGTAACGAAAATGTCAACATCTGACATCAGTTGCTTAGCAATGAATCAGCGTGAAACGTTTATGATCGAGTGTCAAATGGATAAAATGTTACGAAAATGTCAACATCTGACATCAGTTGCTTAGCAATGAATCAGCGTGAAACGTTTATGATCGAGTGTCAAAAGGATAAAATGTTACGAAAATGTCAACATCTGACATCAGTTGGTTAGCAATGGATCAGCGTGAAACGTTTATGATCGAGTGTCAAATGGATAAAATGTTACGAAAATGTCAAGATCTGATATCAGTTGCTTAGCAATGGATCAGCGTGAAACGTTTATGCTCGAGTGCCAAATAAATAAAATGTTACAAAAATTTCAACATCTGACATCAGTTGCTTAGCAGTGGATCAGCGTGAAACGTTTATGCTTGAGTGCCAAATAAATAAAATGTTATAAACATTTCAACATCTGACATCAGTTGTTTAGTAATGGATCAGCGTGAAAAGTTTATGCTTGAGTGTCAAATGGATAAAATGTTACAAAAATGTCAACATCTGACATCAGTTGCTTAGTACGAAAATGTCAACATCTGACATCAGTTGCTTAGTACGAAAATGTCAACATCTGATATCAGTTGCTTAGTAATGAATCAGCGTGAAACGTTTATGCTCGAGTGTCAAATGAATAAAATGTTACGAAAATGTCAACATCTGACATCAGTTGCTTAGCAATGGATCAGCGTGAAACGTTTATGCTCGAGTGTCAAATGAATAAAATGTTACGAAAATGTCAACATCTGACATCAGTTGCTTAGCAAGGGATCATTGTGAAACATTTATGCTCTTGTGTCAAATGAATAAAATGTTATGAAAATTTCAACATTTGGCGTCAGTTGCTTAGCAAAGACAATAAGTTAAGTCAAACTATTCTGACGTTAGTTGTTTAGCAACAGCAATGAGTTACCGGTACATCACACTATGCTGTAGTCACTTGCTTAGCAACGGATCATTAAGATGAAACAGTAATTCCATTTTAAATACTTGTACATTAATATACATCTTGATTACACACTTTTAACATTTCATACTACTTTAAGAATTAGTTATAAAAACAACTTTATATTGTTAAATTGTAACTAAATTGGCAAATTACCTTAGTTGATAGTTTCGACTGCAGTGTTAGTCATCTCCAGAACTAGTGAGGTCCTTCTTGTTTCTGGTTACATATATAATCTAGAGTTATACCCTATTATACGAATAATATGTAGTAGACTACAGTTCAAGCCCTATACAACTCGGCCCGAAACATCGCGGATATGGATGTAACATTGTAAGAAACGTGCCCCCGAAAATATCTTTATTAAATGATCATATTCCGATATACTGTACCACGGTCAAGCTATAACGAAGGGGAGGAGGTAAATGATGTCTCCCATAATCCCGTTATATGGTGATTCTATGGTTTTCCTTCCCCCCCATCCTAGGAGACGGTTCTCTCTCCGCCTATGGAAGTAGTCTATCATTGCAGAGAATTGGATCCATTTAGAAATTTTAAGTACTATAGAATTATTAGACCACAGTACGTTAAATTAAAATTAAGCGTTAAACTCTAGAATACAGGATGCAAGCAAACTGTTCCAACATTAGTGACCGTGTCGTGTCGAGTCTTGAACTAAAGGAGAGGAGAAACAATTGAAGATCAGTAAAAATAATTATTTAAGTATTCTGGTTTTTTTCTCTGGAATGATTACTTCACAAGCTTCTCTGTACAGTTGGCCTTGATTTCTCGCAATGTTGCGGCACGGTTTTTAGCTGCTTTCTCGCATCTGTATTCTAGAGTTGTTTCAAAATTAAGTTTAATTAGGTCTTGTTGCTTACATTACAGAAGAATTAATATTTGGTATTTTCAAGTAGGGCTCTACATATTCGTTTAAAGCTTTGCACCAAATTTGTTGGCCGAACATTCGAACATCTCCTTTAATTTAGACTAATTTGAAGTAAATGAATCGTTTCAAGCCGAAATTACTGACAGCCTTCGCCACTTAACAATTAATGTCAACGATATTGGAACCATTAATTCACGTAACATCCGTAAACAACTTCGTGTCACTTCTTATAATCAGTGGAGTAGATTACCTGGGAAAGGTAAAGGAATTACATTCTACTCTCACTGGAAAAAAAAAGGTAACACCAGGATTAGCAATAAGAAAGGTCTATATTGTGGCCAATGGACCGAGGCCATTAAAATGGGCACCAATGTTATCGCAGTTAGATCTCTCCCCGGTAGAAGCCTTAGCAATACCTATTGCAGGAGATGCAATGAGCTTGAAACGTTACCCCACGTGCTAGGTTTCTGCCCTCAGGGCGAATTACTGCGAATTGACAGACATAACACAGTCCGCTCAATAATTGCTAACAGATTAAGGGAATATGGTGAATACGAAGTATATGAGAAAGTTCAATGTCTTTCTACGGAAGGATCTACATGGCGTGCTGACATCATAATAATTGACCAAGATAAAAAAAAAACTGGTCTCATTCTTGACCCCACTGTAAGGTTCGAAATTAATGAAGCTCAACCAAAGCAGGTACATGAAGAGAAACGCGCTATTTACCTTCCATGCTGTGATGATCTCAGTCATAAATATAATATTCGAGATTGGAATTTCATTGGACTTATGTTTGGTGCGCGAGGAACAATTCCCAAATTTACATTGGAGATCCTCAGAAAATTAAAGGTTCCCGAAAAGACTCTTCAGACAATTGCATCAACCATTTTAAATTCTTCATTGAACATCATCAATCACCATCTCTATTCATCTTTATAATATTCAATGTATATTATTTATTTTCAATAAATGTTTATCGTTTTGATAGCTACCACATCTTGTCGCAGAATATTCTTTTTAAAAATGTCATTATGTATTTTTTTAACATTAATTTACATTTCCTTTTCTGTTCATTTGAATTGATTAGAAAGCCGATATTTTAAATCCAAGATTTGGACGGCTATCATTTCGATTGTTTAGTAATTATTATTTATAGTAAATTACGTTTTAACGTACAAACATTTCAAATGTATTGAGATTCATAAGAAAGCACTTCCGACCCATGGTTACTTGAAAATGAAAGAATTAATCCATTGCTAAAATATGTAGGCCCTATATTCATGACGATACCGTACTATCTTTCTTAGATTTATCATCAAAGATAGAGAGACATTCTTCACGGCAGCGCAAAGAAGTCAGGTGGTGTGGCAAATCATGATGAGGGCAAAGTATGACGATAGCGAGAAGGTGAGATTTTGTTTACTCAAATTGTAATTTTGTATACTTCAAATGCATTTTTATAAAGTTATGCTCAAATAGTTATCATAATTTATTTTATTCCTGTGTTGTATTTTATTCATAAAGATTGCAGTGGGATTTTAACTATTGATTTCAGGTGGGTATAAGAAGGCTTCTTAACAATGGTGCCTATCTCGCTGCTTTCCCTCTGCATGAAGGCAGCTACAAAGTTGATGCACCGAATGGAGCCAACTTGGACAGACGGGTGAGTTCAACGCACAATAAAAGTGTTAATATTGTATACGTATATCAGTTCAATTTATTTTCAATAGAAGTAAAATACAAAAAGGGCATTAATGATAATAGATAATAAAAAAGAATAGGTACTGAATATAAGAACGAGAAACCAAGACACAGCGAACATTAGCGTAGTCGGCTGGTAAGGTTTGGGAATACTCCTAGCTGGAAAGCTAATACAAAGATCTACTCTGTCGCAGTGTTGGGTTATAGCGACCCTCCTCCAAATAGTACATTTATCAACAGTAATCTCACTAGAGGTTTCGATTTATCTAGAGAAAATCAAAACTCGAGTGGGATTTAATTGACTGTTACACGATTAGAAGAAAGTATATAAAGGTCAGAAGAATAAAGTTCTCTAATAAAATATTAACTGACTTACTAAAATTATGTTTCACTAATGTTAGCTTCACCAAAGAGTTTGAACGGAGTCGCCATTTTCAGTTGACTATCTATCCGGTAAACAAGTGACGATCGCAAAGCATGTTTTGTAGTAAATTACCGTAAAGAATTTGCGATTTGAAATGTTGGCAAACAAAGAAACAAATGATAAGGAGGTGATAAAAACAGAAGAAAGTATATAAAAATTAGAAGAAATAAAATGCTCTAATACAATAAAATAGGTATTAATTGACTTAATAAAATTCTATTTCACTAATATTAGCTTCACCAAAACGTTTGAACGGAGCCGCCATTTTCAGTTGACTATCTATGCGGGAAACAAATGATGATCGCAAGGCATGTTTTATAGTACCGTAAAGAATTTGCAGTTTGAAATGTTGGCAAACAAAGAAACAAATGCTAGGGAAGTGATAAAAACGAACAAATGCTAGGAAAATGATAAAACTGTAGCGATAAACAGCCATGATTGGTTGAAATACGTCCTTTCGTACCGTTTTATTGGTCAAAAGTAGTATGACTTAGTAAAAAGTGTAATAGTCAATGTAACTAACTGGTTACAAAATATGTTGATCGCTTCCAACTCGCAATCATTGCACAATAAATTGTATGGTTATTGATGTGTTGTTGCAATGCAGTTTTTATTACTCCTGATGAATATTAATTTACGTAAAAAAATCCTCTTGATTGCCAGTACAGTTATATTAGATTTTGTCTTCGAAGTAGGCAATCCAATTCGTCTCAAGATTAGCACAGTAGAAGCGTTGTCAGCTGGAAATCGGGAAATGTTATTGAATGGAATGGAGCTCAGAAATGAATGATGCTGATTTTTAACTTAGGAAAACGAAAGAAACCTTAGAAAAATCCCAACTGCGATCTTTTCCGCCACAAGTCACTGTTAATTTTTCATTGAGCTAAATGACAGCTGTGAGCAGTATGGAATGAAGATAAATGCAAATAAGACAAAGATCATGGTTACAGGAAGAAAAATAAAGAAGGTAAAAGTGCGAATTCGAAATGAAGCAGTAGAACAAGTGGACAGCTTCGAATACTTCGAGTTTACTATAAGCAGTAACATGAACTGCTGCTAGGAAGTCAAAAGGATAACAAAAGAAGCTTTTAATATAAAGGAGCATCTTCTGCGGAACTCGAAAAAAGAACTAAGGAAGATACTAGCGAAGTGCTTTGTGTGGAGTGTGGCATTGTACGGTGCAGAAACATTGACATTACGACGAATTGAAGAGAAGCGAATATAAGCACTTGAAAAGTGGATATGGAGAAAATGGAGCATGTGAAATGGAGAGACAGAATAAGAAATGAAATTGTGTTGGAAGGAGTGGGTTAAGAAAGAATGATGCTGAAACTGATCAGGAAGAGAAAAAGGAATTGGCTAAGAAGAAACTAACTACTGAAGGATGCACTGGAAGGAATGGTGAACGTGAAAAAAGTTCGGGACAGGAGAAGATATCAGATGATAATCGACATTAAGATATATGGATCATATACGGAGACTAAGAGGAAGGCAGAAAATAGGAAAGATTGGAGAATGGTGGGTTTGCAGTGAAAGACCTGCCATGGTGCAGAACACTATGAATGAATGAATGATTCCTAGAACTGACCGGGAATCGAACTGAATTTCCGCAGGGATTTATCTACCCAGTTTTTTCTCTCTCTGTGAGGCCAGGAGGGGAACATCCCTATGCACCGCGACCTGAGGTCTATTGTGCACCCCTGGGATGAGTTGCAAGCCCACCGACCGCACCCACGCCGAACCGACCTATCCGCTAACACCCTAACGACCAGTCCCGCCATCCCTTCAAGTCTGTGTACCATTCCACTCCAACAGCCCCTCCACATTCCCCCCTCAAAAGATCTGAGGTGTACGCCACCCCTCCCGTATATCTACCCAGTTACTAAGTATTTTATGATGTATTTTAGTAAAATGGTTACCTTGTGTTATCTGTTATACAGACAATTACAAATTTTCACAGCCTCTAGAGAACTCTGTCAAATTCATAATTCTCTGAAACTGCTGTAAGAACTCTCAATAAGGGTACTTTTCAGTTGATTCCAGCACACTAATAGATTAAAAAGAAGTGAACTTGCTAATTCGCCAGAAAAGAAAACGCATCTGTTGAAGTGCTTATCAAAACAGTAGATATTACAAAGAAATATAAAATAAACTTAGCGTTAGTAGCCGAAGAAAACAATTTGAGATGCTGCCAAGTCAGCTTACTATATTAGATATCCTAGGTCAGATCGAATGATTCCAGCTATATATAGACCTAGATCATATATAGGCCTACCCAGATTGCTCGGCTTATAGGCTTTGACGGTAACAACTTTTGTCAGATTTACTATGCTGCCATCTAGTTGTTACATAAGGAGTCACGTCATAACTCCCATTTGAATTGCATTAGCGACTGTATTGTCATCTCGTGTTCGTTTACGGCGGACAGGTGGCGATCCTGGCGGTTGTTTTCTTCAAAGTGCTACCGATTTTAACATAGGGATGAGCAATCTGTTATATATATTATGTGATCTGGGATGTAGATTATGACAGTCTTGCATAACACCTGCACACTTTCTGCCTTTTCATGCGCTCATTGTGTCTTGTACAGAAATGCAAACACTTCATGAACAAGGATCACCTTTTAGCATAAAAAACACACACACAAATTATCCGTACATTAATTGCTAATAATTATATGTTTTTGTTTTCCTTTTAGCTCCTGTACACAGAGTGGGCTCGTCCCAGCAGATGGTTCAAGAAGCAACCGCTGTGGCTTATTAAAAAGTATTTTGGTGAGAAGATAGGGCTCTATTTTGCCTGGCTTGGTTTCTACACAGAAATGCTCATCCCAGCCTCTGTTGTCGGGCTTCTCTGCTTCTTCTACGGTCTCCTATCCATGAACTCCAGCGATAATATTCCGAGGTACTTTACAGTTACGAATTACACACAGTACGTATTTTCTTAATTTGTGATAAAGGTAATATTTTATTAAAGTACAGCCGAACCTTAGTGATAGAAATATATCTAGTAAAAGTGTGATTGAAAGACAAGGAAGTCTTAGCCCTTAAAGGAACTGACAAGCAAACATTCTGATAGGAGCAGATAAAAAAGCTATTTTTTTCTTCCACCATGTTAATAATGTAAAAACAAGTGCTTATGCAAATTTTGACCACTGGACCGTAATTACGAGGGCCGTAAAAAAGTACGTACGCCAGGGGCCGTTAACAGAAAGAAAACACAATTTCATTGGAAAAATTTATTGGAACAGACACAGCAATTGTTGAACTATTTTTCAACATATTCCTCACCGGAACTGAGACATTTGTCATATCATGCGATCGACAGAGAGGTGCAGACGGCTGTCAAACGCTGGTTCCGATCTCAGGGGGCTGAATTCTACGATACAAAGATACAAAAATTAATCTCATGGTATGACAAATGTCTGAATTCCAATGGAGGATATGTTGACAAATAGTGCAGTAATTGCCGTATCTGTTTCAATAAATATTTCCAAGCAATTATGCTTTTTTTCTGTAAACGGTCCCCGGGAAAATCACTTTGTGGATTACATGTGTGTGATTCATTAAATTTTAATACAGTAAAACGTCTTTTATACGTTTCACACTTTTGCATCTTCCACACTTTTCCGTTTTCTTTTCTGAGATCCCGGCAAAATTCTTTCACTTTTCATGTTAATCTATTTCGGTTATCACGATAAGTTTTACGTTTATTCATTTTTTACACTTATACGATCGTACTTTAAACTCTAAGACTCCCAGTAAATACGAAACGTCATTTACACGTTCTTAAATCAGTTTTTCTCGAAATTAGGTTTGCCGTGAAAATGTCAGAATGCACAAATACAGTACGTGTTCACTGTTAAAATTCGGCCACTTTGAAATTCGTGGAAATTCGAAGCTGCTCATGCTTCACTCCAACAGTCTTTTGTCCTTTAATGACGCTGTTACTGCTTTAGAAACAGTCAAAACGTTTCGTAACATATCATATTGTAAATGGCATATTATGGAACAGTTATCCACATTTGAGGGTATGGTTTATTCCTTAGGAGCAAGCAGTCCAAAATAACTTTTTTTTTTGTAATATAACAACATGTTATTAAATTAAGATCATACGGTAAAAACAAGGTATCTACGCCAATTTCGTAAAATTATCTGGATTTCAATTCGAAATGTAATATATCAGCCTACTTTGGTTCTAAGCAGCTAATATTTCTTACAAATAGTCCTACATTTTTCAAGAACATGTTTTATAAATTTGAGTACTGTATTTAGACTCAAAAATGGCTGAACTATGAAGTTCTAAATTTCTTTTGCGAAAATTTTACAAAATTGACTTACGGTAACTTATTCTTTGCATACAGTCTTCAAATACTATTTCAGATGCTATTAAATGTCTTTTCAGTTATACATTTATCTCACATACGTACAAAAGTGTACAAATGAAGTTATACTGTACTTATTATTTTTTGGAGATCATAATTTTGAAAAAAAGAAGACAATGAAAAGAAATAGCGCGTAAGTCTTTGTAACTGAATGAGGTTCAAGGTCTGTTTAAATAAAGCTTTCCGTTGTAAAAGTGATAGATACAATAGCCTCATTGGGGATGAAGAGATCAGGACTAAATTAATATGTCTCTAGTCATATTCTCTCCTGCTCTATCTTAACTTTAATGGTAACTTAGACTATTCACTAAAGTTTCTTTGTTTTCTTTCGTTTATTTATGTTATAAAACATACAGAGAAAGTACAGATGAATCAGCTAAATTTAAAGACAAACGAGAGCAACTTCATAACAACAAAATTAACTCCCATAATGCAAAGCATAATAGATACCGTACCATATCTAAACTTAATAATAATAATAATAATAATAATAATAATAATAATAATAATAATAATAATAATAATAATTTCCTTGGAATATATATTCAGAAAGTATAATTAATATCTGCTCTGTTATTTGTTTCAGTAAGGAAATATGTGACGCTGAAATTGGTGGGAAGATCATCATGTGCCCCCTCTGTGACAAAGTATGTGACTATCAGAAACTGAATTCTTCGTGTGTCTTTGCAAAGATCACATACTTATTCGATAATCCTGCCACAGTCTTCTTCGCAATATTCATGTCTTTTTGGGGTAAGTGTAGCTATAGTACCTATTCTGGAATAGCAACGAGAAAATTGATAATATAGGCTTTCTCATGAAGACATGCATTTTATGAATGTAGCCTATAATAAAAATTGTAAAAAATAAAAAATATTCACTGTGAGTAACACAGTGTGTACATACAAAATACTAGTTACTTTATTTTGATGAACTAAATTAATATAAAACATGTAAATATAATGTAGACAGAATTACAATTTCAATTAAGAATTTTATATTTCTTGATATCTGAAGTTCCACTTTTCTGGTCTAGGTTGTAAAATAGCACACATTTTGTTTTTAAAAAGTCCTTAAATTAGTACTTAGGCTGTATATACTGGTAACAAATACAGAATGATTACAGTTGAGTTAAAACTTGTATGGATAGGGAGTTCCTATACAGACCGGTCTCACTCCAACTTCTACCCAACAAAATCTGTTGGCGGGCGGCGAGTGGTCGTACGTCGGCTTACGGATAGGTCCGTGTACGCTTCTCTCCGTTGACCGGTTCCACTCCACTCCTTACCGCTTAGCTTCCTCGGGATGGGAACTCCGCACTACCGTCACTGAGTTCACGGAACATGGCTACCTGGGACAGGTCTGCATAGGAACTCTCTGGATATGAGCATCTAAATTTTTGTTTATAGGAAAAAAGTAAAAAAATTTCATTTCTGCCCATACAATGAATAAAACCTGTAATAAAATAGCAATTCATCTTCAATTATTCAATGCAGTTCTATAAATATGTTTTTAAAATAGCACTACACTGGTCTCCTTCCAGCAATACAGTCTGTCCAAAATTTTATTATCTCTTTTATATGTGAGACATAGATGTGTCTTGGGATTTATGAGTTATGATGACACCATGACTCAGCCTTGATAATATTAAATCGCATATTATTGGTATTATTATTATTATTATTATTATTATTATTATTATTATTATTATTATTATTATTATTAATTAGGAACATTAAATCCAGACGATTGAGATGGGCAGGCCATGTAGCACGTATGGGCGAATCCAGAAATGGATATAGAGTGTTAGTTGGGAGGCCGGAGGGAAAAAGACCTTTGGGAGGTCGAGACGTAGATGGGAGGATAATATTAAAATGGAATAGAGAGTGGATTAATCTTGCACAGGATAGGGACCGATGGCGGACTTACGTGAGGGCGGCAATGAACCTTCGGGTCCTTAAAACCCATTTGTAAGTAAGTATTATTATTATTATTATTATTATTATTATTATTATTATTATTATTATTATTATTATATCTTTTCGCACATTTTTTACCCTGTACGGAGGATGGACCCGAAGCCTTGCACTGCAACCTGAGACTTATTGTGCTTACCACTCCTATTCTTGTGAATGATTGGGTAACCGAACGGCCGCGCTCTTGTACAAGTACAGCATGCCGCACCGTGAACTTAATTTGGGTTATGGTGTGGATGATGTTGATGATTATGATGATGATGATGATGATATGTGAACTAATGATGGCGAAATGAGTCCGAGATCCAACGCCGGAAGTTACCCAACAATTCTGCTTCAATTGAAGGAAAACAAACCAAAACAGGGAACTTGTCCCAACCAGGATTTGAACCCGGACCCGTTCGTTTCACGGCCAGACGCACTAACCGTTACTCCACAGCGGTGGACATTTTTGCACACTACTCCATAAAATATTTTTATTATTTCTTTTGCACATTACTCCATAGAAGATTATTATTATTATTATTATTATTATTATTATTATTATTATTATTATTATTATTATTATTATTACTACTACTACTACTACTACTACTACTACTACTACTACTACTACTATTAGTCATCAGGTTGCGGATAGAGGAGACGGCCTTGAGATATGGAGGGTAGCTGCGAATATATTGAATAAGCAGTCGTGGTCAGCCGATAAGGGGTAGTCCTCCAGTTTGGGAGTTGGGCGAAGGGCTAACAACCCATCACCGTAAAAAACAGCTTGTTACGAATTCATACAATAAGCCTCGGAATGAGACTGATTTTCTGTATGGTTGTGAAACCTGGACTCTCACTTCGAGAGAGGAACAGAGATTAAGGGTGTTTGAGAATAAGGTTTTTAGGAAAATATTTGGGGCTAAGAGGGATGAAGTTACAGAAGAATGGAGAAAGTTACACAACACGGAACTGCACGCATTGTATTCTTCACCTGACATAATTAGGAACATAAAATCCAGACGTTTGAGATGGGCAGGGCATGTAGCACGTATGGGCGAATCCATAAATGTATATAGAGTATTAGTTGGGAGACCGGAGGGAAAAATACCTCTGGGGAGATCGAGACGTAGATGGAAGGATAATATAAAAATGGATTTGAGGGAGGTGGGATATGATGATAGAGACTGGATTAATCTTACTCAGGATAGGGATTGCTGGCGGGCTTATGTGAGGGCGGCAATGAACCTCCGGGTTTCTTAAAAGCCATTTGTAAGTTGTTATTATTATTATTATTATTATTATTATTATTATTATTATTATTATTATTATTATTATTATTATTATTATTATTATGTCCTTTTTTTGCACATTAGTCCATAAAAGATAAATTATTTCGAATGCATGTTTTTCACATACTGTCAAAGCTATTCACTCCATTGCCGTTGCTTATCGTGTGATGTGTATTTCAGCTACTACATTCCTGGAATTGTGGAAAAGACGGCAAGCTGTGATAGTTTGGGAGTGGGACCTGCAAAACGTTGAAGATGACGAGGATCCGCGTCCAGAGTTCGAAACGTCTGTGAAAACTTTCCGTGTTAACCCAGTCACAATGGAGAAAGAACCCTATCTTCCAACGTGGAGCAAGGTGTGGAGGTTCATGGCCACCACGTCAGCCGTCATGTTCATGGTATGTAGGCATATTGTTCTCCTCTGCAGGTGCTATTTCTAGTCTCATTGGTCATTAATTTCAATTCTGAAAGTTTAACATTTCAAATGGCTCAAATAGTTTTAAGAACTTTCTAATAAAATTCTTCATTACCTCACATAGGATATCGATTATACAGGGTGATTCAGTGACTATGTTACAAACTCTTAGGGATGATAGAGGATACAGATATGAACAACTTTCATAACTTTGATTCCAGGAAATTAGGTAAAATCTTCTTCCTTCCCCTTCTAAGATCAATATGGAACGAAGAAGATTTTTTTTACATTTTAAATAGCATTTTTGTAGTTCTTTGGGCATTTTTGCTTTTAAATACCGGTAGACTCTTTTTGTTTTAAATATACTGTACTTATAATATAGGCAGAAATAGTTTTTAGGCATTTATAGTATTACTTATATGGTTAATTTAGGCGTTTTTAGGTCATATAGAATTTTAATAGGAGAGTCCTGTTTGTATGAAACGTAGAGATATCTGAATAACATACGTCTATCACGTAGCAAACAAAATAGGCACGGAACTAGAAATCCGTTGCCTAGTGTTGAGTCTTGGGTGAATCATTACCAGCCTGAGACAAAGCGTGCATCATGCTGCAGAGATGCTGCCATCTTGCAACTGCTGCTTCTGTCTTTTGATTGTGAGCACATCAAAAATAGTGCCATCTAGTGGTGATAGCTACAGACGCCTTATTAAAACACATAGTCGCTATTTTTTAAAAAATTATAATTTATTTGTTGACTCTTCCTCATCTTTCTGCACACAGATGTGTGTGGTTCTCGGAGCTGTTCTGGGGACAATAATATATCGAATATCTGTCGTGACGGTCATCTACGGCAGTGGCGAGCAATTCCTCAAGCAGCATGCCAAAATCTTCACATCCATCACAGCTGCTGTAATCAACTTGGTGCTCATTATGATCCTCACAAAGGTAAAAAAATGTTGATTAAAGACACATCGACAATTTATAGACGGATAGTTTATTACCTGTTCACATGTTTAACTATTTTACACATATTTATTATGCTGTTTCAGCTCTACCAAAGGTTAGCCCTGTGGCTTACAAATTTGGAAAATCCGCGAACACAGACAGAATATGAAGACAGCTACACATTCAAGATATTTGTGTTTCAGTTTGTAAACTTCTATTCTTCGCTCATCTACATTGCATTTTTTAAGGTATGAATCTCAAATATGGTACACTGATTGCAGGAGAAGGTAGATAGAATAAAAATTATTTATAGGTGTATAATAGGGATTTGTGGTTACGTTGAAGAGTTATTACCGGTACTCACCTTATAAAAACACTTCTCTAATGGCAGCCTACATTCACTTAAGTTTTATTTAATGAAGCACATGGAAAAATTAAAATATAAATACAAATACTATTAGGTTCAGAAAGTTTCCGGAACATATTTTTTTTCGCCGAAATTAATCATTTTATGTGGTATATTTCTGTTTCTGGTGTTGACATCAATGATGACGTCAAATTCCGTATACGTTTCATGATCATAGTCGTTGTTGTTGTGTGGCAACTGGCTATTGTTGTTTGTGTGACATTCGTTCGTCGCATTTCAGAATGTAGGATGCAAAGCAGCGCGCATACATTAACTTTTGTGTCTTTTTGCACATATTTCCTTCAGAGATATTAAGAATGCTTATGGTGAAGCAGCAATGAAACCTTTTGAACCGAGTAATGTAATATTCAATTACCTATAAAATTTTAAAATCAAGTAATTTAACATACCGGTACCTACAGTATATTGTTTAAAAGTCGCTCATTGTTTAGGGAATCCATTTAATACTTTTTAACTTTAACAATGTATGAAACTATTCTACATCGAAAGTAATTTTTTCTCTATGCCCCAATAAATATCAATTACACAACACAGTATGCATACCTACATTGAAGAGGACGATTTAGATGGGTGTGAATGCTGATGAAAATTATAAAATTGCAATGTTTCAAATGTTAGGTCTGCCTACGGATTCAGGTAAAATATGAAGGAACAGGAATTTTACTCGTTGACTTGAAGTCTGGTTAGCTGTTTGTAATGGCTATAACTGCTATACCAACAGAATTAATTTGCTTTTTTCTTACCAGAAAACAGCGATACATTCTTCTTCGAAGCGTCGTGTTTTTCTAATTCTCATCAGCGATTACATTAAGAATCTCACTTTCTCAATAAGTTGTCATTGCTTTTCTTACAGTTTTATATTTCGTAAACCAATACATTTTACATATTTACTAGCCGTACCCGTGCGCTCCGCTGCACCTGTTAGAAATAAATATAAAGTAATTACATAATTAAAATAGGACGTTTGATCCAGGGAACATTCGTGTTTGATAGAAGGATAAATCGTTTAATATATTACTTAATTTAAATTGTATTTAAATAATTGAAATGCGATCATTTTGGTCCAGAGAGTACTCATTTGGTGCAATGACAAAATTCTTTTAACATATTTCTTATTTGTTATTACATGCAACCATAGTTTAATGAATGTACAAAATAGCCTATCAAGTTTTCTGTGCATAAGAAGCTATTTTAATCTTACCTGTCCTCGATTCACTCAGAAGTTACTGTAATAACCAGGGAAAGGATTTATATGTAAATACATATTTACTTATAAAGCTAATATAATTTATATTTTGCATTATCTTTATGTTTCACAATGTGTAGGGTTGAAAAATCCTACTTTTATTTTCCATATTTTTCCATATTTTAGAGTTTAGTACATATTTTCGTTAATTTCCATATATTTTCCATATTTCATATAAAACAGTCCATATTATATTAGGTTTAACAATAAAACAAAACAAAATTCCATTAACTTTTAAAAATACATTTCAACAATAGAGATTTAAACACATGTTCAGTAATCCCTTTAACATCAGAGTTATTTGAAAATTAGCAGTCCTATCAACAATGGGAAAGTAAGTTACAAAACTGTATTAATTTAATTTAAAATTTTTAACAGACTTCAGTTGTGCAGCTCAACAGTTAAATGCCAGTCAGAGTACACATAGGTTCAGTTTTGTAAATCATACTATAAAGACGGTAAATATGCCAAAAGTACGTCATTCAGTCAATTTAAAATCAAAACTAACAAGTTACATTTCAGAATTTAAAGAAGATGGTTTATCAACTGACAATAAAATATTATTTTGTAATTTGTGTCAGTGTGCAGTATCATCTACACAAAAGTTCCTGGTGCAACAACACATTACAACTAGTAAACATCAGGCCAACAAACAACTAAATTCCAAGCAGAGACAATTGTTTTTAACACAACCAACAACATCGAATGTAAGATCTGAGTTTAACATCGACCTGTGCCGTTCTCTCATCTCTGCTGATATTCCTCTCTACAAACTAAAGAATAAGGTCTTCAGGGAATTCCTTGAAAAATATACTCAACATACAATCCCGGATGAGTCAACACTTAGGAAGACGTATGCTCCATCCATCTACGATGAGACAATACAGAAGATAAGAGATGAAATTAAAGATAGTTCAATTTGGGTTTCCATTGATGAGACTCCCGACAAAGAAGGTAGACTTGTTGGTAATGTAGTTATCGGTTTGTTAAGTGAACAATATTCTGAACGAATTCTTTTACATTGTGATGTTCTAGAAAAGTGCAATAACAAAACTATAGTTAAACTGTTCAACGAAGCTATGGGTATCCTGTGGCCAAAGGGTATTATGTACGATAATGTGTTATTCTTTATTAGCGATGCTGCCCCTTATATGGTCAAAGCTGGACAAGCATTATCTGTTGTATATCCTAAATTGACTCATTTTACTTGTGTGGCGCATGCATTTCATCGTGTGGCAGAAGTGGTCAGAGACAATTTCCCTAAAGTAGATTTGTTGATTTCATCAGTGAAAAAAGTATTTCTCAAAGCTCCCAGTAGAGTTAACGTGTTGAAAGAAATGTACCCTGAAATTCCATTGCCACCAAAGCCAATTTTAACTAGATGGGGTACATGGCTAGAAGCAGTTGAATATTATGCCGAACATATAGACTCTATTAACAATGTTCTCCTTGCATTGGACTCTGAAGATGCAGTCTCAATTGATACTGCGAAAACAGTTACCTGTGACATAAGTGTGAAGAATGACTTAGCTCACATTCAGCATACATTTTCATGCATCATAAAAACGCTCAAAAGTCTCCAAAATAGGCACCTTTCACTATCTGAAAGTTTTGAAATTATAAATAGTACTGTGGAACAACTGAATCGTGGTAGAGGTAAAGTTGCAGATGCAGTAAGAGCTAAGGTGGACACTGTACCCTGGATATGAAGAACTACAAAAGGTTGTTGCTGTGATGAGTGGTGAATCAACAGTGAAGATTAACTTGGACTTATCCCCAGCAGACATTGTGAAATTGAATTATGTACCAGTTACTTCTTGTGACGTCGAACGCTCTTTTAGTCAGTATAAATCTATCCTCAGAGACAATAGAAGAAGATTCACTTTTCAGCACTTGAAAGAAATGTTTGTAACCTATTGTTATGGTAACAGACAATAAAAATTGTGTTTTGTTGAAACTACATTGGAAGATAAGGTACGTCCATTATATTTTTTGTTTAGTTTGATTAAAATGTACCAATATTTAACGTACATAGTCATTTTTTTATAATTTTAAGTCCATATTTAATTCCATATTTTGGTAAAAATCCATATTTAATTCCATATTTTGGTAAAAATAACTACATATATATTTACATATTTCATATATTTTTAGTCCATATAAATCCGTTCCCTGGACTAATAACATTATAGCATTATGTCCATCTAGAGAAACTACACTTTCCAATGGTGAAATAATAATTAATTATACAAATCGGTTTATTTAGCATCCGATATTACTTCATACAAACACAGAAACATTATCTTTATGCTATGTTTAATATCTTTCGATTGGTGTTGTCCAAGGTCCCTTATAGACGAAGTCTTTTTTCTTATTTCATTGCACGGCCTTAGATGGCGTTATTTTAATTTTAAAACTCATTTATCTCATTAAATATCAGTCCTATCAAAATTTTACAAAGAGTACAACTTATCGGAAATCATTTTTAAAGAAACTTTTGTTATGTAATATTTTTCATGAAAATCAATAATAAGCGAGATATTTCGATTTATTTAATTCAGGCCTCCTTATAACCCCCCCTTTCAAATAAAGTATTTTGAATGCCATATAGCCTGAAATCTAAGTTACAACGAACTTAATTTATATTCCAATTTTCATATAAATCGATTCAGCCAGTATCACGTGAAAAGGTAACAAACATCCAGACAGACAGACATACAAACAAAAATTTCAAAAATGCGATTTTCGATTTCAGGGTGGTTAATTATATATGTTAGGACCAATTATTTTTGGAAAATCGAAAATTACCATAAAAATTTCGGCTACAGATTTATTATTAGTATAGATATCATTTTCACACAAAATAGATTTTTGTAAATTCTGAAAAAATAAAATAAATTTTAATATTAATTCAGTAATCACTGTGAATAACTTAAACTGAATAAATTACAAAATACAACATGGAATAAGAATTTTTCGGTCTAATTTCATTTCAATTATCAGGGTCGGTTTTTTGTTCATCCTGGGGACACGAGTGCCAGAAACTCAGCTTTTACAAGGCTCAAGATAGACGTCTGTGATCCTGCAGGCTGCCTCTCCGAGTTGTGCATACAGCTGTCGATCATTATGGTGGGCAAGCAACTCCTTAATAACTTCCTGGAGATCCTCTATCCGTAAGTACAGTAGAATGTCACGTTTTTGGTGCAGAGTAAAATACATTCAACAAGAGAAGTGACGCGACATAAGATAGGTAGTGGTATGCAGAATGAACCTTAAGTAAGGTCATTAATTCTGGTCGATGATTCCTTTAGTAAAGAGCAACAAAATGCCAAATATCATTTTGCTATATTTTGAATAGTTTTCCAAAAACAACGTGCATTTTAAAATACGTGAATTATGAGATCGTGCAACACTGTAATCAGTAGGGAGTGCACATCAGGTTGTGGTGCTCTGAATAACTCCTTCACTTGGCTTGTTCTGAATAAGGAAGTTCAAGGTCTTTGCCATGTACATTGTTTTTAAATTCGTAAGGAAAAATACAGATAATATATCTTTCAAATTTGTGTTTAAATTATGTTAGAGAACGGAGAATGAACACTGCTCATTTCACGTTAAACAAAATCTTTGAAATTTGAAAATAAACTCTACAACCTAATTTTAATTAAATATTCGGAGAACAATAACATACTCTTATTTCAAAATAAATTCAAAATATTAAGAAATATTTCTACATTTCCATTTAAATTGAATATTCTAGAGAACGAAAACAATAATGATGCTTATTTCACGTTATAAAAACATATTCTTTTTTTAAGATTTAAAACTTTACACGCAAAAATTAAAATACGATATGCTTATTTTACTTTAAACGAACAAAATTTAAAATGTTATTCTTAAACCCTTTTGGTTTAATTTTAATTAAATATTCAGTGAACACAGGCAATAAGAAAAGCTTCTTTTACGTTATAAAAATCTACTTAATGATTTAAAAAAAATCCGTTTGTCGTATTTAAAGCATTTTCTTCAGATAATTAGAAATATTTTCCTCCCACTTTCATTTTTAAAATGGTAACCAGAAAACTTACATACAATAAATAAAATTAGCCGTTTTCCATTAGGAAAGTTCAGGATAACAGGCAGGGTTTGGAATTGAACGGGTTACATCAGCTTCTTGTCTATGCGGATGACGTGAATATGTTAGGAGAAAATACACAAACGATTAGGGAAAACACGGAAATTTTACTTGAAGCAAGTAGAGCGATCGGTTTGGAAGTAAATCCCGAAAAGACAAAGTATATGATTATGTCTCGTGACCAGAATATTGTACGAAATGGAAATATAAAAATTGGAGATTTATCCTTCGAAGAGGTGGAAAAATTCAAATATCTTGGAGCAACAGTAACAAATATAAATGACACTCGGGAGGAAATTAAACGCAGAATAAATATGGGAAATGCGTGTTATTATTCGGTTGAGAAGCTCTTATCATCCAGTCTGCTGTCCAAAAATCTGAAAGTTAGAATTTATAAAACAGTTATATTACCGGTTGTTCTGTATGGTTGTGAAACTTGGACTCTCACTCTGAGAGAGGAACATAGGTTCAGGGTGTTTGAGAATAAGGTGCTTAGGAAAATATTTGGTCTAAGAGGGATGAAGTTACAGGAGAATGGAGAAAGTTACACAACACAGAACTGCACGCATTGTATTCTTCACCTGACATAATTAGGAACATTAAATCCAGACGTTTGAGATGGGCAGGGCATGTAGCACGTATGGGCGAATCCAGAAATGCATATAGAGTGTTAGTTGGGAGACTGGAGGGAAAAAGACCTTTAGGGAGGCCAAGACGTAGATGGGAGGATAATATTAAAATGGATTTGAGGGAGGTGGGATATGATGATAGAGACTGGATTAATCTTGCACAGGATAGGGACCGCTGGAGGGGCTTATGTGAGGGCGGCAATGAACCTTCGGGTTCCTTAAAAGCCATTTGTAAGTAAGTAAGTAAGCCGTTTTTAAAAGCAATTGTGTTTGTTATGATTACATTTTTCGTTTTCTCACCCGTTGTTTGGAACACGCCAGATATTCAGGGTACCTGGAGTAAATTTCTGCACAGGGATAAAGGAAGACAGCTATTTACCGTTTTCTTGTAACAAGGACAATAGAAAATCTGCCAGTTTAACCCTCCTGAATTTAGTGATTTTATGATAATGTTGCTTTAATTAACATAATATTTTTGGGGTCTATATAAGACTGCATATTGTTATGACCAATTTTAAGCATCGTGAACATTACAGGAAAATGTACAACTGGTGGAGCAAACGTTTACATCGCTCCAACACCAAGAATCTCGAGAGGAGTTACACGCGTTGGGAAGAGGACTTTCAGTTGCAGGATCCAGGCCGACTTGCTCTCTTCGAAGAATACCTGGAAATGGGTAAATATTTCCAGGATAACATATTCATATTTTAACAGTGATCGATAATTCGAGTTATAACTTAGCATCCACCCTCACCTGTTAAGAAAACAGTTCAAAACCTCAACCATTTTTAGATAAAGTAATGACGACTCTGTTTTGCGACTTTTTGCAAGATCATCATATTGTGAATAGCAATTATTACGAATATTACACCAAAAACAAAAGAGTTTCGCACCCTCGTCGCCCACTAAATAGCTAACGCTATGTCCGCGTCAGTAGTGACGTATCTGGCGACCTATGTTCACGTTCGTAAAACTTCGGAAAGAATCGTGAGGGATCGGTGGACGTATTCATTTAACGTAAGGTTCTATTATACGGATTTCCCGCTCAGTTAAACATTTATCATGTTGTAGCTCCTATGATAGTCAATGAATCGCTCTGTAATATTGTTTAAATGATAGCTAAATGTCTGAGGAAAGCATAGAAAAATTTCGAAATGAATTTTTTTTGAAAAGTGAAAAAAAAAATACTAACTTCGATGTGATTTGTTTAGAACAGACATTTTCACCTTCAAAAGTTGGTAAGCGGCAAATTTTTTATTTTTTACTTTAGATGGTGGGGGGGGGGGTCAAAGTTAGAGAAATGTTGAGAAAGAAAGTGGTCGCCACTTAAAATCTTTAGTGGTTTCCGAGTTATGGCGAGTTAAACAAAGGAACCTTTTCGCTTGGCGGAGTACTCAAGACTCAACCATTTGTCTGTTGGAATCTAAAAGAAAAATTCTTTCCTGAGCCTTCTTGTACTTCGGCCTGAATAATTTATCCAACTTGAGATGTTCTAAGTAGATGAACATCATCCACAGTGCTAAGTTCTCGAACGGCATGCCATGTTTTAACCCTTTCTTACCTATAGATACCATATGGCAATAATTAACTTTATAGCATTTATATACTTGTGTGTTACATATGAAGGTAAATTTTGCTGGATAACTTCTATTTCAATACATTTTCATCAATATAGTTTTGTTTCAAATGTTGCCACTCCCGTAACTTGGTCACTTAATTGGTCCTAATACAGCTATTTGTTTCAACATGGATTGCTTGTAAATTTAATTTGGGTTAGAAAGGGTTAACACCAAATTATGCCTATTGTAAACTTCGTGTCTTCCACGTTATTCATCTAGAGATACCGGGTCGGCTACTGAAATAACGTGAGGTGAATGGCTCTGATTGGCTCTTTCGTCAATGACGTCAACATAGCGTTAACCGTTTAGCGTACCAGCAAGGTGTGAAAACTCTCTATTAGGCTAGGATATTCTGCCACTTCTCCGTTATAACCCAGGGCTGTTGGTGAGAAGACAGTAGACTAATCCTGATTTCAGCTGTGATTTCCTCCACAATTCAAAATCGTGTTGGTGGTAGTAAGGCATATATAATTTATTTTAAGACTCCAGTTTGTTACTTACGAAGAACCTTGAAGTCCACCTCTGTGGAGTAACGGTTAGCATGTCTGACTGTGAAACGAGCGGGCCCGAGTTCAAATCCTAATGAAGCAAGTTATCTGGTTGAGGTTTTTCGGAGTTTTCCCTCAACCCAATAAGAGCAAATGCTAGGTAACTTTTGACTCCGGACCCTGGACTCATTTCGTTGGGATTATCATCTTCATCTCACTCAGACGCTGAATAATCATCGCAATTCATAAAGCGTCTTAAAATAAACGAGTAAAAAAGAAAGCACTTAATGTTGGCAATAGAGATGCCATGTATTGGATCCTATAATTACTATTTCATGTAAATTTCATAACTGCTTTACACAGTTACGTGTCATATCGTGGCTGCATCTCCAAAATCGGCAATGTATTTTTAAAAAGATTTTGTGGGAGAAAGAAAAAGGCAATGTCACTTTCAATTCCCTTGATTTTCAAAGCTACTTTCTGTATAATTTAAAATATTATAAGAAAAATGATGAAATTATGCCGAAAGTAGCTTTGAAGATCAGGGAAATTAAAAGTAACACTGTTTTTTTCTTTCTCCTACAAATATTTTAAAAACATATAGGCCTAGCGTATTTTGGAGATGCAGCGACGAATCCTTTTTACGATTGACAACACAGTCATCATATTTAATAGACGAAAAGCCACCTCAAGTCGGAATTTCATCTTCTAATGTCTATCTTCGCAATATCACACTACCACATGTTTAGTTCCATGAAAGACACTCCCTCAGAATCATAATTAAATTTGATGACAATAATCAAGTGAAAATAAAAATGTAAAACTGCTTATGGACATCAGGATAAGATTTCGGTCTACGTAAAAGTTAAAAAATTGTAAAGAGGTGGGCTGTTTTGGAAAATACAGTTACTGGTTTCAAAAATAAATTAAATACGAGTGTTTTGTATTTCTTTATATTCAAATAACTTTAATAAATCTGAAGACTTTTTCATACAAACTGTATTCCATATCATAATTGTAACAGTCATCAAAATGCATAACAACAAAATATTCTTATCGCTATATATTTCTTTATATTCAAATAACTTTAATAATCTGAAGACTTTTTCATACAAACTATATTCCATATCATAATTCTAACAATTATCAAAATGCATGACAACAAAATATTCGTATCGCTATATATTTCTTTATATTCAAATAACTTTAATAATCTGAAGACTTTTTCATACAAACTGTATTCCATATCATAATAGTAACAGTCATCAAAATGCATAACAACAAAACATTCTTGTTGTTATATCAACATTACAACACTTTCCTTTTTCTGCAATTAAAGGAGAACAGTAATAAAACGAAATATTGTACATTTAAACAATATACAAGTTAAAAATATTTAAGATTCCTAATCTAAAAATCTTCTTAGACATTGAACAACTCTTCCTGATCTTCCTTATGTTATATTATTGGCTAAGACCACACCGTACTCGAGCCTGGCTCTTACGGTAGTGGCTAGGAAAATTTCTGTTTTATAATTTTAATTTGTACTCACTAGCTAGCTAGCTGCTAGCTAGCTAAATAAAAGAAGATATATAAAAAATTAATTATTATTCCTCTTTTTTGAGTAGCATCAGATTGACCGCTAGAACAAGCATTATTTGGACTGATCACTGGACTGCTTCTTAATTTAATTATAGTTATATACTCCTCATAGAATTCGTTTTCAAGTATTTTTCTTGGAAAGAAAACAAACCTTTCATAATGTTACATTAGTACCAGGAACAGAATGTTTATCAAAATGCTCCAAAACCATATCAAAATGTTGTTTCAGTTCCCTTGACAGGGAAAAGGAATCAAAAACATCCATCAGGTCTGAACACCTTCATGAAGTAACACAGCAATCTTATTTTCATCATTAGCACGTTCAAAATATACATCCACATATTAAGTTAAGATGATCGTTTGTATTTTTGTAGTTGTTATCCATATCTCCATCATACCTAAGAGACTCAATTCCCTTCACTAAAGAATGAAGAGCCATTCTGACACAACAGATTTAAACGAATCTCATGTCAAGAAAATTAATATTAAGAATATTATAATAACAAAGACTTCACCACTGCCACCATATTCTGTAGTTGTTTATATTGAAATAACTTTAATAATCTGAAGACTGTATTCCATATAATAATAATACATTGTAGCACTCATCAAAATACATAACAACCAAATATTCTTGTTACTATATCAACATTACAACAACGAGTATTCTGAATTACTCTGGTTTATCTATTTATGTATTGAGTAACATAGTAGTTTATAGAAACCATTGCCATTAACATATTCAAAATTCTCAGTTTTTCTGTTTCTCCTACCACTTATTCCGCTATTGCTTTATTTTCGCCAGATTATTGCGTGTCATTCTAAATCTATCATTCCTCAATGATCGCCATATGATGGTCTATCTTTGACCAGTAAGTTTACCCGTAGTATAGAAGAGATAGTAAATAAAGTATTGCCCTTACCATGTGTCTAATATTGGACTTGTAGTTTTCAGATCTGTTATCACTTTCCGTAGGCTTACTGGCAAAAGCTAACACCTCACATAAAATACACAACTTCTTATCTTGTCACTGGTTTCAGTTCTTCAGTATGGCTTCGTCACCCTTTTCGTGGCTGCATTTCCTCTGGCACCTTTGTTCGCTCTTATGAACAATATCGGAGAAATAAGACTGGATGCTTATAAAATGGTGACACAAGCCAGACGACCCCTAGCTGAACGAGTACAAGATATTGGTGCCTGGTATGGAATACTGCAAGGTGTAACATACGCAGCAGTCGTGTCAAATGTAAGTAGTTACACAGCTTTGTAGTCAAATATTTCATTAATCATGAGCTATGGCAGGTTGTACTTCCTTGAGAAGAAATTTCACTTTGAAAATATGACTTAGTTAACTATTTCTCACCAAAGGAGAACAGAATCTGATTAAGGGCATATACCGTGAGATTTGTTGGGAATTAATTTAAATTATAAACTTGAAAGGGCATATAATTTTAAGGATGGTAAAAGTGCCGTACATAACTATGGTTGGGAATAAGTCTGCTCGGATTCTCAGCCAGGTGAGTTTGATTGTTGCTTCAAACTCAACCGGCTGAGAATCCGAGACGAATTATTCCATATCCAACACCAGGAAAGCCTCACGTCGTACAGCTCATGCATTTTGTCAAGACAGGGTGTGATTCAAGTCATTCATAAATTGTTTTAGGCATCACTCATAACACGACTAAAGGTGGAGATAAAATATTTTTCGTAGTTGAAATTCTCTAACTCGCAGCGTTTGTATTTTAGTTTAAGTATAGATTAAGAACAGCTAAAATAATACACTAGGTTCGAGGGACTAATTGACACATTAATTCATACGATACGTCAGAGTGAAGAAACAAACATTTATAATACGCGAATCTCTCGAAGATAGTTCATGGCTCTTAGGTAGAGTGATGTGTTCGTATGAAAGTTTGGACTGCCTGAGAGGGTTCGATATTCGAGCCTTCCCTTCGTAAGTTTTTTATTTCGAACTGCGATATCAGGTGGTTATAGAATATTCTAATTAAGACTACTTTAAAATATAAATACGCAATCCACCGGAACATCATATGAACCAAAATGTTCCACAGCAGTAACTAAAAAAGCTCGAATTCTACCATCGGTAACCATTCACGGTTCGAATCTCTGAAGCTCGTAACAGCAAAAGTGAAATACAGCGAGAGAAAATTTAAATATTAGCTATTCCATCAAGCAAACTACGTCGATATCGTCCAACTCCATGCGGGTTGTTATCGATCTCGTATGTCTTAGACCATAATTATGGTATGTCACAGTTTGAGACCAACTTTTTTCTTGGTCAACTCAGGTTTTGACGTTCTCATGACAGTGACACTATGCATGATATATTATTCAAAATATATTGAAATAAATCAATAAATTGTGTTAAAATTCTGCGCTGATTCTTCTTTAAAGATACGTTGCTTATTCCGAATGAAACAAAATAAATAAATTTATTTGGAGAATTGGACATAACTTGCGTATTAAGAAAACGATGTTATAGGAACTATAAGAAGAGCAAATAACTCGAAAAAATATTATAAGACTGGAATAAAAGTAAGAAAGGAGAAAGACAATAAGTAATTAACATAACAGATTGACTGCATATCGTCGTTGTTCCTGCAATAACTCCTATGTGACACACACACACACACACACACACACACACACATATATATATATATATATATATATATATATATATATATATATATATATATATCGATTTTCATATTTTTGCTCTATTAAATAACTTAAATAGTGATACAGGAAATAATAAAATCTCCTATATGTAATTATATTTCTTTGTTTCGAAAATGTAAGAATTCACAATCTCCTATGTACGGCTGCCATAGGATGAATAAATGTGTTTTTCTTCCTACTGAAAAATTTTATATTTTGTACATAGGAGTTATTGCAGGAACAACATATGTTTAACATAAAATCTGCAGTGCTCGGGAAAAGTGACATAAGTCAGTTTCCACAAACCTTTTTTGATAATTTATTGACAACTTACGGAACATCTGCTCGCTTGGAAAAAAATACATTTTTATTTATTCATTAAAGACATCAGCTCAAGGAATGTGAGTGACCACAAGGGTCCTGAATACAATAAACATGTACAGTGTAATGTGATTTGAAATATTAAAGAAAAAAGAAAGTTAATTGTTGAAGGCAAATAATATAAGTGGATTAATTGAAATAGAGATGATGATGTAATATTTGAAGGGAATCCTTGATAATATTTATAAGAATAGACATTACATAATCAAAAGGAATGTGAAATTCCTTAAGATTTCCATGTGAATTTTGTAATATAACCTCTACTACCAAACAGCAAACCAATGACAGACCATTGTTTAAGAGGGACGTTGTACTTTTGAGAAAGATACGGCAGACAAGGTTCATATATAGACTTCTTCTCAATATCAACTTCGGTGGCTTGATTTAGTTTTCTTTCGAAACGGATAGTAGGGTCAGAACAAGAGCCCGCTTTAAGCGTCCATTAATAGCAATAATGTCTGCCCATCTGTATTTCTCCCATTACAATAATTCATACAGAAAAAAATCAAATCGACATAAACCAGTGTAAGTTGTCAATAAATTATCAAAAAAGGTTTGTGGAAACTGACTTATGTCACTTTTCCCGAGCACTGCAGAAATAATCATACGGGGTGCTATTCATAGACATTTTGCTAGCCCGCGCTACGAGCGAGATAAACTAACCCCGGCTATCGACTGGTTAGTTGTACAGGATTAACATCATATCTTATCGATAACACTGGTTTATGAATACGAAAAACGTTAGTTCGCTGATCATCCACCGGAAGCCAGCGCTAAGAATGTCTATGAATACGGCCCACGAAGACTAAAATTTGTAACATTCACGTGATGCTGCCAGTGAACGTTATACTCTCCTCTGATTTCCCCTAGGAAACCGTAAAATACCTCCCACACGTCTCAACTGTTATTTAGGCTGCCTAAGCAAAAATGAACGGCTTAAATCGAACTTCCTATACATAGTATTGATTTATTCGAATTGCAAGTAGAACTTGGAGGTAAGTTCGCATGTAAAAGAACACTGTTTCTGAGTGAGAGAACTCCGGACAAAATTTTCTGGCGGCACATGTGTTATTAAATAAGATTTGCGTTCAATTATTATATTCATTTTAGGGAATAATTTTCTATTCATAAAATAACTTACATTGACATTTTATTATATTGCTGAAAAAATGTTTCACTTTTTGCATACGACATAATATTCTTGTTCACATACAGGCATTTGTTATTGCATACACCAGCGACTTCATTCCCCGAATGGTGTACAAATTCGTGTACTCAAAGACGGACGACCTAGTAGGCTACATTGATTCATCGTTATCTGGTAAGTTATTTCTTCATTTCTGTTTTCGATAAAACGTTAGACTGCCTCCGTGGTCTGTTGGTCAGCATGCTGGCTTCCAGATCAGGAGGTTCCGGGTTCGATTCCCGGGCTCGGCTCTCGGTGAATTTTTCTTGAAGAGGAAGAGTCTGGAAATTTGTGTGATTGTGAGATTGTGAGTGTGCCGGGTTAATATTAATTAACCAATCATCACAAATATAAAAATACATCAGGACTGTCGCTGGGCAGTAACCTGGACACACGTTTCAGCGTTACATTGTTGACATGTAACTCCATCTGTTAGCACAACCATAAAGCATCTAATAGATGCTATAGAGCAGGCATGTCAAAACCCTGCACATTGTGCAGTCGCACACATTGTGCACTGGTCTGCGTGCAACGAGCAGTTCCTATTCCCCTACCTTGAGGGAGAGTGAATCTGCTTGGAGGGGAACGCGACAGGGCTGTACAGTACCTATAGTAGCAGATCAGCTTTTGTTTCAGTAACACAGATCAGTACGGGTGCTCATTGAGCTGTGATTGTGAATGCGTTATGAAAAATAAAGTGAGGAGTCCACAGATATAACGAAGAAGAGAAATCACGAATCATATAACATAACTGTTATGATTTTTTTCCTCAGCCAATAGTAATTATTTTTAAATGAAAGGCTTTCATCATATCATGTGGACCTAATAGTGATATGAGAATTTAAATCATATTAGTAAAGTTCTCAAAATATGATATTCGCCAGCTCTTATTTCTTAATTAGTACTCTCGCGGCAAGACAAACATGAAAATGATGTTGTTTTGGAGTCTGTACTAACACAGCCATTAATGGTTAGACGACTTACAACTTTTATTTGATAAGCTGATAAGTGATGAGAATATAGTGAGTAATACATGTGAGGCTCTTGAGGTTGTAAGGGAAGGAAGAAAGCAACTATTTGTAAGGCGGAAAATTTTTCTGGAAAAATAATACATAATGGCGAATTTTCCACCTCACGTTACTATATTATTTAATATACTTACGTTAATAAATCTTTAAACCTGACATAAAGAAAATGTCCTCGCTTCATAGCTTGTGAAGTACTCTTTTAACTCAATTCAATAACGCTCCCAACTTGCTAATACTTGCTCTCAACGTTTTCCAAATAAACTATATATAAATTTAAATTCAAGCTTAATTTATCCAATTTATTAATAATAATGTGAACTTATATTAATATACAGCAAGGAAATGATTCCAGTGTAAAAGCCTCACAATGTCCTATTGTATGTAATTGGGAGTAAAATATTATTTGTGCACAAATGGTCCCAATAATGCTTGAGGAACAATGAAAGGGTATTAGTTTGAAATAATCAGTACCTACTATGTAAAATGAAATATTGTGTTCGTTTTTTGTTGTTTCGAAATTACTGCAATATTTATATTTTCTTCAAATACTGTATACAAATCATGTAAATAAATTATTCTTTACAAACGACTGCATTGTGAATTGTAACTGAGTAAGTCTATTGTTTCTTGTATTACAATTATTGTCAAATATAGATACTGACAATAATTGTGCTTTTTCCTTCTGCTAAGTATGTTTATAATGTCCAAATGTCAATTTAATTGAACACTAGAAGCGCAGAATAGATTCTTGTACATCCCTCCCGCTAAGAACTGGTAAGAGTAACACGTGAATGACGCAATCTGCACAGACGTTCCGCGCACATACAGTGCACTTTCAGTGTCTGATTTTTGACATACCTGCTATAGAGTTACCAACAACGGAAAAAAAAAAGTCAAAATATGTAGCATTAATATTAATGTAATTGTTTACTCTACAAGAAATTTGAATTTTGTTTAAACCAAAATGGTTGGATGTTAAAATTTCCATAGAAGTACTATTAAAATAATAATAATAATAATAATAATAATAATAATAATAATAATAATAATAATCATCATCATCATCATCATAATTATTATTATTATTATTATTATCTTCTTCTTCTTCTTCTTCTTCTTCTTCTTGTTCCTCCCATTAACTATTCCTTGGGCCCCCGAATGACAATCACTGCACTAGATCACCAAAAACGACTCTGTTACTAGCAATGTAAATATTTCATACAATTACTATGGTAATGCTATTGACTGTAAAATAATGATTCACTGAGCTGCCATCAAAATACTCTCGCCAGGAAAGCCTACTTTACAAATTGAACCAGTCACAAACAGTAGGCCTACTTATGGCAGCGGTGACCAAAGCGGGTGTCGTGATTACATCGTGTAATCACAGACATTCAAACGGCTACGAGGAGTTTCCTGTACATTGCTGTGTGTTGCATTCACGTACTGAAGGCAAGCAGTGGCGATATCATGTCTCTCTACAAACTCTGTCTCTACACGCAGTACGAGGTGGTTTCGTAAAGAATGAGAAAGAGAACTTTTTTGTCGTTCCGGCAGACTAAATGTAATATGTTTACTTTGCTCAACTGTTCAATTAGGAGTATATAGAAACATTAATTGCCACGCTGAGTAATGTATTATTATTATTATTATTATTATTATTAATATTATTATTATTATTATTATTATTATTACTGACCACTAAGTATGTGTTTCTATAATTCTTTTGTACGTGCATGAATATTGATATTTTTAGATCTTCTCCCTAGAAGGATAAAATTATTAGATTTTATCTCCATTTCAATGTTCTTAATCTTTAGATGAGGGTAACTATTTATTAGTTATTCATTTAATAATAATATTGTAGAAAAACTGATTCAATATTATGTGCCAACGAACTGTTAAACGCCAGGAATTGACATGTCTTAAATCATAGCCAGAAAGAGAAAGATAAGATAAATAAATGTAAGGAAGTCAGCTACCTAATGGGGTTTGAAATATCTCGTGCTCTAAAGTCTTTCAATAGAACAGAATTTCTCAAAAGAGTAATGATTAAAATAGCTTAAATAACTTGTCCATAAGAAGTTTTTATTTTTGAAAAACTACGAATTTCTCGACCAAGTATCGAGAGAAAAACTTAGAAAATTCCTGATTATATTCAAGAGGAAGGTTAAAAAAAAGAAGAAAGAAAAATCGTATATTATTCACTGGCTCTTGATGACAGCAGTGACATTACTGATACAGCAAAGCTGGAGATTTTTATCCGAGGGATTGATCAAGATGTTAGTACAGGAACCACCACTGGTTGTAGTTTTCATGCCAAGTACCTTTCCTCCGTCTCCTTACTTCATAGGCTGTCTGTCGCATGTAATCACTGCAGCTCGAGTTTTGGTCACCGCTGACTAATGGTCACTGCGGTTTCAGAAAGACTTAGGCTGGTATTCATAGTCGACACTTTCGAGTAAAGTGTCCTTTGGAAGACGCAAAATATCACTTTTCCGTTGCACAGTCGACACTTTGGTCCAAAGGAACACTTTGGATGAAAGTGTAGTTCCGACCACACTTTGAGCCGAAAGTGACACTTTGTAGAAAAATGGCCGACGTCTTGGAAGTTGTCGATTATTAGAACGTGCGGAAGAGATGGCACAATGTGGACAATGTACAAAAGGGCTACATTAGAGATAGGCCTAAAGACAATCCCGTGGAATTTTATAATGATATAGAATGTAAAAAAACGGCTCCAATCCGATAAAGAAACTTATTGAGATTGCTTATATTTTCGATGACTGGTTGACAAAAACGAATAATAGAGGTTTGCCAGTGCCTCCAATAATACAGTTATTGACTGCATTAAAATTCTATGCTACAGATATGTACCATACATTGATATATATAATCTTATAGTTCAGATATTAATGTAGTAACATTCGTATATTTATAACCTCACTTCGATGAAGTGATATGTAGGTAGATATGCCTATATAACCTATTTTTTATTACTGAAACGAATTTTTTAACTTAAATAATATTAAACTAACTTCAATCTAATGTAGGCATAACAATCTTAAATTAGCATTGAGAGATCTCACGTGCCTGCCTTATAAGCAGATTCTATAATTATATTGGGTTTAAAATTATTTTGATTTTTGTTGACTACCTGTATTTTGAGATAAGATTTTCTTGATGTTGATATAATCATTACTGTTTTGATACCGGTAATATATATTTTCACGCCGGTAAGCAATACATCTACTGTCTCTAGTTCACGTGCAGTCATAACCTCACCATGAAAAGAGATCTCATACTATTAGGCCTATTTTGTTATGCATTGTAGAAACATTTAGCATTCAAAATATTCCTGAAGAGCAGGCAGTAATGGAAACGAGAGAGAGAAAATATTAATAATAATAGTAATAATAATAATAATAATAATAATAATAATAATAATAATAATAATAATAATAATAATAATAATAGCAGTAGTAATATGTTTATTTCATTCTTTTTTTACTTGTATTCACTATTCACGAAAAAGACAAAAATGAAAATAAAGGAAATAACACGATATATCAATAAAGGAGATACGTATAAAACCAAACTTAAACTATATATATATATATATATATATATATATATATATATATATATACACACACACACACACACACACACACACACAAAACTTAACCTACTCAATCCAACTTAACCTAACTATATAAACTAATAGAAGATATGTACAAAATCTAACCGAACTATATAAATCAGTGGAACGGATACATACAAAATTAAACTTAGCGACATAAATCAATGAAAAAGATATGTACACCTTGGGGATTTAGTGAAGTGAATTTTTTAATGGCAGGCAGAGTAACTATCTCATGCCCCCATGTTTTAGATTGCTACCTGTGCACTTCATTAGAACCAGGTACCCAGCTTCGAAGCCGTTAGCCCTGTGCAGAACCTAATCTAACTATATAAATTAATGGATCAGCTATGTACTGTACAAAACCTAACCTAATTTCACCAGCAGTATCACTAACTATTCAATAAAATGTTATATATCTGAACTGACTGAAATAATCTAAACTATCGTCAACAAAAACTAGAAACTGAAATAAAACAACTTTAAATATATATTTTCTCTCTCTCGCGATCAATTAGGCGATCAATTAGGCTCCCAATTCAAATCACAAGCATTGTAATTTGTAGGTTATACGTCATTAATTTGTTATTGTTTGTTCTCTTGTTTTGAAAGGCATTGTGGGACTTCTGTTACCAACCAAATTGTAACTCTACACTTTGCTGGCGTAAAGTGACACTTTGTGAAGTGCACTTCTTCAATCGTCTATGAATACCACTAATATGAAAGAGCCACTTTCGTCAAAAGTGTCACTTTGCAAAGTGGTGATATAAAGTGTCGATTATGAATACCAGCCTTAGCACTATTGTATGCTACAGAGTTCAACACATCTGATTACGGCAAGGACATGGGAGCAGTTGATTCTCCAGAACCGGACCCTCCAACATGCCAGTACAGAGGCTACCGCAATCCTCCAGGTGCAAACAAGTATGACCTCTCTCCGCAGTACTGGCACGTATTTGCAGCGCGTCTTGCCTTCGTTGTAATATTTGAGGTACGTGTTTAATAGAAGTGTCATACGACAGTAATACTAGTGCTGGAAATTACGTAGGGTTAGCAGAAGACTGTTTACTGAGTGCTAAGTCAACATATGTAGGCCTATGTATTCCTCTATCTGATTTTTATACAGGGACATCATTTTATTTTTACTTGCATTTTTATTGTACCTGCATTTCTGAATGTACTTCACTCCCACCCCTTCACTGATGTCCTTGCTCCCGTCAGACACACAAACTTACGGCCGCTGTTGCATTCGAAGTCTTCAAGCACTGAAGTAAACACTGCAGTGTATAGTGTGTTTCAGAAATATGGTTGCGTTTTCTATAGAAGAAAGAACCTATATTAATAATATCGTACTAAAAATTATATTCAAGAAACGATAAATTCAATTTCAGAGAATATGCTTCAAAATGTTTTAATAATATGCATAAAAGAATTTAAACCTGCATTGTAATGAACGGCAACCATTTTCAGCAACTTGTTTAAAAATTCAGATTAGCTTATTTTGAATTGAGGTGGCTAGAAGCAAAGGAATGCTAGTGACATTTGTAATAACATGAGTTAAGTGCATGCAGTGTAAGCTAAAGTATCTAAAATTTTAGTGGCAAAGGGATATTTTAATCGCATCACACATTAAAATTTAAATAAATAATTTCACCGATTTTACGAAAGCTTAAATATTTAAACCTCATTTTGTCAAAAGTAACTTAAGTGCACTTACAGCCCTTTACTTATGACCCCTCAATTTAAATGCACTCTCTATATTTTATGTTAAAACCAATAATTAATTTGATAAATTAAGTAGACATGACATAACGAACATAGCCGCCTGAAAAGTTGAGTTTTGAAAAAAATTGTTACTACTCTACTGTATTTTGATAAAATTCCTTAAAAGTGATGATCAAACTGAAAATCGTAATATCTTATTTCCCTATAACATAAATAGATACACTACTTTTCTCTCCTCCTATAGCTAGTAAACTGATTTGTTTACATATTGCACTAGTAACATCAAACTCCTGTAATGGAAGGGGGCAACAGTGTTTCAGAGTATAGCCAGGTTAATGTTAAAAATGTTGGTAAAAATAAAGTGATGTCCCTGTATCATTCATTCATTTCATTCATTCAAAGTGTTCTGCCCAAGGGCAAGTCTTTCACTGCAAACACAGCATTCTCCAGTCTTTCCTATTTTTTGCCTTCCTCTTTATCTCCGCATGTGATCCATATATCTTAATGTCGTCTATCATCTGATATCTACTTCTACCACGAATTCTTCTCCTGTTCACCATTCCTTCCAGAGCATCCTTAAGTAGGCAGTTTCTTCTCAACCAGTGACCCAGCCAATTCCTTTCCCTCTTTCTGATCAGTTTCAGCATCTTTCTTTCTTCATCCACTCTTTCCAGCACAGCTTCATTTCTTATTCTGTCTGTCCATTTCACACGCTCCATCCTTCTCCATATCCACATTGCAAATGCTTCTATTCGCTTCTCTTCACTCTGTCGTAATGTCCATGTTTCTGCCCCATGCAATGCTACACTCCACACAAAGCACTTCACTAGACTCTTCCTTAGTTCATCATGCAGTTTTTATATCATAATGAAATTTATTATTTGTTCATGTCACACATCGTTAGCCGAATACTCAGCGCGTCAACATAGCCCCATTAAAATAAAGTGAAACTTGTGGTGGATCAAATGGTACTGGAACATGTTTACCCGAGGTTCTTCCGTTTTACCTGTCATAAATGAAGGGCTCACAACCAGAGTGAACCAAGTCCACCAGTGATCAGTTTGTGGATTAATACAATTTCGGATGAAGAAAACTTAGATTTATGCATTGCCATAACAAACAAAGTCCATAACTCATTTGTTACTCCACAGAGGGCAGCATTTCCTACGGAAGGTGAAGGTTGCTAAGCGTGAGCCAGGAACTTTAAGACTCAATATCTCAAAACTATTCCATATGGACTTGGTCCACTCTGGTTGTGAACCCCTCAAATAACAATTCTATTTTCTACTATTCTAGCTTGAGGAAGTGCCCCGACCATGTCATCCGGCTCTGTAAATATCGTCCAACACATGTTAGGGGCTTCATATCTGACGAAGCATTTGAGTTGAAAAAAATAAGAAACGATAAAAATTATTAATAGTTTTGTTATTAGAAATGCTCCTTTTATATTTACAGCACACAGAGGAGAAGTGTTGTGTAATTATAAAAATCGACATCGATGATTTTACGGAAATACGCATTTTCGACATTCCTATTACCGAAAAAAAAAGTGTTATATTGACGCATTCACTACGTCTTTGTATTCGGCACAGAATGTATAGGTTTGCCATCTGTCAAAGACTGCTGGGCAGGAAAAACCCCCTCATCCACAAGAACCGAGTTCTAAATTGTGATGACGGCGTAGCTAATATTATTCTACCATGAACATCACTGAAAGCCACTGGCGTAGCTCAGTCGGCTGAGGCGCTTGCCTGCCAATCCAGAGTTGCGTTCGGGCGTGGGTTCGATTCCCGCTTGGGCTGATTAACTGATTGAATTTTTACCGAGTTTTTCCCCAACCGTAAAGCAAATGTCAGGTAATTTATGGCGAATCTATGGCCTCTTCTCGTAAAATACCATCTCGCTATCACCACTCCCATCGACGCTAAATAACCTAGTAGCTGATACAGCGTTGTTAAATAACTTACTAAAAATACTGAAAACCGGAAAACAACACAAGCGAGTCAAGCCGGACGTGCACGATAGGGGTGAGAATAGAAAACGTAGTTTTGTTGTGAATACGACTAAAGAACGAGACGGCATTAATGGAATCCTGTGTACGAAGACGTCAAAAACTTCGTAACTTATTCTTATACAGAGTGAGTCATAAGTATGTTTGGAAAACGCCTGAGCGTGCTCTGGATCAAAAATAAGAACAATTTCTTATATGAAAATTTGACAGAAAATGCTTATTTATTGGAAAAAATAGTAATAGTGGCTCTTATTTTCATAAGTATCTGATCATATTATTGTGTTTTTTTGTTTTGATTTTGTACCAATGTTTGTTTACAAACAACACAGTGACAAGACAGTAGCACATTGTTTTTGTTTTGATTGAACGCGGTGGTCCAGTGCCTTGGCCACCCAGATCACCCGACCTCACCCCATTAGATTTTTACCTTTGGGGTCACTTGAAGGCTGTCGTCTATGCAACACCAGTGAATGATGCAGAGGAGCTATTGCAACTTGTTGAAAATGCATGCCAATTGATCCGTGATGACAACAAGGTGTTTGAGCAAACTTGCCAGTCGTGTGTACGTCGTGCTCAGGCATGTGTAAACAGTGGATGGGGGATACATTGAGCACCGTTTTGTAAACGTTAAATGACAAGTTTCCAAACATGTACTATTTGTGAGTCGGCGTGGGTAGCGTAGTCGGTATAGCGCTGGCCTTTTGTGCTCGAAGTTGCGGGTTCGATCCCGGGCCAGGTCGATGGCATTTAAGTGTGCGGTAGTTGCGAGCGTCGTTAAATAAACCATAATTTAAATTTGTACTTGTGACAAAACAAAAAAAGAACAAAAACAAAGTATGATCATTTCTCCAATAAATAAGCATTTTCCGTCAAATTTTCATATCAGGAATTATTCTTATTATTGATCCAGGAGCACGCTCACGCGTTTTCCAAACATACTTATGACTCATTCTGTATTTAGTCTTGCTATAATCCTGAACTTTCGTCCACACCTGTGGAGTAACGGTCAGCGCGTCTGGCTGCGAAACCACGTGGCTCGGGTTCGAATCCCTGTCGGGCCAAGTTACCTGGTTGAGGTTTTTTCCGGGGTTTTCCCTCAACCCAATACGAGCAAATGCTGGGTAACTTTCGGTGCTGGACCCCGTACTCATTTCACCGGCATTATCACCTTCATGTCATTCAGACGCTAAATAACCTAGATGTTGATACAGCGTCGTAAAATAACCCAATAAAATAAAAATAAAAATCCTGAACTTTAAACAAGTTATGTTATTTATTTCATATTTATTCTAAAGTCTGACTTTGAGATCGTGTACTGTTTTTATTTCCTTTCCGCAGCACATCGTGTTTGCACTCACTGGAATAATGGCATATGCAATCCCTGACGTCCCTACTGAAGTACGAACGCAGATCCAACGAGAGAAACTCCTGGAGAAGGAGGCGAAGTACGAACACGGGATGCAGGGCAACTTGAACGATAACTACGGCGAGATGCTGCTGGCCCAGAGAGAGCGCAGCATACAGGCAGCGGCGGGGGCGGCGCGCAGTTGGTGGGGCAGAAGACTGAGTCGCGTGTCGGATGGCTTGGACACAGAGCCGACGCGACAGCAGAAGGCTCATAACAGCAGTTCCACTGTGTGGGAGGTGGGGACGGGGAGGTAGTGCTAGTGCTAGTGGTGCAGTGACAGTCAAAATGTGCGGAGAACCGAACAAGCCACGACTGTCGGTGGCCCTCTGATCCAGTACCTGTATCCACAATGCTTGCAAGCACGTGGCAGTGTGAGAAGACTCAACATTTTATAAGTAAGACGATTCGTAATTCGATTTAAATTTTATTATTAATCAATTGCTCATTTGATTATGTGTGTTTATACAAACATTACTCGACTAATTTATGTACCTAAATGAAAAACCACTTGAATCCCAAGAGTTTCAGTGGATGGTCACTTATTTACTTTTGTAAGGCTTCAAAATATTTTTAAAAATCTCTTGCAGTGAAATGACAATGTAATGAAATTAGGCGCATCACAAAAATATAGGTTACATCAGAATGTAACACGATATAGTACGTAGGTAGGCTTACTCAGGGCTCGAAATGGATGTTTTCACGAACCGGAGTGCTCTGTTATTTTCGTGGACATGGTGTTGTTGATGACGACAACGACAGAATCCATGACCAGTGAGATACAGAGGTGTACTCGTGCCATGATGCCGCCCCAGTACTTTTTTCTGCAGCTTGGAAGTGCCCTGCTTCTTCATTTTTACTTTTTAAAATAATAATTGTCTTACTTCCGTCAGACTCAACTTTGTATTTTATAATAGTATGGATTAGTAGTAAATAGCACCAGCATTACTACTGCTACTATTACTACTACTGCTACTACTGCTACTATTACTACTACTACTACTACTAATAATAATAATAATAATAATAATAATAATAATAATAATAATAATAATAATATTAATAATGACAATAACTGTAATAGTAATAATAATAATATAACAATAATAATAATAATAATAATAATAATAATAATAATAATAATAGTCCATAATAGTCCCGCGCCTTGGCGTCGTGGTCTTAGGCATCCTGCCTAGGACTCGCATTACGGAATGCGCGCTGGTTCGAGTCCTCATGGGGGAAGAAATTTTCTCACGAAATTTCGGCCAGTGTATGGGCCGGTGCCCACCCAGCATCATGCACTTGGGGAGCTACGATAGGTAGCGAAATTCGGTTACGATTGCCAGCTATAGGCTGGGGGGATCATCGTGCTAACCACACGATACCTCCATTCTGGTTGGATGATCATCTACCTCTACTTCGGCATGTGTGCGTGAAGTCAGCAGCTGGCTGGTTGGTCTAGGCCCTTTACGGGCTGTAGCGCCACGGATTATAATAATAATAATAATAATAATAATAATAATAATAATAATAATAATAATAATAATAGCATTAAATATTATAATAACAATAAATATAATAATAGCAATAACTATAATAATAATAATAATAATAATAATAATAATAATAATAAAAAACCTTTCTCGATGAGCTCTGGTACTATTTTATTTACACCCCTAGTCAGATGAAGCCGAGTAGGCCTATTACAATGAAATATTTATATACACATAAATTAATATATTACAAATTTCGGACACGTGTTCGGGAATGGTCATCCCTTTTACAATATTTTTACAGACGGAAACGAGACGCAAGCCTTCGGGTCGCTTCTCCCTAAAAAAATAATAAAAGGTTACGTTCTCATTCCGACCTTCTTTCTCTCTCTCCAGACCCCTTACCAGTAGGCTTATACCGTAATGAAATCTGGAGTGAGACAAGCGGACAGCAGCCTTGTGGTCCACACAGAGCTCGTTCATTTTTCAGATCCCGTTACTTTGACAATATTATTAATCGCAACTCACTGGAAGTCCAAATAAAAATGAATGCGATAAGACTGAATTTATGTAATAAGGAAAACTGATTTTTAAATTATTTTTAAGCTTCAAAAGTCAGAAGAAAAAAATGGTTATTCACTGAAACTGTTGAGAGACAAGGAACTTAAAACTTTGTAGCCGAAAAGTTGTTCAAGGTGCCTTCATGTGAGTGTTGTCAATGCTAAGTTGTGGTTTGTGTTTGCAGTATCAGTACAAAGAAACTCCAGCTTTGGAGAAAGAAAAAAATACAGAACAGTCACTACTCATCAGATCAACTGAGGCGCCTAGAATCAAACTTCACTTTATCAAAATAAAAACTTGTGCAGTTGGACTCCAAACGGTGATTCTACTACTAAGTTAAGGCAGATAAATTCTAGTTTGACTCCAAACGAACAATTTATCACAATCCCTGCAAAAATTTACACTGATACATACCTTATTCCCATATTTCATAATTTGAAGAAAGTGCAGTTTGATTCCAGGCGATTTAAATTATTAAAAAACGAAATGACAACAAATTTTTTCTTCTGGAAATTAAAACTTTATTTAATAAAATGAAGTAACTATTAAGAAAACGATAATGCCAAAAAATACGGAGAAAAATTATACAGAAAACAATATTGTGAGAGGTAAGAACTTCCCTGTAAGTGGCATCGTTCTCTGACAGTTTCTGCGCCTTGGCCAAATCGATTCGCTGCAGTCAGTGGCGAGAACCTATAGGCCTATTTTTCTTATTAAATAATGATCAGAAACATTTATTAAAGTTGTATCGGTATTTTGTTTGCTTGTTTGTACCACTTTAAAATTTGCAATTGAAAATATTAGATTAATATTCGAGTGAATATTTATCAAAAAGCAAACATTTTAAACGTTGGAAAATGTGACATTCACATAAGAATTAAGGGTTCGGAACCATAGTGGGCCAAGCGCCATTTACTAAAACCGTAGAAAACAAGGATTAAAAGGAAGTTATTACCATAATTCAATGGAAACATACAGCAAGTAATATAAAGTATACACATTAAAACTAAATGATAGTTTAATCTTTATTAAACTATAGTATTCACTTAACTTTAACCCTTGCTTTCTCCGTTTTTAATAAATGGCGCTTGGCCCACTATGGTTCTGAATCCTTCAATAGGGATATCCTGAACTAGCACCAACAGATAGCGCACGTGTACTTTGAGGGATGTGCTTTGCGTGTGCATTTGTTTTTCGGTATATAAACGTTGAGGATATACGTAGTGTATTAGTATATTAAATACTCTTCACAACAACTAAAAATGACAAATTTTTGTTATGTTTCTATATGTAAAACCAGGGAAAGCTTTTTGTCTTCAATAAGGTCCCGAAATATTCTGAATATACGCTTTAAACCTTAAAAAATATAACTAATTAAATTGCGCCTCGAAAGTGCTAGCTATTAAACAAAAGTAACTACTTCAAGTATAGAATCGTTGGCTACAGTTTCATTTTGGAAGAGGAAAAAGAAAAATTAATAAAAGCAAATGCAACTTCGACAGCGAGCTATACTAGCTTGGATTATATGCAGTAGTTGTAGGAGTCTCCGAAGTTTACGCCTGCAGTAAACTCTCGATAAACTGGAGTGTTTATTATTCAGGACGATCTGTAGTGAAATCAATTTCGTGAATAATGTTTTTAATATACTGTAGACTAAATATTAAAACCATGTTTGAATTTCAAATTTTCAAAATCATCCTACATAGTATTCACAACTGCATGTCCTTAACCTACAAAACGCACGAATAATTGTGATACTACTGCGACCATATATCATCCTATTAAAACTTGCATTTGATCTTTCTGCAACTACAGAAAAAAATACAAGGAATTCAATCTCGATAGTCCCTTCCCCATAAAAAAAACACTTTGGTGGGTGCATTTCCTCTTTTCAGTGTAAGGTACTTAAATACTAATGATTAAAAAGGACAATATTTACCTTCGACATAATTCCTATTTTTTTATTCGTGCACCTTGTTCTCAAAGTTCTCGTTTAGGTTCATGAACATTCAATTTACTCGTATCTATTTTCTGCATACTGCAGATTTCCCCACCCATCTCGGGGAATCGCTCAATATTATACAGATTTACGTTACTATTTATTGTAAATTAAATTATGAGGTAAGAAAATATTGAATTATATTAAATTATACTAGGTTATACAAAATAATTGAAAATATAATTTTGACACGCACAGAAAACCAACAAGCGGGAAAACGTAAACAACTGTAGCATATGACATAACATAGCCCTACAACAAGTTTCGCCGCATGGAACTCTCCTGCCATCTAACGGTAAAACTTCGCATAAGATATCCCTATTGCTCGTTGTTAAACATCCTTGCTGCGGGAACTGCTATCCGTTGCCACGTTTTATGCGGATATCTGCCTCACCATATTCGTAGTAAGACTCAACCCATCGCTCAACTTTCAAGAAGCACACATCCTACAATGTTTTCTGTTCAGCAATGAAGGTCCAAGGAAAATTAAAATTAAATTAATTTCCCTATCTCGTAATGAATTATAAAATTTACTCTAAAGAATGCAGCTATGTTAATTCTTATGGGCGATCCGCTACTGACTGTAACTCACTTCAATGAAAATCCGTTTCACAATATACACTGCCGATCTGTGTCACGTAGTAACAAGAACACAGTATCTTTGTCATGTTTGTTTCACATTTGCATTGATTAATAGTAATCCTGTTCGCGACAGCCCATAGAGGACCAAGGTCTATCAGCAGACTTTTGGCCTCACGTGCACATGCCTCAACAGAGGTGAACTCTCATCCAACCAGTACAGGTGTAACGTGTGATTACGTTGATACCCCAGCCATTATAGCCGACTCGCGGAACCGGATTTCACTGTCTACTGTAGTTCTCCAGATTCATTACGAAGCTGGGTAGACAAGGATTCCATACACTAGCCGACATTTCATGAGAAAATCTCCCCCCATGAAGACCAGAAGGAGATCTCATTCTGTAACGCTAGTCTAAGACATGATATTTTAGGCCAGCGCAGGACATTCACTTGAATTCCATCATCATCATCATCATCATCATCATCATCATCATCATCATCATCATCATATACTAGCCTATATCGGATTAAGTCTGATAAGCAGTTCCCAAATCCCGGATGTTTATGTTTTTCTTGTCTCTATTATGCTGTATTATTACAAATTAGGGAAGTGAAGAATGAAAGCTACTATATGAGCTTCATAATCGACGTTATTTTCTTCTCATTATGGCAGGAAAGGGGTATTCCCAAGCAAAACAAGGAAATCTACAGCTACATAGCTTCACTATGCTATATCTTTACATACAACTACATGTGTGTGGTGCGAGAAATAAAACAAGGAGACAATAGGAATAACGGGAATATAAGGAGAACACGGGGAAGGCAAGATGAAAAAGGAAAGATAAAAAGAACAAATGTAATGCAAATGAGAACAAGAAAATATAAGAATAACAAAGCGAAGACGAGGAGAAAAAAGGCGAAGACAAGGAGAACAAGGGTAACAGAAAGAGAACAATGGAAATACAAGCAGAACACGTGGAATACAAGGAGAACACAAAGAAAACAAGATGAATACAAGGAGAACAAGGGAAGAGATTGCATTTTTATGTGATAATCATTTCCCAAGTTATCCTCCCCATTTCTAGTGAGGAGAAATATATTTATGCGATGCCTTCTGTGCCGTCACATTATCTCTCATTCCCTCGCACAAGAACTGTTAGAAATGTACTCCCATCGGCACTACTTTAAGAGGATACTGCAAACACAAAATTAGATAAAATTTCTGAACTCTATACTTCTTGTTTTCCTATGGCATATCTGTGTTACTGTAATTCACGCGAATTTGTTCTGACCTTCTTTGTTCCACATACAAGGAATTCCTCAATCAACGACTGTGATTGGCATACTTTGCCACTGAATCCGAGGATCACGGCTAAATTCTTAGCTTGACTTCTTTCAGGCGGAAAATAAAGCTGGAAAGCTCTTGTAGATGCAGTGAAATCTCTTTATTGGACACCTCTGTATGTTAGACACCTCATTATATTGGACATATTTTCTGCTTTTACATGGCCAATATATCCTTTATGTTGGACACCCCTTATAGTTTATCTTGGACGATTCTCTTTTTCTATTGTGTATTTCTGCTACCTGTTTAGAGTTGAGTTCCATTGAACCCTTGTGCTTTACAAGAACCATTAACACAGTGGAATGAGGACGGGGTTTTCCTTGTACAGTAGGCTAAGCAACAGTGAACCTCTTTCTACTTTCCTGGAATTACCCACTTTATCCTTTTTATAACTGTACAATGGCTATGAGTATGAAGTGAAGGAGAATTACTTTTCATAACACTTAACTTTATGATGCGAAATTATTTCAGCAGGCCTGCACTATAGAAATCAGTCTCTGTTGAGGTGTTTACCTGTGAGAATAAGTTGGTGGAATTAACCACTGAAAGGAAGAAAAGTTATTGATTGTTTGTGTTATGTTGTTAGTTGTCAACAGTTTCAGACATTAGCAACAATAGGACCTCATTATTAAATGCATGGGAACAAAACTGCAGTTGGAAAGAAAAAGAGTTAGCAAAACTGTTAATAACGAACTAAATGGCGAAGTGTTTGAATACTGTAGTTCCTTACGTACAATAATTTCCTTTCCATTGCATGCTAAACAATTTCTTTATTGAACTATCGTGTCCACATTAGAGAGGTTTCACTGTATAATGCAGGTAAAATAATCCTATCATCAAGGGCTTCAGGCAAAATATCCTGGCAATTTCTCGCCAACGTCAAAATTCAGCTGTAGATTTATCACAATAAGCAGTATTGGTACCCTAGTGCACGTGGCTTTACCGAGTTTCTACTTGTAATCCATTCTTTCATCTTTGTAACTTCGGTACCAGTAGAAGCTTTATTCCCTTCTCGACGAAAGGAAACATTATTCTCGCGATCAAAAATCGGGTCAGACTTCCGACAAATATGCTCTATTTCCCTTCTAAAATTATCAGCCGCTATCACAACTGACAGTGATAGTCTTGTCAATTTCAGGTCGAGGAATTCCCTTTCTTTTACAGTTCAACATTCCAAACGTGAGTCATTGAGTCAGTGAGTGAATATTAGTATGTGTGAGTGTGTGTGGAGATAATATTGTAGCACATCCGTGAAGCATATTCCCTCTCTTTCGTGTTGATTGACTTCTATATTGAAACTTCTATAGACGTCTCGAGGAAAAATCAGATTTAGTTTCAAACAATTTCTTTATTACTTCAATTCCTTTGAAATATGTCTAACAAAATATTGTTTGGGACGATAAAAGTTCAAATTATAATTAATGGATATTGAAGTAAATGGGCACTTTATGGCCTGAACCTTGTTTATAGAAACATAATTTTGACTTTTCAAGACAATTTGAAGTGTAAATATATATTTTTCCACCTGTCTCACTACATGTTCGTCACAGAGAAATATTTTCAGTTATAAATATAAGTTATTTTTAAATCGTACTTATTATTATAATGTACAGATATTTTATACAAAGAGCTTGAAAGGGTGTTCGAAATTCATGCAATGTCTGATTGTATGAAATATTGTACTGAAAATATGCATATATCACAATGTAATGCATACAAATATTTCCTACTTTTAAATAAAATGTTAATTACAGAAGTTATTTCTTGTTGTAATTGTACTTTTATTCGAGAGAACTCAATGTCCAGTGTCTTAATGGATACTGCGTTCACAGTTGCAGATTTATCTCCACTTTATGGGACTGGACTGGATATTTGTCCCTTGTCTTGTACAGAGTGTCCGGACTAAACAGCATATAATGCGAGAATTTTACATTATAATTTTTAACATAAAGCGCAATTGATAGAAAATCTCTTCGAGATTTGTTCTGTCACACTTGCAAGATGATTGTTGCGTCACCTCCCGTACAAGCGCAAAAAAAGGAAGGTTATGCATCACTTGTTTCCTTGTCAGTCCAGCTCTGGACGCCACAGCGTAAAGTGCAGTGCTTGCTTTGGTTTGCAGAATTTAATCAGTTACACGTGTTCAGCGGCGTACATGAAAGGAATGGAGTGTGGATTTTCCCACACGAAATGAGTTCATGGCAATGAGTTCAGTGAATTCATCTTGTGTGTCCTCGGTTTTAACTTATTTTGTTGCAGTGTTTTTTTTTACAGAAATGTTCTCTTTACAATATTTTATGTAAGAGTCAACAAGAGGAACCGGTACGAGGTACAATGAGACAAGAAGATAGGCACATATAAAGTATAAGGATATATATGTCTTAAACTTGACCCATTAGTTATCAATAGACAGAAAATTGTTTGATTTAATATGGCGAATATTTTTTTTGCAATACCGTAATTATTTTTGTTTTGATATCTGTTTCGCCTTCATATATAATTAGCACCCTAGATTGTTAATTTCATTTACTTGTTCTAATATTGTATTCTCTACTGTAATATTTCTTGGAGTGGATTGGAATAAATTTACCGGAATCCTAAAAAAATATTGATGTGGATTGGAAAGAAAGGAGGCTATTCAGTAACCTTTATTCAGTGTTGACCAACTCAGGTGCTCTTTCGAAGCAGTAGGTGCGTCCGCGAGTAAGCAAGCCGGCCGTGTGCAAGATTCAAAAGATATTTGAGGGATCGAAGGAGACTCTTGTCATGCTATAACCACAGTCTAGTATATACAGTCACGAAGCTTGAGTTGTGAGGGTGCTAGGAACAATAGACTGTGCAGGTACTATTTCGCATTGTCTGTAATGAGGCGATATTAGCGATCCTAGTGGTTAGCAACTATCTATGGATGCATATTTACTAGGTATTGAGCTTCGTGACTATATATACTAGACTGTGCTATAACCACAGTGTAGTATATACAGTCACGAAGATCGTAGTAAATATGCATCCATAGACAGTTGCTAACCACTAGGATCGCTAATATCGCCTCATTACAGACAATGCGATATAGTACCTGCACAGTCTATTGTTCCTAGGGTCCTCATAAACTCAAGCTTCGCGACTGTATATACTAGATTGTGCTTTAACTTGAAGCCGGTTTGAAGGAGGGACATAGCAATATTATGGATTTATAATGCATATATTGCCAAGCAGGCTGCAGAAATTGGCGTACTTGAGAGTCTGAATGGTCATTCGCTTGATTTTGACCCATTTTTAATTCACATTAAAAGCCTTGCATTTGCAGTAGATTTCATGTACTCTACCATACAATCAGAGCAACGCACGAAGTGAATGAATGTAACCTCTATGAAGATTACCATAACAGATTTAACACTGTAAAATTATATTTATTTATTCTGCCAATGAACAGGAATAAATCCCACTTATGTTGACACAATTGAGCCCAATTATGCTGCATGATCCAAAACAAAATAGTTAAACTCATTAAGTCTGAGGATAAAGAAAAATATTCGACCTACATAAAATCACAAATTTTAATCAAATGGCGTGAACAAAAGTTCATAAAGCAATTTTGTATAGAGTATGTTGTATCCAATGAAAAGCCAAAATCTAGAAGGTTATTATTAAGAGATAGGGAAATAAAAATAAATTATACATTTGAATTAAAGATTAGCATTTTAATATCGGCACTGTTGATTAAAATGAGAATATGCAGTAATTGTATATATTTCTTAAATTTGTTTTCATTGCATTAAAATTAATAAGACATAATAGTTCCTTACTCATAATTACACTATTAAGAGTTTTATATAAGAATAATTGCAGCCAATATTAAAGTTAGGCCTATGTAATGAAATTCCTTTAATAATGCATTATAAGAATTGTTATTGTTTATTTAGTCAACTGTCCGAAGACAGGCCATGTATTGTGGGTCCCTATCACAACGGCATGGCGCGTCCTCAGGTTGCGGATAGAGGAGACGGCCTCCAGATATACTCGACACAACATATAATGACGTACCAAATAATCAAACATGGCTGCACTTCAGTGCTACCAACATTGAACGTAAACCACTAATGTTAATAATGTTCATGGCTTAAACTACCTTGTTGTTTCTCTTATCTCGCAATCAGTTCTTCTTAAAACTGTATTACATCCATCCCTATTATTTATTTTTCATTTATTTTGGTACACACATTCCTCTTTGAAGCCTGATCAGCAAGAATTTGAATAAACATATAAGTGGAATAGTAGACAGCCTAATTATATTATATATTAAATTGCCCTATTTTCTTCGAGGCTATCATCGCAGAAGGGCATATGAGCAAAACTACACCGTAACATTAGAACCATTTAAATATAGAATAATTATTCTATCCTTGTTTACATAACAAGGTACATTCCTGATCCTTCCTCATACCCACTGTAATTAATAAACGTTAGTTCAAACTAAGTTTCTATTGAAATATTTCAATAACCCTGCATTTGTTCATACTCCCTTCTGGTATGATGTCCTCGAAATATTCAATAGGGCAATGGGATTTTTGAAATTAAATAAATAAAAATTTTAATAAACAGATAATGAAAATGTAAAATATCGTACTTACTTTTGATTGCCAATTTCTATGCAAGAATTAACTTTGTATGATGGAATTTGTTTCAACCAGCAGAAGGAACAGAATTGAAATATTTGTATTATTTCAGGACTAATGGAAAAGTGTGTGTGACATAATAACCAAACTTTTTTTATTATATACATATATTTATATAGAACATTATGGAATGATACATTCAATCAGGATAATACAATGTTAGTATTCCAGCCTTTGCCTCAGGAGTGAGAGGATACTTTGACAAGGGACAGGTTGCAATTAACATGTATATTTTTTTATTTTCTCATACAAACTTAATATAGGTAAAAAAATGTATTATAGTTAGGCAACAACAAAGAAATTAGACAATAAATAATCAACTCACTATTTTCTGTGTAATATCAAACTTATTTTTCTGAAAATACAAAGTGATACAAAAATAAAATAATTATAATTTTCTGACAGACATATTATGGTCCTCGAGCATTCATGTTCTTTGCACAATGTTCTAATAATTCTGAAATTGGTCATATTGTCGAATTTCCAGACATCCTCTGCTTTAAGTAGTCCCTTGATCATATTCGGTGGAGCTATCTTGGCATCATAAGATCCTTTGAGACTGAAAAAAAGACAGAAGTTGATTTAAGAGATGGTCAATATTAGAAGGGGATCTGTGTATGTTTTACACAAGAAACTTGTGACACATAAACCCTTTTAACACCAACAGTAAATGAATGAATTTTTTAGTAGTCATTATGCTGACAACACTGGACTTGTCAATAAATCACGTGTCATTAGAAAAGGAGGAAAAATTAAAATTAGAATCAAGAAAATATGTTATACATAGTATATAAATTAACACTGGATTAATAAGATTTGCATCTAAAAATGTGACATCAAGCTCTGAAACAGAAATGTTGAAAATAAGCCAACTTCCAATGCATATCTCAAGGGCCTGGCAAGTTTTGAAGCAAAATACCACCCCCACAGAAATTTATTCCTTGGTTTTTTAAAATACATAAATCTAGCTATATCATATTAAAAAAAAAAGGGGGCAAAGAAAGCAATGATAGGTTTTGATATGAGATGTCTGATCATCAGAGACACATTTACTTTCCTTGACTTAATGATGGGCTCTGATACGCCTATCCAGCTATATGTCGTTGTGCAATCTTCTGTCACGGATGTCAGAAGGTTGGTGCATTCAGCGAAGAGACCAACGAAATAAGCTTCACTCGTTTCTTGGAGCACCATGATAGCTAATCCCTGGAAGTGAAAATCTGTTGTTAAGTCCTAAGCAATTTCAGAATAATAGAAACGAACATAGCTTGAAATTATCAGTGATGAGATCATACAGCCTCATTGTATTTTAAAGTACGGAAATCTGTCTATACATTATATTGTAAAAAAAAAAAAAATAGTAGGTTGTGATATGAGGTGTCTGATCATCAGAGACACTTTTACTTTCCTTGAATTAGTAGTGCTGCTGATGCGGCTGTCCAGCTGTGCCATTGTGCAAAATGGCGTGGATGTTAGAAAGGTTGGGGTATTCAAAGAGAATGATGAAATAAGACTCACCAGCTTCTTGCAGCACCATGGTACCTAATCCCTGGAAGTGAAAATCTGTTGTTCAGTCCTAAGCAATTTCTGAATAATAGGAAAGATAACTTGAAATTATCAGTGATGAGAATGTGGGAGAAAGCATACTAATTGATGCAGTATATTCAATAAATTATTTACAATGCTCTTTGTAATATAGACTTTTAAAACAACTCAAACTCAAATTGTATTTCATATGAGGTATACAAATATTAACCACTTGTTTTTTACCTTGAAGTCCCTGGTAGAGATTCAATAGGAGTGGCCAACACCTCTTCGTTATCTTCTGTGTCATTGTGATCAGCATCATCCTCTTCATCAGTATCTCTAAGATCGACAATGAACTCTTGAAATTCTGGCGCATTTCTCACTTCTTGATTATAATACTTCATAATTATTTTCTCTGTATGGTTTACTTCATTCTTCCATATATCTGGAGTTACCTGTATAGTCATGATATGAATACAGTATTTAGAATATTAAATATAATTACATTAATTATAATTTATATAAATATACATAATTAATATATAATTAATTACATATATATATATATATATATATATATATATATATATATATAACTAGTATTGAAACTGCATTTTTAAATATGTAAAGAAAGATATGCTTGTGTTAACTACATACCTTGCTGAGTGCTTCATGCCATACAGACTTGGCTCGATCTAAGCCATGGCCTGGGCGTGAAGCTACTGTTTTGTTATAATAGTTCTTTGCCACTGACCACACAAGCTCAATCGCATTAAAGAAAGAATGGTATGGAGGGAGTCTCAGAACTGTGTGGCCTTCTCTTGCTAAAAGTTCATCAACAATATGTCTGAAACAAGAATATATAGTAGGCTCTGAGGATGGTGTCGAATAGCACCGAAACAGCTGTAAGACGCACATGCTTACATAATTAACACGAGTAATATCCCCATTTAATCAATTATTTATATTCAAGTGTTAAAAGTAGTATACGAAAGATTCAACATGGACTTAAAAATAAGTTTCCTGACGAGATAAAAACAACAATTTTATAAGTTTGTCGGAATGTATATTTTTTCACATTTATATGTCATTCACTGACTTTTTGATATGATTTGCTTAACATTTGGGGACTATTTTTATTTAACGGACTTATTTTAGTTTATCATGTTATCTAAAAGTTGGCTAAACTGTTCAGTGCCATTATAAGGTTATCGTATCGGTGCCAATATGAACTATCATTGAACCTACAGGAAATATCTGGGATTACAGATAAAAAATGCTGAATGTGTAGGGCGCAAAAGCTATTTTGTCTGGCCTGCAATTCCGGATATTCCTGTAGTAAATAAAAATCAGTTATGGTGATTCATAAGAACTCTCTGTATATTAATATCTATGTAAGATGAATTCAAAAACTGTAATGAAAAGAATTTATTTTTAAGACACCATAATTAAATATTATAACTAAGTTGCATTACCAAGTGAAGTCCAGCCAGAGTATCCGCCCCATATTCCAGCATCATGATAGGTTTTTTGTACTTCTGATACCAAGCCCCTGCCTCTGCTATCACATTGTTACGAATTGTATCAGTCCTTCCAGTATTGCTGTACCAGCCATTATATCGGTTGAAGCCAATCACATCCAAATATTGACCCTTCAATAAAACAAAACAATATATTATATCACTGATTAACTATTAAATTATTTAAATTAATAAATAACGACTTCACTGTGTTAACATTTAACATTTTAAATTTTCTTCGAACCTGTTTGTGCTTCCTCAGACTCAATGATAATGCTGAAATTCTCAGCAAGAGCAGAATTTACCTACAGTCTTTATAAAATAAATTCCCACGTATTTAAAATTTACTGTTAATTAAAACTACTGGGTGTTCATTTCAAAGTGTCATGACGTCACTGTTGTGAGTCAGCGATTTGAAGCGAGTTTCAGCTTTTATGTCAGAGAAGTTGCCTATTAATCAAGGTATTCAATCTGAACTTGAAAACATGTACGGAATGACTTGAACGTCGTAGCAACAGATGGCGGTCTGTACGGTCTGTGTGCTACCATAACCTCTGTGTTTTGCTCGGGCAAGTCGTACGCAGGGTATTTGTTAACATCGGTTGCGTACGGCAACATTCCACAACACAAATCAAATGCTCCATGTCCATGTTGACAGTCAAAGTTAATGTCAACAAATACTGTACGTAAGTTATCGTCTTAACCCTCTCCCCATATCGCGACAGTAAGAAAAAACTCACCTCAGTACATGTTTCCAAACAGTTCACATTCCTGCCACTACCGGCGTTACCGTGCGTATTGGTACGTACTCTTCAGAATGAACGCCATACTTGCCAGGCAACTTCTCTGACACATAGGTAATACGCCTCTGCGGAAGTGTAGGAAGATTGAATTGTCTAGGCTCATCAGCTAGGCACATGACGTCACACAGCGAGCCATGACACACTTTGAACTGAACACACAGTACAGTCAGTTATTTAACATACAAAATTCTTCATTCTTGTATACACTCTTTTAACACTCTTTTAACTGATTAACTGTTAAGTTATTTAAATTAATTAAATTAGGTACAATAACATCATTATTATTTATTTATGCAAACAAAAATTTGTCGTTCTTATTCTGATACCAGTGTACTGATTGTCTTTGGTCTTCTAATCAATACTAACAGCTTTCTAACGTGTGTTGTTGCTACAGCTGGTAAAAATGGAATGCATGAGAAGATGGTTTAGCCAGGGACACATTTTATCGAGTTCCGCAGGGTTTATATAGAACTTTTTTGTATTCAGTGACTTATCCAAATATCATCATAAGGAAGGAAATGGTGAACAGAGCTTTATTTTTCAAGAAAGAATCTTTTTTCATAGAAATAAAATCATTTTCTTTTTTCACAGATTTAGTGGTACTTAAGTTAGTTCTTTGTATGTCTTTGAGAGAAGAAGCCAAAATCGTCCTGCTTTCTTTTTCTTTAAATTAAACCCATGATTAATGGAGGCATATGCTCCGCTGCCTTGCTGCCACTTAGTACTGTATGTTACCACCTATAATATTGAAAAGCTTGTTTATATTAGATTAACGAATGTTATGCATATTACATCGAGATACTAAGGATTTCTAAGCATTGTGCCTGTTAGATTTTAATTCATACTGACTGTCCGATCTTCACCAGATCCTCTGGCTAGAGCCATAGTTATGGGTCGAGTGGAATCTAACCTTCTCACGTGCTCCACAATGGCCCTGCAAAACAAAAGAATGAGCAGTGAAAAATTAATTTTCTGCTGATTATGTGGAGCTTATTTTATCCCAAATTAAACAAAAAACAACATGCTATCACTAGAAATTTTAATAGCAAGTTACTGTTTCAGAGAAGTAAATATGAAAAGTCACTGGTAAGAAGAGGATATCTAATTAGATTCTTGAGTAAATTTGAACAATGAACTTAGAGATAGCAAAGAGATTTAAAATCCAGTAGTCTATATTTTCTACTTTCACCAAGTCCTCTTTGATGCATATTACAAATACACCACAGAAAATTATTAATAATATTTTCATTCAGTTACAAAGTTAATTGTTGAAAAAGAATAAACATTTTTTTCAGCACTTGAAATAAGAATCAGCATCTGGTAACTGTGTTCTAGCTTCATTAGCTATGGACCAAAATATTACACTAGGACGGTTCTTGTCTCGACGAATTAATTGCGTTAATGAATCCTTGTGTTTCTCAAGTAGAGAAGGAGAAAAGTTCCTGAAACATAAGTCATTGACATGACAGTCATTAAAGACAAGTAATAATTGGCATAGAAGCATTTCAATTTAAGTATGTACAGTAACAAGCTATAAGACATAAAATTAATTAATTTTACTTTAGAAAAGGAGGGAACACAATATCGAAACGCACATTTTGTATACCGTATCGATTTTGAAAAGGCATTTGATAAAGTAAATAAGTCAGAACTGTGGCAAATACTTTCAATTAATTAGAGCCATTTGTAGTTTATATCAAAAATATGTACTGACAAGGGAAATGAGCTAGGGAAACAAATGGTAGAAATAAATGGAGAAGCACGACAAGGGTACCCATTGTCACCTATTTTATTTGATATTTATCTTAACGATGTCATTGGAAAAGATATAGAATATGATTTTAAAGTTAATGGTATAAACTTGAACTGCCTTCTATTTGCGGATGACCAAGTCGTGTTGTCAAATTCAGAGAATCACCTCCAAATGGCTGCTCACAAATTACAAAATGTAACCGCGAAATATAACCTAAAAATATCAAGTACAAAGACAAAAACAGTGGTATTTAATTGGAACCCAACATAACGGCTTTCGTGAGATCTGTGGAACATCTATTCTTTTCTTCCCTGTGCTTTACTTGCACTTCATTTTATTTTTATTTTTTTTAGTAGGTTATTTTACTACGCTTTATCAACATTTATTTAGCGTCTGAATGAGATGAAGGCAATAATAATGCCGGTGAAATGAGTCCGGGGTCCAGCACCGAAAGTTACCCAGTATTTGCTCATATTGGGTTGAGGGAAAACCCTGGAAAAAACCTCAACCAGGTAACTTGCTGTGACCGGGAATCGAACCCAGGCCACCTGGTTTCACAGCCAGACGCACTAACTGTTACTCCACAGGTGTGGACCACTTCATTTTATCTGTAATGCGATGATAATATGATATCCGTAGGTATAGTAAAAAAGACATGAACTATTAAAAGAAAATTATGAAAAATGGCCATCCTTTTACTAGTCCGTAAATACGGAATTTTGGATGTCTTGGAAGGAGTCAATAAGGGACAAACTTTTACAGTCTCAAATATGGGACACCTGCCAACCCTAGTGATTGTGGTAATAAACCATTTATTGTGAAGTATTATAAATATCTCTGTTCTAAGTCAAAACATTTAACCTTATATCACTGACAGATTTTCAGAACAGCGCAGTTCTAAACCACTGAAGATTGCTGTCTGTATCGCATAGTTTGGCTGTAATATTTTGTGCATATTTGCTTAGATATTTCAGTATACTACGTGTTCAATTCAAAGTGTGTCATGGCTTGCTTTATGCCGTCATGTGGCTAGTTGATGAGCCTAGAGAATTCAATCTTCCTACATTTCCGCAGAGTAATATTACCTATGTGCTAGAGAAGTTGCCTAGCAAGTACGGCGTTCTTTCTGAAGAGTACTTACCGATACGTACCGTAACGCGGGTAGTGGCAGGAATGTGAACTGTTTGGAAACACGTACTGAGGTGAGTTTTTTCTTACTGTCGGGATATGGGGAGAGGGTTAAGACGATTACTTACGTACAGTATTTGTTCATATTAACTTCGACGGTCAACATGGACACGGAGCATTTGATTTGTGTTGTGGAATGTTGCCGTACGCAACCGATGATAACAAATACCCTGGGTACGACTTGCCCGCGCAAAACACAGTCGAAAGAGGTTATGATAGCACACAGACTGTACAGGCCGCCATCTGTTGCTACGACGTTCAAGTTATACCGTACACGTTCTCAAATTTGATTGAACGCCTTGATTAATAGGCAACTTCTCTGACATAAAAGCTGAAACTTGTTTCAAATCGCTGACTCACTAACAGTGACGTCATGACACACTTTCAAATGAACTCCCAGTATGTGTCTGCATACACATCCAGGCTCTTTTAATAATGTTACAATTACTAGTGTATGACAATATTTCACCATTTCTACCACGCTTCAAGTAACTGTACCATGCACTTACTCAGTATCTACACTGGGACATTCATCAATAATTATTATTCCTTCTCTGTCGGCGAAATCCATCAGCTCTTCTGCATATGGATAATGTGATGTGCGATAAGAGTTTGCTCCAGTCCACTTTATGAGATTGTTGTCTTTCACGATTAGAGTGTAATCCAGTCCTCTACCTCTCAACTGCAACATTTAAGACAATTCAAAGTAAACGTGGTTGGAAAGGGTTTCTTGATATTCTCAAATGCAACAATAAAAAATCAAATGAAAGAATCAAAGGTAAATGAAGGGCATCATTAATATAGGCTGACCAGATTTTTTATGGTCCAGCAGGGGACATCGGCAATTTCAAGAAAAACCAAAAATGCTTATCTAGTCACTCTCCGTTGAAATGTTAAAGAAAATACATGTAACAGTAGATACAACTATAAAACTTTGGTCCACACCTGTGGAGTAATGGTCAGCGCGTCTGGCTGCGAAACCAGATGGCCCGGGTTCGAATCCCGGTTGGGGCAAGTTACCTGGTTGAAGTTTTTTTTCGGGGTTTTCCCTCAACCCAATACGAGCAAATGCTGGGTAACTTTCGGTGCTGGACCCCGGACTCATTTCACCGGCATTATCACCTTCATCTCATTCAGACGCTAAATAACCAGAGATGTTGATGCAGCGTCATAAAATAACCCAATAAAATAAAAAATATAAAACTTTGCACACTAAATTTATAGAGTATATTAACGGTTTGAATGAATTTTTTCTTAAAATATTGAAAAATACCATACCACTTCTCACCTATTGGTTTGTCACAAAATTCCTCATTTTTTGAACTACTTACAAATGGACTCTGCGGCAGTTCTAACGCTTCCACGCAACTCAAATGCTAAGATGACCAAAGATAACGATGCTTCCCCTGGTAGAGGGGAAGAGAAGGCCTGATGGCCTTATCTCTACCAGGTTAAATAAATAAATATAAATAATAACTGTTTTTCTCAAAGAGTGCAGAATATCTCATACTGTGCTCGCTGATTCTTCTGTCTGATACTGAGAAGCATTCAGAAATGTGCATGATTCGCAGCAGTTCCCTCACAATCCTTAAATATTTATGTGTAACATTTTATTGAAACAAAATCAAAGCTTCTGGGGACAAAATTAAATTCCGGGGACAAAACAAGAACATTTGCTCCCCGGGGACAGCAACTCATCACTGGGGACGTCTGGTCAGCCTACATTAATATGCAATTTATAAAAAAAGTAAAAGGGCTCCTTATTGAAAACATAAGCAAATTCTTCTTAATGGATACAATAATACATGCAGTATAATTTTTAATGACACACTTAAATTATACCTTCAAAACTATATTTAAATCTTTTTAATTACACACAGAGATTTATGTCCAATTCAAGTAATTCGTGAAATGCAAATCCCTTTGAACTGTATAAATTACTTTAAACTATTTTTTTATCTGTCCTGGCTAATAAATGCATAAACATAGGCTTATTGACGAATTGTTTAAATTATCTACACCTTGTTCTGCTTAGCGGGATCGAAAAATAGATGCTCATCATTTAAAATCAGATGAAGATATTCTTGTAATTTACATCTGACAAGATAGAGGAACTGTCCAAGTTTGTGCAATAATGATTTAAAAACAACCACGCACCAATGTTTAATGCAGAAACAAGTCTGGTGCCATTGAGTACTAGAGCATTTCGTCATTGGACCATTATTCTTCATTGAGGCGACAGTCATATGGAATGTGTATCTGGACATGTTGCAGAACTTTTGTTGTTGACCAACTCCCCCAGGATCAGCTTTTCAGCAACATGAAGCTCCACCCCATTCCTATGACTTTTCTGGATGTAAATTTTTCTGATAGGTTGATCGGAAGAGAGGATCCTTTGGCTGGCCATCTAGGTGCTGGTGGCACTGGTAGTATCAATGAGCACTTTTGGAAAAGAACTGTTTTAACTTCTGAACTTTCCTCGATCAAGAAATTTGTAGCTGCAGGATGCTCATTATAAGCGAATCTTTTCTTCTTATGATAGATCATACATGGGCACAATTTTCGGTTACGTGAGGCACTCGATTTGAAATAGTTTGTTTACTAGGAGAGGAGACTGCAGATTAGGATGGGAAATATAAACTGCTGTGACCTGCGTCACCTTATTATAATCGGTAAGGCAGTCAGTGGCGAATTATTATCAAAGCGCTTGGTTAACGTGAGAGACTCGAAAACTTTTATTCAATTTGGCAAATTAATTCGGCAGCTTTAATCATAAACCTCTTTACTATTTCTCCATCATTGAATTGATTTAAATCACAGGCGAGAAATTGCGTAACTAGCCAATAATATTCCGTCACGTTGTCTACGTTTATTTTCTTGAATATTCTGGCGTTTATCAAGATTACATAATAGATATGCACGTTCTCGACCTAAATAATTTCAGAAAATCATATTTCGTTTTCTACGCACATTTGATATTTTTTTATAAATTTCTTTTGGAAATAATACATACAAACAACATTAAATTCCTCATACCTTTTAATGCAGCGTGTTTAAGGTATAATGTCGTATATAGTATACTATGAAAATGTTAAGATCGTAAATTTTCTTCGGAATAGTACGAAAAATAACATTTAATTTGTCTTACCTTCTAATTCAGCATGTTCTTTATGACATAAGGAGTAATGTCGTTGTATATTAAATTTATTAATGCCTAATACATCGTATGTTCTCCCCTTCTAAACAGCAAAAAAACTCTTCCTCCCATTTCTCATGAGATAATCGTTTTCTAACGCGTACACACTGCTTTGATAATGCCATTATGCCACCACTGATATTGCTTATGAAACTGATATAGAACCTGCCCATGCCTAGGAGCTACGTGAGGGAGGAACGGGGACTGTGAAGATGTTAATCAGAACGATAAGCTCTGTGAAGGTCAGTGAGGCAATAATTCTCAAGTGAGGCACGATGCCCATCTATGTGATAGATTATCATTCTACCAATATTCTTAACTTGCCAAAATTCTTTGTTCCTTTCCGTAATTTGTTTCCTGATATCTCAAAAAGACTAAGATGTATGGAAAAAGAGAAGCTATATGTGAGCTATGACGTCCATCTCACAACTCACACGAGTTATTTCTGTCACAAATAAATACCTTCATTGGGATTTCCTTAAATCTTCTGTTAGTTGTATGAGATACTGTGTACATAGATGACTTAGCTCAGAATTTCATGTTATGAATACCAAACTAACTAGAAAATTGTATGAAATACGCATTGTAAAATTTAATTGCGTCTAAATTAACTTAAAAAGAATGGCTAAGTAAAAAGGTATGACAAGAAACTTACATCCGAATCTTCATGTCGACCAAACCCTCTGAGATAAATGGGTCTGCCATTTATAAGGATACTTGTGTTGGTCCATTCCACTGTTCTAATTCCTACTGGAAGACGATATATATCTTCAATTCCCCATTGTGATGCTGATAATCTGACCTGAAAGTGTAAAGAATACGTGGCTTATACTTTTTCTGTTGGATTACTTCTTATACTGGTATAGATAACATTTTATTGAGCATTTTCGCTGACTCTCAACATTACCACCAAATGACTGCTACTACAGTTATTACTAATATTGTTGCTACTACTACTACTACTACTACTACTACTACTACTACTACTACCACCACCACCACCACCTCGGATAGAGGTTCTGGTTCTGATTGATATGTACATCTATTATCAGACAGTACATCTCACTTGACGATATGTATTACCTACATCTGAAATCTGATTAGTGTAATATGTTACCAGTGAGCGATATATGCAATGGAGGGGCAAAGGGACTAGCCACCCTATCCCATTAACTCCTGGCTTAGTTGCCTCATGAATAATGCCTTATCTTGCTGCTACCCCTCCTAATGCTACTAATTCTACTACTATCACTATCACTACTGCCACCATCACTGCTTTTACTACCAGTGCTGCCACATCCACCAACACTACTACTATTGCTGCTGCTGCTGCTACTGCTACATTTTAATAAAGAGTACACAAAAATGAACGGTTACATATATACAGTTAACTCCAGATATAGTGAACCTCTGCGGACTTGCATATTTCGTTCATTATATCCGAGGTTCACTAAACTCGAAGTCTCTGTTCCCTAACCTTACATGACAGGAATGAATGAAATTGTGGACAAAAAATAAAATACTATATACAGTAATTAAAAGATTTAATTTTTGTGGAATGGATTACACTGTATACTGTTACTCACAGTTGATTCACTTAAACTATGCTGTCGATCCACGTCCACTTGTGAAAGACCGCATTCAATGTCACTTATAATATTCGCCTTATCTTCCAAAGAAAACACTTTATGCTTCGACATTTTTATACAGTACATTCACTGTTCGAAAACTAGAAACAGACTGATCAGGTAGAAATAACAAATTCTGTTATAGTGTGACTGAGTACTCACCTTGGAATTTCCCGGGTCACTTAATGGAAACTGGGAGAGGGTTGATGGAGTTTGAAAGCCATCGGAATCTTATCTTCATTTATGCTTTAGACATAATGTCCGTCCCCTTTTAATATAAAAAGACAGTTTCATTTTCCATTGTTTTGATTCTATTTGTTATAATGGAAATGTTTCTGAGAACAAAAGGCAACCCTTTTACGGTGGAGGATTGGAAATAACAGAAAGAGTAGTGTGCCTGAGAACAGAATGACAACCCATCGAAGGTGGAGTGAGGCAAGGTCGTCACGCATTGTCTAGATTTACAGTACAGCTCATTGTCTAGGAATCACTAACCCTACCTTTGTCCTTTGTCTAAAAGAGTAAGAAACTCAGAATGTTGTTCTCAACACATTCTTTCAATTTTATACAAGAAGGTCTGACTTCAAATAAGAATTTGTCAGGATACAAGGTTCACTTTAACCGAAGCGAGGGTTTACTATAAACGGAAATATTAATGTACTTTTTAATAATTAATTGATTAACTAGCGAACTTACTCGTGTTAATTAGGCCTATGTAAGATTTATGCGGCTTACAGCTGTTTCAGTGCTTCATGCACCATCCTCAGAGCCTACTAGATCTCGGCGTCATCTCGAACTTCTCTGCCTGTTATGTGGGTGTGTTTGATTGTTGAAAGGTGTTGAAGAGTGGAGTCAAATAGTGTGTGTGTACTGAAATTGATCTGTGTGTTGAGAATTTGATTGGGGTGTGTTTTAGTGTGTTTGTATATTTCGTATTGTTCTAGTGTGTTGAGTTTTTGGTTCTTGGGTTGTATGTGTAGGATTTCCATGTCCGCATTTATGTTATTGTATGTATGGTTAGCATTGGTTATGTGATCGGCATATGTAACACACCCACATAACAGGCAGAGAAGTTCGAGATGACGCTGAGATCTAGTAGGCTCTGAGGATGGTGCGTGAAGCACTGAAACAGCTGTAAGCCGCACAAATGTTACATAATTAACACGAGTAATTTCGCTAGTTAATCAATTAATTATATTCAAGTGTTAAAAGTAGTGTATGCAAGATTCAAAATGGATACTTTTTAATGTATGTGGATCAGGACCAATGATTTAGGTTCACTATAGCCGAATGTTCACTATAACCGAGTTCACTATATCCAGAGTTGACTGTAGGTAAATATAGGTTTGTTGTCTACCTACTTGGTAGTATTCATACCTGCAGAGTATACATATAGCCAGGCTCTGGATCCATAAGATAGGGCCACCAAAGTCTCGCCACAGGGACTTCGAGTTCTCCTTGCAGTCTCCCAGATCCTGCATCTCGTATCACATAGTTACCATCACGGTCCAGTAGATCAACAAAGCAGGAAGGTCCTTGACTTGTGGCCCGCAGGAGTCCTCCATAAGTTACGTTGTATTTAATGATACCTAGGAATCATAAGTCAGTAATTTTGTTATTTTTACAAATATTTTCATGTCTGACGATAGTATTAAAATATTATATTCCAGCTAATCTCACCATTGCCACTGTCATCATAATCATTGCTGCTGCTGCTGTTATTGCTGTCTAATGGCTAACAGTTGATAATGAAGCCATTCGTCCTTCTGCATTTTAGTCTTTCTCATAGATGGTTAAGTGATTGACATTTAGTGGGATCGAAGAATCTACAGAAAGATTATTATTTTTTTTGTTCCTATAGAATACATCAATGTTATGGTAACAATTAATATTAGAGGAGACTTCGGCGTAGCTCAATGGTGAGAGTGCTTGGTACGTAGAACCAAAGACCTGGGTTCGATCCCCGACGCCGGAGTGAATTTCTCTCTTCTAATATTAATTGTTACCATAACAGTGATGTATTCTGTAAAAATAAAAAAATAATAATCTTTCCGTAGATTATTCGAGCAACAGTGCATATTACTGTACAGATTACTATGCATATTACTGTGGAATCCCGGCCACCAAGTCACTGAACTGAGTGCACTCCTTGTATAATGACAGTTGACTTAATAATATAAAATGTCAACATACATGCCCAACCGGGAGTCAGGCCACAAAGGGAAAAAACACTGGAGGAGAGGGGTTCGATCCGGTGCTGTGGATTGAACTTCGGCGTAGCTCAATGGTGAGAGCACTTGGTACATAGAACCAAGGACCCAAGTTCGATCCCTGGCACCGGAGCGAATTTTTCTCCTCTAATATTAATTAATTTAGTAGGATGTTCTTGGGCCAGTTTCTTCTTGCATCCCTTCTAGCGAGCATTCTAATGACTGGAAAGTTACAAAAACTTTGCCTGACAGTCATGGCTACCAATTAATATGAAAACTGCCATGGCTAGTTTTCTTTGTGTGCTAGGGATTTTTATTGGTCTATTACACATTTTCTCCCATTTATTCTTTAGAGAGTTATCGATGTTAAGTTTTTCTTCATAATCTGATCATTGAGTTAATCAATTTTCTTTTTGCTGAATGGAAAGGTATATATTTTCCATAGGTCTATTATACTTCTGTGCAAAAATATGTCTACCTGTTATTTCGTCGCTGCATCTAGAAAATCCACTTACTCACATATAGCTTTTAGAGAACCCAGAGATTTATTACCACCCTCGCATAAGCCCGCCATCAGTCCCTATCCTGAGCAAGATTAATCCAGTTCCTATTGTCAATATGAGTCATCATGACATTATTTAGTCAACAGACGTAGTGGTTAGTAACGAGACATGTGGAAGAATATTGTGTTTCAAGACAGAATGTACTGCGACATGATAAGAAGGAAGTGTTAGGTGTTATGAATGCGCGGCCTGACCTGTGTGACCCAGCTCGCCAGTAGTGATGAGTAACTCGCTCTTAGCCTATCTACTTACTTTTTGCAGGGGCCAAAGTCCCTGAATCAAGCTGTACATGATATTTTTGAGCATTAATTAGTTCTTTAACAGATGATTTGGACATTGTTAAAAAATGCCCCATATCTATTCAATGGGGCAATTTTGAACATATTACAAGAGTTAGTTCTGACTTAATTTTTGTTTCACGTATATGTAATTTCTGCAAAAATAAACTTTTGGGGTGTTTATTAAGCAGTGTCTTATAATAGCCTACTGTGCCATTTAAAGTTAAAAAAAATTGATAATGGATGTGAATAAAAAGTGTAAATAGAAAAACTGTTCAAATGTGCCCCCTCTTCCCCTACTTAGTCACTGAGTTATTTTCGCCTCTATAATTTATCATCAAAATATATACTGCTGCAGCAATGTTACATAACTTTAATGACAGTCTAAAAAACTGCCAAGTTAGTGCCATAATGATCTTACCTGTGTCACCTCTAACATCTGTGTGAATTGAGATGTCATCTATATAAATACTAGGTGTTGTGTAAAGATACACTGGTCTATGGATGCCTGCATAGTTAAAGAAGTCAAATGTGTATGACTGTATAATCTTCGTTCCGTTTTCCCTGCACAAAAGAAAGTACACATAGTCATACCACAGTCTAGTATATATAGAGTCACGAAGCTCAATACGTAGTAAATATGCATTCATAGATAGTTGCCAACCACTAGGATCGCTAATATCGCCTCATTACAGACAATGCAAAATAATACTGGCACAGTCTGTTGTTCCTAGCACCCTCACAACTCAAGCTTCGTGACTGTGGTTGTACTAAAAGTAAATCACATATCCCTTATTTATTCATAATCTGAAGTTATTTCACTGTCTTTTGTCATTTTTACGTTTGGCATCGACAGCATTTTCCACACAAGAGCTAACTAATTGATCTATTAAAAAACTCTTTAAGTAACTAGTAGATAAATACTAGGATACGAGCATATCTATACCAATGGGACAATAACAGAAAATAATGTTGGATGTGCATTTGTAATAAACCATGATCATAAAATCTTCCATAAACATCCTGATTCATGCTTACTATTCACCTGTGGACTGTATGTAATCAAAAAAGCACTATTACACATTCGGCCATCACATCCCAAAAACCTCTACATTATCTTTATATTTGTATAATATAGTGTACAGGATGTAAATGAATATTTTGTACAAGATTCTAAGGGGTTTTTACAGCACATCAAAATGAATAATTTCAAGTAAGATATACTTGCTCTGAGACGCCTATTTATAATGACTATTACACTTTTACTACGTCATACTACTTTTGACCAATAAAACGATACGAAAGGACGTCTTTCAACCAATCATGGCTGCTTATTGCACAATTTTATCGCTTCCCTAGCATTTGTTTATTTTTATGACTACCCTGCCATTTGTTTCTTTGTTTGCCAACATTTCAAACTGCACATTTTTTACGCTACTATAAAACATGTTTTGCGATCGTAATTTGTTTCCCGCATAGATAGTCGACTAAAAATGGCGGCTCTGTTCAAACATTTTGGTGAAGATAACATTACTGAAATTGAATTTTAGTGAGTCAATTAATACCTATTTTATTGTATTAGAGTACTTTTGAATAAACTTCATTTACATCGAGGTTTTAATTATAATTTATTATATTGTCTACATATGTCCGTACATGTACACAAGCGCGAACTATGTAACAAATGTCTTCAAGTGAGAGATAACCAGGGGCGGCTTTCGGATGGGGGCTGCGGAGCTGCAGCACCCCCAGACATTTGTGGCTTTTGTCTCGTTTTATGTTGTGAAATACATTTATTGTACAGTCTCTATTTAGCTGCTCGAATTTTTAAAAAAAGTTCACTCTCATTGACATGCACGCAATCGTTAGTAAAGTCACTTCCTCCCCTGGTGTTGTCAGAGCGAAACGAGAGACAAGGACGGATTGGTGAAGCCACTTCCTCTCCTGGAGCTGCCAGTCTCGTCTCGGATGCTTTGCGCGTTAGTTTTACCCCTCCCCCTGCTGCCCCTCGCCATGAATCTAGAGTTTCCTGGCGCTGCAAAATTTGCAGCAGTTTGTCAGTAGCGCGCAGTTTTAAATACATTTTCTTTAATGTTGTGAGTATAACAAGTGCGACAATGTTTAATTCTGTGCAATATTTACAGTCTATTCAGTTCAGTACCGTAACAATTCAGGAGAAATATGAAATTAAGTGCCCATCAGTTGAATCTCATAATGGAAAGACCCGCTAAACAAAATAGCCTACAAAGTTCGCATATTTTTTGCCAATTTATCCAGTATACCTGCTTTCTTCTCTCGATCTCCACACAGTCTGTATTAGATTAATGTGTTTCAAAGACAATTCCATCAACTGGGGCAACAAGATGGAGTTTTAAAATAAGAAAAGTAAATGTTGTTCATGAGAAGAAGGAGCCATTGCCAGAATGTTTTCAAACAATAATGGAATCTGAAACATCTAACAACATCACAATAAATGTGGCAAGCGCCCTGGTGCGTACTCTTGAAGATCCTGAATTCAATTTCTGGCTCAGTTTTTTTCATTTATTGATGTATCAGTAGATATATTATACAACCAACTACAACATCGCCAGTCAGATATTTCTAAGGTTCAAATCTGCATATAAAAAATTATATTATGGTTTATTTCACGACATTCGCAACTGCAGAGGTTATATCAACGTCGCCGGTGTGCCGGAATTTTGTTCCGCAGGATTATTTTAAATGCCAGTAGACTACTGACAGGAGCCTGTCTCATTTAAACACATTTAAATGCCATCGACCTGGGCCAGGATCGAACCCGCAACCGACTCTGCTACCGAGGCCGACTCTGCATATCAAGCTTTGTTAATGCCATACAGACAATACGGAACAGGGCACAGTAATGTTGAGCAGCGAGATCTGTGAAAATGAAAACCCTAAAAATCGTCGTAAGGTCGAAGGGATTCAGACAAGGGTTGCGGCAGCCAAGGAGGTGTGTGACCTCATTATCACACAAGCTGACACCTGATTCCAGTTCATAGATCATCTGATATTATCTTCTCTTCTGTGTCAAGAAAAATTTGAATGCTACAAAAGCTCATTTCCTGAAAATGACCTAAATGTGTGTGTGAAGCTTTTTCTAATGTTCGATAAAGACAAACTAAAAACGGAACTCACTGTGTTGTATCAGAGGCAAGAATTCAGAAATATCAGTGACGCAGTCAAGCTCTTGCAGGCCTCATTGTCAGAAGTTGTGGAACTACTACCCATAGCTATCACCATACCAATGACAACTTCCGAACGAGAATGTTGCTCTTCGTGTTTGAAGAGAGTAAAATCCTATCTTAGAAATACGATGAGAGAAGAGAGACTGACCGCATTAGCTATGTTTTCCACTGTAAAGACTATGTTAAACGACATATCAGATTTTAATAAGAAGATGATTTAAAAGTTTGCAACCTACAAGACAAGGCGCATGGAACTAATCTTTAAATAAGATACGTTGCATGGTTTATTTTTTGTATGCAGCCCCCCTGAATTCAATACCCACGAGCCGCCACTGGAGATAACACATTATTAAATGCACTTCTATTTTTATCTTTTTTTTTTCAATCACGTATCATAAACTGGGGTTACTTTGAACACGCAGGAAACTTTGAACATTTTTTCAGAAAATCATATTTAGGTTTCTAGATGCTACACTTGTTAGATGGAGGTAAATTTGGTATGAGAATGATTTTTATGATAATTTACCTCCATCTATAACAAGTGCACCATGTAGAAACTTAAATATGATTTTCTGAAAAAAATGTTCAAAGTTTCCTCTGTGTTCAAAGTAACCCCAGTTTACGGTACTAACAAGTCAAATTCACTATTACAGTTCTGATTAAATTAAAGTTATCACTAACTTATTGAAATTGAATGTCTTATAATGTAAATGGAGAAAAGTATCTAGTTTTAAAACTAAAAGGTTTCCTACGTGAATATTAAACAACTTAATTTGTTCACTGAATATGAAAATGTTGTTGCTGTTTAGTCAACTGTCCATAGACAGATCTGAACCTCACAAGTGATACCAACAAGGCACCACTTAGGCAACTAGGCAAGGAGATAATGGGGTAGGGTGGCCAGTTTTTTTCCTCTCATATGAAAAATGATTGAAACATAATTACATAAGTAATCTTATGATACAACCTCTTCAGTCTATTGTTGGTCAATTGGTCAGTTTTCGTTTAATAGGTTGGTCAGTTGGTCAAAAAGAATGAAAGAGAGACAGTGACGACAGGGAAATAGTTATATATTGTCAGTGGTACTTATTTTAATACAATGCATGAGTTAGAAGTCAATTTATTTAATATAAATCTTAAAAATTGGATTTAGTTTGGTAAAATGCTTAAATATAATAACAATAACCTATTGCCAGTCACCTTTCCTGTCAATCTTTACCCAAATCAGATTATAAATAATTGATTAAATGGCGATCTTACTCGTGTTAATTATGCAAGCATGTGCGGCTTACAGCTGTTTCGGTGCTACTTGACACCATCCTCAGACCTACTAGATCTCGGCGCTATCTCAACTTCGCTGCCTGTTGTGTGGGTGCGTTCGTGTGATTAAGAGTTGTGTCAAATAGTGTGTGTGTTCTGAAATTGATCTGTGTGTTGAGAATTTGATTAGGGTGTATTTTAGTGTGTCTATATTTCATATTGTTCTAGTGTGTTGAGTTTTTGGGTTGTATGTGTAGAATTTCCATGTCTGTATTTATGTTATTGTATGTGTGGTTAGCATTAGTTATGTGTTCGGCATACATACATACAATAACCTAAATACAAACATGGAAATTGTACACATACAACCCAAAAACCAAAAACTCAACACACTAGAACAATATGAAATATACAGACACACTAAAACACACCCTAATCAAATTCTCAACACACAGATCAATTTCAGAACACACACACCAGTAGCGGCCGGTGATCGAAATCCTCGGTGAGGCCAGATGCAACTAGTTTAAGTGCTTCCGATAGGAAATGTTTGTTTATGATATTAATTATTATTGTTATTATATTATTAATATCATTATTACTGTAATATTATTATTATTATTATTATTATTATTATTATTATTATTATTATTATTATTACTATTATTAGTCTATTCTCATTACTATCAAGAAAAATAATAATTTCACTCACCAAATAAGCTGTTATGCTGTGAGTTTCAGTGATTGTTTCAGTGTGATGAAATAACCCATATTATGTGTTGAAATTCCTCTTTCTTTCTTTTCTTTTTACTTTTTTCCTTTGACAGCAACAAACAAGGCCAAGAGAAGTTTATTTTGCCTCACATTACCACATAACCATTTATGTTGCCCATACCAGGATGCAATAGAAACTCGCGTTTTAAGATTATCTGTCAGAAAAATTATCAGCGATGTCGTAGGTAGTCTCTCTCTTTATTTAAAACTTCCTTTCTTTCAGTATTATTTCTTCTCGAAAAAGGACATTCTAACAATGAATTAACTTCTCCAGCATTATTTCTCTCATTTGTTACTGTTTATATTTTCCCAAAATACATAACAACATTGGCCCAGATTTACTACTGTACTACGAAGTATATACATCAAAGTTTTCAAATGCTTCTACAGCGATATATGCTTCATTCAAACAACTAATATATTATATAAAAACACAAAATTTGATTTCAGTTAAGCCAAGTGACTGAGGCCCGGCCTCACTTGCCTCAGTCAATCAGCCGCCACTGACACACACTATTTGACGCAACTCTTCATCACACGAACGCACCCACACAACAGGCAGTGAAGTTGAGATAGCACCGAGATCTAGTAGGCTCTGAGGATGGTGTCAAGAAGCACCGAAACAGCTGTAAGCTGCACATGCTTACATAATTAACACGAGTAAGATTGCCATTTAATCAGTTATTTATATTCAAGTGTTAAAAGTAGTGTAAGAAAGATTCAACATGGATTATCAAATCAGATTGTTTTGTATTTGCTAATTCTTACGTTAGCATTTCTGAGACGTGTCCCTGGGGTACTGAGGTCTGGAGCAGGATGTTGTCCACAGCGACTGTGAGTCGATTCTTTGCTCCAAATTTGACGACAGAGGTGACATCAGCTTGGAACGGCAAGTGACCAATCTCATGACTCATCACCAGATGCCCGTTCACCCACTGTCAATCAGGAAGGAAAGCAATTATTACCGGTACTATCATATTAGTTGAAAAAGTTCTAGAATAACTTTACTCAAGTAGGTCCTACTGCTTCATGATCTGTATTTACGTGTATTAATTTACTTCATAATTTTTGTAGTACCGGTAGTAACACATTTCAGTTATATTCACTAGTAGGATAGCAACAGAGTTCGTATAGGTAAGTTTCTGTCAGATGCGTTTCCAATTCACTATGGGCTAAAGCAAGGAGATGCACTATTACCCTTACTTTTTAACTTTGCTCTAGAGTATGCCATTAGGAAAGTCCAGGATAACAGACAGGGTTTGGAATTGAACGGGTTACATCAGCTGCTTGTCTATGCGGATGACGTGAATATGTTAGGAGAAAATTTACAAACGATTAGGGAAAACACGGGAATTTTACTGGAAGCAAGTAAAGAGATAGGCTTGGAAGTAAATCCCGAAAAGACAAAGTATATGATTATGTCTCGTGAAGAGAATATTATACGAAATGGAAATATAAAAATTGGAAATTTATCTTTTGAAGAGGTGGAGAAGTTCAAATATCCGGGTGCAACAGTAACAAATATAAATGATACTCGGGAGGAAATTAAACACAGAATAAATATGGGAAATGTCTGTTATTATTCGGTTGAGAAACTTTTATCATCCAGTCTGCTGTCGAAAAATCTGAAAGTTAGAATTTATAAAACAGTTATATTACCGGTTGTTCTGTATGGTTGTGAAACATGGACTCTCACTTTGAGAGAGGAACAGAGATTAAGGGTGTTTGAGAATAAGGTGCTTAGGAAAATATTTGGGACTAAGAGGGATGAAGTTACAGGAGAATGGAGAAAGTTACACAACACAGAACTGCACGCATTGTATTCTTCACCTGACATAATTAGGAACATTAAATCCAGACGTTTGAGATGGGCAGGGCATGTAGCACGTATGGGCGAATCCAGAAATGCATATAGAGTGTTAGTTGGGAGGCCGGAGGGAAAAAGACCTTTAGGGAGGCCGAGACGTAGATGGGAAGATAATATTAAAATGGATTTGAGGGAGGTGGGACATGATGATAGAGAATCTTGCTCAGGATAGGGAGCAATGGCGGGCTTATGTGAGGGCGGAAATGAACCTCCGGGTTCTTTAAAAGCCAGTAAGTAAGTAAGTAAGTAAGTAAGTAAGTAGGATAAATTTAACGTGCTTTGTTTTTTATGTATATTTTATACATGCAGAATCAAGAGCTCTTATTCAAACGGTTTTCAAATTCAGAGCTAAAAACCAGCTATCAAAAATAAGAATTGCATAATAATAAATATCGTCAGCATACAAGCGAAACTCGCTAAGTCCAGAATCATAGTTATGAGATAATTGAAGTTAAAGATGTTGTCATATTTATTTACTAGATATCTTTCGTTAGAGGCAAGATAGAAACCTGAATTTTTTAAAAATATTTATTTACATCTTCTGAATTGACTCACCTACTAAAAACAGGTATTTTAAATTATTATTTTGTTGGTATTAATTGTTTTATGAAAAAATGGCATGGACTAGTTGCTATCTCCTGTCTTCATGGACTAAGTTTATTTCACCAGTAACAAAATATTTCAGGACAATATTTTTAAGCAGGAGATATATAGGACATTACCACTAAGTCCAATAATGGATTTCTCCTGTCAAACGTTTTGTGAGTTGTTTTAGTTAGTGATAATGAACAATCCTCGATAGCCCGTTTATTTATTATTTTAGGACTAAATGGATTTCACCAATCGATAGAACAGAAGAAATTCCATAAAGTGGTATAAATAACTCAAAATCACCAAAATTGGACTTAGTGAGTTTCGCTTGTATACCGACGATATATACTTATGGTGAACCGCAAGTAATGTAATTAATTTCAGAGAGTTATTCTTTGAGATATTTCAAACAAAAAAGTTCAATACAAATTTCCTCATTTTTGCTTTCTTTTTGACATAAAAGTTATTTTATGTGAAACATTTCTTAGCATGTTTTAGGAAAGCCATTGATTTAATTCCCAATATGCTCATTCAATGTAAGAGAGCAGGATATTATGATAATAAATTATTGAAAGAATTTTAGTTTTGTCCTTTACATGTGCTGAAATTTGATCCGAAAAAAATGTAACATTTTAAAATTCCATTTCACAACAAAAAGTTGAAGTGAATGAAAATAAAACAAGTCATTTCATTTCACAGTATTCTTCCAAGCTCGCCAACTTCCATACAAGCCAAGTGTCTTTCATTTACAGAATATTACGAAACTCTTGTATATAAATTCATTGCGATTTTATATGTATGTCATCCTCATTACATTCGTTCTAAACGAACAAGTAGAAAGGAAAGTAGGCTACGAGTTTTATTTGTATTCGGTTCATTTAATTCTCTGACCTCTAAACTTAACTCTTACGTGACATTTTCGTAACATAAAATGTTGCTTTCCGTTGCTGGGGAAATTTAGTTTGGTGACTGGTAATTTTGTCTTTTGTATCAAGCTTACACCTGAAGTACTTTCCAAACCTCACTGGCCTGTCGCATGTCCGCCGCCATTCTTTATAGCGAGGAGCAATTGATAAATTGTAAGCAACTTAAACGATTTGATAGATTAAAGCAGTGATAGCCATGTAGAAATCAACAACAATAATAATAATAATAATAATAATAATAATAATAATAATAATAATAATAATAATAATAATAAGATTGTGATCAAACTATTTAACCAATTTCAATGTACTTTTCAATATTTATGCACTCTACTATGGTAAATTTGCACGAAAAATTTCATGCAGATATCTTTGATTAAAAAAAAAAAAGTATAGTCAATATATTGAAAATGTAGAAAACTCACGTCTGGTCCCCTAAGTTACTATTGGAATCTGAAATGATTTCTTTAGTACGTAGTAGGCCTACTATAGAAAATAATGGAATTAGTCCTGCTCAAGGTCGTCACTTTTTTATAACTTTACCCTCAAAAGGGCAGAGTTAATCAAACAACTCTGAAACTAAATTGGATTCAGGAATTTGAAATATCTTTTCGTGATGTTCAATGTTCGGATTTATGATAGCTTACAGGTTTATTGAATTAAATTTATTGTTTATACAGGGTGTTTCTAAGTTAGACCGACAAACTGTTGGATCAGGAATTTGAAATCTCTTTTTGTGATGTTCAGTGTTCGAATTTATGATAGCTGCCAGGTTTATTGAATTAAACTTATTGTTTATACAGGGTGTTTCCAACTTAGACCGACAAACTTTTGGATAAGGAATTTGAAATCTCTTTTTGTGATCTTCAGTGCTCAAATTTATGTATCTTCCAGGTTTATTGAATTAGACTTATTGTTTATACAGGGTGTTTCCAACTTAGACCTACAAGCTTTTGGATCAGGAATTTGAAATCTCTTTTTGTGATCTTCAGTGCTCAAATTTATGTATCTTCCAGGTTTACTGAATTAAATTTATTGTTTATACAGGATGTTTCCAAATTAGACCGACAAACTTTTGGATCGTATAGATAACCTTCTTTCAAACACTTTTCGTTAAAGAACCCATGGGTTAGGACGCTTTGTTTCAGTGCAAGAGGGGTTTAACACACCCAGTTTGTTTACTCCGTCAGGACAGTATCATTTTTCGACCCGATTTGTTTATTCCCTGAGCTCGGTTGCATTCATTAACCCAATTTGATTACTACCTGCAGTTTATGAAACCCCTGTTGACTCTGAAGAAAATCTTGCAACACACATTATCTGCGCAGTAGCTGAAATCAGGGAAATGCCTGGCGTCTTCGAAAGGGTACGACAAAGTATGGCACGTCGATGCAGTGCTTGTCTGGAAGTCAATGGACGTGTGTTGTAGTGATGAGACAGTAAAGCAATGCAGCCATCCTTCTAATTTAACAGTGAAGTGAGTGTTTTTCCTTTTCATTCGGTTTGTTTTCTTTGTGTTTGGGTCAATAAATTGTGCCTGTAACATTAATGATTTGTTTATTCACTTTTCACATAACTAATTACTTCGATCTCTTTCTGTACGAACGAACCATGTAATGACATAAACCCTTCTTGCTCTGAAAGAAAGTGTCGCAGTCCATGGGTTCCTTAAAACAAAAACTGTTTGAAAGAAGGTTATCTATCAGATCCAAAAATTTGTCGGTCTAATTTAGAAACACTCTATATACCACTCGATCCATTCTTCTAGAGCAGTGATGTCAACTAATACCCATAGGAGCAAGCGCGCGTTTTAGAGCTCAGGAGAGCCTGAGCGCTTTACAGCGGAAAGGAAAGAGACAGACGAAAGAGGTATATGCCGCTTGGTCGAGCTATATACAGGGCTGGCCAGCACTGATTCAATGGATAAAGGGAAGAGAACTTATTAAAACTGTATCCATATTAATTTTTAGATTTGTCTGAGAAGTATAAGTGCATTATAAGAATATAAGTTTTAATTTTAATGTTCATTTTTCACAAGTTTGCTTTTTTATTCAAAAGGAATATTTTCTCAACTTTTTTTTTTATAGAAAAGTGAAATTTTCAGATATGTTTGTTTAGTAGCCTTACAGGTAGTAAAACAATGTTTTCGTAAATCTAATATATCGTAAATACGTATTACTGAAGATAGTGTATTAAAATGTTTGAAAACATTCGCAAGGAAAATGTTTGTAAGGAAATGAATTAACAAAGCAAATACTGTTACATCACAAACAAAAGATATGTGCCTATGTGTTGGTAAAACGTCAGCTCTATAGCTTCAGCAGATTTCGAGATAATTTAATATTCTGATAACAGAAAGTTGCGCACCTAAAAGCATAATTCGATAAGAGTTTTGTTATGTAATATTAGTTACAGTTAAAACATATACCTAGACAACTTTGCTTTGTACTATAATATTGTTTTGATTACTTTTATAAGGCTAAAGATACCATAAATATCAATTTCAACTTGTCATGTCATATTGTGTCTTTCTTTGGGATAAGACTTTCTTTATGAAAGATGTGTTTAATTCACTTAGTACAGTATAGTTGTAATTATTATGGAATTTGTGTGGATATTCCTTCTTTACTCTTTATTATGTTATTAACGTTTAAAACACAACTACAATATTAGGCTAAGAAATAGGTGTTAGTACTTTTGTTTTATAGACAATATAGAAAATAACAAACAGAAAGAAGCCATATAAAAATAACGTTCCGTTTGAAGTTTGTGCACCATTGTTTTCTTAATCCAACAGGCTGCTTATTCCTCCTAGCATACCTAGCGCTTAATGCCCGCGCACGACGTCAAGGTCAGAAAAAAGCGCTTGCTTTGACATCACTGTTCTAGAGAGATTACAAGAACTTTTATTGGAAAGAATTTCATTTTATGCTTTCTATAGGGACAGTGTGCTGCCAGTAGGCCAGTTACATTTCTTTCTTTCTTTCTTTCTTTCTTTCTTTCTTTCTTTCTTTCTTTCTTTCTTTCTTTCTTTCTTTCTTTCTTTCTTTCTTCTGCCATGGAAGTACGACATCAAATAGTAGCTATCTTCTGAGATGTAATGCATTGTATTTATGGGTTACTGTTCAGTTTAGAGTTCGTCTCGTGTTCACTTGTGAATCCAGGTAATACCGAGAAGATCGATAAGAGTGCGAGTAACTGAAGGAGTACAGAATGGGATTCTTTTTAAACAAATATCACTAATTTAAGATATAACTCTACCTAATTTTCCGAAGAAATTTCAGAACTGTATGTCTCTTCTCCATCACTGCCGGAACCCATGTTGTTAATCCTCTGTTGCTTATTACGGTACATTAGAAACAATCCGGCTCTTTCTTAGTACAGTGCGTCCCAGCGAACGTTTCCGGTGTGTTTGTCGGCTGACTAGCGGCAGGTCTCTCGCTGCTTGCAATCGCGAACTCACGGCGTTTCGCCGGATTAAAACTTACGTAGGCCCTACTCTGATATATTAATATCATTCGGTACTCATCCTCGATACAGTAGCTGCTGGAAATGTTTCCTATCTTGTGTGATAATTAATTTACATCATATCATTCAAAGAACTATTTCATTAAACCTATTCACAGCATTTAGCATTATTTTTCTACCCAGGACTGGGCGGCCAGGGAATTTACGTCTGAAACTTCCGTTGTTCTGGCACACGATTTCTTTTACCATATGTATGTTTTCAGAATGTGTGCACGTTCATGTACTGAATATGTAACCATTGCAAAACATAACACAACATACCTAATAAACTGCATTTATTTTTAGCTGACTCACTACTTGTTTTTACTGCACACAGACTGACAGCTAATTTCGGGAAGATGGGGATTCACCAACCATGCAACTTTCACTTGATATATACACCTCTCTTTCCCTCATGCCCTGCTCATTTCCTGTCTGCTCGTAGGCATAACAAGTCGCCAACCTCTTGCACTTTGCCTCCATGACAATATCCACAGGCCAACCGACTCGGTGTTCGATACTTCTCCGTTCTTCAGAGAACTTTTGCATCCAATTGAAGAGTGTGATTCCAAAACACACTCAGTCCAATTGACCGTTTTTATTGTTTATGCATATGTATGATTTTTATAGACCTTAAATCCAATTATAATTAAATATAGAAAAATTAATTAAAATCACAAATACACATAATAAACCATATCCTCCCAACTTTAATAATACACTCATAATTATAATATTTGTAATATCAGAAAGTTGTTTATTTAAAATATTAGTTTTGGGAATTAATGAAAAGATATAATCTTTTTTCTCAAGTTTTAAAAGGTGTTCCTTATTTTTGGTTTACAAGACCAATATTTATATTTTACGCTTCTTTTCTTCCAAAACAAAGCCAATAATTGTCTAAAAGTTTGCGTCTTTGTGCATGTCACTTGAAAACTCGCTCAGTCCGCAAATCAGTAGATAAAAAAGTAGCCCAGTCTTTTCATAAAATAGACTAAACGCATTTTGGAATCACATTCTTCAATTGAGGGGTTTGGGGGGAAAACCAGGCAGCTCCATTTTTTTTTAGTGTAGTTTGGTCGAAGAACCAGGTAGTTCCAAGAATTACAGCCATAGTTATAATGCATTTCGGACTTGTCTCTTCTGTACATTGGCGGTAAATTTTTCTTCATTATCTCGAAAAGTACTGAATTGGAACTGCCAGGTTTTTCCCCCAAACCCCTCAATTTAGACAGTATGACGTGACAGGCAATGTTCACAACACAGGGCAACATTTATTTATGAACATCCTTTGCTGCCAGTTCTTTTTTCTAGAAAAAAATCGCACAAAGGAGCGTTCTTCGATAATGGTAGCCTACATTCGTACAGAGGTCCTACCATTTTGCAACTGCTGATTATTCGTTTCACTTGTGCCGCTTGTGAGCACATCGTTAATCTTGACACATGTATAATACTGCCATCTAGCGGCAATACCTTCAGGGGCTTCATAAAAATCTAAGTCGCTACTTTAATTTTAACTTAATGTTCGCCTGTGTATAATCCCGATGAACTACAAAGTTTGTTTTGTTTATGAAAGCGAATTGGTTCCATTTGGTAGAAACGCTCACAATAACTTGTTGTTTCGATTGGTTGTAATTCCTCGCGCCCCAGACTGTGAAATCCACTCATTGAAAGAAGTACTTTATATTTATCAGAAGTGCTTATCAGGGAAATCGCTATTCTCCCCACGTGCGAACACTTTTCTAGTACAATAGCCGGCGCGTGACACGACCGAAAGACCAAAAAGAATATGAAGTGGCAGTCTGCGGTTGCCACGGTTCATGAAACAACCTTAGATTTGCACGGTTGCAGTCACTGAATCCGTTTATTGCGCACACTAATGGGAATATTTCGCCTAGAGTCCTTCACCAATTTCACTTGCTAGGAAAGAGAAGATAGAATGTACAGTAAATTATTTCATTGTAAAATGTGTACAATTAAAAGCGTTTGCGCAACAATATTACTACCAATAGCGCGAGTCTTGCAACAAAGTTAATACGGCGAGGAGAAAAGGATAATGAAACGTTTATGCTCATTTTCAAGGTACTACCACAGTCTAGTATATACAGTCACGAAGCTCAATACGTAGTAAATATACATCCATAGATAGTTGCTAACCACTAGGATCGTTAATATCGCCTCATTACAGACAATGCGAAATAGTACCAGCACAGTCTAGTGTTCCTAGCACCCTCACAACTCAAGCTTCGTGACTGTATATACTAGACTGTAGTACTACTTTGATATTTTCCTGGAGAAACTAAAAAAGAATAAGAGAGAGAACGAAAAATAAAACACTGAGTTCACCTGACTTCAGGAGTCGAATTTCGAATCTCTGGTTACTAGCGTAGCAAGCAATTAGGCAACTAGTCCATTAGATGGAATGTACTATACCTATCTGATGTAATTTCGATTTCTCGGAGGTAATACGTTACTGATTTTTGCTTATGAGTAGATTACGCTACATATTTTGGCAACGCATCAATATACAGTTAAAAATTATGTTACAAATTCTTCATAAAACAGTTTTCTATACTGAAAGCAATAAGTACACATAGAATGGAATTTTGGGCGTTATGAGAGCGATTATGATATGATTCCTGCAACTGACTTGGTTCTTTTCAGAATTTAGTCCAGTCCTGGTTTGAAAATAGGTATATATCTTGGTAAATGTCAAGATGTATTTAATCGTAGTTATAAAAGTTTCTTTCGCATCACAGAAAGATGTATTAAATTATATTTCACATTTTGTAGCAGATTTTTTTCCTTTGGTGGGCCCGCAGGCAAGCACCGCAGCCTTAGACTTATTGTGCAACCTTCTTACGTTAGAATGATTGTTGAAGTCCATTGGGATCGCTTCTTCAAGCGCATGATTCACTGCATGGTGCCATTGTATCGATTCAGCCACAGCATTCAGTTCTGACTAGAGACCTGATCCTACGCCTACCTGTGATGTTATTCTGCGGTCTCCTTAGATCGACGGCATTTGTTCGCAATTCTTGTGTCTGAATCTGTTGCACCCTTACCAAAAGAACATGTCGCAATCGATTCCACGACTCACCAACTCGCCATCTATCCAAGGGAGCTAAACTACCCCGGTCACCTGCAGTCCGATTATTAAAGCCCCTGCAGCTTCTCTGGATATGTCCAGCTCTCTCAGATAGATGCCGCCTATAGGCAGATCATGGAACAACGTCCGCCATGTCCTCCTGGACAAACTGTAAACTGTTAAGATGAATAATGGAATGATACTAATGAAAGTGAAATGAGTCCGAGATCCAATTCTGCTTCGAGTAGTTGAGAGAAAACCTCAGAAAAATCCCAACGAGGTAACTTGTCCCAACCAGGATTTGAACCCGGGCCAGGGCTCATTTCACGGTCAAGAAGGCTAACCGTTACTCCACAGCGGTGAACTTGTAGCAGATTTAAAAGCAATAAAATTAATTATAATATTATTAAAACCTAAAACGTAGTGCAAAATATTTAATCGATTAAATATTTGAATTTAATCGAATAATCGATAGATTAATCGAGTTTTGATCGAGTTGAAAAAATGTTTTAATATACTCTAACACACGATTATTGTTAAGTATTAAATGTTGTGTATACTGTATGTATATATTGTATCGTTATATTACAAAACAACTATTTTAATTACTAACATATTTATTATGAGGCTTATAATTAATTGTGTCAATTTCTCCGGGAATTTTTGAGACAAACATAACTAACAAAAAGTATGAAGACTCTCCTAGTGCTTCATCCATGATTTTAAACATGTGAGTGCATTCACATGCTCCGAATTAAGTGCCGCTCTACGTTTAGTAACAATTTTCCTGCATTACTAAACATGAAAAAAACTTTTTTTTTCTGTCAAGCACTTCTCCAAAATCGTTCAATTTAAATCCAAACGTTTCACGAGTTTACCTCTCAAATTCTCATATGACATAATGGAGTTTACACTTTTCCCAAAACACAGAAAACTGATTTTTTTGTTGGTGTTGTTTATCAAACTAAACACACCCAACAACCTTCATAGACAAACTCAGTACAGAAACTGCAAAACTACAGCGGTCGAAACAGAAGACTAGCCCCTATTATAATCGAATTACCAGATTTTAGAAAGAGAAGAAGGTATAAGGGCAGCCTACTGTCTTCGCGCTAAGAGTTGGCGCGGGGAGTAGATAGACGGGACGGGGGAACTTTACGCTACACTCTGACCTGAAAACTTCAGTCCACTTACTTGGCTACAAGTGAACGGAGTCAGACAAAAATTTCCGCATCTTCGGTGTTGTCGCTATGACTATCATTATCACATTTTTCAAAATTGCTGGAGTATGATCTGTCCATGATAATCGTCTGTTTATGTTCCAGCCGTGTATATTAATTCGAATCTCTCAACAAAGCCATTAGCCCCACCGCCCCCATCCTGATGGACAACAATGAGTGTTCTGGACACATTTATGGTAGTCAAAACTCCCGTAACATTTTTATCGTGCCAGCACCTGGGAAAAGTTAAATTGGTAGGCCTATCTATCCGCATCTCGTCCATATACAAAATCGGTTTTTCCACTTTCCTAAGCTTTCTTATTTGCTGTAGATATCTTCACGTATTCTAATTTACAGTGATTCCTCTTTTTCTTTTTTGCTGCACACTTCTTCCACCTGAAATCCTTTTTCTTCAGTATTCGTCTTAATGTTGTCTTTCATTTCAAATCAATTTTCTCTTGTAGAAGGGTATAAGTTTGTTGCAGCTTGGTACTACTTTTTTTTACTTGTTATTTAACGACACTGTAATAACTACTAGCTTCTTCAGTGTCGATTGAATTGATGATGGCGAGATGGTATTTGGCGAAATGAAACCAAGGATTCGCCATAGATTACCTGACATTCGCCTTCCGCTTGGGAAAACCTCGGAAAGAACCCAACCAGGTAGTCAGCGCAAGCGGGAATCGAACTCACTCCCGAGCGCAACTGCAGATCAGCAGGCAAACGCGCTACCTCCTGAGCTACGCCGGTGGCCCTCTTTCTTTTTCAAATAAAAATTCTCAATTACATCTTTTTTTGTCAATCTCCCGTCGAAGTCATCTACATTTGCGTTTCGGTAGTCTGGACGTTTCCGTTTTTTCTTTTTTCTCCCTCAAGTGTCGACAACACACTTTCTTCTGTGCAGTCTTTCATTTCATTCCTTATGCGCTGTATTGTTCTTGTGGAAAAATTAGAGTATTTTTCTACCTTTGCTGTAGGTTTCGTAAGAGGAATGCAAAGGCACTGTTGTTCTTTTTCTTCATCACAGAATTATTTTGCACTTCTAATAATATTCCTTTCTTCGCTATAGATTGTCAATCCTTGTTTCCTCTTTGTCGACATATTTACAATAAACAAAAAACTGTCATAAACCTAAATAACAGTATACAATAACATAAATTCTATTAAATATATTATTATCAACACTATTAACACGAAAAGCAAAGGATAACTAAAGCAATACAAAGATTTGCGGTATACTGAAAACAATTGTCTTGTTGAAACTAATAAAACACTACAATAAAAACCGCACTATTATTTTCACAAAGTCGCAAAGACTCATAGACAAGTGCAGCAGATGTTTGTGAAACAGGAATATTGCAGTGAACAACGCGGTGCGCATGCGCGACTGTTTCCCCTCCGCCCCGTCTAAGTACTTCAGGCGACTTCTCCTGGCGTGACAACAGTAGCTAACGTAGTGAACTGACGGACACAGCGTTGTAGAATAAATTTCACATTTAATCGTAAATTATACAAACCAAATATCTTTTCCAGTAATATGAACGTAACTATACACAACATATGCATACCCCTCGACTCTACAGCACTGTAAGCATCACCTCTACGCAGACGATTTACAAATCTATATCCATACAATCCCTGACTCACACAATGACGCAATACACAATGTTAACGAGGACCTTGAATCTATATCTGCATGGGCCAGAAAGTTTGGTTTGACTCTGAATGCAAGAAAATCACAATCAATTCTAGTGGGACATCAACGTCTATTATGCAATATTACTCCTGCTCTTCCAGTCAAGTTAAACGACACAATAATCCCTTTTGCTTCCTGTGTTAAAAACCTTGGAGTTTACTTTGATAAGCATTTAAACTGGAATAACCAAGTAACCCATACTTCCAAAAAAGTGCTTTCCATACTACATTCTTTAAACAGCATTCGAAAATTCCTTCCGCTATCACTCAAGAAAATACTAGTGGAAATACTAGTAATGCCCCACTTCGATTATTGTGATTTTCTACTGACTGACCTCAATGTCAACCAGTCGCAAAAATTACAACGTGTTCATAATTCTTGTGTTCGCTTCGTCTGCGATGTCCGTCGCGCTGACCACATTACCCCATCCTTCCAAACTCTAAACTGGCTACGGCTTAACGAACGTAGAAATTTTCATTCTCTTGTTCTCCTTTTCCAAGTCCTTCACACTTCTACACCTACCTACCTTGCCTCCCGTTTCAGTTACCTGTCATCATATCGTAATCTCTTCACACGCGCGCAAAATAGCCGCATACTAGCCATACCAACACATAAGACATCATCGTATTCATCATCATACACAATCTCGCTCTCGCGCTTGTGGAATACCCTACCCAGTGACATCATAGACTGTCGGAATTCAGTAGCGTTCAAAAGCAAACTTATTAAGCATTTTCTTACTACGTAGAGTAGGTTTAATTTTTATTTAATCAATGAAAGAAATGCTTCTCTCTTCTTAACTTTTACAATAAACTGTCTAGCATTTATTAATCAGTTAATCTTTTAGTGCTTTGATTTTTATTGTATTTGTAAATTTAATATTAATTGTAATTATAATTGTAATTGTATTCTTAATATTGTAGTTGTAATCCCCAGGTAGAGGGGAAGAAAAGGCCTGATGGCCTTATCTCTACCTGGTTAAATAAATAAAAATAAATTAATTAATATTAGCAATGGGCAAGTAAATGAAAAGGTAATTGATTGTGACTATATTATGCATTATGTGCATATGCTTTGTTACAATGAATTACAATATACATTTTGAAGTTTACAATTGGAAAAGATCTTCTATTCTCCTCCAAAGATGATTTGTGTTGGGAAAGATTTCTCTCTCTACGTCGCATGACATGACGGGGGCAAATTTAAATCAAGAAGAAGTATTAGTGTTTCCTTTATGTGGGTTAACATTTTGGTCTTCTCTAGAACATTCTTGTTCATCTCGAATAGTACAGAGTTGAAAATCCTACATTTTTCTGGATAAAAGGTATTGTGTCTGTTTGAACTGAAGTTAAACGTTCAAGGCACATTTTCCTCTCTCTCTGTGTTTATGTAATACAATATGTTTTTTTATGCATCTTAGTTGCGATATGTTGTTCTATATAACATTTATGGTAGCCCCCTCTTATTTTTGTTCCACACAACTTACAAACAATATTCCGACCATCAGAGGAAAAATACTCACTGCCATAATCTGCCACAATAATTGTATCTGTTGTAACTGTTTTCGGACGTCCCCGCTTATGCATGATTTGATTTCACTTACAGCGTACGGGTACGCACACAAAGAACGCTGGTTTCCCGGTTTCAGGTTACCGGCGCCGACACGCGCTTACCCGCGCCAAGAAGTTCTGCATGTTAACTAATGAGGTCCGAACAGAAAGGATACAGGTTCGTACTTGTCAACGCGTGCAACAAGAGCCTACAAGTTTACCGGAATGAATCTTTAATTCCTGCTCGCTGGTTGTTGACGCCTGTATTCTGTATTATCGGTACACAGCAGAAAGTAAAATGAATAGTGATGCATTAATTGCTGCTATTTATAATAATCCTGCTGTATGGGATAAAAAAGACAAGTACCATAGCAAAAGGAATGTAGTAATTGTTTAGTCAACTGTCCGAAGACAGGTCTGAACCTCACAAGTGATACAAAAAGCATCATTTATTAGGCAACTAGGCCAGGAGATAATGGGGTAGGGTGACCAGTTCCTTTCCCCCTCCATTACATACATCGTTGATTAGTGAAGAATAAAGTTGTTGGAAAGGGATAAGTGCAGAAATGAAGCAGGACGGTAAGTAAAATATCTCAAGATAAGAATAGAAAATGTTCCACAATAATTGAGGGCTTTCCAGATTAAACATCACGTCACAAAAATGTATTCTTAAAAGGTTTATATGATTCTAATGGGGAAATTAGACTAAGCTGACTGTTAGAAACCTTTAAATGGGGAATTTCTTAAAAATATTTTACAAACATTTTTTTCTATAGGTAAGATGGGATTACGTTTTTAAAATGTTTTCTGAAAAATCTTATCGATTAATTTGATAACTTTTATCTTCCAACACTTCAGTTGTTGATTTGATTGCTTACGATATGCTACATTAGAGCTAATTAATTCTCACTTATAATACTCTTTTTAGAAACAAAGCTGAGGATGATGTGGGCGTATAGGCTACTATAACAGATTAGTTTGCAGTCCATTAGTGTAATATGTTTCTAGTCAGCGATGTATGCAAAGGATGGGAAAACGAACTGTCCACCCTATCCCTTTATCTTCTAGCTTAGTTGCCTCATGAGTGATGCCTTATTGGTGTCACTTAATGAGGTTTATACCTGTCTTCGGACAGTTAACTAAACAATAAACAATTTGCCGTCAAACGTGGGAAAATTCCACGTTTTCGATGTGCAGATCCTGGTAATTGCAGCGATCACATAGTAAAATGATCACATTTTTGAAGCTATGAAGTTCCTCAACATGTAGTGAAGCCCAGGAATTTGAGCAAAGTGTCTGTAGCTCCTGGTAATCCAGACGAGACACATTTCTCGGCAGCGACTGAATTCGAAGACCATCGTAGTGCAAAACCATCCTCACCCTCACCGAATAGAGAGGATATTAGTGACATTAAGCCCTAATTTTTTCCACAGACTAGACCTTGGATTTTTAGGCATTGAAAACTGACTTTTAGGCATCTAAAATTGGTCCTGAATTTATCAAATTAGGCACTAAAAACATGCAGCTAAAATGTAATTTATAGCCACACAAACTACAGTAACATTTTTATCGTGCCAGCACCTGGGAAAAGTTAAATTGGTAGGCCTATCTATCCGCATCTCGTCCATATACAAAATCGGTTTTTCCACTTCCTAATTATGTACCGGTATACAGAGTATGATCTGTCCATGATAATCGTCTGTTTATGTTCCAGCCGTGTATATTAATTCGAATCTCAACAAAGCCATTAGCCCCACCAGAATATAAGACTTAACAGAAATCAATTTCTAAACAGTTTTCCTCTTTGTTGTCTGCAAAAGGCATATGTAGCGCTATCATTGACCTCCAATCGAAAGTAGATATAATATTATCCGTGTTCCACACTGCCTTTGTGCAACAGTAGCCTATGTAGGATCGCGAAAATTTAATTGTATGAATCAAATTCCCTAACAAGTCTCCTAATTAAAGAATTCATCGGCCTCAGTGTTCTAAGGCTGCTAATACATAAGTGCTTATATTACAATTTAATTAATTAATTTACCAATGAATTTACAGTTAACATATTATTCATAATTGGCATTTCAATACATTTCAATACATAACTACATTTTTCTCTAATTTTCTATCACCAAACTTTGCATGGTAAATATTGCGAGATTTAAATATGTATCCATTGCTTCAGTGTCATTGGGAAGAATTCTTTTCCATTATAAAATGGTTCTGTCTAAGAAACATGTTCCTGAAGCAGATGAGAAGTTGAAACAGTTGGAACACTTGGAAAAGTTGGCACTGAGGTTGTAAAAATATTCTTATGAAACTGTTTCTTTGAAACTGTTATTTTGGAACAGCTTCGTTCATGAAACAGTTACAGTTGAAACTGTTTCTTAAAAAGATCAGTTTATCCCATCTCTAGTAACTTGCTCCGACCGGGATTCGAACTCGGATCACCTGGTTTCGTGATCAGGCTCTCTAACCGTTACTCCACAGGTGTGGGCTGTATGTATGTATGTATGTTCAATAAAACACAGTGACATACACTGTTAAAAGATTTCTAGTCATGTCATAAAACGTGTTAATGATTTTTATCTTTGCCTCGGAACTCCTTATATATAGATTAACTAAGAATGGAACAGCATCATTGGTACCATGACCAACTCTGTTCGATCAACGAAATCTATCATATCCCAGTAAAATTTACCTCAAACTCCCATTTTGGAATGCTTATAGCTTCACTTGACATAAAAACGACAGTTTTGTCGTGATGTATAGTCTCCAGAAAGTGTCCATTCTTCTATGACAGAGCAAGATATTATTATTTTAAAGGAAAATAAATCTTTGTTACATGCTAAATCCCAAACTATGTTTGTGGCTTTCCAGCAAATTGAAACTGTTTAGAAAATAACATATCTACAGTATTACTTCAAGACTTTGGGAGAAACACATAGCCTACATATGAATTCGTTGGTTTCATAAATTTGTTTACTGGACTATAAACTGAGACATAGCATTGTTTACAGCCATATACTTGCTTGTATATCCGTTCGAATCAATTGCTATGAATCGTTGGGGAGACCGTATTTATTTTACGACATGTTCTTGTGTCCTTTATTTGACTTAAGTGGAGTTATTGCGGAAGATTAATGTTTAGAGATGTTACGTTAACAGTTGAGTTGAACTTCACAATCAGCAGGCTAACCAAACCAAAACAAAAAGTTTTTACATGCAGCAATAGCAAACCGTATATAAGATCCCTAAATGAATGTAAACAGTATGATGTAGTAGACGCTCCAAAATGCAGAGGTTGTTTTAGAGCAGCGTTTCTCAAACTATGGTCCGCGGACCACCTGTGGTCCTCGAGATCTGCCCTTGTGGTCCTTAAAAAAAAAAGGAGGAAAAATAAAATTCAAACGAATTACGTATCACACTATAGCTTAAAATCGAGGGCCGTATTCATAGACATTTTTAGCGCGGGTTTCCAGTGGATGATCAGCGTTTTTCGTATTCATAAACCAGTGTTAGCGATAGGATATGATTTGAATTCTGTACTAGTAACCAGTGGATAGCCGGGGCTAGCTTAGTACGCTCGTAGGGCGTGCTGCGAAATGTCTATGAATAGCACTCTCAGAGTTTGGAAATGACACATGGCAATCGAGTTTCACTTTTTCTCCCAGTACTGCATTTTATGAAATTTATTACCCTACCCATCTATCGACTTCCCATTCTACTCTCAGCAACAAAAGAGGGATTTAAAGCACTATATACGTGGTGTTTCTCGACATCTTTTCCCTGCACATCTGGCGCCGCGTCTGTAACTCAGCCAGGGACCACCCGAATTCATAACAGAGGACCAAAGTACCGAACCTTAATTCAATTTTAAAATATAAGTATACTGGCATTAAAATATGCTACGAAAATGATAAATTTGCTTTCGATGGGAACAAGAGTAAGGTGGTCCGCGGAACTGTTCTGACTTTAAAAAGTGATCCCCACTTCAAAAAAGTTTGAGAAACGCTGTTTTAGAGGAATCCATTGCAATTCAACACTGCAACCTATGTCGATCTTCTATCCTAACCTCCAGCTAGGCGTCTTCTTACACATGTCGATTACCCTACGTCTAACAAGCAAACATTCTGATGGGAGCAGATAAAAAAAGTTACTTTATTTTCTTCCACCATGTTAATAATGTCAAAAGAAGGCTTATACAAATTTTGGTCACTCGACCGCAATTAAGAGGCCGTCCAGAAAGTGATTTTTCTCTCTATGTATGTATTTATTCACACTGCAAATGGGTAAATATTCGGTGGCAGTGGTAACTAATTGCACTCAATGTCATGGGGCCGTTTACAGAAAAACAGTACAATTGCATGAAAAGATTTATTGAAACAGATACAGCAATAATTGTTGCGCTATTTGTCAACATATCCATCTCTAGATTTGAGACATTTGTTATACCATGGGATCAGTTTTTGTATCCTTGTGTCCTAGAAGTCAGCCCCCTGGGATCGGAACCAGCGTTTGACAGCCGTCTGCACGTCTCTGTCGATCCCATGATATGACAAATGTCTCAATTCTGGCGGGGAATATGTTTAAAATAGCTCAACAATTGCTCTGTTTATTGCAATAAATTTTTTCAAGATGAAATTGTGTTTTCTTTCTGTTAACGGCCCTTGGCGAACTTATTTTTTACGGCCCTCGTAATTGCGTTCGAGTGGCCAAAATTTGTATAAGCACTTCTTTTGACATTATTAATATGGTGAAAGAAAAAAATAACTTTATCTGCTCCCATCAGAATCTTTGCTCGTAAGATTCACTGTGTCATGAAATGACTAGTCGGCCTCGGTAGCGTACTTGGTATAGCGCTGGCCTTCTATGCTCGAGGTTGCGGGTTCGATCTCGGCCCAGATCGATGACATTTAAGTGTTTTTAAATGCGACAGGCTCGTGTCAGTAGATTTATTGGCATGTAAAAGAACTCCTGCGGGACAAAATTCCGGCACACCGGCGACGCTGATATAACCTCTGCAGTTGCGAAAGATCACATAACTAAAATTATGTTGAAGATCACATAACTCAGGATGTTTTAATATACAGTTTAATTCAGAAATAACCGACTCAAAATTAACGTCTTACAAATACATGTTTTAATAGTAAACAAAATATAGTTCTGGAAATGATAACACTGTTTTTTTATTTACTTATGCTTACCTACAAATTGTCATGAAAGTATTTTACCACGGTTAAAAAAAACTGAAGGAGTGAAGTTACAGTTTATAAAATTTTCGGAGAATAGTTTTAAAAATGTGACACAAAGTTTCCAAATAATTAGATAAACTAGTTTCATAAAACCAGTTTTGCGGACAGGGAGTTGTCTATCGATTACAGTGAACAAAATTTAAGGACATTTGGATGTGGGCAAGAGAATTTATTGTGTGTCTTGTTTTATCTGTCATGAAAATATCTATTAAGCGATGTTGGTCGTTAACAAGGTAAAAATAGTACTTGTATTAGCATTCTTTTCTGAAAGATTCTGTGTATTTGTTACATAATCCTTTAGTAGACCTATTTATATTCAGTAAAATGGTTATTCAAATCAAGGCGCCATAATGACAAATAATATACATTTAATTTCAAATGCTGTTTTCCGAAATCTACATATTCCAAATTATTGGTACACTTTGTAAAAAAAAAACTATTTGAGCCAGACATGAAATTTGCAGTCTATTTTACAAGATATATAATAATGCTAATGAAAAACATGGTGTCTCAGGAGAAATGTAAAATACTTCAAAATAATGTAGTTTGGGGTAACCTATCGATTTAACCTGATATATAGACGGTTTTTTTTTAGATATGATACAGTAGCCTATTGAAATTGAGGGATCGTATGTTGTTTCAATAAGTTTATTTCATAATTAAATACGAACTCGGTAAGAAAATAAAATAATTACGCAAGAAAAATTATTAAGCTTGCCCTTCTTATAAATTAAATAAATTGTAAATTCTATCAGGTACCGCTACCGTTTCTCTTTCCGACTTCAATGAGACACTTGGTAGCTTTCCAGTTTCAGATAACATACCGGTAAACACGGGAGAGCACACAGCCAGATGGAACCCTTCGATTGGGAAAACGTTGTCTGCATTCTACAACAGTATCCAACGCATTGTCATTACAAAATTTATGAACAACAAAAAGTGTGCCTATATATTCACTATGCGAATACTCGAAATAAATGTCAAGTGAACGTGTTTTCTTTGTATATGTTACGCAGGCGTTGCGGTGCCCAGATACTGCCGTGTGCAAAAGATCTGGTGTAACACGTCAAGTATAATATACGGAACTGCAAGACGTTCCAGTATTTCTCCCTTAATTTCTCCCCAACCACTAGACATCGGACATAGGTGTAGCAGTTTAAATCGACGTAGGATAACCCAAACTACATTATCCTGAAATATTTTGCGTTCCTCCTGAGACACTCTGTTTATTAATATTATTCTGACCTAGATGCCACTATATGACAGAAAAATATATATATTTTTTAAATTAATAAATTCAAATGTTCCCGAAGACCATAATACCTAAAATAACATTTTCCTTTGTGAAGAATGCCTTCTATTATATTTAATCTATGACATTAATTTTTTTAATCAGAATTGTAGGAAAAGAGCAAATTGTGACAATTCACGTGCATGTACTGTTATTGTTAACGGAAGCTTAATAAAATTCTGTTATTAATTTTTCTCAAAAGTAAATTAATGTGTAAGAACTTTTAATGCATATTTAACTCTTTCTGTTCGAATGAGTACATTCGGTATCACTAACATTTCTGTACTCTCTGAACCATATGATTTGCCTGATGATTATATTTTGTATCCTCAGAAGTAGTTTCGTTCTTTACCGACAGAGTGTAGCACCCGCCAGTTCCTTGACCATCTCCTTTGTTTTTTTTTCTCCATAGTGTGTCTATGATCTTGTGCAGCCGTAAATTCAGGTCAGAAAGGGTTGACTAGCAAGAGGATATAATAGGGAAAAGTTCATGTAGATAAGAATATTATAACCTAAGCTAACAATAAGACAAAATAAAACGTAGTTATATTAAATGTCCTAATTCAAAGTCCCTAATTTCAAATTCTGGTAACAAATTAATCTGGCCAGATCTTTGTCTTTTCCAGTGGGAAATGGTAAGATACCTCCCCAAGTTTCGGTGAATTTTTTTATTTCATGAGCAACGGCAGTTAGCGGTGTTTACAGACAGATGTGAAAATGACGTCTGATGGAAAGAAAGTTTATGCGAAAAGATTTCATCATTACGGTGCAACGACGCTTCTGTGCGATGTACAACAGGGATCCATCTGATGCGAAGAGAATTAAGGCATGGAAAGCTGCGTTTTTGGAGACGTGATCAGTGACTAAGAAGGTTTTGAAACAAACCCCCGGAAATCCATTCGCAGAGCTCCGCAGGAACTGTGCAAATCAAAATCAATTGTGTATAGGGTTCTTCATAAGCGACTCAGGCTGTATGCCTACAAAGTTCAATTGCTAGAAGCCGTTCCATGGTGACTGAAGTATGACCTTGGATATTCTGTGGACCGTAAGATTTCCACGTGCTTCCGCCCACATAACCTGCGCGAGATAACTAGGTCATGCTTCAACTATGGTGGAACGGCTTTTACACGAATTGCAACCCGACGACAAAACCGAACGGAGCGGAAGACATGCTGGATTGCATCGATAACGATAATGTCCTTTTGTCCTTGGAAATGTTTTGGGAAGAGCCGACTTTCCACTTAACGTTAATCGTTATAACGTCCGGATTTGGGGTAGGCAGCCTCCTCATGAGGTACAAGAGTTAATTTGTGATGTGTTCTAATGCAGGATATGGTTGTAGGAATTTAATTTTTTGCAGAGCTTACAGTGAATGGCATGTAGAGGTGCTTTGATTTTTTGTTTGTAAAAACCCATGTGATTGTGGCTTTCAATGTACATTTTATTTCGCTGTGTCACATAAACCCGGAGTTACAGGCCAATCAAATTAGGGCGTTTCAATTGGGATACACTACATTTTTAAAAAATTCACATTGTCTGGCAACAAATTCCCCTTAAGTATCCTAATCCATACCATCATACTGAGTGATTCACGAGGACTTACCGTCACTTACGGAGCTTATTTTCGAAGACATTCTGAGCAAAAAAAAATGTCATATAAACATATGTCCTAATCCCGATATTTTCTGAGTTACATTAATTTGAAGTTGTTAGGAAAATACTTTTTTATTTAGTTTTATGGGTAAAAAAATATTAAAAATAGAGAATGAACTATTCAGAAGTGTTATTTCTTTAATTTTCTAGTGTTATGAAGCTAAAGATGTGTTGCTAATTGCTTTGTACAGATTTTATTTTTCAATTTTTAACTAAAAATGACATCATTCTTACGCACTTATCACAAAAATTGTTACAAATCATACGACTTTAAGAACTTGATTCTTTACAGTTTAACTATGCATCCTAATGTACAGTCTTAAAGAAATTACAAGAGTAGCGTGATTTGCAACAATTACTGTCATAAATGCGTAAGAAAATGTAATTTTATAGTTAAAAATAGGGAAGAAATTCTGTATGAAGCAACTATGGAATTCATAACACTTTTTATCTTCATTATAGAAATGATACTCCTGAATAGTTAATTCTTCATCAGTAATATTCTTTTACCCTTAAAACTCCAGAATAATGGTACTTTACAAATAACTTCAAATTAGTGTAATTCTGGAAATGTTGAGATTAGGACAAATGTTTATATGGCTTTTTTGCTCAGAATGTCTTCGGAAATAAGCTCCGTAAAGGACGGTAAATCCTCGTGAATCACCCTGTTTATTAGAAGTACAACCAAGTCGTTTCCATCCTTAATGTACACGAGAGGTTACGTAAGTCAGAGCTCTTCTACATCCCATCCATTTGCGCGATTGGCTGCAAAGCCTCGCTTTTGTCGAACTTCATATTCTTCCACATGTTCCTTATGTTTGCGAATAGGTTTTCAACTGAACGCAGCTATACTAAATTTCTGTAGCCATTCAACACTTAAGCTTAGGATTCAGAACTTCTCCTAGAATGATTGCTAACTCTGTATGATATGGCTCTCCTACAACTGGGTTGTTTTATTTTTAGTAACACAAGAAATTAACTTGGAAAGAACAATGTATATTTTTATCTCTAGTGGACAGGATAAGAGAACTATCACGCGAGCATAAAGATCTAACACAACATCTCTGTAAATTTTAGTGCCAGAAATCTAAGCTAAGTCCCTTCTAAATGTTGCCCATCGCTTAAATGTGCGTATAAATTGTATTTGGCAAAGGAGTTATTATTTTTACGATATGAGTGAAACGTTTCAATTCCTGTATACTGAAGACATTAAGAAGTTATGTTGCATGCTATCTACTACCATAGTTGATATGCTTTTTTTATCTCCATTATATTTTTTATCCTATTTTATAGATATTTCCAACATGATTTTACCTTTTAATTACTTTAACTGTAAAGGTATGAAGGGATGAGTTTTCAATTTGAATGAGTAATTTGTCTGCATTAACCATTTGATTATCCGACATAATTTATTTATTCTGAATTCCAAGTACTAAATATTGAGCAAATATATAAACATACATTACTAATTTATTTTCACAAAAATCGAATGCATTGTATAATTGACAAACATATACATAACACCAGAAGAAATGTCCCAACTCTTTTGGCAGAACCTAAATGCCACACTACGGCTGGATTAAGACACGGTAGGAATTATGGACCAAGACTATACAATTCAGTATTGAAAAATAATTCAGACCTAAGCAATTTACACATTCCTAAGTTTAAAAATAAAGTAAAAATGTTTGTATGATATTTGTTTCATTTTATTATTATTTTAAGTGTTAATAGCATTGTATGTTACTGTCCACACCTGTGGAGTAACGGTCAGCGCGTCTGGCCGCGAAACCAGGTGGCCCGGGTTCGAATCCCGGTCGGGGCAAGTTACCTGGTTGAGGTTTTTTCCGGGGTTTTCCCTCAACCCATTACGACCAAATGCTGGGTAACTTTCGGTGCTGGACCCCGGACTCATTTCACCGGCATTATCACCTTCATTTGATTCAGACGCTAAATAACCTAGATGTTGATACAGCGTCGTAAAATAACCCAATAAAATAAATTATATGTTACTGATATTTATTGTATTTATATTATGTATGTAACCTATAAGACAAAACATTGCAATAAATATAAATAGATCATTTTCTTAATTAATAGCAATGTATTTTTCCACATAAGTGATTTCTTAGCATCGCCACAAATAAATTTCTTGTACTTGTCACTACCTCTTTCACTAGAGAGTTCTTAAAATTTATATTTTCCCAGCCATTCACAAAATATTTTGCACCAAAGGAGAGACCTGTAACTGAAAATTGATTAATATATTTCAGTATTATTATTGTATTTATCCTGGTAATAATGAACAGTAGATACTTTGCTTTTCAGCATTAACTTCCCATTATTGTAGTTAGAAGATTCGAAGAGAACATCAGGATGTAGACCTTGGTCTCCCCCCCTCCTACCAATAATGCATAACACAATATCAATATGGCTGTTGCTGTCGTCTGCGATACAACGAACTTTTTTGTTGATTTCGAGTTCGTTATTTTTTTCTGGTTATTCTATGCTTATATAAATTGTGCTAACTCTCGCTAAGTGGTTCTTATATTTTATTTTATCATTCTTACAGTTATTATTTTATTATCGTTAATAGTTTTATTTCATTATAATTATTTATTAATTTGTATTACTATCTTTGTATTATCTCCGTCACTGTTATTCTCTTATTACTATTATTATTATTATTATCATTATTATTATTATTATTATTATTACTATCATCAACATTATTATTGATGTCTGTAACATTTATGTAGGCTCTACTGGACTGTACACTAGCACGAACACATTTCAGGTACCGTAGTTTCCCCTAACTATGGTCCACATTTGTCACATTTTTCTTGGTATATTCAATACTATTCATCCAGATTAAGCGAAATTTTGGCTTCGGACTCTTGTAAGTGTATATTAAATAAATATTGACATATGTGTTGGAAATTATTTAATTACAAGTGTTGAAAAAATGATAAGCATTGGTACATAGTTGTATTCTGAGTTTCCCAACTATGGTTCACTCATATATTCATGTTTGAAAGCATGAATGGACTATAGCTGGATCTGTAATTATTCGTAAATCAATAAATTGAGTTTCTAATTTAAGGGTAGAAACATAATCTAGCACAGAAATATTAAAAATAAATGAAAAGTACATGGATTCTTTTTATTAGTACACATTGCATAAACACACAATAAACAAGTGAAATCTGAAAGTAATTTTCCTGCAATAATGAACAACTACACTCACCGGCAAAAATATCGGGCCTCCTAAAGTTGCTCAATTTTTTTTATGAGGTGAGAATCAGAAAACCCATTATGAAATGAAGAAAACATTGCTTCCCAGAAAAAAAAAACTCTTTTTTTATCACTTGCGCTATTATTTTCAACGCCAAACAATGGATATAATTAAAAGGTGTAAAAACTTACAAATTGTTTCAATTGTCGTCCAAATGTTCAACTGATTTTGTGGCCACCCAGATGTTACTAATAGCGGATATTGCCTCCCCTCAGTAATTGCCGCTTCTTACTATACATGAAACAACAGCTCCATTGTTCTTCACTTCCAAAACTTTCCTGGCCACAATTCCTCCTCATAAGTAACTACCATATAACTATGTGCCTTTAGCATTATTTTAACATATTTCGTCTTCTTTTCCACATTTGACTCACTGTCTGTAAATATGGAGAGTACACCGGAAACTGAAACATCATAGTCTGTATTCAATTCAATTTCATCGCTCTCATAGCCACTTACAGGGACGGTTGTGATCTTTCTACCTTGAAATTTTTGTTTTACCGGACCATTATTTGTGCTAGTACCATTGATGCTGGAACAGCCAGTTTCTTTATTTACTAGGCTATAACGTTAAATGGTGTTTTAGAATATACTGAGATACCGTATTTGCAGAAGTAAATAATCAAATTGTTCACATTTCATTAAAACAAATATTTCAAAATGAAATACAACTACGGTCCACGAAAAATTGTGGTACATAGTTGAGGACTGACTTGTACACTTGAGGTTAAACATTTTTCACACAGAGTTCTTAACCTCTGCCAGTCTAATTATTACGTGAAAGTAAACACTATATAGCCAGGTTTAATTGTACAAAGAATCATATATCTATAATTTACCAGTTCTACAGAGGAGAGCTTAATAAAACAGACAAACACAAAGTGAATGATTTCGTGTCTTCACACATTTAATAGAACGATGCACACTGACCTTGTTAAGCATCCATATCATTGCCACGTGTAATGGTAGATAGAAGTATCTATGGGGAACATAATTCCACCATAGTGGCGCCTTAAATGGCAAACACCGAACTCTTGGAGGACTAAGTAGTAAATAATGCGTTTTGGACCATAGTTGGGTGCCTGGACCATAGTTATGGGAAATTACGTTATCTATTCAAATGTACCATTTCAAATGTAAATTATGAATAAATTTGAATTTGACATTTGAATTCGAATTTGAATGTCTGTCAAAAAGAAGGTGAAAAAGGACATGGAGGAAAATAACGTCACCTTGGGTATTTTAGTTGGCAGAGTTCTGGCTTATGACGACCACAGACCCGAGTTCAAATCTCGGCGATGAAGGAGTTGTATTTGTAGTGGACAAAACCAAGGCAATTCCACTATAAAATATTGTCTTTTCATTATAATTTACATTTAGAAAAATAGGACATCACCTGTGTTTGTGTAACGTCAGAGCCGACGTCCGCCACAGAATATGTTCCGTGCGCGGTTTGTCCGAAGGTTAGTAGATGACAGTTGCGGTGAGATTTAGACTACTCATTGTTCTGTATAAAAATGCTTTAATTGTTCATTTAATTACGTTGTATCAACTACTAATATTTAGCATTGGTAAAATTAGTGACAGCGATATAATATTTTGCAAGATGTGGATAAGAATTCGTCAAATAACTTCCTGACATACGCTTTACTGTTGAGGAAAACAGTGAAAAAAAAAACGAACCAGGTAATCAGCTCAAGAGGGTATCGAACCACACCCGACCCCAAATTTGGATCAGCAGACAAACACCTCAACCGCCTGAACTACATCGGTGGTCGTATTCTTCTTCACAACATACTTTATGAAGTGTAAAGAGTTCTGAAAGCTTATTAAACAGCCATCCTATTTATATTAGTTACTTCAAAAAAAAATAAAAGTTAATATCTCAATTAAAAACAATATTGGTTTTCCTCTTGCCGATTAGAAGCTGTCGTAATTTGGCTTTTGTGATGTAATCAGTATTCCCTTGTTAACCTACTGCGCGGGACAGACCCACCAACTTCTTACTACCGATTGGAGATGAGGTCGCTGCTATCGCTATAACCAGGATACATGCAACCAGCTCAATACTTCGGACTCTTGCCGTCGGTAACGGGAACTTGGCTGGTCTATAGATCTGTTACTTTTCTCTTGTGTGCCTCACTCTGTCAGTACTTCAATATACAGCCTGGCAGACGAAGACAATGTACCTCCCCCACACCGATGAATTTTAGTGAACACAGCTGTAGAAATTCATGTAAATATAGAAACGGATTTACTTAATTATTTATTTATGTATTTATTTATTTATGTATTTATTTATTTATTTATGTATTTATTTATTTATTTACTTACTTACTTATTTATTTACTTAATTATTTATTTATTTACTTATTTATTTATTTATTTATTCATTCATTCATTCATTCATTTATTCATTTATTTATTTATTTATTTATTTATTTATTTATTTATTTATTTATTTATTTATTTATTTATTTATTTATTTATTTATTTATTTATTTATTTATTTATTTTGCTAATAATTGTAACATAAAATATAATACAAACAGAAAAAACTTTAGATCGCCTCTGCAAGACTTTATATATTCCATATCTGGGAATCTTTAATTGAAACCTTGTTCCCTCATATTCATATACTTCATACTTTCACACACACATATCAGTCTACATACCACATTTTGAGACATATAACCATACACACTTAATACATTTCTGGAGACCGAAGAATGCAGCATTGCGGACCGGACAAATGTCTTATGAGCACACCTCTGCAATACTTCGTATACTTTGATTCACTGACACTGCAAAATGCAGCTACACCGTCAGTTGAAACACCTTCAACAAATTATTTTAATGTCCGGCCAAAAACCACTTTAACATTCCTCTGTTTATTTTGCAGCTGAAATTTTTGCTGGTGTTCTATTTGAGCAATTGCATGAGGATTTCGATCGTCCCAATGACGGATTGCAATTTCTGGAGAATGAAGCTGCATCGTCACGAAATCAAGTTAACAACGACTAATTACAAAACACTATTTGGGACAGCAAATCAAATTTACAAACTGTTTCAGTATCTGCATATATTATGGGTAAAATTGTTAGATGTCATTTTTACGGCCTAGTACAAAAGGGAAACAACTCAAAATTTGAATTTTTGAGAAACCTGAATTTTAAGGCTTCATGTTGCTGTGAATAATTAAGTCAACATCATTCTAATTTGAAACTTATAATACATATAAAACAATCATTTTAATTTGCAGTAATTTCAACGATCCTTTGATTTTTCACAGCTTTCTATAATGCAGGTGTCTCAAAACTTTAAATTTTAATTGTTTCTCTTTTGAACTGGGCCGTCGATTTGATGTACAATCTCTGAATACTCGGTTCATATCGCCAAAACATTATCTTGTTGCCACCAATTTCACCGAAGGTAAATAAGTACCCAATCGATGGAGAGTCTTAAAATAATCGACTAAATATACATTATTCTTGATGATATAAAAAATCCACTCCTCTAGGCAGTCGTTCTACTTCCAATAGATCTACCACAATGATCTCAAGCTTCCTTTAAACATGGCGTTCATAGCTGTTAAAAATATTTTATTATACAAACGTCCTCCCAATACATATGCATGAGGTTCACTAGATTCCATTAATTCCGTCTCGTTCTTTAGCCGTACTATACCGCAACTACGTCTTCTACACCCACCCCTACTGTGCACGTGCACTCGCCTGTATTGTGTATTCCGGTTTTCAGTGGTGTTCATGTTAGAGTAGCAGCTGCGGCGTCATCACACAAATTATAACTCGTTTGCGATATATGCCAACATTTCAGAGGCACAGCGGCACGCCACTACTCATATGAATGGCTCTTTCTGTGCCTTGTGTTCTTACTAGCATAGCAGTGGGAAAGAAATGAAGTATTGGATGTAAACTACTTCAAAACGTGACAATATTCATGAAATAGATTGTACATATTGTATCTACCAACTTCCGTTTTGAATAGTATTCCATACTCACAGCATATCAATTAAATTTAATCTAAATGCATTCGTAGATATATATTGAATAGCCTGCCTTTACTCGTAGTTCGACATGAAATATACGCTTCATGGAACAGACATTGATCTATTCCAGTCTGCGCCTCTAAAATTGATCAACAACACAATGACAATTACTAGGAACTCCTGGTATGACATTATTTTGTTGAATATGTGCTAAGGTCATAATTAGAGCACGGATTAAGGAGACAGATTCCGTGGATTCAAGTTAGTAATGTAGGGATGGAAACGTTACATTACGAACGTCATTTGTACAGGCAGTGGATATAGAAACATAACAGTTTTACCTAGTAATAGGTGATAATTTTCCAGCACATTAGATGGGACACACATATTGCATTTTTATGTAATAAATTACCAAAAATTATATATAGATTTGTTATACTTCGTTCTTACCTCCCTATTAATATTTTAAGATTAATTTTATTTATCCTTTGTGCAATATGTATTACGTTATGGCATTGTTGGTTGGAGCAGTGTTTCTATATCCATAAGAAAGTCGATGGATTTACTACAAATGAGAATAATCAAAATTTGTCTGAAAAAAACTTCTTGATTACCCTACTAAACTTCATATTTGGATTTTTACGTTTGAAATTGGAGCTTATATATACATACACATTACTGACTTTCTTTCATAAGAACAAGAAAATTTTCAACAAATATTTGCATGATTATAATACGAGAAGAAACATATTATTTCATTTTACCAGAATCCAAAAGTTCAATGGCTGCTGATATGAAACATGGCTTCAATTGCTGCTTAAAACTTTACAACAAATTAAGTTCTCAGTACCCTGTTTCAGTTAACATAAGTATGATAAAATTTAAACTTAAAATTAAAGAAATTATTAAGAGAACTTAACATAAGATTAGATAATTAATTGCTAATAGGCTATTAGTCTTATATTATTATACTTGTAAATATTGGTTATGAACGTTTTCAATTGTGATTATTCTTTATCATATAGGCTCTTATTTGTGTAATCAGTGCTGTTTTATTGCTTATATTAATTTGTTTATTTTATCTTCTTCTTTCTGCTTATCTTCAGTGCGGTTTTGAACTCCCAACAAGCGTTTGCTCATACGGGGATAAATTCTTTAACTTATATTTCTGTTTTATGTATGTAATAGTTTCTAATGTGTCTTTGTTTCTGTTACATATGATACATAAATTAATAAATGTGTATTTAAATTAAATATTAACATAAGAATACACTGAAGTGAAGTTTCAATTTCCTAAAATTTTAAAACTAGAGACCTGAACATTTTTACATTTATAATGCTGCATATAAATATTCTCTGTAGAAAGTTTAATCCAATCTGGTTAAGAAATATAAGAATTACTAACGTTTTTGTAAATTTAAATGGCATTTTGGAAAATCGCTACTCTTTCCACAAATTTCAAAATTGTTATCTAAAATTTTGTCTGCCTTTGAGATTCTCATTACATGAAGAGAATTTGATGATATGAAGTACTTCTTTTATCCATATGTTTGGTAAATATTTCTACGGATAGGAATTTGTGAGACGATTGAGTTGCAAGAGAACCTTGACATATTATGATAAATTGTAATTTACAAGTTAGGCCTATTATGTTCGGAACAAGAGAAGGAAGAAAAATAATTTGAGTGTATGTACTGTAAATTCTGGAATCTTACCAAGAATAGCGAAGTACAGCTTCCTTAAGTTTGGCAGAAACTTTTGTTTCACGCATTTTATCCTCAAACTCAGCTGAAGTTAGCATGAAAGGAAAAAGCTTAAAGTGTCGCTGCGCTCACAGAGATAGGATAGTTAGGGGTGAATAGAGTATTCGAAAAGTAGGACACACGTGAAACCTTATCAACAAAAACTTCCTTTAATTTAGGAAGAGTTCCGAGAAAAGACTAAAGCTTCGAACGAAGCCGAAGAAAAGTAATAACAGAACTTTACTGTAGAGTTTAAATTAGAATGTGTACTAGCATAATAAAGAGTGAGGTTCTGAGAATCAATCCAGCCTCACATAATAGCTGTGTTAAATCAGTAAGACCCTTGTCCATCTGTCCACTACGACTTAAAATCGAGCAAAAATGTTCAATTCGCAGGCGGAGAGTTTCTACATCGTTCACAGGAGTCGAATACACAAACAACTTCAAGTGTCCCCACAAGTAGAAGTCCAGTGAGTTGAGATCTGGTGAGCGTGGAGGCCAAGCATTTGTTCCACCTCGCCCTATCCATCGGCCAGGGAATGTTGCATTAAGTTGTCTACGTACATCCAGACTGAAATGTGTGCTAATTGAGCAACACTGTCGGACAATACGTGCTATGCCAGGAATTTGGGAGCAGGTCCAGACGTCAATGCGACGAACTGGTGCCTGTATTCAGACAGGAGGTGACATATTGAACAGTTCCTGTAAACAAATGTACACAAACTGAAACTAATACATCAGTTTTGTAGTTCAAAATAATCCTCCTTGTAACCCCTATAGAGCGGCAACCAAGCATTTCTGGACTCATGTTTATATAACCTTTTTTTTTTCTTCTCTACATATGAGGAAGCTTTACCTGAAGTTTTGCCCACTACTTTCGCTACACTCTTTATATATTATATTAAACACCCGAAAACAACTTTCCAAGTTCTTAAACTTACTTTATCATCATCATCATCATCCAATTCAAGCACTAGATCTATACTGGGTTGCAAGAAACCTGTTCCACAAATTGCTATTCTCTCGTTAAATAAATGACCTTTAAACTATTTCAGTCTTTAAAGTATAGGTCATTGCAAATGTGATATTTAACGAACTGTTAGCTATTCCATCTTCAAACGGAAAAATTCAAAGCGACAGAGCCATCGTAGCCGGCGCAAATAATTCCCTTATTATACGTGCGTGTCGCTATGTTAATATCACAGTCTACTATATACAGTTACGAAGCTTGAGTTTATGAGGGTACTAGGAACAATAGAATGTGCAGGTACTATTTCGCATTGTCTGTAATGAGGCGATAGTAGCGATCCTAGTGTTTAGCAACTATCTATGGATGCATATTTACTTCGTATTGAGCTTCGCGACTGTATATACTAGACTGTGGTAATATTGTGTTTTTGGATATTCATTGTTTTCAAACTTTGCAAGTAGAAGAACAGGCACTAAATACTGACCCAGGCCAACTTGCAACGATTCTTAGTACAGATTGATAGAGAAGTAACCCTTCCTGTTTCGGTACATCTCATTCAAGTGTCCACTAGGGCTTTGAATTTTCATATGGCTACAGTCTATGCACCAATAACTTTGGGAAAATTGCAAATTGAGAAGAAATCCTGTTTTACTGTTTGTACAGAATTTCCTTGAGGCATAGTAATGTATTGTTCTCTCATTCTTGCAATGCAGTCACACATCTTATTATTCTACAAACTGTAGATTTATAAACGTGAATGTGATCCACTACCACATTCTGAAAGGCTAATATTGTGTAATAGCGCAAGACAAACAACAGCTGGTTACTTGCTGATATTGTATTACTGCGTGCGATTTGTTTTCCAATATGATGCCCTATTTCATGCAAGAGAGCTATGAATGTGTCTTTCGATAATCTAAATCAATATTATCGTATTCTTCTAGAGGATTCGATCTGTCTCTCAGTATTCTTGGTCTTGGTAGATGTTGTACCATATCAAACATAGGCCTAACCTCTACGTCAGAGGATTCTATAATAGTAATAAAATTGTTTTATTCACAAAACTTTTCATGGCAGTTACTTACTTAACCGGGCCTTTTGTTTTAAACACATTTACGTCTATATAATACTTTTAAGTTGCAACAAAATAATTTTTCATAATGGTTTTTTTACATTTATGGCTTAAAAGCCCTGTTAACTTAAAAATAAAGTGGTGTTCAAAATAAAGGTTTCGTTTAGAGAAATATAAGAGTGAAAATCGCAAGTTTCTACGACTTTCCGTTCTCTTAAAACTGCGTGTATAATGATACACCGGCTGTAGTCGTGACGTCACAACTCCAGGTAGTTCAATGCGATTCTTAGAGCTTCACTCAATAGCGTTTCGTACGGTGAAGCAACTAGTGTCTTATTATTTTATATATACCTTTGTGTGCTATTCTATCGGAAATGCCTCATTGTCTTGTTTTTGGGTGTTCAAATATTACGAACACATGAATAAGTATTCATGTATTTCCTAATCGCCAAAGATCACCGATTAGATTCAAAGCGTGGGTGAATCGAATAAATCGGTGTAATTTCGAACTCACCCGGAATTCTGTTGTTTATTCTGAACACTTCACACCAGAAGATTTTGAAATTACATCTCGGCTTTGAAATGAACTTCTGCCTATCAAAATAAGTAGATCAGTTTAAAAAAAAGTGTAATTCCTTCTTTGAAATTGAAACCGGATGAAATTAATGGACCCCATCAATGCCAGAGAAAGACTGGTGCATATGTAAGGAAGAAGATTATAAAGCAAGCAATAGACTGGTCATTTACAAGTTCATGCCGCGAACTTTGTGAGACGGTGAACGAAGAAGCAGGGACCAACAAGTGATGATGCCAATTTAAACACACATACAAATTGCAATGAATTAGGTGTGCAGTGTGGGCTGGGGAGTGAAATTTTAGGAGTATTTCAAACTGTGAAAGTGAGGAAGTAAATGATATGGATGTATCGTTCTGTGAAACAATTACAGTAGTGACGAGTGCACTGACTCCATAGGAGAAGAGGTTTTACCGAAATATAACAATTTAAAAATAGACAAGAGTGCTATATTTTTTATTGTGTAGGAATATTTACTCTCTCTATTCGACCTTTGTCCAATAAAAATTTCGATGTGTATATTGATAAAAATTTATCAGTTAAAACTTTGAATTGTTTTAAAAAATGCAGGTTGTAATAGTTTTTGAAATTGATTACTTTTTCCTCATCGAGTTATCACTAACATTGAAACAATTATAAATGACCAAGAATAAGTTTATTGGAGGTAAAGTTATTAAAAGTTTATAAAAGGTAGGAACAATTTAATGGTTAAAAAATGTTAAAATTAAGATAATTTTTTAATGTTCTTTGTGTTGGTTGCAAAATATAATAAATTGTGGTGATTTTTTTAAAATTAAGAACAATTTCTAATTAATAATAATTCGAAATTTCCCTTCTATCGGTAGTTTGAAAGTTTCTCTACTCATTGTCAGGTCGGGTATTCACGACGAATTTCGTTTATTACCCATGAAGGTATGACTTTTTTGTTTCTCTTCCGAGGGGATTCCAAGAATTAATTCAGTAAACAAATTGTTTGTAAGCTACATAGCGTATGTTCCTGTTATTTACCTCCCGTAACTCTTCCCTTTCAAAATTAAGACTCCGTCCTCACCATCATAACATGCCTAGCAGTATTCAACGTGTCTCTGTTTAGTACAACAGCGTGAAATGCATTATGAAAATTATGTACTCATAATACTCGTACACTCAGCACTTTCCTTTACATACCTTACCATTGCACTTCCACAGCAACAGAAACACTCTTGATGAGTTGCTGAAGAAACACCAGTCCGGTCTGTATTCTCACTGCTTTCTTTCCATATTCTTACAATTTTATCTTTCCTGGGCTCAAATTGATATGGCCTGATTCCAGCCGTGATTCGTGTAAAGAACTATTTCATGTAAGACATGACACCAGACACCAGAAATTTACACTAATAATAGAAAGAGACTGATGCGGGAAGAAGCTTACAATTACCGTTTGCTGCTACTCAGGGCCTGGCATACTCTGCATAGTGGATTTGTGACGTCACTTCTGTAACTCCGGGGTTTTAACTGTGGATTGTCGCTGTACTATTAATAGAACGACGCTCGGGTTTTCACAGAAACTAATCTATACACCTACTCTGTTAGAATCATTTTCTACCTAAAAGTGCATTTTTTTAAGTTGACAAGGCCTTTAAGAGTAACTATTTTAATACTTTAATTAATAATAATTCAGTTTAAGTAATGAATAGTTTGCAACGCTGTTACAAGATGCGTGCTACACCCTAAGCCTGAGTACCGTGGGGACAGAGTGTAATGGCAGTCTCCTCATCACTGCCATCAATGCTGCAGGGAAGATTGTTTCCGTCTAGTGGCAAGTGCTACTGAATTCACTGCCATGTAGCAGTTTTTTTCTAAAACCAGTGGCTGCTGATTAACTGAGGCAAGTGAGGCCAGATCTGAGTCAGTTGGCTTAACTGAAATGAAATTTTGTGTTTTTATATAATATTCTGTATTAGTCATTTGAATTAAGCATATATTGCTGCAGAAGTATTTGAAAACTTTGTGATGTATATAGACCTGTTTTGCAGTAAAAATTTGTTCCTGCGGCCAGAATCGCTCGTGTCGAGTCTGACTTCTGCATTTCATATGTTTTCGCGGGCTTTGTGGTTGAAATTGAAACGTTGTACCTGAAAAACAATTCGTCTGGCCTCGTGGCCTGGTCAGCTTTCCCTCCTCCCATCCATGGACTGGTCTCAAGGGTGGAATGGATTGGGTATAGCAGTGATGACTTGTCTTCCTAAATAGACCATAAATAACATAAAAATTTCCGCTTTTTAGCAGGCAGAGACCCACATTGTTCTCACCCGTTATGTCTTAGTTTATGACTTAAGCGAGAGTGTTGTACTATTGTATTTCATAGTACAGTAGTGAGTGTGGTTCAATGTTTTTATGTGTTTCGGGAAAATATAAACAGAAATAGATGCGAGGAATAATGATGATGTATTTAATCCATTGTTAGAGTCTCCTTTTTCGAGAAGAAATTATATTGAAAGAAAGGAAGTTTTAAATAAAGATATAGCTTACCGAGATACCTACAGCATCGCTGACAATTTCCTTGACAGGTAATCTTAAAATGCGAGTTTCTATTGCATCCTGATAAGGGCAACATAAATGGTTGAGTAGTAATGTGGTGCAAAACAAATTTAAATAAAAATAAACCTTGTTTGTTGCTGTTGAAGGAAAAAGATAAAAAGGAAAGAAAGGAAGAATACTGCTAGAAAAAAATCGATTTCGTAATAAATAAAAAAAGAACACATAATGGCGAAGGAAGATCCTATTCCTCTCATCTTAAGGAGTTAGTGTGTGAAGTTACTGTTATTGAACACCTTCCACCCTGCTTGAATTTTCGTACCACCATTCACAGAAGAGATGCAGCTCTTTGCTTGTTTCATTCTCTTGAACTGAAACAACCCAGAACTCACCACGTGGAGGTGGCTGCATGTCGAGTCCCGCCCTGCCCATCCCAACCTCCCTACCATGTGGGCAAGTGCATTCCATTATTCCTTCTTTGTCATTTTCAATTAATGTTCGACTTGAATCAGTATTTAGGTTTCCATTTCATATCTTTTTTGTCTCAATTTATGAAAGTCACATGATTAAGGTACTATAATCAATCACTGCATGTCAGTACAACGAAAAATATGAAGAAATGCTTGATGTCATGCTTTTAGTCTGCCATATATTTGTTTCCCTTCTGTAGGACCGTGCATATAAATGTATACACTATAGTTAAGTGTAAGGTAACTTTCGGTACGATGGACAATATTTTTTTACGTGAATTTAGGTAAGTTTCATTTCATTTATTACTGATTCAGGTTGTCGTACTGTACAAGATGGTCCTAATCACAATACCATCAGGAGCTACTTTCAGAGTATGTTATATTGAGACGATGAAGATGTTTTCCATGTAGTTCACACTATTTGTCATTATGAATAAAACGACTAAGTCTCTCCTTGTTTTACAACAATCTTTCATCCAGATTTCACTTGTTCTCTTTGATAAGTCACATTTCCGTTGAACATTATAGCAGTTCAGTCCAAATTCAGAATTAGTTACACGTTTAATAACTTCTTGTGAGTTTTCTGTTTCAGCAGAAGAATCGTAATTTTCGATTGCAAGTATAAAATTTCGAACAATTCTTCAATGTTAGATATTCTAACTTTCTTAATGATACAAATGATACTGATTTTAAAAAAGTAATATTCTTAAATCCATAGGCATTTTACATAATCATTTATATAGGTAATGTTTAATTTTTAAACTTTATAAATTGCATATTGTAGGCTACTATGATTACCACCTATTGTATTGATATATTCCATATTTGTCTCCATTCCATATATGTATTTTTCCGGCATTGTTTTCCGGACCTATATGATCATCTGTTATGGTAGACGGATGTATTAATAATTATTATTTATATCTAAAATTTCTGCATTCTTGTAGCATAAAAGATTATTGATTATTGCAGACAATAGTAAAATTTATTGCAATTTTAGAAATTACGATTATGTCCTTTATTACGGTGTTGCAATATCAAAGTTTAAAGTTTGCATTGCGATGGTGTAGGTCAATAAATTATCAACTGTTTAATATTTCAAGTTGTATATACTGTGAATTGTATGTCTCTGTTGGGTACAATTTTAGTTCTGTTTCTTATTCCAATTTCCGTTTTTACGTCCATCTATTTCTTCAGTAAAATAAGTGTTCTCGAATACAAGATTAATACATTTGTATAATATGTAATGAGATTTCTTGAAGTCATGCCTCAAAATTTAGGTAAACAAATTTTTTTGTTACAAAATTGCAGTGACACTGACTATTCAGTGAATACTCGATGAAATAATTTAGAGAGCGGAATTGTAAACCATTATCTGAAGTTAACTGTGCAGTTTACTATTACTCGTCCATGTGAAAACAAAAGCATTAAACTCTTTCCTTTATCGATCGTACAGTCGTATCCAAAGAAACTAGACACTATAAAAGAGTCAGTTTAATTTATTAACAGCTTACCATCAAGTACATTATGGTAAACTTAAATAGTACATACTTCAACTGAAGTATTGTAGCTAATGTAGATGTAAATGTAACGCATTCGCAGTAGGTACCAACCACTTTCACTATAACGATCACTATCGATCAACATATTCGAAGAGAATTATACCAGGTATCCCATCTGCGCCGTTTTGAAAACGATTATAGAAAACCTATCAACAAGAGAGCACAAAGGATTTTCTAAATTTCAGGGACAATGCTTTCATGAAATCAATGTGATGGCGATTGTTGCTGGTTTAGATCCATGGCTAAATATACTGAAAAAGAATTGTAGTTTGTAATTATTATTATTATTATTGTTATTATTATTATTATCATTATTATTGCTATTATTATTATTATTATTATTATTATTATTATTATTATTATTATTATTATTATTATTATTATTTATTAACATCACTTTCAAACTACTGCCGGTAAAGCCTTCGAGCTGCAGTTGCATTTTGCTTTGTTTCACCGTAGAGCAGAACAAAGTCAGTGTCCTCATCATTCGTAAACGCACCAGGAACTTCGTTTTTATCATTTATTAGTAACAAAACAGGAACAAAGTAAATGGACCGGGCTCATAATCCTGTTACTAGTTGTACTTGACATTTCAACCAGTAGGACACTCGAGTCAAATGCTTTCATTTGTTTTGGTATCCGTTCCCTAAGCCTCAGAACTAGGCAGCTATTTAGCGTTTTATGTACGAAAGGAAGTCACGTTCAACACAAGAGGACGCAGATGGGCCGCCTGGTAGCTATGCTACACTAGGGTTGCAGTAAACAATGCTGTCTGTACAAATGAAAATAGCCGAAATTGAAATGAAGTGATCACTTAAATAGTGCTTACACTGCAAGGAACTTCTTTGAATGTCGCAAAATGTGGTAGATGCGTAAGAATAACATGAAATATCACTGATTATTTTGCATGACGAAATCGTCGTGTCTCATAGTGGACGGCCATTGTATGTTTTAATTTCAAATAAGAATTGATTTATTCTTGATAAAAATTGTGTCGTGTGTATCATTTTGGGGTAAACTGACTGGGCAACAAAATATTCAGCTGACTCTTCATAAACCGAAGATTCCTTATAATAATTATTTTTAAGGAGCTGTTACTATTAAACTGTTACAGAAAATAAACGACACATTTTGTTAAGAATTTGAAATATAATTTACTTCACTTCAATGTAATTAGTGTCAGCGAGTTGATATTTGGCGAAGTTGATTCTGAGATTTGTCATTTTATTACCTGACAATCGTTTTATAGTTAGTATAAACCTCTGGAAAATAGTAAACAGATAATCAACTCAAGTGGTAATCGAACCCACGCCTGAGCACACCTCCGATTTTCAAATTTAGTTTATCAAAACATTCAATTAATATGATGTAATTTTTGTTACTTACATAATCTTACTTCATGAGCTGCTTAATATTAATATGAATTGGCGATATCTGATTATCACAGTTACACGTCCAGTAAAAGCTCTCTGCACTTTTGTCCACTCAGTAATCATTGTAGTAAAGTCAACTTCAACTTGAAGAACTTAGAAGACATTCAGCCCATTACTTTGCTGCCACAACTTGAAATGTTTTCAATTTTAATACAGGAAACGTGCAGTGGAATAAAAATATCTGTTAAAGATCCAGTTATTGAAAAGACTACAATTTATTTTTAAATCGACAAAACTGATTGTGTAATGATACATTACTTGATTGTAGAAATTTAAAATTAATATAGGGCAGATCAGATCAGATCAGATCAGACACTAAGGTTTTGGTGCAAAACTAAGGTTCAGGTTAAAATAAAGAGTGTATTTAATGTACGTAAATTATTAGATATCAGGAAGTTACATGTCAACATTTTTACCACAAATAAATTTATACAGAAGTTACAAACAAGCAATACATAAAAACAAACAAATAGAAAAAAAGACAGATACAGAAATGAAGCTCAGATTAAGAGTAGGGGAAGGCCAGAAATCTGCGATAACTAAGGATTTGGATATTAAAATTGCAAAGGATGCGATAAAAGAAATCTAGGGATGTGATCAAGAAATGCAACTAAAGTGGAATTGTATAAAAATCGATAAGTATGAGAGAGAGAGAGAGAGAGAGAGAGAGAGAGAGAGAGGAAGTGTAGAATCAAATGAGTAGAGAAAAAATATAAGTTGGCCTATTTATTGGAAGTGAAAATAATGAGAAAGAAAACTTATGTGTAGGTGGAGTAGTGAAAAACTGAAAATGAGCGCAAATAGAAAGAGTGAATAATAATAGCGAAAAAGTGTTAAGAGAATTGAATAAGTGACAACAAGAAAGTAGTGCTAAAATTTGAACTTTGAAACAGTAAAATAATATAAAAGAAAAATAGGAGAAAAGGTCAATGAAAAAATAGGGTAAATGACACAATATGATAATGTATAGACAAAGTGAAATTAAGATTTTAGTGAATATTAGAGAAAAAGGGGGATTGAAAGAAGTAGCCTATGTATTATCTCTGGTCCTGGTCCTGGTCCTGGTCCTGGTCCTGGCCCTAGCCCTGGTCCTGGTCCTGGTCCTGGTCCTGGCCCTGGCCCTGGTCCTGGCCCTGGCCCTGGCCCTGGTCCTGGTCCTGGTCCTGGCCCTGGCCCTGGTCCTGGTCCTAGCCCTGGCCCTGGTCCTGGCCCTGGTCCTGGCCCTGGCCCTGGTCCTGGTCCTGGTCCTGGCCCTGGTCCTGGTCCTGGTCCTGGCCCTGGCCCTGGCCCTGGCCCTGGTCCTGGCCCTGGTCCTGGTCCTGGTCCTGGCCCTGGTCCTGGCCCTGGTCCTGGTCCTGGCCCTGGCCCTGGCCCTGGTCCTGGCCCTGGCCCTGGCCCTGGCCCTGGCCCTGGCCCTGGCCCTGGCCCTGGCCCTGGCCCTGGTCCTGGTCCTGGTCCTAGATACAGCAGTTTTCCTTTGTTCAAAACATATTCAATGACCCTTTCATATAATTTTTGTTGTATTTCTTTCTACGTTTGACCCTGATTACATGTAATCTGTAAGTACGTTGCATGCATTTGTTATTTTTTCCACCAGACAGTATTGTTATACCATAAAGAAATTTAAAGAAAAAAAATGGTCTTGTGAAATGAGAAAAACGCTAAGAAAATAACATCCCAAAATAAGACTGCTACATAATCAGTGCATTGATAAGCATATATTTTTCACGAAGAAGTATACAATGGTAATACTTATCATTTAAAATTATTTGGACCACAAAAAGCAGCAAATATTCTTCATTTAACAAAGGAAATCGGATGTTGTATTCACTCACAAATTCAAAGCTACAAATCTCACAACTCTTGAAATAATTTCCAAAAGAACCGCTCATGTTATTGCAAGAGCGCAGTGAACAAAATCTATTTTATAGTACAACTTCTGTCACTTACATATGTCACCAAAGTTACACTTATTTCTAGTATAATTTCATGGTAAATTTAAAAATAAATACCAGGAAATTATCCGTGTATCGAAATTAGCCGAGTTTTCCCTATTGATTAGGGTTATATAGCAATAAATTTTTCGAGATTTAATACTAAGAGATTAATTATCAAGGAAGTACAGTAATTTAGAGTAAGGTAAATAAAAATTACAAATTTTACTGAATAGAAGCTTGTGTGGAATTGAGGGCAATTTTAGCTACAGAACTACGACGGCACGAGAAGACAATAGCAGAATGCAGTTAATTCTCAGTTAGCAAGATGCAGTGTTCACAACAGTAATTCAGAAAACGGGAAACTTCTATAACACTATGATATGCCAAAGCATTTAATATTATCAGGAAAATGAAATTATGATTTAACAACATTCAAACATTATACTAATTTTATAATATTATAAAACTGTTTTATCTTCCTATATTTAAGGTGCGATTACCATTGTAGCTGTAGATTTAATTTTTCTAGAATTTGCCTTTATTAAATTGGTCTTTTCAAAATTATTTCACACATATGTACAGTACATATGCACTCATGTAGGCGTAATGGATACGAATAGGAAACTACATTGTGTAGCTGACAAGAACTTATTTAACTGTTCTAATGTTGTTATATTAATGCCGATTATTGTATATTATTTCAGGCACCTACCATCTGCCCAAAGCCATTTCGTATGTTCTTTATTTATGCAGTAAATTTTAGACGCATAATGAAATAAATTGCAAGACAACTCAATATTTTGTGTACAATGTAAATTTAATATCGGCAACATTTAGTAACATCCAGTGTTATACTTAAAATATTGGTACAGTAACCATTTAGATTATATAAACGCAAATAATTTATTTTTATTAGCGTTTCTCGAAAGGATACATGCTTCAGTTGCCTTTGATATAACAGTGTTAGTCCGAAATTACATGTATGAGTATTAATCGCTCTTTAATTGTTCCCTTTAATTTACACATTTCCAAAAAAAAAAAAAAAGAACATGACAAAGAGATTTAGCAACTTACTTTAAATGATTTTTAATCCAAATAGGCCTAATATTCAAAGAAAATTCTGGACGCTGTTTTCTTCTCATAATTATGTAAATAATTTATATTTAACTATATATCTAATTGTTTTTGTAACGGCTGCTCAGAGTTCGCTGTGGTGCTCCATGGATGGATAATTTTTTAAAACATTGATCTGCGAGTATTGCATGATATTTCGTAAATTATAAAATACTACGGAACTCATGTTCAATAAAAATGATTTGTAAGTTTTCTGAAACTAGTTATGATAGTAAAGGGAAGTTGACAGAGTCCCTTTTCTTTATTCTTTGTAACTTATTTAATTTGCAAAAATAAACTGTACGAACTGTATGCTTTCAACGGTTTCACTACATCTAATACAGTTACTTAACCTTTATTTTAAAAAACATCTTTGTAGAGTGGAATAGATTGTACAACTAATTTCATCTTCGGAATATGTATGATAAGAACTTCCTTGTGTTAAATATTAACGTACCTTGTTAACATGTTTCGACCTATTTTCAGTAATCTTCGGAACTGGTCGTTGTTGGTCTTGGCGCCTCTTGTTTCCTGTGTTGGTGCGTTCGTAGTGTAGAGTCAAAGAGTGTATGTGTTTTGAAATTGAGTTGTGTGTTGACTCTACACTACGAACGCACCAACAGAGGAAACAAGAGGCGCCAAGACCAACAACGACCAGTTCCGAAGATTACTGAAAATAGGTCGAAACATGTTAACAAGGTACGTTAATATTTATCACAAAGTTCTTATCATACATATTCCGAAGTGATACAGTGTTAAAAATTGTGTAATCAAGATGTATAACTAATTTCAGTTGGCTCTAAATACATTGATACAAATGGTGCGAACTTGAGAAAGAGCCTAAACTATGTTTTTCCTTGGTATCACTAAATTTAAATGTACTTATTATCTGTTTCTATGTAGAACGGGAACATTGGGATATTTTCTTAGAAATCGTCCTTTTACTTTTCAAAAATCCCTGTTTTTCAGATGTCATTCATTAAAATCCTTTGCTCTAATATAAATTTCAGTGGTGTAATTTGAGCGAGCTAATCTAGAGAACTGAAATGTGAGGATTCGATCGTTAAGTGTAACTGAAGTGGAGCTGAGGAAAAGATCTAGGAATAATTAGTTAAGTGTTAAGGAGAAGACGCATAGAATAAACCAGTGAAAGGGAAATTAGTAAAGAGAGTTAAAATAAGTCATAAATGGTAAATAACCAACACTGAGTGTTTTATGTAGTACAGAGAGGAAGAATCTGGGAAGTGCAGTAGACAATAAATGAAAGTGAGTGCAAGTAGGGAGAAGATATACCAATGAAACAGAAAGAGATATAAGTGAATTGAAGAAGACTACTAAGGAAGTTACTACAAACATTCGAATTTTGTAACATTGAATGAATGCAAGAGTAAAATTCTGAGAAAATGTCAGTGAAAAATAGGGAAAATAATGTAGTACAGTAAAACGTGGAATATAGATACGTAAAAATTAGTGAATTTTAGTCAGAGATAAATATGCTTGAAGATAAAAAATTAGGGATAATAGTAATAGAAGATAGCAATGACAGTAGAAGAGGATTAGTTGGATTGTAGCCGAGAGTGTTTCTAAACAAGAATAATGTACACAAGTATTGCATAGTTATCAGGAATAGGATAGACAGAAGATAAAGAGTATTACAACTACTACTACTACTGCTGCTGCTGCTGCTGCTGCTGCTGCTACTACTACTATTGCAACTACTACTGCTATTGCTGCTAATATAAATTGTTGTTTTCTATTTGTTTTTACAATGAAACGACTTAAGAGCCATAATCAGATAGTTCACCCTTTTCAATGTACCAAAATAAAAAGAAAATAATTGTTATTAAAAATGAATTTTGCTGTACTCATCTCAAAGTTTAAGTGTGCTGTGATTTCCGAAAACGGTTAACAGCTACTCACTAACGTGTGCTTAATAGTAATATATTTTTTAATTTCTGTAGTGACTCTTGTCTTCGTCTCCCTCTGGAACTGAATTGATATTCTCACTGAATCAGTTATACTGGCTTAAATATTTAATACTGGGTTGCAAGGGACAGTGAAGTGCATTCTATAACCTCTCCTATCCAAAACCCAACCTCAACCTGCTCGTGGTGCAACCTGCTTTTACAGATGAGGCTCTGGGGACCGAGTATTGGCGGTATAACCACACCATCAGGAATAGAGGAAATGCTATTTCATCTCTTACGCTGGCCTGCCACTGCGTAGAAATGTTCCACAAGTGGTACTTGTGAGAAAGGTCGGTGGACTCTAAAACTCCTCCCGGCCAGGTCCGATGGACCCATTAACCAACGACAGGTGTGGCCTTCCAGTCATACTGGGGGTTTACGTGAGTGGGTGATGTAACCACCATTACAAACAAAAAATTGGTGCCCACTTAAAAAACGGTTACACTTATGCTAATCTGTGAAGTTCTACCTGATGGATCCACCACAGAGAAATATTGGAGAGCAAGAACGCTAATGGCTTCGTTGCCAAAGCCCGGCATTAGATAACAACAACAACAACATATTTAATACTTTAATTTAGACGTGTAGTTGCAAAATCAGATACATCACTTTTTTTCCGAAATGAGTTAATGTTGTATTTCATATCTTCATATGATTCTACAACTGCTATAGCACTGTTATGCTCCAAAGCCAGATACATAACATGGATTTGTATAATGAAAAAGAGAATTGGTTGCAAATCCTTAGTTCCTTGCAAACGTTTTTCCTTCGTACTGAAAAATTATGTTTTGATTTTGCAACTATACGCCTCAATTCACTAATGGAACTTGTTTTATAATCTTCACATAACCGATACACACTCTTACCCACCCATGCACACGACAGACACAAGCTGTCACTGGCCTTCATAGATTATTTCCGATACATGTAAATCTTATTTTTAAGGGGAGATGTTATATAAATTGAATTCTTACCTATTTTATGATAATTTCTTCATTTTTGTATATATAAATATCATTGCTGCAACAATTTAAATTTGAGATTACTTACTTACTTATGACTTTTAAGGAACCCAGAGATTCATGGCCGCCGTCACATACGCTCATCATCGGCCTCTATCCTCATCAAGATAATCCAATTTCTACCATCATATCCCACATCACTCAAGTCCATTTTAATATTATCCTCTAATCAATGTCTCGGCCTTCCCAAAGGTCTATTTCTCTCAAACCTCTCAACTAACAATCTATATTCATTTTGGAGTCGCCCATTTGAGTTTAGTAAAAATAATTGGGGCAGAAATGTTGGGGGGGGGGAGTATCAAGGCACTGTAGGTCACGATAGTGAATATATCTGAGCCATTTTTAAGATAAGTTCAAAACCTCTTTGTCATTTTACTCCTAAAAGAACATTCTTTAAAATGGTTGTATCATAAATTTGATATTCGTTTTCAAAATGTGAAAATAAAGAATACATCTTAAGAATCAATTTTGGAGATACCATTAGAGAAACATGTGAGGATATTATTTTATCAAATGCAACAAAATAACAAATCTCTGTTACACAGAACGTTTCCTAATTATCTAAGAATGTGTGTTTCAAATAAAATCCATGTATTAATAGTTCGAAGATATAAAAATATTCACTCTTTGTATGAGAATGAAGCAAAAAATTAAAGTTACCAGAAATTGCAATTAAAATTTAGTGTAATTTAAAAACTCTGTGCTTTAAAAATGACAGCCTAAAGGGTTATATAAATGTGCATTAAATTTTGTGCGATGAAATTTTGAAATTTCAAAGATTATTTTAAACAAAGAATTTTTCTTTTTAAAAATTCACTCGTTTTCCACCACATTTTAACCATTCTTGTTCTTTGAAAACCCTATGCATCATAGTTTTAAAGATAGCGCTGCAGTAGTTGGCAAGGGCATATATCCTCATTAAATTTCATGCCATATATATTTCTCACATATTAAAGTGTATTTTACAGCAAAAACATTATTTTTCATTCAATGGTTTTCCACCATATTAAAGCCATCCTCCCTCCTCAACATCGCAAGTAGCATTTGCAATGAATTTTCCTATTGCTTTTCTTTTTGTATTAAAGTTTTATTTTCTCATTGCTTATCTATTTTTATTTAATTAACATTAACCAGGAATCTGAATGTTTATAGAATAATCCATTAACTGTACGTAAAAAAAAGAAAATATGACGCCCGAAGTTAATTTCACCTCTGTCCATTTCAAGTGGTGGATAGTGGTGAGAGTTGCTGGGAAATATACGAATATATTCCCGCATTATTGGCAATTAGTTCGGTTTGGTTAAGTGGTCATAATTTTACCTTAAAACATTAGCGATGAAAGAGTAATGGAACAGAGGAAAAATTCTCTCTGGCGCCGGGTTTTCAGCTCTTGTGGATAAAGCATCAGCACGTAGAGCTGAAAACCCGGGTTCAAATCCAGGCGCCGGAGAGAATTTTTCTCCATTCCCTTACTCTTTCATCGTATTATGATGCAGAATATCTGCATGGAAATATCATATGTACTTCGGTACATTAGAATAATATATATGATATGCGTAAATCACTTCGTGATTTAAGACGGCGATTATTCCGTCGGATCCCTACCAACTAGTCACTCATAACGAGTGCACCTCAGCACATGTGTGGACTTCAGTCCTACGTTCATAGACATCTATGATGTAGTGCAGAGGGCGGCCACTAGAGGGAACCCAAGAGTTGGAACTTAAACTGAGACGATTCTGTCCAACGCCGGGTTGGGTATCCGGTGTGGCTTAGCGGATAAAGCATCAGCACGTAGAGCTGAAAACCCGGGTTCAAATCCCGGCGCCGGAGAGAATCTTTCTTCGTTCCATTACTCTTTCATCGTATGATGACGCAGAATATCTGCATGGAAATATCATATGTACTTCGGTACATTAAAATAATATATATTAAAACATTGAGTTTAGAAAAAAATATTTCAAAATTTTTACCATGTTTCCTTATTAAACTGAAAGCTAGGATGGAGTTTTTAATGTTGCTGTTGTTTTCTAATACCAGGCGTTTGACAATAAAGTCACTTGACCTCCTGCACTTCCTATATTTTTCAAAGATATTGTCATGGTCAGCCACTGAAGCACAGATTTTGAGGGAGTTGTTAATGTAGTTTCAGACAAAATATCACATAATTTTAAAAACTGCTAGCCATTCATAATTACTAACTACATTCAAGAAAACAAAGCAAATGTATGAACTTACCTTACAGTAAGTCCATTGCCATCCAAACATTAATTTCAGTGCACTCTAGTGACAGCAAGAGAAAAAAGGATTTCTTAGGACTGAGGTTAAAAAAAAAGAACTAAGAAAAAACGTAAATCTCTTTCCTATTGTATGGCCATAAAGATATAATTAATTCATAATGTACAGGTCCAAACGTTTCTAAGCGTGATGTGCCTATCGGGAAACAAAATATTTAAATGGAAAACGCGACCACAAGTGTCTATTTATCGCTATATTGAGTGGAACCAAGGGACGGAGCGTGATATTCAGACATATTGTTAGAACATAAAGAAACAGGTCGCCAAATAAAATGAAAGGTTTGATGATAGGTAACATTAAGGAGTGTATATAAATTACTATTACTCTAACAGAAGCTTTACTATGAACAAGTGGGGAGAGAAACATGGGAACACTCGGAGGGCAATCTATCTGAAAATGGCTCTTAGAAGTACAATATTTATACTACTTACGCCTCAAACAACAACAAAGAACACAAAATATATACCTTAAACAAGACCAACACGTCGTTGTTGTTTCCTCATCTTCATCTTCCGTTGCTAAGTGCTCCAATGATGGTCCAGGCATGGAACCTGGCAAGGATTCAGGCATGGGATCTTCCATCGATGATGCTAGCAGAGGAGTTATCAAGGGATCTCGCATAGGCGCTGGTAAAGGATTTTGGATGGGATCTAGCATGGGCGTTAACAAGGCATTTGACATGGGATCTAGCTTGGTTTCTGGCATGGGAACTGGCAAGGAATCTTGTATCGGAGTTAGCATGGGTGTTACCATTGGAGCTAATATTGGTAATGGCAAGGAATCTGACATGGAAGCAGGCATGGAATCTAATATGGGTGCTGGTATGGGATGTTGCTTGGTTGGTGACATGGGAGCCGGCACGGGATATGGCCTGGGTGATGGCAAGGCATCTGACATGGGTGATGACAAGGAATCTTGCATGAAAGTAAGCATGGAAAATGATGTGGATGTTGGTATGGGATCTGGCTTAGTTGGTGGTATAGGAGGTGGCATGGGCTCTGGCAAAGCATCTCGCATGAGTGATGGCAAGGAATCCGGCATGGAAGCAGGCATGGGATCTGGTATGGGGTCTGGCTTGGTTGGTGGCATGGAATCTGACAAGGCATCTAGCATGGGTGATGGCAAGGAATCCGGCATGGCATCTGGTATGGGGTCTGGCTTGGTTGGTGGCATGGAATCTGACAAGGCATCTAGCATGGGTGATGGCAAGGATTCCGGCATGGAAGTAGGCATGGGATCTGGTATGGGGTCTGGCTTGGTTGGTGGCATGGAATCTGACAATGCATCTAGCATGGGTGATGCCAAGGAATCCGGCATGGAAGCAGGCATGGGATCCGGTATGGTGTCTGGCTTGGTTGGTGGCATGGAATCTGACAAGGCATCTAGCATGGGTGATGGCAAGGAATCCGGCATGGAAGTAGGCATGGAATCTGGTATGGGGTCTGGCTTGGTTGGCGAGATGGAATCTGACAAGGCATCTATCATGGGTGATGGCAAGGAATCCGACATGGGAGCCGGCATGGCATCAGACACTGGAGCTAGCATGGGTTCTCGCAAGGAATCTGGAATGGGTGATGGCATGGAAGCTTGTATAGGATCTGGCAGGGGTGCTGTTATTGAATCTGATATAGGTGTTGCCATTGGAGCTGGAATGGGGTATGGCAAGGAATCTGACATGGGATCTAATATAGGTGCTTGTATGGGGTCTGGCTTGGTTGGTGGCATGGAAGCTGGCATAGGGACTTCTATGGGTACTGGCATGGGCTCTGAATAGGTTGCTGACAAGGAATTCGCCATGGAATCAGACATGGGAACCAGCATGGGGTCTAGCATGGGTCCTGGCATAGGCGCTGACATGGAATCTTGCACTGGTAGTGGTATTGGATCTGGCATGGGAGCTGTCATGGGTCCAGGCATATCATCTGGAATTGGTGCTGGTCTGGGTACTGGCATGGGATCTGGCAAGGATGCTGTCACAGAAGTTGGCATAGGTGCCGGCGTGTAATATGTCTCGTCATCTAGTACAGGACGTGGCCCAAAAAATATATATCTTAAACAAGACCACCAGGCATTCCTTATTCGGTGCCTACCTTCTGCTGGCATGGAAGCTGGCATGGGTAATGGCATAGGACCTGGCATAGGCGCTGACATGGAATCTTGCACTGGTAGTGGTATTGGATCTGGCATGGGAGCTGTCATGGGTCCAGGCATATCATCTGGAATTGGTGCTGGTCTGGGTACTGGCATGGGATCTGGCAAGGATGCTGTCACAGAAGTTGGCATAGGTGCCGGCGTGTAATATGTCTCGTCATCTAGTACGGGACGTGGCCCAAAAAATATATATCTTAAACAAGACCACCAGGCATTCCTTCTTCGGTGCCTATCTTCTGCTGGCATGGAAGCTGGCATGGGTAATGGCATAGGACCGGGCATAGGCACTGACATGGAATCTTGCACTGGTAGTGGTATTGGATCTGGCATGGGAGCTGTCATGGGTCCAGGCATATCATCTGGAATTGGTGCTGGTCTGGGTACTGGCATGGGATCTGGCAAGGATGCAGTCACAGAAGTTGGCATAGTTACCGGCGTGTAATATGTCTCGTCATCTAGTACGGGACGTGGCCCAAAAAATATATATCTTAAACAAGACCACCAGGCATTCCTTCTTCGGTGCCTATCTTCTGCTGGCATGGAAGCTGGCATGGGTAATGGCATAGGACCTGGCATAGGCACTGACATGGAATCTTGCACTGGTAGTGGTATTGGATCTGGCATGGGAGCTGTCATGGGTCCAGGAATATCATCTGGAATTGGTGCTGGTCTGGGTACTGGCATGGGATCTGGCAAGGATGCTGTCACAGAAGTTGGCATAGTTGCCGGCGTGTAATATGTCTCGTCATCTAGTACGGGACGTGGCCCAAAAAATATATATCTTAAACAAGACCACCAGGCATTCCTTCTTCGGTGCCTATCTTCTGCTGGCATGGAAGCTGGCATGGGTAATGGCATAGGACCTGGCATAGGCACTGATATGGAATCTTGCACTGGTAGTGGTATTGGATCTGGCATGGGAGCTGTCATGGATCCTGGCATATAATCTGGAATTGGTGCTGGTCTGGGTACTGGCATGGGATCTGGCAAGGATGCTGTCACAGAAGTTGGCATAGGTGCCGGCGTGTAATATGTCTCGTCATCTAGTACGGGACGTGGCCCAAAAAATATATATCTTAAACAAGACCACCAGGCATTCCTTCTTCGGTGCCTATCTTCTGCTGGCATGGAAGCTGGCATGGGTAATGGCATAGGACCTGGCATAGGCACTGATATGGAATCTTGCACAGGTACTGGTATTGGATCTGGCATGGGAGCTGTCATGGGTCCAGGCATATCATCTGGAATTGGTGCTGGTCTGGGTACTGGCATGGGATCTGGCAAGGATGCTGTCACAGAAGTTGGCATAGTTGCCGGCGTGTAATATGTCTCGTCATCTAGTACGGGACGTGGCCCAAAAAATATATATCTTAAACAAGACCACCAGGCATTCCTTCTTCGGTGCCTATCTTCTGCTGGCATGGAAGCTGGCATGGGTAATGGCATAGGACCTGGCATAGGCACTGACATGGAATCTTGCACTGGTAGTGGTATTGGATCTGGCATGGGAGCTGTCATGGGTCCAGGCATATCATCTGGAATTGGTGCTGGTCTGGGTACTGGCATGGGATCTGGCAAGGATGCTGTCACAGAAGTTGGCATAGGTGCCGGCGTGTAATATGTCTCGTCATCTAGTACGGGACGTGGCCCAAAAAATATATATCTTAAACAAGACCACCAGGCATTCCTTATTCGGTGCCTACCTTCTGCTGGCATGGAAGCTGGCATGGGTAATGGCATAGGACCTGGATTAGGCTCTGACATGGAATCTTGCACTGGTAGTGGTATTGGATCTGGCATGGGAGCTGTCATGGGTCCAGGCATATCATCTGGAATTGGTGCTGGTCTGGGTACTGGCATGGGATCTGGCAAGGATGCTGTCACAGAAGTTGGCATAGTTGCCGGCGTGTAATATGTCTCGTCATCTAGTACGGGACGTGGCCCAAAAAATATATATCTTAAACAAGACCACCAGGCATTCCTTCTTCGGTGCCTATCTTCTGCTGGCATGGAAGCTGGCATGGGTAATGGCATAGGACCTGGCATAGGCACTGACATGGAATCTTGCACTGGTAGTGGTATTGGATCTGGCATGGGAGCTGTCATGGGTCCAGGCATATCATCTGGAATTGGTGCTGGTCTGGGTACTGGCATGGGATCTGGCAAGGATGCTGTCACAGAAGTTGGCATAGTTGCCGGCGTGTAATATGTCTCGTCATCTAGTACGGGACGTGGCCCAAAAAATATATATCTTAAACAAGACCACCAGGCATTCCTTCTTCGGTGCCTATCTTCTGCTGGCATGGAAGCTGGCATGGGTAATGGCATAGGACCTGGCATAGGCACTGATATGGAATCTTGCACTGGTAGTGGTATTGGATCTGGCATGGGAGCTGTCATGGGTCCAGGCATATCATCTGGAATTGGTGCTGGTCTGGGTACTGGCATGGGATCTGGCAAGGATGCTGTCACAGAAGTTGGCATAGGTGCCGGCGTGTAATATGTCTCGTCATCTAGTACGGGACGTGGCCCAAAAAATATATATCTTAAACAAGACCACCAGGCATTCCTTATTCGGTGCCTACCTTCTGCTGGCATGGAAGCTGGCATGGGTAATGGCATAGGACCTGGATTAGGCTCTGACATGGAATCTTGCACTGGTAGTGGTATTGGATCTGGCATGGGAGCTGTCATGGGTCCAGGCATATCATCTGGAATTGGTGCTGGTCTGGGTACTGGCATGGGATCTGGCAAGGATGCTGTCACAGAAGTTGGCATAGTTGCCGGCGTGTAATATGTCTCGTCATCTAGTACGGGACGTGGCCCAAAAAATATATATCTTAAACAAGACCACCAGGCATTCCTTCTTCGGTGCCTATCTTCTGCTGGCATGGAAGCTGGCATGGGTAATGGCATAGGACCTGGCATAGGCACTGACATGGAATCTTGCACTGGTAGTGGTATTGGATCTGGCATGGGAGCTGTCATGGGTCCAGGCATATCATCTGGAATTGGTGCTGGTCTGGGTACTGGCATGGGATCTGGCAAGGATGCTGTCACAGAAGTTGGCATAGTTGCCGGCGTGTAATATGTCTCGTCATCTAGTACGGGACGTGGCCCAAAAAATATATATCTTAAACAAGACCACCAGGCATTCCTTCTTCGGTGCCTATCTTCTGCTGGCATGGAAGCTGGCATGGGTAATGGCATAGGACCTGGCATAGGCACTGACATGGAATCTTGCACTGGTAGTGGTATTGGATCTGGCATGGGAGCTGTCATGGGTCCAGGCATATCATCTGGAATTGGTGCTGGTCTGGGTACTGGCATGGGATCTGGCAAGGATGCTGTCACAGAAGTTGGCATAGGTGCCGGCGTGTAATATGTCTCGTCATCTAGTACGGGACGTGGCCCAAAAAATATATATCTTAAACAAGACCACCAGGCATTCCTTATTCGGTGCCTACCTTCTGCTGGCATGGAAGCTGGCATGGGTAATGGCATAGGACCTGGATTAGGCTCTGACATGGAATCTTGCACTGGTAGTGGTATTGGATCTGGCATGGGAGCTGTCATGGGTCCAGGCATATCATCTGGAATTGGTGCTGGTCTGGGTACTGGCATGGGATCTGGCAAGGATGCTGTCACAGAAGTTGGCATAGTTGCCGGCGTGTAATATGTCTCGTCATCTAGTACGGGACGTGGCCCAAAAAATATATATCTTAAACAAGACCACCAGGCATTCCTTCTTCGGTGCCTATCTTCTACTGGTAGGTAATTGGAATATGGTGGTGGCATGCGATCTGGCATGGGAGATGGCATGCGGGCTGGCCTGCGAAATGGCATGTCAAATGAAATGGGAGCTGGCCCACGAAACCTATATCTTAAACGAGACCGGAGGCTCATTGCTCTTGGCGTGGGAGCTGGCATTCCAGTTGGCATGGGGGCTGGCACGGGATCTATTATGTGACTTGACATGGGAGCTGGAATGATATCTTGCATTGAAGCTCGCATGGGGTCTGGGATTGATTCTGGCATGGGAACTGACATGGTTTCTGGAATAGGTACTGATATGGTATCTTGCATGGGAGCTGGCATTGAATCTATCATGAGAGATGACATAGGCGCTGGCATGGGTGCTGGCCTGCGATTCGAAATGCGAAGTAGCCAACGAAATAAATACCTTAAACAACGCCAGCAGCAATTCTTCGTTCTCCTGTCATCTTCTTCTTCTGGTGGGTTCTGTAATGATGGTGCTGGCACGGGTGATGGCACGGGTGATGGCACGTGTGGTGGCACGGGAGGTGGCACGGGTGGTGGCACGGAATGTGGCACGGGTGGTGGCATGGGATCTAACATGTGAGCTGGGATTGGTTCTGTCATGGTAGCTGGAGTGGTTTGTGGTATTGTACCTGGCTTGTCTTCCATGTATCCTGGTAAGTCTGCAAGAAGCAAAATAAACTTGATTGTTATGCATGTGTCACTGCATTCACTTACTTTCAGTGAATGACATAGACCTAGTAGTAAGGCGAGGATACGTATTCAACTGCATAATTTACTCTCCATTTTCAAGTCATACAAAATCATTTTGTACATGTTTTGAACGACAGTAGTAACGAATATACAAAATTAACCGTACCTTTTTTTCATATTTCAGGCGTTCCTGTGTATATTAACTATTGAGCATGCTATGCAGCATATTTTCAGGACTTCATGGCATAAAGCTTCAAATTAGCATACTTGGTAAAAACAATAATAATCTTAATTGTCAGCACATAATATTTTTCTCTTAACTGTACTCGATGGCGGAAATTCCTTGCATATGCAATGTGGATTGGTAAAACCAAAACAATCACACTATGCATTTGTTCCATTGCACTACTGCGCAACAAGAACCATTTCCAAAGACATCTATCTACCTGACTTCATCATCATCCATACAAGTTTTAGGTCATGTGGTCTATTAGATCTCATAATAAAGAGTAATTTTCTCTCAAACTCTTTATGGGGCTTCCCAGAAATCTTTTCCCCTAAGATAGATAGTGAAGCATAGCTTTTGGGATTCTGTGGGATCTCATACATCGCAAACGTCTCATGCAATTGTTCTCATATTTTGTATGAAATTGAGTATTGATTACAGGCCGAGTTCTTCCATTACTTCATCGCTGCGCTTATGGTCTCATTTTTATATAATACTGTTCTTCGCATAAATCTTATTTCATTAGCTGTTCTTTCCCCTTAATATATTTGCCTCACTACCATAAGTCCATTCCTGTGGAGTAACGGTCACCTCGTTTGGTCGCGAAACCAAGTGGTCCGAGTTCGAATCCCGATCGGGGCAAGTTACCTGGTTGAGGTATTTCCGGAGTTTTCCCTTAAGGGAATAAGAGCAAATGCTGGGTAACTTTCGGTGCTGGACCCCGGACTCATTTCACCTGGATTATCACCTCCATTTCATTCAGACGCTAAGTAACGTGAGATGTTGATACAACGTCGTAAAATAACTCAATAAAATAAAAAGAACTGCCATAACTGAGTACAGGGTTTGTTGAAGCCGTATTCTAGTGCTTTTCTGTACCAGGGAAGGTTTCATTACTCTATTGATCATTTCCATAGTCTTGGAGTGTTTTACAGTTTTGCTCATTATTCTAAATAATTATCAAATGTTAATTTGTAGCCAATATATGTAATATCATTTGCTCTTTCTAAAATTTTGTCTTCCAAACATATTTTACTAGGGACAAGCTATTTTCGCCAGAAGGCGAAACTTTCTTTTTCTGTATTATTTCCATGTTATATTTTGCAATGATATTTTACTAATGTACTGAGTATTGTAGATCATTTTCTGTAGGTGCTATTAAAACTAGGTTATTCACAAATATTAATTAACATATTTTTAAATATCTGTTTATCTCCAACTCTTTATATCGCATGGCTCTCCATTCCTGAATATTTTTTTTCGTGTGCATTATAAACAGAAAAAGAGAAACACCGCAAATCCGTTTCACTCCTATGTTAATTTCGAGCCATTCTGAGGTCGTGTTATTCATTTTGTCTAAAATTAAATTTATCCTACCTGACTTAAAAATCCCATAACCACCTTCTCCTGTTTCACTTATTCTCAGTTGGCATCTCTTTTGATAAGTTTATTCATACACACTAACATCTATGATCGTATCACGTGTGTAGGATCTTTGGGTATATCTGTAGGCCATGGACTTTTGTTCTGACTCTGTTTTTATTGTCGTGTGTTATAAATGGCTTGTGTTCATGTAATTGATTTAGATTTTATTTTAATGTTCATGATATTGGTGATTAAGGGTGTTATGAATCATGATATGCAAATTTCCAATCCAGTATATGCCTTCGTGACTGAGGGAAACCATGAAAAACATGAGTCAAATTGGCTGGGCACGGAGTTTTAACCCAGAATTTTTCGAATATGGGCCTAAAACATTACCAGTTTTCTTTATTGCTTATCCATTTTTGTAATTTTATTGTTAGTTACAATTATAACAATAAACGTTACATTACAATAGACTATTAGGTCATGCTGTGTTGTGCAATACTGTCCAGATGTGCAATTAAACGGTCTTCGGAGTAAACTTTGTTACTTAATCTTTCATCCAGTGTTCGCACTATGTAAGTTTTCGGGGCACTGTACTGGAATGTGACGCTTTTTAGATTGTAATAATGGTGAGGGTATACCTTGCACCAAAATATATGACGGTCTTTCTTCCTGGAATTGTAAACCCTCGTAAATCCCTATCTTCTTAACCCTTAGGCGCGTGGCATAAATACAATGTGATAATGACTTCAGGAATTGGCAACTCAGCTAAATTTTATATAAGTGTCTATCTGTAGCATACAAGAGACGTCTAATTTGGGTCGGATGAGATCGGTCGAGCTGTGAGGAGTAGAAATTTTCAGGTGTAGCTAGCTATATTGTATGTCGAGTTCTTATTGGCTACCATCGACTAATGTGTGATTCGGAGACAAATAGAAATGTCGCTCTCAAACATTCCATGTGACGTCATAGAGAGGTCGGGCTTCGCGATCAGCTGTATGCTCTGTGCTATTGAAGAGAGATAAACGTTTCAATTTCGATTATAAAGTAATTCATTTCACTTATAGAATTAGTTACAAAACACTTTGACATTTCGACGGCTTAGTGTCAAAGGACACTATCGCCAAAAATCGACTTTCTGAATTATTTGTAGTATCATGTTGTACAAAGTAGCCTTTATAATAGTGTGAAAGTAATATGTCTCTACAAGTAATAGTTTTTTTTTGTTTTTTTTTTGTTTTGTTTTTTTTTGTTTTGTTTTTTTTTTTTTTTTTTTTTTTTTAAGATAGTGTTGTGTTAATTTAGACAGATGCTGAGTGTCAAACAACACTATCTAGACTTAGTTTTCTTTGACAATAATAAAATATAAACTAGAAGAACACTGAGTTGAGATAGTGTTCTTTGTCTCTAAATTATTTAACATTTCTAAGATTTTATTGGTGACACTTCCTCAGAACATACAACCAAGAATGTAATACAATCACCATACTATTTATTGTTAAAGATTTGATAATTTTTTTATTAATAGAACACGCATTCTTAAATCAATTCAGTTTGTAAGAAGTTTACAGTTTGTAATAAACGTTCTATATCTGGACTGTACACCTTAATCAAGGTAACAGGGTTGATGAATTGGTATTAAATGATAAAACATAGGTAGCACAGTAAGCCTAAGGTTGCGGTGCATCCGGATCAATGATGAGCCCAAATGTTGGGGGGAGGGAAATTCAGGAATGCTAATGTTCAGACAGAAAACCTTTCATATTAACGTCATATTTTCAAAAATAATTTTAATATAGCTTTTCATAATCCCAGAAAGTATCAATGCAATAAATGTTATAAATATGATCACATGTCTGAACTTAAGAAGATAGAGACGGAGGCAGTTCGTCAGTCCCACATTGAAAGAAAGGAAGCAGCTCAAGTAAAAGAAAATTACAAAATTATGGCATCAGTGAACGTTCTTTACTTTTTTTAATTTTATTTCGAAGCTGTGCGCTACAATCCAAGTTTTAAAATGGAATGAGTGTTTTATAAACGTAGATTAGCTGTAGGCCTATATAATTTGACCGTGTATGCTGTAGCCAACAGAACAGCACAAAATTTTATATGAAACGAGATAATTGCATAAAGGGAAGCTGCAGTAGTACCATCACGTCTCTTTGCTCAAATGAAAAAACTGCAGAATGGTAAAAGGTTCTATTTCATGTTCGATACTTGTGGAGGAATGTGCTTATATCAACCATGCTCCTCTACGCTGCGAATGTTTTTGACATACCTCAAATCGAACATATTTTTTTTTAACCAGGACATTCACAAATGGACACAGTCCACGCGAACATTGAAAAAAAAAACAACCAAACATACAGAAATATTTGATCCATCAGGGTGATACACTATACTTTAAGCTGTATCAAAAATAGAAGTGAAACAGAGTGATTTAATTATGTAAGAGAAATTCAGAAGACATTAATAAAGAACAAGAAAGTTGACACTAACGGAAACATTGTAAGATGGCTGGATATAGTGTGGTTCCAGTATCGGAAAAGTAACAGTGAACACTTATTATTTAAATACAAGTATGATGAAGAATTCCAAAAATTCAATGTACAAAGCAAGATTACACTTGGATTTAGGCTGGATAATCGTCAGCTTAAACCAAGGCATCAAGGAGCACTAAAAATATACAAGATTAGAAAATTAAAAATCTATTGCAACTGTGTAAACAGAATATTTTACCAGGAAATTACTAATTCTTTTACAATAGTTTAAAAATGGAGAACAGGAAATCGTAATATAAGATACAGTACTCAAAATGAAGAGCAATGAGTGATTATAAAATTAATAGGAAATTTAAAATTTTTATATGAGAGGTGTAGATATTGATACTATTCAAAACATAAAATACTGAATCAAATATAATATAATATATTCATATTATAATTTTATTCTATGTCATTTAGGGCACAAATTCTGAGTTAAGTGTGTGTTTTCTTTTCATTACGTGCAGACAGACTTTTAAATGAACTGAATTTGTAGAATTCATTATTTTTTAAATAAATTGATCATTAATTGAATAACTTTTTCGTCCAAACCCTCATCAGCTGTGGTATATTAAAGTAACATTAGCAATATTTAAAAACACTGATGTTCTAAAATGCAATGTAAAAATGAAGATAACTTTGCTCTTTTATTATTTTATAAATGCACTGTTAAAATTATTATTTCAGATAATAGTATAAATTGATCTAATAATGATAATATTATGCTTTTATGCTGCGTAAATAATATTAACTGGTATTTTTATAATCTTACTGATATGTTCTAAGTTTAGATAATATTCCTTTATGAAGAAGAAGAAATTGATATTTGCTGCTCACCACAATAATTAAATTTATTAATTTGCATTGTCAAATAGCTATAATTTTTTATTAAAATGTTTAAATTCAATATTTTGGCATTTATTTTTAACACTGTCTACTAAATTGAAAGCTTCGTTAGTAACAAAGAACACTATCTCCAAAATGTGTTAATTTTTAAGACAATACTAAAATATTTCTAGAAAATATGTACTGTATTGTATTGTCTTTAGGTTTATATTTGATATATATACAGTATATATGATTTAAATTTTATCAACATATCTCTTAAATTAAAGCAGTAACAATAAAATGTACACAATTAAACTGTTTTTTGCCTCCCCTGTAAAGTTCTGATTTTGGAGTTAGTGTCCTTTGACATTAGGCGTCGATTTATTCTAAGTCTCAGATATTGTGTTTCTCTTGAAATGAATAGGTGTAGTGGTCTAATAAGTGTTACATACATTTGTACGCCAATTGCTTTTAGACCTACACTTCTAAAATGTATCTTATTTATAATTAATAAGTAATGATTGCACAATAAAACATTAACGATTGTACTGTTGGGTCGAGTGAAATCAGTCGCGCATGTGTGATTTTGGTTCGATGCTTGTTTCCTGCATGTAAGGTTCCTATATTGTACTAACATAATATGAATATCCCCACAAAAAATTGATTAAATCCAACATAAATAATTAATATAAGAACATCATTAATAGTATGTCATGAAATACCATATAGGTCACTCACCACTTAAATCCAATCTACAAATGAATGTGTAGATACCAGTTTTTCACTTTACACTGCTGAACTGTACATCACTGTATATAAATCTTGCCACCCATAGATAATGTCAGGATAAAATGAATAAACTGTCTTATGAAGAAACGAATTTAACAAATACAATATTACTAAATAACAAACAAACAACAACACTAAAGAAACATGAACTGTACATATATTTTATTGATCTGTTTCCTTTCTTTGCAAAAGTGACAGAGAAATATTTAGAACTTCTTTGCGGATTGGCTTGCTCATATCAGATTTGTTTTTGTATTTCTCTTTTGTTCAAAACGGTCAGTCTGTCGAATAGTCTATCTCTGGTTAATTTCATGAGAGTTGATATGTCTTTGTCTAGTCTTCTTGTTTTTTTTACAGTGTAGGTATATGTGCTTTAGAGCACTACGTTGCATCCGTTCTATGTGCATATTAATATCTATACCACAATTATTTCCTACGGCAGCAGGCCCAACACACTACGTTCTTCATGCAGTAGTAGTAAAATATTAAAAAAATAATGATAATTCAGTATCACCTGTTAAATACTGAAGGATTCCTACCAAAAGTTTAGCATAAGTGTTCTCGTCATTTTCTGTGTGAAGAACTCGTAAATACTTGTATGTTACTGCCTGCTAGGTTAAATCGTTTATTTTATTCCTAATGTTCTTACTCCATACTTTTTCGATGTGCCAGGTGTAAAACAAGCGTTTATCGGGAGGGCCCATCGCAGTTACCCAAGCTTTATACAGTGCGATCCAAAAGTCCCTCCGCAGCTCCATTAGTTGTAGTAATCCTGTAGACAGCTGGTACGTAATCTTGTAGAAAGTTGACATTTTCCCATTAATTCCGGTTTGACAACCTCACATCCCCAGTCAATCATATGCTTAGCGGCCAGTGCTGCCACTTGAATTCTCTGCCTGGTGGATTCTCGGCTGCACCGTGGCTACAGAAGCACTGCGGTGAAACTTCTCGCTCGCACTGTAGTAATATCTATTGCCCAGGCACTTGGAAGTTCTTCATTCGCCTTCTAGCTTCCCGGTATAATTTAGAGTCCTAATCCAAAAAATCTGATGCCAAAGCTGGACATTTTCGTAAACCTTTATAAAATTCTTCTTTCATGTCACTCATGAAGATTTTGTGGCCAGGATACCAATTTCTTGTTTAACACAATTAAAAATCAAAAGATAGCACATTTTCATCTGTCCTATTAGATATTAAGAAAGTCCCTGGAAATCCCTGATTCATTTCATCAACTGTCATTATTGCGATAAGTTGAAATCCATAATCACCCATACCATGGGTAGGCCCTACCATCAATAATTGAGGGGTTTGCCGGAAAAAGGGCGTATACGTCAATATGGCTAAACGAGATACATGCAATCTAAGATTTTAAAACGCACCTGAATAAAATGTTATACACGCATGCAGCCCTGTCCTGCAGGTATGTACAGTACAATCAAAACAAAATTCCGCTATTATAATTAGCGAATTATTCACTACATTTTAAACCGTTTTTCCGAAGAAGGGCATATAGGTCTATCCGCCTTTCTTCCGGCAAAGCCCTCAATTATTACTTTCTCTGAGCCATATGTTTTTAAAATTTCTCCCTGGGCTTTGTATTATAAGAACAAAATCTTCTTCTTTCAAAAAATGTGCTGTCATGTCAGGAGCAGTTCCTTGTGGCTTATAATCAGGGAAAGGAAGTTCATGCCCTAAAAATGTGAAGAATATGTATTTATTTATGCCGTAAAAATTGTTGATAAATATGCTACAAAGTATTCATTATCAGTCTGAGATTATTTTAACAGAATAATAAGGTATAGGTAACTTACGTTTAGTCTATGGATTTTGAAATGCTAGCCTCATTGCTGAATGTTCCATTTATGCTGTTACAGTTCACAACTAAGCAGTGTCGTATGTTTTCTGTTGTCATTCTTTGCCTGTTGTCTCTCAGCATAGCTTTGTAGCGCGATAAATTTCGTTCTACGTCACAAGAAGTAAGAAGGGCTTGCACAAAAGCTGTGAGCTGTTCTACAGAACATTTTGTTGGTTTTTGGGGTGTTTTTCCTTCGAGAATATCTTGAATTTCTTTAAGTTGATAATATCCAGGGTTTTTGGAAAGAATATTTGCTGTTTTCTCATTCACTTTATCTCCTACATTTTTTTGGAACTGATGTTAAACTGGATATTGTTCTATCGAAATCTGCTCAAGACTGCAGTAAAGGAATACTAATTGCTAACTCAAGAGGCTCCCTATGGGGGCGCCATCGTTATGTTCAAAATTCATAAACATAAATTAGTCGTGTTTACAAGGTTACATACTTTTAAAAATGAGGGAAAGACAAATAAACATACATAATAAGCAGGTTCCCTGCATAAATGTTAAAATATGATGCTTTTATAAATAGAGGCAAAATATGCACATTAATGCACAATAAAAGTAATATAATTGTATTCAGAAATGTGTGATTCATGTAGATAATCTTTCAGCATATTCAAACAATGATAAAGAATAAATATGCAAATACATGAACTTCCTTTCCCTACTTATAATACAGAATACACTGATCACTGCTTTCTGTAACTTCCTGTATCCAGCATTACGCATCCCCTCTTCCGAAAGATTGAAGGCTTTCTCAGTATTATACAGTCCTTTTTAGTTAAGAGATGTACTGTTTCTAAACTGGATTCTGTGACAGAGTCTCGTATCTCATTCAATATGGTGTCAAATGGTATCTTGTTAGCTATCTTACTGGCTGTTTCCAGGCGCTGAGAAGAAGAGAGAAACAAATGGCCAAGGTCACTTCCATGCCCAACATGTGTGTCCGTAAATTATAACTTCCAACTCTCTTATTTTCATACTGGCCGGACAAAAAGCATTAATTTTTGCTGCCCTGTATTTGTATATATGCTTTGTCTGTTTCACGTAGGCATGTAATACTCAACTGTGGTAACAGGAAAAATAGTGATGCTTAATGTTACTTGCTGTTTTCTGACACGCTCTAACTTACTGTATATAAAGTTTTCTCTGGTCTCCACTTCTGTGTTTTTCTTCCATTTATGAACTTCTTCTAAGTTTAGAAATGTTTCCGATTTAGTTGTGATATATTATGAATTTCATTATAATGTTTGAATCATTCATATTTGGTTGTTTCATATGAACAAAGAGAGCAATGATGTTTTGATACATTCTTACGCGTCACTGCTTCTAACTGATGCACCTGACTTTCGTGTTATTTCAGAGTTTGTTTTCTTGATTACTGAGCATCACACATTTCACATTTAAAGATTTTGTCACTTTTAAACCTATTATATACAATATTATGTTTTTTTTATGCCTTTTAAGATTCTTCACATGATTGAACTGCGCGTCATAATAATCGCACTTGAAGGACTTGCTTACTTTCACAACATGCTTTACTTTCTTATGAGTTTGTACATTACGTTTATAAGAAAACTGAGGAACCACAAAACTTACATAAAAAGTATGGTTATTACTAGTTACATTATATCAATACACATCTAAATAGCACAAATAAATAGAGAAACAAATTTAACAAATTACAGAAAAAACACAGACAATTCTATGAGATTTCGAAGGCTGCCGCCAGGATGATGGCATTGGCCTACACGATATAGACCACAGTCTAATACGCGTATATATACATATACACGAGATGGCTCTTACAACGGCAGACGACCGATCTCGACCAATCTCTCCCGACCCAATCAGACACGCAGAAATTGAGACTCCTGTTTGCTACAGCTAGACGCTTGTAAATTTTACCCCTTGCTCGTTTCTACAGTTAAGTGGTGAAAGGTGTGAAGGAAGGGCGTCATGTTTTGGAGCAAAGTATAAATGTAAAGGTGTCGGCTTTATATGCAATGGAGTCATTCCACGTCAGACCGGACAAATTTTTGATCTCATATTTTTAGAATTGTTTGAAACTTCTTGTATGCTTTCTAAGGGTAAAAATAAGAGACCCATATTATTTTTCTTGGCCCCAGTTCTGGTTATTTTGAGATCTATACAGCATCAAAATTATTGAAAAATTGTACACATTGGCATATACAAACATTCGTTTCTCCCATTATGTGTATCGTATGAAATCGAGGTTAGTTTCATTTGGAAGGTTAAATATCAGGCTTTTAGCCTGTATATAATCACTTTCCATTTTTATGTATTCACAGTACTTTATGCCATAATTATTATATAGGTTAATTTTGTTGTTCATAATGTTAGCAAACTTAGAACACCATTTTTAAATTATCAGCATGTTCTCCATTTAATTATGTGTAAGTAGACCAAAATTTCATAGTGGAAAAGCAATAAATGACAGAGTAAAAAAATACTAAATAAATACGCGCATAGAGCTCTGTTGCGCTCTTAATCCCTTGTAGCGGCACACTGTTAACTGTTGGCTGAAGTCTGGCATGCGACATCACACTGGCGACTGTCAGTCCTCTTTGTTTATGTCTGGAGAAGATTGGCTGGGATATACAATACCATACCTAATCCAGGTCCAAGGCGGAATGAATTCTCTTCAGTTTGTTCCGAGATTTTCAAACGTTAGGGCATTAATAACACTGTACTATAGTATTACCGCGAGTGTGTGTGGCGTAGTTTCTGTTATTGTTTTTAGTTGGTGCAATTAGTGTGTAGGCTATTCACAATGAGTAATAACAGAACCTAGACATGATCAGTGTTTTAATCCTTTCAAAATAAGCAATCATAGTCGTAGGTTTAAGAAAGGGAAATTAAGGTGCGTGACTTCCAACATGCTTAAAAATTGAAAATGCAACACATTAAGTTGTCGTACAATCTTAGGATTTGTGAAAATTGTCGTAAGAAAATTTTGTTAATGTCAAATATTAGTGAATCAAGTGCTGTTCAAACCAGCAGTGTTGATATCTTAGGCGGTTCTAGTGTCCAGAACATTGAAGAAGAAACAACAGGCAATTCGGAAATTGATAAATAATTCAGAGGTGTCAGAGGTGTCAGTGACGGACATTGATAATTTTAATGAAAGTTTGATGTCAAGGGTGAGACATCAATTAAGAAGAAGAAATTATCACAGAAGAATTATCTCTAACAGAAATATCAGAAAATAAAACAGACACATAAGGAAAAGATTTTTCGCGTTGAGAAAAAAGGAAGTAGAAACAACACCAGATGAGAAGAGTAGCGGTGACATAATTAATAAGCTACCAGAGTGTTTCGGAAACACTATTGACTTCTGTCAATACTATATATTTGAAGAGTGGTCATACAGTAAAATTAGGGAACACTGTGATGCATCTAATCACATGATCAGTGTTGCAAAAAACTTAGCTGCAGAGAGGGGAATTCTCTCAAATCCAGAATCTAGAATTGGATAAACTTTAGACACATCCATAGTGGAAAAAGTACTTAATTGACCATTACACTAATAATGATATAAGTCGCATCATGGCGAGAAAGTAAAACTTCGTTTCTGTAAAAGAAGACGGCCACAAAGTACAGAAACAGAAAAGATTATTGTTATCAGATTTAAAAGAAACATTTTGAGCTTTTAAGGTTAAATATTGAGACATACAAATTAGTTTTTAAAAATTTGCGGAACTAAGACCAAAACAATGTGTGCTTCCTGGAGCGAGTAGTACTCATTCAGTCTGTATGTGTGTGGTCATCATGAGAATATAAAGTTGTTAATTGATGGTGGAAACATTGCGAAATTAACAGCCAATCTACGACTGAGAAATTACAAAGATATGATTTCACAGATTGTATGTAACCCTGTATCCCTTAAATTTTATTTTTGTTCCTTCAATCGAACAAAAAATTTGACAGAAATAAAAAACATCAAGGTTAAATTTCCTTTATATTTGTCCTGTTTGAAGTGGAATGACTCAATGAAGATATTTGGTGGCCAAGGAGGTGGAACTCCATGCCGAAGATAACTCCCAGATCTTGTGAGAAGAAAGTAATTATAGAGGATTTCACGTTAAGAAAAAAGCATTGATTATAGGCCTATGGGTCTTGCCTAATACGAGCGCTCCAAAAGTCGCTCACATTAAAATTATGGTGTCTATATTGAGTAATGCAGTTGGAAAGTGCTATCGGCTACCGCATCATGGGTATTAACAGCAACAAACCTTGTCGTCATTGTGATGTGTATGTATACACTGACGCTTGCAATAGTTCTTTGTTTATTGCTCGGCAAACATGTCGTTTTCCAAAGAGCAACGAGGTTTCGTTGTTGAACATTATTTTTCCAGTCGTCCTTGTACACGTGTTGTAGACGAATTTCGTAGGAATTATCCGGATGTGGTAGTGCCCAACAATTCGACCATAACGAGAGTAATCGTCAGTTTCAGGGAATGTGGATCAGTTGCAGACAAGAAGAGAACCGGGAGACCGGCCATTTTAACTCCTGCTAAACTGGCTGAGGTGAGAAATGTGATGGAGCGTTCGCCTTCAAAACGTTCGCGGAGACTCTGAGCTCCACTCTTAGAGTTCATGTGGAAGTGCTCAGAGAGCGATGAAGCGGTTACATTTTCGTGCTTATCATGTACGCAGTGTTCAAGAATTCAAGGAGCCTAATAAACAAAATCGCGTAGTGTACTGTAGCTTACATGGTTGCGGTCATTAGTTGACAACCATGGAATTGCAGAGCTTGACCGTGTGTTCTTCACAGGTGAGGCGTGGTTTCACCTTAGTGGTTACATGAACAGTCAAAAGTCTCGAATTTGGTCCACCGAAAATCCACATGTGTTCCATGAAACCCCCTTACACTCTAAAGAAATTGGAGTGTAGTGTGCCGTTTCACGTCGTCGTATAGTGGGCTCCACTTTCTTTGAAACTACAGTGCCCAGTGTTGTGTACATAGATATCATTATACAGTTTATTGCGCTTCTTGACAGTGATGAATGTGATTGTTGGTTCCAGCAGGACAGTGCCATATGTCACACATCTAATGAAACCATGCAGTTTTTGCGCGAGCTTTTGGGTGAGCGTATCATTTTTCGAGGATTGTAGCGTCCATGACCTCCTATTTGACGTCCCCAGATTTCTTTATGTGGGGTTATCTTAAAGGAAGGGTATACAAAAACAGACCGCACACTCTGGAGGAACTAAAGAGTACCATAACAACGGAGATTAACAACATCAGTGTACGCGTGCTCAAAAAAGTGGCCGCAAACATGGTAAAAAGAGTTCGTACATGCCACTGTAAGTATAACACGGTACATGTCATGAACTGGATGCGCGGTAGCAAACTCTGTCTCTGGCGTCAGCCGTTGTACAGACCGCTTATTTAGTCCTGACAGCTCAGCGACGCGAAAGAGGGGAAAAGTTCCGGAGTAGAGATAAGGGCGAGCGGTCGGTAAAGGAATGCAGTACAGCTTAATTGTACTGGAAACATGCCGCTCCACCGCACGCATGACATCCCGATCGCTTCGAAGGCAAGCGAATGAATAACCCATACACCCCTTGGCGTAACTAAATGGATTCGCCTGATCTAGGCGCACATCTCCGGCGACTGTCAGGACTAAATAATCGTACTGTACACTCCAAGTGGCGGGGATTACCAGTCTTACAGTAGTTTGAGGGTTTGAGTGAAAATTGTTTGTTTTTTGTGTTTGTAAATAGTGATTGTACATATTTTTGTGTTAGGTTTAATAGAGCTACTTCATTCTGTACATACAAGTAAGTTTCATCATAAGGTCATTTGTTTTAATAATAATTTCTGGAAAATGTTAATATAAATAATGTTTATGCTATCTTTCTCAGTCAAAATATGTCCTACGACCGTATATTGCATAACTGAAATATAAATTTAATTGGTCTAGTTCTAAGGACTAACATTATGACGTACTATTGAAAGTAGCTATTGCGAAAACAAAACAAGAAAAAATGCCTTTTGTATGCGCTATTGCTACCTGCTCAAACAGCCTACAACAAGGATTTCTGCCCGCGCGAGTATCACTTTCCACAGATTCCCTAAATAAGATGTGCGTAGGAAAAGATGGGCATATTTGTGTAAAAGGGAAGATTCTTTCAATGAAGAAAACGCAACAGTCTGATCTTATCATTTTGGTGAAAATTATTATGAAAGGGATCTTAAAACGGAGCTTCCAACTTTGAAACATAAATGGATATTACGTGAATGAGCTGAACCCCATCTAAATAGGCCTATACCGAATTCTAATCCCGAATCAAATAATGATCCTTCAGAACGCCGGACCCAACGCATGGAGAGGAGAAATAACAAAAAGATCCTAGAAAATGTGTTGGATTCCAGCGTCTCGAACACGGGAGAAAATTATTGTCCTGCAATTAATAATGGAAATGAACAAGTGTTCACTAATCCTAGTATCTCTGACACGAAAAAATTGATATTTTGAAAAAAAAAATTGTTGAAATCCGAAAATGAGATGCTTTCGGACCAAATTACAGAGCTAGAAGAAACTTTGAAGGAATTAAAACATGAAAATATGCACTTAGAAGCCCGTATTAAGACTTTTGAAAATGAAAGTATTAAATTATCCTCCATTTTCAGTCCTCAAAAAAATCCGTGTTAATAACTAGAAGAGCAGTAACTTGAAGGGGGAAAAAGTCGAAGATGTTGCTGTAGCAGTCACGTTACGAGCTCTGTCTAAAACGCCTATGATTTTAAAAGACAACTTAAATATCCATTACCTTCTCCTCGAACATTACAAAGGCATCTCTTCACCATAAAATGCATGTAGGTTTGATCTCTTTTAGTTTTGAGATCTTAAAATATAATATAAATAATACGATTGACATGGAAAAAGACATAATAATAATAATAATAATAATAATAATAATAATAATAATAATAATAATAATAATAAATGCAAGTGCAGCATAGCATTTCTTACGACAATACATTTGACTGTTTAGCAGGCTTGTGTACCCACGGGGCGTGAAACGCTCGCGTCAATTTAAAAATATCGTGATTGCTCCACGCCAGTTCCTTCTTGCTGGAAAGCGTGGTCCGTTCACACGGAAGGACAAAGTAGTCAGTCGAGACGTAGCCATGGTTAGTTGCTGAAGAATGTATGGCAGGGATCGGAGAAAATGTCATCGTGATCATTAGCAATAGTGCTGTCGAAGGGGCAGCGCAGTAAACTGTCTTTGCTTCACTCTCTCCCTTCCAATCAACTCCCCTACAACTCCAGTACACAGACATCTATCAGTGGATACCTGATTATATTAGATTGTTTCTTTCTCAAAACCTTCAACGTCTGTTCGGAAACGTGTGTTTAAGGAAGAATGGGAGGAACAGTAGGTGTGCATATGGTGACAATGTAGACGCCTCTTCTGTTCTAAAATTATAATAGACACTTAAAAATCAAACATCTAGCGACATTACGATACGTCATAAGATTATCACGAAATCATAGGTAAGCATGAACATATCCAATGTAATTGTAAACGGAAATGTATGCAGTAGAAAATAAGTATAAAAATAATTTTCTTTTCGTAGGGCTAGACGGAGTCAAGCAATTAAAATATAGAAGAACGAAATTCAAATAACAGTTCCAGTATTAAATTATGATGGAACAAACTGAGTCAAAGGGAACTCCATGCAAGTTATATTATTGCTTTGGAAATCGCAAAATAAGGAAGGGGGGCTATCAATTAATTTCAAGAAAATAAAATACATGGTTGTGGGTAGTCGCAGCAAGGTAAATTTAGATACTGGGGATACACAAATAGAAAATTCTGAATCATTCAAATATTTGGGTGTTACCCTCAACAGTCAGGCCAAAAGTGATGAAGATAATAATAAGATTGGCCAAGGAAAGCGGGCCATAAGACAATTAAATACACTCCTGTGGAATGACAAGGTAACAAGGAAAACTAAGACAAGTATATATAAAACTATAATAGAAAGTATATGTACCTATGGATCTGAAACTTGGGAAATGAGAGACAGGATGAAGAAGAAACTGTTGGCTCTAAAAATGGATTACTGGCGCCGTAGTTGTCAAGTTTCGAGGATGGACCACATTAGGAATCAGGATGTCCGAAATATAATGCAGGTATCAGGAGATATCTTACAATCAGTGGAAACTAAACGCCTGATATGGTATGGGCATCTCCAGAGAATGTCAGCCGACCGCTGGCCTAATAAGGTCTTCAACTGGACTCCCCCGGAAAAAAAGAGAAGAGGAAGGCCAATGAAGAAATGGAGCGAGGAGGTTCAGGAGGATATGGTCTGCAGGGGTCTACAAATGGGCGATTGTCAAAACCGGAGTACCTGGAAGTTGAGAAGCGGGAGATGGCGACAGCCGTAAAATTACTCGCAATACATACATACAAATCGCAAAATCATTGAAGTGCTAAAATAAAAGACAATTCATTAAAACATGTCAGAATAAAGTTGCTAACATTATTTGTCCCGAATAATCTGATGTTTTTAACAGTATGAAATTATCCACACAGACATTACAAAGGAGGATAAGGGATATTGAAACACTAGCTGAACGAGAAATAAAATCAAAGATGCATGAACAGTGGTCTAATCTCTCGTTTCAGGTGAAAACACAGATATTGATGCAGTATAAATGGTAATGTTCATCCGCGGAGTTACGAATTATCTCTCTGTATAAGAATATTTGCTCGATGTCATTACACTCGAAGGAAATACAATAAGAGAAAAGTTATGCCAAGCATGAAGAAAATATATAGAAGAAACGAATCTGAACAGAAAGTAATTAGTATCTATAGTAACATACGGGACTCGAAATACGACTTTAAAAAAGTCTACTAGGTGGACTAACGTGATATTAAGAGAGCTGGAAATAAGTGAGGACATTAAACGTTGTCATTGTATAACACACCAGACTGGCTTAGAATTATTTAAAATGCTCTCCATAGAAAATATCTATAGTATTATCATAGGTTGCCTGCCGCGACCCTACATAGCCGCTATGTTTGTCTCTACATTCGATATATTTCCGAACAATTTTTTTCTGAACGAAAACTTGTAAAATCTAAACAAAGATCGTGACTAGCAGACGAAAATTTACGAGTTGTATTAAGAGTGGCAATTTGTGAAGTATTTTCCTAGGTTGTTGTAGCACAGCAAACATAAAGGTGAAATACAATACAATCTGTTCATCTATAAAACAATATTGTGTAGTCTACGTCAGATGATTGGGTTGAGAGTCCGCCACTGGGATCCGAACGGAGTGCTCTATACTCCTCGACTAATATTACATCTTACGTACTGCGGCTTGCGTCCAGTGATGTCATCGCGAGTACAAAATTGCCGACGGCTGGGTTATATGTTCAGTTTCAGCGAATGAAATCGTTTCTTGCAAAGAAGAAAACACAAGAGAAGGAGATGGTGGGTTAGGCAGTGGACACTACAACGCAAAGCTTTGGGAGCTTGAAGATTTATTGAAGGAGAACTTAAAAATCATCCTGAGGATTTCAAAAATTCGTTAAGAATGACAGAGGTACAATTTGAAGATTTGTTTGAGCGAGTTCGACTTCTTATAACAAAATATGACACAAAAACTGTATGAAACGAACAATAACTGCCAAAACAGAACTAGAATGTCACTTGAAATAGTTTATTTTCATTAACCAGGCAGCTTTAGGTTTGTAGATCTCATCGGTAGACTTTTCTGATCTCTCACTCTCAGAAATTTTCCTCATTTCCTGGCAAAAAACTTTTCAAGTTTTTAAATTTCATTATAAATTCCTTCGGTCCAAATGTTGGTATATTTAGGGTAGCAGACATTCGTTTATCCGCTGCTGCTGGTTTATCACGATCCCGATACTCGCCCAATGTTGGATTGTACAGAACATGTTTTATTTGATACCTATAGTTCCAAAAATTGTATTGTATCACTCTTACTAAATCTAAAAACAAAGCTAACAAGACATCTTGCTTCACTAAAGCCAGGCGGCTTACGACTGAAAATCAAACATGTTTGATCCCGTCACGACCGAATCGTGAGCTTTTGACGTCACCGGCAAGCTTACTACACCGCGTTCACATGGATAGTGGCTTACGAAAGCGTACTTGACAGAAGCGTTTCACGCCCCGTGGGAAATGATGATACGCATTCTTATAGATAATATTTTACGATCCGACAGCGCAGTAACCCCTGCCATTCTTCATACTGCTGTATATGAATTGAAGAATATAGGCCTAAGGATGAGAGGATTCGTAAATGACATGGGGCCGTGTAATATGTGGATTCTGTTAAAGTTGGGTCGTGTCCAAAATAAAACCCAATTTCAGAATACTAACGTTCCTGAAATAAGTATATGGGCTTTTTGTGATGTGCCACATGCGCTGAAATTCTTAAGAAACGATCTTCTTGATAGTGGTTTTGAAATTTGTGAATGAGAATACATTTTTAAAACTTCTGAATTACAACAAAAGAGATCTGAAATACACATACAAGATACAAAATGATCATTTAACTCTGTGTGGAATGGAGAAGCAAAATGTAAGAAAGGTCGCAGAAGTTCTTTCTAATACAATATCCAAAACCATTTTGCACCTTATTCCAGAAGAAAAGCATGTATCAGAATTCATAAAATGTGTTAATGATGGATTCGATGTGTTGAACTCTAGCCAGCCACTAAATATAATTTAAAGATCATCTACGGCATAGAAACTGAAAAACAGGATCAAGTTTAAGATTAATTATTTCAATTGTTCAACTTAATGCGTGTAGTGGTAAGAAAGTTATTTTGCCATTTCAGAAAGGATTTTTGATTTTTATAAAGAGTGTTCGAGGTCTGTTTGAGGAACTGAAGAGAGACAACTACAAGTATCTTATGACATCTAGATTAAATCATTTCCGTCAGTAGCTAGCTGTTTCCAGCAAGATAGACCTATTCTTATATAACAGCTTCATGTCAGAGTTTTTAATTTATAGATCCTAAAGCACAGTTTAGGAATCACAACACAACTTTTCTGCTCCATTTTATAGTTTTTCTCAGAATTGAATAGTAGAACAGATATTGACTTACTCTGTGTACATATTTGTTCTATTGAATGATCCAAGAGAGCTTTCACACAGCCTCCTCTAGCATTTTCCTTTCTTCCTAGTGTCACCAAGTACAAAGTGCTGGCCATCCTAACTCCTCTCTTCTTTCGTATTTCGAAATCTAAAGAAGACGCCATCCTCCCTATATAATACGCTCTCTTCTACTGTTAAATTATTTTCATCTTCAACGAAAGACTTCGGAAGCTCTCTGTTGCTTCTTATTGTACCGTAAACCCTTGTCTTTCTTTCAAGAAAATGCCGTAGATAGAAGTTCGGTTCCAGAAAGTGTATATCGTGTCTATTTCTAATCTCTTTCCTTCAGTAGCATATGAGTATATTTCCATGTTACATATACGTTGTTATGACCTCACTTACCATTCTCACGAGAATACCGTGTTTTACTAATTTTCCAGAATTGCATGTCCATACTCTTAGACGGCTTCTCTAAAGAATAATTTCCTCATTCAGGGACAGTTTCAACTGAAATTTTATTGACGGTTTGTGAATGTGTCTGTACGCTATAAATTTTTAGGGGAAGGAGGGGAGAAGGATCCAAAGGTAATAAGAAACTTCCTATTCAATAATATGTTACGACAATTAAAAGCCTGTGACTTAATCTACAAAAGTTCACATATGATAAAACAAACCCTTACGTAAAACCAGAAATCTCCGTGGCCCCCGACACCTACAGCTGGCCACCTAACTATGGAGATTTCCGTAGCCAGACGCCAATGTTTTAAGTAATAGTGCTCATTGTATTTTGCTGCGTGTATGCATATATTATAGTGTTACTGTTTTCCTCCGTTTTTAATGCATGTCTGTGGCGCGTAAGCTTTCACACTTTGTACAACGGATGACGTAGAGAAGGGCGGGGCTTGCCTCGTAGTCTGCGCGTGGCGAGTACCGTGTTATAGCCTACCTACCGTGGTATAGGTCTCGCAAGTAGAGAATACCGAAGGAAGGAATGCGAATGAAACAATGCGATAAGGAAGAGCGGCGAACAGGAAAGGTCATGAGATAGATTAAATGACATTCAAGAGTACAGTCGGAAGAGAAATGACATCTATAGAATGAGTCTTGCGTTATGATAGTTACATCACGACTTTAGTTTGTTCCGTTGCATGTGAATACGTGACTTGTATCGCACGGTATTATTATTTCATTCATAAACATATGTTACGCGTTTAATTAGCTTCAAATTTTTCTCTTGCTACGTTCTTCATTTCCACAACTGTGTCCTCATATGTTCATCTTGTTGGAAAAGACAGTACTTCAATCGGCCAGCATTTCTCGCCCCCTCGGCGTGCCTACATACACACGTCAAAACAGACAGCAACGCCACCATTGCTTTTCGGTAATCGTTCCTTGCGCGAGCTATACATGCGTTACTGAACGGGGCTGCAATTTTCAGCATATGTTGTGAAAAATGATGTAACTTAAGTTAAACCTGATGTAAGTAAATGTAACAAATTCATCTTTATAAATATATGTGAACGTATTAGGACATAAATACAGACGGTATACCAAAAAAATTGTTATAATAAGGTCTACCCATTTATTCATCCATAGAAATCTATTAAGATGTGCGCTACTTTTGGATCGCTCTGTACATTGTACAAGCTATGTGATAGGTAGACGTTTCTATGGCAACTGGTCATTTGATGGAATAGCCCCATATGTTCAATGCTTTTTTCTTAAAGTGAAATCTTCTATAGGGGATTCTAAATAGACAGAGTAATTAAATAACATTATTTCATGATATGAATACTAAGCTTTAGGTTGTTCCATGTTAATTTATCTACGTAGGCCTATTTCCATGATTTCAATTTGGATTAAGTTCAACAATCCTTTGATGATTTTTCACAATAACATGAAGCTTCAAAATTCAGGTTTCTCAAAACTTTAAATTTTGAGTTGTTTTCTTTTCTAAATGGGCCGTCGATATTGTATTCCTCCTCTGACTGTCTGCACACTTGGTTAAGAAACAACGATTTAAAAATATGATACGATTATATTTACTGCCATATTAAAAAGCTAGAGAATTTCATGTTAAAATGTTTAATGTTCTTGCTTTCTCTCAAGAACCTAATGTATTTTAAACTTCAAACATTTAAGAATAGATTCTACGAATTGTGACTAATTCAACAAGTGAATCGGGCGACTAGTGAGAACTGGTTACATGACATCTCTGGATAAATGCCATATTCGCTACTAATAAGAATTCAAGTCTCCTGAACTTGTGCACAGAGTCCGTAGATATCCAGAGTACCACAATCCTTTGCGCCGGAAAACCGACAAATCAGTCATTGCAATTCCAGCGCAGCGCTCGCTATTTGTCGTATATGCTACAGTTGTATAGGAATGAAATAATATAGTCTAAGTCAGAATCAAATAACCTACTCTTAATTTTAAGGGCCACGGACACTGCCTAAATTGAGCTTTACTTTAAATATTCCTATCCCAAGAGTGTTGAAATGGAATAACAATGGCGGCTGATTAGCTGATTGCGCTACTCTGGGTATCCACGAGCTGCTTGTGCATAGCTGAAAGCAATTGTATACTTCGGGATGTAAACAGTTACTGTACCTTCCCGGCTATCGAATTGGAAATAATGAAGTCCAGCCTCCAAATTCTTCAGATTCTGCGGGTCCCCCTGCCTGACTCTCTTCTCCGCATTCCAGTTGTTAAATGCCCGCTGTTGGTCGCTGCTCGAAGCCTCCACCATCATCGGCGTTTCCATCTTGTCATTTTCTTCTTGTCGATCTAAAAGGAAGTGTAATTCTTGGTTAAAATCTTCGTAATACACTGATTGGTAACTACGAAGAGGATAAATGGGTAGCTACTGTCCAGCCGAATGCTTATGTCGCATCCCGGTTTGCCCCAAACGTTTCTCCTGTCCTCTCTGTAAGAACTAGTGGATACTCTTCTCTGCAAATATTTGCTGTACAGAATTGGAAATTTACGTAGTATTATACAACTGTTTAAAATAATTTAAAAGAAAGGGCACGGTTAAGTAAGTAGGCCTAACTGCTATGTGATTTCCCCTGTTTGGACGACCCTGCGAAATAACCACTCGGACGGACAGTAGTATGGTAATTTGTACGTCTCCAAACTATTAAAAATAAGTGAATCATAAAAGTGAAGTCTGAAAAGGAATCAAAAGATGAATCGCATAGTAACGGTTACTTCTAGTATAGGTACAGTATAACCTAAAAGAAAAATACATTCAGGGAACTGAAATGATGGAAGTTTAGACTTTCATTTAAAATGAAATTAATTTATCCATATTCTTTTATTCACAGATGGCTCCTAAATGTTGTGTGATTGTGTACCAGCAATTACCAGAGTGCTATAAGTGAGAGTGTTATGTTACAGTTCTCAAATTTCCAAATGAAAAGGATAAGTTATGTGGCTAGAAGCTACTCGTATATCTCGAAATGTCTTCACGTCAACAAAGCATTCAATTGTTTATATTAAACACTTTGAAATATAAGAATTAGACACGGATTATCATTTAGTTGTATCCCCTATTAGAATACCATAACCATGGAATAAAAGAAAGAATAAAAATTTCAAGCAAGAAAATAATAGGCTTAGGTCTATATTTAAAATAGATTTATTGAGAGATAGTAGTATTCAATGGCTTTATGAATGTAGAATAAAGGAACACCTTCAACAAATCAAAATTTCAGGAAACATAGAAGAAGAATGAAATAACTTTACATATATTTAAAAAAGGCTGCATTTGAATTTAGTGCCCTAAAAATTATAGGCAAAAGAGAAAAAAAAGGCATACCAAAATCGAATGAAGATATAAAAAATGGTAAAGGGGAAGCATATCTCCGATTTTTACAATAAAAAAACTTGAAGATGAAATAGTACAGTAGAAAGTGGGCAATTGCATTGATTAATGCACAAAATTGCTTTATCCTCGCCAGATATGCAATAGCTTCCTCTACATAATCTACGGTCTTTAACCGTAACAAAAAATACATTCAGTCATTCAGTCATTCATTCATTCATTCATTCATTGTTCTCCCAAGTCCAGGTTTTCCACTGCAAACCCAGCGTTCTCCAATCTTTCCTATTTTCTGCCTGCCTGTTTGTTTCCTCATATGATCCATATATCTTATTCTCGTCTATCATCTCAGATCTTTTTCTGCCCCCAACTCTTCTCCCTTTCTCCTTTCCTTCCATTGCATCCTTCAGTAGGCAGTGTCTTCTCAGCCAATGACCCAACCAATTCCTTTTCCCCTTCCTGATCATTTTCAACATCATTCTTTCTTCACCCTCTGTTTCCAACACAGCTTCATTTCTTATTCTGTCTGTCCAATTCTCATGTTCCATTCTTCTCCATATCTACATTTCAAATCCTTTTATTCTCTTCTCTTCACTTCGTCGTAATGTCCATATTTCTGCTCTACAAAATGCTAAACTCCATACGAAGCACTTTACTATCTTTCTTAGTTCTTTTCCCAAAGGTCCGCAGAAGATGTTCCTTTTTCTATTAAAAACTTCCTTCGCTATTGCTAGCCTCCTTTTGCAACTCCCCACTATTTTCCCACCTCCCTCCTGATATTCCCATCACATCCACTCTGTTTGTTCTTATTGCTTTCTTCAAATTTTCCAACTTACCTGGCTGCAGAGTAGCTCCAGTTCCAGTTGCAGTCGTCAGTCTTCTTTCTTCTTTTTCGTGTTCTGGCATGAATCGTCCTTCTCCTGTATCCCCCACCCGGACATCCGATTGGGGGGATAGTTTACGTCCGGAATTTTTTACGGGAGAAAAACTCATCATGCACTTATTTTTAATATTATTCTTCTTGGGATAAATAAATGCGGAAGCTTCCCATTGCTTTCCGCACACCACTCTCTCTTTCGCATCTTAAAAGATCCCAGGGGGCCCCAGCGTGGAGGTGAGGAGAGTGGATTTGACTAATTAGGCCCTCCGGACTTCACCGAAATTCACCACAAGGGTTAAATATCAGTTCCATCAGGGTTTTTGACCCGATCAGAGACCGGGAAATCCCAATTAGTCTTTGCCCCCCTTATTGAGTCTAAAGCATTATGAAGGTCATCGATGTGAAAAGGCCAACTAAGATCCTTAGCGAACATGATACCAAGAAAGTTAGGCTTCCAGGATGATTTATGATTAAAGTTATGTCATTGAAATACTAGATATGTGAAATTAACATTATTACCTACTAAGAAATAAACATGATGTCCTGGCTACATTAAGAATAAAATAATTAGAACGACACCATTTTTAAATTCACAAATACCATTAATTATTAATTTTCAGTTTGCGCAATACCTAGATGTGAAACAGGAACAAGATGAAGTTAAACTTATGTGAAGATTAAAGAAACTAGCACTTCAATATTATTAATTTATGCAGTGATAAGAGAGATTTTGAAACAAATGCTGTGTGGATTGGGGGCACACAGGTAGGCTTGGGATAATTTGTATTGTTCTATGAAAGCCCCTTGAATCTTGGTGTCCCTGAGTGAAAATATGTCTAGCAGAGCTCATATTTGAGTGGATGAGAAATTGCATGTGAAAATTATTTTATGTGCTGTGCACTTGTCTTTGGACTGACACTAAAGACAGGTAGGTCCAAACATTGCAAGTCATCATGATGATCAGCACAAACACAACTACCGCTCAGACAACACTTTCTATAGGTTATGTTTTGCAGAATTCCCCAGTCTTAGTATTAAGTATTCATGTTGTAAATTCGTGTACGTTACACTGTTTAATATGAATACTGGAATAATCTTACTCTCGCTGTTTGTGTTTGTTGTGTACATCATAAAAAGCATACTTAAAATTACAGCACTTTTCATTTCCACGACTGATCCATTAAAGTTACACTAAAATGCTAACCAGATTGAACAGGCGTTACAAAGAGCGAACAGCCCGTCTCAACAAAATCGTAATAAAAAAGAAATATTACGCATTCTCATACGCACTAAGTACTTATTCTACTCAAAATTCTTTCATGGAGTGAGTCTTCATGGGAGTCCACCTGTATCTAGGCAACAATGTCACACGACTGTCCACAAATAGCATATAGGGGTTCTTGTTTACTGCGCATGCGCAGTGTGTTGTAGGCGAAACTTATACAATAAGGAAACTCCAGATTTTTTCCGTATCTGCACATACTCGTAGATCTGTGTTTGTAACAACTGGTGTTGCCTAAACTCCAAAAGACACATACTATTTTGTAGTCGTTAAAATCTACATATTTCCACACATTCGAATATACAAGCTATAAAAAAATCGGTATAAATTAATTTTAAGAATTAAGAGAATTGCCCATTCAAGACGTTATGGACAAGCAATAACTTAACTTGAATATTTCTCAAATCAAAAGCCTTGTATTCCTAGAGGTAAATAATCTTAAACCCTCACTTCCCTGCTACTGCATTGTGGACCAGGAATATTGCTGGAGTAATAGTTCATGTTATTTCAATTATTTTACCTAGACTGCACTCCATTTCTGAAATCTGTGGAGTAAATCGACGCATTTGGGAGGAGCCTACGACAAACAAATGGGCGGAGTCTATCAGTGCGGGAGTATATTGCGAGCTGCATCGGCTCACAGTCGCTATGGGGTAAGATGCGCATGACAGAAGGTGATAGGTAGAGGTGGCATTTTAGACTCTCGTCTTCAATCAATGTTTTCCCCCAGAGCGGTCATTGGACTGGCACCCTCCACTCACCACTTGCGCAAAGGACTTGTTTTGGTTCCTATACTCTACAGATTCCAGAAACGGAGTATAGTACAGAAGATGAAAGCCACAAGGTCTAAACCTGTTGGTGAAACGTTTATTCCATTAATTCCGTTGAGTATCCCATCTTTGTCTGGTATTCTGATGTAACCTGATGCTCGAATGGGTTAGTTATAGGGTCCCACTCCATGGGCTGCATGTCATTCTCTGCGTCGATGTCTTCCAAATGCATGGGCTCCTGTTATTCCTACAAAATTTCGAAAATGTGGAATAATAGATGGTAAAATTATAATCGACGATGGAGTAGTTTTAAGGGCAATAAATTTCGTAATTTTGGCTCTCTTTAGAACAAAAATAAAGTGGAGTGTCCCATGTTGTACACTGACGCAATTAAATTAGTCTTATTCCTGAATGGGTGGATTCTAGCTATTAAAGATTTAAAGTTCACTTTCTATGAAAATTATCTCTGTCGCAAGGTAGATGTCTCTGTAGACCTACAATACTTACTTACTTACTGGTTTTTAAGGAACCCGGAGGTTCAATTCCGCCCTCACATAAGCCCGCCATTGGTCCCTATCCTGAGCAAGATTAATCCAGCCTCTATCATCACATCCCACCTGCCTCAAATCCATTTTAATATTATCCTCCCATCTACATCTCGGGCTCCCCAGAGGTCTTTTTCCCTCTGGCCTCCCAACTAACACTCTATATGCATTTCTGAATTCGCCCATACGTGCTACATGCCCTGCCCATCTTAAACGTCTGGATTTAATGTTCCTAATTATATCAGGTGAAGAATGCAATGCGTGCAGTTCTGTGTTGTGTAACTCTCTCCATTCTCCTGTAACTTCATCCCTCTTAGCCCTAGATATTTTCCTAAGCACCTTATTCTCAAACATCCTTAACCTATGTTCCTCTCTCAAAGTGAGAGTCCAAGTTTCACAACCATACAGAACAACCGGTAATATAACTGTTTTATAAATCCTAACTTTAAGATTCTTTCACAACAGACTGGATGATAAAAGCTTTTCAACCGAATAATAACAGGCATTTCCCATATTTATTCTGTGTTTAATTTCCTCCCGAGTATCATTTATATTTGTTACTGTTGCTCCCAGGTATTTGAATTTTTCCACCTCTTCAAAGGATAAATTTCCAATTTGTATATTTCCATTTCGTACAATATTCTCGTCACGAGACATAATCATATAACTTACTTTGTCTTTTCGGGATTTACGTCCAAACCTATCTCTTTACTTGCTTCAAGTAAAATTCCCGTGTTTTCCCTAATCATTTGTGGATTTTCTCCTAACATATTCACGTCATCCGCATGGACAAGCAGCTGATGTAATCCGTTCAATTCCAAACCCTCTCTGTTATCCTGGACTTTCCTATTGGCATACTCTATAGCAAAGTTAAAAAGTAAAGGTGATAGTGCATATCCTTGCTTCAGCCCATAGTGAATTGGAAACGCATCTGACAGAATCTGACCTATACGGACTCTGCTGTACGTTTCACTGAGACATATTTTAATTAATCGAACTAGTTTCTTGGGAATACCGAATTCAATAAGAATATCATATAAAACTTCTCTCTTAACCGAGTCATATGCCTTTTTGAAATCTATGAACAACTGATGCACTGTACCCTTATACTCCCATTTTTCTCCATTATCTGTCGAATACAAAATATCTGATCAATAGTTGATCTATTACGCCTAAAACCACACTGATGATCCCCAATAATTTCATCTACATATGGAGTTAATCTTCTCAAAAGAATATTGGACAAAATTTTGTACGACGTCAACAAAAGTGATATTCCTCGAAAGTTATTACAGCTAGTCTTGTCCCCCTGATAGGTACGATTATGGACTCCTTCCATTGTTCTGGTACAATTTCCTTTTCCCAAATAGCAAGTACAAGCTTATAAATTTCGTTACATAATGCGCCTCCACCCTCTTGTATTAATTCTGCTGGAATTTTATCGATACCTGGAGACTTATAATTTTTCAGATTTTTTATCGAAATTTCGACTTCAGAAAGTGTGGGTTCGGGTATAAATGGCTCAGCAGTTTGTATTTCAATTTCGTCCTGATCATTTGTACTTTGCCTATGTATATTTCGTAGTTGCCCAAAATAGTTTTTCTATCTGTTCAGGATTGAATGAGAGTTTTATCCTTGATCACGTTTATCCTTGCCAGTACCAAATCTCAAAACCTTATTCCTTTGCTGTGGTCGTGCCAGAGAATCAGTCCCATTCCGAGGCTTATTTGAAGGTTTCGTAACAAGCTGCTTTTTACGGTGATGGGTTGTTAACCCTTCGCCCAACCCCCCCGCTGGAGGACCACCCCTCATCGGCTGTCCGCTTATTCAATATATTCACAACTAACCTCCATATCTGGAGGCCGTCTCCTCGATCCGCAACCTGAGAACGCGCCATGCCGGTAGACCTACAATACTGCAAGAAACTTGGATGATCTAATCAGTGAATTACATGTAGATCCCTGGAATTGTTTCGAAAATTCTGAAAGACTTGTAAATGCCGCCTAAAAAATTTTCGGAATGCTTGGAATGTAATTTAACACAGCTAGTGATAACCGGCGTAGATGGAGTAGGGAAAGGGACACAAGTGTTGGGGATGTGAGTTTGATTATACTTCGGTTAATTGATTATATGTGCATATATTTTTTCTTTCCATGCTCTGGGGGACAGTGCCGAAAATGCAGTACACAGTGCAGCTTTCCACATTCGACCGTGGAAACACAAAATGTATGAACTTTTTTTTTTCCGGCAGCTTATAAGTCTGTTATATAACGAGGTCACTCAGTGTCGAATGAATTGGTGGAATGGAGATGATATTGTTATGCGACCGTCAACTTAGGTCGGATGACTTGCTGAACGGATGATTACTGCGTTCGACTGCCGCTCACACTTAGGCTTATCAGGATTTCTGACATCACCATTACACGTATAATGTAAAAGAAACTATTTTACTGAAAGAGCTGGGACTCTCAGGATATCATAGGAAAACTACATGATTACTGAACTCAGGTTCTAGACTGAATTAGTTATGAATGAAACTATGCTCGATTTATTAAATATATACAAATATACATAACAAGTTACTTACAATAGTATATCTCTTGTCTCTGCCGACGCCATTACGACTTGGTCCTCGATCCCTGCCCGACCGTGTCACCATCCGACTGTATCCTCTCACCATCACTTTTTATGTTCTCTTATCGGTCTCCCGAACGGGGTACCACCCACGCTATCGGACAGGTGAGATAGGCTTTAACCCCTTTTGATTATTCGTGCTTGAAGATGTCGTCTTAATCAAACCTCTGTTACAAATAATTCGATTGATTGCAATACAGTGATAAGTCGCTTTAATGAGATTACGCGTAAGAAAAGAAATCGAACAATGCGTGATTTAATTTAACCAATTAAAATGCATGCTTTGTTCCACTGGACCATTGCGAATAGTCCAGCAGTAATTCGTGGCGTAAGAATACATTTATCGTAGGCAGTGATTTACCGCTCGCGCGACAAAACTCTTTAACGCTGGCTAAGCATCTATTTACTTCACAAGCTGGAATTGTATTACATTTCTGCTAAAGACCATGTATTCCGCTGACACTGTTCCTGGACTGTTTCAGATTTGACACCCCACAGGAAATCATGCTACAGGGCGTTCTTATGCCCTGAGGCATAACAATGCCCAGGGGCGTATTTTGCGGGCTACCGGCGGTAGCCCAAGGAAATTACAAAAGAAAAAGTTTATAATATAACATAATGTAATAATTTTGTATTATTAGTTTTACCATAGTAATTAAAATTAGAGTAATTGTTAGATATATTTTGTGTAATAATAGGGTCAGCGGTAGCCCAAACCCTTTAACCAGTATACGCCACTGAATGCCCCTTCATTTCAAAAAGACGATGCCTCAGTGGCACGTGCTTTTTCATTGAACTTGTTGTCTGGCCTAGTGATTGTGGATTAGATTCTGGAATACATTCACACACACAAGCAACAGAGAGAGTTTACAGAGAGTTAATCTCGTGTCAGGGACTCTTTCTGCTCAGAAAGGCTTAAGGGGTATTTATTCCTTCGCCATTGGCTTTCACATGCACATCATGTATACTATGAATCTGGTGGTCGCTGAATTACATAGGCAGAGCGGAATCATTAATAACGTTCATTTAATGTATTCTAATTGGTTTTGGATTTTCTGTGTTAAACTTTGAGATACTGTATTCTATGATTTTGTGTTGGTTCGGTTCGTTGCATGGCGCCAGCTATAACACTTATCAACTCTAGGTACAATAATAGATTTTGGATACTTCTTTTTCGTTACAATAAAATTTCACAATATGGGATATTATTAAGATAACATTATTTCTCTCTCTCTCACACTCATTCACTTTTATTTTTTCTGGCCCCGATATATATTCTTTTCTTCTCATGCATACCTCACACACACACACACACACACACACACACATTTTTTCAATGTAATTCACTCCATTCTTAAGCTAAAATGTTTATCCTAAAAGCATTCAAGTATTAACTCTGTTTTTTGTGTTGGATCCCTTTTCGTACATACAATATTCTCCTTCTGCTGACACATACGGTTGAATCCCATGCTAGGCGCTGATAGTGTTCCAGCTGGCGAGTGACGTCACCTATCCTTCGTGGCTCCCGTTGCTTACGCTGCTGTTCATGTTACACCACCGGCGTCCGGCAGTACGTCTTGCATTCTCGAAGCCTAGAGTACATACAGTACATAAGTTCGAGTAGCACAATGATTAAATTAAGATAATCATTTACTCAACCACGAAAGAGTTTTAGTTATGAATGTCTAACTTCAATTTTCACATCAACTGTCTTTTCTTTAAATCATCACTTGAGATACGTTTGGATTTGAATATTTACACATATATATTAACCTTCAAGACAATAATATCCTTATGTTAAATTGATCCTAAGCTTAGAAACATATTATGTCATTGTTCAAAATGTTTCGAAATCTATATACATATTACATAACAGTTAACTCGATGAACAGAATTATTTATGATACAGTTATTTTAAGTTACAAAAGTAGAAGTAAATTTTACAAGTCCCATTTTGAACTTTGGCATCTCCAGGCGAGCTTCATGCCCAAATTAACATTATACAATATACTTAGGGTTTTTCTTGGAATGGACGATATCACGTCGAAGGTCGTTCAGATCCGATGACACAGGCTTCCTCAGTTTACTCTGGCTAGAATTGCGGCTGAGTAGCTGAAAATATTGTTACATCCGGGGAACAGAGAGTATAATTCTCGTCCCCATATTTTATTAGATCACTTTTTTTTGCGACAACAATTAGATAATCTGTAATCCAATAGGTTAGTAAATATTTCTAGTTCGCAATCCGTAGCGAGGTGAAGTTGGTTGGCTCTTCTGTTCGGCTGTTTCATTACTCACACTGGGAGCATTAAATGAATTATGAGGAGAGTCGAACTCATGGTCTGGTTCAGCAGAATTGTGTGCCTGGGGAGGATCATCTGATCTCACTTTCCACGAGGCGAGAGGGATTTCGTCCTCGGACTCAAAATCTTCATCTCTTCCTACTCTTTCTCTTAATTCGCTTAGCGGTATCTCATTTTCCGATGCCCACGCGTTTTCTTTCGCCGTTCCTGACATTTCACTGATTATTCCTTCACCTTGGGGTTCTCTGTTCGATTCCATTCCCAGGGGTCCTTCATCATTCTCCCAATAGTGCGTATACATACTTTCCGTATTATTTTTGGTAGGATGAATGTCGTCAACCTGACATCGGCACAACTTTAATCTATTTACACGAACTACTTGTGTTCTACCGTCTCCGTAGCGAATGCGGTAATTGACTTCATTTAGTATTTCTACTATCTCAACTGGGCTTGTCCATGGTTTAGCTAATTTCTTCGTTACTTCCTTTTTCAACACTGTGCTTTGTATGAATACTTTGTCTCCTAGCTCAGATGTTTGAAGTTTCACATTTCGCCTCGTGTTGTACTGTCTCGCTTGCGTTGTCTTACTTTGCTTTAACCGTTCTCTAACCACTTTGTAGGCCGTCTCTAGTTTCCTGGCTTGGCCAACTATAGGGTCGGATTCTATATTTTCTCTTGGAAATTTCGGACTCATATCAACTGGAAATGGCAGAGGCATTTCCTTGCCATACAAGAGAAAGAATGGGGAGTACCCGGTCACCGAGTGGGGTGTAATTCTGTACGCCTTCTGTACTATAGCTATCCACTTATTCCAATCTCTTTGGTCTTAACGCACAAAGTGAAATATCATTGCCGTGAACGTTTGATGACTGCGTTCAACTAGTCCATTCGCCATAGGATGATACGGATTTGTCTGTATTTTCTTTATGTGTAGCAATTTGCAAACTTCCTTGAACAATGTAGATACAAAATTTCTGCCTTGATCAGTTAATACTTGTTTAGGGGTTCCATGACTAGCAACTATTTTTGTGACAAATTCCCTAGCTACAGTTTCCGCAGATTGGTCAGGTATCGGAATAGCTTCACTCCACTTCGTGAAGGCAACCATGAAAATCAATAGATAGACGTTTCCGGAAGTGGTCTTTGGAAATGGACCAAGGATGTTCATGCTAACTACTTCAAAGGTTTCACCACTTCACCGAACTCCTGAAGAGGGCTACAGGATGTTTTCCTGTTTTTCTTTCCCAACATGACATGCAATTTGCAACATAATTTTCCACGTCTGATCTCATATCTAGCCAATAGAAACTTCGACTTAATAAGTCATAGGTCCACCTTTGACCTTGGTGTGCACCGATTGGTGAATCATGATATATTTTTAGTATAGTCAATCTCAATGGTATAGGTACTACCAAACAAGGTTCACGGTCATTTTGGATTCGAAACAAAATCCCATTGTCATCTAATTTAAACTGATTTGCGTCATTCAACCATTGTGCATATTGCGGTTCGGCAATTGTAGATTTCGAACGGATTGAGATTCCATCTTGTCGATCGTAACAAAGGGCACTTTATGAATTCTAGATAGAGCATCTGTGTTCTGATGTTTTTTTCCTGGTTTGTACTGAATCTGAAAATTAAATTCAGAGAATCTGAGCGTCCATCGGAGCAGTCTCGAACTCGGCTCCTTGAGACTCATTAGCCAACGAAGAGCTGCATGGTCGGTCACTGCGATGAACTTGTGACCGTATAGGTAACATCTAAAGTACTTTGTAGCTCATACAGGGACATCACTTTATTTTTACCAACATTTTTAACATTAACCTGGCTATACTCGGAAACACTATTGCCCCCTTCCATTACAGGAGTTTGATGTTACTAGTGCAATATGTAAACAAATCATTTTACTAGGTATATGAGGAGAGAAAAGTTGTGTATCCATTTATGTTGTAGGGAAATACGATATATATTTCAGTTTGATCATCACTTTTACGGAATTTATTAAAATACAGTAGAGTAGTAACATTTTTTTTTTTTTTCAAAAACTCAACTTTTCAGGCGGCTATGTTCGTTATGTAATGTCTACTTTATTTAGCATACTAATTATTGGTGTTAAAATACAATATAGATAGTGCATTTAAATTGAGGGGGACATAAATAAAGGGCTGTAAGTGCACTTAAGTTACTTTTGAGAAAATGGGGTTTAAATATTTAAGCTTTCGTAAAATCGGTGAAATTTTTATTTAAATTTTAATGTGTGATGCGATTAAAATATCCCTTTGCCACTAAAATTTTAGATACTTTAGCTTACACTGGATGCACTAAACTCATGTTATTACAAATGTTCATTCATTCATTCATTCATTCATTCATTTATTTTATTCCATAGATCTTACATGAGCTATGAAGCTTTAAGATGTGGAACATGTCAACATTTTACAATATTACAATTACAATTTTTACAAATATTTATAGTTTTACAATTTAGTAATTTTCTACAATTTTTACAATTTTGTACAATTTTTTTACATTTTTTTTACATTTTGGCGAGATGTAGTGAGATGAGATGAGGTCCGAGGATTCGCCAAAATATTACCCGGCATTTGCCTTTTCGGTGGGGGAAACCTCGGAAAAACCCAACCAGGTAATCAAATCAAAGGGGGTAATCAAATCATGAATGTTTTACTATGACCCTCAGAATAAAAGAAAAGCTCGCTACCACAGGACGTAGTTATTGGAAACTGAATCCATCATTATATAGCAAAGAAGACGATCAAAATGATTTTAGCACTTATTTATCTTATCTAATCAACAAAAAGCGACCCTTACAGGCTAATTCACCTTTTAAGTATTGGATCAACACAGTCAAGCCGGCGATCCAATCATATTTTAAGCGCGTAGGGTCAATAAAATCACGTGAGCAACGCGCGACGCTTTCTTTTTATTATGAAGTACTAAATGAACTACATGACGAGATTCAGAAAGGAGAAAAGGTATACGAGGAAATGAATAAAATTAAACAAAAAATATTTCAATTCCATGAACATATAATGCAGGGCGTGATGATAAGGTGTAGACCCAAATCCAAAATGGACAAGAAGAAAGGAACATTGTTTCATGTAGTGAAAGAAAAGAAAAGAGGTTATCAAAAATACATTCATCATCTCCGGACCAATGACAATCAACAAATTTCGACAACTTCAGACTGTTTACATGAGGCCACGAGACATTTCCAAGAACTTTTTAATGAATATCCCATATCGAGTGAGATGTGTAATTCGTTATTACAAAATGTTAATCGACACATCAGCCTAGAAGATCAACAACTACTACAACAGCCGATTGATGAAGAGGAACTCCGACAAGCATTGTTAGGCACAAGAACAAACACATCCCCTGGAAATGACGGCATCACATATGATTTTTATAAAACATTTTGGGATATCTTAAAAAATCCCCTCTTGGCAGCCTTCAATGCCATTTTCACTACACAAGAAGAGCTTTATAACTTTGGAGAAGGCATAATCATTTTACTTCCCAAAACAAATCCTCGTACCATTGCCGATTACCGTCCCATTACCTTGCTTAATACAGATTACAAAATATTGATGAAAGTTTTGGCCAATAGACTTAAACCGTTACTCCCACATTTGATAGAAAAGGAACAAATATGCGGCGTACCCGGTAGAAATATTTTCTGGAATTTATCTGCTTTACGAAATATCGTTGAATACTTACAAGCGCATCCCACAGAACAAGCTGCGATACTATCCTTAGATTCTGAAAAAGCTTTCGATCGTGTTAATCACTCTTTCTTATTCATGGTCCTTGAAAAACTTAATGTGCCACACTTTATGATATCCGTTATCCGAAAGCTTTATGCTGTTGGTAGATCAAAAGTGCAACTAAATGGATACTTTACGTCAAGTTTCCCAATTAAGAGGGGAGTTCGACAAGGCTGTCCGCTTTCAATGCAATTATTTGCTCTGTCATTGGAACCATTTCTCCGCACGATACACAATCGTATGCTAGAGCTTCAACCTGAACGTCTCCATTTTACAGTCCGGGCTTATGCAGATGACGTGACAGTACTACTCCAGTACCCTGAAGATGAACAAATTGTGGTACACACGGTGAAGATGCACAACTTGGCTTCTGGAGCGAATTTGAATTACAAGAAATCAACTTTGTTGCCTTTGGGGGCTTGGCAGACTGAGTTCTCACCATCTCTGTTCACAGTGCGTGATGAAGTCCGAATTCTAGGAATATACTTCAAATCAACATTAGAGGGAATGCTTACCCGTAATTGGGAACAAATAGTTAACTCCGTACGTCATGTCATCAATAAACACAAGATTCGCAAACTCAACTTACTTCAGAAGATTTGGCATATCAACACTTTTTTCTTATCCAAAATTTGGTACGCAGCTTCAATATTGCCAATGCCTGCAAAGTTTTCACAACAAGTGGAAAAATCAGTTGGATTCTATATTTGGTCAGGTCATGTATATCGAATCAGTAGATCTCAACTTCGTAATAAAAAGGGTAAAGGCGGTCAAAACCTGGTCGATGTAGCAATCAAAGCCCAATCGCTTTTGATACGACGGATACTGCTGTCTATGGAAGGTAGTGGGGATGTCGTGGATATTCAGAGATGGAACAACCAACACGTAGATGGACCCAGCGTTTCAGGTGCGTATCGCTGTGTTTTCAAAGGTTTGAAAGAATTCCAACAAGCAGAACTGAAGCCAGACTCTCCGCGCACCTCTAAAATTATCTACAAAGTCTTACGGAGCCGTATGACTACGACGCCTTCTGTGCAAGAGAAATTCCCAAATCGTCCCTGGTCCCGCATCTGGAAAAATCTAAATTTTCCGCATGTGCCAACAGAACGGTTAGTAACATCCTACATGATGGTTAATGACGTCATCCCAACAGAATCCAAGAAACATAAACACAACATGGTAGATTCGCCAGCATGTGGAAAGTGTAATAGACTGGATACCATTCAACACAGACTAATAGGCTGTCAAGGTACTAGAACTATCTGGACGTGGCTAAAACATCAACTGTGTAAATTTGATATGTCGACTAACCCAAATGATGCTCTACGGAAAATACTCCATTTTGATTTTGGTTCAAGTGAAAACCTTGAAACTCAGTTGTGGCTTATTCATGGTGTAGTGCATTACGTCCTGTCTAGTGAACATCCTGAAATTCGTGAACTGAAACGTGTGCTGTATGATGAAAAACAATCTATGTTACGTGTAACTCCAGCTAAGACATGGTTCTTAAAACTGAAAGACATTGAACTTTCTTAAAAAAAAAAAAAAAAAAAAAAAATACAACAAATGTTTAGGTGATCTTATATATCATCGCATTCAATACTCTAACGACCACAGTCATTGATTTGTGTTTATAGCTCTCTTTCTCTAAGAATAAAACAAAACGCCTCAGACTTGTATGATGAAGCTGCTTACAGAAGAAGAAAAATCATGTAATGAAAAAAAAAAAGTGTAAACACATTAATTGGAATTTTTGACAGCTGTTAAATTGTATTTGTTCTTTAATTTCTTTGTTTTTAAATAAAAGTATATGAAAAAAAATATCGATTAGTTTCATTTTTAATAATATCCCAAATAGTTTTAATCTTATTATCTGAATTTTGTATTTTTTCATTCAGATACATTTTCTTTGCATCTTTTATAACTTTTGTCAAAGTTTTACAGTAATTCTTGTAGTAATTAAGAACATGAGGATCATCACTATTCCTACTCATTAAATATAGATTCCTTTTTCTAGCACATGATATTTTAATTCCCTGAGTTATCCACGTGTTTTTACTTTTACATTTTTTCACCACCTTGACTGGAAAACATTCATTGAAATAATTCGTAAATGTAGTGAAAAATGCATTAAATTTAGTATTAATATCAATGGTATCGGTACTATATACATTTTCCCAAGATTCATTTTGTAGACATGCATTTAAATGATGAAGAGATTCAGCATTTATAATCCTTTTTTTTATTTTTAGATTAACACTTTGGAATTTTTCACTCATATTGAAAACACTTAGAATTTGTGCATCGTGATCAGACAGGTCATTGACTAATGGTACTGTTGAATAGGAATTCAATCTACTTTTATCTATAAATATATTATCAATGGCAGTACTACTTCCAGCTTGTGTTCTGGTTGGAAAACTTACTGTGTGACTAAGATTATAAGTTTCAAGAAGTGAGTTTAATTTTCTTTTACGTGAGCTTTCTGATAGATAATCTATGTTTATGTCACCACAGATTACAAATTCGGTATGTGGTTTATAAAGTCTTTTCAATAATGAATCTAAGTTAGTTGTAAATTTCTTATAATCTCCCATTGGCGCCCTATAAACACATAAGATAATTAAATTTGATATCTCATAACCAATTTGTATTCCACAGATTTCAATATCTTGTTCAAGGCAAAAATCAGATACATCAATTTTACTAAATAATAGATCCTCTCTGATAAAAATACAGGCACCCCCTTTTTGGAAGACATGTCTACAGAAATGAGAACCTAATACATATCCATGTAAAGACAGTTGTAGTATTTCCTGTTGCTTCATATGATGTTCAGTTATACATAATATCTGAGGTTTATGCTTTTGAGTTGCTAAAGAAGTGATCAATTCATCAGTTTTTTGTTTTAATCCCCTAATATTTTGATGAAAAATAGTGAAGTTACTGTGTTCATTACTAGAAACATCAGAGCATTTACAATTTAGTTGAACTTGTTTCAAACACCTTACTGGTGGGAGGTTTAACCTAAAAAAGGAGAAGCCCTAGCATTAACTAACACAGGAATATTACAACTCTGCTTTTTAACATGGCTGCCTCTGATGCTATTAGCAATAAGAACCGAAAGGTGCTCCTTGCCTCTACCATTCAGATGCAGGCCATGTGACGTATATTCATACCTTCTTATAGGGCTTACATCTATCAAACCAATGTGTGATGCCCCAGGCCTCATCAGAGCCCGCTCAAGCCGCATATTCACGCTCCGCACCCTCCTGTGAAGATACGGCTTGTCATACCTGCTGAAAAGACCAAGAAACTCCACATTGGTATGGCTGCTCATCTCAATTATGTTGTTGACATCTTTCTCAATAGAATAGTTACAATCGTTATCAATACTATTACCTGGCCCACCCACTATAACTACATGATCCCTCTTAGAAAAATCTGAACTCAATTTCATCATATCCTCAACAACATTCTTGAGAGGAGCATTAGGCTTACATACACTAGATACTTCAAACTCATCGCCCAGTTTCGACTTCAAAAGTGAGGAAATACCTCTTGCATGGCTGCTTCCTAAAATCAATACTTTACTCCTACAATCATTAACCTTATCTGTTTTCTGACTTACCTTTACTAGTGTCGATACTGGGTCTGAGTTCTCCTGATCAACATTCATTGCTTGAAGAGCACTGAATTTGTTGGTCAGTTTGATTGATGCAGCATCATCCGCAGAGAAACGTCTACTCCTAGATTTGGAATTCTTCGGTTTCATCCAAGTGTGAGATCTCTCTTTATTCGAAACACTAATGCTATCCTTCAAAGCTCTCAATTTATTAATTTCACACTTTGCCTCATCTAATTCCAATTCTAGGGTTCTGATTCTCTCCAGTTGATCGCGCATCTTTCTATCATATATACAATCACTACATTCCCAACTACCTTTGTCAACAAAATTATCAGGATCTATATCTATACATTTCCAATGAAAACAGAAATTACAATTATTACATACCAATCCTTTCACTACAATCCTTCTACAACTACGACAGTTTCCAGACAGAGCAGCCATAGCACACATTATGTATATACTGTACCTTATTTACAAATTCAATTCCACTCACTTTTCAATTTAATGTACTTACGTATATTAGTTTTAGGTTATTTCTACCCTTAAGTATCACCATACTATAATATTTCAATAGGCCAACACTACACTTTATGTCACTAGCATTCCTTTGCTTCTAGCCACCTCAATTCAAAAAAAGCTAAACTGAATTTTTAAACAAGTTGCTGAAAATGGTTGCCGTTCATTACAATGCAGGCTTCAATTCAGTACGCATATTATTAAAAACATTTTGAAGCATATTCTCTGGAAATGAATTTATCGTTTCTTGAATATAATTTTTTAGTACGATATTATTAATATAGGTTCTTTCTTCTATAGAAAACGCAATCATATTTATGAAACACACTATACACTGCAGTGTTTACTTCACTGCTTGAAGACTTCGAATGTAACAGCGGCCGTAAGTTTGTGTGTCTGACGGGAGCAAGGACATTAGTGAAGGGGTGAGAGTGAAGTACATTCAGAAATGCAGGTACAATAAAAATGCAAGTAAAAATAAAATGATGTCCCTGTACTAGAGCTAATAGCTCACGTTCTGTGGTGGAATAATTCCTTTCAGATTTTTGTAGTACTCGTGAGACATATGCAATTGGGTGCTCTTTCCCTTCTATCTTTTGAGATAAAACGGCTCCTAGCTCAGTTTCTGATGCGTCTGTCGCTAGTATAAATGGTTTACTGAAATCAGGATATTTCAGGATTGGTTCACTACACAGTGCTTCTTTTAACGTGCTAAATGAATTTTCCTTTGTTTTGGTCCAAACAAATGTGGCGTCCTTTCTTGTGAGATCTGACAATGGTTTAGCAATTTCAGCAAAGTTGTCAACATGTCTACGGTAATAGCCTGCTAGACCTAGGAATGATCTATGTGTTTTGCGTTTTTCGGAACTGGAATTTTGAATTTTCTGTAGGTCGGGACGTACGCCTCTCAAGTCCACTACATGACCTAAGTACTCGATTTCGGGTACTGCAAAAGTACATTTTAGGGGATGTGCTTTCAGATTCGCGTCTCTTAAACACTGCAAAATCTCTTTTACCCTCTCTGTGTGTTACTCTATTGTTGAACTGTAGACAATGACGTCATCAATATAAACAAAAGCCGATTCGCCTTTTAAGCCTGCTAGAACTCCATCCATTAGTCTTTGGAAAGTACTCGGGGCTCCTACTAGACCAAACGCCATTCGATTGTATTCAAACGTCCCCATGGGTGTACCGAAGGCAGTTTTCTCTTTATCTTTTTCCTCAATTTCGACTTGTCAAAAGCCACTGAATAGATCAATTTTTCTGAAGTACTTAGTACCAGATAAACTTTCGAGTGTTTCTACGATGTTAGGGAGTGGATATGAATCACCATGGGTAACAGAATTTAGACTTCTGAAATCAGTACAGAATCGCATTACCTCGCTTCCATCAGGTGATTTCTTTGGGACTAAAACTATGGGTGCGCTCCACGGGCTGGCAAACGGTCGGATTATGCTCTTATCTAGCATGTCCTTGTAACATGTCCTTGACTACCTCTTTATACTTGTGCGGCAACCTATAGAGTGTTTTCTTGATCGGTAGGGCGTCTCCTACGTTAATCCTGTGTTTCACCTTACTGGTGCACCCTAATTCATTTTGTGTAGGATCCTGGAAAACATCTCGGTATTCGTGGAGAACTTCTCTTATTATTACTTGATCTGTTTCGCTCAAATGGTCTAAGCTGATAGATTCTACAATACTATCTGAACTTTCGCTTATTGCACTTACAACATTACAATGGGGACTTATCGTGTTCTTGTGGTGAGGCATCACTATACTGGTACTCAATTTCTCCTAATATTCGTCTCTTATGCACTCGTATTTCTTCTCCCGTACAATTTATGATTTTCACGGGGACTAACTGACCCTTACTTGGCTCGATTGTCATTGAGGTTTCTAGCAACATATGCACCATTTATTCCGAAACTCGCCGGCTCGAGAATAATCGGAATTTTGTCTTGAAATGTCTTTGCATTTCTCTTATTGGAACCTACCCCTTCCCTGGTGGTATTTCCATTAACCCGTCCTAAGACAACTGCTTCGCTTCTTGGCGGTATAATAGCTTCCTTGCTATTTCTAACAACCACGCCTCGGGATTCAGATTTAGGATGTGGGTCTTCCTAAGACATTTTGACTTTTCCCTCTCACTGTGTTCTACTTAATGCGACGGACTCAAATTCTGCGTCTGCTGCGCTCGAGTCATTGACCTATTTTAGGTGGCCGTTCCAAAATCAATTACGCCTACCTTTTCGTGACATGTGGATTCGCTTGCCAAATTTATAACCCAGCCTTCCTTCGTCTTCAACCTTCGGCTTCCTACATCGAGGATACAATTATGTTTCTGTAGAAAATCTAGACCTAGCAATCACCTACTTCCGGGCCTGCATTTATTGGTCATACTATAAAACTGTGCGGGATCCTTACCGCATTAGTAAATTCTAATTCAAGATCTTGTCTTCCCTTTATCTCAAGACTCTTCCCGGTAATACTTATCGCCCTTTTATCGGTATCATTAATTGTATTCCCTGCTAACCCTGGTCGGACGATTGATATGGTTGTCCCTGTATCTACTAACCACTTAGTTACCTTCCCGTTTACCCTTGCGATGGCCAGGAGTCCTGCCACGCGTGAACTGGTAAAGAGGAGAGTGCAAGCGGATGGTTTATTTATTGCCTTGACGTTACGAGGTTTGGAGCCAAGGCATCCCCATTTCCCTAGTTTGGACTATCATATCCATTACGAAAACGCTCTCTTGCTTTATGACTTCTTTTTCGGCAAGAGTAATACACTGTAGTATCCCTACGAAATCCATATGCGGCACCTCTATTTCTATTGGTGTATTGGTAGTGACTGTTTCCCTTAGCGTCTCTGCGCTGCTGGTGACGCGGGGTGGAAAGTGGCTTTTTCGTACGGCAATCTTTAGTCATGTGCCCGTTGCGGTGACATTTGTGACGGAATTTATGTTCTGTTACTACGAATACGTCGCGATGACCTGTTTCCTGTCTCGCTTCGTTCGTCGCGGTGACGGCTAACTGGACATCGTCTTTCATATTCTTTGGCCTTCCTAACCGAACATATTTGGCTATTTCCCCTCTTAATCCTGCTACGTATGCGCCTAACAATCGATGTTCCGTCTCTTCTGTGAGTATGCGTCTTTCTAACGAGTCCCTTGTCTCTTTTAAGGTTTTTAAACTGTGAGCTTTAATCCTATCCGCAAATGCTTCTGGGCTTTCCGTTTCCTTTTGTGTGGCCGTTTGTAGCTCTACAATTATACATAATAGAAATATCAGGCATTTTTCCCCTAAATCTCTCCTCAAACGCGGCTCTAATGTCTGCGAAGGTGGCGCCATCTTGAATGAGATCCGGTCTACTTTGCAAAAATTCGAATGCTGGTCCTGCTATTTTAAGTCTGAGTATGTGTTTCTTATCTTCTTCACTTAAATTTTCTAATAGCGCAGCGGCGTCAATATTGTTGAAAAATTCATAAATCGGTAAGCTGCCTGGTAAGCCTGTCCATTCTTTCAACGCGGTAGCTGAAGATAGATCTTTAGTTCTCCGTTACTTCGGTTTGTAATCAACAATAGCTAAAGCCTACACTACAAGATTAACAATAGCTTGTTCGAGATTGTGCGCCATTTTGTTTTACTGGAGGGAATCAGCCAGTATCCGCCACACGCAAATTATTACATAGCATCATATTATACACTATGCACTATAACACACATTTCTTATAAAATAACTTAACTACTACACTCTATATCAGATGTCTTTGGAGCAGATATAAACGGAACGAAATGCAAGAGAGTGCGGTTCACACGATACTAAATATATGTGTATGAATTAAGTGAGGTGCCTAGAAGCAAAGTCAGCAATCTCCACTTTGGAAAATATTACAGTAGAAGCAAAAAACTTTTCGAGGTGTTCACTGAACGACAATTCCATCAAAAACTATTTTCATATGTAAATAGACATCGGAAAAGCAATTTTACATAGTATCTTTACTTCAAAGTAATTGTGGAACAATATATTAAAGCTTTTAATATGGAGATTGCTGTTTTTGCTTCTCAGATATGGATATTATAGTCTTTGCATGTAAGATGAGGAAGATTGCCAGGTTTTATTGCAGATTTCAGAAGTCATGTGTAATTATCAAATTTAATTCTGAATTATAAGCATTATTTTAGGGATAACAAAACATACAATTTTTTTTTTCACAATATTCAACATTTGAAAAGTCTTATTGTTCATCTTGCTACACACACAATTCTGGAGATTCTTCCATGAGTTCACACGCACAGTCATTAGTGTCTACCTCATTAGATAAGTCCAATGTATCAACATTGTCAATTGGCGGCTTGTAAAAATTCAATTTTGCGTTCTGACGCCAGTTCTCACTGAAGTGGATTTGAAGCAGTCGTTTGACATCAGAAATTTTCTTAGGTTGCACAAGATTTGGTTGTAGAGGTGGAATGCGTTTTGGAACCATTTGAGTGACATGAGTTTCTTTTTTTGTTATGTATTTAAAGCAGCCTGTGTCACGCAAGTAAAAGTTTTCACCTCTCATTGCGATTATTGTTGGTTGGTCTCTTGAGAATGTTTCTCTAGACTATTCATTTTACTGGAAATTTTATGATAGCTGTCTTCATTAAAACAAAGTAATTTAGTTTACTTTTACCTCAGAGAAATAGAACTGACACTGTAATAACCATAATAACAATGAGAAAAAGGAAAGAAGACAGCTGACGGTCACATGACCAAATGGGATTCTCTGATTGGCCAATGTGGATATTGCTGGCTTTGCTTCTCAGATTATCAAATTTGAGCATGGAGATTGCTGCCTTTGCTTCTAACCCCGGTTTTCAATATGAAAATTAAACCTTTTACAGCTGCTTTTGCTTCACCTCTGGAGATTGCTAGAAAACACCAAGGTGGATCCAATGCTGCCATAATATAAGTTTCTAAAAAAAGTGGAGATTGCTGACTTTGCTTCTAGGCATCTCAAGTAATCGACTACGTTCATATAACGAAAAGTGAAAAATAAAGTAATGTCTTTGAACATACCTTCTTGCATCAGTCACTAGTTGTACTGCTGTCGTCTGCTCATACACCGCACAGATGCCAGACGCAATAGAAACTGTAGTAGTGGACGCGTCTCTAAATAGTCTCGTAACCAGGATATGCACGCGCTAGTGTCTACAACACTCTCAGCTAAGTAATGACTCGCCAACCAATGGGAGCGCAGCGATAACATGAGATGCATTGAGACCCTTGTTATGGTCTGCTCCAAAGACATCTGGTGTAGAGTGTAGACACATTATTATCAGTCTGAAATATATAAACATTATTCAGTAGTTTCCCTTGTATCCTGATAGACAGCTACATATTGAATAGAACGCGTCTATGAGTAGTTCGCGTCGTATCTCGCCTCTGAACACCATTTTTGTTGTGCCACCGTCAACTTAGGTCGGATGACTTCCTGAACGAATGACTACTGCGTTCGACTGCCGCTCACACTTAGGCCTATCAGGATTTCTGATATCACCATTACACTTATAATGGAAAAGAAACGATTTTACTGAAAGAGTTGGGACTCTCAGGATATTATAGGAAAACTACATGGTTACTGAACTTAAGATTCCACACTGAATTAGTTGTGAATGAAACTATACTTGACGTATTAAATACATACAAATACACATAACAAGTTACTTACAATGGTATATTTCTTGTCTCTGCCGATGCCATTACGACTTGGTCCTCGATCCCTGCCAGACGATGTCACCATCCTACTGTATCACTGTCTGCCGCCAAAAAATCCTCTCACTGGACTGTTTCAGATTTGACACCCCACAGGAAATCATGCTCTAGGGAGTTCTTAAGCCCTGAGGCATAACAATATTAAGGTAAAATGAATCCATAATGAGCTATGGGATTATGTGACCCAAACAAGTGATAAGACCAAGTGGAATACAAGCAGTTGTGGGAATCAATGTGTTTCAATTCCTTTTAACATTGAGACTGCTTCGATAACAGAAGGACCATAGAAGAAATATGAGTTCATGTCAATTTAGCTGTTATCCGAGGAACATGTGATCAGGTCGTGGCCACCTGTAAGGCCTCTAATATTGTGAGTTCGTACCGTGGGTGGATGAAAAATTACAAACATTTCGAAGCAGTTGTTAATTCGTGCAATACATTACTCTTAAATTATGGATAGAATATGAAGATTTTCGTAACAGTTACTTGAATTTGAATTAAATTTAATAATAACTGTTTATTGTGATACATTATGCCAGTGTTTCTCAAACTTCTCCATTGTGATCACTTTTAACATATTGTACAAACTTAGAATTCTCGTAGTGCATATTTATATTGTTTTCATTATTATTATTATTATTATTATTATTATTATTATTATTATTATTATTATTACAAATTATAATGTCAATGAAAGACGGGAAGAAAGTTGTAAACTTATGAACAAAAAGAGTTATTATTTGATGGAAAAACAAAATGAGATAGAAACAAATACTAAGAATAAAACATTAGATATTTATATAAGGACATAAAGGAATTTAAGGGGTTGGATACAGCTTACAGCAAGTAAAATTTTGGAAATATTCAACATTTTTTTCTCCATTATTGTATCTTGTACAATAATGAAAATTAATATGTGTATAACACTGTCCTTCTGCTATATGAAAAAATATTTTTACGATTTAAAAAAAATGTATTTACGGTTCTTTAATTCAGTTCACTGTGCAGTGATGAAACGTTTCCAACATAACTAAAAAACTAACCAACATTCTGTGATGAAATGTTTTATGTGTATTTATGCATGTCATATCTACAATATGATGCAAGATTACTTCTCTATGTTTGATAGATTGTCTGATAAAAAATAAATTCATTTTTAAAAATAGTCAAATACCAATATTTTCTTCTAACACAAAATAAAAAAAAATATTATTTATTAAGGGTAAACATGAGTTTCAGCAATAAAATAAAAGAGAGAGAATATAAAAAAGTTAACAAGTTTATGAGTTATAAGGAAAACGCTTCATTACTACATAGTAAACTGCCACTATATTGAATTTTGAAAAATATATATAAATAATTTTTTTAAATCATAAAAATATTTTTTTAGATATAGCAGAAGGACAGTGTTTTACACATACCAATTTTCATTATTGTACAAGATACGGAAAAACATGTTGGATATTTCCAAAAAATGCACTGCTGTAAGTTGTACCTAACCCCTTAAGAAAGGATATCAGGCAAGGATAAACGCGATCAAGAATGAGAACGGTGACTTGCTTACAAACTCTCATTCCATCCTGAACAAATAGAAAAACTGTTTTGGGAACCACTAAGTCTACATAGGCCAAATAGAAATGATCGGAACTAAAATATAATATATAAAATTCTGAGCCATTTATACCAGATCCCAGACTTTCTGAAGTCGAAATTGTGATAGGAAAGCTGAAAAAATTAGTCTTCAGGTATCGATAAAATTCCAGTGCACAAAATTAATGGAAGAGGGTGTAAAACATTATCTGGTGAAATAAGCATTTATTTGCTATTTGAGAAAAGGAAATTGAACCAGAATAAAATAATGGAGGGGTCCATAACTGTATCTTCCTTTAAGAAGAGGAAAAATACTAATTGTAATAACTTTCTACGAATACCACTTTTATTGACGTTGTACAAAAATTTATCCGATATTCTTTTGAGAAGCTTAAGTCCGTCTGAACGTAGGCGTACCGGTAATAGATGGATTACTGAAAGATTTTTTTGTATTCTCGTTGAATTTGGTATTCCCAAGAAACTATTTCGACTAACTAAAATGTGTCTCAGTGAAACGTACGGCAGGGTCCGTACAGGCCAATTTCTGTCTCAGGCTTTTTCAAATCATTGCGGGCTAAAACAAAAAGATGCACTGTCACCTTTTTCTTTTTAACTTAGCTCTAAAATATGTCATTTTTGAAAGTCCAGGAAAACACAGAAAGTTCAGAATTGAACGGATTACATCCTCTTCTTGTTTATGCGAATGACGTGAATATGTTATGATGAAATCCAAGAAATATTAGGGAAAACAAGGAAATTTTACTTGGTTTGGTTTGGAAGTAAATTCCGAAAAAATAAAGTAAAGTATTATGTATCTTGACCAGAACATAAATTAATATGAACTGGACATATAAAAATTGATAAAAATTCCAACTTTATCCTTTGAGAAGGTAGACAAATTCAAATGTCTTCCAGCAACAACAACAAATATAAAGACACTCGCGAGGAAATTAAACGCAGAATAAATAAGGGAAATGTTTGCTATTATTCGTTTGAAAATAATTTTTTGTCAAGTGTACTTTCAAAAAAACTGAAAGTTTGATTTTATAAAGCAGCTTTATTACCGGTTGTTCAGTATGATTGTGAAAATTGGACTCTCACTTTGAAAAAGGAACAGAGGTTAAGTTTGCTATAGAATAAAGTGTTAGGAAAATATTTGGAGTTAAGAGGGATGAAGTTATGGGAGAATGGAGAAAGTTACACAACGCAGAACTGCACGCATTTCATTCCTCACCTAAAAATTGGAACATTAAACCCAAATCTTTAAGATGGGCAGGGCATGTAGCATGTAGGTCTATCAGTGAATCCAGAAATGCATATAGAGTGTTAGATGGAAGACCTGAGGGGAAAAAAAGACTACTGGGGAGGCTGAAACGTAGATAAGAGGATAATACTCGTATTAAAATGAATTTGAGGGAGGTGGGATATGATGGTAGGGACTGTAATTATTAATCTTGCTCAGGATAGGAACCGATGACGGGCTTATGTGAAGGCGGCAATGAACCTCTGGATTCTCTAAAAGCCATAATTTATTATTATTATTATTATTATTATTATTATTATTATTATTATATTGAAATTTAGTAAAAATTAATATTTTATGTGGAACAAATGGCGTTTAAGTATATATTACTGCGAATCACCCAAATATGTAATTAAGTGATAAAATACTCGTATGTATACCTTATCCTATAATTAATATGTAGCTAGGCTACCACCTATATATTTGAATCGCACCATTTAGAAAGGAACTAAGTCAAAATTTGCAATATTTTACTCATGAAATGATTAATACTTCCATGAAGTTTTCATTTGCAAAGAAGGGAACTTAGTCCCTGTATCTCTAACATCAAGTGGATATTTGTAGTACGGGACTGGTACATTCGTATTGAGCCCATTCACACAAATATTTATATGTAATCTAGTACTTAATTGTTCTGTTGGGTGGGATAAATTACGTTCTTTTTCAAAGGGTACACATTTTTTGTATATTATCTGGTTTTAGGGCGGAAAGCTTTGGTCTCATGTCTGCTTCTGCATTTAGCATATTTCTATAACTTGTCATGGATAAATACGTACAGAATCCAGATATGAAACTGATTAATGATATATTTATTTTTATATCTTTAATAGTAATAATAATTTATAAAAATTATTAATATTTATTTTATAATATTACGATTATATCATAATAATTATTATTGGTGATGGTTAAAGTTTTTATTCATTCGTATTTTCGTGATTTTGTATACATTTTGCAGCATTCTCCAAACTTAAAATGCTATTTAAATATAATTTACGATCCACAGAATTCCACACTTTCAGATGCACTGCAATATACACATTATGCGATTTATTTTATTTGTATTTATTAATAAGGAAGGATGGTCATAAAACAATATGTTTTAAAACCATAAAACCTCACTGTCCTCAGTAATTTTTTTTATTACGTCGCGCGTTTGGTAGTGTTTTTAAATATGCAGGTCCAATCTAAGCTTACTTGGCAGCCCCAACATACACATTTATTCCTAGAATCGTCATTGACGCCACAAAACGTAAATGTTTTTATTCCTTACTTATTGTTGCAGTTTTCAAGCAGAAATCATAATATAACTTAGAAAGCTTACCTCAGTGGAAAGAGGTTGATCCTGGTTGTCCCATGGGAATCGAACTGAGCTCCTCAATACACATACTCTCCATAAAACGCTATCCTTGCTTGCTTTAATTGAAATAAAAAATCATAATGGCGTCCAATATGTCATTTGCATTGTTGAAGATGGCTTTGTTACGCGTAGAGCAATGAACTCGAATTCCATAGAGAATGAAAAAATGGATCTAGCGTCAGTGAGTAAAAGCCGTAGATAAGAAAATCGATAGTACTTAGGTTGAGAACTTTCGACCTGATTTTAAAATATAGTCAATCAGCTGCAAGAGAATTTAAATATTGTTGTTTTCATATTTTCTATTTAAAACATATATTTAAATTTTCTGAAGAAATTGATATAAATTAACGTGCATTTTATGATGCAGTGATGTATTGCATTCCTGTTACTTGATTTTTATCAGTACGAAAATCACAAATCTTTACTTTTTCCGAGAACATTAATTTCAAAACTCTTTGACTTAGAGATCTTCTTCCTCTTCTTATATTAATTTTGTAGCTGAAACTTCTTGTTGGGTGCATTTTTATAATAGTCAGGAGATGAATCTGTTGGGACTGTGCAGTTAAGAAAACACAATTCTTCCCACGTGTTCATCTGTGTATTTGGTTTTAAAAAATAAAATCTCTGTGCATGTGTCTCCATTTTTTCTGGAGCAAGTGAAAGTAGACAGTTAAAATTTCACAGCTTTTTTATCATAGGCTACTACATTATGTCAGTCATATGGTAATTAACGTACTGATTGAAAATATATATTAGAAACCTTCGCAGGAGTCAAACCTTTTTCAAATAATAATAATAATAATAATAATAATAATAATAATAATAATAATAATAATAATAATAATAATAATAATAATAATAATAATAGAAATAGGTTAATTCGACATTGGATAATTGGAATAAATGTCTACTTCCCTAGTAATTACTTCTAAAACTAATGTTGATAATTAACATTGCATTCTAATATTCGAAGAATACATTTGAAATATTTATTAATTTCAACGAAAATAGTGTCCATTCTGAAATCTAAGAGAATGTTGATGTAAATGCCGTTACTTTTTCTTTACTTATAAAACGTTGCCCTCTAGTAAGTTATTCATTTTATTTTATAAGAAAACAAAATAATGTAATTTTTATATTGTACTAGCTGAAAGCACCCGGCATTGCTCGGGCTTTCCTTTTTGCTACTATTTTTACTTAAACAGGTTGTTAGACATTTTAGAAATCTCGGAAACTCAACTACAGACACCAAAACGAATTGCCTTTACTAAGTTTTTCTCGTCCATAACGATGAATCTTCACATAGCGTCACTTATATCAATTAACAAACATTTTAGCCAAATGCCTGCCAGGATCAACTTAATTTAAAACAGTTGTAGATCAGGCACTGAAAAGAAAAAATTTCATCACGTGAGTTACGTCAACTGGTTTTTAATTAATTTATTGATTTAGTTTATTTTATTTTATTAATTAAATTTTATTTATTTAATATAATTTAGTTATTTTATATATTTAATTTTTTTTTCAGTTTATTTAATTTCATTTATTTATTTATTTGATCTGATATAGTTAACACCAATAGGCCTTCTCTTCCACGCCACCCAGAAATACGAGCGTATAAATAAAGTACCGGTAATAGAAAAAATCAAACTATGAGTATAAACAAAGTAAAATTAAACAAAAATATATAAAGGCTACAGTCACAAAAATTTTAAATGAGTAGCATTGTCTTGAAGTTGAGCAAAACAAAACCATATCCCTCGATACCTATAAACAACTAAGTGTTGACTCAATGTTTTACAGATCTTACATTTTATCTCTGCAGATCAGTGACCGTTTAATTTCAAGTGGCTTATCTTATTCGTGAGCATCTGCCATATCCTTTCCTCAACATCGGAAATGTGATGTTGTACAGAGACAGATATAAAATAATTATAAGATCTGTACATTGATTTGAAACTGTGCTGACATTCACTTAATTTCATGCAGAGTAAAGTTGCCTAATTCCGTGATACTCCTAATCCCGTGATACTTTTTTAAAATTTCATTGATCAGACCTATATGGATGTATGGCTGTGGTATGGATCTGCATCCAATTCCCAAATCAGACGAATTCAGACTATTCAGAAGTGGGTCCTTTGTCTAATCATGGATGCACCCTGGTACATCCGCAATGACAACCTACACAAAGACTTGAACGTGCCTACAATTGAATCCACCCTGCGCAGCTACTACATACGACTTCATCGTTCAATGGTTAACCATCAAAATGAACTGCTTAATACCATCCCAGAACAACTTCCACCGCCTCGCCAAATAAGAAGATTAAAAAGAAAAAGACACTCAGATCTATTGTTTGAAGATTAACATTTTTGTTTTGTTTCACATATTGCCAGAGGACAGTCACAGGACTGCAACCTGCATACATGTTTCTTGTGTGCTTTTATAGCACAGTATTTATAATTTTTAAGCACAATTGTATTGTACATAATTGTATAATAAAGTTTTCTTATGATTGATAAAAAATGTCAGCCAATGCTTTGCCGTTCGACAATAGCGCTAGACATCTTTCTCGCAATAGTGCATCTTTCGCCTACTTCTGAGGCACCAGTGAACTTCTTAGCAAGATATGCAATCCTGTGATATTCAGTAAAAAAAACCTATCACGAAATTAGGCAACTTTACCCTATATATATGTTTTCACTTGAACTTCAGACAGCTGACGATAAATAGGTAATTCCTTTGTTCCAGTCTGAATCCATTGGGGTGTCGTAGTGGGTCAAAATTTCTCTCTGTCGGTCGTACCAAGAATCAATAGGCCTATATACGTATATATAATTTCATTAAATAATTAAATTATTTAAATTGGAAGATTTGTTTACCCCTTGACTGCTGTATGCTTGCTTATACTGTATTATATCTTTTTTTTTTAATATGACTTTAGAAATCTTACAAATTCTTATCTTACAAATCTTACAAATTCAGATGATATTAATTACATTATTTTTTATTTTATATACAGAATAGAGAAAGGTACAGTATAATTTCACGAGAAGTCATTGTTTGACATGAACAATAATATTCTAAGAGACATATTATTTTAGGAATTAAGAGATTGCTCTTTCTACAATGCTTAACATACTACATCGGCAACATGATTACATAGATACAATTTCGCAATAACACATTTCTGAACATGAACAACAATATTTTGAGAGACATATATTTTAGAATTAATAGTGTTATTTTCAGTGGCTTACATACATTCACATACCACTTCAGGAGCATGACAAAAATCTCACTGAAATGCTTTCCGATGTGCATACAATAATTTGTTTTCTTCTCTATTGCATAAATATATAAATATAAAAGTTTAGGTGTGCTCACTCGAAAGCAATTGACTTGGTTTTTTTGAGAAAACCCTTAAGTCACGAAGTACAACGATTTGGGGAAACAAAAAAATCTGTTTAAAAGAAATGCATAACCCTCAAACTGTGTTGTGGGGTTTTTCGAGGCACCATGCATAATATGAAAAGTTATATTGAGAATATTATACGTGTGGCAACACTGACACTTGCATTACCTCTCAATCAGTTCAAGACCGACCTGCATTCTTATCAGTTGCTATCTCTCAAGTGTTGTAGTCTCACAAAGCAGTGTTATATTTCTGTTGGCGACAGAAATAGCACCAGCATGCAGTTTAAGCATATACTCTTTAACAACAATACTGGAAAGTTTACGATAAGGGAGGCAAATGATTCATGTCTCAGTGCTATCAAGTGGCAGGGAATGTAGACAGTGAGGATAACCCATAGACTTATAAGATAAACTGGATGGAGCACTGTAACATAAGAACTGTGCGACTAGTCATATCTGGTCTGAGGGGCAATATTCAGCTTCACATATACTTCATCAGTTAATTTATTTTGAAACTGCTCTGAGATATTTCACACATACAGTTTAGACACTCTTCAAAATCTTTAAAGATCAAGAAATTATTTTTAATACATCTTACAAACAATTTGACATTATAATCCACTTAAATAAGGACTCATTCTTGAAAGGAATTTGGGTTTTACAATAGCCTTACATTAAATCAATACACAGACAATATAAGGAGAAAAATATACTATTCAAAATATCACAATGCATTTTATTTGTTAATATCTAACACAAAATCTGTATAGATATAGTTAAAATGCTATTATTCCACAAAGATACACATGTTGGAACAATATCTGTTTTGTTAATTTGCTCCTTATGGCGGTGGCATTTCCTTTAGCAACCTTCAATGTGAACTTTTTAGCAAAATGTTTTAAGCCAGTGTTTAAGGGGTTAGGTACAGCTTACGGCAGTAAAATTTTTGGAAATATTCAACATTTTTTTCCTCCATTACTGTATCTTGTACAATAATGAAAATTGGTATGTGTAAAACACTGTTCTCTGCTATATGAAAAAGAAATATATTTTCACGATTTAAAAAAATTATTATTATTATTATTATTTTTTTTTTTTTTTGCAAAATTCAATTTACTGCGCAATGATGAAGCGTTTCCCTCATAACTCATAAACATGTTAACTTGATCATGTTCTCTCTTTTTATTTTATTGCTCTTTCAACTACATCCCTTAATAAATAATATTTTTTTATTGTGTGTTAGAAGAAAGTATTGATATTTGACCATTTTTTAAAGGGATTTATTTTTTATCAGACAATCCATCAAAGGTAGAGAAATGATCTTGCATCATATTGTAGATATGACATGCATAAATACACACAAAAAATTTCATCACAGAATGTTGGCTAGTTTTTTAGTTATGTGGGAAACGCTTCATCACTGCACAGTGAACTGAATTTTGAAAAAAAAAAAAAAAATGTAAATATTTTTTTAAATCATAAAAATATTTTTTCATATAGCAGAAGGACAGTGTTTTACACATACTAATTTTTATTATTGTACAAGATATAGTAATGGAGGAAAAAAATGTTGAATATTTCCAAAATTTTACTGCTGTAAGCTGTAGGGTACCTAACTCCTTAAACATTTGAATGACTGCCTTTATAATTTTTATTTCGTGGGTATTTTCATATCTCAGTTCTTCTGTAGGAGGATGGAAGGAAGTAAATGGAGGCTTACCTAAACTCAGCAGTTTTTGTATGACAAAGCAAGTATCAGTAATGTACTTATCAATATTTCACATATGGTACTTATCATATTCTGTTGAATAATGTAAATCTGAAAAGCTTTCTCAACATGTCTACAATCACAAACACATCATCTGACAGATCTATAAGTCCACTCCTTGATAGGATACAAATTTATGAAATTGAAAAATGCAAGGCAACATGGTGTAATTGTGATGCTTTGAAATGTTTGTTGATTAACACACATTACCTGACAGTGTTCACAGTTAATTTACTCAAGAAGTTTTTTAAGTATACTGCCAGCAATGTAACATAATATATTTTCTTGGAAGCTACTTAAAGTGTGTGAATCTAAACTGTTTACAAGCTGGATAATGTCTGTATCACTGCTAAGATCACATGATGTAGAAGTTTGAGTTAAGATTCTGTTATTACTATTAAACTCCAGCACTGACTCTATGTTTGAGTGCTCCATATTTAGGCAGTTACCACTAGCAGTAACAACATTTCTGAACAATAATTTTCTCAGTGCCCACTTGAATTGGAGCGTGTTAGGATTATTATTCCTCCCACCTCTTGCCCGGATGCATGAAAAAAGTAATTCAAGGTGGTCCTGGCAAAATTTATATGTTAATAAATATTTTAAAGAATCATCTTGTCTTTTCAAAATTCCAATGGCAATGTTTTCAATAGAAGTGATACAGACAATATATCCTAATACAAACATTTTTCTTGGATGCGGCAATAGTGGAATACCATCAATCATCAATGATTTTAGATTCATGAAATAATTCTTTCCAATAGTTTTCATTATTCAATGATAGTAACTTTTTATAACAAGAAGAGAAAGGGTTCCTGGAATTTAAAATGTCGAGCAATCTGTCCCTGTATCTTATAAATTCAATTGTTGCTTCAAAACCCTGAAAAGACTCATGACTAATCATCCTTAAATAACACAGGCCAACAAAAAAAGAACTTTTTTCTTGGTGCCTTGGTTTTTACACCTGTTCTTAGGGTTAGTTGATGTGCTGATTCAGAAAATCACATTAGCTAGGCCATATCAGCTCTAGTTTCTTAGATATTGTTAATTAATAATTATATAGTATACCGGTACCTATATCATAATTCTGTTTTCTTACAAAATTATCTGTAAAAACATCTAAATGGTTTTCCTGGAACCAAAAAATCATTTTGATGGCTTATTTTTTATTGCTAATATCACAGAACTCAATTGAAATAATCATATCCTGATCACCTTTAGCTATGAGATCTGTGTCTTACTCGCATCTTTTACAATTGAGGACCGTTTTTGCGAAACTTGCTAACTGCAAAATTTTCAAAATTGAGATTTTGATGGATTCGTTAACATAAGGCAGGCCTCTACATGATGTTCAAGGCGTCTTAGTAAAATTGGGTTATTTCTCTTCATTGTAATGTGTCAAAGTGTGATCGTTTTTTCAAAACTTGCTTTCTGCTATAAGTGAGAGATACAGCAAAACTTGCTTATATACTGGGTGTTCAGTTCAAAATGTGTCATGGCTCGCTGTATGCCGTCATGTGGCTAGCCGATGAGCCTAGAGAATTCAATCTTCCTACATTTCCGCAGAGGTGTATAACCTAAGAGGCAGAGAAGTTGCCTAGCAAGTACGGCGTTCATTCTGAAGAGTACGTACCGATACGTACGGTAACGCCAGTAGTGGCAGGAATGTGAACTGTTTGGAAATACGTACTGTCGGGATATGGGGAGAGGGTTAAGACGATTACTTACGTATTTGTTGACATTAACTTCGACGGTCAACATGAACACGGAGCATTTGATTTGTGTTGTGGAATGTTACCGTATGCAACCAATGATAACAAATACCCTGCGTACGACTTGCCGGCGAAAAACACAGTTCGAAAGAGGTTATGGTAGCACACAGACTGTACAGACCGCCATCTGTTGCTACGACGTTCAAGTTATACCGTACACATTCTCAAGTTCAGATTGAAGAACGCCTTAAATAATAGGCAACTTCTCTAACATATAAGCTGAAACTCGCTTCAAATCGGTGACCCAACAACAGTGACGTCATGACACACTTTGAAATGAACACCCAGTAGTGTTTTGTCTCTCCTGTAAAATTTAGTTTTTTCACTTAGCAAGTTTTGCAAAAATGGTCCTCAATTCCACCCTGCCATGAGTTACCACGGTTCTCAGAGTATGGATCTTATATATCTGATATAGCACAAGGTAAAGAAAGTGGCGCAGCTACAGTGATTTTTAAACAGCTTCACATATGAACGCTTTGACCAGAAAGAGTTGAGTGACCTGATTAGGACTAAATCTTTCTAAGGAGTCTTCTGAATTGCTGGCCTCCAGACTAAAGAAAAAGAATGTACTTTAGCCTGGAATGAAAATCATATTTTACCAAAGGAGAGAAAGAGATTTGCCGCTTTCTTTCTTTTTTACTGAAGACAAAAACATAGTATTCTACAGCAACTTCAGAGGCCTTCTGAAGAATATGGGTGTATCAGAATATACCCCTAGTGAATGACTTCTTTTAATTGACAGTTCAAAACGTAGTTTGAAATGTGTTCTTTTAAACAATGGCAACAAATATACCTCCACTGCAATCGGTCACTACAGTATGATGAAAGAAGAGTACAACGTCTTCTCTTTAGTGTTGGAAAAGATAAATTACCAAATATTTTAAATTACTAAATATTTTATTGACATCTGGTCATTTTATTCATTCGTGTGTGTTTAATTATTTTCGTTAGCAACGCTTTTCCTATCTTCCTACGTTGAATAGGAAGTTAATCTCTTGAATTTATATGGCATAATTAATTGTGAACTGTAATTGTGGATGTGTTCGTGAATTGAACTATTAAGTAGGTTAATGAAATATTGACATTTTCATTCTACAAGAGTTTATTGATATTCGTTAGCAACACATTGCTGTATGTTTGTTTTATTTAACCTGATTCATACCTTCGTTCATGAATGCCAGTGAATCCATTAAATGCCTACTCTGCGATAATCGTAGAACTTGTGAAGAATATAATTTAATTTTATGTGTAGAGTGTAAGTGCTGGTTCCATGGTAGCTGTGTCTATTTATGCAGTGATGAAGTAAAAGTCCTTGGTGAGTCTAACTCCCCCTGGCTCTGTCCATCTTGTTCATCAAAAGGTGGGACCCATAATATCTCAGCCCCTAATTATGTCGAATTAGTCTCATGCCCAATTTGCACTGGCAGTGATGCTAAATCTTACAAAGGCTTGAAAGGACTGCGAATACACTGGGCTAGGGCTCATCCCAATGAACCTCCTGACGACCTTCTGTTAAATTCAGAAAATACTTCTTTTGAGTTTTTCCATCAAAAGATTGCTAATTGTAAACTCAATACAAGAGTTTTAAGAAGAATTCCTAAAGGAGCTAGAAGCTTTGCGGCAGAAAAATTGACTCAACTTATTGATAAATGTATTTCCGAAAATAGTGAAGAATGTTGGCAAGAGCTTCTGCTTTTTGCATATATCGCCCTTCGGATACATGTTCGATCAAAGAAGAACTCTGACAAATCTTTAGTGTCTAAAATCAAAGAGAACATTAATGATTTTACACTGGAAGTTCCTCCCCGTAAGAATAAGTCTACACTTTCTAGGTCACGCATTGTTGAAGCTAAAGTGGCAGACAGTGATATAAAGGGAGCTGTTCGAATTCTATCTTCTGATTCAGGAGTAGCTCGTGCTTCACGAGTTACACAAGAGGCTTTAGTACAAAAACACCCTCCACCATCACGGCCCTTGGCATTTCCAGATCCTCCTACCACCGATGAAGTGTGTTTGTCTGTATCTCAAGATATGGTTTTGCAAGGAATAAAAACCTTTCCTAATGGCTCTGCATCTGGTATTGATGGGATTCGTCCCCAACATTTAAAAGATCTCACATCCAAATCTGCTGGAGATTTTGGTAGGAGACTCCTAAATGCTATTACTAGATTATGTAATCTAATGTTGGCTGGTAAAGTTAATCCTGAAATCTGTCCTCTGTCCTCTTTTATATGGAGCATCTTTAATTGCCATCAAAAAGAAAAATGGCGGGATACGTCCAATCACAGTTGGAATACCTTTCGCAGATTATCGGCTAAGTTAGCTTGCACTTCTGTTAAGGAGAAAGTTAGTAAACATTTGCGCCCTCAGCAGCTTGGTTTTGGCACCAGTGAAGGATGTGAAGCCATCATTCACTCGGTACGTTCATTTCTAAATCAGAACGAAGGCAGTCAAAATGTTCTTCTTAAGATCGATTTTAGAAATGCATTTAATTGCCTTGAAAGAGACACAATGCTTGAACTTGTTAAGAGCAAGATCCCTCAACTCTATGCATTCTTGTGGCAAGCGTATAGAAACCCATCTAACCTGTATTACAATTCTGACATCATTTCATCGCAGGCTGGAGTCCAACAAGGTGATCCGATAGGTCCACTGCTATTTAGTCTAACCCTGAATTCTGTCATTACCCATTTGAATAGTACCTTGAACCTCTTTTACCTGGATGACGGTTCTTTGGGAGGGGATCCAGATATGGTCCTTTCCGATCTTGAAAAACTTATAGATTCCTGTAGATCCATTGGGTTGGAGATTAATCCTGAAAAATGCGAATTATACTTATGCTCTACACAAGACGATGCTGTAGTGTCCGCATTCAATAATATAGCTCCAGGGATTAAGGTAGTATCTCGATCTAATTTGACTCTCCTTGGATCTCCCATTTTTCTTCCCACTGTAGAGTCAAGTATGCGTGAAAAGCTTGAAATTATGAAGCAACTGTTTGATGGTCTGCAATCTCTTTCCACACATACAGCGTACTTTCTCTTAAAGAACTGTTATTTAATTCCTAAATTAACATATTTTCTTCGCACCACCCCATTATGGCTTTTTCCATCCCTACTTCAAGAGACTGATGATCTACTGAGAAACTGTCTGAAATCGATTCTCAGTATACGTCTTGAAGATAACAATTGGATTTTAGCCACTCTGCCTATTGCCTTTGGAGGTATTGGAATCCGGAATGTGAGTGATGTTTGTCTCATGCTTTCTTGGCTTCTGCATATGGAGTCCTTGATTTCGTCAAGTCCATTCTCTCAATTAAGGTGATGAAATCAGGATCTGTTATGTGAATGAGGCTTTGGAGAAATGGTTCAGCATTACAGGAAACAACAACCTCCCAGCTTCTCGTGATATTCAGAAACAATGGGACCACATCCATGCCTCTGATATCTACCAGGCTCTACTAGCGTCGTCATCGTCTGAGGTCGATCAAGCTAGATACCATGCAATACGACAGAAGGAATCAGGGTCTTGGCTTCAGACAATACCATCTTCCAATATAGGCACATTAATGGACAATATGTCCTTTAAAATTGCTGTCGCCTTAAGACTCGGGTCCAAGATTTGTTTCCCACATAAATGTCTTTGTGGAGCCACTGTTGACCCCTATGGTCACCATGGCTTAAGTTGCCCCAAAAATACCGGGAGATTTTCCAGGCAATTAAATGACATCATTAAAAGGGCACTTGTCTCTGCTGATTTTCCATCAATCCTGGAACCTATTGGAATCTGCCTATCTGATGGAAAAAGACCAGATGGATTGACCTTGATACCCTGGTCTCATGGAAAATCTCTGCTACAGGATGCCGCTTGTGTTGACACTTTAGCACCATCCCATTTGCCTGCCACCTCCAAAGTTGCTGGTTCTGCTGCAACATCCGCAGTGAGCATCAAAAGGAATAAGTATCGGGATCTCCAGGACAGATACTTGTTCTGTTTTTGTTGTTGAGACGTTGGGACCTTGGTGCTCAGAGGCTAAAATGCTGGTTTCAGACATCGGGAAAAAGTTGCAAGCGTTCAATGGAGATTCCAGGTCGACTGATTTCTTGAGACAAAGAATCGCTATTGCTATCCAGCGTGGGAATGCTGCCAGTGTTATGGGGGCATTCCCTCAAACACTGGCTTTGGAGGAAATATTTTATTTTTAAAATTCAAAATATTGGCCTACTACCGGAATCAACTGCGTTTGTTGACGCAACAAGACTTGAAGAGTCTTGAAGGAATTCTGTTGGAAGACGTTCAGGAATCTTTGCCACATTGTAATAAAACCCTCAAGGCTCTGCAGAATGAGATCATTATACATCTCGCGACCGATTGACAAGAAGAAGATTGTGTTCTTCACAAACAAGACAGCAGCTCTGCCTGTGGACGATGAGTTCCAGAAACTCTGGCATTCTGTGGTAGTTGAGAGCACGGATAACCTGAAGATAGAGGAATATCTGGAGAAACAGGGAATCTGCTCCATGGAAGATCATAGATCCACGAAGGCGACACTCCACAAGCGTAAGAAATTGTAATATGACATTTCCCACAGTATACGAAAAATGTTTTGTACAATAGCGACGTATTCAGTACGAAAAATTCATTAGCTTCACTGTTTACTGATAATGTCTGAGCAGTGAATGTAATAACTCTGACTTTTGAATGCAGAAGCATGTAGAGTAATGTAATAAATATTACAAATATATTGGAAATGAAAGAGAAAGTCTCAGCAGCAAGCTTCTACCAACACTGAAACACAAAAAGCCACTAATTTTCGGTATCACCCCGTTTGACGGTGCTATAAAATCACAAATACATCTTACAATGTGTTAGGAAAATCTCGAAATTAAGAACAAAAATTAATTGATACAATTTGTATTATGCTTGACTTTGTTATAACTGTATTAAATGTGAAAAGTTTTGTATTCACTAGCTAATTAAGAATAAATAAATAAGTAAATTACCACAAGCATCTATGCAGACTTGAAGATGGTTCATTTTCTTCTTAGTCAATGAAGTGGCTAGTCAGAATATCTTTACTTTCTATGCCTTTGGGACAGTAGGGCCAAACATATTCATTGGATAAAAAAGGATTGGCCTCCAAGGAAAGATATTGTGGTTAGAGAGTACATTGTTATAAATGTACCTTTGATAGCGCGAGACAGAATCATTCTGTCACCATTACACATAAAATATAAATTAAAGGCTGTGAATAAAAATGTTTCGTGTTTTGAATACATAAAGCATAAAATGCCTGGACTTACGACGGAAAAATTGAAGCATAAATTTTCGATGGTCAACGATCAAATAGCTCATAAATGACCACATTTCATAGAATCAATTAATGAAATCTAATCTTGTGCCTGATCTTTATTTGTTCTTGTGAAAACTTACTTGGCAACAAGCAGGCAACTATACTAAATTAGAAGAGATGTTCTTTCATTTCAACAGACTTGAATGTAAAATGAGCATTAAAGTTCATATTCTGCACATTCACTTAGATCATTTTCCAGAGAATCTTGGTGACTTAAGCGAAGAACCGGGTGAAAGATTTCACTAATAAATAAAAACAATAGGAGACAGATACCAAGGAAGACGGGATGCACACATGATGACAGATTACTGTTGGAACATTATGCATGATTGTCCTGGCAGATCCCACACTTGGAAGTCCTACTACAAAAGGAGCCACTTCTGTATTGAATGATTGGAATATTTGTATCTGAAACTCGTGCTTTTCGTTTCAAATGATTAAATTTAGTGTATTTCACGTTTATTATAATTTTTAATCTGTTTCTGTTATGCTACAAAGAGATTAATTAAAACAATACCACAAAATATATTGAATTTTGACGACCGACTAGAGTGAATAGAGGTACATGGCATTTATGCTGTATCTCAAGAACTAGAGCTGATAGGGAAAAACTGGTGCCATTTTTGGAACAGCGAGTTGAATATACTTAGGAACAGGTCGGACATTGGAGGCACCAAAATGTGTGTTGGCCAGTGTAATCAATAGCATCAGCGACGGTAGGACTTAAAAGTTTGCACAGCTAATCTAACATTCTGATTTCTCCAGTTTACATGGGCGCCTGAGAGTTTATTAGCAAATTTTAACCCTTTCTACTCTTGTATCTCATGTAAATTCATAATGACCCCACACAACACAAACATTCTGCATTCAGGACAAAGGTACACAGATTACTCAACATACCCATGAGCCAACAACACTACAATGAAGAAGTGAACACAATCAAATACATAGCACAAGAAAATAGTTACAACCCAAACCTAATAAACATTATAAGGAAGACAAAATAAAAACTCAACAAACACAAAACACAACACAAACACAAGAACACAAGAAATACATCACACTAACATACGAAAACAAAAACACACACAAGATCGCATCCTCATTCAGAAAACAAAACTACAACATAGCATACAGAAAAGAAAACACACTAAAAAGACATCTCAACACACAAACAACACAAACAAATAAATACAACCACACAGGCGTATACAAACTCACATGCAATAGTTGCGACAGTTTCTACATTGGACACACAGGCAGATCATTCCAAACTCGACACAAAGAACACATTAAAGCAATAACCAGAGGACACAATACATCTACATATGCCGAACACATAACTAATGCTAACCACACATACAATAACATAAATACAGACATGGAAATCCTATACATACAACCCAAAAACCAAAAACTCAACACACTAGAACAATATGAAATATACAAACACACTAAAACACACCCTAATCAAATTCTCAACACACAAATCAATTTCAGAACACACACACTATTTGACACAACTCTTCATCACACGAACGCACCCACACAACAGGCAGCGAAGTTGAGGTAGCACCGAGATCTAGTAGGCTCTGAGGATGGTGTCAAGTAACACCGAAGCAGCTGTAAGCCACACATGCTTACATAATTAACACGAGTAAGATTGCCTTTTAATCAATTATTTATATTAAAGTGTTAAAAGTAGAGTACGAAAGATTCAACATGGAATATACTTCCATTGTATTGAACCTTTCTCTCACGTCAAAGAGGACTTCTCTGCTAAACAACCCTTACCTAATTTTGCTATATGACGAGAGTCAAACCTTACCCATGTTTGGATGTACAAAGTAACATTTCAAGTCATGAGCAGAAAAATTGCATCCTAAAGCAGTGAGGGTGGTGATATTGGCATATAAACCATCACAAGTAATTGATCATATTTTAATATCTATTACATGCAATTTAGTTAAGCATATATTCAAAATCTGTGCTGGACATTAGAATTTACTTTGTCAGTGAAAAAAATATGCAACAGGACATTTAAAATTTGTTTAATCGAAATTGTCATAAACACCAATGCTTCTGTAGCTAATACATCTTTCTCGTCTACAAGTCCAGCTAATTCAACATAACCAGAGTACCGCGAATGTGTAGTGTCCCAATGAATTTGTTTTCTCAGTGACATAGAATCAATAATCAATTATAAGTGTGCAGTCTTTAAGCCATGGTTTTTCTGAAATATTAGCTTTCATATATTCACACACCTCATTTATGAAACCTGGCTCACATTTAAATTTAGATAAGTAACTATTCAGTCTATTTGGGTGAGGCAATTTAAACATAGTTCTAACATAACTTATCTACAAGCTTTAGGTGAATAAAAATAAAGAGTAAAAGAGTAAGAGAAATTGCTTGATAGCTTCGGTGTACCTGACACCATTCTTTTTTACATCTTTATTATGACTTCATTTTGTAATAGTTTTAATGGAAATTCACTAAAATAATTATGTAACAATATTTACTTCAGGTGCAGTGTTAGTCTTACTCTTTAGTTCTTTAAGTAGTTCCTTCATTGTTGTAATCCTAACATTCTTGCATTGCAATTTTTGCTGCTGTGTCTTCACTTTTCTTTTCAATCTGTTTCTTGGGGCTTTCTGGTGCAGCTGTAGGTGGTCTGTCACTTGACATTGTTAGTGTGTCTGATGAACTGGCATCATTTTCATGATTTGAGTTAGAATGTACTGAGTCCTGGATAGTTCTTAATTTCTGTAATATAAAAAAAATTTGATGTGAGCAATGTTATGTAACAGTAGGCTATGAGACTCTCTCTAACCTTCATGAAGAGCCAATACTCAAAATAACAAGACTGTTGCATTAGGCTATATAAAAACGTAAGAACAATGAGAAAGGTATTTATCTTCTCTGGTACAACTGAAGTATTCCAAATAAGAGGCCTTCTCCTTTTTACAACTTTATGCATTCGTTATGGATAGTTAAGGGGAGAGGATGGTATTTTTTGGTGAAAAATGAGTAAATTAAGAAAAAAGTCTTTAAGATACTCGTGATATGTGTGGAATGCATAGCATAACATTTTGCGGGTATTTGTGCCCTTATCGCATGTTGAGTCGCCATTTTTAAACTTCCTGCATTATGGATTTTTAAATCACTCGCCAACTTTTATTGTTGTTTCCGGTAAATTAAATTTTCAAAAAAAAAAAAAAAAAAAAAAATTTCCTTAAAATACTCTTTGATATGTGTGGAATGTATAGCATAACACATTGTGGGTATTTGTGCCCTTATCGGATGTTGAGACGTCCTTTTTAAACTTCCTGCTTTATGGATTTTTAAATCACACGCCCGCTTTTATCGGTTTCCAGTAACTTCATTTTTTTTTTTTTTTTTTGCTACATTGCCAGACAAAAATGGATATAATTTCTGAACTATTAAAGATACATGCATGAAATTTATAACACATATTCTTTAGATGATTAGGAAACTTTTCTCTGTAACAGAATTTTGTTAATTTATTTCATTTTAAAATTACGTCCGTTTGTTTACAAGAAAGGAAATCAGAAAACTGTTATTGAATTTTAATTGTTTATTTTACAAACGTAGGGACTAATATCAAAATTCTGTTACAGACAGTTTGTAGAACATGCTTTTGCAAATACATTGCAAAAAACAGTTTGAATCTATCTTTAAAAACGGTTTAGATATATCGGTTTTAATACAATCCTGCATTGGGTATATTTTTTTCAAATTTATAACACATATTCTTTAGATGATTAGGAAACTTTTCTCTGTAACAGAATTTTGTTAATTTATTTCATTTTAAAATTACGTCCGTTTGTTTGCAAGAAAGGAAATCAGAAAATTGTTATTAAATTTTAATTGTTTATTTTACAAACGTAGGGACTAATATCAAAATTCTGTTACAGACAGTTTGTAGAACATGCTTTTGCAAATACATTGCAAAAAACAGTTTGAATCTATCTTTAAAAACGGTTTAGATATATCGGTTTTAGTACAATCCTGCATTGGATATATTTTTTTTCAAATTTGGGCCCCCCCCCGATTTTTTTTTTTTCAAAATATTTATATTTGGGTGAGTTGCTACAGCTATGAGCTCTCTACACACAAAAAATTAATATTTTACACCAAATAGGAAAATAGTTTTAAAAAATACCATCTTCTCCCCTTAAATAACTCGTGCACTGCATCTTCCTTTAAGTACCATCTACCTGATGACAGCTGAGCTTCGTAACTTTCTTTTGTGAAATGTTCACTACACAAAAGAACTGTTTTTTGTGGGAGTCCACTTTTACCTTTTAACTGCAGCTACCCATTGATGCAGAATGTGTGGTCTGCTGAATGGAAATCTAAAATGAATGAGACACAATGATAAGATTAAACAATGAAGTTTGGCTACATTATATTAGAGAGATATTAAATACCTTTTAACGAATATGAACCCTAAGGCTGCACTCCTCCCATGTCAAAATAGATTAGTTATCATCCCTGATATCACAATAAACATTTTTTTGTTAACACAATGAATTTGTACTGCGCATTTTAATTTAAACATGCTCGAAAAGCATAACCTAGAACAGGAATTTATTTAGTTGAAGGTTACTTATGTCCCGGCCACTATAGGAACTTGCAACAATACCTTGAAAATGCCTTGGATTTATAGTATTGATTATTATAAATTGATGTGATTACTGGGAGAGCTGTATATCCACCCAACCCACCCTAAATACGTACCTTACTTATGTACGAAAATCGTCGTGCGTGAATGAAGTATACAGTCATATTTCCTTAATGCGACAGTTGGTTTCAGTGTCACCAACGTAGATAATACTACACACCTAATCAAACCAAACCTAACCTCTCAGATAATACTATACACCTAATCAAATCTAATCTAACCTGTCACATAATACACACCTAATCAAACCTAATCTAATCTGTCACATAATACTACACCCCTATATTAACGTTAAGCGTTGTTCTGTGAATGAATCCATGTGTTCATGCAGTGATAATTCCACGTACCGGGTGTTTCAGACCACCTGTATGAGCCTTTTTTCTCAAAACCTATATGATATTGGTTGTTCATAAAAAAATTTTGATAACCAGAACCTATGTAAAGAATTGGTTGGTGGTAGTACCATTTCCCATAATAAACCGGAAGTAGCGCTACCAGGGGCGTAGCGTGCATGGGTGTGGGTGATGTGTCGCATACCCTGAATTTTTTCTTAACAAAAAATATATTTATCATTATTTACCGGTACTTTATTTTGTGTGTATCATGTTATACTTGTTACACATAAATTCAGGGCCGCCGAGAAGAGGGAGCAAAGAGGGAGAGTGCATATGGGCCCGTGAGCAGTAAAGGCCCGTCAGATTAAGTGAGTCTGATTACTTTTTAATATCATGAATAATTATTCGTAGATACATATGGGTACTATAAAATTTTGTAAGAACATTTGTTACATAAATTTGACATATTAACTCAACAATAGTAGAATTAATACAAATTACCACTTCATATATAAATATTTGACTTTTATATAATAGAATATCGGTTTCCCGCATTAACATTCATCGACATGACAATTGAGGGCCCCTACATTTGCCTGAACTATCTTCCCGTCACTTGTACCGAACACGTTCAATTATTTATTGGCTTGTCCTTTTTAACTACCAACCGCTGGCCCACAGCAATATGTTAGTGGAGTCTCCCAAACCAAAGTCGCAGGATACGTTTCCTTTTCAGTACATTGTATGTTTCGTGTAGAAACTTTCGTTGTCGTTTGTCTAGTGAATTCTGTTTATTAGTATTACCGGTTATAGTTTAACTGCACAATGGACAAGTACAGGCATAAGTCGGGACCTGAGAAGCATAAGGACAGAAAGAAAAAATTGGAAGATATTAATATGAGTGCTAGACTGCGTGAAAAATATTATGGCGACATTAACAATGAGAACATGATGAGCTGAAATATTTAAAATCAATTCAGGCCTCTAATTTAGGGCCAGCCCCACTGAAACCTATGAATCTCCTAAATAGTCTGAGGAAATTAAAACTGTACAGTTGATTTCCAAATATTTGTATAACCATTACAATATTCTATAAAATTCCTGTGCCAGTTGCTGATGCTGAAAGATCTTTCAGCAAAATGAAGGAAATAAAAATTCTATTCAGATAAACACTGTGTCAAGAACGTCTGAGTGACCTTGGCCTCCTTAGTCTGGAGAACGATCTTGCTAGGTCTTTAAATTTTGGTGATATAATTGATGATTCTGCATCAGTGAATTCAAGGAGAGTTGTTTGTTGATGTCGGACTGCAAGTTAGAAATTACAGCTGTTTAGGAATAATGTTTTATGAATATAATAGGCTATATTGTGCTAATGTGAAGTTTTGCTAAAAGTTTTCAATGTAATAAAAGTGTATATTTTTAAGTTCGTATCTATGTATGGGGTTATCTCTTATTTATTTTGCAAATAATTATTATGGTTAGAATAACTGGTAACTTGTAATTGTTACTTTTTTCAACGGGGGTCTGAGTACAGTATTGCATAGGGGCCCATAAATTCTGTCAGTGGCCCTGCACATACTGTAACTTACTATAAGCACTAGTTTAGCCATATATTTATATTAACTGTATATGATTTAGTATTGTTTATATTCCAGATGGGGGATTCGCCCAATAAACAAAGAACGAAATCAGCATGGTGCTTTTGCTACCATAGTTCAACACATGGAAGTAAATGACCAGGAAATGTTCAAGTACACACGGATGGAACCACATTAATATTCAATAAACTATTATCACTTGTGAATCCTAAACTGTTGAAGCGAAGTCGCCGGGGAATTTTTGTGTCCAGAACTTTGCTTAGCAATGACACTTAAATATTTGGCACATGGAGGGTCATTTCTAAATTTAAGCTGGGAATTTAGAGTTGGTATTTCAAGTGTAGATTTCTCAAACAATTTGGGAAGTATTCTGCCCTTTGTACTTAAACATCATTATATGAAGAATGAATAACAATCAGCAAAAGATTTTTCAGAAAATGAAACTTCCCTAAAACTCTAGGGGCAATTGACGGAAAGCGTGTTGAAATTAAATGTCCACCCCATTCGGGAACCTTTACAATAATTTTAAACAACATTTTAGTTTAGTGTTGCTGGCATGTTGTTACTCAGATTACAAGTTCATTTGGGCTGATATAGGGCCTAGGTGCATGTGGATCAGAAAACAATGCAGGAATATTTAGGCTAAAATAAGGTCATGGGACGTGCATTAGAACAGCGTACTTTACCATTGCTTCTTCTATACTTCCTAGTACAGCTCATGCATTCTGTCAAGATATTCGCAATGCACAGTAGGGAAACAACGTTTCCGTGGAAGGGGTAGGAGTAGAAGGGAAGGTCGGGTGTATGTCTACCGAGTTCAAGGCAAAGGCTAATCCATTCTCCTATAATTCGTAAATAGACTCATCCAAACTCCTGCGCAACTCTGTAGGAAGAGTGGAGGAGTGTCTGGACATAATGCATGAGCTGTAGTGACATAACAATGCTCCATTTCTTCGTAGAAGACGAGGATTTTCCATTAAGGGAATACATGATGAGGCCATGCCCAGGTAAATATTTGGGTAAAAAAAACATTTTCAATTATAGACTATCGAGGGCAAGAAGAACGATCGAAAATAGTTTTGGTATTCTTGCAAGCCAGTGAAGAGTGTACAGACAGTCCTTATCTTGATCTGTACAAACAACAGAAGCTATAGCTAAAGCTACATTGTGCTTATATATTATTTTAATGTACCGAAGTACATATGATATTTCCATGCAGATATTCTGTGTCATCATAAGATGAAAGAGTAATGGAACGGAGAAAAATTCTCTCCAGCACCAGGACTTGAACCCGGGTTTTCAGCTCTACGTGCTGATGCTTTATCCACTAAGCCACACCGGATACCCATCCCGGTGTCGGACAGAATGAAACCGTAATGGAACGGAGAAAAATTCTCTCCAGCACCGGGATTTGAACCCAGGTTTTCAGCTCTACGTGCTGATGCTTCTGTCCGACACCGGGATCGGTATCCGGTGTGGCTTAGTGGATAAAGCATCAGCACGTAGAGCTGAAAACCCGGGTTCAAATCCCGGTGCCGAAGAGAATTTTTCTCCGTTCCATTACTTGAACTGAGAGACAAATTAGTTGATTATTTAGTTTCAGATGCTGAATGTATCACCTGGCAAAATAACATTCTTAATAGAGGAAAGTGAAAGATAATGTTCATAATGATAAATTGAATACTGTATAATAATGTTTGCATATTAATTAGATAGACATTTGTTAAGTTATATTATTGAATTGTGAAGTAGTTACAATGTTGAAATACTTCCTTTCACTGAACTGAAATGTAATGGTAAGTGAAAATGTTTATACACAACTTTTGTAACCTCATGTTGTCGTAAAAGACAAGTATTTTGTTCTGGACCAAAAATACAATAAAAATGAAGTAGAAATTAGTGTTTTACCGTGGAGCTTACTCAGAGCTGTTAATTTTCATAGTGCAAATGCTGTACAAAATTATTTTATTACATCTGACGTGCCTTGTGCGAGTGTAGCATTAGATAGGCCTATAATATATTATAACACAATCACAATTATATAGAATACTACTGATGAAATGAATACCGGTACTGTAACTGTGTTCTATAAAATATTAGTATTGGTACACAAATATTTTAATGTAATATAGTGTGATCACAATGACATATAAAAATCCCACTTCATTTTAATTGAGACAGGGAGATCAAAAACCCACTAACTCCAATTTTTTACAAAATTGAGTTATGGGCTGGATGGTGCTTTTTAGTTTATCCCGCATGCGTGGAAGGCAAGAATACACTAATTTCGACATTCATCTGCATTCTGGGGGCTGTTTTAAAACTCGTGGAAGTCAGAACTCCTCTTACTCCATGAAATAAGAGAGTTTTTGCATTCCAAGCTTAATTTCCCGGTAGGTGGCAAAACTATCGCTCAACCAGCTGAGTAAAGTGATATGATACAATATTCAGAATGTCATAAAAATCTATGAAATCCATGTAAATAAGACTATTAAAGGCACAATATCGAGTCGATTAACTTCCAGAAATCCAATACCGATGCATCATTCCCCAGTCAACTAAAGTACAATTCAGCATTGCCATTGAAAAAAGAAAGCAAAAGGACTTGCAAAATTTAATGCAGTTTATTTCTGAGGAAAGTAGGATGAATTACCAAACTCTCTTTGCGGACAGTAATAATCTAGAATCTAGATGCACAAGAAGAACATGAGAGTTAGAGAAAAAAACAGAATGTGTAACATGAATGAGACTGTGTTAACATTTTAATATTGTTTTTGCTTTTATTTGTGTATTTTGATGTGCTTTATGGTAATTTGTGATTTTCTGTCTCACATAGGCCATTTGAAATTTAAAAAAAATATTGTTGTTGTTGTTGTTTTCTAATGCCAGGCGTTTGACAATAAAGTCATTTTGACCTCTTGCACTCCAATATTTTTCAAAGATATTATCATGGCCAGCCACTGAAGCACAGATGTAGCAATGTTAATCTTAATAATAAACTTCCATTTTCTCGTATATTCCAATATTACATAACGGAATTATGATATACTTATCTTTTTTTCTTCACATGGCTCATATTTATTCACTTTCCTTAATTCATACACTGTGGAAGTCAGAAAACCACTAACTCCAGCAGTGTTTATTTCAAATTGTAGCGTAAGATAATGTAAAAATTTAGATTTTGAAGTATTCAATTGATAAAGAATGTAATTTTACACAATATTAATATATAAATGTATAACATTTAAAGTTAGTAAGAGAAATGATAAGTTTTTTCTCTCTCCTGTAAAATTTGGTTTATTGGAGTTAGGGATTTTATTTCCCTGTCTCATTAGTACAGTTATGTTGTAAATTTAAATATGTCTGTGCTTATATAATAATTTTATTATATTAGTATTGAATTTCAATCACAGAAAGTAACTAATTATATGAAATATGCATTGTATTTATTTTCTAAGATAATATAATAAAATAACAACTGGAGAAAGTATATATTTTATAATTAGGCCTCCTAAGGTTCTGAGTACATCAGGTGTGTATAACTTGGTGGGTTACCGAACTCGTTAAAAGCTGAAAGTTATTTTCTTAAAATTCATTGGAAAGGTGATTTTCAACGAGAAAAGAGTAATATTAAAGGAAGTTAATTTTTATATTAAAATGGATCCACATACCTATTCCATAAGATAATGCAGATGTCACAAGACATGGATTATACGATCTAGCTTATCAGAGAAAAATGGAATCGAGAATGCTTTCCAAGATATTCAAGATAATATGAAATGCCTTTAATGCGTCGTCACTACGAATTAACAGTCTACTCCTCCTCCTCTACTGATTTCTAATTGCTTCCATTACTGAACTGTTTACATTTAATGTACATACATAATGCTTACTTGTGTTTTTGGATTGTTAGAAATGTCACAAAATGGTAATTCAGCAAATAGTAGATCGAATGATGCCACACAACTCTTCACATGGATATAAATAATTTAGGCATATCTATAAAACTAGTACACCGTTGTATTTATTCTTCATTTACTTTGATTATAGCAACGAATATTTATAAACAGCTGGCATGTTGAAACTAAATGACGCGTCATTGGCTTACTTAGCTCTGATTGGCCAGTTCCGATAAAGCTTATTGTTGAGCTCTTCCTTCATTACAGCCAACACAAGTGAGCCAGCCAATAGGGATTATTACTGAACGAATTTCCCTGTTCTGTTTTTCTGAGTCCGTCGGCGATTAGTTCCACTTTTATTCACGGATTCTGGCATAAGCAAAAATTCGTCGATAATAATAATAATAATAATAATAATAATAATAATAATAAACTGAAAATATATACATAATATTAGAGTTGAAACACAGGATCCAAACATCGCCTACCTTGTTACGTAATTCAGTAACGGCTTTGCTTCCAATAAATTCAAGTTAACAGCTTTTCCTTATTTCTCAATGATAAACTAGCTGTAATAATTTTGGTTATATATACAATAAATTATATTATAAAATAATGCAATGCATTAAAAAATATGTATCAAATTCATTTAATCTTCGTATACAATATACAGAGATATGGTTTTATTTCTTTTCATTTTCAGCCCTATCAAATCATTAGGCCTACATATCACTTTAAGTGTTAATGTGGTCACGTCTCATTATAAAGAAAAACTAGAATCTAGACATTACATATAATGACAGATTTATTATTTAATATGTCCAATTTACCTAGATGCATTAAAATTATATGTATTTTATTTCTCGACTGCTAGGTGGTATAGGTGGTTCACTGTGTAGGTGGTGTGATGTCAGCGCCAACTATACGGAAAAAGCAGAATCTCACAGTTAAGCTGGCACAGTCTAATATATTATAGTATATACAGTCACGAAGCTCAATACGTAGGGAATATGCATCCATAGATAGTTGCTAACCACTAGGACCGCTACTATCGCCTTATCACAGACAATGCGAAATAGTACCGGCACAGTCTATTGTTCCTAGTACCCTAACAACTCAAGCTTCGGACTGTATACATTAGAATGTGAAGCTGGTTTGAGGGTCATTTAAATCAGTCATGCTACATTCAAGGTACGGGCTCGAAGTGAGAGAGCCTTCAGCATATAGAGCCAACATTAGTTTAAACGGGTGGGCTGTCGTTTAAACAGGGTTGTAGTCCCAAACTTTACAGTGCCGGAGCTCTTTATGTTTTTTTTTACCTTCTTGGAAAGTTTAAAATTCACTTCGTAAAATAACTGAAAAAAAAAACAACATATTTCGGTAAGTAACACCACAGACAATCTTCTGTATTGTACAAAGACGAGCAAAGTAATGAAATACGATACGAAACGAAAGTGAACTAGGAATGTGACCAGTTCGCGAAGGGGCACTAAAGTTAATTTGGTGGTTGTCCTGTCACTGACTCCTTCCCCATCCCTCACTACACACCCCTCCTTTGCTCCTAGTGGTCTCGCGACCTTCTACTTCCGAACTTGTTTCGAAATTCTAAAGGAAGCACAGAAAATGTGTGTAAATATTCTGACATTAACTAAGGTATCGTTAGCTGGAAAAGTACTATGGTGTCAAAACAGATTATTTTAAAATTCCAAATCTGTGCCGGAGCTCTGCCCCACCTCCACTACATCCCTGCATTTAAATTAAACGAGTGCCAGAAATTTATGGAGAAAATGGAAGGACGTTTAAATTGAATACTAAAGTTGAACGGGTATAATTTATACCAAGTTTAATTTAATTTGGAGAAAATGGCCCTTACATTTATAGTTTTAAATGCAACTATGAAAATAATTCAGGAGAAAACGACTTAAAACTTACAATAACCTAATTTTCCACTAAGTAAAAACAAAGCTGCATTTGAAAATATAATAGATATAAGTAAATGATAACATTCTGGATCTTAGTGATAGCTATAGCACTCTTTTTACACTGTAACATTTCCTATATCCTGCTAATAATATATTAACTTCTTGAGTTTTTATTTTTTGTAAACACTGAAACGGAAAGTCATGAAATTTCTAAATAAACACGAATATTAGTGTAATACTCGTATTACAGAAGTTGTTTCTGCCGCTCTGTTATGACTCGTACACCCGCAGAGTTTCTCAGGATGGCTTGATCTTGGCTGCGTCTGCCTTCTTCTTGGAGCTCTTCGCTCTCGTCTTGAAGATCGCAGGGTCGAGGTGGTTATACGGCATGTCACACCAGTCCACGTTCTGTGTGAGTGGGTTATTCACATCAGATTGGAGCAGATGCGGTGCGTTCAACACGAACATTTGCTCAGCCCACGGTGTTAGGTCCATGGGCGTGAATTTGAACTGCCACTGGGGGAGACTCTGGTGTACCAGCATCATGCGGAAGTACTGCGTGAAGTCTGCAGCCAGGTAGTGCCACTCGAAACTTCTGTCCAGCAGCCAGATCTTGGGGTCCTCTCGTTTTAGATCGGAATCGCACTCGCTCTTGTCCATGTACACCAGACACACCTTTCCGATGCCTTGGCAAGCGTCCAGTTCGAAGATCTTGCACTTGACGCCGAAGTTGGGACGCTGCCTGGGGTCGTCCTGCTCGCTGCAGATCTCGATGTCCAGCAGCATGGGGCATTCCGCATCGCCCATGCTCTTGACGCCGGCCAGCCGCCGTAACTCAGACATAGAGTTGATCTTAATGTTGCTGATGGGGAGCACCTCGCCTTTTGGATATTCTCGACCATGGCTTCATTAAAGATCGGACATCCTCCCTCCTTTCTTCATGGAAGTTTTGTTCTTGTGAACTTTCTACCCATGCTCAAGCAGGTACGCTACACATTAAATGAGAAAGATCTCTTCTAACGAAATAGAGTTAGGAAATGATCCCAGGATGGAGGCAGCATTCCCTCGCTGAACCGCTATTCCAATGCGTTGACGAAGGAAATTGATACATCTAGGATCGCCAGTACGGGACAGTAGGCGTGCACCAATTTGGGTGAGTAGATCTTTAGCGTCTCTACACCACGGACCAAAGGTCTCAACTGCAAAAGCGACGAAGATGTAATTTGATGTTAAATGTTCATATTTGCGTCGTTTAGCATGATAAGCGGATTCAGCAGCAGATCCGGCACAATTGACAGACGATTTTAAATGGGAAAGGGCTAATGTATCTACACATGTAAAATCCCAGATGAGTGATTTACCTTTGGACCAAGGAATTAATGTCAAGCCGTCAGGTCGTTTACCATCCGACAGGCTAATACCAGATGGTTCAAGAAGAGTTGGAATGTCACAGGAGGTTAAAGATCTACTAATGATGTTATTAATAGCAGAATGCCTATGAATGCGACCTTTACTTCTGGCACAGCTTAAGGCATGATGACCAAAGGAATCCACAGTCTCTCCGCATATACATTGGTGTACATGGCAAATTTTGCAGCCCAGACGCAATGCAGTAGCGATTTGGAAAGATTTACCGTCCATCAAGGTACCAACATAGGAGGAAGGCAGAGCATGGAGCCAAGATCCAGATTCCTTCTCTTGGAGAGCTTTAATACGAGCGATGTCCTTGTCAGATGTGAAAGAGGATATAAGAGAATCAAGTATTTGACCTGCAATAATCTCATCCCAGGCTTTTTGAATGGCTGGATTCTGAGGAGGAGCAAATTTATTCGTTTTTTTCGTACCACTTATTTAAAGCTTCAGGAACATAGCAAATGTCGACAACATCACTGTAAATAGGGAAAATAAATTTGATGAAGTCAATAACGCCAAAGACTGAAGATAAAAAAGCTGGTATACAAATATCAGTAAGTGTACGAATACCGAGGCCTCCTAATTTAATTGGGAGAGAAGCCTGTACCCAACTGTCGTTGTCAAAAGAAGTATTTAAAATAGATTGTAAAGACTGCTTTAATAAATCATCTGCCTGCTGGAGAAAAGTAGGAAAAAGAAATAAGGGTGTAGTTCTTAAAAAATAAGTGAATTTAGGGATTAATAGGCAATTTTTGACAATGAAATAAGAGATTTGGGGGTGAAAATGTTCAAGACGACCAAACAGAGTTTTCAGGAGCTCCAATTTTTGAGTAGCTATTTCATCAACAGAATCTAAAAAGATGGGAGAACCCAGGACGGACAGATTTGACTTTGTGACAGTTTTAATGCCAGGAGCAATATTCTGGAAAGAAGATAAAATATTTGCGTTAATAGCAGAACAAAAATAAATTTCACATTTATTAGGATTAATCTCAAGACCAAGTTCGGACCCAAGATGAATGATTTTCTGTAGATCACAAAGAACATCATGGGAATCTCCAGCTAAAGTCCCATCATCCAAATAAAAGAGATTTAAGTCACTAGTTAATTTTTGCATGAGGGAGTGGACTGTAAGACTGAAGAGTAAAGGCCCTAAAGGGTCTCCCTGCTGACAGCCTGTTTGTGATAAAATAATTTTGGAATTAAAAAATAGATTGGACGAATATCTATAAGACTGTCAAACAAAAGGGTAAAAGCTGGGGAATTTTTATAAAAAAGAGTTTAACATGATATCACGTTCAATGCTGTTAAATGGGTTCTTAAAATCTATCTTCAATAGAATTTTATCCGAGTTATCATAAGTATGTAAGAAGGATCGTACAGAGTGTATAACAGATTCACAACCTTTAGGAGAACCAAATCCTAGTTGATGAGGTCGAAAAATATGATCACTTTCAATCTTAATAGCGTGACAAATAATTTTAGAAACAAGGCGCCTGAAAGTATTACCTATTGCGATTGGGCGTATGCCACCGCCAGGTTTATTAACTGCAAGCAAAGAGGCACCAAAGAAATTTGTACGTACATTATCATTTAATTTACCTTGAAACAAAAAATTGCAGAGATTAGTTATGGATGAAAGGAGCTTTTTACCAGAGTCACCAGCTGAAATGGACACTAGATCAACTAGATGCTGAGGTCGCAGACCATCAATACCAGAAGCAGATCCTTGAGGGTAACTTTTAATGGCGTGTAGGACATCAGATTCAGAAAAAGATGGGTGATTAGCAGTAATAACAGGAGCATCAGGAAAAGTAGATGGTCGAGAAGGAGGCGGGTGTTTTGGTAATAATTCTTCGTGAGTAAGTTGATTGTATTCAGCTATCCCCATATCGGATGATAATATACGAACAGCGTTGCGAATGTCTCCTTCAGCAATTTTCCTCTCTATACGTTGCGCCAGGGAGATATGTGGTGACTTCTTCTTAGTACGAATAGACTCGGTGAAAGAAGGATTTTGAAAATTGTTTATGTTTTCCTTAATCTTGGAGATTAGTGATTTATTAGTAGACTTTTCAGGAATACGACGAGCAATGTAAGCATAAAGCATTAAATTGATCCAATGGGCTTCGGCATTAAACGATATACAAAGGTCAATCAGATGTCGAAGTCGGTCCGCAGCCAATGGGCGAGCTCCCTTGGGGATTCTGCGTATGACAGCAACAGATTTCTTGCACTGTATGAGTATGGAGTGAAGCTCTTCGTGGGTGATATTTAAGGATGGAATTGCATCTTGAATGTCAGAATGTACACGTGAGTGATGAATGCGCAGACCACGAGTACCTCTAAAAAGTCTAGTATCACCTGATGGACAATGTGGGCACGGAATATATTCATCAGGTTCAGTGATAGCACTAATATGTGTAGAAATATCAGAAGAACTTTCTGCTGCAGATGGGGTAATATCCAGCGAAGAATATTCTGATGTATGACATCTCGAAACGTGGGTATTGATGCCTCGATGAGTAAAAGATTTACCACATAAATTACAAGTCACAGAAGAAATGTTAGTAGATTCAGGAGTACACAGAGGGATGTTGGTTGACATCACTGATAAATTAAAGTAGAACGCGTAAATAAACTAGACGAAGACGAAAACTGAATGAAATTAATTAGTTAATTAATAATTGTAAGCACTGTTGCTATGTAAAATCAACAAGTCTGTAAAGTCACTAGAAAACACACTGAATTTCTTGAATATTCACATGACGAAAAACATTCCTAATACATACATGAAGAAACAAAATAAGTAAGTCTTCAGATAATCAAGAGTTAATCCAGTTAAGGATATTAATCACATAATAATAAACGTTTGAAATGAAAGAGAAAACAAAGTACACATGTTATGTATCTACATATTTTTCTACCCTGGCTGTAATTATGTGCTGTATTGACTTATAAGTCATCATAAACACTAAGCTCACTGTTGCAGAAAAAAAAAGAAATAAAATGAAAAATGAAAGTAAATGATACTATTATTTGCAATATGTGCAGCGAAGCACACGTGTATGGCTAGTATAAACATATAACTTGAATCTTATATAAAATACTTATCAATGTCTATATATTTTTTTAATTTCTAGTCCTATTTAAGCATACCAGCTACAATATACAATGAATAATGTACTCGTATTAATATAATTACCTAAATAGACTAATTTTATAGAGAAGCTTAGCAATTACATTAGTTGGGAACAATACCACATTCTAGTATATACAGTCACGAAGGTCAATACGTAGGGAATATGCATCCATAGATAGTTGCTAACCACTAGGATCGCTACTATCGCTTCATCACAGGCAATGCGAAATAGTACCGGCACAGTCTATTGTTCCTAGTACCCTCAATAACTCTAGCTTCGCGACTGTATTTACTAGAGTACTAGACTGTGACAATACTCAGAAAATTACTGTAAATAAATGAATACGTAATAAGACAGACAAATTGTACCATACGAAGATTAACGAACAACGAACTACTGTAAATAGATAAATATTAGTGAAACACCAAGAATTAGTACTTTAGAATAACTAAAATATCCGGGACATTATTCCAAAGACAACTCAAACGTGTAATATTATCTTCTGTAATGGGGTATGTTGTATTAATACATGAAAAAAAAAACAAATAAAATAAGGAAATTGTACAATGGAGTAATAAAATATGGAAGATACCCTAAAAACAATTAAGTAAAAATAAATATTAAACATTTTCACCACTGATGTACTTTTCCAGGAGTTCCAATACTTCCATTTTAAATGTGATTCTTTTCTTGGGGAGAGCAGTTGCATATCATTCACAACTGATTTCATAAACTTCATGTCACCAGTTGATGTACCCTACTTGAAAATTTGTTTTCAACTAGTACGGTACTGAAAATGACGACACCTTTGCAATCGCATCATGCAGATTTCGATTTTATATCAGACACAGGCTTGCCACTACTAGTATACCACTACTAGGCCTACTACTGCTGCTGCTGCTACTCTGTGAGGGGAGGGAGAGTCTCCATCAGAACTGGTTAAGTGCACCTTCCCTATCTACATAGGCGAAGTTATGGGGTGGCATGGGGGCACTGTCTCTCAACTTGTCTCGATTTTTTTTTCTATTAACGCTAGAAAATATTGAATTCAAAAGTTTTTTTTTTTTTTTTTTTTTTTTTTGCTTTTGTTTGTGATTAAGTTTCTGTGCTTAAATTGATGAATTAATGTCTTCAAATCATGTGTCTGGACTATAACATTATTTTAAATTTCTGAATGTATAAGAATTGCTATACCTCATTTGAGGAATGGAAGCACTGTAATGGTTCCTTTGTAACAGCCTGTTGTACTCACGTGTTAGACATCTGCAGGTGTTCTCCACTTGGAGAAATATGAATAACACTGCACAACAATGCAGAAAAAAGAAAAGTGATAAATAAAATAATTAGAGTTTACATTTCATATTATATCTTCAGAAAGATAAACTTCATATACTGTTCTCCAACTAGGAGATCAACCGTGAAAGGGATGTGCTTACTATTGCGTCATCTATTGGAGCGAAGTAGATAGATAATATTACCGTTATAACGTCAGTTTAAAAATCTGCGCTCTCCTGCATATGTTATTTCCTGTATGGAGAGATTAAAAGACCAGGAGATTAACAGTGACCTAATTTTATTACTAGGGTAGTATCAATATGTGTGTGTATCAATGTTATCGTTTGTGCTGTGGGAGCTAGCCAGTACAGATACGAGTACCCACGTGTGTGACCATATGACATCTTATGACATCAACATTCATTCACAGCATTACCCCGCTTCGTCTCAGTCCCCAAAGACTTTCTCGTGGTTGGAGTACAGTAAAACGTTTCTGTTAGCACTGTTACGTAGTTTTATTGATGTATTCATGTGTTTCTGTATAAGGGAGAAAAAGAGGGAGATTGTTTTAAGTTGTACGCTATTACAGGGATGTCAAGGTCAGATGGACGTACTCGATTCTCCGTGCTATAAAGTACTGAGTGGTTGGAATGAATCTATTCTCCAGGCAGTAGCTGTGATCAAGAAGGGATGAGCAAAATTAACTCTATTGACCTACCAGTGCTTTTAAGCGATAGATAATGTGTTACATTCATATAAGACAACAAGAAATCAAAGCACTTTTACAGCATGTATCTCTCTAATAAATGCAATTAATTATAAAATAGTAGAATTTAATAATAAACATAGACTCTTCTTAACTTATATAGTTTCAGATAATAACTAGGATCTAATTAATTGTTATATAGTTATCGAATAATACAATTAGCACATAAACGCTGCGTTTGTGTTTTAAACTAATAAAAAAAGGAAAATAAATAACAGGACATTTTGGATATGGTAAAATGAAATAATAGGCCTACAACAAATAATAAACATACGTATTATATATTCTCTTAACTTAAGCAGTTTAGATAATGAGGCCTATCTAATTAATTTCTATGTAACTATTACATAATCATATACTTATTATATGAAAATCGCACTAGAAACAAATTTAAATTTCTGAATTGTCACCTAATTCAGAAGTGTATTTTTTGCCTCTTAGATCGGGCGCATATTATCATCTGACAATCCTGATCTTAGTCTTGGTTTTTTAGATTTACAAGTGAGAAAAATTGCTCACATACGTACGTACTTCCAAATATAGAAATAAATTGCGCCGCAAATCTTCATATCCCCGAATATAGTATATCAGGAATTAAAGCTTTGTAAAATGTGAGAAGAACTTCCCTATCATAGAGGGTATTTGCTGGTGCATCATTGATGAAGTACGGAAGTACGGAAGACCTGAATTGGCAAACATCCCAAGTCTACTGAAGTATTTTTTTTTCAGGACAGCAAAGAAACTATATATTATAGGTTTGCAAAATAAGAATACCTATAGAAATAAAATACTTTTATAATTAAAAACACAGGCCTAGACACGGACGTGGGCTATTCTTTTTTGCAGGATGGTAATCTATGCAAAACACAACATGTTAGATAAAAAAAATCGAATTCGATAAATTTTGCACTTGCAACTCGTAACTGACATGTAACGTGTCTACGTTATTAGCAACATACTCTTTTGTTTGTACTTCATTCTGTAAACTAAATACAATATATTGAGGAAGAAGCTCTACATAAATCTACACACATATTTACTACTATTTAATGTCAATAAAAACGCAAAATGTGAATACATCATTCTGTAGATCAATAATAATTTCAGGCATTGACACTGCTTCTCTTTGTAACTAAATCATTTCCACATACCAAGCAAAGAGCATCACCTCATCTTTCACTCACATACGAAGTCAAGAGTCCAGTCAACCTGAAACTTACTGAATGATTTCTTCGTCAATGTTCACCAGTGACTTATACCTGCGTGTCCTACATGCTCTGAGCAGCGCATACGGGCTGTGAGGCACGTTTGCTCTCTCGTTGACATCACTGCCCTATTATAATTTGTAGTAGACCTACAGTTCAAGCCCTATACAACTCTGTCCGAAAAATCGCGGATATGGATGTAACACATGCTCCCCTGAAATATCTTTATTAAATGATCATATTCCGATATATTGTACCATGGGGAGGAGGTAAATAATGTCCCCCATAACCCCGTTATATGGGGATTCTATCATTTTGCTTTGCCTCCCCTCCCCCAAGGAAACGGTTCTCTCCGCCTATACCTCTCTGCCTCATATATACAATCTATTCTAGAGCATCATCTGCTACAGGGGTCGTCAGCACAGAGCACGCTGGGAGTGTGCCATTGTATGGGGCAGAAACATGGACATTACGACGAAGTGAAGAGAAGCGAATAGAAGCATTTGAAATGTGGAGTTGGAGAAGACTGGAATGTGTGAAGTGGACAGAAAGAATAAGATAAGAAGCTGTGTTGGAAAGAGTGGTTGAAGAAAGAATGATGATGAAACTGATCAGGAAGAGGAAAAGGAATTGTCTGAGTCACTGGTTGAGAAGAAACTGCCTACTGAAGGATGCACTGGAAGCAACGGTGAGCGGGAGAAAAGTTCGGAGCAGAAGAAGATATCAGATGATAGACGACATTAAAATATATGGAACATATGAGGAAACGAAGAGGAAGGCAGAAAATAGGAAAGACTGGAGAAAGCTGAGTTTGCAGTTAAAGACTTCCCCTTGGGCAGAACACTAAATGAATGAATGAATGCTTTACGATTGAAAAGAATGGTATTGTGCTATCTACACATTTCAAAGTTATGTTACTGTGAAATAGAAATGGTTTTAAAAATGGAGGATAATAGACTATGAAAAGTCTAGTGCTATAACTTCATCCAGACAAAGTAAACCAACTCTGTGTTCATTTTTTAGATTCTAATATTCCGCATTCAGATTCTGTGTAATAAAGGTATCCCCGTAACATGCCATGAAGGCACTTGGAGGGCATGGAGGTAGAGCCCCATGCTTTTGTGAAATACCTAGACATAATCTTAGATCGCCAACTAAGATGGGGGTATTATCGCCGCTGCCTCATACTTAACATGTCGGCATCATACATACTGTGCGATGTGCTTTTAAAACATAATTTTTCCGACCGATTGTTGCTCTGTAGGTTTCACTTTAAATGCTACCTCCACACTCTCGCCGAGTCGACCCGATTGCCACTCGGCGAGCCGAGGCGAGGCGAGACGTTCAGTTGTGACGTGTACACGATGGAAGCTACCGAATTGCCGCTGCATCAGCTCTGTGTGCTCTTAGTTATTACAACTATTGGTAACATATCACACCAAAAAAGTCGGAAGCCTCGGGGGGGGGGGGAAGATGGTGGATGAAGCTATACACAAAAATCGGACGAGATGAATTTGCCGATATTACATTATTTCTCATTTAGTATAATGTAACTTGTCTATGAACATTTCCAACATGGCAACGATTTTATTATTACACAATATATCGACTCTAATGTTATCACAATATCTTAATAGGAATTTATAAATGATTAATAAAAATATGACTATTCATTTGTTTGCCAAGATAATTAAAGCCATTTAAAACTACATATTAATTTATATTGCAGGGACATGATAGAAAATATCTTTAACGAGCAATTTTTGTGAACCATCAGGAGAATTTGATAACTTCTGTATCGCCAATTATTTCGAAGAAAGACACAACTGAGAAAAGCGATACCAGACAAATTGCGGCTCGCCATATTGGCAGCTAGAATAACTGAAATATATTGAACAAACAGTCGCGGAAATTTGATAAGTGGTGGTCATCCAGCTTGGGGTTTGGGCGAAGGACTAACAACCCATCACCGTAAAAAAAAAAAAAAGAGCTTGTTGCGAAACCTCAATATAAAATTTATCTTTTGAAAAAGTAGAAAAATTCAAGTTCGTTGGAGCAACAGATAAATGACACTCGAGGGGAAATTAAACGCAGAATAAACATGGGAAATGCGTGTTATTATTCAGTTGAGAAACTTTTGTCATACAGTTTGCTCCCGAAAATGCTGAAAGTTAGAATTAAAAAAAAAACAGTTACTATATTACCGGTTGTTCTGTATGGTTGTGAAACTTGGACTCTCACTTTGAGAGAGGAACAGAGGTTAAGGGTCTTCGAGAATAAGGTGCTTAGTAAAATATTTGGGGCTAAGAGGGATGAAGTTACAGGAGAATGGAGAAAGTTAAACAACGCAGAATTGCATGCATTGTATTCTTCACCCAACATAATTAGGAATACTAAATCCAGACGTTTGAGATGGGCAGGACATGTAGCACGTATGGATGAATTCAGAAAAGCATATAGAGTGTTAGTTTGGAGACCGGAGGGCAAAAGACCTTTAGGGAGGCCGAGACGTAGATGGGAAGATAATATTAAAATGGATTTGAGGGAGGTGGGGTATGATGATAGAGACTGGATTAATCTTGCACAGGATAGGGACCGATGGCGGGCTTATGTGAGCGCGGCAATGAACTTCCGGATTCCCTAAAAGTCATTTGTAAGTAATTGAGTACAAGAGTCTACACCAATGGTATTCACTAGAAATTAAAGGAGAGCCGAAAGTGGAAAATAGGAACTTGCCGAGAGCCACAATGCAGTTTACAGCATTGAAGCTTAACAAAATGCGCAGATTTTTAATTATTATATAATTTGGTGTATTATTATTATTATTGCTATTATTATCATCAGCATCATCGTGATCATTATCAAATATTTATAATATATTACTGATATTTTGAAGTTAAAGGGCGGACTCTGCTATCCTTATGCAAATCATACGATATGAGCAGGTTGATTTGATGTTTTATTTTACCTGTAATCTGTTTTGAATGAGTTTGGAAATTTAGAAATTAAAGTGTTACATACAGCTAGAAGACACTCCTTAACAATCACCGAATCTATAAATAGCTTAATGTCTGCTACGTGGCACGATGCTTTTGTTGTCAATTGATTTTTATGTACAGGAAATACATTACTTTCTGTACAGATATTACGGAATTTTTAACATTTTCTGTTTCTCTATCTTTGATTGAGAATCTTTTGAGTACCTGTTACAAAAATTTGAATGCACGTTATGTCTATTAAGATAAAAACATTTATAACGCAGTATTATATCAAGACACAGTAAGACATGACACTGCTGTACCTTTTTTAAAATGAAAACAAATGCGCGTTGTTTTTGAACACCTTCACTGGCAGTAAGGATGCAGAGTAACCGAAGATTTCCCCAGTTGCACATTATTAGAGAAATTAAAAAGAAAAGGTAAAAAAAAATAGTAATAGCAGGCCTAATATTAATTCAATAGCCGCAATAAATCACTTTAAGAGCCGCATGCGGTCCGCGGGCCACGTAGGGAGAACCACTGGTCTGCACTTTTTGTTATTGTATCTGGGGCAAGAGGAGTAGAATCTATTTCTACTCCTCTTGATCTGGGGTGACGCTCGGGTTCACCATTCGCTTCTTTTGACTCGGACACCAAAAACCGACACGGAGCGGAGCGCAGGTGAGTGCGAGTCTAGGCGAGACACGGCGAGGCGAGGCGAGCGCACAGTCCACACTCTCGCGCTCGCCTTGGCTCGGCTTGACTCGGCGAGAGTGTGGAGCTAGCAAGCTTCACGTTGTCACGTCTACTTCCTCGATAAGAATAAGCACTAGTTTGTTATATTGTTAATACACGAGTACGTTTACATTTTTAACTCTTAATAATAACTCTTTAATACTAATTTTTAATCACACACTTTAATGTTCGTCCTCAGCACAAGACATTGCAACCTCGGTTTTGGTCCACGTGGATTAGACAAGTAGGTATCATTTTATAATGGAAGCATCTTATTGGTTGCAACATTTAAATTGAGGAGAGTGATTGGAGCGGCGACACAAGAAATTGAAAAGAATAATACAATTAAATTTCAAAGACCTGCCGAATGTTACTCACGAGGCCGTTCAAAGACCTGCCGAATGCGAAGCATGAGACCGCGGCGATAATAACATAGGCTTTGATCCAACAATATTTCCTATTAAAATCATAATATTTTCTTACTTTTCATAAAAAACGATGTACATATAAATTGATTATACCAGTATTGACACATTTTTAGTGCTATAGACCGTCCAAATGCGGCCCACATGAGAAGTTGACCAAACAAATTTGTCCAAGTGCAGCCAGGGATATTTTATTACATGGTTCATGTGCTGCCAGATCTAGATTCTAGCAATTATTAACAACTGCTCATGACGTAAATTGTAAATTATATAGTTAACTGTAAGTGGTTTGACATTTTGCCGTAAGTAGTAATTTTAATTAACAGAGGTAACGTTTTGAACCACTTGAATCTACTCTATGTTTATATTATTGGCGCCATGTATGAGACCAATGGGTAACCTTATGAATACATGCATGCCATTTGGTGCAGAATCGCAAACACACTCTCGTGGCTGACTAGTTCGCGGTTAGTGCCTGTCGTGCATGCCATGAAGAAGATGTATTTGGTGAGAAGTCGAAATTGATTTAACCTTTAAGGACGGTTACAAGTTTTGCCATCATAAGGACCTTCAGACTATAGTTTTACAAACAGTATTTTAACCACCTCTTAACAAAGTTTACACAACAATTAAGACAGTATCCCACTATACGTACTTTTTTTAATTGATTAATTTACGACGCTTTATCAACTGCTATGGTTATATAGCTTCTTAATGGGATGAAGGTGACAATGCCATCGAAAGAGTCTAGGGTCCAGCCTCGAAAGGTACCCAGCATTTGCTCTTAATTTATTGAGGGAAAACCCCGGAAAAAATCTCAACCAGGTAACTTGTCCCAACCGGATTTGAACCCGGGCCCGCTCATTTCATGGTCAGGAATGTCCTGTGAGATATCTAGTGTGATATTCAGTGATTCTTCCTCTCCTACCTGCAGGAACGTGTAAGACGGAAAAGGAGGATGTTAAACCGACAAAGAAAAACAGTACGAAAAAAAGAAAGAAAATGATAATGATAATAATAATAATAATAATAATATTATTATTATTATTTCTTACAAATGGCTATCATCATCATTATTATTATTATTATTATTATTATTATTATTATTATTATTTCTTACAAGTGGATTTTAAGGAACCCGGAGATTCATTACCGCACTCACTTAAGTACGCCATCTGTTCCTATCCTGAGCAAGATTAATCCAGTCCCTACCATCATATACCAACTACCTCAAATCCATTTTGATATTATCCTCCCATCTACATCTCGGCCTCCCAAAATGTGTTTTTCCCTCAGCTCTTCCAAGTAATACACTATATGCATTTCTGAATTCACCCATACGTGCTACATGCCCTGTCCATCTCGAACGTGTGGATTTTTCCTAATTATGTTAGATGAAGAATACGATTCCTGCAGTTCTGCGTTGTGTAACTTTCTCCATTCTCCTGTAACTTCATCTTCTTCAGCCCCAAATATTTTCCTAAGCATCTTATTTTCGAAAACTCTTAACCTCTGTTCCTCTCTCAAATTTACAGTCCAAGTTTCGCAACAACCGCTAATATAACTGTTTTATACATTCTAAACTTCAGCCTTTTAAAGCATACTGGATGGTAATAATCTTCTCAGCCGAATAATAGCAAGTACTTCCCATATTTATTCTCTGTTTAATGTTCTCTCGAGTATCATTTATATTTTGTTACTGTTGCTCCAAGGTATCGTCAAACGGGGTGAATTGAGACAGATTTTAGGTATTTTGTTCTATGTTGTTTTTGCAATACTTCTTTTTACTATTTTTATAATCCAATAGTGCAATTCATATCTCAGGATATATTTGACCATTTGATTACATTTATAAACCTCAAATGTGTCTTTCTTTTTTAGAAATACGTTGTCTCATGTCACCTTGTTAGTGGGGATGACTTGAGACACACATGGAAATCAACTGAAATCTCAAATAACACTGCCATTGGGGTGTAATGAGACAGGTATATTGTTTTTTTAATATTTTAACGCCACAGTAAAATCCACAAATTTAAAAATCACTTAAGAACTACCTAATATGCAACATTATGAATAAAACCCACATTTAGGAACAAATTTAAAATAAATGAAACACAAATATAAACATATAAATGTGAAACAAAATGTCAGAAATAAAAAGATCAAGGACATAATAAAGTTAACATTTCAGCTCTTTCGCCAAACAACCCCTGTTTCTCTTCTTTCATGCCAAAAGAACAACGTGCCATGTTTTCTTGAGGAAGTAAGAAATGCAAATGAGTGCTGTTTGGAACTAACAGCACAAAGTTTATGTCATCAGTCTGAAAAATACTTATTATCTATTGTGAAAGATGGCTGGACAGGTTGTCTCCAAAGATAAACTTTTTTTCATCAGAGTGAAGTCGCTGGAAATATAGCAATGCAGACACGAACCACTCCTCAAATACATGTTGATCAAAGCAACCAGATTTTGTTCAGTTGTGCCGTGTTCCTGGAGAGCTATTTTGGCAGCACGATTTTCAGAGATGATCGGCATTGTAGCATACATACAGTGACAGTAAAGTTACATCAGCACTGCCAGAAAACATGACTGAAATAGCTGCTTTGGATGAATTATGTTTTCTACATGTTTTAACTTATACTACGCTTGACTCCAACTTTAGTGTGACCAGGACCATTCACGAAGTTAGTTCCGTCATAATTGGCAATGTGAGATGGCAGAAATCCTTGGACGTTCTGCTTTAAGTTGTCAAAGTAAGTATTAATTGTTTCATGGCTCACTCCTGCCTTAGCACGATTAATATTTTTACAAAGTCTTTTCGTTAGGACACTAGAGGGCCGACGGAGAAATTAATTTGTCCACTATACTCCCAGTTTGTTATTTCGGAACCTCTTTTCGTTTCTACCTCTATTGTCCAGTAGAGTCGGGCAAACAGCCTCTTACTCCCGCTCGTCTCGTAGGCGAGACTCAGGGGGTGCTCATACGGCTATGCGCAGACACGTAAATTTTAGACAGTTGACGCATGACGTCACCGAGGAAGCTAAACAATTGGCAGTATGAATTAAAAGCAAGCTATAAGTTGTTTTCTAGCAGTGATTCTGGTTACGTGTGCCCTAAATGTGACAAATCTGCACTCATAGTGGAATATTTCCAAATAAAAATGTGTTATAATGAACTGAATTATATTTATAGCAGTTACTGTTGTTAATTCGGGCTTTCACGTGTTTTATAATCATAGTATATAGGTTATGTATTTAAGTTAGCCCACGTGGTATTAAGTTAATTAGTTTATTGTAAATATTTTGTGCCTAAAAACATATTGCATTATTTACCATGCCCGGTTGCGCAGTGTTTTCGTGTAAAAATTATAATCGTAAGACTAAAGGTTCAGATTTGATTTACCACACCTTTCCCAAGGATGACAGTGTTTGTAAGCAATGGATTCATGCTTGCATAAGGAAAGACAAAATCAACATTAAAAATGCCACCGTGTGTAGTGTTCATTTTCTACCAGAAGATTATGAGAGGGACCTGAAAGCCGAGCTCTTGAACATTAAACCTAAAAAGATGCTTAAAATTTCTGCAGTTCCTTCATTGCATCTGGACATCGATTCAAGACCAAACAAGATGAATATAGAGGCTTCATCTTCACACCAGCCAGAGTCACCACAAATTACGGTAAGTGACAGACAGACAAGGCAGATTAATCGACATTCAAGAAAGCGAGGGCTTGAGAGATTGAAGACACTATCACCCAAGAAGAAGAAGTTTGATGTTGGTACAATTACAGATAGCACTAGTGACTCAGAAAGACATTTGAAAGCATGGTTAGACAAATTAGAGAAAGATAATAAACAAATGCAGACTGAAATGAATAAGTTAAAACTTAAAAATAAGTCACTGACCTTGGCTCTGAGCAGGAAAAGTAAACATATACAGCAACTTGAGAACAGAATTAATGCAAAGGTAAAAGAGAGAGTTTCCATTGTTTTGAGAAAAATTTTTACAGAAAACCAGATCAAGAACTTGTTGGTGACAAAAAAGAAGCCAAAATGGACAAGAGAAGATATAAGCAGAGCCTTGACACTCCGCTCAATATCGAGGAAATGCTACATATATTTAAGGCAAAGTGTAGGAATCCCCTTACCATCACTGTCAACTCTAAGGCGCTGGGTTTCCAATTCCTTTAAGTGCAGGCCTGGCATATTAAGTGATGTTTTATTTGTGATGCAAACTCAATGCAAGAATTTAACAAAAAATGAACTTTTATGTATCCTGAGTTTTGATGAAATGAATGTGGATGCAAGAGTGTGCCATGACCAAGATGAGGATAAAGTTTATGGGCCCCACAGCCAGGCACAAGTCGTAATGGTTCGAGCGCTATGCAGTAATTGGAAGCAGCCAATATTTTTTTATTTTGACGTTACAATGACAGGATCACTGCTAAAAGAAATCATTTTAGAAGTGCAAAAGGTGGGTGTTGTTATTGTGGGAGTTGTAAGTGACATGGGTGGGAAAAACAAGAGAGTCTGGAAGGATTTGGAAGTAGATCACAAGAAAAGTTGTTTTGATAACCCCAGTGATGACACCAAGCGCATATGGGTTTTCCAAGATGTGCCACACATGATAAAATTATTGAGAAACCACTTCATTGACGATGGTTTTACTTTACCCAGTGGGAAGATAATTAACAAAACCATTATCGAGAATATTTTATCTATGGATGGAGGTGAAATAAAAATCTGCCCGAAACTGAAATATAACCATCTAATGGTATCAGGTAGAGACCGACAGCGTGTCCGTCCTGCATGTGAATTATTTTCAAATCACGTTGCAAAAGCCATTAGTTACCTCTTGCCAAATGAACATGAAGCATCAGAATATTTCAAACTTGTTAATGATGTTTTTGATATTTTCAATTCTAGGATTCCGGACAGTGAACAAATTCCCATTGCAAGTGGTTTTGGCATACATTTTAAAGACCAAGAGAATATCCTAAGGACATTTCATACCATGTGTGAAAAAATGAGAGTTGGCAAGAACACTTCACTGCTTCCTTTTCAGAAAGGTTTTATAATGTCCATTAGATCTTTATTAGGTTGTTTTTCTGACCTCAGAAAATTGTATGGGCTAAGCTACATCTTAACTGCTAGACTGAACCAAGACTGCCTTGAAAATCTTTTCTCTCAAATAAGAGCATTGGGACGCACTTACGACCATCCCCTTCCAGTAGAATTTAAAAACCGTTTGAGGCTGCTTATAATGAGTCGCAACATTTCAGACATGTCGTTCAATTCCTCAGCTGTTGAACTAGAAGCAGATACAATTGATTATCTTACTTCTAACCTTTTTGCAGGACTTCTACCAGACATGATAGAGGCATTGGCAATGATAGAAAATGATTCTGAAATTTCAGAAATTACTGTTGAAAACCTTCCTGAAGTAAGAGTCATACAAAATGTTTCTGAATTTTCCAGCGAAGGTCTACGATATTTGGCTGGCTATATTGCTTTTCGCTGTCGTGAAGTAGATAGATCATTAGGGGATCCTACAGGCCAATTAATTAATTGCATTGCCGGTACATCAGGGCTGGATTGAAAAAATGTCTCGAGGAGGTCTGCTCAAACCATCAGATGAATGGCTATGCACAGTGAAACAGTTTGAAGTAGTGTTTGTAGGAGTGCATGGTGATAAATTAAACTGCTGCAACGTCATTAAGGGCATGTGTAACATTCTCGCACAGAAGTTTCCACATGTACATCCATTAATAATTAAAATATATACAAGAACAAGGACATTTATCCGCATTCGTTCACTGAATACGGCAGCGAAGACTGCAAGAGCAGCGGAACTACAAAGAAAGAAGGCACGTAAATGGCAAGCTTCTGCTAGGCGCTGACAAGAGAGAAGAATTCATTCCAATCTTCAGGGAGGAGGAAAAAAGTATGTGATATAAATACCTACTTAATGATTATTGTGTTTGAAAATATGCAGCCTATTTTCAAACATAATAAAGTGTTCACAACTTCACATATTCATAGTCAATGAATGGCATGAGGTGGCTAGCTTTATTCTCCAACCGACTTCACCCCGTGGAGTCATGGTAATTTTAAATGAGGCTGAAAGGGCTCTAGAGCCAATCTAGGTCCAAAGATGTCAAGCATAATATGTTTGTAACATTTAATATAGTTTATAGCTTTAAGTGAGTTATGTTAATAATCAGCTTAATGTGTATTATAACGAGTATTTGAAAATATAGGACTAATGATATAGTAATATATATGGAAAAATTATGTGGCTATATTAATTAAAATACATAGGCCTACTATCAGAAATAATTAGGCCTACCCATGGCTTTATTATTTCTGCATGTTCTAATAATATTTATTAATGTGTTATGTTTTCTGTCATTGTTATTATGTTAGGAAATTATTAGCATTCACTATGTAATTGTTCTATTTAATAACGAACATTTCTTATGAAGGGTAACTATATTTTCTGATACAAAAATATTATTTCGTACAAACTCTTCTCCAGTTTAGAAGATGAAATTACTTGTAACACATAGGGATAAGACACGCTTAATATAGTTTCCTTTTGTGAGTGGTACATTTTTCCTCACAAATAAAAGTTAAACAAAAAACAAATTGTCGTTTAAAAGAATTTTGTGCGATAACTTGTTACAAATACTTCGGTGCTAGGAGGCCATAATGCATCCCGTGGCTAACGAGCTTCTGAAGTGACGTCACGAGTTCGTCTGCTAGCGGAAATTGCTGAGTGGCTCTACCTTATAGTAAATCCATATACCTTGGGCGAGACTGGCTGGCCGATAACGCCAGTTCCGAGAATCGTATTCTCGAGATTGGCACTATCGGGAACGAGGAATACCGGGTCCCGGCCTGTTATCGCACGGCCGACTTATCGTTACGAAATGCGTACACTGACTGCCGGCTTAATCGCCGCTCATCACTGAAATTCGTGACTCTTTCTGAAATATTAATGTTCATAAAGTAATTTAAGAAGGCACAGCAGTGTGGTATGCAATAATACAGCACATTATGATTGTCGACATTCTTACAGAAGGCACACTATTTTAATGAACTACTTACTGCCTTTCTGGAGAAGCAAAATAATGCAGCACTTTCAGTCGTTACCTAATCCTAAGCTAGTCTAAAACAATAACAAGTTATGGTTGGAGCTATGATATACTTTCTCGCTATCAGCATTTCGTTGACATTGCATATTTAATCATTCGATAGTGTTTTGTATACGCTATAGTAATGGATAACACACGACTGTATTATTATATTGCGCGTTCACATCTGGATGTTTCGTTGTTATGCAACGGCATCTTCATCAGCATGGGTAATTATTGTGCTGTGTAAGGACGAAATAAAATAATTAATACTTATTTATATTATTATAAAGGACCAAAGACTCTGACAAAAGATATTTTTGTTTCCCAACTGATAAAATGCTGCATGTGAAATGGAAACACTTTTGCAAGAGGAAGGACAGAATTACGAAACAGAGTAGATCCTTTCACAAATTGATCATAATTACTTACAAATGCATTTTAAGGAACCCGGAGGTTCATTGCCGCTCTCACATAAGCCCGCCATCGGTCTCTATCCTAAGCAAGATTAATTCAGTCTCTACCATCATATCCATTTTTATATTATCTTCCCATCTACGTCTCTGCCTCTCCAAACGTCCTTTCCCTCCGGCCATCCAACTAACACTCTATATCCATTTCTGGATTCGCCCATACATGCTAGATGTTCTGCCCATTTCAAACCTCTGAATTTAATATTCCTAATTATGTCAGGTGATAGTACAATGCGTGCAGTTCTGCGTTGTGCAACTTCCTCCATTCTCCATCCCTCTTAGCCCCAAATATCTTCCTAAGAATCTTATTCTCGAACACCCTTAACCTCTGTTCCTCAAAGTGAGAGTCCAAATTTCACAACCATACAGAACAACCGGTAATATAACTGTTTTATAAATTCTAACTTTCAAGTTTTTTGAGAGCAGGCTGGGTGACAAAAGCTTCTCAACCGAATAATAACAGGCATTTCCCCCCATATTTATTCTGCGTTTCCTCCTGAGTGTCATTTATATTTGCTTTATCATAACAACAGAGAATAAAAGAGGGTTATTATTATTATTATTATTATTATTATTATTATTATTATTATTATTATTATTATTAAATTAGTTACTTTACGTCGCTTTATCAACTGCTATAGCTATCTAGCGTCTGAATGAGATGATAATGCCAGCGAAATGAGTCCAGGGTCCAGCGCCGAAAGTTACCCAGCATTTGCTCTCAATGGGTTGAGGCGAGAAACCTCAGCCAGGTAAAGGCTGGTTCACAATAAACCGGGAACGGAAACGACAACGAGAAATAATCTATACTAATAATAAATCTGTAAGCGAAATTTTTCTGGTAATTTTCGCTTTTCCAAAAATAATTGGTGTTAACATATATAATTAATTAATCATCCTGAAACCGAAAATAACTTTTTTGAAATTTTTGTTTGTATGTCTGTCTGTCTGTCTGGATGTTTGTTACCTTTTCACGCGATAATGGCTGAACGGATTTCGATGAAAATTGGAACATAAATTAAGTTCGTTGTAACGTAGATTTTAAGCTATATGGCATTCAAAATACTTTATTTAAAAGGGGGGTTATAAGGGGGCCTGAATTAAATAAACCGAAATATCTCGCTTATTATTGATTTTTGTGAAAAATGTTACATAACAAAAATTTCTTTAAAAACGACTTCCGATAAGTTTTATTCCAGGCAAAATTTTGATAGGACTGATATTTAAGTCTGTCTGTCTGTCTGTATGTTTGTTACCTTTTCAGGCGATAATGGCTGAACGGATTTCAGTGAAAATTGGAATATAAATTAAGTTCGTTATAACTTAGATTTTAGGCTATGTAGCATTCAAAATACTTTATTTAAAAGGGGGGCCTGAATTAAATAAACCGAAATATCTCGCTTATTATTGATTTTTGTGAAAAATGTTACATAACAGAAGGTTCTTCAAAAATGATTGTCGATAAGTTTTATTCCAGGCAAAATTTTGATAGGTCTGATATTTAAGGATATAAAAGAGTTTTAAAATAACAATACAATACATTTCCACCGCCGCCTCAGATTATAGCGTCGTTGTTCCGTACCTGCTATGTGCAAACTATTAAATTTTTTAGTAGGAAGAAAAACAAATTTATTCGTTCTATGGCAGTAGTGCATAGGAGATCGTGAATTCTTACATTTTTACACAATCAACTCTATTAATTTGGAGTGATTTATTAAAGGATGCATTCTAGACTAATTTAGAAAAATGTTAAACGAGTTTTATTTGCACCAAATGAGTGGTCTCTGGACCAAAATGATAGCATTTTAATTATTTAAATACAATTTAAATTAAGTAACATATTAAACGATTTATTCTTCTATCAAACACGAATGTTCCCTGGATCAAACGTCCTATTTTAATTATGTAATTACTTTATATTTATTTCTAATAAGTGCAGCGGAGCGCACGGGTACAGCTAGTATTAAAATAAATATATTTAAATGTGAACATTCACAATTAACGAGAAGATTGCCGGAGCCCGGAAACGGGAACGTGAAAGTTAATTGTGAATGCTCACATTTAAATGTATTTATTTTAACAATATTTCCGTTATCGTTGTCGTTTCCGTTCTCGGTTTATTGTGAACCAGTCTTAACTTGACCCAACCAAGATTCGAACCGGAAGCCGATCGTTTCACAGTCAGGTGTGCCAACCGTTACTCTACAGCGATTATTATTATTATTATTATTATTATTATTATCATCATCATTATATCATTATTATTAGTAGTATTACTGTTATCATCATTATCGTAATCATTATGATGATTAAGATTATGATTATCAGGATTATTATGATGGTTATTATTTATTACTGTCTTGTAAGTTATCATTAGGTACAAGTATTAGAAATCTGATTAATTCTTAATTTGTTATTGTCGTTCCTATAACATAGGATAATTATTGTAAATCATATAGGCCTATATAATTTTATATTGTAACATGGCTAGAATACAATAATGATTGTTCTGTAACAATAATTTATAACGTGCTCACCAATAGAAAGTGTAGTTTTCTATAGTATAGGCTGGTTCACAATAAACCGGGAACGGAAACGAGAACGGAAATAATGTTAAAATAAATGTACAGTATTTAAATGTGAGCATTCAGAATAGTTAATTGTGAATGCTTACCTTTAAATACATTTATTTTAAAAATATTTCCGTTCTAGTTCTCGTTGCCGTTTCCGTTCTCGGTTTATTGTGAACAAGCTTTTAATATTTTCATGTTTCATATCATTGTGTTACAAACAATTTTTTTATTTAGTTGCTATAAAAGATAGCCTAATTACTATAAAGTGTAAACCATCTTGGACTATATAGCCTCATTTTCAACTATCTTCATTAAAATATCAATTAATACTATCCGTACAATAACGAGTTTTCATGCGTTGAAGGGTTCCGTACAAATTTTACGGAACAAACGTTTGAGTCATGAGTCCTGCGCTAACAGGTTAACTCGCCGTTATTCGAGAACCGGTAAAAATTTTGAGTGGCCATCACTTTTAAAAGTAATTTCCATCCTTTCTCAACATTTCTCTCGCTTTGACCCCCCATCTAACGTGAAAAACAAAAAAGTTATCAGCCTACAAAGGTGAAGTTGCAAATGTCTATTCTGAACACATCAATCTCCATCGAAGTTAATATTTTTTTTCTCACTTTCCAAAAAATATTTTCAGTTCGATTTTTTTTCCTACGTTTTCCTTAGACATTGAGCTATCAATCCAAAAAATTACAGCGCGATTGATCAAGTATTATAGGAGCTACGACATGATATATATTTAAAGAACCGGGAAATGTATAAGCCAATGCTTCCTATAGGAGCGCGGCCCGAGCGATATCGCTTGCTTATCAGTACTACAGTCCCGTCTAGACCTCCGAGACTGTCGGGAGTGACCTAGTATCGGTAATCTCGGGAGCAAGAGAATCTCGTGTTCTCTATCAATGAGTCATTTGGCTACATTCGGTACGCGCGCACTAAGCGAGACTGTGGAGATTACGCAACCGAGAACGGGCGATAATATGAGGCAGTCTGCCCGACTCTATTGTCCAGGTAACCTTTTACTATAAATTTGATGATTTTAGTGGTAAACATAAATCCCCATATACTTGTGACAATGATTCCGTCAACCAATTGTTTTTCACCTGAAGTTAAAACTCGACCTCGAGGCATCTTAGCGTGTGTCTCGTACTCGGCATTGTACGTACAGAATTTTCGGTTACAGATAAATTCCACTGCTTGCATTAAATTCTAAGGATCATAGTTTCGGTAAGATTTTGATTCAAACCTTTTCTTATAAACCCTCGGCATGTTTCATTTCACCCCACGGAAACACCTAAAAACAAAATCTGCTTTAAATAGAAATGTAGGATGCAAACCAAACAATGCGAATTTAATGGATCCCCAGTAAATACATTTCTATTATAATACTTAAAAAATTGGTTGCTCAATATAATGATTATTAGTGAAATATTCAGAAGTTTAACGAATACTTACAATTTGAATAAATAGAGGTCAATATTCACGATGTGTTTCGACAACTTGCCGAACCTGAAACTTGTTTGTAAGTGAAGTGATGTCTTCTTCTGACCGTATGAACCAATGGTAAAAAAATCGCGAGCTAATTTAAATAATAGTATGTAGATTAGACAACATTAAACAGAGAAAGGCATGTTTGTCTCAAGTCACCACGCAGTCTCAATTCACCCCATTTGACGGTATTTGAATTTTTCTACCTTTCCTAAGGATAAATTTACAATTTTTGTATCTCCATTTCGTATTATTATTATTATTATTATTATTATTATTATTATTATTATTATTATTATTATTATTATTATTTTATTATTATTATTATTATTATTATTATTATTATTATTATTATTATTATTATTATTATAACTATTTTTATTTCATTACTAGCCGTACCCGTGCGCTCCGCTGCACTTGCTAAATAAATAACTTGACTTAAATCTGTTATATTTCCAAATAGGCCTACAGCTTTGTTATTTTTAGTTAATAATTAATTTATTATCAATTACAAATCATTTGCTCCTGAATTACTTTCAAACTTGTGTTTAGAACTATGAATGTAACTGTTATTACCATGCAATGGGTTCTGGAGTTGTTCGATTAATTCTACTTTTAAGTTTGGTATTATGTTAGATCTAACAGCGTCTGAAGAATATATTTGTAAGAACTGAAGGTTGTTACTCTCAGCTGAAAGAAGATTTTGTCACCAAACGATACCATTTGAAATACCTAAAATGTTGTATTGCCCTATATTATTTAAAACGTGTGTTGATAGCGGATGTACTACTATAAGTACCTACCTAAGTTTTTAATTGGTTGTGAGGGCTCTTGAATCTCAGGAAGAAAAACATTTCTAGCAGCGCAACGTATTCAAGACTAATTTAGAAACATGTTAAAAGAATATTATTCTTGCAACGAAAACGGATGCTCCCTAGACCAAATAGTCATATTTCAATTATGTAATTACTTCATAGTTTCATCTGGTATTGTATGACGTTATGACTAAAATACCTATGTTGTTAATTGTTTTTATTGTAACATTCGGCCATAACTGACCGAGTATATACTGTAAGATCTCGCTGTCAGAGGGATGGAGTTTGGGGTTTGAGATGGCCTACAAACCACAAGTCATGCTAAAGATGTTGGTTTGTTAATTATTCAATATGGAGTATTGTGCACTACATAGAACTGTTACCTATTAAGTATGCATTACCGTAGCTCACAGAAATATGTAATTAAGCAATAAAAATATGTATTGTTATGTTACTGAATAACTAATATTTATTAAGTGTCGCGTGTATATTTGTAAAATTATTCCATCTCTGGCTTTCATTCTTTCATAAAAAAAACGCAACGCAAATGATACATCAAATTTTATTACGGTACCTCCAAATATCATTAAATTTAACTGTAGTACATATAGCTAATTATTAGTTTCGACGGTATATAAAGTAGGCCTAACGTTCTGTTTAGTCCTACCTTAAATACATTTGTGCCCAGTCATCGATTCACTCATTAACTTCTATAATGACATAAAGCCTACGTCCATTTCAAGGAACTACACTTTCTAATTATTATTAAAGAAGTATTTAAATCTATTAAATAGTTTCCTGAGATTGCCTCATCCAAGCACACAAACACTCTCTCTTTATAATATAATAATAATAATAATAATAATAATAATAATAATAATAATAATAATAATTAGTATATTATAAACACGTATCATATCATTCGTATATTAATCCGATTGTTGTCCAAGGACTCCAAGGCCGCCTTAAATAAATGGAGAGTCATTTGTTTTATCTTTATTACTTGTATATTAATCTGACGTGGCAGGACGTGGCCATGATATAAACAAATCATTGTTACTTTAAAACAGATGTATTTCGCCATATGCTTCACAAGCAGAATTCCTGCACGGAAATATCATTATGTACTTCGATACATCATAGTAATATCAGTCCTATAAAAATTTTGCAGAGAATAAAACGTATCGGAAATCGTTTTTAAAGAAACTTTTGTTGTGTAATATTTTTCATAAAAATCAATAATAAGCGAGATATTTCGATTTATTTAATTAAGGTCCCCTTATAACCCCTCTTTTAAATAAAGTATTTTTAATGACATATAGCCTAAAATCTAAGTTACAATGAACTTAATACTCCAATTATATTCCAATTTTCATATAAATAATTTCAGCCATTATCGCGTGAAAAGGTAACAAATATCCAGACAGACAGACAGATAGACAGAGAAACAAACAAAACTTTCAAAAAAGCGATTTGTGGTCTCAGGATGGTTAATTATACATGTTAACACCAATTATTTTTGGAAAATCGAAAATTATCAGAAAATTTTGGTTACAGATTTATTATTAATACAGATTGCTATTGTTACTACTGCTACTACTACTACTACTATTACTACTACTACTACTACTACTACTACTACTACTACTACTACTACTACTATTACTACTACTACTACTACTACTACTACTACTACTACTACTACTACTGTTACTAAAAGCCGTGTTTTAAATTGCCACAGTGATTTTTTTTTTATTTTTAATTGTTTAATACAGTTGATTGAGTACTGAGGTCATCAGACATTAAAAATTGCGCTTATAACAATTTGAAAGTAGTCGACTGTACGTATTTATTATCTGTTCCATCGGCATGGAGGTTTCTTCCACGTTACAATTCCGGATACACTGCAGTCTACTGGTTTTATTGTGCCCTCTCTCACATTTTCTTGGTTGGCTTCCCGCTTTGTCTACCACATTTCTCCGTCGTCTGAATCGATACATTGTTCTGCAGAGATAGTTATCTGTTCATTGAGCAAGGAACTCTGGGAGGCGACAAAATGGTGACCCGTAATATCTCCTGGATCTAATTTAATAAAGAACATGGTTCCTTTACGGGCCGTATACCTGAGACACTGCACTGCAATCTTTTCTTCCTTCTCGAAGGAAATCAGGCTGCGAATATCACGGTTCCTTGAAAATGTATACCGGTATCCCTCATCTCAGCCGTTGCCTACGCTATTATACTATAGCGTAGGCAACGGCTCAGCTATCTTCGGCTTCACTATCGAGCGTGGTATCCAGAAGACCATACAAGACGACCCGACATATGGGTGAATATGTTAAATTTGTGAGTCGAGTTGTAGACCTACTATACATACAGACCAAAATGTTCCGGATACTGACAGTTGTCTCGCTTTTATTGTGCGCAGTGCATCTGTGATTAATGGTCTAGCCTATTAATTTTAAAATAAGTATAACATTTACTCATTTTCTCTTTCTATAACCTAAGTTCTTCTCCTTGTACCAGTTAATTGGGCCTACTCTTTCTTTCTGTGTTCTTTCCATAATTTTGTTTAATTCTCTCCTTGTAATTCCTTCTTTTCTCTTCCCCCCAGATACAATTCCTTCCCTATTTTTTCTTTCATTTATTACATTCCTTCATGCTTTACTCATTCCTCCTTATCTTTCTTCCGAAAATTATTTATTCATTTTATCTTCGCTACTGTTTTGTTCCTTTCCCTTCTTCCGTTCCTTTATTTCTTACAGGTCTTACTTATTTATCCATGTATACATATATACAAAGGGAGTCAAATGAAAACCTTAAAAATGTAATAAAAATTCGAAATTTCGCGCCATTATCCTGCAAGTTGGCAGTACTGTTACCACTGCTATTAACAATACCCTACAGATGGCAGTATAGTGCAGACAAGCGAAACGCTGTCACAGCATCAGTTTAAAAATGGCTGCCCCGCTTGCGACGTGCACCAACGAAGAACAACGTTTTGTCATACGTTTTCTGAGCAGTGAAGGTGTGAAACCTATTGAAATCCATCGGCGAATGAAGGTCCAATATGGTGATGCATGTTTATCACAGCAGGAAGTGTATGAGTGTAGTAGAAAGTTCAGTAACGGCGCGACGCTCCCTTCCCAGATAAGACACACCGCGTTGTGACACCAGAGCCTATTAAAGCAGTTCGAGCCGTTGTGATGGAAAATCGACTTGTAACTGTGGAGGCAATAGCCACAAATCTGGACATTAGTCATGGTTCAGCACATCACATTATTCATGATGTGCTTAAGTTTCACAAAGTGTATGCAAGGTGGATCCAACGGCAGTTCACTCCAGAACTCAAACAGCGACGTGTTGATGCCTGTGAAGAACTTTTGCGGCGCTTTGAAGCAGAAGGGGATGACTTCCTTGCGATAATTTTTACTAGAGACGAAACCTGGGTACATTACCACCAACACGAAACAAAGAGAGGCAGCAAGGAATGGTGCCATTCCTCATCACCAAAACCCAAAGACACAGCCATCTGCAGGGATGGTTATGCTGACTCTCTTTTGGGATGAACGAGGCGTTACCTTAAAGCACTACACGTCTTCGTAGGGGAAACACCATCATATTCAGATTTGTTAAAAAACGCTTGACTACAGGTGTCATTTTGCAACATGGAAATGCTCGGTCTCATACTGCCAATTCAACCATCAATGACCTTCACTTCGATATTTTTCCACATCCGCCATACTCACCAGACCTCGCCTCGAGTGATTATCACAGGTTTGAACCACTCAAGGAGGCGATGGGAGGAAAGAATTTCATTCTGGTGAAGAGGTACACCAGGCGGTGTCTGAGTGGCTGCGCACACGACCACAAGATTTTTTTTCAGTGGAATTCGTGCACTTCCTACGAGTTGGAGGACCTGTATTGAACGTCAAGGAGACCATGTCGAAAAATGATACACTTGTGTTTCGCTTTTGTTCAATAAATTTAACGACTCTCCCTAATACTCGTATTAGTGGGTTACTTGTTACTTCGACGCTGTATCAACATCTCAGGTTATTTAGCGTCTGAATGGAATGAAGGTAATAATGCCGGTGAAATGAGTCCGGGGTTCAGCACCGATAATTACCCAGCATTTGCTCGTATTGGGTTCAGGAAAAACTCCGGAAAAAACCTCAATCAGGTAACTTGCCCCGACCGGGGTTCGAACCCGGGCCACCTGATTTCGCAGTCAGACGCGCTCACCGTTATTTCACAGGTGTGAACTTCATAGATATATACTTACTTACTGGCATTTAAGGAACCCGTAGGTTCATTGCCGCCCTCACATAAGCCCGCCATTGGTCCCTATCCTGAGCAAGATTAATCCAGTCTCTGTCATCATATCCCACCTCCCTCAAATCCATTTTAATATTATCTTCCCATCTACTTCTCGGCCTCCCAAAGGTCTTTTTCCCTCCGGCCTCCCAACTAACATTCTATATGCATTTCTGTATTGAACTTCATATATATATATATATATATATATATATATATATATTTATTTATTTACTTATTTATTTACTAGCCATACCCATGCACTTCGCTGCACTTGTTATAAATATCATTGTCTTAAATCTGTTATATTTCCAAATACAGCTTTGTTATTGTTAGTGAATAATTAATTTATTATCAATAAATCGTTTGCTCCTGAACTACTTTCAAAGTTTTGTTTAGAACTATGAATGTAACTGTTATTACCATGCAATTGGTTCTGAAATTGTTCGATTACTTCTACTTTTAAAGTTGGTACTATGTTAGACCTAACAGCGTCTGAAATAGAATATATTTGTAAGAATTGAAGTTCGTTACTCTCAGTTGGAAGAAGGCTTTTTCACCAAACGATACCATTTGAAATACCTAAGATGTTGTACTGGTCTATATTTTTTAGAACGGATGTACTACTGTAAGTATCTACCTAAGTTTTTAATGGGTTGTGGAAGCTCAAGAATCTCTGGAAGAAAAACGTTTCCAGCAGCGCAACGTATTCAAGACTTATTTACAAACATGTTAAACGAATTATTCTTGCAACGAAAACGGATGCTCCCTAGACCAAATAGTCGTATTTCAATTATGTAATTACTTCATAGTTTCATCTGGTATTGTATGACGTTATGATTGAAATACCTACGTTGTTAATTGTTTATATTGTAACATTCGGCCATAACTGACCGAGTATATAAGATCTCGCTCTCAGAGGGATGGAGTTTGGGGTTTGAGATAGCCTACAAACTACAAGTCATGCTAAAGATATTGGTTTGTTAATTATTCAATATGGAGTATTGTGCACTACATAGAACAGTTACTTATTATGTATACATTACCGTAGCTCACCCAAATACGTAATTAAGCAATAAAAATATGTACTGTTATGTTACTGAATAATTAATACTTGATATGTGCCGCGTGTATATTTGTATAATTATTCCATCTCTGGCTTTCATTCGTTCATAAAAAATCAACGCAAATCAGACATCAAATTTCAGTATAACTTCAAATAGCATTAAATTTAACTACTTATTGCTAATTATTAGTCTCGACAGTATGTATATAAAGTTTATGTGCGTAAGGTTCTGTTTAGTCCTACCTCATAAGCATTTGTGCCCAGTTCTTGATTCACTCATGAGCTTCTGTAATGACATAAAGCCTACGTCCAACTAAAGAAATACACTTTCTAATGATGAAATAATTATTTAAATCTATTAAATAGTTTCCTGAGATTGCGTCATACAAACACACAAACACTCTCTCTTTATAATATAATAATAATGTTTAGTATATTATAAACACGTATCATATCATCCGTATATTAATCCAATTGTTACCAAGGACTCCAAAGCCGCCTTAAATAAGAGCAGAGTCATTTGTTTTTTCTTTATTACTCGTATATTAATCTGACGTGGCCATGATTTAAAAAGCATTGTTATTTTAAAACGGATATATCTCGCCATAAAATAATGCAGAATTCCTGCTTGGAAATATTATGTATTTCGGTACATCATAGTAATATCAGTCCTATCAAAATTTTGCATAGAATAAGACTTATCGGAAATTGTTTTTAAAGAAACTTTTGTTATGTAATATTTTTCATAATAGTCAGTAATAATCGAGATATTTCGATTTATTTAATTTAGGCCTCCTCATAACTCCTCTTTTAAATAAAGTATTTTGAATGACATATATCCTCATATCTGAGTTATAACAAACTTAATTTATATTCCAATTTTCATATAAATCGGTTCAGCCATTATCGCGTGAAAAGGTAACAAACATCCAGACAGACATACAGAGACATACAAACAAACATTTCAGAAAAGAGATTTTCGATCTCAGGATGGTTAATTATACATGTTAACACCGATTATTTTTGGAAAAGCAAAAATTACCAGAAAAAATTTGGTTACAGATTTATTATTATCTAGTATAAATTTATCTGTTCTCATACTCTTCGTTTCTTTCTTTCTCTCTACTTCCTTTCTTACTAATTTCTTGCTTCTACCCTTCTTTCAATATTCTATTATTTAGTTTGAATTTATGTATTTTATATAGGCTTATTAATTTTCCATTTCTTGTATTTTCGTCATTTCTTCTTTGTTTCTTGCCTATCAACATTTATTTATGTTATATTCTTTCTTAGCTTCGTTTTTTTTCTTTCCTTTCGTTGGTGTGTTTTTATTTCTTCCTTCTTTTCTTTCTTCTCTGATTATTTTATTTATAGCTGTATTCAATAGTTACCGGTATGTTTTCTTTATAAAGTAAGTAGTTTTCCAAGTAAATCAAGTAATTAAAATTTATCGAAATAATACTTTTCTAATGTCGCATAACACACATATTAGGCCTACATACTTCTCGGCCTCCATATTTAGTATCACTATATATATATATATAATTTTATACTCCTGGTAGACCTTAATAACTCAATCATAAATACGAGATTATTTAAAATGTTCATGCATAAGTTCTGATTAAATAATTATTTTCTTTAGATATAGCCGACACGAAATATTGTTCCTTTTTTATGATGCATTAACACAAAAGCGTATGTATGTTAGGTTATATTTCAGAATAGTAAGTTTATTATCCACATACAAATTTGTACATAAATTATACAGAATGTAGTGAAGTCCATAATTAAAGGACTCGTTGCATTTAGATATATTCAGAAACTACAGTTCCAATACATCTTGGAAGTTCTAGTTTGTACGTTCTGGCACCCCTTAATGACCAATGTTACCCCTACATGCACTTTCATTAGACTCCAAACTTTACGTACGAATCTGACATCTCATGAATTATATGCGGTTTTTATACAGCAGCTCTTGACTCAAGTCTGTAAAATTAATGTCCTCTGATACCAGGTGTAAGCCATATTTTAACTGCTGTTTTATGCGACTCGTTCTACCGCTTGTCCGACTTTATAGACTGGACAGTTGTTCCTGAAATTTCTCTCTTCGTTCTCATAAAGGTACGAATGCGTTGTAGCACATTAAATGAAGCTCCACTCTGTTCTCTTACATCATACTTTGCACCGTAGAGACATAAAGTAACACCTCATTTAAACAGAGGTCATTTCTTTCCGCCTTGGTTTTGTTCTTCCAAGCCGTGATTTTTTTAAGTTATCGTTGACCCAAACGTCCCCTTCTGGAAGTAGTACGCCGAAACTGCAAATAACCTTTCCGTTACAGATACGCCGCTGGTATATACCATATGATAGGAGTGTCCATTTAGTGACTTGTGATGCAAACGTGAGTAGCGAGTATATTGATCACTGTAGGACGTAATGTTTCCTTCCTCAACCCCTTCCACTACCCCCTGCATGACAGCCTAGATCATATATACCCAGATTGCTCGGCGTAATAGGCTTTGAAGGTAACAACTTTTGTCAGGTTTACTATGCTGCCATCTAGTTATTACATAAGCAGTCACATCATAATTCCCATTTGAATTGCATTAGCGACTGTATTGCCATCTCGTGTTCGTTTACGGCGGACGGATGACGATCCTGGCGGCTGTTCTCTTCAAAGTGCAACCGATTTTAACATAGGAATGAGCAATCTATAATATGTGATCTGGGATGACAGGAACGATGGTATCAGTGGCGCTTGTACCTTGTAATTCGTCTTATTCCGTGTCGATTGTGAAGAAAAGAGACTTCCATTCGCAATGGGAGAAGAAATGTTTCTTGTGAGTATAAGAAATAATATTAAATGCTCCATTCGCTGCAAGGTTTTATGTGACTTTCCAAAACCAATATAAAACGTCATTATACTAAGTACAACTTCCAATATTCTGATCAGGGATAAGTTCTGGCTACGTTATTATTATTATTATTATTATTATTATTATTATTATTATTATTATTATTATTAGCGTAACATAGTTCCTCGTTCCATATATATATATACCAATGTGCGCCAACCTATAAGTGTTGCAATTTTTTCACAGATGAGCATTGTGAAATCAAAATACAGGATAAGTTTACTGGTTAAGAACCTTTGGCAAAATTACGTTTGACTGTATCACATATAACGTAACATTTTGAATTTTTTTTTTTTAGCGAGTCGATGAAAAAGATTAGGGAGCGATAATAGTTAAACACAATATAAATTCCCCAGAGTACGTACTTGAAAGACTTCAGTTTAAGTGAACTGGTTTATTTCACACACTTTTTATACTTATCAAAGCATTAATGGAAATGTTAATATGGTTAGTGTCACCCAGTCATTTTGGTAAAGGACATTAACTCGAGGGGCATTTATTTATGCTTAGATTTTTTATAATTTAAAAACTGCCTGCATCAAGTTGAAGTTATGTTATATAAACAAAAGAACAAGGTCGTATATTTACTAAAAATAACTGATATTTCTGTATTATTGTTTCTGTCGAAATATTAAGTAACTCAAAGGACATACAATTAATCTAACCTACTTTATATAATATGTAACACTTGAAGCACAATTACACACTGAAAAGCAATTCTTCTTCTTTCCACCTATATGTATGGGAAGAATATGCTCTGATAACAGTACACTCTACAATAGAGTCCAGAAACAAATTGTAAATATTTAAATATTACCACAGACATATTAGGTAACACCAAAGACATCAGTATTCTATGAAGCATTTGAAAATTACTTTCTAAGTTTATGTTTCATAGATTGAGCATGTAAACTGCCTAGGTTTGGTATTAATTTAGTAGGAGTTAGTTTTCAAACAAAAGCATCTGAATCATCCCTTCATCTATGAAGTTATAAAGCGATAATATTTTAATTTTGTGGTTGTGGACAATTTATATTTACAAGTATTTCAACTAGTTTATGGAAATTATTTAAATATATAATACTTTGAAGCACAATTAAAATGTTGTCCCAATTGTTCTTTATATTCTACTGATTATTTTAAAAATTAATTTATAAAGTAAATATGAAACATAATAGCGATATGTGCCATGGACAAGAATTGCTGCAAAACTCGAGAATGACTCATATTACTTAAAACTTGTGTTGATAACGGATGTACTCCTATTAGTAAGTCTCTAATAATTAGTTAAGGGAATTCTTGAATCTCAGGAAGAACAACTTTCCCAGCAGCGCAACATAATCCGGTGGCTCAATATTTTATTTTTTCACATTGTATTTATTACATGTTTGATCCATTTTATCAATTTGGATACCATTAAAATGAGCGTAATCGATATTTAGATCGTAATGGATTGGTAACTTACTATTACTGCGAAATCTGTTTCCAAGAGTACATCCGTTAAAACGTATTTCAATGCAAACATTACGTTTATAATAATAATAATAATAATAATAATAATAATAATAATAATAATAATAATAATAATAATAATAACAACAATCCATGGCACTAAAGCATTTTTAAGGGCCTAGACCAGTGGTGACCAAAACTCGAGCTGCAGTGATTACATGCGACAGACAGCCTATGAAGTAAGGAGACGGAGGAAAGGTGAAATTACAACCAGCGGTGGTTCCTGTACTAACATCTTGCTCAATCCCGCGGATAAAAATCTCAAGCTTTGCTTTATCAGTAATGTCACTGCTGTCATCAATAGCCAGTGAATAATATACGATTTTTCTTGCTTCTTTTTTAACCTTCCTCTTGAATATAATCAGGAAATTTCTAAATTCATCTCTCGATACTTGGTCGAGAAATTCGTAGTTTTTCAAAATTAAAAACTTCCTATGGCAAGTTATTTAAGCTATTTTAATTATTACTTTTCTTTTAGAAATTCTGTTCTATTAAAAGGCTTTAGAGCACAAGATATTTCAAACCCCATTAGGTAGCCGACTTCCTTACATTTATTTATCTCATCTTTCTCTTCCTGGCTATGATTTAAGACATGTCATTTCCTGGCGTTTAACAGTTCGTTGGCACATAATATTGAATCAGTTCTTCTACAATATTATTATTAAATGAATAACTAATAGGCTAAACAGTTACCCTCATCTAAAGATTAAGAAGATTAAAATTGAGACAAAACCTAATAATTGTATCCTTCTAGGGAGAAGATCTAAAAATATCAATATTCATGCACGTACAGAAGAATTATATAAACACATACTTAGTGGTCAATAATAATAATAATAATAATAATAATAATAATAATAATAATAATAATCATCATAATCATGTCCAACCTGTGGAGTAATGGTCAGCGCGTCTGGCTGCGAAACCAGGTGGCCCGGGTTCGAATCCCGGTCGGGGCAAGTTACCTGGTTGAGGTTTTTTCCGGGGTTTTCCCTCAACCCAATACGAGCAAATGCTGGGTAGCTTTCGATGCTGGACCCCGGACTCATTTCACCGGCATTATCACCTTCATATCATTCAGACGCTAAATAACCTAGATGTTGATACAGCGTCGTAAAATAACCCAATAAAATAAATAAAATAATAATAATAATAATAATAATAATAATAATAATAATAATACATTATTCAGTGTGGCAATTAATGTTTCTATACAGTATAGGCCTACTCCTAATTGAACCGTTGAGCAAAGTAAACACATTACATTTTGTCCGTCCGACAGAACAACAAAAAAGTCCTCCTCATTCTTTACGAAACCACCTCTTACTGCTTGTAGAGACAGTTTGTAGAGCGATATGATACCGCCACTGCTTGCCTTCAGTACGTGAATGAAACACACAGCAATGTACAGGAAACTCCTCGTACCCGTTTGAATGTCTGTGATTACACGATGTAATCACGACACTCGCTTTGGTCACCGCTGGCCTAGACCAACCAGCCGGCTGCTGGCCTCATGCCCACATACCGAAACAGAGATGGGCGATCATCCAACCAGAGTGGAGGTATCATGTGGTTAACACGATGATCCACCAAGATGGTTTTCGGAACCAAATTTCGCTACCCATCGTAGTTCCTCAAATGCATCACGATGCTGGATGGGCACCGATTCTATACATTGACCGAAATTTCATGGGGAAATTTCTTCCCCATGAGGACACGAACTAGCGCTCATTCCATAACACGAGTCCTATGCAGGATGTCTTAGACCGCGACGCCACGGAGCAGGACTAACATTACGTCTATGGCTTCTTTAAATCAGTACATTCCCCATCTAACAGTGAACATGCAGGAAATAGAAAAAATAGAGAAAATGTAAATCAATGCAATGAACACTAGTGGAATAAATATTTTAAGGACAATTCAAGGGAAAACATTATTTGACAGCAGACACAATGCTAATATTAGAGCAAGTACTAATATTCAAGATGTTACAAAATCATTAAAGGCAGAAGGAAATGAAGAGTCCAGGGGAAAAGGGGGGGGGGATGTCCACTTTTAAACAATTTTCAGGAAATCAGTTTTAAAGTTTGAAACTCTATCATTCCGAAAATAATACTGACTAATACCTCCATTTTATTTTGTGACATTTATTGATATATATTCTACCAGTATACAACGTGTGATGCACAACACTGGAGTATTATGACTACAGTAATTAAAAATCTGTTTTGATGTAACCTCATACAGGGGAAAAATGGGGCCCTGGCAACTAAAAAAGTGAATAAAGGGGGTCCTACTCCTATAATGGCATTAAAAATACCGTAGAAAAAGAGCAAAATATTAGTTAACTATAAAATCAATGGACAAAATAAAATATAAAATTAGCACTTCATAACACGGAGTAATTGGTTCTCTTTCAGTTTGTTTCTGTTCATGCACAGCCACTTTTAGTGAACTATGGGTAGAACTTTTGAGCGTTTGGTCCACATAATACCTTTAATTCTTTTAATTTCTGCCACTTCTCTTGTGATATCGGCAATTTCTCTAAAATAATACAGTATAATATTATATTAATAATATAATAAATTAATAAGAAGGCCTATTTAAAATTGATTTTGTAAAAATATAATCCCACCTTCATATGCAGCCACCGGCATAGCTCTGTCGGCTAAAGCCTTGGTTTTTCTGAACCGACGCATACGAAGTGCGTGGTGCGAGGCCCGTCTCGCTCCTCGCACGTCGCGTGCGTCGGTTCAGAAAAACCAAGGCTTTAGACGCTTGCCTGCCGATCCGGAGTTGTGCTCGGGAGCGGGTTCGATTCCCACTTAAGCTGATTACCTTTTTGGGTTTTTTCCGAAGTTTTCTGCAATCGTAAGGCAAATATCAGGTAATCTATGGCGAATCCTCGACCTCATATCGCCAAATATCATCTCACTATCACCAATTCCATCGACGCTAAATAACTTCGTAGTTGATACAGCGTCGTTAAATAACCAAGTAAATAAAACCTTCATATGCTCTGTCTGGATACAAGAATTCTCCATTCAATAAGTCTACATTCACTGGCCGTTTTCTAAGTGGAGGTCGAATTACAGAAGAGTACCAGGCACCGTTGTAAATATCCCTATGAATCACCATTCTTGGATGCTTCTCTTCTATTCGCAGTTCCCTCACTGGCCTTGGTTGGAATGGACATTCCTTCAATTAAAATTATTCCAAGAATGTAGTCCAATCTCGAATCATGGAATTATCGACTTCATTGACTTGACATGATGGGTGGGGCTTGGTTCTGGCACATCTGATTATATTATTCCAGTCGTCAGGAATTTCAGTTTTTGATATTATGTTTACAAGTCCCATATTCTTGTCACATTCCATGGAAGAATGTCCCCGAATAGGGAATGTGACATGAATTGAACTGAACCTCTTTTTCTCATGCACCATGTAATGGAGATATTCCACTACTGTATAATTCTTGTTTTGACCACTACAGCAATCACAGAACAATTCTAGGTGGCGAAAGTTAGAAGATAATTCAAATCCGCAATAGTGAACCAAGAATGAAATTACTTCATTAGCACCATTTTTTTTTTCAGTTTTTTTTTCTGTGTAAGTATAGAAAACTGATTTAGAATCAGACAATTGGTGCACATTAAATGAATAAAAAGATAATTGGCGCTTATAATATGCAATGTTTAATGAGATGTTTGGTGTTGGCAGATTCTTCTGGTAGTCCATCACTAAACTCTCAACTTCTTCTGATTTCCTGCATCTGTTTTTAGATTTATTCTTACGCTAATAAAATGTTTGTGCCTTTGCAAGCTGTACTTTGTTTTGAACTTCTAAATGCTTTATTTCCTGTTCAATCTCATTCTTCCTGGTTGTATTTCTTATGGGCAAGCTTTAACAACTCAGTACTTAATCCTTTTAACTTGGCTGCACATTCATCGCAAGTACTGCACGTGTCACATCTTGGGTACCTAAATGATATGTTGAACTCAGTGGAGAATAGTTCTATAAGTTTCATAAGTCTGAGAATGTTCATTATAGGCCTACAACCTCTTTACATTGAGGGTTTCAGGAAGATAAATTTTTTAAGTTTTCTCCATTGAGTAATGACTTGAACGACCTTTGAAAGATTTAATATGCTCAATGACTTCGAAATGTGTACCTGTGGATAGTTTGTGAGGACGATTTCCATATTTTCTCCTGTCATCAGTAGGTGCTAATTCAGAAAATTTCAAAGAACGCCGAATTGTTTGTAGTCTCTTCTTCGTTATTCCGTGGACAGATAAGGATTTCTGACACACAACAAAATCACCAATTCTTCCGTCTTGAGCATCATCTTCATTCTTCCTGCTCTTTCTTCGTGATATTAGTTGAACAGTGATGAGGCCAGCAAGGTGAGAACTTTGTGCATTCCAATCAGCCAGTGCATTAAAGTCATGTATTATTTTCTGAATATCAAAGACTTGTAGTTTTTCAAAACATTTGTTTCTGCAGTAACATTCTTTATCGGCTTCAAAACTTTAGGCTCTTAACTTTTTGAAAGCATCATTAACAGGTCCAAACCTCTTCCTCTTTTTTGTATTGATACAAAGAGATTCTGATACAGAGTCACACATGTTTGCACTTCAATTGCTCTAGTAAAACTAACATGAATAATAATAATAATAATAATAATAATAATAATAATAATAATAATAATAATAATAATAATTCCTTTGTTGAAGCTAAATCTATTAGTGATTATTGTGAACAATGGATTATGATTTCAAAAGCTATAATATTCAATCCAATAGCAAGGAAAAATGAAAAACTGATTGTATGACCCCCTTCTTTCATTGTTCGACATGGAAATGCCCCCTTCTTTCCCTGTACAAGGAATATTTAACCTGCAATTATTCGATAACTGAGAACTTTCTTCCCCTTTTCTAAGTGTAGAATGAAAACACTTCATATGAAGTATATAAGCGAATGGAAATCTGAATTTTGCCTAAAAGTGGACATCCCCCCTTTTTCCCCTGGACTCTTCAAATGTTGGATACAACACGTTAATTGAATGAAGGAAACTTTACTACTCAAGAAATGAAGAATAAGGGTCCATAGATGGAAGAAGAGGAAGCACATATCAACATTGTATGGAGAGTGAGTGCACGCTATCAGAATAAATAATCTTGAATCGCAAAACAAACACGATTCACTTCCTACAACAGAGGAAGAAGAAGAAGAAGAAGAAGAAGAATATACAGAATTTTGAGTACCGCTTTTATCACTACAACTTCAGGAGATAGGACGTTGTGAATTCTGACACCTTAAAGATTCTGTTTACACTGACAAAGTAGGTTCTGTGTCAATGTGCATCCTTGCAAAGTTAATTATCTCGAAGAACAAATATGAGTAACAATATGAGTAATAAATATGAGTAACGCCGGTTAAAAACGTAGCAACCATTGGTTATGAAACCATGATTAAAAATAACCGTGATTAAAATGTAATTTCTGTGCACCATTCACGATCACCGGTTACTTACACATGGTTAACAGACGCCTCATTAAACCAAGTAAAGTCTATATTGGTACACTTTTCCTACAAAATGACAGCAGGAAAGGATCCATACCTCTGCAAAAACTGGTAGTCAACGTCTATAAAGGACTGGGCATACTCCGTTCTGCATCGAAAATAAAAGTATCCCTATTTTCGTTTGCATTTGTTTGCCTCTACGCGCTGTTATGTTTCCGGGTTGCATTTCTTTGTGAGTTCTAGATATTCTTACTCTTCTTTTGATGCGGATACAACTCATACGGGCTGTTCCATGTGAAATCGGACAACATTTCAGAAAATTTGACCTCGCATTTAAAAAAAACCGGTGCTTCTCTCATTGAAAGGCCTTCACTGGACAAGCCTAATGGTGAGTTAAAATATCCCCAACTAGTATTACTTTTCATTTTATAGAGCGTCAAATTTATCGTACTTCATAAAATTCTTAGCTTTGGAAGAACATTGCTCAAAAACATTTAGTGGTAGAATTTTCAACGACATCTCTTTTTAAAGAGAGTAATAGAATGACTTTGGAGGGATTTTTTTTTAATTCTTATTCACTTGACTAGGCAGATTTATTTATTTTACTTTTTTTCTTGACTTAAATAGCTCAAACATAAAAATACGGTAATATGGGCGACTTAATATAGAATAAAACACAGTTTACAGATCCAAAATTTTCTTTGGGTAAGGATGGAAGAAAATAAAGAAAAGAATTCTCATCGTGGATTTCTTCGCCGCGCGGCTCCATCCCACAGCAAGCTGAGCGTGCGCGTAGTTGGCCAACGCTAGCAGCTCGTAAGTTCCGTTATGTGAGTAGTTCACGCATTTGAAAACAACTCGAAATGAAATATGTATTTCTCTGAATACTAATATAATTACACTAACCTGTTACTGTTTACTGATGGTTACTTCAACACTATCGGCAGCATGGGAGAAAAGTTTCATTTCCAGCTTCGATGTGAAGACAGGTATGAAGGCATGCGATGTTCTTGTTCCAGGCACTGTTTGGGCGAGTTCGAATCTCTGTTCTAACTCTTTTAGTTCAATGGCATACTCTTCATTTGTGCAGTAAGAAACTGTAACTGCTTGCAAATCCGTTTCAACCCATTTGAATAATTCAAGTGGGGTTGTTATTTGTTTATCGACGGGCCTTTGCAGGCTAGCTGTTGCAGCTGATCTCTTAACGGTATCTCCGACACCGTCACACGGTTCTTTGCCGTGTGAAGTTGCGAAAAAATGCCACTGCACCTCTACACCGAATTCTTTCTCTTGATGGCATAAATTAATGAATTGTTTTCTGTTTTTGTATTGGGAGGCCGCACCGTCACTGAAATAGTAAGTTTCTTCACATTTGCAAATTTGTGTTTTAAAAAATTTACCAAACGTTTCTGAAAGAGGTGAACTGCGACAGAGTCGTGTTTTAAGCATTCAGATATTACAACAAAAGAGACACACTGGAGAGCATCGTAGTTTCTATGGTAAATGACGAAAGGGTGTAATGTGGACTGAAGGTTGTTCCAATGAAATCCGTGAACCTCGTCCTGTAAATGAAGGCATAGTTTTCTGAAAAATAAAAAACTACTGCGTATTCCCCTGGATTTAATTTGGTTTTCCATCAGAGTAATAGTCATTCTGTTGTGCAGCTATGAATGAATGCATTTTAAGCATGTTCAGTTTTTCGGGAAGCACATGTATAAATTCATCGGGGTCCTTTTCAATTTGTTCGAGACTAGTTCTATCAACACAAATCCACTGCTTGTAGGCTACTTTGTCAATCAGAAACTTATCAAAAATAATTCCAAACTGTTGTTTTAAATTTTCTGTTCCGGGACACTCTGTGCATTTGTTAAAATAACATGAGGGACGTGCAGGATTGCATATGATTCTAACAACACAATCTTTATGGGATTTTATGGGCAAATCCTCTTCCTTTGTCAGTGCTGCCAAATTTGCTCCGTCGATCATCAGTTTAACATTTTGGTGGATTAGGCAGATACAAACCGTGTGTGTGCCAGAGGAACCCGCTAACACACAATTCTGAGGACTCAACTGTGCAAATTTGGAGAAGCCTGATACAATTCCATCAGATTGCACAGAACCAACTTCTTCTGAATATGTTCTTTTTTGCCGTCTTCTGTCCTCACTGTTACAAAATCCTTTTTCCCTGGCATCGTCCGACTTACTTCTTCTGAGTGGTAAAATTCATGAACCAAAATTATTGTTTCATCTATCAGAGACTGTCCCTTCTTCTTGTCTGGGCTACACATTAAAAGTCTAATATTTCGTCTTCAGGTTCTTGCCGAGTGTCACTGCTTTCTGATTGTTGAAAAATTGTTATATTTAAAGCTGTTGCAATTTTCATGACTTTAGTTTTCGCGTAGCTACTTCTTTTGTGTCATTCTTCTTTTTCTTAGTGGACTTTCCCCAATAGCAACGAGGGATTGATTTAATTTTGGAATCGCAATTTCTTTCTGTAGCAGTAGCAGTAGCAGTAGGAGTAGGAGTAGTAGCAGCAGCAGCAGCAGCAGCAGTAGTAGTACCGTCACTTGTATTATCGGCACTATCCACTTCAATAATTTCCTCTCCTGTTCTTTCCTCTGTAACACTTGGGTTACTTGCGCTTCCTCCTACATTAGTTTTATCATTGTGATAGATATCAGAATTGGGATTTGTAATTTGTTCCGCACAGTATTTAGAAGTACCGGTAATATCCGTGGGGGATAGTCTAGTCTTGTATAATTGCACGGAACAAGTTTTACACATTCTCACAGAGCTTTTTAAGTTAATGGGAATATTAAAATTTTCCAATATCCGATTTGGCACTACCTTCAACTTTTCTGTGGTCCTTTTTCTATGTAATCGTTGGAAGGGGTTGAAACAGCGATCTGTCCTAAAACGATTTTCCATTTTGGGCACCCTATAAAAAAGGATTTGACTTTTCAGTACCGATAATGTGCACATGTATTTTTGTAATGCGATTCTGTAATAGCAGGATTGATAGCTATAATTCTTGCTTTTAAGGCAATATGTAATCATTATATTACCTTAATATAGTAGTTTTTGTTGAATTTTCTGCAACACAATAAAGGAAAACTTTCAAACACTGGAACTGAATATCCACTGTCACCCTGTAATAATTATACGCAGAACACTGGCTGGTGGGTCACGTATTCGTCTCATTCCTTGTGTTGTGACAACACACCAGCTGTTTCAAGGCCATCTGATAAGAATATTCTGTCTCCTCTCACATCTCCGCATGACGCTGCAGAGAGCGGGTATTTATATAGCGAAATTTGAAATATTTATTTTAAGGCATTTCATTTAAAATAGTTTTTTTTAAGTATGGTTTTTGTCTCAACAATAACTAATATTATAGTATTTTATATCCATACTTTTTTGGTGGTAACATGTTATAAACCACAAAAACAATATATCCATAATTTCCACAAAGAATAAAATATATGTGTTACACCCCATTAATACACTTACATGTGCACTACAAAATTAGGTATAGCTTAAGTTTTTATTTCGAAACCAGGCGTAGTAATACGTGTTTAAAGTAAGAATAAAATACAAAATACGCTAAATTTTAAGGAATTTTATCTGAAAAAGTACTGGGCTAAGGAAAGCCAAAATTTGTACATTTACCAGTTCCCATATACTAAACGTCTGTACGAATTTTCAGACAATTATGACATGTCATGGATTTTCGTTATCCGATTTCATATGGAATGGCCCATACATATACGTATAGAACTGTAAGGAAATACAGATCACTGCTATATGGATTTGAAGGCTAGAAAGAAGTGCGTAGTGTGACGGATAGTGAGGCTGATTTACAGTCGTCACGCAACTCACTCCATCATGGGTACAAAACACTTCTTTAGGCTATATTGCATATGGATGCTACTTATAAGCATTTCTATATCTCTATGTGCTGGTAGCATTTGCTGTGATTTAATGTAACAATAATATGTATTCTTGAAGACTGGTTTGTTAATTAAGTTTTAACATTGCAACAGCTACCGGCGTCCCTCAGGCGATAGCACATTTGCCAACTGCGCTCGGAAGTGGGTTCGATTCCCGCTTGGGCTGATTACCTGGTTGGGTTTTTCTGAGGTTTTCCTCAACTCCAAGGACAATATCAGGTAATCGCATGCGAATTCTCGGCTTCACCTCGCCAAATAGCATCCTGCTATCACCGTTTCATCGAACTAAATCAATGGTGTTCGGGTAAAGGGGGTTAAGTCTCTTTTTTTTTTTTGTGCAATTGATTTTGTTCGCCAGGTGATTACACTTATAAGAGGGTGTGAAAAAACTTAAAGAATATTAGCAGTTGATGTGTTTTATTTGAGTAGAAAATTATTTTCAATAAGGATCCGGAGTTTAATTTTCATTTATCTCAAAACTCATTTTATGACTTATCTCTCTTTACCCAAACACCATCTAAATAACCTAGTAGTTGATACAGCGTTGTTAAATAATTGCAGCATAATTATGTTCTAAGTTGTAACAGCAGAAACAAAGTCAGAGCAGCTATTCTAAAATGACTACGTCTAACAGTGTTGCAGACATTATAACTGTGCTACATTGAATCCCTGGATCTTATTAAGATTATGTTTAATATTATAGTAGTGGGTTATTTTACGACGCTGTATCAACATCATAGGTTACTTAGCGTCTGAATGAGATGAAGGTGATAATGCCGGTGAAATGAGTCCGGGGTCCAGAACCGATAGTTACCCAGCATTTGCTCATATTGGGTTGAGGGAAAACCCCGGAAAAAAACTCAACCAGGTAACTTGCCCCAAGCGGGATTCGAAACCGGACTCAAAGTTCAGGGGATGGTGCGTGTTATCTAAGAGATTTCACAGGAACTGCGAGAAGCAGGCTTCGAAAGGAATGATTACCAATTCATTCGCTATGTACACCATTCAGGAGAATCTTAATTCGTTCCTAATTCCCTATTTGAAAACATTTTTGTAGGTTTCATTTGTGTTCTAAGAAAAAAAAAATTATTTTGCATCACTCAACAGGGTGTTTAAAAAATACGGGGCATAATTTCAGGTATGTATTTCCCACATGTAGACAATCAAAATAGTTCATTACAACATGTGTCCGGAAATGCTTCATTTCCGAGTTATGGCCTTCACAACATTGAAATTCACCGGAACGTTTTTCTTTCCGCAGGTCGTTGTCATTGCAGAAGATGTTCAAAATGTCCACCTCCTGCTTGAATACAGACCTCACATCGATGTCTCATTGACCTGCGAACACAATCCCAAACTCCAGGAGTATTGCGTATGTCCTCAGAACATGCCACAATTCGATTCCGAAGGGATTCCAAATCAGGCACTGGAGACGAATAAACCAATGATTTTAAATGGCCCCACAAGTAGAAATCGAGAGGGTTCAGATCAGGTGAGCGTGGAGGCTAAGCAATTGGGCCACCTCTACCTAACCATCGATCAGGAAACCTTCGATCCAAGTACCGGCGAGCCGTACGACTCAAGTGTGCAGGAGCGCCATCATGCAAGAAGTGAATGTGTTGACGATTGATCAGAGGAGTGTCTTCTAAAACATGAGGTATGGTGTTTTCTAGGAAGTTTGTGTACGCCTGGCCCGTAAGTCTGTTTACAAGTACATGGGGTTCAACTAATCGATCACCAATGATACCGGCACACATGTTGAGGGAGAACCGCACCTGGTGATGAGATGGAACAATTGCACGTGGGTTTTCATACGCCCATACATGCTGATTGTGGAAATTTGTTATGCCATCGCGTGTGAACTGTACTTCATCTGTAAATAAATACTAAGACAGGAAAGTTCGGATTTACACCACACTGCTGCAAGAACCACTGACAGAACCTAACTCGTGCAGGGTAATCTGCTGGTGACAGGGCCTGTACACGTTGCAAATGATAAAGATACAATTGATACTCTTTCAACAGTCTCCAGACAGTCGTATGAGGAACATTGACTTGCAACGCTACCCTTCGTGTGCTGATAGAAGGAGTCATGTTCACAGCCTCCAGAATCTCCTCCTGTACTTCTGGAGTTGTAGATCTTGGTCGTTCCCTTCCCAAACTGGGAGAGTTAAATTTTCCATACTCGCACAGACGGTAATGGAGACGTACAAATGTCTTCCGATCTGGACATTGTCGCTGTGGTACCTCTCCTGGTACAAACGATGAGCCAGCGCAGCATTGCCGTCCGCCTTACCGTACATGAAGTGTATCTCTGCCAGCTCTTGATTTGAATACATGTCGCACAGTCTAACGCCTCCACAACACTGAATGTAACCTTCGCCTCGGAATGAAGTGTCAGAGTGCCCTCTTAATGTCTCCTTTGACGGCAACGACCTGCGGAAAGAAAAACGTTCCGGTAAATTTCAATGTTGTGAAGGCCATAACTCGGAAATAAAGCATTTCCGGACACATGTTGTAATGAACTATTTTGATTGTCTACATGTGGGAAATACATACCTGAAATTATGCCCCGTATTTTTTAAACATCCTGTATATTACCGGCTTTAATAAAATGTAATATATTTGTCATTAATCATTTCTTTCGGCAAGATAATACTTCACAGATTTTGTATACAGTGTCATCTCACCTTATTACATAACAATTTATGCAAGTCATATCTTACTGAATTCATTCTTCCACTCATGTTCTTTTCAGTGTATCTTTGTCTCCTCTCACTCCCCACATTACCCAACCATTACTTTCCCACTTCTCACACTAGCGATGATCCACTACTGGCACCCACCACTCAGTTCCACATCCTCACTTCACTTCACTTCACTTCACTTCACTTCACTTCACTCGCAATTGACATCCTTGGCTCCCCCTCCTATCTAATTTTTCTTTCTTTTATCTCGCACTACTTCCCCACCACACCAACTCCTTAAATCATACAGTTTCTTCTTGTTATCCTTTTTCTTTCACCCTTGCCCCCGGTTCTTTGTCACCCTTCCTGTACTGCCTCGCCATTGTTTTCTCCTCACGCTGTAATTCTCTCTAATCCCCAAGCTTTAATAATATAGTTCTTCACATCTTCCGATTCCCAATACTTCTTATTACATACGTTTCTCTCTTTCTTCCTATCTATCTCTGTTTTGTAAACCCATTTTAATCATTAAATAACGTATTTTGTATCCAAGTATGGCACTCAGTAAATTCTTTCAACCAGATCTCATCCTCGGCTGCCAGTTATGTAAACGCCACGGATATTACAGGGCGTTCGTCAAGAAAGAGATTTCGCTCAGGTACTATCTGAGCGCCAACTCTGAAACCGCGGCAGAAATGCGACGTGGAACCCATTAGATTACTATACCTGCTGAGTCACTTTCCCCCGCTCCCCACTTCCTCACATGGCGCGGTTTCAGAAGTGGCGCTCAGACAGCAAATGAGGGGCTTAGAGCAGAAATTGTGTAATTCCATCTAGGATACTTCTGTGTAAAATGAATCTTTGGGGAAAAAAAATTAATAATAAATTGTAAAGAGTATTATTTGTTCTTCAATGTTCTATATACACTTTTAATACTTTTATGATCATTGATTAACTTTACAACTTCTTTACTGTGTTAACTTTTTAGGAAATTATCTGGCTGACTAGTTTCGAAGTGTTATGTTTCATTGCTCAAAGACTAGGCTTTAGACAATGAAGGATAATACCACGAAATTAGTGAGTCAGGTAATTTCCTAACAAGTTTACACAGGAAGGAAGTTGTAAAGTTAATCAATGAATATTCATTCACGTATATGATTTAATACACAATTTATTTCATTTAAAAATGTAATTCTCATGTTTCTTGTATAATTTCAATATTTAAAATGGACTTTCTGCGTTTGTGCCCTTGAAAGTTCAGTGTAGTAAGAGGATAACATCATAGTCTAGTATATGTAGTCACGAAGCTCAATACGTAGGGAATATGCATCCATAGATAGTTGCTAACCACCAGGATCGCTACTATCGCCTCATCACAGACAATGCGAAAGATTGTATAGAAATAATGTTTACCATTAACTGATCTTTTCTCCATTTTGTTGTGGGTTGCTCCTCTGCAGCTTTATTGTGGTACGATGCATTATCCATAACAATGATGGAAGGACCTACATCTCTCAAACCAACAATAAGCTGCCTTTCCACCCACTTTTGGAAAGTTTCACTATTCATGGCACCGTGGTAATCTTGGCCAGTCTTCAAATTAGATGCAAATATTAAATCTGCATCTGTAAAAGATGAAAGATGTTTAGATTCTAGATAAAAAATATTATAATACAAATTACTTCGCAATATATAGTAGCTACTGTATATTACCAGGAATAAAACCATTATAGGTTCCAGCATGTACGATGACCAGTCTTCCTCCCTCAGCAGGCCGACGCATGACTCCCTGAACCTTACCACCAACAATAGCTGGTTTACTCCAAGAATGTGTTGCAGAGCCTATGAAATATACATGGAATGAATAATATTATAACTTATATTCCCTTCACTATCCTAAAATAGTGTTGTTATCCAATGCTCAGCTATCTTACCAATGAAGCCATCAGCTGATTGATTAATATTGTAATAAAGCTTACCATTCATAAAAATCCATGTTTCATCCAGAAAAACGACAGGCTTCGGACTCTCACTCTCCATATTCCTTACATATTCTCTTAAAAAACAGGTCCTCTTGAATTGAATATCTTCACTCTCTCTTACATATGTGAGACTGTCTTCTTTCTTCCATTTAAAACCCATTTCTTTCAAAATCGTCCTTAATGACGAAAGGGATCCCTGAAATAAATACGTACCGTGGTTTTCCATTACATGGTCCAGCACCAGCTTTGCTGTTACTCTTTCTCCTGCATGGAAATAAAAATAGCAATGATAAAATATAAATTATAATGAGTGTAAACTGTAAGCTATAATGTTTAAACTTAATATAATTCTTTTAAAAATGTCACTGCCATAATTATCTTTACCTCGATTCAGTCTATCATATATAAATCTTGCAATGGCTTCCTTGGAAAAATCATCAATTCCAGTTACGCATCGTGGACGTTTCTTGTGTTTCCCTGGTGTAGACAGTGGGTGCCCCTTTTCATATTTGGCAATAATTCTTTCAACTGCACTGTACGAATGCTGTAATAAAAATATGGATATTATATTAATATATTTATATTTCAAGCTTTTCATGTCTGTGATGTAAACAAATAATATACCTTTTTTTAATTATTTCTATAGACATAAAGATTATGGTTTTTCTCATATTTATAAGCTTAAAATTTTTCAAAACTAGTTGCAGATATGGATTAAACTCCACCTCACACATTAGTTTATTATGAACTCTACATTAGATTAGGATATAAAGTCCTTGTGTAAATATTTTGAACAGTCTATTGTGGATGCATCCTTATGGAATAAGTCTGTGCTCATCCTGTCAAATATTATTTATAAAAACAGGTAGATGTACTTACACCCACAAGAACTGCAATTCTTTTCATTAGAGCCCCTTTGGTTAGACAGACATCTTCCTCTTCTGCTTCAGCCTTCAATTGTCTGTACATATTAACGACTGCTTCTTGTAAGCTGCTCTGCAATGAACGCCTCTTCTTTCTTGATGTACAAGTTTCTGCAATCTCTCTCCTTTTGGACATGTTGTAGGCCTAATCTTAAAGTGAAATGATTACTGTATTTTAAAATATGAACTACACATTAACCTAACCTCAATCTTAATTTTATTAGTTTTATTACACTAAATATTTGTAAGGTTATGTAAACATTAGGCCTATATTACGTAATTCTTCAAAACAGCTGAACCAAACGAAACACAATTTCCTTTTGTTCTACTGTCTTCTGTGAAATGTATATAACTTACTTTCAACATAAAAGTCATTTGATACTTACATGTATATTCTAATGCACTGTTGGAAGTATTTATGGCTGCAAACTAAAACCACGTGTTTATCAATACCGGTATCTACATTTCACGAAAGACAGTGAATCGTGCCTTTGGTCTAGGTTTCTGAGAAAATCCTTATATTATGCTAAACAATATAAATATTATATAATTCATTTTAATATCAATAATTGTTTTTTGTGTTCAAAGAATGATGTTACCTTCAGTAGTCACTGTTCTAAAATTAAAGTATATAACTTATTATAATACCTTAATACATATATTAGAGTGAATCACAATACAGAACAACATTCTAATATGCATAATAATTTATTGTAATATTACAGCATATTCCAAATGTTTACTTACCACGAAACACGCATATAGGCCTACACAATATCGGTATTGTAGTTCTGAAAAGAACTATTTCAAAGTTATGAAGTGCTGAAAACAATAACTTCACATACAACTCGCCACTTTCGCAATTTATAATGTATTATAATCGCGATATACAATAAAAATATACACACAATATTAAAATTGGTGAATTTTTGCCGAACGTGATTTATCAGCCTGCTGACCGGAATCAATCGTGCCACTCCTAACAATTACAAAATGACTAACTATCCCAATATCTGTAACTTGCGGGTGTTAGAGGAAGTGTTGGCAGTAATGAAGTGAACTTGTGGGCTGGAAAAGCACTAGATTTTAGCTTGTGATCAAGTAATAGGGGAAAAATGTCGAAGTTGTATCTTAGTACTTCATGATATGTTGTGTCTAGTATATGGAGGGTAGCTGCGAATATATTGAATAAGCAGTCGTGGACAGCCGATAAGGGGTGGTCCTCCAGCTTGGGGGTTGGGCGAAGGGCTAACAACCCATCACCGTAAAAAACAGCTTGTTACGTATCCCTATAATAAGCCTCGGAATAGGACTGATTCTCTGGCACGACCACAGCAAAGGAATAAGGATTTGAGATTTGGCACTTGGAACGTAACTAGTCTTTATAGAACAGGAGGGGTAACATTACTAGCAAAAGAACTAGCTAGATATAGAATAGACTTCGTAGGAGTACAAGAGGTTAGGTTAGATGGGAATGGCATATCACAAATAGGAGATTACTTGTTATATTATGGGGAAGGAAACAATAATCACCAATTAGGAACAGGATTCTTTGTTCATAAAAGAATAAAATCAGCAGTAAAAAAGGTCGAATTTATCAGTGACAGGTTATCATATTTAGTACTTAAGGGTAGATGGTGCGACATCATAGTTATAAATGCTCACGCCCCTACAGAAGAGAAAGACGACCATATAAAGAATAGCTTCTATGAGGAATTGGAACATACTTTTGATCAGTTCCCTAGATATCACATGAAAATTTTATTGGGGGATTTCAATGCTAAAGTAGGACGGGAGGATATTTTTAGACCAACTATTGGAAAAGAGAGCCTGCACGCAATTAGTAGTGACAATGGAGTTAGATTAGTCAACTTTGCCACATCGAAAAATTTAATTGTCAAAAGTACAACATTCCCCCATAAGGATATACATAAATATACTTGGACTTCTCCAGATGCATTGACACACAACCAAATAGATCACATCTTGATAGATAAACGGAGACATACTAGTATAGTAGATATTCGAACTTTCAGGGGTGCAGACTGTAATTCTGACCATTATTTGGTGATTGGAGAGTTAAGAGAAAGATTATCAGTAGCCAAGCGAGTAGAGCAACAAGTTAATATTACTAAATTCAATATTTTGAAATTAAAGGACGAGGAAGCTAAGCAAAATTATCAGGTCGAAATTTCGAATAGGTTTGCCACTTTAGAAAGTTCCGACGAAGTTGAGAAAGAATTAGATGTTAATAGCGTGTGGGAAAATATCAGAGATAGTATCAAAATTGCAGCTGAGCAGAGCATAGGTTATTATGGAACTAAGAAAAAGAAACCATGGTTTGATGAAGATTGTTGCATGGTAGTAGAAAGAAGGAAACAGGCAAAATTGAAATTCTTACAGGATCCAGTTGAGGAGAAGAGAGAGAATTATTTCAATGAAAGACGGGAAGCAAGTCGTACACTTAGGAATAAAAAGAGAGGTTACTTGAAGGAAAAACTGAATGAGGTAGAAACAAATAGTAAGAATAAAAACATTCGAGATTTATATAAGGGTATAAAGGAATTTAAGAACGGATATCAGCCAAGGGTAAACGTGATCAATGATGAGAATGGTGACTTGCTTGCAGACTCTCCATCAATCCTAAACAGATGGAAAAACTATTTTGCGCAACTACTAAATGTACATAGGCCAAATAGAAATGATTGGGACGAAATTGAAATACAAACTGCTGAGCCATTTATACCCGAACCCACGCTTTCAGAAGTCGAAATTGTGATAGAAAATCTGAAAAAGTATAAGTCTCCAGGTATCGATCAAATTCCAGCAGAATTAATACAAGAGGGTGGAAGTGCATTATATAGCGAAATTTATAAACTTGTACTTGCTATTTGGGAAAAGGAAATTGTACCAGAACAATGGAAGGAGTTCATTCATAATTGTACCTATTTTTAAAAAGGGAGACAAAACCAACTGTGGTAACTTTCGAGGAATATCACTTTTGTTGACGTCGTACAAAATTTTGTCCAATATTCTTTTGAGAAGATTAACTCCGTACGTAGATGAAATTATTGGGGATCATCAGTGCGGTTTTCGGCGTAATAGATCGACTATTGATCAGATTTTTTGTATTCGACAGATAATGGAGAAAAAATGGGAGTATAAGGGTACAGTACATCAGTTATTCATAGATTTCAAAAAGGCTTATGACTCGGTTAAGAGGGAAGTATTATATGATATTCTTATTGAATTTGGTATTCCCAAGAAACTAGTTCGATTAATTAAAATGTGTCTCAGTGAAACATACAGCAGAGTCCGTATAGGTCAGTTTCTATCTGATGCTTTTCCAATTCACTGCGGGCTTAAGCAGGGAGATGCACTATCACCTTTACTTTTTAACTTCGCGCTAGAATATGCCATTAGGAAAGTTCAGGATAACAGGCAGGGTTTGGAATTGAACGGGTTACATCAGCTTCTTGTCTATGCGGATGACGTGAATATGTTAGGAGAAAATACACAAACGATTAGGGAAAACACGGAAATTTTACTTGAAGCAAGTAGAGCAATCGGTTTGGAAGTAAATCCCGAAAAGACAAAGTATATGATTATGTCTCGTGACCAGAATATTGTACGAAATGGAAATATAAAAATTGGAGATTTATCCTTCGAAGAGGTGGAAAAATTCAAATATCTTGGAGCAACAGTAACAAATATAAATGACACTCGGGAGGAAATTAAACGCAGAATAAATATGGAAAATGCGTGTTATTATTCGGTTGAGAAGCTCTTATCATCCAGTCTGCTGTCGAAAAATCTGAAAGTTAGAATTTATAAAACAGTTATATTACCGGTTCTTCTGTATGGTTGTGAAACTTGGACTCTCACTCTGAGAGAGGAACATAGGTTCAGGGTGTTTGAGAATAAGGTGCTAAGGAAAATATTTGGGGCTAAGCGGGATGAAGTTACAGGAGAATGGAGAAAGTTACACAACACAGAACTGCACGCATTGTATTCTTCACCTGACATAATTAGGAACATTAAATCCAGACGTTTGAGATGGGCAGGGCATGTAGCACGTATGGGCGAATCCAGAAATGCATATAGAGTGTTAGTTGGGAGACCGGAGGGAAAAAGACCTTTAGGGAGGCCGAGACGTAGATGGGAGGATAATATTAAAATAGACTTGAGGGAGGTGGGGTATGATGATAGAGACTGGATTAATCTTGCACAGGATAGGGACCGCTGGCGGGCTTATGTGAGGGCGGCAATGAACCTTCGGGTTCCTTAAAAGCCATTTGTAAGTAAGTTGTATGTAAGTCCGAAGACAGGTCTGAACCTCACACGTGATACCAAGAAGGCATCACTTATGAGACAAATAGGCCAAGTGATAATGGGGTAGGGTAGCCAGTTCCTTTTCCCCTCTATCGGATATTATATCGCCGACTAGCTATACCTGGTAAGGTTTATCTTATCTCAGTAACAATAAAACCAAGTCCCTTCAAATGAGGTTGGAGATTATAGGAGGGTTGTAAATTTTCAGGATTCTTTTCAAAACCTTGTTATTGTACAGGCTACCGGAACTCAATTTCTTGAAAGACGAGCTCAGTGACGGAACTACACAGTACGAAGAGAGATATTTTGTAATTTTAATTTGCACTACAGAATGTATCAACTAGTCCCTTCCGCCACTGGATGGATGGACGGCATAGCTCCACTCCCCCATCACCATAACAATACAGACGAAGTAAGACATATCTCCTTTCTCTCTCTTTTCACAGTGAGACAAGATACATCACACAGACCATATTACACTAATCAGACATCAGATGTATAGGTACAAACAATTATTCCTCTGACACATATCGTCAAGTGAGATGTACTGCCTGATAATAGATGTACATATCAGCCAGAACCTCAGTCAGAGGATAATTGTTATTGATTACTACCATATTTTTTTTAATATACAGGGTGATTCAGACCACCCATAAGTCATTTATTTTGGAAACAAGTGCATTAAAATTTTCGAGACAAAAATATTTGTAACTAAACCACATGAACTTTCGCTTGAGCTTGATTTCATCAATCAGCTCTAACAGGAAGTAGGGTCAGTGCTGTATCACTTTAAAATTTCAAATGGGAGTCGGAGTCAAATAGGGTACCATTTGATAGAGCTCTGCAAAACAAACAACTTTCATAGGAAACGTTTTTATTAATTCCTATCTATCCCTCGAATGTCTTTGGATCTGCTAACTGCTCGTGTGCAGCGGAGAGCGCTCTTGCCGCTCTTACACAAAGAGCACGTGTTGACTAGTTGATAAAGATGGAAGCCGTAGAACTTGTAGGCAGCTATCAAGATGAAAAGAAGGAAATATTTAGAGGAGGCGCAGCTTCTTACAAATGCTCAAATATAGGAAAACCGGGAGTTGGAAATAGAAAGTTTTGGATTATGCTACAGTATTTTCGAGCTATGACTTGTCACTGCAATTCTTACTAGATGCAAGTTTAATAGCGAAAGAAGTAGAATGTCTGAAATGCGACATTAATATGACGCTGACCAAAAGAGCAGGTAAAAGGAAGCAAGATGAGAATGTAACAAAGGAACAAGACAGGGAAGATGCAAAATCTATCAGGAACAGTCCTTGGTTTTCACAAAATAATCTAACGTTAGAAGAAGTACGTAATGGTTTTGAGATCATAAATTTAATGATAAGTCGAAATACAGTATATCAAAACTGAATACGATTTAATAATTAAATATAAATCCTTCAGTAACTGTCAATTTATTAGGCCTAATGGTTATACAAATAATATACTTATAATTATGACCTAATGTTTTATAAATGAATTTGTTGATGGAGACACGGGAGCTCACACAAATACAATAGAGGGAGGTATGTGAAGACTACTCTTCCGAATATAATCGGAGGAAGAAAATATTTCGTGGGATATCTCGCAGATTACATGTTCACAAGAGAATTCATACACAATACTGTAGACAAGATGGATAGATTCCTAGAAATTGTCCGCGAAATAACCTGGTAAAGTAACCTAACCCAACCTAAAATATAACATAACAAAGCCTAACCTAACCTTTGAAATGCCAAGTGAGAAATATGAAGTGCGCGAATATTAACGTCAGAAGTGCCGAATATTTAAAGTGAAGTGTCATTATTAACCTCTTAAATGCCAGAATAGCCACCGGCGTGGCTCAGACGCTTAAGGCGCTTGCTTGCCAGTCTGAAGTTGCGCTCGGGCGCGGGTTCGATCCCCGCTTGGGCTGATTATCTGGTTGGGTTTTTTTCCGAGGTTTTTCCCAACCGTAAGGCGAATGCCAGGTAATTTATGACGAATCCTCGACCTCATCTCGCCAAATACCATCTCGCTATCACCAATGTCATCGACGCTAAATAACCTAGTAGTTGATACAGCGTCGTCAAATAATCAACTAAAAAAAAATCGACGCTAAATAACCTAGTAGTTGATACAGCGTCGTTAAGGAGAGTGGGTAGTGATGCCTGTGCGATTAAAAAATTTCAGTACAAAAGTTTAGTTCAATATTTCTAGACTTTTAGTGCTCAGATTGAAATAAAAATTTCCATGCTTATACAATCAATCATTCTGAATTCAGTGCTATAAAAGACCACTAATTAGTTTCGTATCTAAGTGCAAAAGAAAGGTCCTAACTGATAACCTGTTTTCACACTTTGCTAAGTGTACCTCATTCTTCAGGTGCACATTCCTTGGTACAATCTTCACTCATATACCTTGTATTTTATTTAAGTTATCTAATAATGTATATTGTAAATTCTAAAGCAAAACTTTGTTAAATATTTCGCCCCTAGTGAAACAGAAAAAATATTGAACTTTGTTTACCATTTTTTGCAATTTTCACAATGCATACATATTTTTTTTCTCGTGTTATATGTGAGATATTCTTAAACCTGTAGGTCTACAATGTAGAACATAGGGTGCAGAAAACATTGTAAAAATTTCATGTCAATTTATTCAGTAGTTTCAGAGGAAAATGCACTTAAGTATGAAAAATGTCAAGTTATGGAAAACTGCATTTAAAAAGAAGGATGTATGAATTACATGCACCGCCAAATTTAAATAGGCTATTTAAATGACTTACCTGCAGAAATACTCTCCACAATATTTATATTGTCTTAAAGAACAAGTTTTGTACTTTTTTTAACATAAAATAAAAAATCGGATTTTTAACCCCTAATCACTACCTGGTTCCCTTAAATAACCAACTAAAAAATATAAAATGCCAGAATATTGAACACCGCCTGAGAAAGCTAAGCAAAATTATCAGGTCGAAATTTCGAATAGGTTTGCCACTTTAGAAAGTTCCGACGAAGTTGAGAAAGAATTAGATGTTAATAGCGTGTGGGAAAATATCAGAGATAGTATCAAAATTGCAGCTGAGCAGAGCCAAGGTTATTATGAAACTAAGAAAAAGAAACCGTGGTTTGATGAAGATTGTTGCATGGTAGTAGAAAGAAGGAAACAGGCAAAATTGAAATTCTTACAGGATCCAGTTGAGGAGAAGAGAGAGAATTATTTCAATGAAAGACGGGAAGCAAGTCGTACACTTAGGAATAAAAAGAGAGGTTACTTGAAGGAAAACCTGAATGAGGTAGAAACAAATAGTAAGATTAAAAACATTCGAGATTTATATAAGGGTATAAAGGAATTTAAGAACGGATATCAGCCAAGGGTAAACGTGATCAAGGATGAGAATGGTGACTTGCTTGCAGACTCTCCATCAATCCTAAACAGATGGAAAAACTATTTTGCGCAACTACTAAATGTACATAGGCCAAATAGAAATGATCGGGACGAAATTGAAATACAAACTGCTGAGCCATTTATACCCGAACCCACGCTTTCAGAAGTCGAAATTGCGATAGAAAATCTGAAAAAGTACAAGTCTCCAGGTATCGATCAAATTCCAGCAGAATTAATACAAGAGGGCGGAAGTGCATTATATAGCGAAATTTATAAACTTGTACTTGCTATTTGGGAAAAGGAAATTGTACCAGAATAATGGAAGGAGTCCATAATTGTACCTATTTTTAAAAAGGGGGACAAAACCAACTGTGGTAACTTTCGAGGAATATCACTTTTGTTGACGTCGTACAAAATTTTGTCCAATATTCTTTTGAGAAGATTAACTCCGTACGTAGATGAAATTATTGGGGATCATCAGTGTGGTTTTCGGCGTAATAGATCGACTATTGATCAGATTTTTTGTATTCGACAGATAATGGAGAAAAAATGGGAGTATAAGGGTACAGTACATCAGTTATTCATAGATTTCAAAAAGGCATATGACTCGGTTAAGAGGGAAGTATTATATGATATTCTTATTGAATTTGGTATTCCCAAGAAACTAGTTCGATTAATTAAAATGTGTCTCAGTGAAACATACAGCAGAGTCCGTATAGGTCAGTTTCTATCTGATGCTTTTCCAATTCACTGCGGGCTAAAGCAGGGAGATGCACTATCACCTTTACTTTTTAACTTCGCTCTAGAATATGCCATTAGGAAAGTTCAGGATAACAGGCAGGGTTTGGAATTGAACGGGTTACATCAGCTTCTTGTCTATGCGGATGACGTGAATATGTTAGGAGAAAATACACAAACGATTAGGGAAAACACGGAAATTTTACTTGAAGCAAGTAGAGCAATCGGTTTGGAAGTAAATCCCGAAAAGACAAAGTATATGATTATGTCTCGTGACCAGAATATTGTACGAAATGGAAATATAAAAATTGGAGATTTATCCTTCGAAGAGGTGGAAAAATTCAAATATCTTGGAGCAACAGTAACAAATATAAATGACACTCGGGAGGAAATTAAACGCAGAATAAATATGAGAAATGCGTGTTATTATTCGGTTGAGAAGCTCTTATCATCCAGTCTGCTGTCCAAAAATCTAAAAGTCAGAATTTATAAAACATTTATATTACCGGTTCTTCTGTATGGTTGTGAAACTTGGACTCTCACTCTGAGAGAGGAACATAGATTCAGGGTGTTTGAGAATAAGGTGCTAAGGAAAATATTTGGGGCTAAGCGGGATGAAGTTACAGGAGAATGGAGAAAGTTACACAACACAGAACTGCACGCATTGTATTCTTCACCTGACATAATTAGGAACATTAAATCCAGACGTTTGAGATGGGCAGGGCATGTAGCACGTATGGGCGAATCCAGAAATGCATATAGAGTGTTAGTTGGGAGACCGGAGGGAAAAAGACCTTTAGGGAGGCCGAGACGTAGATGGGAGGATAATATTAAAATGGATTTGAGGGAGGTGGGGTATGATGATAGAGACTGGATTAATCTTGCACAGGATAGGGACCGCTGGCGGGCTTATGTGAGGGCGGCAATGACCTTCGGGTTCCTTAAAAGCCATTTGTAAGTAAGTAATATTGAAGATTGATTTAAACTTCGCAGAATTCGCGCGGGCTTGGTCCTACTCGGAACGGCACGGTGGCAACTTGTTGTAAACTTAAGGGAATGGTAAAATGTAAAGGGAAAAGAAAATGTTATTTCACTTTTAAACTGTGAGGTGTAATTTTCTAAAACGATTCAAATCAATTACAAATAGTACTACCACAGTCTACTATATAGTAGACTGTGGTACTACTAGCCCTATAGTTCATTCATCGATCCGCCCCTCCCCGCACCCACATATCAGCTGTTTGCTGTCCGACCGTTGCTATGAGTTGAACATGCGATGAATGAATGTATAGTGTTTTGTTTCTAAATTCCTTTCTATCAAATTTAAAATGGTGGCAGATGATGAAAATGTGTGATGTCTAATTAATGGATATATAATTATATTTCCATGTTAAAGTTTTCGTGCAATAGTTAACATTTGACTTCCACACCATCTAATGGCTGGTATTGTATTTTGCAAGTAATTATTAAATTTGTATTTGATTTATGTATAAATCTGTCAACACGCCATAGTGTTAGAAAAAAAATATTTTGGTCATATACTGTAAGCAGTATTATGACTATCTACATTATTTATAATTTGAGTTTGAATTTGAAGAATGTTCTACATTAAATTTGTATCGTGTATTGCAGGAATTACGGGCAAGATAATACGTGTTGTGAAGGGAGAGGAGAAGAACTATGGAAATATTTTGGTCATATAGTGTAAGCAGTATTATGACTATCTACATTATTTATAATTTGAGTTTGAATTTGAAGAATGTTCTACATTAAACTTGTATCGTGTATTGCAGGAATTACGGGCAAGATAATACGTGTTGTGAAGGGAGAGGAGAAGAACTATGGAAAATAGAAAAACAAATATATATACCTGAGGAAAAAGAAGGCAGTGGCTCGAAGAAACATTTTAGTTAATATATTGCTTTCCAAAGAGCAGAAACAACTAAAATTGGACATAACTTTCGAAGAGTAGGCCTACATAGGTAAACAAAATAAGATAAAATGGAGCATGGACAAAGAGGAATTGGAAAACTTAACTAGTTCAGGCGCACAGATTACTAAAATAACGTTCTTAGATCTTGATTCAAATCATTTGTTTCTTACTACGCTCCAAATAAAATTAACCACTATCCCAGATCACATATGATCTAGGCAATTTCATATTTTATAGAATAGGTCTACCTACAGTACATGAAAGACTGATTATCTTAATAATTGTCTTTCCTTGGGCAGTAAGTCACTAGGCACCGAATAAATTTCGAAAACCTAACCTAGGAAAATATCATACCCACTTCGAATAAAATCATAAGTTAATAAGTATACGTAAATGTAAATACATGTGGTGTAAGACAGCTAGAATTAATGAAGTTTTTAAATTCCTCTTTTACTATTTTGAAAGATGAACATGACAGCCAACACATAGGCAGTTCTTCAGGTGCATTTGGTATTGGCCTATTCAGTATTCGGTATAGTTAGCCCTATACGTTCAGTATTTTACTGGTATCGTAGGCCTAGTGGAAATTGTTACCTGCAAGTCTGCAGCAGAGATACAGGTACTATAGCAATATAAATGTGCAACCATTGCTGCTCGGTGCATTGTTTTGTGTCTATTTACTGTATACTACGGTACAAATGTATTTCATGTTTGAAACTTCTACATCCTAAAGAACTGTTACTCTGTATTCGATCTGTGGAATGGAAATGCATTATAAAGGAAGTGACTTATGTTAATAACTTAATTTGTGTTAATTTACGTAGGCCTATACATACGGTGTTTATCCTTTGCAAGTTTTGTATGTTTATGAAGTAGCCATATGTGAGCTCTCTTGTCTCTCGAACTCACAGTTTACCAGAATCACCACTGGAATGGTGCTAATATGATGGGTCTTTTACACTGCAAAAAAATGTGTCCACTATATGCCTATAAATAAGGCAAATTAGATAATGAATTAAGCACTAATAGGCTATAACATAATATCGAATAAAATGCATATATGTTATTCTTTGCATTTATCACTGACTGCTATATTTTCCATGATTCCTCAATGAACTATCTGCTTGTAAATTATAACTCCACTGTAATGTACTTAGGCCTACCATGAAATGGTAAAATGTTTTCCATGATATATTTTTGAGAATTATTCTCATACACTTTGTGTTAGATTTCTTTGATATAAACATAACACTCCCATATATTGGGAGACCTTGGAGGCCATCAACTTGAATTCACATTTTGATTACTGATTATCATTCTTATGGTGGAAGTGGTGTTATGCATAATTGTTACCTTTTTTTCTGTCTCACTTTGTAAAGAAGTGAGATCAATATGAAGGAAAAGTGTAGAGAAGTTTCTAATTAGCCTCATCACTCTATACTATAAATATGACAAATAGAGATCAGCCTGACCACTCTATACTATAAATATGACAAATAGAAACAGATCAGCCTCATCACTCTATACTATAAATATGACAAATAGAGATCAGCCTGACCACTCTATACTATAAATATGACAAATAGAAACAGATCAGCCTCATCACTCTATACTATAAATATGACAAATAGAGATCAGCCTGACCACTCTATACTATAAATATGACAAATAGAAACAGATCAGCCTCAGCACTCTATACTATAAATATGACAAATAGAAACAGATCAGCCTCAGCACTCTATACTATAAATATGACAAATAGAAACAGATCAGCCTCAGCACTCTATACTATAAATATGACAAATAAAAACAGATCAGCCTCACCACTCTATACTATAAATATGACAAATAGAAACAGATCAGCCTCATCACTCTATACTATAAATATGACAAATAGAAACAGATCAGCCTGACCACTCTATACTATAAATATGACAAATAGAAACAGATCAGCCTCAGCACTCTATACTATAAATATGACAAATAGAAACAGATCAGCCTCAGCACTCTATACTATAAATATGACAAATAGAAACAGATCAGCCTCAGCACTCTATACTATAAATATGACAAATAAAAACAGATCAGCCTCACCACTCTATACTATAAATATGACAAATAGAAACAGATCAGCCTCACCACTCTATACTATAAATATGACAAATAGAAACAGATCAGCCTCACCACTCTATACTATAAATATGACAAATAGAAACAGATCAGCCTCACCACTCTATACTATAAATATGACAAATAGAAACAGATCAGCCTCACCACTCTATACTATAAATATGACAAATAGAAACAGATCAGCCTCACCACTCTATACTATAAATATGACAAATAGAAACAGATCAGCCTCACCACGCTATATTATAAATCTTAGTGATTTTCAAGTTATTTTAGGAATGATATCAAGTGGCGCAAACACATTTAACTTTTAACCTGAAATGAAACAACATTTCATCACTGAAGGAGACTAAGGCTGGCCATCCACTGGAACCAAATTCGGCCGAATAACAACTCGGCCGTTTACGGTTGTACACGACCGAATGATCTCACAACAAGAGAATGCATTGGCGCGCGTCCATTACACTCGCCCTGTTCGGCCATTTGCGGCTGAGTGACGGTTTGATCCAATTCAGATGGGATTTTCCGATCTCATTCGGCCGAACAGAGCAACACGTGGTGACTGTTTCCATAAATTTCGCCATGAACGCCGAAAAATTAATTAGTTCTTGCATTTTTTTTTTTTTTTTTTTTTCACTAAATAAGTTAAATAAAATTTTTAAGGCTTAACAAATTATTATTCATGTTGTTGTTTTCTAATGCCAGGCGTTTGACAATAAAGTCATTTGACCTCTTGCACTCCAATATTTTTCAAAGATATTATCATGACCAGCCAATGAAGCACAGATTTTGAGGTGTTCCGAATCCATTTCTTGGTTTGAGTTGCACAATGGGCAGTTAGGGGACTGATATATTCCAATTCTATGCAGGTGTTTAGCCAAACAATCATGGCCTTTTGCCAATCTAAATGCAGCTACAGACGAATTTCGTGATAAATCGGGAATTAACTGTGAATTTTGATGCAGAGAGTTCCATTTTTTCCCTTGGGATTGTGTTATCAAATTTTGTTTGTTGAAGTCTAAGTATGTAAAAGTAAAAAAAAGGTAAAGGTATCCCCGTAACATGCCATGAAGGCACTTGGGGGGCATGGAGGTAGAGCCCCATGCTTTCCATGACCTCGGCACTAGAATGAGGTGGTGTGGTCGGCACCACGCTCTGACCGCCTTTTACCCCCGGGAAAGACCCGGTACTCAATTTAATAGGAGGCTGAGTGAACCTCGGGGCCGTTCTGAAAGTTTGGTAACGAGAAAAAATCCTGTCACCACCTGGGATCGAACCCCGGACCTTCCAGTCTGTAGCGTAGATTTAATAAATCTCTTCACAGAGTAATACGTAGATTTAGTAACAGATCTGTAAGTAGCAGTGCTGCCTTTCTTTGCTAAAGCATCCGCATTCTCATTTCCCAGAATTCCACAATGGGATGGTATCCATTAGAATACAATTCTTTTATTGAGTGATATTAATTGAGAGAGCATTTTATTTATTTCTGCTGTTTGAGATGAAGGTGTGTGTTTAGAGATGATTGATAGAATAGCTGCTTTGGAGTCTGACAATGTAACTGCATTCCTAAATTTATTGATGTGGCATAGAAGATTCCTGAGACATTCACTTATTGCAATGATTTCACCATCAAAACTTGTTGTTCCATATCCAAGAGATCTATAAAGTGAGAAGAGACAGCACGTAACACCTACATTGGCACCTTGTTCTCTGGAGATCAAGGATCCGTTGGTGTATAAATGAAGCCAGTTTTGTGGAGGGTACCTAATATTAATTGTCTCTAAAGACAATTGTTTCAGTATTTCAGTGTTTACTTCTGATTTCAGTATTTCTTCTGTTAAATTTAGATTATATTCTATATTTAATAGAGTTAAAGGGTTTGGTTTAATTTGTAAGTTTTCTTTTAAATTCGGGATATTGATTTTCTGTTTTAATTCTTGAACAATGGATATGAAACTTTTCTGAGTTTTCAATCTACAGAGAGGACTGTATGAATGCCAATTGTTTCCTGGTAATCTGATAAGTTTTTCATATTGAATCAGTGGTTTTTCTTCTATTGTCATATTGATACTGTTAATATTAGTGAGGAATCTCATAGAATCTATTGGAGTTGTTTTGATTCCACCAGTAATGAGTCTGAGAGCTTGGTTTTGAACATATTCTATGTCGTTTATGAAAGGTGAAGTAATTAAAATTTCTCCGCAGTATGTCAGCACTGGCTGTATAAACATTTTGTATGTAGTGTTCAAAGTATTCCTAGAGCATCCCCATTTCTTTCCTGCTAGTCTTTTTAGAAGGGAGAATCTTTTACGAGCTTTTTCAGAAATGTATTTCAAATGGTTGCTCCATGTTAACTTACTATCGAAAATAACTCCAAGATATTTAGATTCATAAGTCCTAGGAAGGTGTTGGCCATTGTATTGGATATTGAATTCTCTTTCTTTTTTACTGAGTGAAAATATTTGGTAGTTACTTTTGCTTAAATTGAGTGTCATCAAATTTGATGTATTCCATTCATGTAGTTGATTTAGAGCTTTAAGAGCAGAATTTTGAATTTTGTCTCTATGTCTGTAAGATCCGAAGTCCCCAAAACTATATCATCTGCAAATAGTGCTGCTTTCATGTTTGATTTTTCTAAAAGGGAGGGTAAGTCATCTATATAAATATTGAATAAAGTTGTGCTGAGGACAGCGCCCTGAGGTAGACCTCGATATGATTGTCTGTAACTAGAAAGTGAATTATTGAATTTAGTGGCAATGAATCTTTGACTAAGGAATTCTGATATCCATCTGAACATATTGCTGGAGATACCTAATTTCTGGAGTTTTAGTAATAATTTATTTCTCCAAACAGAGTCATATGCTAGCTGAAAGTCAATAAATATTGCCAAGGTATCTTCTTTCTTGTTAAAACTGTCTTTTATTTGTTGGCCGAGGCGTATGACTTGTTCATTGGTAGAGTGTAGTAGTCGAAAGCCGGCTTGTCTTGGTGATAAAAGATTTTGGGATTCTAAATACCAAGTTAATCTGTTGGAGATCATGGACTCCATGGTTTTTGCTATCATGCTTAATAGTGCTATTGGTCGATAACTATTAAAATCATGAGCAGGTTTCCCTTTTTTGTGAATTGGTACAATGATTGCTTTTTTCCAAGCTGCAGGAATTGAGGTGTTCCATGATAAATTGAAAATGGATAAAAGTACAGACTTGGATTTTTCCCCCAGATGTTTCAGAAATTCGGAATGAATGTTGTCGGGGCCAGGAGATTTCTTAGTTTTAAAATTTTGTATAGCTAGAGTTAATTCTTTGGAAGTAAAATTTTGATGAAATATTTCAGGTTTTGTACTAGTAATATTATTTTTATTATTTTTATGTAATTCTCTTTTGATAAATTTGTCAGTTTTTTTGATATTGGGATGTAATCTGTGAGAGTTTGAGTAGTGTTTATTAAATGCGTTTGCTATATCTCTACTATCTGTTAGAGTTTTGTTATTATGAATAATAGGTTGGCTAGTATTTTCCTGTGTATTGGAAATATTCTTCAGAAATTTATATGTTTTAGCGCTATCGGTTCTGTAATTAATATTTTGGATAAATTTATTGAAACTTCTTTTTTGCTGTTATGATTGCTTTTTTAAGAATGACAGTCTTCTTCCTCCAATCTTGAGTATCTTCTGGTGTTTTGCTATGTTCTGCTTTGGTTCTTGCTTTATCTCTATCTTGTTTCAATAAATTCAGGTTTTCTGTCCAGAATGGGGTGTATTTTTTTGGTTTGCCTCGTGGAATGTGCTTTTTTGCAATTTTAAGAAGAGATTCACAGAAATATTTGTTCAGTCTATCTGAGTTTGTATTTTCCATTAGTGGTGTGTTGAGCTTGAGGTGTTCGTCGAGTTCTGTTGTAAATAGTTTCCAATTCGCTTTCTTAAAGTTCCATGTTGTTTTGTTATTGTAGGGTTCTTTTCTTCGGTTTTGGTGGAGATGGATAGAAGCAATGATGACTATGGCCAGATCCAGGGTCTTCAATTATTTTTTTCTTGGTTTCGTGATGGATATCTGATGTTACTAGTAATAAGTCTGGATTTGTACCAGAACTAGAATAATGAATGAAAGTAGGGGTATCTTCTTTTCTGTAGAAAAGTTCTGCGGTTGTAGTATTTAGGAGGTCCATGATCATTTTTCCAGGTTGGTTTACATTATCGTAGCCCTAAAGTTGGGAGTGGGCGTTAAAGTCACCAATTATGATAGTTTTAGGTTGTATATCAAACAAAGTTAGATCAAGGGGATTATTAGGTGGGTTATAGGCACTGTAGATTTTGAAATGTTGTTGATTTTTCCATACTTCAATTTTTATTAGTTCTAATTTGTCTTGATTATCCATTTCTTTTATGATTTGAAAATTTGTAATTAATTTCTTTGATGTACCTGCGAGAATTCCACTACTGATCTTTCTACCTTTGGGTAACAGTTTCATATTAAAACCTTTAGAATTAAAATATTTTAATTGGTCAGCATTAAGGTTTGCTTCTTGAATAAGGAAGATATCTATATTATTATCTGAGAGTATATTGGCTAGTTCAGTCTTTTTGGCTGATGTTATACCACCAGCATTCCATTGTAAGATGTTTAGTTCATTCTGTACCATTAAAGTAGTCCCCGCCCGGAGATCCGATTGGGGGACTATTTTACCTCCGGATAATTTTACCATAATGGTACTCATTTCATATTGGAGTGAAAAATGGCAAGTTGTAGCCGATTTAAGTGAACACCATATTTTAACGTTTTGGTGGCTACTTCATTCACACACAACCCCCAGAATGTCTGGAGAACCACACCTGCTGTTGGTCGACGGGTCCATTGGACCTAGCTGGGAGATCTTGTTGATCACCAGCTTTCCCTCCTTAAGCCACTGGAGGACGATTTTAGTGCCATAGCAGGTCAGCACTAGGAACAGAAAAGTAGAAAGAGGAGGAAGGAAAGGGAAATGAACCCCTAGGGCTCGAATGCTCTAATGCCGTCGGGATCGAAGAAAGTAAGAGTTCAGTCAGAGGACTGGATAGGAAAGAGTAAAGAGGGAATTAGGTATTGGATAGAGGAAAATTATACCAAATTCAGTCATTAACTCATCAAGCTGACCAGTGCTAATGGATGAGTAGCCCCTCCCTTTAGTTCAGCTCGTAAAATTATGCTTACTAACAGCTGCACCACGGGAAGGTAGGGATGGGACATTGGGTATTTGTCCACGTTGGTTCCTTAAAGCCTTCAATGGGAAGGATTAATGGCTCTCCCCCCTGTATCCGACAGATACCCATATTCATGTACTATTTACTTTAAGATCATTGGCAAACGTTTCTCACGTGGTACAACTTCTCTGAAATTTGATCATTTTGAGATTGATAGACGAATTACATTTAAAATATATTGAAATGTATCAACATTCATCCGATAGTAATCGAAAAACTTAGCACTATGCTCTAGAAGTTTATTGTGCAGGTGTAGATTATGAAACTTACACAGGCAACACCTTTCTCTAAGCATAGGATATACCCTATATTTTCGTCGTTTCGCCCTCCGTCTCCTCATAAGGTAGGCCTAGGGACTGTTCAATAATAGTAACTTGGCCTCCACATTCATTCTAATAATAATAATAATAATAATCATAAGGAAATTGTGCCGGAACAATGGAAGGAGTTCATAATTTGATCTATTTTTAAGAAGGGGACAAGACTAACTGTAGTAACTTTCGAGGAATATCACCTTTGTTAACGTGGTACAAAATGTTGTGCAATATTCTTTTGAGAAAGTTAACTCCATATGTAGATGAAAGTATTGGGGATCAACAGTGCGATTTTAGACTAATAGATCGACTATTGATCAGATTCTTTGTATGCGACAGATGTTGGAGAAAAAATGGTGGGAGTATAAGGGTACAGTACATTAGTTATTCATAGATTTCAAAAAGGCATATGACTCAGTTAAGAGTATTGGTATTTCCAAGACACTAGTTCGATTAATTAAAATGTGTCTCAGTGAAACTTACAGCAGAGTCCGTATACGCCAGCCATTAGGAAAGTTCAGGATAACAGAGAGGGTTTGGAATTGAACGGGTTACATCAGCTTCTTGTCTATGAGGATGACGTGAATATGTTAGGAGAAAATCCTCAAACGATTAGGGAAAACACGGAAATTTTACTTGAAGCAAGTAAAGCGATAGATTTGAAAGTAAATCCCGGAAAGACAAAGTATATATATATATGTCTCGTGACCAGAATTTTGTACGAAATGGAAATATAAAAATTGGAGATTTATCCTTCGAAGAGGTGGAAAAATTCAAATATCTTGGAGCAACAGTAACAAATATAAATGAAAGTCGGGAGGTAATTAAACGCAGAATAAAAATGGGAAATGCTTGTTATTATTTGGTTAAAAAGCTTTTGTCATCCAGTCTGCTCTCAAAAAATCTGAAACTTAGAATATATAAGGTAGTTATATTACCAGTTCTGTATGGTTGTGAAACTTTAACTCTCACTTTGAGAAAGGAACAGAGGTTAAGGGTGTTTGAGAATAAGGTTCTTAGAAAAATATTTGGGACTAAGAAGGATGAAGTTACAGGAGAATGTAGAAAGTTACACAACGCAGACCTGCATGCTGTATTCCTTACCTGACATAATTAGGAACATAAATCCAGACTTTTGAGGTGGGCAGGGCATGTAGCACATATGGACGAATTCAGAAATGCATATAGTGTGCTAGTTGGGAGGCTGGAGGAAAAAGATCTTTGGGGAGGCCGAGACGTAAATGGGAGAATAATATTAAAATGGATTTCAGGGAGGTGGGATATGATGATAAAGACTGGATTAATCTTGGTCAGGATAGGGACTGATGGCGGGCATATGTGATAGCGACAATGAACCTCTGGGTTCCTTAAAAGCCATTTGTATGTATGTATTAAGTATAAGCCTGTAGCACGAAGACATACAACTGGTAATTGATAGCTGAAGCATCGGCTCCAGTGGACGATCGATCAGCTCTTCTGCCGGTTGTCCGGTATTCGGCCGTATACGGCCTAACAAATATTCGGCCGTTCACGGTTCCAGTGGACGGCTAGGCTAAAGTAGGCTGTTTCTCAAAAAATTGTTGTTCAAGACTACCCTAAAGTCTCTGAAGACAAATATGTAGTGATTGAATCTCTTCAGTTTTCTAGTAAAGATCTCTGACGGACATTTTTTCAAGTTCAGGGACTATCGTGAAGAAACACTAGTTATTGGTATATGAGGAGCATAAATGAGTATCAAAACTAATTGGACGAGGTAGTATCTTCAGACAGATCAAATCTCTTCTGATTCATTCAACATACTAATCAACATGTCTCTGTTAATGTATGACATCTTAAGATAGGAACATTAAATGAATCCCTAAATAACATGTTGATGATGAATAGTAAATTAAGATAAAGAACAAATGAGGAGTACTTTTCTAAATATTATTAACCATTGCTATTGGATAAAACATCTTAGTCTTTTTAACATAGGCTGCTGCCAATTCTGATACAATCTCTATTTTCGCTTTCCATTGTCTCTTTTCCCATATAGCCTACATGAAAATCTTGCTATCTTGATTTGTTAAGTGGTATTCTATCTAAATGTCCTCTCTATTTATATCTATGCTCCTTTACTTTCAATCCTAATTCAGAAATATCCAAATCTATTCTATCTTCGTGTTTAATCTTGTGCATTTTCTGCTTTATCTCAGAATTACCCACCAGATTGGAGTTTTAAATTATTTTTTTTAATTCGACGACGCTTTATCAACTGCTGTGGTTATCTATAGTCGCGACGCTGTTTTTCCGGCGTGACTCCTCCTCTTTGCTTACATCTTAGGAAGTAAAGGCTCTATAAAGTCTAGGTAGGTAGTATTGTTCGCCATTTTTGTTCTTTCGTTGCTGAGCTACCATACGAGGAATCTATTTGCCACACCATTAAACATTATCATGTCGTAGCTCCTATGATAATAAATCAAACGCACTGTAATTGAGCAAATAATTGAGCGGCAAATAACGTCTTCATGTGCTTTCTGCGAACGCCAACGAAAGACTCAAAATGGCGGACTAATATATTAAGTATTTATTGAGCCTTAAGAAATGAATAACGTCTTCCTCAGCGAATCACAAGACGCACATGTTTAAATGTAGCTGACCTGCAACGCGATGGCTGCCGGAAATTAGAGTGACGGGACTATAGCATCTGAATGATATGAAGATGATAACGCCAGCAAAATGAGTTCAGGGTCCAGCACCGAAAGTTACACAGCATTTGCTCTAAATTGGGTTGAGGGAAAAACCCCAGCAAAAACCTCAACCAAATTACTTGTCCCAACCAGGATTTGAACCCGGACCCGCTAGTTTCATGGTCAGATGTGCAAATCGTTACTCCACAACTGTGGACTGTAACTTGTTCATGTAAAATAATATTAGTAGTAATTAATTATTTCGTAATATTTTCAGTACGAACAAAAATTAAACAACAGATGTTATATGAAATCCCCAATGAGGGACAGATGATAAATTTGGAAAAAAATTGTCATATTGTATTCAGATTAGTAAGGTATTATGTTCCAGTTATAAATTCATTCAAGATGTAATTATGTTCCATGGCTTCAACTTCTAGTTACATACAAAGTTTATTTGCTGTCTTTCTTGTTTCACTTCCAGAAATTGCTACAATGCAAGCTGCTGCATGTAATGAAAGATACTCATAGTTCAGAAGAAAATGTTTAATGGTTTTCTTGGATTTTTAAATAATACTGTTTAGAACAGTGGTATTCAATCTGTGGAGTTGTCCCACTGAATATTTATGTAAAAATGTTGGCATATCTACACTATATTTTATAATAATAATAATAATAATAATAATAATAATAATAATAATAATAATAATAATCCGTGGCGCTACAGTCAGTGAAGGGCCTAGACCGACCAGCCGGCTGCTGGCCTCACGCCCACATGTCGAAGCAGAGGTGGACGATCATCCAATCAGAATGGAGGTATCGTGTGGTTAGCACGATGATCCCCTCAGCCGTTATAGCTGGCATTCGCAACCAGATTTCACTACCTATCATAGCTCCCCGAGTGCATCACGATGCTGGGTGGGCACCGGTCACATACACTGGCCGAAATTTCATGAGAAAATTTCTTCCCCCATGAGGACTCAAACCAGTGCGCATTCCGTAACGTGAGTCCTAGGCAGGATGCCTTAGACCACGATGCCACAGCACGGGACATATTTTATTATACTTGTTAATAATTACAGCAATTTACACATTTTCTTGTACAATATTAACTGTTGTTTTTCCTTGCTTCAGTAACAGTTTATATAATTAATTACATTATTGCATCAACCACCACCACCACCAATAATAATAAATATGTGTGTATGTGTTTCCAATGCTTACCAACTTCACTTGCGTGATTCGGGTTCTGCCTAATGTGGATAGATGACAGAACTGTGACCCATTTTCAAATTGCACACCACTTCGACTGGCCACGTTATAATAATAAATATAGTAATAATTTATTTTGCATATAACATCAGTCATAGTCTTTTGTTATTTCTTATATAACTCCAATGCAATTTGAGAGTACGAAGGTAAAAAAAAATGTATTTTGGGTGTATGCTAGCAAAAAAGATTGAATACCACTGGTTTAGAACACACTAACAAAAATTAATAACATAAACACGCCTTTAAAGAAATGTTCTTGATCATTCATGAAATTTATGTGCTAAAGAAACATGAATTTTTATCAAACTGCCTGTATCTTAAGAAAATTTCGAGACTTTCTTTTTTTAAATCCATTCTCCCAATTGTGTAATAATTCCCCAAAAGATTTTGAAATCAGTCGAGTAATGTTTTGGTAATAAGATATTTATTTCACAAAGTAAAAACATATTTAAACAGTATATCTAAAATAAATTACAACACTTATTGCTTTTTACTGCTTTCTGCGGTACATAAAATTGAAAACTAACCATGTCAAATATAAAACTTTACAAAATTTTATACAACACATGTTCGATCTTCTTTTACTGTTTCATGTGTTAAATATCTTTGGCAACTCTTTTTCTCTCCTTCATCCTCCATAATGTCCGCAAAAAATATCACTTATGTACATATATCACTGCCTTCATAGAACTTAAAAAAAATGTATATTAGTAATTACTGTAATTTAATAAATGTAATTAAAACAAGTGATTACCATGCTTGTCATTGGATTGAAAGTTCTTGGGTTCAAGCATGGCTAAGAGGAATGGAGTTTTAACAGACAATAATGCTTAAAAATGTTTAGTATACCTTCCTTTGCAAAATAGTAGAGTTATAATATGTAGAACATCTCTGACTAGACAAAATAACTAGTCAAATGCAGATGTTGAAAGTCAGGTCTCGACTCAAATTGCAAACATTTTATGCAGAACATCTCATGAATCTGTAAAGGCTTCTGATAAAATAGCAAACAAACTTAAAAAATGGAATGCGATGTGTCTTTGAAGAGCACAAAAAACAATATAGGAAACCATTATTATAAATTAATTATTTATAGTTACTATATATGCATAACAAAAATAAGTTTATGATCGTACAAAGCAAAGAGAGTGAGTGATTTGAAAATTCGTCCATAGAGTGAGTCTATAAAATCACTATTGAACAAACAGATCTTGTAGCTCCTGAACTGGCATTTCAGCAGTGATGGGTACCTCTCCTTCACTATTCCAGATCTTGTACTGACCAGACACACACTCAGATGCTGTGAACATAAAAAAAGATATAAGAATATTTATTGAACGAGTTTCAGCCAAAATGACTTATGAGTATTTAAAAAAACAACAACAAATATTTATACATATAAATAATTCATTGAAGTTAATAATATATTGCTATTGTTTTCGCCTATTTAGGCATCTTCAAGCATATCATCGTTGTTCCTGCAATAACTCCTATGTGCAAGATATACAATTTTCCAGTAGGAGGAAAAAACATTAATTCACCCTATGGCAGCCATATATAGGGAATTGTGAATTCTTACATTTTCGAAAGAAAGAAATATAATTACATATAATAATAATAATAATAATAATAATAATAATAATAATAATAATAATGTTTTATTTTCGCTGGCAGAGTTAAGGCCATAAGGCCTTCTCTTCCACTCAACCAGCCTTAATCAATACAATACATAAATTTAAATTACAAATATTTTCACTACACTTAAAAGGTTCTCCAGCAATAATCTTCACTACACATTTATTTAAATTTAGATAAATCTATAAGGTAAAGTAGTAACTTAATTTATGAGCTAATTTAATTCAATGAATTATAATTAATTTAATATTTGAGATAGCTAGTAAAATGATGAAAATTAATTTAATATAAGCTTACTAGGACTATGTTACAGGGAGAATATATATATTTCTATTTCTATAATGAGAATATTAATGTAATTGCCATTAGAGGTTTTGTAAATCTATTTAGAGAAATTAAAGATAATAATAAGAATGGACAGATGTTAGTTTCATTATAAGTAACAAATATTAATCAGCAATTCATCTGTTAAGTAAGAATTTATGTAATTTTGACCTAAATGAAGCTGTTGTCCAACAACCCCTTATATCACTCGGAAGCAAGTTCCAATTTCTAGCAACTGAAACTGTATAGGATGAAGAATATAAAGATGTCTTGTGGTAGGGTATAATGAGTAAATTGTTATAATGAGATCTTGTACTTAGCTGATGATATGCGGATATATTTTGAAAACGAGAAGCCAAATATATTGGGGTAGCGGTGCGCAGAATTTGAAATAAGAGAACAAGAGAATGCAGGGCTCGTCGATCGCTTAGCCTTAGCCAAGACAGAGTTTGGAAAGACGGGGAAACATGATCATACTTACGAATATTACAAATATAACGGACGCACGCATTATGCACACGTTGTAGCCTGTTGCTCAAATTTGCATTTAGGTTACTTAATATAATATCACAGTAGTCAAAGTGTGGCATCACGAGTGTTTGTACAAGGATTAATTTTAATTTATCAGGAAGAAAGTTCTTCAGTCGCTTTAATGAGTGAATAATGGAAAATATTTTTTTGGAAGTGTGATTCACTTGTTCATTCCATTCCAGGTGACAATCCATATAAATACCAAGGTTCTTCACAGTCGTACTGTATGGAATAGTAGTATTATTTACAATTATCGGTGGCAAATTTTGTTTGTCACACTTCGATCTTTGATGTTCTATTAAGATTGCCTGCGATTTACTTGTATTTAAATTAAGTCCGTGCGTTTTCGACCATATGGATATAGAATAGGAGATTTTATTATTTTGCTGTATCACTATTTAAGTTATTTAATAGAGCAAAAAGCTGAAAATCGATAAATATATCACATAGGAGTTATTGCAGGAACAACAACGATATATTTTTTTTTTATCCAATGCCACCAGGTTGTCTTTCGACATTTCTGGTCTTCTCTCCTGGCCGTGGCTTAGTTGTAACCCACTTCTGAAGTTGGGGCGCCTGGAAGGCGGAGTTACATTACCCCGATGATGTGTTAGGATGATTATGATAATGTAGTGCCAGGAGAGGTCTTAAATCTAAACTTAACCTAAATTCCAGACCATGGACGAATACTGGAATAATCCCCTTTTTTAAGGAAAAATTCCTGTGCTCTAACCGGGAATCGAACCCGGGACCTCATGAACTATAGCCAGAAGCTCTGGCCACTAGACCATGAGGCTGGTCATGAAAAAATAATAAGACTATATATTTAAAATATCTCGTGTGGTACATTAAAATTTTACTGATATTGGCATAATTATTAAATAGATAATTAAACAATCTTAAAATAAATATATTAAAACAATACATAAAAATTAAATAAATAAATAATAGTTGTGTTAATTATTGTTTTCAATTTAATTTACTTGTTTAATGGTTAAAATCAAACAGCATTCGAAATGTGTGCTGAGTTACCTGGGGGCTCACATTGAATTCTGTGAGGTAAGGTACTAAAACTTTGAGAGTTTTTCTTTCTATTGGCATCAATTTTATTTATGAGAATTTCATTAAACATAAGTTACATATGTTTAGAACTCGAAAGATCATTCGTAGTAACTCTGTACAAGCAGACAGTACTGCTACTGTCATATCTATCACCACAGCTCTACCATAATCATCATCCAGCACATTACTATCTCAAGATAATGTGAGTTATGCTTGGAAAAAAGAAAGTCCTCTTTCTGAACGAGATTGCTCCATGCAGAATTCACCGGCTATTTCTCACCCGCATCTATATTTAGGAAGTAGCACAATGGGTCAATATTATGGTCTTAAGTGTGCGTGGTCTTGTTCATCTTCCACCCACAATTAAAGATCATGGAAATTCATTATTATTTGGCAGTTTTTTGTTAGAGGTGTAATCTTTGTAGGAATACATTAACATATTTTCTTTCTTTTTTTCTTGTATTTAATAGCTGGTGGGCCTAAATTTCTTAACTAATAATCTTTACGCAAGCTACCATTCTATAAGCAATGTACCAAAATTAGATCACTGCAGTTCGCAGCATCGATATGCTCCTGTATTGGATGATGATTAATAAATGGTCGAATATTATGGTAGAAGAAATGGAAGTATCCATGGAAAACCTATCCATACACAATCTTTATTTACCACAAACTTAATTTATAATTTTAACCCAGGTCTGCAGCATGGGAAGCTAGATCCTTAGCTATTACACTTTTAAAGTATGCCCTTACATTAGCAGATCAACGCTTAGATAATTTCAAATAAGTCACTTTTATGCACCACTGAGTTGTAAATGTAATTGTTTTCATTCAACTGTAGATTTTGTACTTACTAATGGAACAGCGAACTTTATTAGCTGTTGAAATGATTATGGATTGTGGATCTATTCTTGTGTTGCTATAGGTGTGATCTGCCACCTTGAAATGTACCTAAAACAATGAAATCTGTGTTATATGGACCAGAATTATTTGTTTAACGCTACATTTTGTTAGTAATTAAAATATTTATAAACTGCAAAATTTTACACCATAAAAGAAGGTTATTTCCTAATATGATGACGGTTATGTCACTGTAACAAATATTTTAAATCCAATATTTCTCATGTTCTGAAAATTAAATTTCAAATTCTATCTATCAAGAGGCCCCATACTTTGCTTGAGAATTGCGTTAGGCCCTGGTAAAAGAGAGCATGCCAATATTTGGGATACTCCTCACAGCGGCAGACCTTGCATTGCACGAAGTCCTGACAATGTGCAGCATGCTAACAACATGGTTGTGGCTGACAAACGTGTAACAGTGAAAGAATTGTCACTCCAAGTTGGAATAGGAGAAGCAAGTGTGTGCAGAATATTGAAACAGTTGGGGTTAAAAAAGGTTTGTGCCAGGTGGGTTCCAAGGATGTTGACAGAAGCCCACAAAGAAACCCGAGAAACAGTGTGCAGCAAACTTTTGGACCAGTATGAGTATGATGGAGATGACTTTCTTGCAAGAATTGTGACAGGAGATGAAAAGATCACAGACCAGATCAGAAAACTTGGATGGACAACACTGAAACATCCGACTTACAGTCCTGATCTGGACCATGCGATTACCATCTCTTTGGTAAACTGAAGGAAGGAATCCCTTCGCGGAATGAGGTTTGAAGATGATGACTCCCTCGTGCATGCTGCTAAAGAGTGGCTCAGACGTGTTGTCCAGACTTTTACTATGCAAGTATACAGGCCCTCGTTCCACGGTGGCACAAGGCAGTTGAAAGGGACGGGGATTATGTGGAAGTGACAGTTTGTTCCTAAAGGATATATCTACATTCTGTGAAAATAGCAACGCTGTAGGATAAAAATATAATTTTTAAACAAATATTGTGCATGAAGTCAAGGAAGGCCAATGACATAATGTTCAGCGTTGGAAACCAACCACCATACAGTCATCTGTAATCGAACCTGGTCCTCTCTGGTAAAAGGTGTCAGTTAATTGAACTACTAATTGAATTTAGGTGACATCTCAGTTAATTTACCAGTGCACAGGAGTTGAGGCTGCGCTCCCAGCTAGGCAGAGTATCAGTGGTATCAGTTTGCTGTTTGTCTGTCTTCTTCTGTAACTTGCGTAGTTTGCAAATGGCGTTGAGTGTGGCAGTCAGTGTCTTGGTAGGAAACTTACTGCCCACGTTCCACACTAGCAGGTTGTCAGCCTGCACTGACACTGAGCCGACTGATGGACTCGGCTTCACGCTCATAACCTGGAGTCCAGAGAATGGAATGTGCACCTCCAGCTGTTGGAACTGGTTCTTCATGCCTGTCTGCAGCTGTAACTGCATGTGCACTGTTGCCAAGTTGTTGTTTACCTACAAGTGTAATGCTCTGTGTCAAAAATTGATAGCACATTCAGTATATCTCATTCTCTAAGATGATTACATCTGGAGGCAGTGAAAACCATAATGAATGTATGTAGATTAACAAACAGTCATATGACAGCTTTGCAATATTGAGATCCTGGAATCTCTGTCTTTTCCCCAATATTTAAACATTGATATTTAGAGCAAGAAGATTTATGCTTTGTCTTTTTAAAAATTATAGGCCTGCTTCATTATGCTCATTATTTTACAATAATTTATTGGTATAATACTGTACTTAGTTACTTTCAAATTATAGGCCTACATTGTTATTTTATTACTATAAGCAGTAACATGAGCTGCTGCTAGGAAGCCGAAAGGTACATACCAATGACAAAGGAAGATTGTAATAGAAAAAGAAGCATCATCTGCAGACCTCTGGAGAAAAAACTAAGAGACTATTGAAGTGCTTCGTGTGGAATGTGGCTTTGTACAGGACAGAAACAGAAAGTGAAAAGAAACTGCGAAGCATTTGAAATGTGGATATGGAGGAGGATGGAGCGTGTGAAATGGACAGGCAAAATAAGAAATCTTCCCTCACATTTATGACAATTAAAATTTTGATTCGAAGTATGAATTCAAGTAATAGCTATTCCTTTCGCATTATCTTGAACTTGATTTTCATTTATGTATACTGAGAAATACATTTTTGTTTCACAAGTTTAAAATAACGAAATACAGATAGACAGCACAAGTACTACGCATTTTTGAGAAACAAATTCATACTAAAAATCAGGGGCACGTGAAAATTTTGATACAAGTAAAATGTTAAACTGTTCACCAGTGGCGAAGCTAAAGTGTAAATATTGGGTAGAGCAGTTGTTTCTCGGCTTTTCTATCAAATCTTTTGTGACACAGACCATCAAAGTTGATAAAGCATCGTAAAAGGAACAATAAAGAAATATTTTTTTTAATCCAATGCCACCAGGTTGTCTTTTCGACATTTCTGGTCTTCTCTCCTGGCCTTGGCTTAGTTGTAAGCCACTTCTGAGGTTGGGGCGCCTGGAAGGCGGAGTTACATTACCCCGATGATATGATAGGATGATTATGATAATGTGGTGCCAGGAGAGGTCTTAAATCTAAACTTAACCTAAATTCCAGACCATGGACGAACACAGGAATAATCCCCTTTAAGGAAAAATTCCTGTGTTCTAACCGGGAATCGAACCCGGGACCTCATGAACTATAGCCAGAAGCTCTGACCACTAGACCATGAGGCTGGTGTAAGAACAATTGCAAAGTGCTTCATACAATAGTTGTTTAGTTTTTTTTTTTATGAGGAATGAGAAAACAACATAAAAAATGTAGGTTCCTATTTAAAAAAATTAAATTGACCTAAAATAACCATCACAATGTCCTCCAAATAAAACACGACAAATGGCATTTACTTTCCCCCATAATATAAAGCAACTTTATTCAAGACATTTATTTCTACAATGCTTAGTTTTGGAGATATTGTACAGTATCAACTTAAATGGTCCACTTTATAACCCATACATGTTTTACAACGAATAAATGTCAGAGATCGACACTCTAGTGAATACGCACTGTGAGTTTGAATGCCCCATGTATCGGTGGTTCAGTGAGATGTGGCAGACTGTAGTGGCAGAGTGGCTGGCTATTACAAGGTCGAAAGCGTAGTCTTGAAGACACTGCGGTATTCTCTACATTGGACACTTCAGGACTCACTGCCAGACCTCTGCCATCACTACCCGGTTGAGTGAGGTTCACACAGATCTCTGGGGCTGTACCTTCAACCTCCACCTTGCAGATCACAGATCCGTATACTTCTAACACATCCTGCACCTCACTGTGACTGAACTGGAAACACAAAGATTTCTTGCTAATGCACATCAAGTGCTAAGTTTTACTTCTCATCTTACACAAAACTGCATTGCTTTCAGTTTTATCAGGTTTTACTTAAATAAAAAAATCTATCCTGAATTTGTGTTTGCCTTAACTGTAAATACAACTTTAATGATTTACTGAGGTGCAAATATATGTTCTATAATGCCAAAAAATACCTAAATAACGTTAATAGCAATTTATTTTTTCATTTAACCACCATGGTGGTCCAGTGCTAACATGATGGACTTATAAGTCTATCATGCTATCAAAAAGGAGTGCGTTATATGGCAGTACAAATTTTTAATAGCCTCCCTATGAATATAAAAAATTAAACTCAAAACATAAGATTATTTAGAGCCAAATTAAAGAAGCATCTAATTTCTCACGCCTTCTATTCTGTAGGTGAATTTAAGACATTCAACAATGCTTCCTGAATATATATTTTAACTAGACTGTGACTATAATTAAGACTTTATAATACTATTAAGATTTTCTATCTTTTTTTTTTTTCTCATTTGACATATTCCATATTCTAGCTGTGAAACGATGTACGAACACTACAGAATGTAAATAAATACAATACAATACAATAAGCCATAGAGTCTGGGTGAATAATGGGAAAGACCCTGCTACTGAAAAAGAAACCTTTTTCCAATTTTATTAGGCCATACTAATGCAGTCAGCAACTCCTTTCTCTTTCCACCTCTGATATGTTTAAAAAAATTTGTAAAACGAAATAACCTTCCGTGTTGGTAACTACTTTCATGGTAAATACCTATGGATGACTATACTTGATCCTTCACCTCCTATTCCTCATCCCAAATTTTAAGACTCCACCAAATGCTTCAAACCACAATATTAATTTGTTCTTCTCTGAGATGAGTTGCAGACGCCATTGATATGGGCCTATTGCAGTATCTGAAATTCTGACGTGGACAACAGATTGTCTGTAAACTTTACCTTGAGTCCTTCAGTTCGGGGACAGGGTTCTTTGACATGTCATAAATCTTTATGATGGACCCCTAACTTTCCTTCCCTTCTGAAGGAAGGAACCCGTACTATGGATTTTTACTGTCCTTAAAAATCCATTAACCTATGCCATGTCTGAACCCACGAATAAGAAACAGACCAACAAGAATGACTCTGTTCGAGATAAAAAGTGGTCATTTTGTGTAAACTATATAAAAATGAAGGCAGCCGGGTATCTCAGTTAGTAGAGTAACTGGTTACAGTCTGGTAGATTCTGGATAGTGGGGGATTTTTCTTGTTTTCAAAACTTCCGGAACAATTCAATTTATTTATTAAGCATTTAGTAATTAATACCATAAACTTCGGTAATAAGTACAAATCATATAGAAACAAACGTAATCGACAAATATAAAGTTATAAAGCAATATCAATATTAAAATACTCATTCAAAGTATAAATTATCATGTACGTATTTACACATTTTTCTTTTAAATAATTCAATTCCATATTTTGTATTTCAAGAAGACGTATTCTATAATTTATATTCATAATATTTTAATCATTTCGTATTTCCTCATTTCTTTGGTGTTAAGTATTCTAATTTTTCATGGTCGAAGTTATTCAATTTATTTTTGTTATATTTGTTGTAAATCATCAAGGACCCTACAAACAGAAATCTATTATCATTATGGATAAATGAAAACTATTAAATTTAAAGTTCCTGACTTCAAACCCAGCTAACAATGATGTATTTTCACCGGGGATTAAAATCAACAACACTTTTTTCAAAAGAGAAGTAACCATTATTGTAAATTGTGTGTTATTCTGTGTCTATAGGCAAGCCTCGGAAGGTCAGATAGCGAAAAAAAATAGTATTTTTTAGCATAGATTTATAACATACCAGTACAAAAGAACCTAACACAAAATATCAGCTAATTGTTCCTCCTGGAACATTATTTATAAAATATAAAGAAATAATCCACAAAATTTTACCTGCATACATCTTATTTCTTCTTTGATATGAATAACAACTTGTGATTTTCCTTTATGTGGTCCAGGATTCCAAAATGGTTGCTGCAATTTCAAAATAAGTTTGAAAGTTTTTCATGAAAATAAATGTTGATATACAGCATATGATTTCACCTTGTTCTCGACCGTTTCTTATATATAATGTTGTTCTTTAATAATTTACACAATTTAAAACCCTCCATATAAATTAATCATTGTTTTAAGTAAGTCCAATTTACGGAATATATACATGGAGATTGCATAACATCACAAAGAGACTAACTATTAAAAATGAAGAACAAAATCTCTTATGTGAATCTATTATTTCAGAAATCCAAAGAATTTTGATAATGGTGTTGTTCTTGTCTTCAAAATGATGAGTTCTAGTAACTTCTTGCAAATTCCTTGTTTCATTTAAGATGGTAGCATTAATATGACCATTTCTTGTTCAATAAGGGTGTTTTTCACTTAGGAATTTCATCGTGCAGTAATCTCTCTTGCTTCTACACAGTGATATTAATGAATTGACTTTAAAACTTTAATACATATAAATACATGTGTGTCTTTGTAGAGGGGTGCGGGGGAGGGCACTGTCTCTAGCTATATTTCACGTACAGTAAAACCTCTGTTAACTGAAATAAAGAGGGCTGACTGCAATTTCCGATAATAAATGTAATTCATTTTTTAGAATTAAGAGGTTAGAAACTGACTCATAATGTGTGTACACGAAAGCATCATGTGTATTAAAAAAATTTTATACAATGGATACAGTAAGTACAGTATTACCAATTCTAAATACGATTCTTCAGTACTTCTTTAAGAAAAAGTCCGAAATTTTCTTTTGGGTTTTTTGTTCGCATCTTTTTCTGGCAGAAGTGTCACGTGTGCTTATTGCTAGGAGTGGGTTTAGCCGGTTTGGATAAACAATAGGACATGTTGTTGTTCTCGCACATATTCTTTTGACCTGCTTAGTAACAACTACTTGTTTTCAGAACTGCTACTTTTTTGCCCATAAATTGTTGAAATTAAAAATAATTGAGTGTATCATACACAAATTTTGTATTTCATAAATACAGTATATAGCATAACTTTTTAATTTATTTACAAAAATTCAGTTATACGACTAACATGTTTCAGTTAAACCAGTTTTCAGTTAACAGAGTTTTTACTGTAAATACATTATAACAATTATGCAATGCATATATTATTAATATGACGTCTTTCAAGTATTGTTTGGTGCACCATTTCTGTCTAAATCGTATAATGTCTCTCTCCTGCTTTTGATTTGCTAGAAAAATTTTGGGAATCTATTACTGCCCAATTACTGCTAATATTCTGCGCATTTCTTTTGTAAGGTCTTACTTCATCGAGTTTTCTACCTCATTTTTATCTTATTACATGATTCTGTGCACCTCTTTCATTTAAAATCCAAATTTAAATATTTATCTTATACTTTCGTAATAGTAACTAACATGTCCCTTTTCGATAAAACCATAAATATCACAACAGAATTACTTTGAAAAATTAAAAAAAAAAATGGGGAAGGAAGGACTTTATGAAGTCTAAGAAGACCGGTACATCTGAATCGAATAATTGTGTAGTGATAACAGAAATTCTGATTATTCAGTCCGTTTCTCTTCCTCATTATAAATTCCAATTTGTGACTCAAGAGGACTCTTAGCTAGATGAGTACCAAAGAAATTTACTTCAGTAATAAAAGAAACTATAAAACAAAATATAGCTATATACCTTTGCCTTTCCTTTACCCGTTGGATTGATGAGCTGTGTTGTGAGGGCTGGATTTGTACACATGACATTTCCAAAAGGCATACACGTGTTTACAAACTGGTGAAGCTGCATTGTTAGTGCTGGAGTCTGTACAAACAACATAGAAACTTCAGAAAGAAGAAAGTAAATGCCATAATATACTTGCTTACAAATGGCTTTTAGAGAACCCGGAGGTTTATTGCTGCCCTCACATAAGTCTGCCATCGGTCCCTATCCTGAGCAAGATTAATCTAGTCCTTAGCATATCCTAACTCCATCAAATCCATTTTAATATTATCTATGCCTCGGCCTCCCCAAAGGTCTCTTTCCCTCAGGTCTCCCAACTAACACACTATATGCATTTCTGGATTCATCCATATGTGCTAAATGCCCTGCCCATCTCAAACGTCTGGATTTAATGTTCCTAATTATGTTACGTGAAGAATACAACATGTGCAGTTTTGCGTTGTGTAACTTTCTCCATTCTCCTGTAACTTCATCCCTTATTCCTTTGGTGTGATTGCACCAAAGAATCATTCCCATTTCGAGGCTTATGTTGGTTTCGTAACAAGCTCTTTTTTACGGTAATAGGTTGTTAGACCTTCGTCCAACCCCCAGGCTGGAGGATCATCCCTTATCGGCTGTTCATGACTGCTTATTCAATATATAGAGGGTCGTACTGAAAGTCATGAGTAGACTTCGTGGAATTGCCACGAGAATCGCAAGGTTTCCTGCTCACGCGGTATAGACTGTATGAGAAGGGGGCGTGCAAAGGATGGAGTATGCCTCTGATGTAAACACTGAGCAGTGTACTGAGGTTACAATAAAACCTGTATCCTGCATTCAAGAAATATAATTAATGATCACTGAAGTAGGAAATGTATAAACATGTAAATACACTATTATAGTGAGATTTATTAACTCTTAAAATTTAATGTAAGGTACTTGTATCATTCTTGAATGTGTGCATTGCAGTGAAGAGTTACGTACATTTTGAGTGACTACAAAGCAATCTACTCCGATGGTCACTTAAACAGTTTTTATATTGGGAAATGTATGTTCAACATCACACGATGTAATACATGTATATTTGAAGAACAGAAAGTTACTACTTTTTAGTACACCAACTTCAGACGTCTTGTCGTGACCTGATAGTACATAATTTATAATACGAAATTGTGAATAGGCAGAATTTTTAGCAATAATGTTTCTCAACTTACATTTCACTCTTTCTGAAATTAGTGAAGTGTTATTTTGGATAACGGTTTGTGATACTTTATCCACTATATTAAGGGCTTCTGAGAGTTGTAGTTTAGACGATTCTAACAGGGTGATTCTTTTGGACACGATTTTAAAATTAGAATCAATGAACAGAATATCTTCCAATAGCTGTTCAGAAGGCAATGATTTTACAGCTGCAACAGCGGAACTGTCTGTGCTGTCCAATGCATCAATTACCTCCATTATTTTGCCGTAATATTCTGCATAATAATTAACAGAATCCAACCACGTTTTCCAACGGGTCAAGACTGGTTGTGGGGGTAAGGGTATTCCAGGGGCAATTGTTTGTAACAGCAACACTCTTATTGTAGTATGTTTGATTGAATTGTTGTCTGCACTGAACAAATGTTAAGCTTTGACTATTCCAACCACAGTAATGCAAAAACAAGTGCTTACATAGGTATACATTAGCTGTAGCTGCTCTATCTATTTGGACTGGTCACAACTCTTAACATGAACTGCTTATACTACGAGACCGGGCGGTCGCTCACCTCCTCTATACTACCGTACATCGGCAACCTGATTGCATGCTGCGTGTGGCAATTCAACGAAGTCTAGTCATGAGCTATAATTCCAATTTCAAGAATGTAACAAAAACGATTATATGATCATAATCTACAGACTTTACACTATGTATTGACACTGTGACGTCATTAACTTCTATCATGTGACCACAGGCAATGTTTGCAAAATGGTCGACAACTATGGTTTGTTCGACAACATGCTGTCATTAAATTCCTTGTTAAAGAACAAAAATCTGCTGCTGAAATCCATCTCAAACTTCAGCGTGCATACGGAGATGTGTGCATGGGCTCCAGCAGTGTTAGGAGATGGGTGAAACATTTTGAGATGGGAACGAGAGCATCCAAGATGAGCCTCGTAGTGGTCACTCTCGAACTACCTCCACAGAATGCAACAAGGAAAGAGTTGATGAGTTTTGGGATGCATTTTGGTTGAATTTCTTGAACCTGGACAGACCATAAATGCTGTCTGCTATATTCAGACAGTTTTGAAGCTCCATCGTGCATTGCGCGAGAAATGCCCTGGAAAGATCATCCTGCAACATGATAATGCGTGGCCTCATACTGATTGTGTCACTGTGGAAAAAATCAGAACATTTGGGTGGGAAACTCTTCCGCAACTCCCTACAGTCCCGACTTGGCACCCTCCGACTACAATCTTTTCAGTTCTGTAAAGGAGCAGCTGCGAGGCCAATGCTACGAGATGCTGGAGAATATCCGGAAAGCAGTGTGTCAGTGTCTTCGGGAAGAGAAACGGACTTCTACAGGAAGAGAATTTTCAAACTTACAGAACGGCGGGGAAAAATGTGTGCAAAGAAATGGAGACTATGTTGAAAAGTGACAGGAAAGTCTGTAGATTAAGATGATGTACCTGGATTGTCTAAAAAATAAAAATTAAGATTTATAACAATGGATTGCTCATGACTTCCAGTATGACCCTCGTATTTGCAGCTATCCTCCAGATCTGGAGGCCGTCTCCTCTATCCGCAATCTGAGGACGTGCCGTATAGTGGTGATAGGGATCCACAATACATGGAAATGGCATAATATACTTTTTAATACTTAATGACCCAAATGCACTGGCTTTATAAACCTCACCAGGACTTCTACATTTGAAACATATCATCTTCAGTGATGTCCAGCCCATCCTCTAAACCCACTGTGTGTGAGAAATACTAAGAGCAAGAGAGTTAATGGCTTCATTGCCAAGAACTCAGCATTAGTTACCAATACATTTGCAACATCTTCTTTCTTGTTATTAGTAAAGTTTGGATAAATTAGCTGTATCAAGATAGGCATCTTTGGTCCGAGCTTTTTGTTGACAAAGATTAACTAGTTGTCGTGTGTCCCCCAACCGACAATAGTGACTATGTATGTGTATTCAGTTCTTATCGGCTGATTTTTTAGCTAGCGAGTGGGGAGTGCTCTTCCCAGCAGGTAGAGTTTTAGCCAGTGGAAGGGAGTAGTGTTTACTTAGTCTGAAGCAAGTCAAGGCCCTATCCTATACAGCCTATCCTGATACAGCTACTTTATCCGAACTTAGTTATTACCAATGATGTCATGCTGGAGGTTAAGGAAACACATTGTGACAGTCCAAGGATAGCTTCCACTGCTGTTGACACACTTGGCCTGAAACAAAGTAAAATATCTCTCTAGTTTTACATCACTAATAACCTACGTATTCAAATATTCAGTCATCACTGAATTACTGTTGATATTATGCTTGTTGCTATTATTTTAAGAAATCCTTGATTAACTTTTGGTTATTCTTTTTATTTTTAAGTTAAATTAGTGAATCGAATATTACAAATACATTCAAGGCATTTTGAATTTACTTCACTTAGTTGTTTCAAAACTTGTGCACCTACAAATCAGCAAGTGAAACATCTGATTTGTTTTGGCTTGTGTATGCCTCCTGTGGCATAAGTGGCAAAGCACAGTAAATTAGGCCACGATTCTCCATTACAACAATTGGCCATAGTCTCTTGTTCTCCGTTACATTTATTTCAAATGTTGGATACAAGGCAGGTTTGTTGCTTTTGTCCCTAGATTCTACGAATATCCCTGAAATAAAAAATGTTTTATTAAAATATGACGGGGATTTTTTTCCCTAGAAAAATTATGTAATGAGAATGACGAAGATGGGTAAAGTTAAAGTGACAAGTGCAGTTCAATAATATCTGAAAAGAAAAACATTGAGCAAGCTAAAAAACATGTATAATGAAGCAATTAACTTACATGCACTTTTGAAAAGTGTTTATAACATCGATGTTTAATTACATTAGAAAAAATGGAGAAAATGTAATGTTCTAAGCATTTGATTGATTAATTAATTATATCGGTAATATAGACGAAATTGTCTTATACAGAAATGTCTCCTACTGAATACTGTTTCCTTTTTCACATTATGGCTATAATCTGCTAAAACTACTAAAACCTTGGTGATAAAAGAACTATGTACGACTGTATTTAAATATTTCTGCTGACCTACCTGCATCTGCAAGGCCGACTTCCATGCGTAGAGCGTTCACAAATGATTTATTTGGTGGTATACCTACATATGAACCTCCTGACATAGATTTGCAGCAAGCTTCAACTGTAGGGAAGCATCTATAATAACACAAAGTTAAATTATATAGACAGTTAAAATCTGTATATTGGGCCAATAGACTCACCCATGCAGAAAATATTTTTATAATTCAGGGTATCTGCAGAGTATTTATTTTAGGAGCTATACAGAGTGATTCAGGAGGAAAGTGCCATACATTGAGAGTGATAATATGGGCGATTCTAAAGGAAAACCGTTATATAAACATGTCTTATTCTCAACAGTTTTGGAGGAAACCAACAGAAACCAGGAGGAATGGAAACAGTGAAGATGATAGTAAATTAAGAGATTGTTACCTGTATGTTGTATTTAATTGTCCATTTCTCTTTACATAATATGTTAAAAAATGCTATCGTCAGCTTCAATACATGTTGCAGCTCGTGTAGCCAGATGTCATGTTGCTAATTTCAGCTGGTTCGGACATTCCTTAATGTGATCACGAGCATTTAAAATACAGGCAAAGAATTGCTCCTTTGTTTCCATTTTTCGTTTGTAAACTTAGTTTTTCAGTCAACTCCATAAATAATAATCCAATGGTGTGACAAGAAATGACCACTGCGACCAATCCAATGTCCAGGATAGGTTTCATTGAGGTAATGAATCACTGGCCAGCTGGAATGCGTAAGAGCCCCATCTTGTTGAAAGTACATACCAGTCCATGTTGCCATAAGAATATCCTCCAAGTACTGTGATAAATGATAACACATGCAAGTGGCCAACATGACAAAGACAATAGTAGGTATACAACTTAATGTAATTCTGGTTGCATCTGCATCAATTTAAGCAATTATGCGGAGAAGACTCATGCTTTTTATTTTCAAATAGTTTCTCGAAAACCATTAAGAATAAGACAAAATGTTTTTCCTTTAAAACTGTCGACCTGGTTGGCGAGTTGGTTTAGCGCTGGCCTTCTATACCCAAGGTTGCGGGTTCGATCCCGGGCCAGCTCGATATCACGTGTGCTTAAATGCGACAGGCTCATGTCAGTAGATTTACTGGCATGTAAAAGAACTCCTGCAGACAAAATTCCGACACATCCGGTGACGCTGATATAACCTCTGCAGTTGCGAGCGTCGTTAAATAAAACATAACATTTTTTTTTTTTTTTTAACTGCCCATACTATCACCATCACCCCACAATGTATAGCCTTTTCACCCTGAATTTACATGTATATTTTAGGAGACAAGCACATGGTGTTTTTGGAAGAAAGCATGCTTCTGTATTAGCGTTGTTTAGTCAACTGCCCGAAGACAGGTTGACATCTCCTAAGTGACACCAGTAAGCCATCACTCGTGATACAACTAAGCCAGGAGATAATAAGATAGTGTAGCCAGTTTCTTTCCCCCTCTCTTGCATACATCGCTGACTAGCAACATACTACACTAATCAGATTTATTAATGTAAGGCTTTAAAGTATAAAGATTATTTGGTAATTTCATAGAAGACGTGCACCTGGTTGAATGTATTACCAACTTTCTTTATTTTAGAGTTTAATGTTAGTGATTTTTATATGTTAGTTATAGTTGTCATTTGTTCTAGAATTTGTCAGTTCTTGGTTGCTCTATAATTCTTCTGTTAGTTTCATTCTCATATAATCTTCATGAACGGTGTCACATAATCTTGAGTATTCTCTTACAACTTCTACTAATCGCTCCATGCTTGATTGCTTTCACACCAACTCTGCAGAGGAAACTGTGTCCCTCGCACAACCAAACCGTATCTTATTGTTTACAGGGGTAGGTTGCCCCCCTGCTGCACTGCGCTGGGCTGCCTTCAATATGCTGCAGGCGTAACCCTTATCACAGTCCTCGACTTTCCGTCACTTATCTATTCCCTCTTACAGCCAAATCCACTCAGAATTTCTGTCCTCCGCTTCCTATCATCTATTCCCTCATCTAACTCACTCTAACCTTGTCCACAGTCTTCGGACTCGTTATATACTTATAGCTATAGACGTATTTGACCACGTCATGCAGAATGCCGTATCAGGTTAAATAAAATAAATCAAGTAATATGAAACTTTCCTGACACGCTATGATCTAGGCTGACACTGAACCACAATAACAGTCTGTACGCGTGTACACACATCACAGCTAACGTTTGCCGCTTATCCTTTCGCATAGGATGCTCATACATTTTCCGACATCTGTATGGATATGGAGGCCTGATTACTGTTACGTACTTTCAAGAAATTCATTCCAAGATCTGTTTCCTATGGAGACATTAATCGTTAAAAATATTAGCTACATAAATTAACATTATTAAATACGTCGCATATGAACTACAAACTTGCCGTGAAAATAATGGTTCAGACGTTTCTTTATGTATAGATATAATCCAAATTGCTCTTAACCTCATTTTTGTATACACTGGCACTGCCCAAATTTCATTTTCAGACTTCCAGCGTCGCCAACTCGATTCTTAAAAATCCGCTAAGATACAGTGCAGAAACCGCTAAATTGCTATATTGCCAATGTAAAAATAAGATTATTTTACCGCTTTGAGTGTTAAAAAACCGCTAAATCCTATATGAGCATACAAATTTCATAAATTTTACCCGCTAAAGTAACTCTGAAAAACGATAGATCTAGCGGGAAAACCGCTAAAATGGCAATACAGCCCCAGTAGTCACATAATGACGTCATGTTTGTTTACATTTTTTATGCATTGCGATACCAATGACCTGCTTTAAAATTTCTCTACTATACCTATGTACAAAATCAATTCCCATTACCATTTTTATGATGCATCAGTTGACGACCATGTAACGTGTGTGTGTGTGTGTGTGTGTGTGTTTTTTTCTCGATGGTCTTGATTCGAAACAAGAGGGTCATGTTTTTCCCTCACCAGGGATGTTGTTAAGCCGTAGGAAATTTTCCACTTGAGGAAAAAATTTGTACAAAAATTTTAAGTTAAGTGAGAAAAATTTTAATGCTCACAAATCGTGGGAAATCATTAGGTTTCTCTCTACTTTTTATTTCCTTGAATCTATCTACCTATAGACGCATTTATTCGAATATGCTGTGATCGAAATTGCCAACTATTAAGTTGCAGTTTCTCACTATTTCTCAAACGCTCTTGTTTCAATTTTAGATGTACTCACACTGACATATTCATTTTACATACATTGTTTTTAGGTCTAGAAGTCTTATTACACAACAAAAATTAAGCATATCTTCTGTTTGTGCTCATACGTAATCAGAGTTATAACTTATTATTCACAATTTCGAGAAATTTGAGTTCTTCTATTGGATGTAATCATAATCGATTGTGACGTATAAATTTCGACCAATACATGGCTTCGGATTTGGCAACGAGTTAGAAAGAGTGAGATATAGAGTGGCCATTGCGCCGCCATGTTTGAAGAAAAGTGAACGACCGTCCGCCATTAACTTAAGCGCCCAAAACAAAGTGGGCGTGGCGATAAGTTAAATTGCATCGCCAGGTGTCAAAATTTCCTTAGCATAAATCAGTTAATTGAAGTAGAAAAACCTAGTAATTCGTCAAATATGTGCTAGTAACTTAATCTAAAATAAAGACTTTATGTACGCTAAATTCAAAACACTTGAGCTATTCCTAGAAGGAATAACCTAAGCAAAATTGTCATGTACGTATGACAAGAAGCACAGTCTAAAACTTACAGTCGCGCAACTTCAACACTTTTTTTGCCAACATTCGCGACACTAGCGCCCAAGCGGCAGGCAAGGCACTGGTCATAGGGTTGATACAGCCAGCACGTGCTTTAAAGGGATGCGAGATGTTATAATAACGTTTTAATCATGCGTCGGAATAAAGGCAATGTGTGCAATGACGAAAATTGCAGTAACAAGTTTAAATCTCCGAATTTGTCGTTCTTCAGATTCCCTAAAGACCAAGAGAAAATCATAACTCAGTCATAACCAATAATCCACGTTGTAGATAGCCTACGTATTGTGTTCTATAAAACATTTATTAGTTATCGGTTACCTATTTGTATGTCAGGAAGAACAGTTTAAATAAAAACAAAGTAAATACCTGTTACAGTATATTATTTTTTTGCAGAGATCATATGTGTAAATGTGTAACCATTCCGATTTTGGATAATGTATCTACAGTTTTTAATGCAAGTAATTCCATAATTTTTGTATTCGTGCTTTTTTCTTTATATTTTTCAAAAGTTGAATATTATATTGCATTCAAGTAGGGATTATGGTGTTAACTTTTTCAAGAATTCATGGCGTATTATAATCCTTATGCAAAATATTCACTTCTTGAATAAATCCAGACTGTGTCGATAAATTTCTGATGTGTTGGTGTAGATACGTGTGGCAGACGTATTAAGTTCTCAAGAAATAAAAGGGCCTTTTTAAATTTAATATAAAAAGCAATCTTTCTGTAATAACTTGCATGACTGTTATTGGTGTTGATTTTACATTACCAGTGATTATTTGAGCCGTTCAGAGCAGAATTAGGTAATGAGGTTTAAAGTAAAAATTCTGTAAAATACAGCGCAAAGTAGCAATTAATATATCCTTCGTGCTATTCACTGACTACTAATAGTTTAAATAAATTCAATATTAACTGCTACTTTGCGCTGTATTTTACAGAATGTTTACTTTAACCCTCATGACCCATTTTTGACTTACACCACTTCTGCTCTGAAAATAAAATTAGGCCTACATTTTCTGAGTTAATTGAAGTTACAATTTTTTTCAACAATTCATTTGTTCTCACCTACGTCATATTAACAGTAAGTGCATGTAAATTACGTATTATATAGGTAAAAAAAGGTAAAGGTATCCCCGTAACATGCCATGAAGGCACTTGGGGGGCATGGAGGTAGAGCCCCATGCTTTCCATGACCTCGGCACTAGAATGAGGTGGTATGGTCGGCACCACGCTCTGACCGCCTTTTACCCCCGGGAAAGACCCGGTACTCAATTTTATAGGAGGCTGAGTGAACCTCGGGGCCGTTCTGAAAGTTTGGCAACAAGAAAAAATCCCGTCAGCACCTGGGATCGAACTCCGGACCTTCCAATCCGTAGCCAGCTGCTCTACCAACTGAGCTACCCGGCCGCCATCATATAGGTAGGGTAAGTTAAAATTAAGCTTATTTGTGAAAACTGGAAATGTAATGTAAAATGCGGTAAACTTTCCATAACAATTTTAAACCATAATATCAGCACTAATAGCGACTCAAAATAATAATAAAAACATGAAAAAATAATGAACTTCATAAATCAATGTCTGTCAAATTAAGGTTTAAATCTTCCCCTTTTTTATTTTTAAGTTTACCTCAGCGGCCGAGTTTACCCCAATTTGCGGTATGGAAAATAGTTAATTTCTCAGGAAATAGGGAGAGGAGTTCACCACGCGATGTACCCTACGAGATATGCCCTACAATTTTGACTCTTCTCACAGGAAATATAGAGTTCCAATGATTTATAAATATATTTAGGAATGAATTGAATTAACCGTCCACGTACAAACAATTATATTATTTCAAACCATGACACGTGATCAGGGCCATGATTCAGTTGTAAGGAGCAGAAAGAATTACATTTATTCCCAGCTTCTGAAACTTGTAGATTAACTGCGTGTGAAATTCTTCCAGGATTCTAAGATAGAATTAGTAAGAACCATATACACTTATTGTATAGCATAAAAATATAAAATAAATTACGCAAAACCCGTTTTCTGATGTGTTATCATATGTCGTGTGCACACTTTTAACTTGCCTGCCGCTAGAGGGCTACTGTCGCGCCAGCTGTCAAATGTTGGCATAATTTATACGTATGAGTTGCGTGACTGTATCTATTAGACTGTGACAAGAAGCCTAGCAAATATACTGAAGAAAATATTAATATTCCTAGTTTCTTTTAAATGCGACCCGCAAGATTGCCTATAAAAGAACGAGTATGATTCGGTTGATTTTATTAAATTGTTTTCCCATTCTCTACACGTTGCAAAACTATGGAAGTAGGCCCTAACTCTAACTGTAGCAAACACCTTTTACCCCCAAGCTTGTAATTTGAGTAAAACTAAAGTCGACCTGAGCAGTCACATATCTCTTGACCTCAAGATTGCGATGCGCGAAAGTGTTCAATTTCGGGTCGAGGAACAGCGCTCCTAGTGAGTCTAGGTTAAACTATAAAAGGTCTTTGGTGCTCGGGCCTGTATATTTATTTTTATATCCCACCCTTTCCAGCTGCAGGTTACTTGCGACAGAGATAACAGCGGTGAGTAACTCGCTCTGGAGTTCAGATTAACAAAATTCACCTGCCAAAATGTCTGGCACCCACTTTTTTGTACTTCTGCGTTCCATATCGTTCAACGCCATCAGAGATTAATGTCATAATATCATGCAGGCTTGTATCGTCATTAGCTCCTACTCCGCGGGCAAAGTAAAGCACATTGCACTTATCTCAAATGTATAGCTTATCGATATAGAGCAGTAAATTCTGGTATAAATTCAGTAGTACGGATAGTAACACATAAACAGTTTCCTCCACAGTAACTTAAAGTGAGCGAAAGGTACTTACATTACGTATGCTAAATTATTATTAGAACGAAATACTGTATTCACAAATAAAAAAGTGTCTACATAAAAATTCAGTTTCAAGTTGTGTTAATTATAATTAATGTTAATGATCTGTATTTCCTTTTCAAGCAATTTAAAATATGCAATTCTAGGCTAAAAAGCAACATTACTATTGCATATAAAATGTATCTTTACTGAGCGTTTGTAAAGGAATAGACGACAGAGCTGGGGTGATATTGATGTGGACGACAATAAGAATAAAAGATGACAACGATGAGGAGAAATACAGTAGTTACTACCATAAGTAACAACTTAACCACAACTTTTCGTTCACAGATACAACGTCCACTCTACATTAGGACCTACGTCCATTTTATTAGCTGCCTAATGTCTGTAAGTAATAAAATATCTCCTCAATTTTTACAGTTAAACATAGTCAATGGAATTGTGCTTTAAAAAATCTTTGCGGTTATACAGTGGACTATATGCACTTTCCTTAGAAAAGACGAAAGTATATTCCAGCATTTGAAAATTACAGCACAAGGAATAAACTTGGACTTAAAGCTACAATTAATCTTCGTGGAATTCAAAATTAGTGCAATAAAAGCCGCTCAAGGATCGTTCCGAAATAGTATGGTAAAGGGATGTCTTTTTCGTTAAAACATTTGGCGTCACGCAGTGAATCTTAGACTTCAAAAATATTTCATAAATAATATAATTCGCATTGGCTTTTGTCGCCTTCTGATCTTTCCTCTTGTTTCATTCAAAGATTTAGAAGATAATTTAGACCAAATAGCAGACAGTTGTGAAGATGATGTCCAAGATCTTTTTGCATACATTGACAAAACATATGCAAGAGACTGAAGAGGGCTAGCTCCAAGATTTTCGCCCGCACTTTGGAATGTCTATGGACAAAAGAAATGTTAAAATCTTATGTTTTATTTAACGACGCTCGCAACTGCAGAGGTTATATCAGCTTCGTCGGATGTGCCGGAATTTTGTCCCGCAGGAGTTCTTTTACATGCCAGTAAATCTACTGAAATGAGCCTGTCGCATTTAGGCACACGTGATATCGAGCTGGCCCGGGATCGAACCCGCAACCTTGGGCATAGAAGGCCAGCGCTATATTAACTCGCCAACCAGGTCGACTGGCCAAGAGACAAATAGAGTGAACAGTACTAATAAATTATGTGGAAGTGTGGCACATCCGTTTTCAAAAAAAATCATTAGAACACATCATTCAAACTTTCGGACGTTTTAGAACACATTGAAAAAATCGTCCGGAATTACGAGTACAAACGGCGATTCTACAGTTATCCGCGCGACACGTAAACATCAGATACCTTGATGAGAGAGAGATGGAACGGAGAAAAATTCTCTCTGGCGCCGGGATTTGAACCCGGGTTTTCAGCTCTCCGTGCTGATGCTTTAACCACTAAGCCACGCCGGATACAATCCCGACACCGTTGAGAATCGTCTCAGATTAAGCTCCATCTCTTGGGTTCCCTCTGGTGGCCGCCCTCTGCACTACGTCATAGATGTCTATGCACGCAGGACCGAAGTCCATACATGTGTAGAGGTGCACTCAGATGAGTGACTGGTTGGCCATCACTTTGTGATTTAAAGACGGCGCCCATACCGTCGGACCCCGGCCAACCAGTCACTCATCTGAGTGCACCTCTACACATGTATGGACTTCGGTCCTGCGTGCATAGACATCTATGACGTAGTGCAGAGGGCGGCCACCAGAGGGAACCCAAGAGATGGAGCTTAATCTGAGACGATTCTCAACGGTGTCGGGATTGTATCCGGCGTGGCTTAGTGGTTAAAGCATCAGCACGGAGAGCTGAAAACCCGGGTTCAAATCCCGGCGCCGGAGAGAATTTTTCTCCGTTCCATCTCTCTCTCATCATCTGAGAAAGCAGAATATCTGCATGGAAATATCATATGTACTTCGGTACATCAAAATAAATATCAGATACCTTGTTAAAAATGTAGTCTACATCCTGAAGCAACGGTAACTAAAACAAATTGTGGGTAGATATCAAACATACTGTAAACATAACAACATTAACCTGTATTTGAAAATCATAAGCTACAAAATTAAATTGTATTCGGTAGAACCACAAGAAGAAAGAGAACATTAATAGCTAATGTTGAGAAGTCATCATGTTCATAGCTGTGAACATCAATATTGCTTCCACTTTCATCTTGGAACACGTGAACTTTGATTCACAGAATTTCTTCGTAGACCAAGAGTTGAGCACGGGTAAACCGTGGTCCTCCAGCCGACTACCTGTACAGCAGTAAGCCCACTAGCCTACCCGCGGTCCTCGTGAACTCTTGCTTCAGAGTTCGAACTCGCGGCAATGAACTCTAGCCCAACAGAGACCGAGACCGCTAGCCCGCGGAGCCCAAGCAGACCTGCCTGCGAACCGCAGCGATTCTTTCACAGTTCGCTTCTTTACTTTATGCATAATATTTCTGTAGCATAAATAATCTTATTCATTTGGGAATAGTACCTCAAGTTTCAAACAATAGTCCCATACCTGGGTTGGGTGAAAAGAATTTTAGTACATCACGTTATTGTTTTACATCGAAGCTCCATAGTATAAGAATTATTTCATACTTCATATAATTTTCCTTTATTAATTGTAAAATATTTTTCATTTGTTTTAGTAAGACAACATTAATTCTGTCATTAACAAAGGGATTGGAATACCGCATATTTTATTTCAAGATACAAAGTTACACAACATGAATTATGGTACAAATTGCACAATTAAATTATTAAATCGTATCCACATATGAGACCTAAATAAGAAAATGTCATATTTCAAGCGTATGATATATTCATATAGGTACGTACGTTTGTATAATTTGTATTCGATACATTCCGTTTGGTGAAATCGCACAGAAAGAAATTCACCTTGTTTAAATTGTTAGCCTACTTACTTATAAATGGCGTTCACAGAAACCGGCCCTCACATAAGCCACCATCGGTCCCTATCCTGAGGTAAATTAATCCAGCCCGTAGCATCACATCCCACCTCTCTCAAATCCATTTTAATATTACCCTCCCATCTATGTCTCGGCTTATCCAAAGTGTAGAGCTCTGAAATACACAACACAGTATGACGAAATGATATTGTTACGTTTTCATGGTTACCAAATACCTTTACGGCTATGGACATCTATTTCAATCGATGGATTTAATATCGTGCTAATTGTGACTTGATTAGTGGTTAACAAAGCGCGTGAAATGTGAGAAGGATCAATCTACATCTGTAACAAATATCTAAAAGTAACGCTGTGACGTAGGTATAGCCTACAATGTGATCGTAATCAAGTCTTCAGATAATTCAAGCAAGGCATGGCATGGATCCTCAGTCTGCAGTCTAACGTTTGGTGAGCAATGAAACTTTTCATCAGAAAGATCAGTTGCATCCTTTTTATTAAATAATCTAAGGTTAGAAGTTTAGTTGGCATTAAATTAACAAAGGCTATATGCTATGTATGTATATTACTTCCAGCACAATATGGTTAATAACGTGGCAATAATTATTATAATTTGAGAAACTAAAATTCGGAAGGGGTATTTAGTAAAACTTTATTTTCAGTATACTTAAAAAATACAGCAAGGGACAATAAAATATAAATTCTTCCTACAATGTGATTTTTAATCAAGCCTTCGCTTACTTCAAGCTAGACATGGAATGAATCCTTAGTCTACAGTCTAATATGCAGTAGGCCTATAGAGATCATCGAAACATTTATATACCGGTATCTAATATTAGGAGTTAATTCACATTAAATTAATGAGGTTTTATCACTGCCATCGTGATCTAGACCAGGCCGTAATGCAGGATGTATGACGTCATTCGATGGGGCGGGCTTTTCTATTTGAGTATACGGAGCTGAGTGAAATATATTACTTTAATGCGTGTCGGTGCTCAATTTTATTTAGTGTAATGTGTGTATAAGATACGTATTTATATTGTGATTTTAATTTAGCACATCTGTCTTCTTTACTTGTAGGTAGAAAATTTACCACAGTCCCTCCTATGAAATAAGTGTAGGTACGTACGGTTGTGTTACTTCATTTGGTAGGTTAGACAAATAGAATTCATTACGACTTAGTATAGTAGGGAACAAATAAATAATACAGTTAAATTGTTATTCAATGCAATGTGTGCATAAGTTCCGGCTAGTTCCATTTATTTGTTGCATAATGTGGCAGGAATAATTATAAAACTGTGTTATTTTTATGTGAAGAGAATTCACCATGTTAACATAACCTATTTGCGCCAACATTTTAAGTTGAGAACGAAAGCTATTTTGAGATTTAATAAAGAAGAATATATTTCGGATAAACTTCAGAACACGGTTATCTTCCTTACTTATATGTAGAATATTCACCACAGTCCCTCCTATGAAATGTACATACGGTTATATTACTTAACTAGGGTTAAACGAGCGCTGAGGTATAATTCCGGTAACTTCTGAACTGAAAACAGTTGAATTTATTTTTTGTGGAGATGCATTTCATCCTCTAAGCAAGGCATAATAAAAGCCTGAACTAACCGAACTAATTAGTATATGGAAGGAGTATGAATACGAAGGGAACTAACTTACCTCAGCGCTAGTTTGTCCTGGTAACATATTAAACTAATCAGACTGGAGTACCGTATGAAACGAATAAATACAATAAAATTGAAGTGTAGACAAATTGCATTTACAAGTTATACGTAGCGTTATGCTTAATTATGATACATAATTGCGAATATAGAAATAAGGCAAGTACTGATAGAGTAAACATAAACTATAATGTCAAGATCAAAATATGCGTGCGATGCAACTGAAAATTGTTGAAACGTGCTTAAATGAATGTGCAAGAATTTCGTAATGAAGCGAGCGTGCTTTATTTCAATTAATTACAATACTAGATTCTGTAACAGTAATGAAAACTATAAAGTATAATTTTTCATAATATAATATATGTATCTCGCTTTTAGTTCAAATTGTGTATATTATCAAACGTCGTATTATTTATAATGTAGATTATTCACACATAAGAATGGCGCAATAATTTAAATTTAATAAAACAAATACGGTAAACTAACAATAATGGATTAGACAAGAGTAACATCAGTAATGCTGCACTTAGGCCTAATCATAATTTACTTTTCATCCCAGACAGTGTTTCACTTTCACGTGTATATTATTACACATATTTACTGTTTATAACACCAAAAATTCACTTAACCACATAAGGGCGCAATATTTAATCAAAATAAAGGCAGGAATTACACATATGAACTTTGCCTGCAACAACGTAATTTTCACACCAAAAATAATATTATACTTTACGTTGCAAGTGAATTGTGTCTCAAATGTCTCACAATCACTGTTTAAAATTTTACTGACGCGATTACACTGCGTTTCAGAGAAATTTGTTATTTTTCATGTACTGTAACTAATTGATATGGTTGAAAGACCGCCCTTCGCGATCAGCTGTTAAGCGAGTCACGTGGTCTGCCTTACGGCCTGTATTAGATCACGATGGCAGTGGGTTTTATTCTATGCACATTATTTCCATGTAGACCTACTTATGTTTTCAGCAAAATATGGTTAATAACGTGGCAATTCTTATCAAACATATGCGATAATTAAATTATTTTCTGTGTAAATATTTCAAAATGCTTTGATTTTCAGAACAGTAGGGAACAATAGGCCTAACGTACAATGTGATTTGTAAAGAAGAAACACGTTAATTCAAGACATATGATATGAATCCTCAATCTACAGTATAACGTGTAATGATCATCAAAACGTTTCATCAGGATCGCTTTTAATTTATATTGTAAGTAGTCCTATATCTAAGATTAGAAGTTTCATTCATATTGAATGTGAATGAATGTATATTTGTCTTCAAGCAATATACTTTTTGGTGAGGCGGCACTTCACATTATTAGTATACAGTGCCGACTCACCGTTTTACACGCCTCACGTACAAGTAATTTAGGAAACTACTTATTTTTAATTTATTACTGCAATTCTTTCACTAGTCTTTTCTTGTCTGTCATCAACTCTTTCACAAGTCTACTCCTAACCCATTATTATACCAAAAATACTATAACCCCCTCCTGTATGACACATTTCCCCTCACTCAACATCGCTAAATATTTTCACTTTTCACTACTCACTTTTCCAAATTGCTATTTTTTAGATCTTAGTTTTCTTTTCTCACGATTTATTTCCCCTCCACACCATTTCCTTAAATCATATTGTTTTTCACCTTGTTTTCCTCTCTTCCTTCATCACTACTCCCTGAACTATCTCCTACTTGCGTTAGTCCACTTCTCGTCAGCTTCGATGTTTCATTCATATTACATTATAAGGTTTTATTTCATGTATACTATTTGCGTGTAGGCCCTACGTTTCTTTCCAGCATAATATGATTAATAACGTGACAATCTTGTAGATCCTATGCGATATATAATTTCGGAAGAAGCATTTAGCACATAATTTTTCGGTATGATTATTTCAAAATTCTTTGATTTTCAATACAGTAAGATACAATCTCTTCTTACAATATGATTTGTAATGAAGTCTCCCGTTACTTGAAGAAGGACATGGCATGAATCCTCAGTCTGCAGCCTAATATATAAGTTAGTCATAATCGAAACGTATTATCAGAAAGGCAAGTTCTGTTTTTTAATATGTTTTCTATATTTAAGATTGGAATTTGATTTCGGATTAAATTGTGATGTTTTTTTTTTCCTATGAATATTAGCAATTCTTCAGAACTTGTGCGATAATTTAATTCGAAACGTGTATGAAGTACAAGTTTATTTTCAGTGTATGTATTTTTAAAAACTTTGATTTTCAGTACAGAAAGGAACAATAACGTAGAATCTCTTGTTATAATATGATTGTAAAGGAACATCGCGTTAATTCAAGAAATATATGTCATGAATCCTTAATCTATAGCCTAACATATGAGTTTAGTGGTCATCGAAACGTATCATTAAAAAAAACCAGTGCTATGTTGGAATTCGAAATATAATTCGTATTACATTATAAAGTTTTATTCCATGCTTATTATTTGCGGGTAATTTTATTTCCAGCGCAGTATTTTTAATAACGTGGCATTCTTGTAGAACTTAGGCGAAATTTAATTTCGGAAAGAGCGTTTAGTAGATAATTTTTCAGAATGATTATTTCAAAATACTTTGATTTTGAGTCCAGTAAGATACAATAACGTAGAAACTTCACTGCAATGCGATTTGTAATGAAGTCTGGCGTTAAATATAGACATAGCATGAATTCTCAATCTGCAATCTAAGGTATAGTGATCATCGAAGCGTTTCTTAAGAAAAGCCAGTTCTATCCTGGGGTTATAAGTTTAATTTGTATTACATTATACGATTTTATTTTATGCATATTATTTGCGTGTGCTTTTGTTTGCAGCATTATATTATTAATAACGTGGCAATTCTTATTTAAATTCCGAAGGAGTATTTAGTACATTTTTAGTTGTTCTTTGCAAAACGTGTTATGTCCACTGATAATATTTTGTTGGTTTTTTGCGACATGTTGTTCCTTATTATCTTCTCTTCGATAAAGCTACAAATAAAGCGACTAAACGTGTTCTGTCCATGAGAAAACGATTGAAGAAGTTAGGTGCAGATGCAAGGAATTTTTTGTCCTCCTACTATGCAGTTACATAATGTATTAATTCCTCAAAACATGTAAAATGTGTTTTGTTCAATCATAATAAATCCTCTGCTACCACTATTACATCTGCAACCAAAGTAATTACTGTCCAATAAATGATTCCTTTGTGTATAATTCATGCTATTTCTTCTTTGTTGTGGTAGGCCCTACCATGTTATTTTAATGATTTGAAGAGAATTTTAAAAAGAATGTAATAATGTTTTCAACATTGAAGAACAGCTATGTACTGATTATTGTTAACAGGAAAGGTGCTTTTGTAGATACGATTGGAGTTTTAATAGTTGCCATTTAATACAGTGAATTGATAGTAATCATGAATGAGGAAAATGGAGTGGCAACCTCATACAACAAAGTAACATCTGCTGCTCCCGACAGAGCTCGAAAAAAGACGAGAAATGAACAATCCTTGAAAGGAAACAAGGCGAAACGAATGAGGTTAGCTATGTTCAGTTACTGCCTACTGTATTAAAATATTAGTATAAATAATTTATTTTATGCTCTATGATAACTTGTTTAGTTTATTATCGTTTCTATAATGCATGCAATTTTACAATATTACTTTATATTGTTTCAGATACGCTGCAAACGTTTCCCAAGTCCCCCAAATTGTCAGAATCCACAAATTCAAAATTCAGATGCTTTGAATTTACATTACAGGATGTGAGATTAATCAACCAGAAGCTCTTCCAGGAGCCAGATCTACATGCAAAATGAAATGGTTCTGAAGTATGTGACGGTGCTATCACCAAAACGCAAACGATCTCGCAAGAATTCTTTCAGCAAGTCTGTATCAGTAAAATGTTACCGAGTAAATATGAAGAGAGGATAATGTTCACTCAGGTATGTACAGAGCGGTCTATGACATTCTCTACAACACTCGGCAGCAAGTGAGCCCGCCACGGTGTCAGCGCTTGTCATTCCCGGTGAACGGGGTCCGCCACAGTCTCACGCTACAGTCTTTCTTTCTCTGTCCCTGCTTTCTCTCTCTTTGCCTGCCTTCAAGGACATAGCACATGGCCACATTGCAACAGATAGCTGCTCTTCAGTTGTCTATGAGCTCTGTTGACGTTTGAATTGATGTACGTACATCTTAGATGAAGATTGAAGATTGTGGCTTAATAACTGTGGCTTGTAAACTTTTGTGATGCCATACTAAGCCACTATCTTCATTCTTCATCTAAGACGTACGTACATCAATTCAAACGTCAACAGAGCTCATAGGCAACCAAAGAGCAGCTATCTGTTGCATGTGTCCTTGAAGGCAGGGAAAGATAGACAAAGCAGGGATAGAGAGATAAAGACTGTAGCGTGCGACTGTGGCGGACCCCGTTCACCGGGAATGACAAGCGCTGACGCTGGGCCCGCTTGCCGCCGAGTTCCGTAGAGAATGTCATAGACCGCTCTGTAGAAATAATTCTGTTCCTAGAAGCACTTCAAATAGGAAGGTCTCGTCTTCAAAATTTATGTAACAAATTTCTCAAGCAAGGTGTTTGGTAAAAAAAAAAAAACAAGAGGTGGCATTTTTCGAATCAACAAATTTGCCCATAAGAGACAATCAGTTAAAATATTAATTCAGAAATGACCATCTCAGAGTCACTACTGCAGATCAAAAAATGTAAACCAGCCATTTAAGCATTTCAGCTATGTGGGATGAGTACAAGAAAGCTCATGACTAGGAGCTTCATGTCAATTATGAATACTTTCGAAGTATATTTGTTAATGAGTACAACATAAGCCTTGCAAGTCCTGCAACTGATTGTTGTTCAACAAGTTTACGAATGAAGGAGAAAATTAAAAACTGTGCAAATCCTGCAACAAAAGATGATTTTCGATTACACCTTAAACTATATGAAAAGCGAACTGATGTATTTTTCTTCTACTTAAGTCTAACGAAGAAGAGCATCTTACTTTGAGCTATGACTGCCAAAGAAATTAGATTTAGTAGAATCTATTCCCATGATATCAGCCTCAACAATAAGTGCAAATTATATAAAACATTAATAAGACCAGTCTTGCTGTAAGGATCTGAAACCTGGGCAGTTGGCAGTGCCGACAATTGTAGGCTGAATATATTTGAGAGAAAGGTTCTGAGGACGATATACGGACCAGTAAATGATGAGGGCAGTTGGAGAAAAAGATATAACGATGAATTATACCAACTTTTTAAAGAACCAGATGTTTGCATGGAAATTAAAGCTAGGAGAGTCAGGTGGCTGGGCCATATCTGTAGGAAGGATGAAAATGATCCTTGCAAGAAATTGACTCTCACTATACCTTTTAGCACCAGAAAAGTAGGGAAACCTCAGCTAAGATGGCTGGATGAAGTGGAGAAGGATATAATAGCAGCAGGTGTTAGAGGATGGAAAACAAAGGTGTTAGATCGAAGGACATGGAAAAGCATCGTTGGGGCGGTCAAGGCTGGAACCCGCCTGTAGAACCAAAGAAGAAGAAGAAGAAGAAGAAGAAGAAGAAGAAGAAGAAGAATCTATTCCCCGTAGAATTGATGTTGTAATTAAAAGTAAAAGTTGCCTTATAAAATACTGAAATTCCCTCTCTAAAGAGTGAATGTCAAAATAACGTGAATATTTAAAATAAGTGTTCTTTTTTCCTCAATAACTTTTTATTATATTTATTTACTTTTCCTTCTAAGCATAAATTAGTTTAAAATTTTCTTGATATATTTTTAGCATAGAATGAATACTTCTCTATGTAGATGGGTTCTGTTAAATTGTTGTGCGTTTATCAATATGTTTCATCATACGAAGCCAGTTGTGTAGACCAATTTACAGACAGTCATCCACGGTGCGCCATAGAAGACTGGTCTTCACTACACCCACTTTGAGAAGAGGAACAGGAGCTTCCCGAGAATACCTGTGTTAATGGATGCGTGCTTATGCCGGAGATCGAACCTGGGTTCACAGGATTGAGTCCAGCGCTCTAGCCACTGGACCATCGTGATGGTTTTGTATAATATATATATATAAATATTGTGTGTGTGTGTGTGTGTATATATATATATATATATATATAAGTGTTCTGCCCATGCGCAGGTCTTTCATTGCAAACCCAGCATTTTCCAATCTTTCCTCTTTTCTGCCTTCCTCTTAGTTTCCTCATACGATCCATATATCTTAATGTCGTCTATCATCTGGTATCTTCTTCTGCCCCCAACTTTTCTCCCGTTCACCATTCCTTTCAGTGCATCCTTCTGTAGGCAGTTTCTTTTCAGCCAGTGACCCAACCAATTCCTAAATATAATAATAAATTATTTGCAAATAAAATATAAATATTTTGTGTCTATTTATGGAATTATCCGATTTACATCTTGAACACATTGCAATATTTGGTTTTCCCCGTTTGTTATAATTCTTACAACTTTATATGCAGCATTCAGAAGCCACCGGACTGAGGATCCTGATTTATGAAGGGAGAGTAAATGTAAGTGAAGGAAAAATGGAGGTAGTGCTCAAATGGTATTAATAGAAATTAAACTACATTTGTATATTCACTAATACAATTTTTTTGTTTTATTTTGTTTCTTTTGTTTCAGGCCCCGCTCATATCCTGTGCCTCATCGTGGCGAGCGGGTGAAACAAAGAATGATGCATGATGCCAGTTTTATTAATGGCTGAAAGTATTTTTCCAATTTTCCGTGACTTGCCTTATTTAGGACACTCGATATTTTAATTAATTTATGTTTAGGCCTATAACAAATTTCTAAGATGTCACTTACATAAAATTTCTTAGTAAAACTTTACCTACCAAACAATAAATACTGTAAAATGGAAAGGTTAATGCGTCCTTCTTTGGCTAAACAGGATAACTACAAGTAGTGGTACATACATAAGGCCAGGTCATGAACGCTGTTGATCGGAGACTCATTAAAGTAAGTCAGAGATTACAAATTGACTTATTTTGTTATTAAATATAAATGCATCATTGGTTATAATTTGTATCACACATCATTGACTTGAAATTATTTTTTTCAGTAGAAATATTCAACGAAGTTCACATGAAATAGGTTCATAGTGAAATGTTCTTTGTATTTGTTTCCATTTTCTCCTTTCGTCCATTTTCCCTGTGACTCAAGGTTTCTTCATTTCCACACCTTCTCTCTATTCTATTGTTTCTCCTGCTGGTATCTTTATACAGCTTTTTAGACGAGTCCAGTATTCATTGCTATTCTCAGGTGTGGATTTTAAAGTAGCAGCTTTCTGTTGAAAATTTCTTCGTCACCTGTTTTCTTCTTATCTTCTTCAGACGAAAATCTACTTCGATTACCAACAGGACATGGTCTGAGTTAATATGGTAAAGCCTTTGCATTTTTTAAGCAATTTCGGAATATTTCCTGCACCAGTATGTAGTCTAATCTGATATCTGATTTCGTATTGGGCATGTCCAGATGTATCTTCTTCGTTTATGTTGTTGGAATAGTGTATTTTCAACATTCACTGCATTTCTCTTACAGATATTCACCAAAGATTCTCCTCTGTCATTTCTTTTTCCCAATCCACATTTTCCAACTGTTCATCCATCTTGTCCTTCTCCTACTATTGCGTTCCAGTCGCCCATTAGGATTACGCAGCTTCCTTCTTCTCCTTCTCAACTACCTCTTCTATCTTGTCATAGCTTTCTTCCACTTCCTAATCTGCTAATACACTACGTGGCATGTAAGTTTGCATAATAAATCCACAAAACCAGGGTCGTCTTATATGGCAGATAAAAGAAAAAGAGATATTACAATTCTACATTAAAACCATTATAAAAATAAAACAACAGATCACATTCGTTGTCTGAGGCAAAGATCTCCTAAAATATATCCTGACTTTCACTGTTGACAGCGCCATCATATAGGTCCCATTCTGAATGTGACGAGTCGGTTTCTACTTCCCCATAACCAGTCCATAACAAATCATCCTCTGTGCTATCCATCGCGTTAGAAATTCCATATTTCTTTTAAGGAGTTTATCACTATTTACACTTTCACTTTTTCCCATGACAGTTGATAGTTTGAGGGTATTTTAAAGGACAGATCTAAGCAAAACCATAATATTGTGCTTCAAATTTATCAACGAGTTAGAAAGAGAAGACTATAGAGTTGTCCTATACAGCGCTCTTTGCGGTGCCACCGCGAAACACGGCAGATCTGAGCTAAGCGCCCACCCATGGATACTTGCGTCTAGAGCAACGAGTTAGATACTATAGAGAGGACAAAGACCTCAGAAAGTTGAAGACAATTGAACATTGGTCCGCCATGTTTCGGTTAGTCAAAACAAAGGGGCGTGGCTCGGATGTTGTAGGAAATGACTGTGATGAAGTTAGTATTATTGTGAATTGAGTTACATATTAAGACTGTGTTAATAAGTAAAAAGTAAAATACACACAAAACTTTACGTTTTATAACAGCTGTAGGCCTGTTTTATTAGTTTCACTAAATATAGCCCAGATATTAAATGACAAGCTATACTCGATGCAACCAAAGCAAAGCACCTAAAGACGATGAATTTAATCGGCAGAAGAAAAATAAATAATTTTTTGACTTCGTCACAAATTTAATTACCTTACAGCTAATCTAACCTAATATGAAATCATGTAATTCAGTGCTCACCAGGTGATATCAAGAGAGACGACGTATGTAACTAATAGTACTAAAATATAGGAAAGGTAGTGGCGAATATTAAAAAAAATATCCAGTAATTAAGTTATTGAGAAAAATTCATTTGAAATTGGAATTAACACAGAGAACTTTTGAAAACTGAAATTATTAAAACTACAAATAACCTCTTAGCATGCAACATAATAATTAAAGAATGACACTAATAGAAAGTTACTGATGATCATAACTCACCACATTTATTGAAACGATAAGATACTTACGATTAACATTGTTATCAGAAACAACAGGAGCCACAGCTAGCTACACTTCTTTTCGCGTGATGGAGACATCATGTAGTCTAATATAGTTTGAAGCAAATATTGTCGCGTGATGGAGACATCGTGTAGTCTAATATAATTTGAAACAAACATTGATCTCACACGTGTCTCGCAACTAGGCAGAGGCTTTTGCAGAATAAAACTGTTCTTACATTATTTTGAACAATAATGACAAATTGTGTGTGATGCAAGTGCTAACTTTCCTCTTTTGTAACAAAAAGAGCCCTACGCATTAATAAAAAGAAAATTGGAGTAGGCCCTATAAACACAATAAATACTAAACTCTTGATGGTACAGACTTATTAATACAGATACTTCGCTTATGCTCAGTCCGTCTTATCTTATAATTCTCTGCGGCAATGGTACCTGTATTGAGAGGGTTTAATTATCCAGCAACGAATATTATGATTTACGGTACATTTCATTTAAATCCGAGGGAATGAGACATTTTTGGAAATTTTAAAGTCTAAATTATTACTTTTTCATTTATAAATCAGCTTTTTACAAAACCTATAGCGAAATGTTTAAATTAAATATTGATGTATCTGAAAAATATAATACATGTACCAACTCGTTACAATGTACCTTTGATAAGCACTCCTTGCGGAGGCTGGCGGTACTATAGACCGCCATGTTTTTTAGGGAACGATCCATAGTACTGTTGGCCTCCGCAGGGAGCGCTTATCAGAGGTCTTTAGCCTCTCTATAGTATCTAGCTCGTTGGTCTAGAGCCTAACCATCAAAAGCTTCCACTTGAGTAAGTAGTTAGAATTTCATTCACCAGTTGGCAGTGGTGTTACAGTTTTCGTATTAATAGAATCTTTTGGCGCTAGATGGCGGTAACACTAAAGCCGAAACCATAAACAAATAAATAGTAAAAAGTGCCCTTTATGTAATTTTACTTGTGGATCAACAGAAGAATTATGTAATCATTTGCATACAGTACATTCTATTACAGTTGATAGAGAGACTGTAGAATTTCAAAATAGGGACCAGTATGATAAATGGAAGTGTAATATAGAAAAGGAGTCATTTTCCAAATATACTAATGTTAAAAGTTATTCAAAGTTGAAAGTGTATACCCATGAATATACTTTTTACTTTCATGAAGAGCTGAGTTAGAGGGCAATCCATGAATTTTCCGCCCATGAAATGTAGCATGCTATTTTTGAATAAATATTTTGTCACAATAAGAACATTTAAACTTGTATTTACTCAAGTCAGTTTGTCTCAGTTTAGGAGCAATTTCGTCTACTTTCCCAGATTGAGATCTATTTACATGCTTCCTAAGGTTATTATAATAATCATACTCCATGTCGCACAGCTTGCAAACAAATTTTTTCCCTATTATTTAACTGTTAACACCTCATTTTAACACGAATACAATAACTTTTAACTTGAACAAAAAGTCACTATTTTCGGCTTTAGTGTTACCGCCATCTAACGTCAAAAGATTCTATTAATACGAAAACTGTAACACCACTGCCACCTGGTGAGTGAAATTCTAACTACTTACTCAAGTGGAAGCTTTTGATGGTTGGGCTCTAGACGCAAGTCCCTTGGATAAATATGTAATAGGATGCGAAACTTACTGAGTTTCCCGTAACACATACTAGAGGCGCTGTTGTAGAAATTGATCGTGCTGCCATCTATATGCGGTTAGAGGCGTTATTACATCTAGCAGCGCACCAAGTAGCGAAAAGAGTAACTACTCCGTGCATCCAGCAGCGCACCCAAGTTGCAAAAATAATAACTAATTACTCCGCGCATCTAGCAGCGCACCTGGCGGCACAAAGTTGAACTATATGCAGTAAATATTCCTCCTCCCCCCCCACCCCAAACCCCTCAATTTAAAGTAAAACTTTAAAATTTTTATTCCTCACATCATCTTTCACTGAAAATTGTTATTGGAGCCAATAGTTGGAGGAGACGGTCTATTTTACACAACCTTATAATGTAACTAATTAAAATACAGCCAAACAGGGACAGAAAATAAAAGAAAACAAGGTTAGATAATTGGGATTTTATTCTTTAGGTAATAGTATATAGTGCACTTTAAGTCTGCAAAAACTAGTTACATAATTGAAATTATTATATTACAGTATACTATTTTACAATACATTCAACAACACGATTTTGACAATTTTGACAAGGTCCATCATATCACTGTTTAACATACACTACATGTGCACTAGGGTTACCAGATTGTAACAATTTAAAAGCAGGTCATTTTAAATGAAAAAGAATTTTCCATATAAAAGCAGGGCATAATAGACTAACTTGATACTTGACGTGACGTCTTTTTACATTCTGTTATATAATAAGGTAATTTGTTTGTCTTTGTACAATAAAACTGATACAAAACTATTATCATGAATAGAATTGAAGTATACGGATTCTAAATTAGCTTTTACCTTATTTAATTTTCGGATTGTTAATAATTCTCTGGTGACTCGACTTGTTTGAGCAAGGATTTTACAAACATAATTCCTCTAATGGACCCCAACTCAATAGTTACTCTCTTTTGTCCATTGGGAATTGGCAAGAAAGAAAAGCAGGACAATTTCTGATTTTTACGAACCCTGGCAGGACTCAGGACATGTCAAGCGAAATCCAGAACATCTGGTAATCCTATACACACAGATACACTTACATATTTAGTGTGCAGTACATTGGTAAAGTCTATACAACAAATTGAATAATTTAAATTGTGGGGCCCAGTTGGATAAGAGAAAAAGCCACATCTATATATTTATATTTTGGAATGCTCTGCCATCTGTGCTCGTTTACAGATGTAAATGATACCATTTGAATAATGTGTTGTCATATAGTTTAGTCAGAACATACTTCACATTCCAATGAGATATCCTACGTATCGAAATTTATGGTTTGTCCCCTTGTCTGCCTGGACCCATCAACTATTGTTTAGTCAACTGTCCAAAAACACGTTTGGACCCTACAAGTATCACTCATGGGGCAATCAGAGCAGGAGGTAATGAGTAAGAGTGGCCAATTCCTTTCTTCCCTCCGTTGCATACATCGCTGACTAGATATATATTACATTAATCAGATTTCAGATACTACAAAAAAATGTTTGATAATTGAAACTGTCATATTACTATCTACTATTTTGCAACACATTTTAGAACACTTTTCTAGGATCACATCTAAGGTTCTTAGACATTGTTGTTGGCATACACATAAAGGTAACGTATACCAAAATGTTGTATGTACTGAGGGTCAGAGTGAAATACATGAGCTGCATCACTTACTTGCATTATGTTGGGCAAAAAGTTTACTAGGTGAACTGAAGGTATGTTAACCCCCAACTTCCAAAGTCAAATATCTCTCTTACATACACACACATGTACCACATACTGTAACTTTGCTCCCTACAATTACACAATATATTTAACATTTGCTAAAAACATTTTTTTCTGGGGCAAAAAAATAAATAAATAAAAATTAAAAAAAAAAATAATAAAAAAAGCTATGAACTTTCCACCAATATGATATTATACCTTTTAGTTACACACAATATGAGCTATTTACACTACTTTAAAGACACTGCCGAGTTCACAATATGCAGATGAGAGATGGGTGGATCATTACTCTAGGTAGCTGCAATCCAAGAAGATAGATGCACAATGATGGACAGCAGTGGCAAAAAGAAAAAACGGACCAACCCTTGTAGCTGATATCAGAGCCTTGTTCACTCCAGAACACAATAGACTGGTACCTAAGACTTTCGTGGTTCGAATCCTGCCTGGAAAGGAACCTTTTTTTGTTCCTTATTCAAATTTATTCTCAATACTTTCTGATTGCAGCGATATTATACTACTTAATTAACTTATTATTCCCAGAACATGAATTTTACCATCTTATTTTCTAATGGCTTTCAAAATGGGCTACGTCCGCAGTCGAGACTACAACAATTTCAATAGATTACTCGCTATCTTGTGAATGCGGGTGTGGCATGTGCAGTGGCTAATTTTGGGGACTTTGATTATTCTGTCGGTCCGGGTTTTCTTGCCACTACTGTACACTGACGTTCAAAATATCTGGCACTACTAATCGATATTTTTTTTTGGCGTAAGTATGGCTTATTTAGTTATTACTTGTAATAATACATGGTGATGATAATAGTCAGTGTTGCCAATCATACATAAATATAACCTCATTATAGAATTCAATTTTCATCCCACACTGCTGACTGTGAAGCAACACTGAATTTAGCGGGAAACCACTGATATTGTCAATTACGAGAATAATTTATGCTCAATCTACATAGTAATTTTTCCTGACACGTTTTTAACTGCTCAAATAATGGTACCACTTATTGAGAACTAGTGGAATTCTTCCAATTTTTGTCAATTTTTAATGTCTTTGGTTCTGACTTATTCCGTGATTGGAAAGTTTGCTTACATGGTCATATAATCATAGGCCGGATGTCTTTGAACGCCAGTGTACATATGATGTTATCAACACTGTACCTACTTTCTTCTCAGAAGAGACTCAAAAATTATTTAATATCCTTAGTTTTGTCTTGAAGTCAGGACCAAAACAATGTGACTGGTTAAAAAACTGAGTCGACCAATTAATCCTAGATACTATATACATATTAAACAAATTATTGAATTGGTCCTGACTACAAAGAGAAAAATTACAATCATTCAGCACATATTTTTTCATCACTGTCCTCAAATTTTTACAATGACAGTTTGCTTTGTAATGTCTGCAGAATGAATTCTCCCATTCTCGGAACTGAGTGAAAACTTCGTTTCTAGGCAATGAAAGACTTCCGAAATCGTCATCAATTGCCTTGAAGTAAGTAAATATTTGATGGCTTTCACTCAGTTCTCTCTGGCTTTCTCCCAGAGTGAGAGTATTTTTACAGTGACTGCATATATGTTTTTTGAGGAACCTTGAGCAAATGTACCCTGCAATTTAGTACACAGCATTATCGTCCTCGATACTTCCAGTATCACACTCCACAGCCATTTCGACTATAGTATCAGGAGTACAATCACTGATACAGTTTACATCTGTAACAGATGACGACTCCTGAACAGCCTTGTCACTAACAGAAATACTATTCAATTTCGTCAACACATACTCAACATCTTTTTCGCAATTACTTCTGTGTGATAACTTGGAAAGAGATGTAATGAGTATGTGTCGAAGACCACTTTCAAGTTGTTCGACAGATGGATTTACATTGCACCCGTGCTGTTGTCTTATGGTAGCAAATGTATTCTCCAATGCATCCTGACTCAGAAATAGAGTCCTTAATTTAGGAATGTTGTACTCAGAACTAAGCTCATCGAACAAATTCAGCAAGCTCTGAATACTAATTCTCCAACCTTCAAGACAAGCTGGCTGACGCTTGCAACCCACGAATTCCAAGGATTGAATGTCATTTATATTTATCCACGGCCCACCTTTGTAAAAATTCGTCTGCTTAAGCCCGGTTCAGACGGTGCGTGTTTCTGTGATGGATTCCAAGGTGGCTGCGCGAATGGGTCGCCTGCGTGGTCACTCACCGTTAATAATGCGCTCTGGTGGATGGCTAGCTTGCTGGATTTCGAGGGTAGGTTCCTTGCTATTTTTCCTGCGTGCTTCTGTGCTGGTTCAGTGTCACCAAAATAGTTGTTCTCCAACTAAATCTTTTTTTTTTTTTTTTTTTTTTTGTATTTCTTAGTTTCTAAGGATAGAGTAATCAAATATAGAACTTCAGTTGTTTTAAACTTCTTGTTTAATTGCTTTGTTTCAATATTTACTATTGTTAATGTAGAATTTTAGTTGTTTTCCACTTATAGTTAGTTTCTTATTTATCATGAGTGTTATCTGACTGTTCTGGGACCTTGGGAGCGAGAAAACAACAGTGTGGATCAACCTCGGGATGGTTGCAGAGGCTACTATTTTAAGGGGAGAGGATGGTATTTTTGATGACAAATTACTAAATTAAAAAAAATTATATTCTTTAAAATACTCTGTGATATATGTGGATCGCCATTTTTAAACTTCCTGCATTATGGATTTTTAAATCACTCGCCCACTTTTATTGTTGTTTCCGGTAAATTAAATTTTCAAAAAATTGTTTTTTTCTTTAAAATACCCTTTGATATGTGTGGAATACATTGCATAACATTTTGTGCGTATTTGTGCTCTTATCGGATGTTGAGGCGTCATTTTTAAACTTCCTGCGCTATGGATTTTTAAATCACACGCCCGCTTTTATTGGTTTCCAGTAACTTCATTTTTTTTGCTACATTGCCAGACTAAATGAATATAATTTCTGAACTATTAAAGATACATGCATGATATTTAGAACACACTTTCTTTAGACTATTAGGAAACTTTTCTCTGTAACAGAATTTTGTTAATTGATTTCATTTTAAAAACACGTCCGTTTGTTTGCAAGAAAGGAAATCAGAAAATTGTTATTAAATTTTAATTGTTTATTTTACCAACGTAGGGACTAATATCAAACTTCTGTTACAGACAGTTTGTAGAACATACGTTTGCAAATACATTGCAAAAACTGTTTGAATCTATCTTTAAAAACGGTTTAGATATATCGGTTTTAGTACAATCCTGCATTGGGTATAATTTTTTTTCAAATTTGGGCCCCCAAATAATTTTTTTTTTCAAAATATTTATATTTGATTGAGTTGCCACAGCTATGAGCTCTCTACATACAAAAAATTAATAATTTACACCAAATAGGAAAAAAGTTTTGAAAAATGCCATCCTCTCCCCTTAAGAGAGCAAGTCGAAAATTTTGATTATGAATTCCTACGGTTGGACCAAAAATCAAGTTAGAACTTTAATTGAGGCGTACAGAGAATAAACATGTTTACATGCTATACAAACAGCATTGTTAAGACATCTTGGCCTTTATTTCTACGCAGTAACCATTTTCGGCTCCACATTATACTCTTTTTAATTTGATCCGTCTCCTCAGCGTTTAAAGCTAGCAAAACAGCAAAGGCTGCTAAACGTCTTCTTCGTACAGCTTCACATACAGTTTCCATATTAAATTTGATGTTTGCAAATTGTACCGCGCCAGCAGCTCCAACTTCCAAACTGGGATCCAGCCAAAGAGTCTGTAAGACTTCAAACTCTTTGGATCCAGGATGCAAGGCAGCTCGCTCCGTGTGAACGAAAACCATCACCGCAGCCACCACGGAACCCAGCACCGTAGCCACCACGGCACCCGGCCTCCTAGCCACCTTGGAATCCATCACAGAAATACGCACCGTCTGAACTAGGCTTTACAATGTTGTATAACGGAGGTAAGAAGTACAATAAAACGAAGAAAAAACATGCCTGTTGTGTGTGCTGCATATAACTGCAATGTCAAAAGGAAAAAGACAACTGATATATCATATTTCATGTAAATTTTATGAAGTTAAGTCCATAGTTTTGTTAATTAGCAGCATTTTTTTTTCATCCACAAATGTGTAACAACGCCCGGCATAAACAAAATAAATGGTTCACTGGTAATGTATTTAAACTAAATACGGATAAAAATAATACAATTCCGTTTCAGACCCAGTGAAAAACAAATAGCAATACAATATTAAAATTGTATTTCGACACCGGCATCCTTTATTTCTGCTCCTTCTGTCCTTACTGCTTATACAAGAAGACGATGAGCTGTAGCTTATAAGAAGTAGGCCTATTTCGAAGACAAACGATTAATTAAATAAATGGTTCACTAGTAATAAAGTTAAACTAAATAAGAATAAAACCGCTACAATTCCGTTTCAAACCTAATAATAGCAATCAAATATTAAAATTGTATTTCGACACTCGCATCCAAAATAACGCAAAACTCTGGGGTAGGTCGTATTGTTGTTAGTATTTTGACTGGCAGGACATGAAAGAACATAATTGAGCACCCACGTGCAATAATGGGGTAAGTATGAATATATTTCGTAACTACTTACCTCATTATTGTACGTGGGTGCTCAATTACCACTAATAATTATCTGTAGTGCCACAGCCCTTGAAAGGCTCAGACAGACCAGCCGGCTGTCGGCCTCACGTTCACATTTCGATAATAATTATACTTTACTGTAACAAAAAAAAAAAACTGAAAGCGTGTTTTGTCATGTTTCACCCACGTTACAAGCTTGGAGGTAAAGGTTATTTACTACAGATAGGGCCTACTTTCATTCTATATCTTATAGTACAGTAAATAGTTTTGCAACGTGTAGAGACTGGGAAAACAATTTAATAAAATCATCCGAATCATACTCGTTCATTTTATAGGCAATCTTGCAGGTCGCATTTAAAAGAACCTTGGAATATTAACATTTTCTTCAGTATATTTGCTAGGACTTCTTGTCGTACTACATGACAATTTTGCTTAGGTTAATCTTTTAAGCATTCCTTCTAGGAATAGCTCAAGTGTTTTAAATTTAGCGTACATAAGTTTAGATTAAGTTCCTAGCACGTATTTGACGAAATACTAGGTTTTTCCATTTCAGTTTAACTGATTTATCCAAACGAAATTAAGACAGCTGACGATTCTAATGTCAGTTATCACCACGCCCACTTTGTTTTGGGCGCATAAGTTCATTACCGACGGTCGTTCAATTTTCTTCAAACAAGGCGGCGCAATGACCACTCTATATCTTTCTCTTTCTAACTCGTTAAAATTTATACTTCGTATTATCTGAAGACTATCTTAAGACCAGTTCAGGCGGTGCGTGTTTCTGTGATGGATTCCAATGTGGCTGCTCGGATGGGTCGCCTGCGTGGTCATTCACCGGAAATAATGCGCTCTGGTGGCTCCGTGGATGGCTAGCTTGCTGGATTTCGAGGGTAGGTTCCTTGCTATTTTTCCTGCGTGCTTCTGTGCTGGTTCAGTGTCACCAAAATAGTTGTTCTCCAACTAAATCCTTTTTTTTTTATGTATTTCTTAGTTTCTAAGTATAGAGTAATCAAATATAGAACTTTAGTTGTTTTAAACTTCTTGTTTAATTGCTTTGTTTCAATATTTACTATTGTTAATGTAGAATTTTAGTTGTTTTCCACTTATGGTTAGTTTCTTATTTATCATGAGTGTTATCTGACTGTTCTGGGACCTTGGGAGCGAGAAAACCAACGAGCACAGAATGCATAGAGTAGACATGAACAGCTTGGAGGTGAAGCCGCTTTTGTAGACCGTCGCCATTATGATGCTACCAAAACATTGGGCTCCCGGTTAGCACATGGGCAGTTGATTGTGATGTTGCATCGTTGTTTTAATTAATAAATGAAGTAATTTCAATATGCCTACATGTACTGCGTATGGCTGCACAAACAGGTTTTCAAAAAAATTCCTGGAATAACTTTTCACAGGTAAATATGCATGTGTGAAATGTACTTATGACCGGTAGATAATGAATGATTTAGCCTAGGTTAGTCGGTTAGATTCGTATTGTTCCCGTATTTGTTTGATTAAGAGAAAGGATTAGTGTATTGATATTATTGTAATTAATTTTTATAATCACTAAATCAGACACGCTTTGTAAACTTAGCATTTACGAGTGAAGCTAACCTAACAACCCATGTTGGAAGTTTGTGTCGAGTGCTATAGAAAACGGGTGTACCGAGGTTTCTCTTAAACCGAATACACGTATTCGTTTGATGAAGAAAAAGAAATAGTGTATTAATATTATTGTAATTAATTTTTATAATCACGAAATCAGACTTATGCTTTGCAGACTTAGTAGCTTCATTAACTCGGTCGTGAACTGACTTGACCCACTTGGTAATAAAACTTCACTTTTGTTCGCCGTTATAATCTAATTATATACTATAAACGAAGAGCCTATCAAATATTATATGGTTAAGAGCATTCTATTTTTTCTCTAAACAAAATCGGGACATCTACACGAAATACTGGCAAAAGGAAGAGAATGATAATTTGCGTTAAGAAGTAAGTTTCATTATTAAATCGAAGCAAATGGATCAACCTATAAAAGTAATTGTTATAGGGTAGCATTTTTATTGGACTAGTAGCAAAATAAGGTCAAACTGTTATCTTCCTTTTTTATCATTATTGTTTGTTTAACCTCCCAGATTATCTATTAAATACCATACTGCAATTTGAAGAGCTGCCAATTTAAATAACCTGTATATATGTGATTTATCGAGGACAGTTTCGTAATTTTTGCTAAAAATACGTGCATAGCGATTCTGTATTACGAAACAAACAAGAAAGTGTGAGTTCTACAAGAAATTAGGGACATATGGAATTCTTATTATCATAAGATCTTCTATAACGTAATAGCCATTTTGCAATGTTTCGGTAGCAACAAGATGGCGTCAGGTCCATCAAATCGGCTTCACTCCGTCCAATGGTATTAAGATGCTAGTGTCAACTCTATATATTCTGTGCTCGTTGGAGAAAACAACAGTGTGGATCAACGAGTTAGAAAGAGAAGACTATAGAGTGGCCATGTTGTCCTGTACAGCGCTCTTTGCGGTGCCACCGCGAAACACGGCAGATTTGAGCTAAGCGCCCACCTTTGTAAAAATTCGTCTGCTTACAGTGTTGTATAACGGAGATAAGAAGTACAAAAAAAAACGAAGAAAAAACATGCCTGTTGTGTGTGCTGCATATAACTGCAATGTCAAAAGGAAAAAGACAACTGATATATCATATTTCATGTAAATTTTATGAAGTTAAGTCCATAGTTTTGTTAATTAGCAGCATTTTTTTTCATGCATAAATGTGTAACAACGCCCGGCATAAACAAAATAAATGGTTCACTGGTAATGTACTTAAACTAAATACGGATAAAACCAATACAATTCCGTTTCAGATCCAGTGAAAAGCAAATAGCAATACAATATTAAAACTGTATTTCGACACCGGCATCCTTTATTTCTGCTCCTTCTGTCCTTACTGCTTATACAAGAAGACGATGAGCTGTAGCTTATAAGAAGTAGGCCTATTTCCAAGACAAACGATTAATCAAATAAATGGTTCACTAGTAATAAAGTTAAACTAAATAAGAATAAAACCGCTACAATTCCGTTTCAAACCTAGTAATAGCAATCAAATATTAAAATTGTATTTCGACACTCGCATCCAAAATAACGCAAAACTCTGGGGTAGGTCGTATTGTTGTTAGTATTTTGACTGGAAGGACATGAAAGAACTTAATTGAGCACCCACGTGCAATAATGGGGTAAGTATGAATATATTTCGTAACTACTTACCCCATTATTGTACGTGGGTGCTCAATTATACACTAATAATTATCTGTGGTGCCACAGCCCTTGAAAGGCTCAGACAGACCAGCCGGCTGTTAGCCTCACGTTCACATTTCGATAATAATTATACTTTACTGTAACAAAAAAAACTGAAAACGTGTTTTGTCATGTTTCACCCACGTTACAAGCTTGGAGGTAAAGGTTGTTTACTACAGATAGGACCTACTTTCATTCTAAATAGTAAATAGTTTTGCAACGTGTAGAGACTGGGAAAACAATTTAATAAAATCATCCGAATCATACTCGTTCATTTTATAGGCAATCTTGCAGGTCGCATTTAAAAGAACCTAGGAATATTAACATTTTCTTCAGTATATTTGCTAGGATTACTTGTCATACTACATGACAATTTTGCTTAGGTTATTCTATTAAGCATTCCTTCAAGTGTTTTAAATTTAGCGCACATATGTTTAGGTTAAGGTCCTAGCACGTATTTGACGAAATACTAGGTTTTTCCACTTCAGTTTAACTGATTTATGCAAACGAAATTAAGACAGCTGACGATTCTAATGTCAATTATCACCACGCCCACTTTGTTTTGGGCGCATAAGTTCATTACCGACGGTCGTTCAATTTTCTTCAATCATGGCGGCGCAATGACCACTCTATATCTTTCTCTTTCTAACTCGTTGGTGTGGATCAACCTCGGGAAGGTTGCAGAAGCTACTATTTTAAGGGGAGAGGATGGTATTTTTGATGAAAAATTACTAAATTAAAAAAAATATATATTCTTTAAAATACTCTGTGATATATGTGGATCGCCATTTTTAAACTTCCTGCATTATGGATTTTTAAATCACTCGCTCACTTTTATTGTTGTTTCCGGTAAATTAAATTTTCAAAAAATTGTTTTTTTCTTTAAAATACCCTTTGATATGTGTGGAATACATTGCATAACATTTTGTGCGTATTTGTGCCCTCATCGGACGTTGAGTCGTCATTTTTAAACTTCCTGCGCTATGGATTTTTAAATCACACGCCCGCTTTTATTGGTTTCCAGTAACTTCATTTTTTTTTTTGCTACATTGCCAGACAAAATGAATATAATTTCTGAACTATTAAAGATACATGCATGATATTTAGAACACACATTCTTCAGACTATTAGGGAACTTTTCCCTGTAACAGAATTTTGTTAATTGATTTCATTTTAAAAACACGTCCGTTTGTTTGCAAGAAAGGAAATCAGAAAATTGTTATTAAATTTTAATTGTTTATTTTACCAACGTGGCTGCAAAAGGGTATCTGTCGGATACAGGAGGGAGAGCCATTAATTCTTCTCATTGAAGGCTTTAAGGAACCAACCTGGACAAATACCCAATGTCCCATCCCTACCTTCCCGTGGTGCAGCTATTAGTAAGCATAATTTTACGAGCTGAACTAAAGGGTGGGGCTACTCATCCATTAGCACTGGTCAGCTTGATGAGTTAATGACTGAATTTGGTATAATTTTCCTCTATCCAATACCTAATTCCCTCTTTACCCTTTCCTATCCAGTCCTCTGACTGAACCAACGAGTTAGATACTATAGAGAGGCTGAAGACTTCTGATAAGCGCTCCCTGCGGAGGCCAACAGTACTATGGATCGTTCCCTATAAAACATGGCGGTCTATAGTACCGCCAGCCTGCGCAAGGAGTGCTTATCAAAGGTACACTGCAACGAGTTGGTATATGTATTATATTTTTCAGGTCGCCCTGGTTGGCAAGTTGGTATAGCGCTGGCCTTCTATGCCCAAGGTTGCGGGTTCGATCCCGGGCCAGGTCGATGGCATTTAAGTGTGCTTAAATGTGACAGGCTCATGTCAGTAGATTTACTGGCATGTAAAAGAACTCCTGCGGGACAAAATTCCGGCACATCCGGCGACGCTGATATAACCTCTGCAGTTGCGAGCGTCGTTAAATAAAACATAACATATATTTTTCAGATACATCAATATTTAATTTAAACATTTCACTATAGGTTTTGTAAAAACCTGATTTATAAATGAAAAAGTAATAATTAAGACTTTAAAATTTCCAAAAATGTCTCATTCCCTCGGATTTAAATGAAATGTACCGTAAATCATAATATTCGTTGCCGGATAATTAAACCCTCTCAATACAGGTACCATTGCCCTAGAGAATTACAAGATAAGACGGACTGAGCATAAGCGAAATGTCTGTATTAATAAGTTTGTACCATCAAGAGTTTAGTATTTATTGTGTTTATAGGGCCTAATCCAATTTTCTTTGATTAATGTGTAGGGCTCTTTTTGTTAACAAAGAGGAAAGTTAGCACTTGCATCACACACAATTTGTCATTATTGTTCAAAATAATGTAAGAACAGTTTTATTCTGCAAAAACCTCTGCTTAGTTGCGAGACACGTGTGAGATCAATGTTTGTTTCAAATTATATTAGACTACACGATGTTTCCATCACGCGACAATATTTGTTTCAAATTATATTAGAGAACACGATGTCTCCATCACGCGAAAAGAAGTGTAGCTAGCTGTGGCTCCTGTTGTTTCTGATAACAATGTTAATCGTAAGTATCTTATCCTTTCAATAAATGTGGTGAGTTATGATCATGGATAACTTTCTATTAGTGTTATTCTTTAATTATTATGTTGCATGCTAAGAGGTTATTTGTAGTTTTAATAATTGTAGTTTTGAAAAGTTCTCTGTGTTAATTCCAATTTCAAAGAATTTTTCTCAATAACTTAATTACTGGATTTTTTTTTTTTTAATTTTCGCAGCTACCTTTCCTATATTTTACTCCTATTAGTTACATACGTCGTCTCTCTTGAAATCACCTGGTGAGCACTGAATTACATAATTTCATATTAGGTTAGACTAGCTATAAGGTCATTAAATTTGTGACGAAGTTAAGAAATTATTTATTTTTCTTCTGCCGAATACATTCATCCGTCTTTAGATGTTTTGCTTTGGTTGCATTGAGTATAGCTTGTCATTTAATATCTGGGCTATATTTAGTGAAAGTAATAAAAACAGGCCTACAGCTGTTATAAAACGTGAAGTTTTGTGTGTATTTTACTTTTTACTTATTAACATAGTCTTAATATGTAACTCAATTCACAATAATACTAACTTCATCACAGTCATTTCCTACACAACATCCGAGCCACGCCCCTTTGTTTTGACTAACCGAAACATGGCGGACCAATGTTCAATTGTCTTCAACTTTCTGAGGTCTTTGGCCTCTCTATAGTATCTAGCTCGTTGGACTGAACTCTTATTTTCTTCGACCCCAACGGCATTAGAGCATTCGAGGCCTAGGGGTTCATGTCCCTTTTCTTTCCCCCTTTCTACTTTTCTGTTCCTAGTGCTGACCTGCTATGGCACTAAAATCGTCCTCCAGTGGCTTAAGGAGGGAAAGCTGGTGATCAACAAGATCTCCCAGCTAGGTCCAATGGACCCGTCGACCAACAGCAGGTGTGGTCCTCCCGAGCCCCTACAGCTGAGGCTGCGCAGAAGTTTAGAGTACGGACAAATTGAAGCTTGCGTCCGTCACCATGTTTTGGGGAAAGCGCGGATAGCAGAAGGGTGTGCTATGCAATGTTGAATGTTTAATTCATATGTCTGTGTATCTTATAAATCAATCTGAATGGATAAATGAAAAAATCCTATTATCATTTAAAGCAACCACGTTATGGACATAATCAAGTTTACAGTAGTTACGTTAGTTTGACAAGAAAGAAAAGAAGACTGGAACAATTTGATACTGTGACCAAAGACGTTGTATAGTTATTTGACAACATATATAGCGAACAGAAATACAAATGCATATTGTAGTAATTAGTTCAGATGAAAAGAAATTTATCAGTATTATTAACAAAACACTGCTAGCTATGTAAGGCATTACATTAGGACCTATATTGTAAACACAGGTTTGCTTTCATGTGAACGAGAAACGAACAATTATTATTTATCTGCTTTCATTTCACATAATAGACACCTGTAAAATAAAAACAAGTACATAATGTTTAGTTTGAAATATAAGTAGGCCTATTTCTACTCCTCTTGGCTTATTATCACAGCTGTAGTAGGAAATAAACGTCACATGCATGAATCAGTCATATGAGCCTAATAGAACTCAGGTGTAGTTTACAGAACATCTTGCCTATTGATTCATTATTATTATTAATATTATTATTATTATTATTATTATTATTATTATTATTATTATTATTATTATTATTATTATTGATTTCGTTAAATGTTGTCTTTGAACTCTTTTTATGTAAAGACGTGTTGTACTAGTAACTTTAAGCTATGCGGTGACAGCTGCTCTTTATGTAGTACTTTCTTTCAGATGGTTATTTAACGACGCTATATCAACTATTAGATTATTTAGAATTGATGGTATTGATGATAGCAAGATGGTATCTCGCGAGATGAGGCCAAGGATTAGCCATAGATTACCTGACATTAGCCTTACGGTTGTGGATATCGAAAAAAATCTCAACCAGGTAATCAGCCCAAGCGGGAATCGAACCCGCGCCCGAGCGCAACTTCGGATCGGCAGGCCTTAGTCGATTGAGCTACGCTGGCAACTCTTCATGTAAGCCTACTTCTATGGTCAGTTTAATAAGTTTAAAATGTGATTCTCGGGGGGAATCTGGGAACCCATTTTCTAAAATATGTTCCTATAGTTGTAGAAAGATTGTATAAGTGTTCTACTGTTATCACATTGTTTTTCACACGATGTAAAAGAGACCCTTGGATGGTAATCTGCCATATTCTCTCTCAACATCTGTATAATCGCTCTTTCACTTAAGCGGCATATGTCTATAATCTCAAATGATGATATGATAAGACTCCGATTATTCTTTCGTTAAAGAAAAGGAAAAGAGATTTTGTTTATTGCTAATATGTACCATAAATTAAATCTCTAGATTTATTACCCCATATTTTCTTAATGTTAACAACAAAGCCAGCAATGCAAACAATCACATTTTCACAATATTCTGTCATTGAGAATGATGTAAGAATGAGGGAACTGTAATGAATGTCTGCAGTTGAAAGTTCTAAAGAGACATAACGCCTCTGATCCTCAAAACACTGAGGATTATTGTTAAAGTGCCTTATGTGTTTGGAAAATAGCATTGAGTATATAGCCATCTTTTTAGCGGACATCCCCTCTTTGTAATATAACTTAAATAAGTTATTTACGTATTTCCTAACGTATATAAAATAACATAAGTAAAAACATCCCATGTTTTCGGTCATTGGAAATAGAAATAAACTAATAAGTCTATTTATAAGCAATATAAAGTTTTATATTTAAAGGAATGCTTAGTTACAGTATTTATATTTACTTATTATACATTAGAAAATACGTAAATAAGTTTAGTTATATTACAGTGCAGTGGGATGTACGTTAAGAAAACGCCTATATACTCAATGGTATTTTCTAAACTCCGAATGATATATAGAAACAATCATTTGTGCTCCCCAAACATGGCGTCGCTCGAACCTGCGCGAGAGGTTTCAAATTTGTACACGACACCAGCGCCAGTTGTGTGTCTAGATATATAACTACAACGTCTTTGGGTCCTCCAGACATTCTGGGGGTTGTGTGTGAATGAAGTAGCCACCAAAACGTTAAAATATGGTGTTCACTTAAATCGGCTACAACTTGCCATTTAACAGCTCCAATATGAAATGAGTACCATTAAAGTAAAATGATCCGGAGGTAAAATAGTCCTCCAATCGGATCTCCGGGCGGGGACTACTTTAATGGTACAGAATGAACTAAACATCTTACAATGGAATGCTGGCGGTATAACATTTAGGGCAGCACTGCTACTTACAGACCTGTTACTAAATCTACGTATTACTCTGTGAAGAGATTTATTAAATCTACATACTTAGACTTCAACAAACAAAATTTGATAACTCAATCCCAAGGGAAAAAATGGAACTCTCTGCATCAAAATCCACAGTCAATTCCCGATTTATCACGAAAATCGTCTGTAGCTGCATTTAGATTGGCAACAGGCCATGATTCTTTGGCCAAACACCTGCATAGAATTGGAATATATCAGTCCCCTAACTGCCCGTTGTGCAACTCAAACCAAGAAATGGATTCGGAACACCTCAAATCTGTGCTTCAGTGGCTAGTCATGATAATATCTTTGAAAAATATTGGAGTGCAAGAGATCAAATGACTTTATTGTCAAACGCCTGGCATTAGAAAACAACAACAACATTTCACCAACGTGGGGACTAAAATCAAAATTCTGTTACAGACAGTTTGTAGAACATACTTTTGCAAATACATTGCAAAAACTGTTTGAATCTATCTTTAAAAACGGTTTAGATATATCGGTTTTAGTACAATCCTGCATTGGGTATATTTTTTTTCAAATTTGGGCCCCCAAATAATTTTTTTTTTCAAAATATTTTTATTTGGTTGATTTGCCACAGCTATAAACTCTCTACATACAAAAAATTAATAATTTACACCAAATAGGAAAAAAGTTTTGAAAAATACCATCCTCTCCCCTTAAGAGAGTAAGTCGAAAATTCTGATTATGAATTCCTACGGTTGGATCAAAAATCAAGTCAGAACTTTAATTGAGGCGTACAGAGAAGAAACATGTTTATATTCTATACAAACAGCATTGTTAAGACATCTTGGCCCGTATTTCTACGCAGTAACCATTTTCGGCTCCACATTCTACTCTTTTTAATTTGATCCGTCTCCTCGGCGTTCAAAGCTAGCAAAACAGCAAAGGCTGCTAAACGTCTTCTTCGTACAGCTTCACATACAGCTTCCATATTTGATGTTTACAAATCGTACCACGCCAGCATCTCCAACTTCCAAACTGGGATCCAGCCAAAAAATTTGTAATTCTTCAAACTCTTTGGATCCAGCATGCAAGGCAGCTCGCTCCGTGTGAACGAAAACCATCACCGCAGCCACCACGGCACCCAGCCTGCTAGCCACCTTGGAATCCATCACAGAAACAGGCACCAGCGAATAGAGATTATAAAGAATGGACACTTCGCGTCGGTACCTTTGATGTAGCCGGACTGATTTCAATGACCTTCAAGCCAGCTAAAGCGTGAGATTCTGCTTTCTCCCTAGAGTTGGCGCTGACATCACACCAGCTAGCGTCGATACAGCGGAAATATAACACATATAATTAATATATCTAGGCACATCATGTACTCAAATAAAATAAATTGGATCCATAAAATAATAAATCCGTCATTAACTCTAATGTCTAGACTCTAGAGTTCCTTTATAATGAGAGTTCAGACGTTGACCCCAACAACAATTAAAATATGTAATGATTTGATAGCGCTGAAAATGGAAAAACAAAACTCTTACGAGAAGTAAAACCATATACCTATATTATATTATATACAAATATTAAACGAATTCGATACTTAATTTTATAATGTATTATATTACTTTATAAAATAATTTATGATATCTGAAATATAAAATATTATTATTACAACTAGTTTGTCACTGAGAAATAAGGAAAAGCTGTTAACTTGAATTTATTTGAAGCAAAGCGTTACTGGATTATGCAATAAGGTAGGCGATGTTTGGATCCTGTGTCTCAAATATATTCTCGATTATTATCTTAGCGTATGCTCGATTACACTAACCTCTAGCGCTTGAAAGTGGAACTATACGCTGGCGCACAGAGAAACAAAACACAGGAAAATTCGCTCAGTGTCCATTCTTTATAATCCCTATTCGCTGCACGCACCGTCTGAAGTTTATCACTATTTACACTTTCACTTTTTCCAGAGCCTTCTTTAGTTACAAGCCGGGGCATGGGTAGGTTTGGCAACGCAGAGTGGAGGCGGGAGATTTTAGAGTGATATTGTGTTTGCTCATTGCTTTCGTTATACGTAACGCTTATTTTTTCAATATTACTTCATGCACAAAGGTAAGATCAAGATTCAGAGTAGTGATGTAAATTTTTACGGGTTCGAAAATAGAGTTTTATTGCAATCAATTAGCTATACTTCAGAATACGGCGTAAGTAGGCTACTTACATACAAAGGCTGCCACTTAAAATAATTACAAAAAAACATGTTTTTATTGATAGTACGAAGGTAAATAAATAAATAAAAAAGATATTCCTTGCACCGAAAATAATAAAATCAATAATGCAATAAAGACGTAAGTTCCTACGCAGTATTCTTAAGTTCCATTCAGTTTGTGGCTAGAAAATTGACAATGTTTTGCGTCTTAATGGTGTTTCATCTGTGAAAGGTTTAGGATATATTTTAATATTATCTTCTGCGATTATCTATAGTGTTTTTCTACAAATATTTCAGATGCCTAGAAAGTGCTGTGTGCCTATGTGTCGTAGCAACTACACTTATAATTAAAAAAAATAAAAACATACCTGTTTTTTTATTGATGGTACAAGGGAAAATAAATAAATACTTAAAGAAATGTTACTTGTACAAAAATAAATAAAATAATGACGTACTTTCGCAATACCCTATTCCAATCAATTAACCATTATGTGGCTAGTAAATTGACAATGTTTTGCCGCTTAATGTTGTTTCACCTCTGACATGAAAGGTGTAGGATATCATATGCATTTTACTTTCATGTGATTATGTCGTGCTTTTCTATAAATGGTGAATGTAGAGTAACCAACGCCCACTGAACGAATATTTCACTTTTATCACTGCCAATGTTGCGTTATAATCGTATATGCAAGGTAGGCTATAACAAAAACCTAAACTAACCAAACCTAACCTGTCAAAGAAGCAACAAGTTATACTAAATATGTGTAAAATTGGCCTATGTCTCTATAGTGGGCGGGACATAAGTAACACTGACCAAAGCAACAAAGTGATTATATGCATCTACAAATTATAGATAGTTTTGACGTATAGCAGGCATTCCGAATCTTCAACAAAACTGCAACATTTATGGGATCACAAAACAACTGTTTACAATGACTTTGAAAACCAACGGCGTAACTTTATTGATAGGCCTATAGCAGGCGAGACCCAACAATTTGACTAGAATTCTGATACACACAAACTACAAATAAGAATATAAAAATGTGGTTATACAATATTTAATATTTAATAGAATAGTCAATTACTTTGTCATCCATAACCGTAAAAATTCCCAAAGACTGCAACCATTTTATTTTCATTTATTGTCTTGTTTTTTATCACCAACACGCATTTAGTTTATAATACATCAACAATAAAATTAACGTTTGGTACTACCGCAAACATAATTCCATCGACACATACTTATATTGTAACATTAATTTACATTGGAAATCGGCATTAGCACAAACACGTGTACTGTACGGTCAGCCTCCGGGTGACAGTTAATTACAGTGTTGCCGACGTATGGCCCCGGCTTGTAACTAAAGAAGACTTTGCTTTTTCCCATGACAGTTAATAGTTTGCGGAAATATACGACATAAACAGTCCATAACAAATCATCCTTTGTGCTATCCATCGCGTTAGAAATTCCATATCACTGTATGCGGAAATATACGACAGTATGAATAACATTGGTGGACAACTGAATCCTATAGATTCAAAATCCCCTATATCTACTTTCACAAACTGAAGGATTAGTAGGATGAGTAGTGAAAAATTGAGGGAGTTTTCAACCTGACAGTGATTTTTAACAAACCTTTTGCTTTAAATTTAGTGGCTTTCTTAATTCAAACTATATAAATCATTATAATTCATTCTCTGCAAGCAATATGTGGGCGTAACTCAATTATGAACAAAATGGTCTTTAGGGGGTTTTGAATCTAGAGGATTCAACTCATAGTTGTTCGACTTTTTGTTACTGCTACAGAAAAAGTTTTTATAACTGTCATGAAAAACAGTCATGCTGTCTTTTCCTGTTATTCATCTTCTTGATTAATTCCTCGTCACGTACAAGGGCACGAATTTGAGATCCATTGATCTTACAAAGCAGAAAAGGCTGAAACTATATGTTGCAAACAGTAAAATCAGTATTCAATGCTCTGATAAACTGTTTCATCAGATCAAACTTGATGTTAAGTGAGGGAAAAATGATTCTGTCTCGGCTAACGATTGGTTCATATCATATCATAAAGTCGACCGTGGTAAAACATGACCAAACACGCTTTCAGTTTTTTTGGTTACAGTAGAGTATAATTATTATTGAAATGTGAACGTGAGGCCAAAAGCCGGCTGGTCTGTCTGAGCTTTTCGAGGGCTGTGGCACCACAGATTATTATTAATGTTAATTGAGCACCCAGTGCAATAATGGGGTAAGTAGTTACGAAATATATTCATACTTACCCCATTATTGCATGTAGGTGCTCAATTATGTTCTTTCATGTCCTTCCAGTCAAAATACTAACAACAATACTGCCTACCACAGAGTTTTGCGTTATTTTGGATGAAAGTGTCGAAATACGATTTTAATATTTTATTGCTACTGTATTGCTGGGTTTGACACGGAATTGTAGCGGTTTTATCCGTATTTAGTTTAACTTTATTACTAGTGAACCATTTATTTAATTAATGGTTTGTCTTTGAAATAGGCCTACTTTTTATACGCTACAGCTCATCGTCTTTTTCTGTAAGCAGTAAGGACACAAGGGACAGAAATAAAGGATGCCGGTGTCGAAACACAATTTTAATATTTTATTGGTATTTGTTTTTCACTGGGTCTGAAACGGAATTGTAGTGGTTTTATCCGTATTTAGTTTAAGTATATTACTAGTGAACCATTTATTTGGTTTATCGTTTGTCTTCGAAATAGGCCTACTTTTTATAAGCTACAGCTCATCGTCTTCTCTATAAGCAGGGCGGACACAAGGAACAGAAATAAAGGATATTCATATTACATAATTTTGTTCATTAAGAAAGCACCCAACACTTGAAGATTTTTTCTTCAGAAAATTTATTAATTACATATTAAATATAAGAGAAAAACACTTTTCAATAATTACAATTATAATAATAAAAATAATACACTGCAATTACTTACGCATTGGGTATATACAACAGAGAAACCTTCACTTTTCCTTTAAAATACAAAGATTTGTTAAATCAGTGGATTAAAAACACAACAAGGGTTAAATGGCACCCCACTAAACACAGCTTCGTATGCTCTCCACATTCAGAAGGCAAATATATGTACTGTCTTCGCGCTACGAGTTGGCGCGGGGAGTAGATAGGCGGGACGGGGGAACTTTACGCTACACTCTGACCTGAAAACTTCGTCCACTTACTTGGCTACACGGGAACGGAGTCAGACATAAAAGATTCCGCATCTTCGGTGCTGTCGCTATGACTATCATTATCACATTTTTCAAAAATTCTGGAGTATGATCTGTCCATGATAATCGTCTGTTTATGTTCTAGCCGTGTATATTAATTCGAATCTCTCAACAAAGCCATTAGCCCCACCGCCCCCATCCTGATGGACAACAATGAGTGTTCTGGACACATTTGCGGTAGTCAAAACTCCCGTAACATTTTTGTCGTGCCAGAACTTGGGAAACGTTAAATTGGTAGGCCTATCTATCCGCATTTCGTCCAGATACAAAATCGGTTTTTCCACTTTGCTAAGCTTTCTTATTTGCTGTAGATATCTTCACGTATTCTAATTTACAGTATTTTCCTCAATTTTTTTTGCTGCACACTGTTTCCACCTGAAATCCTTTTTCTTCAGTATTCGTCTTAATGTTGTCTTTCATTTCAAATCAATTTTCTCTTGTAAAAGGGTAGACGTTTGTTGCAGCTTGGTACTATTTTTTTACTTGTTATTTAACGACACTGTAATAACTACTAGCTTCTTCAGTGTCGATTGAATTGATGATGGCGAGATGGTAATTGGCGAAATAAAAACAAGGATTCGCCATAGATTACCTGACATTCGCCTTCCGCTTGGCAAAACCTCAGAAAAAACCCAACCAGGTAGTCAGCGCAAACGGGAATCGAACTCACTCCCGAGCACAACTGCAGATCAGCAGGCAAACGCGCTACCTCCTGAGCTACGCCGGTGGCCCTCTTTCTTTTTCAAATAAAAATTCTCAATTATATCTTTTTTGTCAATCTCCCGTCGAAGTCATCTACATTTGCATTTCGGTAGTCTGGACGTTTACATTTTTTTTCTCCCTCAGGTGTCGACAACGCACTTTCTTCTGTGCAGTCTTTCATTTCATTCCTTATGCGCTGTATTGTTCTTGTGGAAAAATTAGAGTATTTTTCTACCTTTGCTGTAGGTTTCGTAAGAGGAATGCAAAGGCACTGTTGTTCTTTTTCTTCATCACAGAATTATTTTGCACTTCTAATAATATTCCTTTCTTCGCTATAGATTGTCAATCCTTGTTTCCTCTTTGTCGACATATTTACAATAAACAAAAAACTGCTATAAACCTAATTAACAGTATACAATAACATACATTCTATTAACTGTATTATTATCAACACTATTAACACGAAAAGCAAAGGATAACTAAAGCAATACAAGATCTGTGGTATACTGAAAACAATTGTCGTGTTGAAACTAATAAAACACTACAGTAAAAACCCCACTATTATTTTCACAAAGTCGCAAAGACTCATAGACACGTGTAGTAGATGTTTGTGGAACAGGAATATTGCAGTGAACAGCGCGGTGCGCATGCGCGACTGTTTCCCCTCCGCCCCGTCTAAGTACTTCAGCCGCCTTCTCCTGGCGTGACAACAGTACATGACAAGGGGTAGGAGGCACTTGTTGACAAGGCAGTACAAACGAGTGCTGGTTTTCTTGCACATTTACAGAACAACATGAACTTCAGATCCTCACCTACGAAACGTAAAGATTATGATATAATAAAGACAGTATTAAATTTCATTTTTTTTTTCAAGAAAATGCAGTTCACCAAAACTACAGTAAATAATTTAGGGACTTGAACAATAGGTTGTGTGAAACTACATCATAAATTATAAACAAATCTTTTGATGGAGTACTGAAAGAACTTCTAGAAATTAACAGCTCGGAGAGACACCATTTGTCTCGTTTCATATTTATCATCCACTGTTTCAACAGTTCCTTTTTTTTTTTTTTTTTTTTTTTTTTTAAAGGGAATCTGCAAGAAAAGAAAAATACTGTACACACCGCATGGTATGCCGGGCGATGTTACACATTTATGCACGAAAAGAAATGCAGCTAATTAACAAAACTATGGACTTAACTTCATAAAAATTACATGAAATATGATAAATCAGTTGTCTTTTTCCTTTTGGCATTGCAGTTATATGCACCACATACAACAGGCATGTTTTTTCGTAGCTCTGCCTCCGTATACACAACATTGTAAGCAGACGAATTTTTACAGAGGTGGGCGCTTAGTTCATATGTGCAGTGTTTCGCGGTGGCACCGCAAAGAGCGCTGTACAGGACAACATGGCCACTCTATATTCTTCACTTTCTAACTCGTTAGGATTTGGTTATCGGGAGGGGGAAGATAGGGAGCAAGTCTGAAAACAGATGAAGGAGATATGGCGTGTCATTTTTGTATGGTATAAAAATAATCAATTTGTCTTCATTTCTTTCGGTGTTATAATTTACAAATATAGGAAGAGTTTATACTTTGTGGCGTTACACCAGTTCACATGAAAATGGCTGAAGAGAAAATGGAAGTGGTAAGAATGAAATTTTTCTTTGTTTGTAATTCATTTTTGGAATCGATTGGCGTTACTAACGTTGGCAAATTGTAAGCTGAAGTGCAGCATCGTGTTACGTGTGCTTGTTACTGGAATTATTAATGTAACTAGCATCGATCTTTAACTGCTGTTTTGTTACTTCTATGAATGTAACAATTCGGAATGTGCCGTTATGATTGAAATTGGGGCTAAATCACATTATAGAGAACGCCAGCAGGGGAAGTTATTCCCATGCGCATGCTAATTCTCCAGAAAAGCTACACCCAAGAAGGCACTATTTTCCTTGGTAATTAATTCTAGAAAAGAACTAGGCCTAGATCAAATGAGACCCTTTTTCTTTAACAGTTGCATATTACGAATAGTATAGACGTAGCATAGGCTACTAAGCACGAGGTTTTACTTTCCGGCATCCAATACTTTTCACGGAATGATCTAGAACTATCCAACTTATACACAATATGTACCGCCGCCATATTGTTCTCATCAAACATCACGAGTGAACGGATAACCATTTACATGTAAAACACGATTGTTAATGCTATGTAGAAATACGACCTCCTTCGACAATAAGCTCTATCTCCAATGGCACAACAAATGCTTTCTTGCAGGTGCGGTCCAGGTCCCTCCCCCCCCCCCAAAAAAAAAAAATTCACTGGCGAGAAATTTGCACCTCCACTGGCACAACAAATGCTTTCTTGCAGGTACGATCCAGCTCCCCCCAAACACCCACTGCCCAGAAATTTGCACCTCCAGTGGCACAACAGATGCTTTCTTGTTGGTGCGGTCAGCCCCCTACCCCCCAAACACCCACTGCCCAGAAATTTTCACCTTCACTGGCGCAACAAATAATTTCTTGTTGGTGCGGTCCAAGCCCACCCAAACAGTCACTGTCCAGAAATTTGCACCTCCACTGGTGCAATAAATGCTTTCTTGCTGGTATGGCCCAGTCCTCCAAACAGCCACTGCATTGTCCAGAAATTTGCACCTCCACTGGCACTAAAAATGCTTTCTTGCTGGTGCATTCCAGGCCACCAAACACCCGCTGTCCAGAAATTTGCACTAAATCTCTCGAGCAAACTGAAGTAGGCCTACTTAAATTACATGTATCATCAGGATGTGCCATTATGGCAGTGATACATCCATCCATTACTACATACAACATGTGAATAGTTCTACGCTATTCTGTGGAAAGTATTGGGTGCCAGAAAGTAAAACCACATGCTGAGTACTCTATACTATTCGTAGTATGCAGTTGTTAGAGAAAAAATGGTGCCTCCTTTGATTAAGGCCTAGTTGTTCTCTAGAATATTTTGCTTCAGAAGCTTCTATGAGATATATAAACACGTAGTTTCAGTTTGCAGGCAACATATACTTTCAACATAAAAATCGTTTGATACCTAGCCATCCTACATTCTAATGCACTGTTTTAAACCCCTTTCCCTCTACTTGTTACTAATTTCTGGAGCCTGTATTTATATGCACTCGTTCATTCATAGTTTTCTGCCCACGGCGGGTCTTTCACTGCAAATCCAGCATCCTCCAATCTTTCCTATTTTGTGCCTTCCTCTTTGTTTCATATGATCCATATATCTTAATGTCTATCATTTGATATCTTCTTCTGCCCCAAACTCTTCTCCCGTCCACCATTCCTTCCAGTGCATCCATCAGTAGCCAGTTCCTTCTCAGCTAGTGACCCAAGCAATTCCTTTATCTCTTTCTGATCATTTTCAGCATCATTCTTTCTTCATCCACTCTTTCCAACACAACTTCATTTTTTGTCCATTTCACATGCTCCATACTTCTGCATATAACTTATCCACATTTCAAATGCTTCTTTTCTCTTCATTTCGTCGTAATGTTCATATTTCTGCCCCATACAGTGCTATACTCCACACAAAGCACTTCACTAGTATCTTCCTTAGTTCTTTTTCCATAGGTCCGCAGAAAATGCTCCTTTTTCTATTAAAAGCTTCCTTGTCAATTGCTATCCTCCTTTTGACTTCCTGACAGCAGCTCATGATACTACAGTCAGCTCTGGATATAGTGAACTCAGTTATAGTGAACATTCGGCTATAGTGAACCTATATCGTTGGTCCCGACCCACATACATTAAAAAGTACTTTAATATTTCCGTTTATAGTGAACCCTCACTTCAGTTATAGTGAACCTAAAACTATAACTTTCCCAAGAAAATGTAATTTTAAAATGGCCAAAATGGTAATTTAGGAAACCCTTTCTCCTAAAAACTTCCAAGAATGTGTTCAGAACAAAATCTCAAACCTTCTATTCCTTAAGTGCATTGAAAGACAAAGGATTTGTTCAGCTTCCTGGACAGCTTGAAACATGTTAAAGAGAATAGTGTACGCAGTGAGGGATAAAGGAAGGATTAGTTCTGACTCCTTTAAAAGAGGTTATTAGAAGAATAGGAAGAGAAAGTGTTTTATTTTGTGAAAGAGAGTAGAGTGATGACCAAAGGATAAATACAAGGATTACAGTATAATGGTCCTCAACCCTTCCTCCCGCATCTTTGTAAAAGTGAACCCAGGAAAATTCCAAGGCTGAGTACACAGTAACATACCTCTAGTGGGGAAAGGTGTGAAATCGGTCAGTACCTACTACCTACAGGGCCAGATTAGATTCAAGTTTCGAACTGTGAACATCAGGATGTCGAAGCATAAAGTGTTGGAAGTTGGAAGATGCAGCGAACATTCGTACTGATATTGAACATGGTCTGATCCAAATAGACATTAATACTGTGTATAGCAATGTCAGTAGTGTAAAAACAGACACTTCGGTTTTAGTGAACCTCGGATATAGTGAACTAAATATGCTGGTCAGCAGAGGTTCACTCTAACTGAAGTTGACTGTACTTATAGTACATCCCAAATATTTGAAGCTGTCCACTTGCTCTACTGCCTCATTTAGAATTTGCACATTTACCTTCTTTATTTTTCTTCCGATAACCATGGTCTTCATCTCTTCATCTTGCTTTCATTTATCATCACAGTCTGCTCACATCTGTCATTTAGCTCCAGTAGCATATCTCTTAATATCACATCCACTTCTGCTAACAAAGTCATATCATCAGCGAATCTTATGAAAACAGTTCTTCACTAAATTCTCCAAGTGGATATTGAACAGGGGTGGTAAGAGCATCCTTGTCGTATTCCTCTCCCTATTTCACTTCCTTCTGGCATTTCTTCTCCTATTCTGACTTTGATTTGTTTCATATAAAGGTTACAGAACAGCCTTCTCTTTTTCCAATCCACACCAATTTTCTTTGGGGTATCCATCAGTTTATTATAATCCACTCTGTCAAATGCCTTTTGCAAGTCCTCAAATACTTTCTTTATTCTTCTCTAGGTATCTTTTGGCGATTGCTCGCAGAAGTCCAATTGCATCTCTGGTACCTTTTCCTTTCCTGAAGGCAAACTGCTCTTCTTTCAGCTGTCCTTCCATCTTAGAATATAAATGCCAATTGTCCACACCTGTGGAGTAATGGTTAGCACGTCTAGCCGCGAAACCAGGTGGCCCGGGTTCGATTCCCGGTGAAGGCAAGTTACCTGGTTGAGGTTTTTTCCGGGGTTTTCTCTCAACCCAATATGAGCAAATACTATGCAACTTTCGGTGTTGGACCCCGGACTCATTACACCGGCATTATCACCTTCATCTCATTCAGGCGGTAAATAACCTAAGATGTTGATAAAGCTTCGTAAAATAACCTACTAAAATAAAAAAAATAAACGGGCTGTTCCATATGAAATCGGACAAAATTTAAGAAAATTTGACCTCGCATTTCTTTAAAAATACGGTGCTTCTGTCGTTGAAAGGCCTTCACTGGGTAAGCCTAATAGTGGGATAAAATATCCTCAACTAGTATTGCTTTCCATTTTATAGAGCGTCAAATTTATCGTACTTTGTAAAATTCTTAGTTTTGGAAGAACATTGCTCAGAGACATTAAGTGGTAGGATTTTCAACGGCATCTCTTTTTAAAGCTGACTCAGAGAGTAATATAATGACTTTGGAGGAATTTTTTTAAAATTTTTATTTACTTGACTAGGCAGATTTATTTATATTACTTCTTTTTCTTGATGAAATAGCAAAAAAAATAAAAATATAACAATATGGGTAACTTAATATAGAATAAAACGCAGTTTACAGATCTAAAATTTTCTTTGGGTAAGGGTGGAAAATAAAATAAAGAAAAGAATTCTCATTGTGGATTTCTTTGTTGCGTGGCTCCATCCTACAGCAAGCTGAGCATGCACGTAGTTGGCCAACGCTAGCAGCTCGTAAGTTCCGTCATGCAAGTAGTTCACGCATTCGAAACAACTTGAAATGAAAGATGTACTTCTCTGAATACTGAAATAATTTTATACAGATATTACATAATCACTACACTAACCTGTTACTGTCTACTGATGGTTACAATTTGTATAATTCTTGCTTTTAAGACAATTTGTAATCACTATCTTATCTTAATATAGCAGCTTCTTTAATTTGCTGCAACAAAATAAAGACAATTTTGGACCTATAAACTGCATTTTATTCTGTATTAAGTCACCCATAAAGGAACACTGGAATTGAATAACCACTGTCACCTTGTAATAATGCACACAGAAGATTGGCGGGTGGCTCACGTATTCGTCTCATTCCTTGTGTTGTGACAACACACCAGCTGTTTCAAGACCACTCAGGGCCAGCTAATAAGAATATTTCGGCACCTCTCACATCTCCACATAACACTGCAGGGAGTGCATATTTTTATAGCGAGATTTGAAATATTTATTTTAAGGCTTTTCATTTCAAATACGTTTTTAAAAAAAATGGTATGGTTTTGTCTCAACAATAGCTAATATTATAATATTTTATATCCCATACTTTTTTGGTGGTAACATGTTATAAATCACAAAAAAAAAATATATCCACAGTTTCCACAAACAATAAAATACATGTGTTATACCCCATCAATACACTTATATGAAGGGTTCACAACCAGAGTGGACCAAGTCCATCTGGAATAGTTCTGAGATATTGAGTCTTAAAGTTCCTGGCTCACACTTAGCACCTTCACTCTCCATAGGAAATGCTGCCCTCTGTGGAGTAACAAATGAGTTATGGACTTGTTTGTTACGGCAATGAATAAATCTAAGTTTTCTTGATCCGAGATTGTATTAATCCACAAACTGATCACTGGTGGACTTGTGAGCCCCTCAAATGTGCACTACAAAATTAGCTGTAGCTTAAGTTTTTATTTCGAAGCCAGACGTAATAGTATGCATTGAAAGTAAGAATACAATACAAAATACACTAAATTTTAAGGAATTTTATCAGAAAAATTACTGAGCTAAAGAATGTCAAAATTTGTACATTTAATAGCTCCCACATATTAAACTTCTGTACGAATTTTCAGACAATTCTGACATGTCATGGTATTTCGTTGTCCGATTTCATATGGAATAGCCTAAACGCCAATTCAGTTTTCTCAGGAGAATCTTCGCTGAGTGTGATATCAGACTGATAGTCCTGAACTCTTTACATTTCTGGGCATTAGCCTATTTTTCTTTGGTATTGATAGCAACACTGTCTCCATAAAATCTTTAGGCCATTCATCTTTCTCATATATTTCGTTGCATAATGATAAAATTTCCTTCTTGTTTACATTCAAGCATTTTACTAATTAAGTGGGGACTCCATGTTCTCTTTTTTCATTTCCCAAACACTAGTTCAACTTCTTCACTTAAAATATAAAATCCTTTTTCGTCTTCTGATATGGATGCTTTGTCTTCTATAGCTAAATCATCTCGAAAATTCCATCTCATATAGCTCTTCTACATATTTTGTTTTTCTGTTCAGTATTCCTTGTTTGTCTGTTATTTCTTTTCCGATTTCTTCTTCTATCAACCACATGGATTTCTTGTTCTTATTTGTGAAGTCCAAACATTTTACTTCACGGTACATTAATTTATATCTTTCTTTTCTATGTAGATACTTTATTTCTTTACATTTCTCTTTAATTCAGTCGTCCTTTGCCTTATCAGTTTCTCTTTTTAATTCATTGTTTAGTTTCCTGTAGTTTTTTCTACCTTCTTCTTTGTTGATGTTTTTCTGTTTTCTTCTTTCTTCCATCTTCTCCAACATTTTCCCTGTGGCTCAAGATTTCTTCATTCTCACACCTTTTCTGTATCCTATTGTTTTTTCTGCTGTTATCTCTGTACAACTTTTTATACGAGTCCAGTATGCATTACTATTCTCAGGTGTGGATTCTAATGTAGCGGCTTTCTCTTTCAAATTTGAAGTGTCTTTCCTCTTCGTTCTTCAGATTTTCCGTGTTCAATTTTGTCACCTGCCTTCCTCTATCTTCTTCAGATGAATAGCTACTTTGTCAGTAAATTCTTTGCGTTTTTTAAGCAATATCGGAATCTTTCCTGTACTAATTAGTATATAGCCTATTTGATATCTGCTTTTTATTATTATTATTATTATTATTATTATTATTATTATTATTATTATTATTATTACTACTACTACTACTACTACTACTACTACTACTACTACTACTACTACTATTATCATTATTATTACTTACTTACTGGCTTTTAAGGAACCCGGAGGTTCATTGCCGCTCTCACATAAGCCCGCCATTGGTCCCTATCCTGAGCAAGATTAATCCAGTCTCTACCATCATATCCCAGCTCCCTCAAATCCATTTTAATATTATCTTCCCATCTACGTTTCGGCCTCCCTAAAGGTCTTTTTCCCACCGGCCTCCCAACTAACACTCTATATGTATTTCTGGATTCGCCCATATGTGCTACATGCCCTGCCCATCTCAAACATCTGGATTTAATGTTCCTAATTATGTCAGGTGAAGAATACAATGCGTGCAGCTCTGCGTTGTGTAACTTTCTCCATTCTCCTGTAACCTCATTCTTCTTAGCCCCAAATATTTTCCTAAGAACCTTAGTCTCAAACACCGTTAATCTCTGTTCCTCTCTCAAAGTGAGAGACCAAGTTTCACAGCCATACAGAACAACCGGTAATATAACTGTTTTTTAAATTCTAACTTTCAGATTTTTTGACAGCAGATTAGATGACAAAAGCTTCTCAACCGAATAATAACAGGCATTTCCCATATTTATTCTGAGTTTAATTTTCTCTCAAGTGTCATTTATATTTGTTACTGTTGCTCCAAGGTATTTGAATTTTTCCACCTCTTCGAAGGATAAATCTCCAATTTTTATAGTTCCATTTCGTACAATATTCTGGTCGCGAGACATAATCATATACTTAGTCTTTTCGGGATTTACTTCCAATCCTATCACTTTACTTGCTTCAAGTAGAATTTCCGCGTTTTCCCTAATCGTTTGTAGATTTTCTTCTAACATATTCACGTCATCCGCATAGACAAGAAGCTGATGTAACTCGTTCAATTCCAAACCCTCTGTGTTATCCTGAACTTTCCTAATGGCATGTTCTAGAGCTTCCTGTAAGAATTCTATCCTGTATTGACCAGATGGGGGACTTGGTTATCAGCTGCTGTTTACTACACTAAAAATCTTGAAGGAATCCAGGATCCAATTGAGGAGAATTGAGATAGGCCTAGTTATTTCAATGGAACACGGGAAGCAAATCGTACACTTAGGAATAAAAAGAGAGATTACTTGAAGAAAAAACTGAATGAGGTAGAAACAAATAGTAAGAATCCGTGAGGTGAATGAAACTCTACAAGAAAATGAGGCCACTTGAATTCGTTAGGTGGAGAAACTCCTGTGTTGTTCACAACTAAGAAACGATCTTTCATTCATATTAGCACATTATGAAATGTTACCAGAGACAATTACAATACTGAAAAAAAAGGGGGGGGGGAGAAACTCTAGTGGCTTCCAAGCTATTAGAAGAATTAGTGGGACAGTTGAAAGTGCCAGCAGAAAAGGGATTAGCTAGTGCAGAGAAGTGTAATTGTGTAGTATGTGCCAGTGAGGATTTACAAACAATTAAACAATTCTGTGACATACTTAAAGGTGGAAATTCTGTTGTCGATATGAATGCAGTAACAATCGCTTGTTTTAAATATTCTCCAATTACATCAGTGGAAGTGGAGAGGTCATTTTCTATTACCAAAAACATTCTCTCAGACAGAAGACCAGTGCCAGATTTAGGCCTAGGCAATTGTCTAGGGCGCCAATTTCCAGGGGGGAGGGGGCATTTTCTCTCTCTCTTTTTCATTTTTCTTTCTTTTTTTTTTTTTCTTTTCTTTTTTTCATTTTCATTTTGCAGTGAAATTGGTTTTTAAAACACTAATTGTTGGTAAATCTTTTCTGAAGTTTGTTGTTGAACACCTGTGGAAGTCTGATATTGTTTTGTTATTACATTGTCATGGTCGCGGCAAGAGTAAACGGAAAGTGTACAGCTAAATAATTATATTCTAATACCGGTATCACGTTATTGTACTATGAAACTGCTTAAATTTAACTGCTTGTATAAACAAGAATGTATTGTTGAAAGTCAAATTAGATGTGTGTTTATGATTTATTGTTATGAATAGTAACCACAACTCTCAGTTACATTTCCTATATACTGTGTGTGTGTGTGTGTGTGTGTGTGTGTGTGTGTGTGTGCGTGCGCGCGCGTGTGTGTGTGTGTGTGCGCGCGTGCGTGTGCGTGTGCGTGCGCGTGCGCGTGTGTGCGCGCGCGCGCGCTCCATTTAATTACTTTTCAGCATGTGCACTATATAATTCGATATGAAAGGTTTATTTGGTAAAGAGTTGGAGTTTATTTTTCAATTTACTTTATACTTTCTGACGAAGTAAGAAATACTCGTAATAATTATACCACCAACAAATACATCCTGTCTTTTACAAATAAATTTTGTTTCAACAATGAATAAGTTAAAATAATGTTTCTTTGCATCGAGTCTGATGTGCTTCGTCAGATAGACTTTGATAACATCATCAATGCTTTCTCTGTGAAGAAAGTGCGAAGGAAATCTTTATAATTCACAAGTGAGATGCATGTATTTTGATTCCAGTAATTTATTGTTTTCTGAATTGTAACATTTCATTTAAAACAAATTTCAACTAAACATGATCTGTATAATAGCTGCTTATAAATTATTCATGGGATTTGGGGATGGAAAATTTTAACACTGCCTCGGGGTGACACTATATCTAAATCCAGCCCTGTAGAAGATTAACAGCAAGCATGAATGTGTCCGCTACTGTGGAGTAATGGTTAGCCTTCTTAGCTATGGAACAAGCAGGCCTGGATTCAAATTCTGGTTGGGGTTTTTTCTGAGGTTTTTCCTCAACCACTCGAAGGAGAATTGCTGGGTGACTTTCAGCTTTGGACTACGGAGTCATTTCGCCTTCATTAGTATAATTCCATTAATCATTTTAATAGGCCTAGTTACAGATCGACCAGGAGGACATGGTATATGTGGTTCCAGGATCTGCCTATAGACGGCATCTGTCAGCAGGAGCTGCACATATCCAGCAAAGCTACAGGGGGTTTCAAGCAGACTGGGGTAGTGTAGCTCCTTCGGACAGATGGCATCTTGGTGAGTTGTGGAATCGACTGTGACATGTTCTTCTGGTTAAGGATGCAGCAAATTCAAGCACATGTATTGCGAACAGATGCCATCGATCTGAGGGGGCCACACATCATCATCACAGAAAGGCAGAGGATCAGGTCTCCAGTCAGGACTGGATGCTGTGGCTGTATCGATGCGATGACACTATGCAGTGAATCATGTGCTTGAAGAGCAATCCTAAATGGACTTCAACAATCATTCCAATAAGCAGGTTGCACAATAAGTCTAAGGCTGCGGTGCTTGCCTCAAGCCCTCCTCGGAAAAAAAAAATGTATGAATGTAGACAACTTAAAAAATATCTGGTGACAGTTGCCATGGCATCCAGGCACCTGATATTTCTGCTTCCCTGCATTAAGTGACCTTGAGATCACGTGATATCAGCTGAATGCAGTTTGGCCCAGTCTCTCAGCCCAGATGAAAAGCGAATTCTTTGTAATAATCAAATTTTATTTAATTGATGTGATACCTGCAAAGATTGTTTGTAATTAAATTAAGTTTTGTCAAGTTATCAGTGAGTATTTATAATTATATGTTTCTGTGACAGGACTGGGGTAATGACAAGTTGCAGAAAGCTCAGAAGCAAGTTGATGACAGCCCGTATGATCTAGAGGCATGGAGCCTCTTGATCAGAGAGGCTCAGAGCAAGTGGATTGGTGAGATGAGGCCACTGTTTGAGAAGCTGGTGGCCACATTCCCAAGTGCAGGCAGATACTGGAAGATCTATATTGAGCAAGAGGTAAGTCAGTGTAAGAATTTGTTTAAAAAAAATATGGAGGGCTTGACAGAGGTCGATAGAACCATAGAATAGTCCAGTATTAGAGGCAAATGAGATTAGAGAAGAAAATATAAATTTGTTACATTATCAATGTATTCAGAATTCCTACCATGAGAATGTAGAAATAGACTAATTATAACTACAGAAGTGCAAACACTAAATTCTGTAAATTGTTAATATGCAGTATTAACGAATTCATCTACCTAATAAGTATACCAGTTGTAATTCCAATCAGTGTCCCGCGCCGTGGCATCGTGGTCTAAAACCCGAGTCACACGGGGATAGTTTACAGGAGTCAAGTGCTTGAAGCCTCTAAACTTGATGCTATATTTGTGATCACATGGAGACATTAAACTTGAAACCATGCTTGAAAAAAAGCGTGCACTGAATGTTGCATTCGTAGTGGTGTTTGAATTCATGTATTCTGTTATAGTTAATAAAAATCAATAGTGAACAGGCATTTTTAGTTTGGTGAAACTGAAGATGCCATCAGCATATATTCAAGCATGAGTGCAGCTAATTGGCGCCTTGTTATTGTATGAATTACAAAATATTCTTGAAAAAAAGGAAAAGAGAACATGGGTTAAGAAATGGATTCATAGAAGAATTATGCACGGTGCATCTAATACCTTGTTGAAAGAATTAGCTGAAGAAGATCCTGCAGAATACAGGAAACATCTCAGAATCAGTCCTGTTTTAAGGGTTTTTAACTTTTTTCGAACCACTTCTACATCTATGTTTTCGAAACCTTGTTCCATGAGTTCACTGACTAGTTACTGGACTAATAATTCCCGCTTGTTTTTATTGAGGCATTCTTTGTCACGTATATTCCATACAAGTTCATACTTCTCATACACTTCCAAAAACTTTATGATATCGTTGGAATTCCACTTAGGGGCGCTCATTATTAATAATTATTAATTTACTTCGACAATAGGCCTAAAACTACAAACTTTCTACTTGCCAAGTTGCTACAAGTTCGCATTCACACGCGGGAAGTGGTGAGTCAAGTTGGTCACGTGATGGGAAAGTGGACACAAAAGTTGACGGGTTGTCAACTCAAATTCTGCTTGACTGCCAAGTCGCAACTTGACTGTCTCGACCATATCACATGGGGAAAGTTGAAGGAAAGTCGACTTGCTCCAAGCACTTGACTCATGTAAACTATCCCCATGTGAATTAGCCTTAAGGCATCCTGCCTAGGACTCACGTTACAGAATGCGCACTGGTTCGAGTCCTCATGGGGGAAGAAATTTTCTCATGAAATTTCGGCAAGTGTATGGGACCGGTGCCCACCCAGTATCGTGATGCACTTGGGGAGCTACAATAGGTAGCAAAATCTGGTTACGCAAACCAACTATAACGGCTAGGGGGCTCATCGTGCTAACCACATGATACCTCCATTCTGGTTGGGTTATCATCCACCTCTGCTCCGGCATGTGGCCGTGAGGCCAGCTGCCGGCTGGTCGGTCTTGGCCCTTCGTGGGCTGTAGCGCCACGGATCATTATTAATTCCAATCAGTGGAAGAACTCCACTAAGTCAGGCATTAACAAACAAGCACAAGAGATATGAATGTTAATACTCAAAATGTCATTGGGAATTTTAATATTAGTGGATTACTTCATTGTTTTTTTAAAATCTTCACAAAAATTTGATGTAATAAAAGTGATGAACCAACAAATAATTATCTGAAGTCATAGTTCAAATTGAAGTTTTCTCTTTTGCTTTTCCATTATATAAAATACAATTGAACTTGATCATAGCAACAATGGTTAGTGTCTCAACTATAATGACAGTCATTAAGAAGTACGGATTTTATGTGTATTAAACATATAATGTACAAGATATTCAGTGTACTTTTTATTCTTCAGAGAACTCGGGTGGAGTAATGGACACATTTACACTATTGTATTAAGAAAAAATAATTACCACATCTTTTCCCAGTAGGACGTTTATGACTTTCTGTTATCACATGCTCTGCCATGGAAAACACTCTCTCACATAGAAATGAGGTTGAGTAACACAGAGACAGCAACTTGATAAAAACTTTACTATGTAGCAATTAAAATACACTCAAATTTGATATGGCATTTTAAAATATTATTTTCCTCTAAAAAACTTAAAACTTTATTTGATAAAAATTATATATGCAGTAGATACAAAACTCTTGTAACTGGAACACAGTCAAATACTATTGTTTCTTATATAGCCCTAAATGTTGTATTGTATTGCTACTTATTTCTCCATAATGAAAAATTTATCAATTAAAATGTAAAAGTGAAAAATATTCATCTATGCTCTAACCAAATATACTATAATCTAATGTAAAATAATAGTATTTGACATTTTGTCTGCATCCCAGCTCTGAAACCTTGGCAGGATATGGGTCATGTAGCTAGTCGGTAGTGATAAGGAAGCACTTATGAATTGATGACTGATCTAGTAGGAAGTACACACTCACCTATTTTGTAGCAGAAGCTGCAGTACACTGCAGTGAGTCAATGTTTTGAATTAATATGTTATATATCTCACCAGTAACAAGTAACAGCTCACTGGCAATTCATTTCCTCCCCTCTTCTCTATATCTCGCAGTGTAGAGATATGGAACTGGAATGCAGATAATATGTGATACCTTTCCTTCCATGCAATAACAAAATTTGTAAGTGGAGCATCATAAGTTGAATAGCTGCTGGAGTGATTTACCTCTGTGTCTGTTTTGTTCATAAATTAGCATTTCTGTGTACTGAATTGTTCGTTCTTTTGTTTCAGATGAAGGCAAGAAATTTTGAAAAAGTTGAAAAGGTATGTGTCTACATCAGTAGGTTTTCTTTCACTATATTGGTAAATAAAATAACTGCCCATTTTAAGACATGCTATTTTCATTCTGACCATTGTGTGTTGACACCACTTGGGAGGTGGCTTTCAGTGACTAGCACAGATTTTTCTTTAAATATTATTTACAGTAATAACTTGTCATACCTCTCACAAATCAGAAACTATGATAATTGATAAAGATTCATGGAAAATATATTGGAATATAACCATCATTACTGATAGAACTATTTCACGTAATAAACCAATCACCAGCATGATGTAGGGGTTAATAACACTGTGCAGAAACATAGGTTTAAATTCCTCTGGAGTCCACACCTGTGGAGTAACGGTTAGTGCGTCTGGCCGAGAAACCAGGTGGCCAGGGTTCGAATCCTGGTTGGGGCAAGTTACCTGATTGAGGTTTTTTCCGGGGTTTTCCCTCAACCCAATTTGAGCAAATGTTGGGTAACTTTAGGTGCTGGACCCCAGACTCATTTCACTGGCATTATCACCTTCATCTCATTCAGACGCTAAATAACCTAAGATGTTGATAGAGCGTCGTAAAATAACCTACTTAAAAAAAAATTCCTCTGGAGCTGATCACCTGGTTGAATTTTTTCCAATGTTTTCCCCACAGTTGATATAGATCATTGAACAAATATAAATTAATAGGTAAAGAAATATATTTTCCGTATAACTGTGCCACTGGCAAACACCTCTAGAAGAAATACTCTGGTAGACTTTACATATATTTTTGATTGATGTGTGAAATTTGAGATAATATATGACACAAAACGTAGTTATTGTAATTTCAATAGTAATAAATGTTATGGGAGAAATTTTCAGTACTATTTAACATTTCTAAAGAAACACGAAAATTATCATAATAATAACTTGTGGAATTGCAACTAATGTTCTAATTTATGAAAATTTACAAAAAAACTTTCTGCTTTTTATTTCTCTTTTTCTTCTGTCAATCTAAATATAACATGAATTGTGTGCCCTTGTCTTTATCAGAATTATTCACTTCGTATGTGATGTTTTCGAAGAGGAAAATAAATACTAATAATCAAACGCAATAACAGTTACTTAGCCATTTTGTAGGCGAAATTTTTTCACTAGAGCTACATGATAAGGAATGTAAATATCATTTGAGTAATGCGTATTATAATAATAAATAATGGCGTGTAAGTATGAAGAAGATAAAGATAAGTTGCAATTTTCCAATATCTTAATACAGGATGCATGTCACGACCTTTTTAAAGTAATATGATATTTATTGAGCACATAAAAGTAATTGTTAACACAGAGCCACTAGAAGGTCACTTCCTGAGTTTGGAAGCCTTATTTTAACCTTCCTTTCAAAAATGGAAATCACCAAAAACCATTGCGTGAATGTTCATTTGGCAAACCAGAGAACTCTAAGTTGTGGAGATAATTGTTAACAGAATGGACATAGAACTTTATTCCATCTACTGTAGAACAAAATGAACGAAGTTGTTAGCATGATGTAGTTATATCTTGCTGATACATAAGAAATAAGTTTGCAGAAAAGTTTATATCAATTATTTGTTCGATATGCTGTTATATTGTATTGAGTTGTATCTGTTTGCCAAGTGGAGAGTGCATGGATGTGTAAGTGATTCCATGTGTACTATCAGAGATGGGATATCTTGAAGTGTTCAAGAGCTTCAGTTCACGTCACAGTGCTGTCAGTATTCTATATGGAAATGTTCAATGCCAGTGAACTTGACACATTTTGTACAAAAATATTAAGATTTTTTAAAAAATATCTGTGTAAATTGAAGTTGTGCTTGGTAGTCTAGTAATTGCAATGCTTGCCTCTGAACTCAAGTGTTGCATATTCAATCCCAGTCGAAAGCAATGGATGTTTTAGTGGTAAAAATTCCAAGTTTAGTTCCCATCAAATGAGAAAATTATTTTTCCTCATGTAGTACATGTACAGCATCATAATATTCTATATTGTACATGAAACATCATCCTAAAGTCTTGGAAAGCAAAGTATCTGGTGTGTTCATAGCTAAGAATGAATCCACATTAGAAACCAAACAATTACTACATATAAAATATCTCTTTTTATGTATAAACATTAGTAAAAGTAAAGTTCATTGGCTAGGTCTACATACTTCATTCTCAGTTTTTGGCAGCAGATATCAACTATTACAGAGGTGTGTGTAGAGTGTCAAGTTAAATCATATAGATCTTCTATGGGTTAGATTAATTTATGTGCTATACATTTATAACACATTCTTCAGCTTTACTTCTCTTCCTAAGGAACATGCTAAGAATTTTTTATAATGTCAAAGATATATTACCCTCAACTGAGTTTCAATGTGCAAACTTCAGATCTAATGGCAAGTGTTATAAATGCTCGACCACTGACTATGACATGTGGTCTTACACAAAATAATTTAAATTTCCTTTGTCAGGTGCCCAATCTGCCATTTACAGCTGATATTAATATAGGTTTAAATTACTTAATAATTTTATGTATATTTCGTAACTAGAATTCAAGAAATGTAATAATTATAATCAAACTAAATATTTACGATTAATACCAAAAATTTAACAAGTATTGTACACAATTTTTTCCCCTAATTCAGTGCTGTCTTTCTCGAAGTGTAGGCTCCATGGTATATAAGAAGTCCATTTCTGGTTTTGTATGTCTGGATTCAACAATATTATATATTTACTAGTGGCTTGTGCAGCAAATGGTGCTGCAAACTAAGTTCGTTAGACGTTCAAATAAAAATTTTTCAGATTTATTTTCAATGAAGAATACTTGTCTTTTTGATAGTTATTTGCTTCCATAATAATGAAACATACTCCCTCTGAATGGATTTTTTTAGGCCAAATACTTTTTCTTGAACCTATCCAACTTCAGTTTTTGAGTTTCAATGCGAAAACGCAAGTATCAATGTCAGGACGATAGCAGTAGCTATTTCAGGTCATTGTGGATTGTAGGCAAAAGTTAAAAAAATGTCAGGTTTACTAAGCTTTCGAACAATAGCATTTTCGTATAGCTGCTGCATGAAGAACTTGAAATGTAGAGTGTAAAATAATTTTATCCTACTAAGAGATCTTGCTGAAATGATCTGGAGACTACAAAATTTTCTAGGCCTCTTATTTTATCAGTAAGTAATACCTTTTTATCTTCCCTTAGGAACTGTAATTTTTGCGCTCTCTCGAGCCAATACTGAAGACGATGACACAACTCAATATCTATACTACACCGCCATTAAGTATATGAAAAAGACCCTACCCCACTGGTTTAATAAGTATAAAAATATTTGATTTTTAATAACAATATTATTATCTTACTTAAGTTTTGTAGTTATATATAGCAGTCACTCAGTAAATTATAGAAATGAAGATCTAAATTAATATATTCTCTACATTTACTTACGTAACCTCAAAACGTTTCACTTTCATGTCATCAATATAGCATCAATATTATGTACAATTAATGAAGAATAGACGCATCATGATATTAACTATAATAATATTTAATTTCTAATGGTAATAATTTCATGAAACCACCTCAAGTTTCGTAGATTTGAATATCCAATACACAACTGTATTCAGAAAATTATACACTGCAAAATCAGTTTTTAATAACAAATTGAATTGAGCTCTATATATGTCGGCAATCCTGCAGGTCATGGCCTTCGTGTAAGCACTGTGAGATAGTTATCTCCACTATTCTCCCTTTTCTAGATATTGTGTTTATTGTAGTGTGTGTTTTGTTCTGAAATTCAATCAAGTCGGCCGTGATTAATAAAATTAGTTCTCAAGACTGACAAGAGATGGATTTCGGAAAATAGGAAAATTATGTAGGAAAATTGACATTTCACTGAAAACTACTACTTTTCCGAAAAACTTTGGATGGCAGGCATAAAAATGAAGGGTCACTCATTAAAATCCGTTCAGCCGTTTTCCCATAATTTCCATTACCAGTTCAAATTATATATATATAGATTAGGCGAATAATCTGGACTTCTTTGATGTCGTAAAATAAATCATTACCAAAGCTTCCAAATACACGCACCCACCCACCCACCCACGCACGCACACACACACACACACAACATTTAAGAATAATTTATAAAATCTGATATCGTCCTTATATGGTTGTGAGGAGAGTTCGAATTATCTGCAAGAAGCACTGTGAGATAGTTATCTCCACTATTCTCCCTTTTCTAGATATTGAGAGCCTTAGAAAAGGTAAATAGCCTAATGGGCTAGTTAACAATGAGTAATGTCACAATTGAGCAAGGGACAGAAAGTTCAGAACTGAACTGTAGCGGATTATAAGCAACTGAAATTAGATCTTTTAAGACCTGCAGTTTAGATTTATAAAAATGACAAAGCTATAAGAAGCCTTTTGAAAATATATAATAGTTGATTTTGTGGATAGATAGCTATACAACATTGCTCTGCATTGTATCCCTGACTGCATTGTACTGTTTATATACTATTTTTTGTAACAAAGTGTGTTTTTGCTTGCACGTGGTTATGTAAACAAAAGTGCATTCAGTGTTAATCATTCCCCCTTGTCTTGAGCTTATTATGCTGACCCATTAGATTCAAGGTTTATGGGCTTAATCATAGCTGACTGTGATAGATTTTAAAGGATGATAAAATCCTAGGCATGGCTTCCTTCAGAGAGAAGCACAACTGTAAGTCCCATATTGTAGATTTTTTTAGCTGAAAACATTAAATAAAGACCACTACCACCATTACTACTACTACTCCCATGAACTACCACTGCCAACATTACTACTACTACTACTACGAACTACCACTACCACCATCACTACTACTACTACTACCACTACCACCATGACTACTACTACCACCATTACTACTACTACTACTACTACTACTACCATTATTAGTACTATGAACTACCATTACTACTACTATACTACTACCACCACCACCATTACTACTACTATGTACTACCACTACCACCACCATCACTACTACAAACTACCACTACCACCATTACTACTACTACAAACTACCACTACCACCATTACTACTACTACTACTACTACTACTACTACTACTACTACTACTACTACCACCACCACCACCACCACCACCACCATTAATACTACTATGTACTACCACTACCACAATTACTACTACTGTGTAAATAGCTGTGTCCATTCATTCAGCATTTAAACAGCATTCGAGTTAGAGAGAGGGGGGGGGGAAAGGAGGGATTTTTTTGTCAATGTTGTCACAGCCTTCATACTCTACTGACTTTGCACCTTGTGATTTTTTCTTCCTCCTTGCCTATGTGAAGGATCAGCAGGAAGTGGATTAAAAATCCTTAGCTTAAATACAAAACAGAGATTTACAGAAAGTCTTTGCCTTGTATATGCAAATAACGAATGAAAACTAACATTTGAAATGGGTTCTGAATTATAAAGCAACATGAAATGAGGTGTGAGATGACAATTAAGAGAGTATTTGTAAAAATAGATTTACAGTGTGACTTCAGTGTTCATTGAAGAAAAAAAATGAATAATCTTGTAGTGTAGGCTTTCACGGCCGGAGTCTATAGATCTAGATTCATTTTCCGGGCTGAGAGGCCGTGGTCTATTGGTTGGTTTTATACCAGACGTTTCGTCTGCAACTGCGGCAGACATCTTCAGTGGAGTGGTATCCGAGGTCACAAAACTCTTCTTGGCGTACCTGAGGCAACTGATCCTGTGGCTGGTTGTGCGGGTGTATTTATGGTGCAACTAGCGGGCCGATGCCTGTTGTCGCTGCGGTTCGCGCCACTTTGTTTGCTGCTCCCGTTCTGGGTTCCATCCTTTTGTTGTAGTGGCTTCTTATCTGTTCTGTTTAGGACCGGGTACCAACACTTGTTTAGCTTTACGCCTTCTTCCTTGCGATTAAAGTTGTTGTCATGTTTGTATATTTCGATCGCTTCTCTATGTAGACGGGGGAAGAAGTGCGTCGTCGTGCTCAAGATGTCTGTGTCCTTGAATCATATGTTGTGATCGCCCTCTTGATAGGCATGTGTTGCCTATGCAAACAAAGCAGCGCGGACCGGAGCGACAACAAGCCTCGGCCCGCTAGTTGCACCATAAATACGCCCGCACAACCAGCCACAGGATCAGTTGCCTCAGGTACGCCGAGAAGAGTTTTGCGACCTCGGATACCACTCCACTGAAGATGTCTGCCGCAGTTGCAGACGAAACATCTGGTATAAAACCAACCAATAGACTACGGCCTCTCAGCCTGGAAAATGAATCTAGATCTATAAAAAATGAATAGTTATTTCTAGGTAGTTGAATAAACATTAAAATGTAAGATTACAAGGATTTAATTTTACTGATTAGAATTACAACAACAAAAATCCATTACAGAATCACATGCATTGGAAATAATTGAGATATGTTCACTGGTGGACTCTATATACCAGAGTAGACAAAATCAAAATGGGTTGCTGTTGCTGTCTCATCTATTGTTGCAAAATCTTTCTAATGCTCCAAATTCTATAAACAACAGATATTCTTTTATGGCGTTTTTTTTTATCTTTCGAGATACAGCACTGAAAATTGTGTACATAGATTGTTTTCGATTTAATCACAACTTCTTTTGATGCTGTGTGTTTTGGCTCATTTCATCATATCCTGTCTCAACGTGTCTTTTTTTACTTTTCTTCAGATGGCTTGGGATCGCTTATTATCAGATCCCACATAAAGGTCCTTATAAAAAAGAAAATATTCTGTACCTATTGAATAGAAATAAAGTATTTCCTGGTTAATACAACAAAAGGGCTAATGGAGTGTTTTTGTAATTGGAGTATTTTGCTGTACTCATTACACTGAGCATTCTGAGGAAATTGTGTGTTAGTACTGTGTGTTTTTATAACAAATGAAGAAAAATCAATATAAATTTTCTATGCCTTTATTATGTTCAGTATACCTTTGATATGCTTCACATTATTGTTCCCTGGCTTTTTTGAGTGCCTGAATATGTCTTCTTTATTTTCCCCCAAGAATTATTTAAATTTATTTATTGAGGTATAAGATGAGCCCTAAAATGTTTTCCAGTATATTGTTATACTTAAAAGTACATACCAAAGAGGCTGTGAAATATAAAATGTTCTGCAATGTTTATTAAATTTTGTACTAGCACTGATTACACCATAGTTTTATACTTAATTTTCCTCGAAATATGACAATGAAATAAAAGTACAAATCAATTCTGAGTACCCAAAAATATATAACCAGTTGCTCCAAGATGGTTTTTCTTTGTGAATATTTCTATTTGTTTATGATGACAACAGTAGCTTCATTTGTTTTCTTTCGTGCATTGAGATTTTTTTTCTCATCAGAATAATAAGACAGATTCTTAATTTAAAATAATGTCTTCATAGAACATAAAATATGCTTTTGAGATGTTTACATTTTTCATAGATCGTTCTATCTGAAATTGTCTTTCATTAAATTTCATTTAGCAAAGAATTTTGTCACAATTATTGTAAATCATCATTGCATATTTCAAGAACATACCAAAAGCCATAGGACAAAAGTGAGCAGTATTGATGTGGCACAGAAAATTTTCAGTAAGACAAAATGCAAATAAAGTAGTTCCTTAGGTTTGTTAATCTTACTAATATACTGAGAGTATATTCATATGATTATGATTCTGCCAAGTTTTTACTTACACTACACTAGTTCATAAGTTTCAGTGAAAAGTGACTGCGTTAAGTTTTAAGAGTATGTAAATTATTGTAGAATACTTTTCTCCATGTTATTTTAGACGAAAATATGAAGCAGGGATACTTGTTGTTCTTTTAGTGTCGTGTTTGATTAGATATTTTTTGGCTCTGCGGTCTGGTTACTTACTGACTCCATCTGTGTATGAATACACCAAGGTTGAAGTGCGGTGTTTTTGCTTTTATTTTCAAATGAAGTATCACATCGTGAGATGGGAAGAAAAGAAGACCTACATAAACCCTGGTAAGTATTCTGATACTCTGATCTGTCTTGACGATTTTGTACATGTGTATGTAAGTATCATGAACTAATAATACAGTCCTATTTATTATATTTTTTTGCAGATTATGCCATCGTCAGTCATCACAATCTATACCTATTAGTGAGAAATAAAAATATGGGATGATGGATTTGGAACATGATTATTACAAAATGATATGATTTTAAAAAGGAACTTTTATGAAAATAGAAACTTTGCTAATGTAGAGTATTGCTGTATTGAAATTGAGTTACTCTTCCCCTTCTACCTGAATGAACAGTACACAGATCTGTTGGTAAAAGGTTTGTGTGTTTTGGTTTATTATCAAGTAACAGTTTTTATCTTCAGTTGTCTTCCTTTTGTAATGGGTTATTTGAATCAGTGGCGGCTGATTGACTGAGGCAAGTGAGGCCGGGCCTCAGTCACTTGGCTTAACTGAAATCAAATTTTGTGTTTTTATATAATATATTAGTTATTTGAATGAAGCATATATCGCTGTAGAAGCATTTGAAACTTTGATGTATATAGAACTGTTTTGTAGTAAAATTTGTTCCTGAGGCTGGGATCGCTCGTGCCGGGTCTGGCTTGTGATGTATATAGACCTGTTTTGCGGTAAAATTTGTTCCTGAGGCCAGAATCGTTCGTGCCGGGTTTGGCTTAATGCATTTCATGTCCTTTCGCGGGCTTTGAGTTTGCGCTTAAAACATTGTAGCTGAGGCACAATTTGTCTGGCCTGGTCAGGTTTCACTCCTCCCATCCATGGGTCGGCCTCAAGGGTAGAGTGGGGTGGGAATAGCAGTGGTGACTTGTTTTCCTAACTAGGCCATAAATAACAAAATTCCAGCTCTTTGGCAGGCAGAGACCCACTCGATTCTCTCCCCTTATGTCTCAGTTTATGACATAAGCGAGGGTGTTGTACTATTGTACTTCGTAGTACAGTAGTGAATCTGGGCCAATGTTGTTATGTATTTTGGGAAAATATAAACAGAAACAAATGAGAAAAATAATGCTGGCGAAGTTAATTCATTGTTAGAGTATCCTTTTTCGAGAAGAAATAATACCGAAAGAAAGAAGTTTTAAATAAAGAGAGAGACTACCTACGACATCGCTGATAATTTTTCTGACACATAATCTTAAAACGCGAGTTTCTATTGCATCCTGGTATGGGCAACATAAATGGTTATGTGGTAATGTGAGGCAAAATAAACTTCTCTTGGCCTTGTTTGTTGCTGTCAAAGGAAAAAAAAAAATAAAAAGAAAAGAAAGAAAGGGGAATTTCAACACATAATATGGGTTGCTTCATCACACTGAAACAATCACTGAAACTCACAGCATAACAGCTTATTTGGTGAGTGAAATTATTATTTTTCTTGATAGTAATAAGAATAGACTAATAATAGTAGTAATAATAATAATAATAATAATAATAATAATAATAATAATAATACAGTAATAATGATATTAATAATATAATAACAATAATAATTAATATAATAAACAAACATTTCCTATTGGAAGCACTTAAACTAGTTGCATCTGGCCTCACCAAGGATTTCGATCACTGGCCGCTACTGATTTGAATATTTTTTTTTTTCATTCATACCTGTTTTCCTTCCTCTACCCTACTCTACAAAGCTGTGACCTACATTTTCTCTTCATATTTATGTATGTAATGATAGATTTCTGAGTAGTATTTTATTGTATTAAAAACTGTGTACATATGTGTATGAAAAACCCTCGAAAAATGTAGCTAAATATTGAGAATATGATTTTCATTTTCTAATCACACTACAGTTTACATACCATTTTGATTAAATATGTACTGTAGTTCTTGAGATGATCAGATGGTAACAGTGATAAAACAGAGAAAAATAAACTTTTGAATTTTTATGATGCGGTGATGCAGAGCTAGTGAAACTTAAGTTACTACCATTCTTACTGAGCCATAAGGTTGCTTTTAGACAAACAGGACATTAGGATTTCTCTTTAGTTGTTTCCTCTAAGTCATGCGCAGGATACAATTTGTAAATCTTCCTTGTTAAATAAGCTGACGACACAATTCTGCTGGCACTTTACATTTTTGTTCTGTATTAGTGAATTGTCTGAAGTGTATTGAGAAATAAGTTCTTTCAAGCATAGTTAGACATACAGTACAATGCATTTTCCTTGTTGAAACATATCTACTAGAGAAAAAGTCATATGAGTTATGTTTAATCTTTCTTTTATCTAGAACGAAAACTGCCCCTTGCAATTTATTTAATAATTTAACATGCTATTTATGTGGTTGTGTAGCCTCTGGAAAATTCTGCTGAAACTTGTTTAAACACAACACGTACAATTTATTCAGTAGATACATTTAGATAAGGTATATGCGTTATTGTATTGTGTATGTAATTATGGTTGAAAAGAAGTCTTTCTCGGTGCAATTCAGAAAACTCGCCAATGGTGATTGGGGGATGACAATCAACAAGAAAGACACTATCATTGTTTCCTGTGCAGGACTTAGAGGAAGCGACTAATGCAAGAAACCTAGTGCATTGCCCTCAAAAAGAAAACTTGTGGCTCGATAAGAATGCTGGTAACTTGAGTTTGACTCGCTTTGTAGAATTCATTAGCTTTGAATTAAAAAAAAATAGTACTTCACTTACATTCCTACCTCTATATTTTATCACCGAAGTATATGAAAAAATAGCCACTTTTGAATGTAAATGAAATGTAGGCCTAATTCTTAAAAGTGATTGCTAAAAACTGGTTTCAGAGTAATTTTGCTAAAAACTAGTTCCACAGTTTTCTTAGCATTAAAATTCTGGAGCTCCTTCAGCCTATCTGTTTTCTTCTTATTACTTCATATTTTAACTTCTTTTGTTACCTGTAGAGGATTTCTCCATAACTGTACTTGTGAAAGTTAATAGGTGCTGTGTTTCATTTATTATATTTTAAATTCATGCAACTTAGCCTTAACTTATAGTATGACTAGGTAAAATGATAATACAGAATGATGAATTACAAAAGCAGTGCCTGCAAAAAAGTCTCATTGTTGTCCATCAAATACTTCCTGTTTGCCATGTTCAGCTGAATTATTTATTGAAGCATGTTATTCTAAGACTAATTACACATCTAACTATTGATAACACAGTGTAAAGCTAAAACAAATATTTTTATTTAGAATGACACAAGTGCGTAATTTGTATCCAATATGTGATACTGTTAAGTCTTAATATTTCAGAGGTTGTCTATTTGACAAGGATTTATGTTTTCTAGACTTGAAGACATTAGAGAATATGTAATTAACTTAATTAGTACTTACATAAGAATGTGGACTCTATACTAGATGGCATATTTGATGGCCGGTGAGGTGGAGCTATGATAGAGGCACTTGCCAATCATTTGCATTTTCCGCCTCCCAGCATTGCCTAGTTCAGACCTAGCGTTATGCCACTATACCCTTAATCCCTTCCGCTCGGAAAGACTATTTAAGACAAAGTCTTGGGGGTATGTTCTATAGAAAGAGCTCATTGTGTCCTTCATGACTATCAAAATCCCATATTTTTAGGTGGTATAGTTGCTGAGAAATTATTTATTTCTTGTTTAACACTTGAAAAGTGCATTTTAATTTTTAAAATGGCTAAACAAAGGCATTCACTCAACATCACGATTTCTGATATATGTATTTGTCATTTTGCATTGCTTACTTTGTACACCTATCAGTCCAAACTGAAAATCACTTTTGAAAAATAATAATAATAGAATAAAAATACGTTATGCAAAAAGCTATCAGAGAAATATTTTCTTTCATTTAAGACATCAACATACAGAACTTACTGTATCAAGTCCCATGCATTGTGAAATGAATTCTTCATGTTTCGTTGTTTATTAAATCTCGGGTCACTTGTGAGAAGGGGGAATTGTTGAGATAATAAACCTCCACCACTCAAACAAACACTGGCTTTGTTTATGAGGTCTTAGGAAATACAATATTTATTCAGCTGCCTTAACTGTTCCAATTTACTTTCTTTCATCTTCAAATGACTGTGGTTGAGTGAAGGAGCAAATTTCATATTAAATAGTAAATCAGTGTGCCATATATAGTTCATTTAAATTAGTAGATCCTATTGTTAGTGTTATATATTTCACCGTGTTTTATTATTTCTTTAGGGTAGTGGACTAATAAGTATTAATAGTCGGTGAAGGACAAAATACGTTTTGTTTATAGCGTGTGTTGTAATTTTGTATCATCATGTCTCTTGAGGCCGGACCAAGTACTGATTTTGCTATTCACAAATGTGAAATTATTCGAGTAGAAAAATTATTTACAATGTATATAAGTTCCTTAAAAACTCTTCACCAGAATACCGCGAAAGTGTAGATTTTCTGAAACACAGGAACTGACATTGGAGGTGTGCAAAGTAAAGGTACGGTCACACGTCGCTACTTTTGCAGTGCTGCAGTACAAAAAACTGCGCAACTCTCGTACTGCGACGTGTGAACAATGGTGCAACCCGAAAAGTAGCGGCTGCCGAACCTGCCCGCTACTTTTTCATGCCGCGCGCAGCTTAAAAGTAGCGACGTGTGAACAGGGTTCTCAGGGTTGCAGCCGCAGAATTTTTGATATCGATTTTGTTGAAACTTTTGCTGCGGTTGCGACCAGTGTTGCCACCCAAATGTGCCAATGATACTTTTATTGTTTGGATATATTTTAATGTTAGATGTGATGAAAATAAATTATTTGTAACAGTTATTAAATGCACAACACAGACTGAGCATATTTGCTGACGATATAATTCATTTTTTTAATTTTCCGTAGCTTAGTTTCAAACAGGAGGGTTGCCAACATTGATTACGTGAATATGCTGTTGGTTATCATTTAAGTATATAGGCAGTTTTAAAAGCTTTATAGTAAAAATAATACCAATTTCTGAATACTAGTTAGGACAGAAAAGCAAATAATAGATAAGTAAGCTTTCGCATGAGTTTCTTAATAATGCGACCATAACCACAAAATGTATATTGAGCAGTCAACACGGAGATGGAAACCTGCAGCATGACTGTGGCTGCAAAAGTAGCGCCTTGCGTGTGAACAGACTCACAACTTTTGCTGCACTTGGGTTGTGCAGCACAAAAAGTAGCATGCAGCGCACTACTTTTGGCTTACGTGTGAACATGATATGCAACTTTTGCAGCTGCAGTACAAAAGTTGCACAGCAAAAGTAGCGACGTGTGACCGTACCTTAAGGAAGGTCAGGCACCTGCCAGATCCCGAATTTTAGTGCCATGTCATCTTTTATTCGACATTTGACAGATAGTACTAACATACTTATGAATCCTGATCATAATACCCTTTGTATTTAATTTGTGACTTTTTCTCCACTTTGGATTGTTGGGTAACATTCTCCATTTTTACGTGCTTATCCCCTCTTTCCCTGTGTTGCATCGCATGTCATTTTGTAAACATGTTTACCAGAGGAGAGTTATAACAAAGTACATACTGGTAATACAACTGTTCTCCAATATTTCACTGCATATTTGTGCAACAATATAAAATAATTTAATAAAAACTACTATAAAAAAAGTTGGATCTCAAATTGTAGCTGTGCGTGCCTGCAAATATAATCGGCTGGATATTTATGAGTTAAAATTATTTTATTTTATTAGTAATTAATTCAGGTAATGCTGCAATTTGTTTCTTGCAGCCTGCAATTTCTTCTTGGCCATACATGGCTTCTTATCGCGAATTTTTCCTTTCAGTTGCTATAGAAGATTTGAATAATAATGTCCAGTTATTATTCTCCCCTTTCCTAGATAATCAATCATGATTATCCCCATTAGAATCTCAGAATATGGTTGCCATGACTTTCCTAGTTGATTAAACAGCTTTTGTTTTCTTTGGAGGCAGAGAATCACTGTGCTTCCATTGTTTCGACTGCTGTTTTGTCTCTGGTATGTAGTAGTGAATCCAGGTTTCATCATTGGTTACAAACTCCTAAAAAGGTGTGGCGTATTTTTCTCGAATCAAACCAGACAATTCCTCAAAATTTGAGATTGGATATCCTTTTGTTCAGGTGTTAACAAACATGGAAACCACCTTGCGGAGACTTAGGACATGCCCAAGATATTGACTAAGATGTGGTGCACCCATTCAGTTGGGATAGACAAAGTCTTGCTAATTTCCTGCTGTTTCAGTTGATGGTAATTCAGCACCATATCCTGGAATTTTTTTATATGATTTCTTCACTTGTGCTGTTACTTAACGTCCACTATGGGGGTCGTTGTTCATACTCTCTCGATCATGTTTAAATAGTGCCACCCATTTCGTCGTCGAAAATACTGGAGCAGATTCCCCAGTGTAACATCCATGTCTGCTTTAATTTCTGTTAGACTCATCCCCTTTTTACGAAATATTTAATGATAGCACGAAACTCGATATTTTCCATTTTTGCCAATTTGTTCTATCCATTAACTTCAAAATTAAACTACACAAAATGTAGTGAACAGAAAATTATGACCTTTCGTACTTGAACTAATGTAAAATGGTCGCTAACAGTGGCGGCATTGTTGACATGTTTTCAATGCCATTTATGCTTCAGGAACGAACTTTTCAAACACACTTCGTATGTGGCTTTTTTTGTGGACATCTACTTGAAATTTTTTGCTTTAGGGGAACCAGTGTGCCACCACTGTAAATATTGTTTGCTTTTCAGTGTCACATCTGAAACTTGTGTTTCATTGTCTGCCACAGTACTCAGGAATTTCTCTCTTGTGTGATATTGCTCCAAAAACAACATAGATGCAACCTGTTGTTTGCCATAATTTTTGGAAACCCACTGCAAGCATAATTTTTCGTTAATGGATATGTTTCATCGCAATTTCATGCAAAAAAAAAAAAAAAAAAAGCTAGAATTCTGTAGACAGATTTGATGTAGGCAAATGTAATCTGTTGGTTTTCACGAAATTTTTGTCTATATTCACAATATCTTGATCAACTAAGAGCAGGTAGCCACTGTGCTATCATGAATATTATCTCTCTCTTCATTTAACTTTTTTACCCACTTTCTCACCATCCTGTCACTTATTACATTTTGTCCATAAACGCCACAAATCTGCTGATGAATATACACTAGACAAACATCTCACACATAGTTGCTGACCATACATTATAATCAGCATGCCAGTCAGCTGGCTTGAGTATGAGAGATGCTTCTTAGCTTAAGTCACAGTAAAAAGATTCTCCTGAAATGGCGTCTACAGTTTGTACTTCAGTGGGAAAAGAACAATTACGCATGTACGAATCAGATAGCTCAGCAGATGCAGAAGATATGTGTGATCAGTATGTACTTACTGGACATACCTTTTTTATGTATAAAGCAGATATTATATGTTTTAATAGTAAACTTTGCAAAACCCATGTTTCATAATAACATTGTCACAATATTTTCTAATATTCTGCTTGTTGCTTGTATGGTGCCATTCCCAAACACTCAAGAAGTGAGCTCAAAAACTAATTGCGGGTACTTGACTGTTCGTCATTTTGAATTATGGAAAAATAGTGGATTTGTGATAGGAGTACTCCAAGAAAAAAAGCCCCACACTGTCATTCCACCATGGATTTGTTGACTAATGGTATGTCATGACAATTTTCATACCAAACAATTGTAAGGTTGCATGGAACTCATTTACAGTGACTGGTGATGTAAAATTTAACATATGAGCAGTGTTCAAATTCAGAAAATGGCTGATGAGAACTATATCACTAAGATGTCTTATTACTTTCGACAGACATTGATCTTTTTTGTAAACATATTGACATACAGGGGCATCATCATGTGAAACCTCCTTAGTCGAGTTATAAATTGATTTATTAAGGTACATAAAAAGTATGATATAGTTAAAAAAAAAACAATGTTTTAAGGATACATCCATGCAATAGAGTTTCTTAGAAAAAGTCTACATAGCATTCACACAGACATCCCATTGTCCCATTGTTTGGGGAGTTATCACATGGCACCAGAAAGAAAAAGACTTGGGTTGCTTCTTAAATCATTTCAACATTTTGGCTTTCACTTCATCTCTGGAGAATCTGAGCCCCTTTAGAACTTTCTTTAATGTCTGTACAAATGAAAGTCATAATGTGATACATTGGGGTTGTAAGTTGCATGGCCCAGAACCAAACTGTTCTCAATCACAAGGCAACTACCACTCCTTACCACATGGTCATTTCTTCATAGACAGCAGACCATGTGAAGCAGGGCAAACTGATTTCATTTGATCATGTTTCATAATAGTTGAGTATAATAAGTGACTGTGTGCAGTATTAAACAGAGTTAAATAATGTCATTTGTGAAGAAATTTCCACAGTTATATTGAAGAATTTGTTATGTATGTAGAAAAATTGTTATGGTAATTTTAAAAACATTTTGTGACTTCCAGATTATGTAGTCATGTGAGGTGAGTTCTCTCTATTTTAATTAAGATTTTGTGTTCCAAAATAAAACAACATAATAAGCTGGAAATTTCTCTATGACTGTGTGTGAAAGAGGTCTTCAGTGTTCCTGTGTCATGGAATAATGTGCAGTTACAATGAAGAGGTGCTGACAGCATATTGGCGAAGAGCATGTTATTTTATTTTGTTGGAGTTCAGCTGCAAACACGAAGCAAATCTTAAGTCTGTGTTAGTTTGTACGTGTTACATGAATTTGTAGTCTGACAACTTGAAGTAAAACCCCATAAAATACGTCATAATATATATATATATATATATATATATTATTCTAATCTCTCGGCTCTTTCCCTCTTTCCACGTCCTTCAGCCCCTGTAAGTGTCTGATACATTGTGTGTGAATGGGCATCACAACCACTGGAAGACACCATCTTACAATACTGCCAGAATTACGGGGTCTTCATTTCTGCATTGACTGTTGGCTAATAAGATTTCATAACACTAACATTACAAGCAAGTAGTCAACCCCTAACATTTTCTCTCAGCAGGTTTGGCAAACGGAAAGTGGACCTGCTGGTATAATACATCTGTAACTTCAGTGTTGATAATACTGAATTAATTCCTGATGAGTTGTGTTATGTGTTCCTGCATTGTATCAGAGTCGAATTTTCGAATTATTATTATTATTATTTACTCATTTCACTCCAAATATGTTTGTAATGTATTATTTCGGAAACCATATTAACCTGTGTATTTATTTACTGTACGAGTTGCAGAATGCCATGCAACACTGCTCTCTCTCTCTCTCTCTTCCTTTCCCCTAACATCTAGTTCTCATGTGATTTAGCCAGGGTTTTACTTCAATTTATTAAGCTGTATTTATCTCATATGAAGTATAAAAAGGGCGTATTTTGATACTGGGAAATGAGTCAATTTCGATATTATCATGGCCTCCTAGATCTTTTGCATCTATCTATCCATCAAACCAAGATGATACAGTGCTCTCATTTTATGAGAAAATTTCGCATCATTCAGCTGCCGGCCACTTCCTGCTCTCCCTACTGCACCTTGGGAAGTCAGTTCTACAAAACATCCATGCAGTTATTTGCTTCTGATAATTGTACCGGAACGTGTATATGACTGTTGTTTATGTATTAAGTAATCGATTTGAAAATGAAGTATACAGTTGAACAGCGAATTTATTTGGTGGAATATTACATGAAAAGAGATAACCATAGAAGATGCGTTCGGAGATTTGCTCGTAAATATCCTGACTCTAGCATTCTTACAAAATCTTGCGTTTCTAAGTTGATGAAAAAGTGGCGTACAACAGATTCACTTCGTGATTTACAGAGGAAGCTGAAAAAGCATGTTTTAACTGAAGATAAACTTGGGGATATTCGGGCGCTGTTAGAAGTTAAGTCCCAGAAAATCACTTAATCATCTAGTGCAGGAAACGAACATATCCATGGAGTTGGCCCACAAAGCAACCAGACTGCTGAAATTTCGACCATATAAACAAAAGTTTGTGCAGGAACTTCACCATACATATCGTCCCTCCTCTGGCAAACTAGCGAAAGTGAAAAAAAAGCTCCCCTGCACTTAAGGTCTATATTGTACTAAGCACTAAGTACAATATAGACCTTAAGTGCAGGGGCGCTTATTTTCACTTTCGCTAGTTTGCCAGAGGAAGGACGATATTTCGCTGCAAGAATAAGGTTCTGTAATTGGTTTCATGAAAGTGTTTACAATGGAAATTTGGATCCACAGGTAATGTTTGTGTGACGAGGCATGTTGCATCTTTGTGAACATGTAAATTCTCAAAATGTGTGAATGTGGTGTACTGAGAACCTGTATATTGTACAGGAAGTGCAGTTGCATCCCATTAAAATAGGGGTATGGTGTGCAGTAAGCACGTGGCAGATAATTGGGCTTATATTTTTCGAAGAAAAGAATTATGGATATTTTCAACAGGACAGTGCAACAGCGCATACCGTTCATGATTTTATAGACACTTTATATCCGGATAATTAGTACAAGTTTATGGCTCTCAAGATCAGCTGACCTAACACTGTGATTATCTTTGAGAGAAATCTAAAGGGCAAAATTTACCTAAATAATCCCCATACTATAGAAGAATTGAAGGCGGAATTACAGAAAGTGGCAAATAATTTGTTTAAATGATGTGAGGAATGCCTTACTGTGAAAGGATGTCATTTTCAACAGTATCTGAAATAAATGGTGAGGAATAAACGTATATACATGTTTTTTAATAATAATAAATTCATGGACTTACTTTACTCTCTAGTCGTTAAATGTCTTGAATTGTCAATAGTAACAGAACATGCTCCCAGCTGATGCAAGGTTGACTTGCAGGAAAGTGTATGCCGGGGTTCCACTGTTATCTAGTTTCCTTATAAAATGAGTGCACTATATTTGGTATTCTCTGGGACTCACTGTATACATATACACATTCTCTATGTAACATTTCAGTGTCTTAAGATGTAAGTTTTATATTCAGAAGTGATACAACGAAGTAAAGGTATAAAAATGATTAGCTTAAATCTCACTAGGACAATTGAGTGAACTTTATTTTCATATATTGCATGTAAATTAAGTTATAATGATATACAGTTCGTAATATTTTTTGTAAAAATATGAGTAGGTGTATTTTTTAATGCCCCTCAAATATGTTGTTGGCAAATAGAAAACTTGTCATTGCTCATGAACTCTTAAAAGTTATTAAAATATAAATAATAATAATTTTCAACTTTAGAGGTAAAAGTTGTTAAATTACTGAGTGAATAATGCACTGATTCAGGAAGCCAAGCAGAAATCTTTGCAATCATCATCATAAAGAATCTATCATTGAGCTCGATGGTTGTCTTGAAAAGAAACTGAAAAGTGACAATAGAATGTCACTGTGCTGTCTAAAAAATTGGCTCTTGTGAGCAGATGTGGTTATTGTTTCAAAAGTCATTACAATTTTCGGTGTTCAGCATCATAAAAAAATTCACTACGTTGTCAACAAGTATATCCATTGATGTGCTCTCTAATGATTTGGCATTAGTGGCTTTGACAGTAGACCTATTATTGTTTATTTCTTCAGTATTTGAATCTTTTTTGGGAGGAAATTGCCTTAGTTTAGAAGTCTCTTCTGTTTTGGAATAAATACAGATTACTGAAATACATTATAAGTTTGTTATTCTATCTTTATTTTACATCCAGTGGTGAGTACATTGATAGGAATATCATTGGTCAATGTGTCTGGATCTATAAATGTGTGTCAGATCATTTTGCTGTCGTAGATTTTATCTGGAGTTCACTGCATGCAGGTAAATCTATACCAAGCCAGAATGATTTTGATTATGGTGATGCTTAACAGAAGAATGCTGGAGTGCTGTCTTGGATTTGAATCTGATGGTGTAAAAATGCCAATGCTATAGCCATTTGACTAATAGCACTGAGTATGCGCAGTATGTTGTAACTGGAACTTGGAAAATTCAGGTGGCTCATATTTTGTTTCTGGATCTGTACCTTGCATAATTCATAATTTTCACTTTTGTTTTTCAAGACTGCAATCTGTTTACCTGTTGTCCTTGCCTTCATAGTCTTGCTTGATGTTTTTGTAGTGATTGAGGTTTCAGAACAGTTTAAATTAGTTCATCTGTAGTTATTTTTTATTTCATTCCATTTTTTTTCTCTCTTCTGATCTGATGATAAAGAATTGGTGGTACTAGTGAAAATGGGAATATTTCAAGTAAACTTGCTTCTTCAATAATTAGCTTTTTTTTTTTTTTCACAGAATTAACAGTAGTGTTCTTTTTGTCTATATTGCATAATTATACAGCCTATATTTGGTCATGGGAGATTTGGTTCTTAGTTTGAGTAAAGTTGAATGTTAAGGTTATGTTTGCTGTCTTACTTAGCTTATCAAAATTACATGTAATTTATTTATTCACATACATCACAACATAGAAAGCAATAACAGATTGTTGTAATTGCTTTCTATGTGTTGTGATGTATGTGAATAAATAAATTACATGTAATTTTGATAAGCTAAATAAGATGGCAAACATAACCTTAACATTCAACGTTTAACAATTCAGCTTATCGGAAATCCTACAAACATGACTATAAAATTTCTTAGTTTGAGTGTTTTCAGTCTGCACAAGACTGTTACATACATATACTTATGCAAGTATCTTCATAGTTGGTCAAATACTTCTTGATTGTTCGTATTGTAAATGCCAAAGGTACAGAGTTAATTGGAAACTGCTCATACAAGTCTCATATAACCTACAGTCCAAGTTTCTTCTGTGCATTCATTAAAAATGCTGCGTCGATAAATTTCAAATTGTAAACATTTTGAATTGTTTTTAATGCATATGAGATTCCTAAGTTCACATATTTGTAATTTACACATTAATTTATTGTAATGTATTAGTTTGTATTTTATGTTATATTATGGTTTTCTTTGAACTGTTGTTATGCACTGTAAGACTATAACTGTGTTGTAGAGCAATACGTAGTTTAATTTTTTTTTTTTTTAATTCAGTGATATTTATTAACTTGCTAACAAACTAACATAGCATACAGATTTTAAATGTACTTTATTATTTATTCCACTAGTGGGACATCTGGCCATTATCTACCGCTGACCACTAGAATACAAAATTAAGGTTACCTAAAATAAAAAGTAACATGTTGATCGGAGAAACATGAGACAAAGCACAATGAAAAGTAACTGAAAGGATATAATAATAGTATATAGTGTTAAACCAGTGATTGTAAAATGGGCAATGAATCTCTCATGAATCATTAGACAAATCTTGCTAATGTTCTCATTTCTATCTTCTCAGTTGGCATCCTGTAACCCTGTCTCTTCCATCATGCCAGTAACACCCTCAAGCTATGTTTTCTTAGGTCTTCCTCTTCTTTTCTTTCCATTTGAGGCCCATTCTAAGCCCCTTTTGCTAACCATCTACTATATATGTCCGTACTGTAAATTGTTAATCATTGATTGCATATATAGGTAAGGCATTCTTCACTTACGAAATTAATATATTAGGTAGCTTTAGCAAATGGAGTATTTTTACGAAATAGCTAGATACCGTAATTCTAATACAATACCGTGTAACACAAAAGTTATTTGATGGGAAAAGAGCTCTTTTTAAATTACGTAAGTTATTTTTTCTGTGAAACAAAATTTTTAATAATTCCACGATAGTGGCTCAGTGATTGCAAGCTGGACTTCTAAGCCAGAGGTCCTGGTTTCAATCCCATTTCACTCTGAATTTACTGGTATAACTTGTGTTGGGCAAATGGTTCTCTGGGTACTCTGGTTGCTCTGTGACATCCCAACAATTTGTCCATCATTATCATCATCATCATTCATTACAGAATGTAATACCGGTACTGTTTGTGTGCGTGCACATCCCCATTGCTAAGATGTTTGGCAGTGAAGCTGTTAGTCTTCTTTCAGTACTTTTGCACCAAAGCATCTTCGTTCTTTGCAGCTGCACATCTTTTAAGATGTTCCATATTCATTTCTTCATTGGTGCTGTATAGGATACAGGAAGGTATATTGAATAGTCTTATTCTGTGTAGTTGGCTTGATAAACAGTCTTGGCCTGTCACCAATCTAAACAAAGCGATGGCAGATTTTCGTGGTGATTGAGGCATTTCTTCAGCATTTCTTAATATTATTTTTCCCATGCAATATAGATCCATCACCTGTGGTGCACTCTGGATAGTCTCTGGCGCACTAAGTGGTTTACATTTCTCAGCACTAGCGACATCTATGAGCCTGCAAATTAAGAGCCCTGCCATTGGACAAAAGAATTATAATTATTACTGTTTTGTATATGATCTGTATAATCTAACACAACATTATTGCATTATTTTCAGGGAAAAATACTTAGTTTTGTTCTTAAAAACTTCGTGTTCCCAGTGCAAGTAAAATATTTACATAAGAAGTTCATCCAGGAAGAAAGTTCCAATGGCTGATAAATAAAACAAATACTGCATCACTAAGTAAGAAATATTTATTGCACTATATACAAAGATTCACTGGCTACTTCTCAACATAGTCACCACCATTATTGAGGCATTTATCATACCGGTGCACCCATGTTTGTATGCCCGTGTCGTAAGAGTCTGGAGCTGTGAAGTCACTGCCATTACCTCAGCGTCTTTGTGGAAACATTTTCCTGCCAGAAAGCATTTCATGAGACAGAAGAGATTAAAGTCACTTGGCGCGAGGTCAGGGCTGTAGGGTGGATGGTCGAATATCTCCCACCCAAACTGAAGCAACAGATTTCATGTGGCATTGGCTGTATGGGATCGTTCATTGCTGTGCAAAAGCATAATGCCTCTTGTCAGCATTCCAGTCTCTTGTTCTGGATCGCCCTCCTTAGATTTTGCAATGTCTGACAATACCGCTCAGCATTAACGGTCTCCTCATGCACATGAGGACACCACGTTGATCCCAGAAGACAGTGCACATGTTTTTTTTTTTGACAGAGATTGTCTGCTTGAATTTGGTCCTCACAAGTGAACTACTGTGCCGTCAATGCATGGATTGTTGTTTTGTTTCTGGTGTGACATGCGACATCCATGTTTCATCCCCAATGACAACATTGTCAAGAAACTCGTCACCTTTCTCTGCATACCGCTGGAGGAATGTCAATGCTGCGGCCAGACATTTCGTTTTGCGTTCATCGTCAGCTGCTTTGGCACCAATCTTGCACATACTTTCCGAAAACCAAGCCACTGGGAGACGATTTCGTGCAGCAGTGAGTGAGACATCTGGGGGAATTGACCAGAGAGTTACGTAATTGTTAAATGCCAGTTCTGCAAAGCTGCTTGCCGCACACTTTCCATCATTTCTGGCGTCACTAGGGATGGTTGGCCACTACGGTCTTCGTCGTGCACATTGGTTCAGCCTTCAGTGAATTGTCTGCACTATCATCTGACCATACTGTCCCTCATAATGTCGGGTCCATACACGTTGCACAATTGACGGTGGATCTCTGCTGGAGATTGCTTCTGAGCATGCAGAAATCGGATGACTGCACGAATCTCGCAGTTGGTGGAAGACAATATCAGTGCAGCCATTTTCTCCTAGCACTGTGCAATAACTACTGCTGTCACAAGACTAAAACTGCACTGCATTATTCCCACATACCGTCTCTCTACTGCTATACATGCACATTCCCATCCAACTAGTCATGCTGTCTCTGAACGTGATTGGAACTTACTTCCTGGATGAACCTCGTACATCACCATAAATGTTAAAAGTACGCATCATTTAGCTCAAGATAGTGTCAAATTTGATCCTGATATTACTATCTCATTTGAAAGTATTGGTGGTAGGATAGATGTTCTGATCAATGTGGGTGATCCTTTGTTTCAAGTCTTCTATAGATGCTGGCTCTCTGAAAAAAAAAAGTGCTGTTACAATAACCCCTTATAAAAAAATCAGGAAGAGATCTGAGATCTGGAGACTGTAGGACAATGACCAAGAAGTACTAGCTCTAGTTCCTGTTTGGGAGTCATTAATATTGTAAATTTACAGATGATATCACAGTTTAATAGATTTTTGTGTCTTGGGATGTAAATCAATCCCTTTTACAGGGGAATGAGTAGTAATGTCTGTTTCATAATGCAATTTTGAGTTTTTTTATATAAAAAAATATGCGTATGTATGTCATTTCAAAACAGAGCAACTTTTGCCATTTGTCAAGAGACTTCTGTATCACACTTGGGCAAGAGATTTTCAAATTTTTCTGTGAAAAAGATTGACTTTCCTGTTCAGTTGGTATAAAGAAGTTTCATCGAAAAAGGTTGGCAAAACTTCAGGTATGGATTCCTAGTATGTATAGAAGAAAAAATGGTTATATCAAGATGGGTCCAGAAATGCTTGGTTTTTTAGTAAGGCATTCAAGTATGATCGTAGCGCACTCCAGTACATTTGTTTTCTGGAATTACTATGAAACTTTTGTTCACATTTCCTTACATTAACTGTTCAAAATTTCGACTTTCTGCTTGAGTACAGGCCGTAGCTCATTGTCTCATCGAGATTCGAACATGCTTGGCCTCCATGCTCACCGGATCTCAATCCATTGCACTTTTGTCTGTGGGGACACTTAAAGTCGTTGGTGGATAATGAAGGAACACTGTCAGTGGATTCTAATCTGTCAGACAATGATAACTATGCCAGGAATTTGGTAGCATGTTCAAATCTCGATGAGACAGCTCCGGCCTGTATTCAGGCAGGAGATGGACATTTTTGAACAGTTCATCTAAGTAAATATAAACAGAATGTATCATAATAATTCCAGCAAACAAACATACTGGAGAGCATTATGATTATATTTGCAAGTTCTACTCAGAAACAAAACATTTCCAGACCCATGCTGATATAACCACTTTTTTCTTCTGTACGTATGTGAAATCCATATTTAAAGTTTTACCCACTTTTTTCGCTACACCCTATACAAGCCAGTATTGTTAAGAAATTATACGTACCATAGTTTGGATTTCTTTGAAAAGGATTGAAGGGAAAGAGAATATTCAGTTAATGTCTTCAAGAATGTAAAGTGTGACACTTCAACAGATCACAGTGTTTTTGTCAAAGCTATTGTTCAGAAATATGTATGGACATAGATGGGAAAAGTGCAAAATCAAGCACTAAAAGTGAATCAGTTATTAAAGCAAAATAAGTTGTGGACTGTATTAGAACCAATATGGCTATTAGTAAAGACAGCATGTTTATTAAAATAGTTTGTTGGTCATGATTTATTAATTTGGTTTGGATTTAAAATATAGTAGGATTTAACAAAAGTAATTTTCCCAGTAAAGCTTATATTTGTTTTGAAAATATTATTTAATACCATTCTCATTAAACAATCTTACAATAGAGCCGACATTTCTCTGATGAGTAGTTTGCAGTGTTCCTGATGGTGATTATTGGCATAGATTGAAAAAAATTGATAGACCTCCATGAGATATAAACATGTTGTGTAATATACTAAATGTTGCATACTTTGAGGTGTGGAGAGGATCTGTACTTGTATGCTCTTTAAGCCTCAAAATGGAGCTTAGAAAGACATTCTTGCAGTGGTGTGTGTTAAGAGTTTTGATTTCCATATACCATAATATGGATTAATTCTACAATGAGGTTAGTTGGGGTCCCTCGGGGTCTTCGTTTGGAGGCAGCCTGTCTATCAATGTGTTGGTTACCACGAGGAATATGCATGCGTCTCCAGCACTTTTAGGTCTACAACCGTACAATGCTTAAAAGTTACAGTAATTCCCAAGCTCACATTTGTTGCTCAAAATGACCTCCATTTACTGCAACACACATCTAACATCTATTTATGAAATGTGCAGTCACTCTCGCAAGTTCTTCAGCACTGATAGAATTTATTGCATTTCTTATATTCTGTTTAAGTTTGTTTATTGAATGTGGGTTTCTTGCATTCTGTAGGGCCTTAATTTAAGTAATTTTGTCGCTACACGAGCAGAATTTTTACTTATTCCTATTTCCTTCGCTAAACATCAGAGGGATTTTTGAGGGGTGTTCCAATCTTCCACCAATCTCGTCTAATTTCTTCTCCGACAGAACACGGTGTTCTCTTTTTGGTTTTTCATTGTTTACCGAACCTGTCCGCATGAACTTCTTATAAAGTCTTATTGTACTTGCAGCTGGAACAGGTATCTCTGGAAACTTTTCCCGAAATTGCGTCTTGTCGTTGCACAAGATTTTCGTTTTCATATATATGTATTGTACAGATAAGTATGTTCACGTAATGAATAAAGCATTACAACATTAGCCTATACAGAGTACTTTAAACTTATCTTAAACTTTTAAGATTACAACTTTCACTGCCAACTTACTTCTCACTACACAACACAACTAAGGTGAAACAGAAGTGCCACTCATTGCTTGCGCACCGAGACCGCGGATGCACTGTTCCTGGTGATCATCTCTTGGCTCCTGCAAAATCCAAGCGTCTCCAACTAACCTCATTGTATAAGTATTTTTTATTTAAGACAGAGGAGAGATGACTGATTTGAAGAAAGGGATTTCTCATTTAAAATGTTTATATATAGGTACATAGTTTTTTAATTTCACATAATTTTATCTCAGATTTTTTAAAATGATTTTTTTGTATTAAATTTTGGTTTGCCTACGTCTATTTTTCTAATTCCACACCACATGATGATGATGATGATGATGATGATGATGATGATGATGATGATGATGATGATGATCCATATTGCCACCTTTCTGTATAGGATGCATTAATACGAAGATATCTTCAGCTGTTGTCTCAACTTAAATTTCCCATTTGAATGGGTTAACCTTTCTAAGTGACAGTATGTTTTCACACAGTTCCTTGAAGTTGAAAATGTTATAAAGTTTCGAATGTTAAGTTATATCCTTGAATACTGCGGTACCTAAAATCTTTACAATGAAGATTTTGTAATTTGCAGTGAATACCATTTATTCACACTGGAGTTTTGAAAGTTATACCACCCAATAAACATTTTAGGATTGTATACAGGGTCATCAAATAAGATATCTAGGATTAATACTCAAATAATTAGCAAAATAACTAATTTTTCTTTTAAATGTGTAGAAACAGTTCTAATCTTGTTTCAATTAGTCTCAGTATAAACACAGTCACAGCTGTGCAGACATAACTCGAATTTCCTTCAAGTACATTGAATCATGTCAGATGTGATGACTGCTGTTGTGGTAGTTATCATCTCTTTCAGGTGATGTAGGTTACGATTTTTTTTATCGTACCCCCACATGAAAGAAACTAGAAGTGTGACTGGTCGTAACAAATGATCATGCATTAACTAACCTGCACCAACAATTCACTTTTAGAGCATCATGAATGCAGACATTAATAAATTTAATGTTTTAAATACTCTTCATAACTATTATTGTCAATTAATTTAACATGTAATTCACAAATTTGACACATTTATGACTTTTATTTCATGTTCCAACTGAATCTTGTATACACACAATTTACTTTTTTTCATGCCTCGAAGAAGCCCTGAACATGGATTTTGGACTTCATGTGGGTTTACTAGTCGCCTGAAAGAGAGAATCAATGATGGGATAGGAGTCATCAAGTGTGACATGATTCGGAGTACTTGGAGGGAAATTGAAATATCACCTTAATGTTTACAGAGCTAGGAATGGTGTTGACATTGAGATTAAAGGAACAAAACTACACATTTTAGAAGACAAGCAACTTACTTCGCTTATCTTGCTAATTATTTGAATATGAAATCCCGAACATCTTATGTAATGACCATATAAAAGAAGTAAACATTGCAATGTGTACTGGAGATAGACATCATTGTATTTATAGTTCTAGCTTTCAACTTTTGTCTCATACATACATGCAAAAGTTTCTATGTTTTCTTAAATGTAATTATGTAAGTGAATAAATAAAGCTTTGTTGTTTCTACCCTGTGATTATTATTTCCTATTCCAGATTACAGTTTTTAGGTATTAAATATGAATGTAAGTTGTATATTATATTTTGTTTTATTATGGAAGAAAGTGTTTTTTTTTTTTTTTTTTTTTTTTTTTTTTTTTTCGTGTTTATAGCGGTGCTCAGCTTTAGCTTTTGTTTTAAGGTCCTGTCTGCTATTCAATCCTAGATATCCTACAGTTGTTTTGTTTCCCTTCTATTTTTGTACTGTACTTTCCTTCTTTATTAGAGGCCTCTGCGATCCCCACGAGATGGTGTTCTGCAGATATCTATCAGAAAAGCAGGACATGAGTGGTATTGTTTAGAGCTCTTATCAAGGGACAGAGATTTGTTAACGTGGCATATTTCTCGTGTGATGGAAGTCCTATTATGGATTTTATCTTCTTTTTTTAATCTCAAGGCATTTGGCGAGATTTGAAGCCTTAAACTTCCTATCGAATGGCAAGCACGTTGACCATTTAGCCACTGAGAATGACTTGACTTTTATAACTAAAGGAAGGAAGAAATGCAGTTATGTTTTTTACTGTCTTTTCTTTCATGATACGGATTTTCTTTTCATTTTTATTAATAATATTGGAACTGTTTAAGATGACTATGATTCCTTATTGTGACTATTCACAAACTTTCTGAAAGGAAGGACTACTTTAAAAGAATGTTAATTCTGTTGACCACTGTAAGCGATTGTGCTGTTGTAATACACTTTTCTGATAATTTCATTGTACACTTATATTTTTGCTCAAGAATATTTTTGCACTGCGTCTCACTAACCTTCATCTTGAGAACTACTACTGGGTGTTCATTTCAAAGTGTGTCATGACGTCACTTGATGAGTCAGCGATTTGAAGCGAGTTTCAGCTTTTGTGTCAGAGAAGTTGCCTATTAACCAAGGTGTTCAATCTGAACTTGAGAACGTGTACATTATAACTTGAACGTTGTAGCAACAGATGGCGGTCTGTACGGTCTGTGTGCTACCATAACCTCTTTCGAACTGTGTTTTGCGCGGCCAAGTCGTACGCAGGATATTTGTTATCATCAGTTGTGTACGGCAACATTCCACAATACAAATCAAATGCTCCGTGTCCATGTTGACCGTCGAAGTTAATGTCAACAAATACGTAAGTAATCGTCTTAACCCTCTCCCCATATCCCGACAGTAAGAAAAAACTCACCTCAGCACATGTTTCGAAACAGTTCACATTCCTGCCACTACCGTACGTATCGATAAGTACTCTTCTGAATGAACCCCGTACTTGCTAGGCAACTTCTCTGGCAGATAAGTAATACACCTCTGCGGAAGTTTAGGAAGATTGAATTCTCTAGGCTCATCGACTAGCCACGTGACGGCATACAGCGAGCCATGACACACTTTGAACTGAACACCCAGTACTTGTCCACAGAAAACATTGCTTTGTTGCATCATAACATACTTTTTCGTTTCGTTTCTCGCAGACAGTTTTTTTGCTTGAATATATTTTATATTAACAGTATTACGAGAGGATGTACTTTGTGGAGAGATAACTTTCGTTCAACCGAGACATTTGGATGAGGCAGTATCTCATGAAATTTGTGAAGAATACATTTTAAGTAATTACATGATTGCAGTTATATTTTGTGTATTGAAAGAATCCTTTGCATTATATGGTAGTAGTGTATGCACGAATGTTTCCGTTTATTTTGTATTTTCACGAAATTTTACCATATTCATACACCATCACTTTCGTTATAGCAAAGTTACCAATCGCACTGTTCCAGGAAAATTTGATCGAAACGAAATTGTCGTTCATTTAGTGTATTCTAATAGAACTAGAAATCGTATTATATTCTCGTTTCAAGATATTTTATAATAATAATTTATTTAATCTGACAGGATTAAGGCCATAAGGCCTTCTCTTCCATCCTACCAGATAGCACATATAAATACAAAAAAGAAATACAAACACTGATGAAAATGATACAAATTAAGTTAAAGCCCTATAGAGGGTCAACAGAGTCAAAAGTACATTATAGTGCTCTCATCGAGCTAATACAACGAAAAGAAAGAAAACAGAGATAGCAATGATGATATTGATAACTGACAATAATAATATTAATAATAATAATAATAATAATAATAATAATAATAGTAGCAATAGTAATAATAATACTAATAATAATAATAATAATAATAAATACATTACATATTAATTTTCAATTTTACAACAGCATAGTTACAATATTTACTATATGTCATGGGTTAAGGTGAAGTTGCGCAACCTGACATGTGTTCAACAAACAATTTTACAATATAATTTGAATATATAGCCTATCGAAATATATATTTTGTGTATATGGTGGTGTCATTTATACGGAACTCCAATGTGCTGCTATTTTTAAGATTATAGGTCTACTCATGAGATACAATAGAAATTTGGTACTACATGGAAAGAAAAATCTTTGTGTAGTGACGTTGCAATTTATTCCAATTATAAGAATATTCTCATTAGATTACTCCATTCTTCGTCACTTCAGTTAGAGGCTGTGTTTCAAGGTCAGGTCGTGTCTCAAAGCTACATTTTACGATGAAGTGAACTAGATAGTTGTCCAAAAAGCCGAATGTGACGCAGAAGTCATGATCCAAATCTACATAGCTAGTAAACGGAAATGATTGCTTGCTTGATTGATGACTTGTTCTCTAAACAAACATGGATACCTGATCAGTCATCAGCAATTGGAGTTATGAAATCTGAAGATGCTTTGGAAGTGAAATAATGTAAATATAATGTAGAATAATACGTTAACTTTGAATATTGACATTGTTAGTACCTCCTATACAATGTTTTAAACATCATTGTAATATACAAGGTAAGGCAGAAATATCTTCCCATTTTCAACTGCACATAAAATGGAAAATATTGAAGTCAGATATCAAACAGTAATATAAATTTATTCCTTACGGTATGCAATTTTATCCATGAGTTCAGTTTCGCACACATTTTCAGATTCCACGTCAAGGAAGTGTTCCTAGCCGCAAGACCATAAAATTGTGGATTACGTCATTTCGGAATACGGCTTCAGCAATAAAACAGAAACCACTAGGGCGACCAAGGTCAGTGCGATCTCCACAAAACATTGCAATTGTGCGTCAAGCATTCGTGTCCACACCTGTGAAGTAACGGTTAGCACGTCTGGCCGCGAAACCAGGTGGCCCGGGTTCGATTCCCGGTCGGGGCAAGTTACCTGTTGAAGTTTTTTTCCGGGGTTTTCCCTCAAATGCTGGGTAACTCGGTGCTGGATCCCGGACTCATTTCACCGGCATTATCACCATCTCATTCAGACGCTAAATAACCTAAGCTGTTGATAAAGCATCGTAAAATAACCTACTAAAAAAATCAAGCATTCGTAAGGAGTCACAACGTTCGGCGAGAAAACATGCAGCAGTTTTGCTACTAAGTAATCGCAGCCTTTAGAGAATTTTGCAACAGATTTTAACTTTCATCCATACAAAATGGTAATGGTCCACGAACTTAAAGATTGTGATATGGGAAATCGTCTGTGATTTGCTAAATATTTTCTTGAAATCCTGTCCAACAATATTGTTCTGTTAATATCAGACGAAGCACATTTTCATTTGTCCGAAAGTGTAAATAACTTCTGGTACTGGGCAGAGGAAAATCCGAAAGAGATCAATATGAGACCGCTTCATAGTGAACGCGTCACTGTCTGGTGTGGTGTCGCACGGTTCGGGATTATTGGCCCATACCTTTTTGAAAGTGAAAATGGTGGTTTCTGTTTTAGTGCTGAAGCCGTATTCCGAAATGACGTAATCCACAATTTTATGGTCTTGCGACTAGGAACACGTCCTTGACGTGGAATCTGAAAGCGTGTGCGGAACTGAACTGAAGGATTAAATAGCATAATATGAGGAATAAATTTATATTATTGTTTGATATTTGACTTCAATATTTTCCATTTAATGTGCAATTGAAAGTGGGGAGATATTTCTGCCTCACCTTGTATTATTAACTCCTTATCTTTTCCAATAACTCGTAATGAAACTGCATTAGGACGTGCCTTCTTAATTCATTGCTATACCGTGATGTCATGGTATTTAGAAAAATAGTCAGTGAAGAAGGCCGTGTTTCAAGCATACATTTCCAAAGCTTCCTAGTGTGTAGTTTACAAGACACCTAGTTGCTATCACTAGTGTGTAGTATGGACTTGAGCTTTGAGACACTGCCTAAATATTGAGTTCAGGATTTATTAAAATTTAAATTTGGCGGCGTTGTTTGCACGAACTTCATTGCATGCTATTTTTAAATTATATTCACGAGATTACCAGATTCTCACATCACTTTTTCAATAGAGAATGTATTTATTATTGTTAATTGTATCATCATGTAGAGCTGCAATGAAAGCTAAGCATTTAATTTCCAGACTTACGGCTTTCTAGATATACTATTTTTTTATCGAGATGTTGATAATTATGTAATAATCATCGACTTGACTCAGTGGATATGTGGCAGGTAAGTACAAATATATTAATGAAAGGTGAATCTCGTGAAATTTTCACGAGATAAAAAGTGTATCAAAATAAGACTTAAGATTTAATTAAGAGGAAAGTGATCTTCGTTTGTTATTCAATATTTTACAGTTTAATAGACAAATGTAAGTAATGTACTGTATATGTGTATGTCCATTGAAATTTGTTTTAATTCGTCGCTGAGGTCATTTGATGCTTAGGAATAATTGTGAATAAATACTTACCGGGGTGCTGCAGAACAGCGCTTATAACCGTTTATATTCGACCGGTTGTAGATCAACCGGCGAGGTTGGACATTCGTTCGAGTATCCGGCCTCGAAGCGGTTGCGCCTGGTTAGACAGAACCACAGATATAGAAGACAGAATACCAAACGCATTTCACCATACAGGAACTCTGATGACATTTTGTAACTACACAAATGGAATAATTGAAGAAAATTTACTTTTCCTAATTAAAAAAATGGTTAGCTTGAAATTCTTAGGAAAATATTTGGGACTAAGAGGGATGAAGTTACAGGAGAATGGAGAAAGTTACACAACGTAGATGCACGCATTGTATTCTTCACCTAAAATAATTAGGAACATTAAATCCAGGCGTTTGAGATGGGCAGGGCATGTAGTACGTATGGGCGAATCCAGAAATGCATATAGAGTGTTAGTTGTAAGGCCGGAAGGAAAAAGACCTTTGAGGAGGCCGAGACGTATATGAGAGGATAATATTAAAATGGATTTGAGGGAAGTGGGATATGGTTATAGAGACTGGATTAATCTTGCACAGGATAGGGACCAATGGCGGGCTTATGTGAGGGCAGCAATGAACCAACGGGTTCCTTAAAAGCCATAAGTAAGTTAACTTGAAATGGGGTTATAATTGATTGGACACTTTGGTACATTTATCTTCATAACTAATATATAAATCAATTAATGGGCACCGGTAACAACGAAGGGAATAAGCATAATGCATAGATGAAATCTGACATGTAAACAAATACAAGAATAAAATAAATTACAATTACTTACAAATAGAAGAGCAAATATATACACACTTACTATTGTAACGTTCATACTCTAAACTCAAAATACATAGGCTACCTCTGAAAAGTAGTTGTTAATGTAGCCTATGTCTTTTAATTATTCTAAGTGAATGTATTATTATTTCTCTAATAAATCGTTTTTAGGGGGAGAAAAGTTATTAACAAAAATAAAAGCACTCAAGTTTAATTGTTGTAGTTTCATGATGAGTGCTTCAATCAATGAGGAAAGAGGAGGAAATGTCATTTGAAAGGTACACAGTGTTAATCGCTCCCTTGCAACGATTCTTGGAACTCCTGGATGGCTCAATATTATCTGTCTTTTATGATCCAAAGCCGTCCAACCGAGTGAGACTCGGACATTCGTTAAGCGAAACATTGGACTACTCCGCGAGACGGAAGAGCTTCGTATACTGTCTATAGCGCCAGGCGTTCAGTAGCAATCTGTATTTTCTGTCTTTCGTAACCGGTTATGCAGGACTCTAATACTTGCCTTGGAATAAATGCTGTAGTTGGAAACAAATTATGAGGGGTACTGTCGAAATCTCCTTGGTCAGACTAGACTCTGTATGGACTCGTAGTGCAATTCTTTTCCAAAGTTACTTCGTCATGCATCCGCCATTGCAGACCTTCCAGATCACAACTATAATAAAATTGCATATAAGGCAAGAAATTAAACGCTGACACTGGTGGCCCAACACTTTTTAGGAACAAAAGCCTTGAAACTCTTTTACAAGAAGAGTATTCCTTTTCTTAGTACAGATATCGTTCATTACAGTAGGCCTAATATTCATTCACATTCTTTAGTTGAAATTGAAATAGAGTCTATAATATGTAACTGGACTCAAGATTCATGAACGCACGAAAGTAACAATATTTTCCCCCTGCTAACATTACGCCTGAGCGAGTTTTAAAATTAGAGAATCAGTGCAGCAGAATTCTTGAGACGCCATATCATGGATTATGACGGAGAATCCTGTTGTGAGGTTGGGACACCCATTGGGTCGCATTGTATTATCCCGCACGATAGGATGATATATGACTATGGAAGTAGGCAGGATGGATGAAGGTGAAGGTGATAATGACGGCGAAATGAACTCCTGGTCCGTCACCTTTTATATTCAGTAGTAAGCTGAAGGAAATGCAAGCGGCAAGAATTTATTTGTATTGATTTATATCAGTGTCAGATTGTGAGCACCCATTGGAACAAATAAAAGTCGGCGCCTGTACAACGCGCATATGAACATGAGTCTTCATTGAAGACAATGAAATGGTTGCTTGATGTGCTCGAAGTTTCACTTGTTGACGTAATTTCTGGTTCCTCATTGGGTGCGCGATCGCCATACAATATGGCGACTGGCTAAACTAGCTTCATGATGTGATGTTACTACATGAATCATAATAAAATGCAATATGATGACTGGTTTTGTCACCTCCCATTTGTTTCTTTGTTTGCCAACATTTCAAACTGAAAATTCTTTACGGTACTATAAAACATGGTTTGCGATCGTCATTTGTTTACCGCATAGACAGTCAACTGAAAATGGCGGCTCCGTTCAAACGTTTTGGTGAATTTAACATTAGTGAAGTAGAATTTTAGTAAGTCAATATTTTATTGTATTAGAGTACGATACTTTATTTATTCTAATCGTGTAATAGTCAAATCCCACTCGAGTTTTGATTTTCTCTAGATAAATCGTCCACACCTGTGGAGTAACGGTCAGCGCGTCTGGCTGCGAAACCAGGTGGCCCGGGTTCGAATCCCGGTCGGGACAAGTTACCTGGTTGAGGTTTTTTTTTCCAATACGAGCATATGCTGGGTAACTTTCGGTGCTGGACCCCGGACTCATTTCACCGGCATTATCACCTTCATATCATTCAGACGCTAAATAACCTAGATGTTGATAAAGCGTCGTAAAATAACCCAATAAAATAAATAAAATCTAGATAAATCAAAACCTCTAGTGAGATTACTGTTGATAAAACATAAAATAGAATCATTTCTACTTTTCGTTGTGAAAATTTCAAAATCTGCCATGCCACTTAGATCGCAAGCCCGATTCTTCCAACAGTCCCTGCTTTAATCGCAGTTGTTACGCGAGAGAGAACCACTGAAACACAGTATCTTCTTGGGGTTTCCGCTTTTGCAACTGCGGAGGAATAATGAGAGACAAGCAACAGTTGCAGTTATGCAGATAATTATGCGCAAGGCGAAAGGCAAAAATGAAATATGTCCGCACGACCCCTGCGCAGGTATACGCTAGACACTGTAAACTACCACTATAAAATAGTAGAGATCAGATGTTGCGTAAGAACTATTTTTATTGCAGATAATGGTATGATTTTGGTTCAGTTCGATCAATTTTTTATTATTATTATTATTTTTTATTTTTATAGATATTTTTGTGTGTGGAATTGTGATGGGGTGGTATAATGAGCAAAGTATGGAGTCCATTGAACGCTACACAAAGTATCCTTGTCTTTGAAGGGCTTCAGATCCGAATTAGCCTTTATAAGGATATCAGAAAAGGGGTTGCTGCCCATAAATTTTGGCAGAAAGTATGAATTGGGGACAAGAAAATTTTGAAAAAAAAAAAAAAAAAAATTCGGCTAGCTTTACTTCTTCAATTGTGATTCCATTAAGGATTTCTTTGTCGCTTCCGCTGTGTTGATTAACAGTAATCAAAACAGCTGCTGCGATAGCTACAGCTACATCATCAAGAGTTGGCATTGTTCTTCGGACTGATTCCAAAATCCTATTATGTGGGCAGGGAAATGTGCACACTTGGAAACGAGATTTTTCGCAAGAGAAGTGCAGCCTTCCCTTACCACGGCAACAGTACAATGCGCATCTTGGCCTGTACTTTGGCTGCTTTCCCACGCAGTTGCAAAAGTGGAAACAACGTTTTATGCCGTTACAGCTCGTACTCGAGCTTTGGTCTCCAAAGTCATCTGCCTCAACCTTTCTTTATCTTTATCAACTGACATCCACGCCGGGTTTAAAGTGAAACATAGTAGGCTTTTATTAGACATTAATATAATATTTTTAAAATCCGATTTTCGTACTTAACCCTATTCGAAAAATATAAAACTCTGTCAAATCGAAAAAAGGATAATTTTACCCAAAACCAGTGGATACCACCAAACTTCTAATGTACCGGTATCTGCAAGACGAGACGTCGGAATATGCAAACCTATTTTGGAATAAAATTCTCTTTGGCTTCTTAGACTGGCCTTCCTTGCGATATATTTTTGAACATTTACATATTTTGAATAGTAGTTTGCAAGTCAATATATTAACATAACAACCAGAGGTAAAATCGACAGATTTATAAGGAAACTTGATTTCTGTTTGATATCAATTGACAATGAAGTGTGATCCATTCTAACGTATTAAAGAACTCGTGGAAAATTAGCTACATAGCGTATATCACAAATATTGAGTTTGTTTTTGTGGACATGCAATTAAGTTAGCACAATTTTAAACAGCTTTTTTGTTACTCGTATTTTCCGGAAGGAACTTTGAAACAATAACGAGAGTCCCAGAGGGATACTGAACCCGGTTTTAGACAGTTGCGTTCAACTGGCTAAAATTATATATCTCGCACCCTTAAAATAATACTGTCGTAACTACCAAAAGTTAGTTTTGAGTAAATGCAAGATAAACAGATGTTGGATGGAACGTTGAAAAGACCAGTTTTGGATCGAAAGAATGTAGGAATACCTCGAGCTTGCAAAAGAAGCTCTTATTGTTGTTGACAGTATTTTTCAAACTCGTATTTAAACAAAATAAGTTTCTCGTCTATGATTACTATCAGAACAAAAGCGAGAAATATCCTTGAAATTGAAAATATTATTCTGTGTAACAAATACAGAATACAGTTGAGATTTACGAAGCAACTTTATCAAAAACAGGCACATTTGTGACGTTATATTTTACTTTATAACTACTGAAATATTTTTTTTTTATTTTAGTGTTCAACGTCATTTATGTTTACTGTATAAAGACAACATAAATGTATGTTAATAAGATTTTTTTAACTTTATAAATAGTCTCGCGACCCCTCTCAGCTCTCCACACAATCCTCCAGGGATCGCGACTCACACTTTGGGAATCACTGCATTACAGTACACATAGTATAGTTACTTCATGTAAATTTATGCAGTATTAATCACATACAGTACCTTTACTTACGTAGTATAATGTACTGGGTCATCATTTTGTTTTTACTAACATTTGCAATATTAAACTGGCTGTACCTTTGGATTAATGGTTGAGAACCGCAAACACTACGTTACCCCTTTCCTCGACCGGAGTTTGATGATACTAGAGTAAAATACAAACAAATCACTTTACTAGATATAGGAGGGAAGAAAAGTAGTGCATCCATTTACGTAAACTAAGAATTATTATGATTTTCAGTTTGATAATTTTCGTTAGGTTTTTATTTACTCAAAATGCAGTACAGTATTAATAATACGTGTTTTTACTCTCTAACTGAACTATCCAGGCGGACGTATTCATTATGCAGTGTATAGTACACTGTCTATAGCATATTAGCATACAATATGGAGAATGCATTTAAATTGAAAAAATAATCAAAATCTAGAGTGCTATTCATAGACATTTCGCTAGCCCACGCTACAAGCGTGCTAAACTAGCCCCGACTATTGACTTGTTACTTGTACAGGATTCATATCATATCATATCGCTAACACTGGTTTATGAATACGAAAAAGGTTAGTTCGCTAATCATCCACCGGAAGTCCGCGCTAAGAATGTCTATGAATACGGCCCCTAAATATTCAAAGAAATTGTTGAAAATGATGGCCATTCATTTCGATACAGGCTTCAGTTCTTTTGTGTACATATTATTTAAAACGTTTTTAAGCATCTTCTCAAATTGAATGTGTTGTTTCTGGAATGTAATTCTTTATTGTTGTAGGATGTTTAACAAACACAATTGTTTTACAGTAACCTCAAAAGAAATAATGCAAAGCATCAGTCGACATGGGGGTCATAATCCTATGCCTGTTGAAATAATTTTGTACGTACTCTATAACAGAGTATTGTAAATTCAATCTTCACTTCTGCCCGATTCTCACAGATAAATTTACTCAGACTGCTATCTGCTGTCCGTCCAAGTAGTTATGTCGCAGGGTCGTAAAAAGGGAGGAAATCACGTGATAGTTACTTAACGAGGCCCTTTTATTTAAATTATTTTAAACAGTTGTATAATATTACGTAGACGTTCAATTCCTGACAGCAAATGTTTACAGAAAAGAACTGACAGCCCAGCCACTAGCTTTTACAGAGGGGCCAGCAGAAACGTATGGGGGAAATCGGGAAGCGACGTAACCAAACGGACACAGTACTTGTGCGAAAATGTGATTAAATAATAAATGCACCTTATTCACTGGAAAATACGATCATATTTCTGAAACGTACTCTACTCACTCAGTACTATATACTGTGACCGTAAGACGACTTTGATTCCATATGCGGCCTTGGTTCTGTGTGAAGTACGGGTGGAAGTTTACTAGTAGAAGGGGTGGGAGGGAAGTACATTCAGAAACTGAGGTACAATAAAAATTGAAGTAAAAATAAAATGATGCCCCTGTATAAATGAAATTTAATTTAAATTTATGTTTTATTTAACGACGCTCGCAACTACAGAGGTTATATCAGCGTCGCCGGATGTGCCGGAATTTTGTCCCGCAGGAGTTCTTTTACATGCCAGTAAATCTACTGACATGAGCCTGTCACATTTAAGCACACTTAAATGCCATCGACCTGGCCCGGGATTGAACCCGCAACCTTGGGGATAGAAGGCCAGCGCTATACCAACTTGCCAACCAGGGCGACTGTAAAAATGAAGTCTTACTTTTGGAAAGCGTAGCTCTTATTTATACAATAAAAAATCTGCAAGCAATAATATGTTTCACAACTTGATATCGGAATTGTTGCGAAATGCGTAAAGTTCATAGTGAGAAAGTTTGTGTCTTCTTCGTAATACTCGTATTTCTTGTCTCCTAATTTTGGGATATCAAGCATTCCGAAAATACTGTATCCTGTGTGTGATTTGATTTCACTTTGTCTCATATTAGCATCGTAGATGGCGCTGTTTATCACAGTCATTCCGTCGCAACGGACTGGCGACTAAGGAAGCCAGGTGTGACAAACTAGTTGTACAGTTCTTGGCTTAGCGATAAGCTGCTTTTATCTGTCCTGGTATTCGATTTTTTCTTCAAGTTTAAGTTCCGTTAATGTAACGGTGAACAATGGAGTACCATTAGTAGAGTGGAGTTAACAGTGCTGTCTTAATTAGTTTCAGGACTCTTTATAAGGATGAAAGAATGACGCGCGTAATACTTAGTACTTTATTTTATTACACTATACGATATTTAAATCACATGATATTATAAGAGCTATTAAAGTGTCAAGATTGAGGTGGACTGGACATGTGAAAAGAATGGGAGAAACTGAACTACCCTGAAGGATACTGGAATGCAATCCAAGAGGAAGAAGTGTAGGACGACCAAGGTTGAGATGGTTGGATGCTGTCTAAATTAGTTTCAGGGCTCTTTATAAGGACGCAAGAAAGACAAGCGTAGACCACTTAGTATTTTATTTTATTACACTATACGATATTTAAATCACCTGATATTATGATAACAATTAAAATGTGAAGATTGAGGTGGGCTGGACATGCGAAAAGAATGGGAGAAACTGAACTACCAAGAAGGATATTGGAATGCAAACCAGAAGGTAGAAATGTAGGACGACCAAGGCTGACTGTAAGACGGTTGGATGGAGTGTTGGAAGGTCTGAGTTGTACGGGATAGGGAATCGAAGCTCGAACAGAGCTGTAGTACTGCTGCTGCTGATGATGATACGAAATATTTAGAGATTTTGTTCATAATCAGTATCTACGAGTCAATTTATCCAGAAATTTTGGACATGAAATATAAAAAAATACCATACTTTTAGTATAAAATTAATGGGTCTTTGTTTGCAATCAAACACAGACATCGATATTCCACTCAATGTCAAAACAGACGATTTCCTTTTTTATTTTTCGTATTGCGCAGAACAGACACAAATGACACGATAAAGGGAGGAAAAGCGATTTCTTCAGGTAAATAATTATTACACATAGAATTAACTCGTATTTATATTTTTCGTTGCGTTTTTGATGCAGTTTAGTGAATATTTTCTTTTTCTTAAAGCATTAACGGACACAGTTGCAAATACTGTAAGTAAGGTCTTACGAAGGTTTGAATCACAGCATTGGTGACTCTGAAATAGTAATATGCTTAGAATCTTGTTTGTTGTTTAGTCAATTATTCGAAGATCGGCCTGAACCTCTCAAATTATACCAACAAGGCACCACTTTTGAGGCGGCAATTTGGCCAGGAGATAATGGGGTAGGGTGGCCAGTTCCTTTTCCCCCTCCATTGCATACATCGCCGATTAGCTACATATTACACTAATCAGACTTCAGATGCATACAAACAAATTGTTCTTCCTCTGACACGTATTGTCAAGTGAGATGATATCAGTCAGAACCTCAATCAGAGGCACTTAGAATCTTATGAACCACTAATATACAGTGTCCCAAAAATCATTTAATCATTTCTTCATTACATATTTTGCTAAACGTGATCTTCATATTTAGAAGCACTGCTCACAACGCTTTGAAGGCCACTTGCGTATCTGAGGTGGTAGGAGCGTTTACTTACTGATACAAAGTTGCGCTCCGGCTTTGGATTCGACTTCCGCTTTGGCTGATTACCTGGTTGAGTTTTTTCATAGTTTTCCACGACTTAGATTGTTAGATAATCACATGATGAATCCTTGGCCTTATCTCGCCAAATACCATATTCATATAATCTGGTAATCGATGCAGAGTCTTTAAACAAGAGATTATAAAGACAACGCTTTGATACACTTTTACAGTGTTTTCTGAACTGTTGTGGATTTTTTCAAAGGCGTCAGCGATCAGTGCAAGGGAATGGTTTTAGTTTGTTGGTCTCTAAGGGCGGGAAAGGATAAAGACGTGCAATGAAGGCATGGGGGCATGATGGTAAAGCCCATATGTTCTTGACTTCTGCACTAGAATGAGGTGGTGTGGTCGGCATCATGCTTCGACCGCCTTTTACCCCCTGGGAAAACCTTATACTCAATTTGATAGGAGGCTGAATGAACCTTGGGGCCGTTCTGGAAGATTGGCAATGAGAAAATCACGTCACCACCCGGGTTCGAACACCGGACCTTTTCTACCAATTGAGCTACCCGGCCTCCCTCTAGGAGTGGACTTCTTTTAAATTTTCCCATAAGGAAAAGTCGCGTGAGGTCAGGTTACAGGAAGGCTGGAACCATTCCACAGTTTTTTTATTTTAGTAGGTTATTTTACGACGCTTTATCAACATCTTAGGATATTTAGCATCTGAATGAGATGAAAGTGATAATGCTGGTGAAATGAATCCGGGGTCCAGCACCGAAAGTTACCCAGCATTTGCTCATATTGGATTGAGGGAAAACACCGGAAAAACCTCAACCAGGTAACTTGCCCCGACCGGGAATGGAACCCGGGCCACCTGGTTTCGCGGCCAGACGCGCTAGCCGTTACCCCACAGGTGTGGACATTCCACACTTCCTCGTCTACTTATTCACTCAGTGAAATTGGCTTAAAGAAAGTTCCTCATTCTAGTAGCGTAACGAGAAGGAACACAATTTTTATTACCAAATCTATACCTGGATAGTTTATTTCAGAGAACAATAATGAACAGTGTTGCCAACAATGTTCCCTGCAAAGGAGAAAATACGTCACTGTGCAAAATAAACGTCCAAGAGAACCATTACTGCACTACTGCGTTTCGGTGAACAGACTTTTGGGACACTTTGTACTTTAAAGTCTATATCACTTCGAATACCGATTTTATTAAATGAAAAACAGGAACTATGATTATGATTCATAAATCTCTTCGAAATGAAATTGATAATTACATATTTTGGAATGAAAGAATAGTACAAGTAAGAATTGAAATTTTTTAGAGGTTATCTCAACACCATTGCGATATATGCTCCAAATGAAGAACATGAGAAAGACTGAAAAGTTTTATCAAGAACTACAGTACAAAAGGTAATTGACAAAATTCCAAAAAATGATTTTATATTAATAATGGGAGACTTTAATGCCAGAGTAGGTAACAGCCAAATAGGGAAATATGTAGGTATTTATGAGGAAAACGTTATCAATCAAAATGGAGAAAGATTGATTGATCTAGCAACATATAATCAGTTAAATATAATGAATACATTTTTCCAACATAAAGACAGCCATAGATACAGGTAGAGCGCACTGGACAAAACTCTGTTATTGATTACATTATTATTAATGAGAAATTGAGTGCTTACATTTTAGATTCCAGAGCATTTCGCAGCTTTGAAGTAGCACGTTTTCCACCGAGATAGTATAAATAACCAATATTACCCCCCCCCCCGAAAAAAAAAAGAAAGAAAACTAGACACACATTTTCAAAGTTAGCTTATTGAATGATTCTAGTATACAATGGTTATATCAGAAGAGAATAACATAATTGTTATAATAAGAGATTAGTAAAACTGTCTGAAGATGAATGGAAAAATCTTACACACATATTAGAACAAGTTGCTTACGAGAGTCTTGGTACAAAATCTAAATGGAAAAGAAATAAAAGTATAAGAAATTGGGACAATGAGTTAGCAAAAATAATTGACGAGAAAAGATCTGCATTTCAAAAATGTATAACATCAGAAAAAATAGAAGATGGAATTACATATAAACTAAAAAAGAGCTATTGCAAAAAAAAAAAAAAAAAAAAAAAAAAGGCAGTGAGAAAGAAGCATAGAGAGAATTGGAATACTTTTGTAAATCAATTAGAAACTGATATAGCTCGCCCAAACTCAAAAAACTTACAAAATTAAAAAAAAAGATTAATCAAGAAGTGAAAGAATCAGCTGCTATAGATATCGTTGATAAAATTACTTGGCTAAATTGTTTTACGAAGCTATGGAGACAGAAAGAAACACTGAACATGTTCAATATCAAATAATGATTACATGGAATGTTTTACAATGTCTTATCAAATGACAAGAACAATAAAGCTCCAGGAGAAGATTTGTTAAATATAGAACTATTCAAATATGCGTCTAAATAATTTAAATCACGTTTACTGATATTTTATAATAGTCTTTTAATTGGAAAACATCCACCGGAAAGTTGGAATAGAGCCATTGTGATTCCAGTTTGCAAAAAGAGAGATCGAAAGAATTATGTAAATTATAGAGGTATTAGTCTCTTAAATGCAGGTTATAAAATCTATGCAAAATTCTTACAACTTAAATTGTATAATTTCTATAGTGAAATATTAACTGAAGAAGAAAATGGATTTCGGCAGGGCAGATCTTGTGCCGATGGCTATTTCACACTAAAATTACTTATTGAAAAGAATAGAGAATTACAAATAGAAACTCATCTAGCATTTGTTGATTTCCATAAAGCCTTTGATACCATAAACAGGATTAAATTAATAGAAATTTTGACAAAAGTTAATGTTCGTAATCAATAACAGCAGTATTTAATATTTATAAAGAAAAGTACATGACAATAAAATTTATCCTTTCTCTATTGTCATGCATTTCATATTGTACAATATACAGAATGTCAAAATAATATGTCCATTATCTGACACTTATGTTTTTAAGAATAGATATCATGGTCACAATTGTCTAACATGTAGATCCTGAATATGAAAAAAAATCCTGTCAATAATTTACGAGAAATTGCTATTCACATGCAAACGGACGGACGAATAGACAAAGAGGTGTGGGGGCCAAAAAGACTTTTTCGGTATCAGGGATTCTGAAAATAGGTCTATTTGTTTTTTCTACATTCTTGAAATCGATTTTATGCATCACCACTATATTTCTTTTATACCCAGTAGATATAATAAAGCAAAACGAGCTGTTCAGGAAACATGTTATAAGCTTATGTCGAATCTTCTTCTCAAACTGCACACATCGTTAGAGCAGACAGAAAAATGTAAAAACGTATCCACCTATTATGACTATAAGGCAGCGGTGACCAAAACTCGAACGGCAGTGATTACACGCGAGAGACAGTCTATGAAGTAAAGAGACGAGGGAGAGGTACATGGCATGAAAATTACAACCAGTGGTGGTTCGTGCATTGATTTCTTCATCAACCCCGCGAATAAAAATAGCAAGCTTTGCTGTATCAGTAATGTCACTACTGTCATTAAGGACCAATAAAAATATATACAATTCCCCCCCCCCCCAAATGAACACAGCCAGAAACTTCCTGAATTCTCTTCTGGATATTTAGTCGAGAAATGCGCAGATTTTTTCAAAATTAATTAACAACTCATTGGACAAATTATTTCAGCTACCTTGATCATTACGCTTTTAAAAACTCTCCTCCTTTGGAAGGCTTAAGAGAACGAGCTATTTCGTTCGCCCCTAGATAGCTGGCATCCTTACATTCATTTATGTCATCTTTCTCTTCATGTCGATTTACGGCTGATTACAGTTCTTGGAGTTCAATAGCTCGTTTCATTACTACACTAGCACGTAATATTCAATCAGTTTCTCTATATTATTATTATTATTATTATTATTATTATTATTATTATTATTATTATTATTATTATTATTATTATTATTATTACTACTACTACTACTACTACTACTGCTACTGCTATTGGTAATGCTATCAGTATTGTTATTAGTATTACCATTATTATTATTATTATTATTATTATTATTATTATTATTATTATTATTATTATTAAATCAATAACTAGTAAATAACTGATAATAGTCATCAAAAGATTAAAAAATTCAAAATGGAGATACAGCGTTGTCTAGTAATCATTTTATCCTTCAAGGGAAGATTTAGGCCTATATATTCAGGCACGTATATATAAGAATTATGGTAACACTTGCTGATTAATAATAATAGAAATAATAATAATACCTGTTATGCCTGTGTATTCAGCGTAATGTCCTGTAATGTCGCTTCTATATACTACTACTTATTGAACGTTGAGTAAAGCAACATATATACATTTTCTCCGACAGAACAGCGAATAAATTCCTCTTCCCATTCTGTACGAAACCTTCTGTTCCTGCTCGTAGAGACAGAGGGTTTGTAGTGCGACATGGTACCGACATTGCTTACCTTCAGTACCTGAGCGAGATAGAGAGCAATGTACAGGAAACTCGCCTTACCAGTATAAATGTCTTTGATTACACGATGTAATCACGATACCCAGTTTGGTCACCGCTGCTATAAGGTTACGTAACTGAATCCGAATCGAAAACTGGAGTAATCCCCAGTCTGAGTAGTTCTCAGTCAGCTGGCGGTGCGAGATGTGTGTACGACCTTACTTCGCATCTCACATGACAGGGTAATTTTCATGGAGGACGATAACCAAACTGCTGTCTCCCAGTAAGCGTCCTTCGTCACTACTAGGCTTACTTCTTACTTACTTTCAAGATGTTCATTATGCTTTTCTACGTATGTCCTTGCTGTCATTAGCAAACGAGGACTGTCGTTTCCTAATTCAACATTCCAACTCACTTTTCAGACATTAACAATTTAGTATGGTCAGCTTTATTACATCTACCTTGTGCAGAAATCTATTGCTGCAATTTCGATATGAGCTCACCTGGTAAAATAGGTAAGTCATCCGTATTGCCTCATATCATGAGATGAAGTTTTATAATTAATTAATAATAATTAGATATTATGTAATTATACCAGTAGAATTCCAACTTAACTTCTTTAGTATATGTACGTATAAAATGTAATTACGCGAGATTTTCTTAATAGTGTAAAGAAAAAAAATCGGTATTACCCCATTTTACGGTGTGAAGCACTAATTTTATGAATTTTCGTCAAAAATTATCGTGTTATTTGATAAAGGTAAGAAAAACAAAAGTAATGTTGTCAGAATCGGATTATGATATAAGACAGTGATGGTATTCAATCTATGCTACGCGTACCCCCAGGTGTAGACGGGTTTACCTCAAGGGGTACTCATCCCACTGACTACGCATGTAACAATGCTGACATTTATGTTATAATACTTGTTGATAATAATTATTGCAGTTTACATATTTTCTTTTATAATATAAACGTTTGTTTTTCCTTGCTTGAGTAATATTTTACGTAATTCATTACTATTTTTATTGCATGAATTAATTTCTTTATATTTGCAGTGCAGTTTGAGGTTACGAAGGTAAAAAAAGTTTATTTTGGGGTTACGCTATCAAAACATATTAATACCGCTGATGTGCTGTAAGACATATGTGAAAAATTATCATTAAAACATCCATTAGAAACAGGTTACGTTTACATTAATTCTCACAGTGGTTAAAACTCAAATCTAGCCGGACAAAATTAACAACTTAATTTATATTTCAAATATTTTAATTAAACTTCACATAGTAATTACTAATAGCATTATTTTATGTGCAAACTCTCATTACTTTTGGGAAAGAGATGTTAGAGCAGGCCTGCAGAACCCGTAAGTAGGGAAAATATGACGTCAGCCTCACTCCACTTCTAGTGGGGATGATCGACTTCTGCGTAGAGTTGTTTACATTCTTTGCACGTTCAAGGTCTATCAGTGGCGACATTGTAATTTTAAAAAAGGATTGTAGTAAAGTTATTGTATTTATAATGCGTTATCTCGTTTCAAGGTGTACAATTATGCTAGATTTCCTGTCGGTAGTTTCTTTAAGATTTCTTTGCACCTAGCCTGCTTTAGATTTTTGAACTTACGGAAACATAAATGTATAGCATTTAAGTAATGAACCTTGAAAGTTATTAATATGGTATTTGTTGAAATGTGGTTTAATATTGAAATGACCAGTAGAAATAAATTGGATGGGACAGAGGAAACAAGCAATTCTTTCGTTTTCTTCAAGAACAAAGTAATCATATTTTCATTTCCTTTGGAATTAGTATTTCTTCACGGGTTTAGATTTTGCCATATTCCTGTTCTCTTCAAACTCCAGTAGGCCTACGCGTATTGTGTATTTATTTATTTATCTATCTATCTATCTATCTATCTATCTATCTATCTATCTATCTATCTATCTATCTATCTATCTATCTATCTATCTATCTATCTATCTATCTATCTATCTATCTATCTATCTATCTATCTATCTATCTATCTATCTATCTATCTATCTATCTATCTATCTATCTATCTATCTATCTATCTATCTATCTATCTATCTATCTATCTATCTATCTATCTATCTATCTATCTATCTATCTATCTATCTATCTATCTATCTATCTATCTATCTATCTATCTATCTATCTATCTATCTATCTATCTATCTATCTATCTATCTATCTATCTATCTATCTATCTATCTATCTATCTATCTATCTATCTATCTATCTATCTATCTATCTATCTATCTATCTATCTATCTATCTATCTATCTATCTATCTATCTATCTATCTATCTATCTATCTATCTATCTATCTATCTATCTATCTATCTATCTATCTATCTATCTATCTATCTATCTATCTATCTATCTATCTATCTATCTATCTATCTATCTATCTATCTATCTATCTATCTATCTATCTATCTATCTATCTATCTATCTATCTATCTATCTATCTATCTATCTATCTATCTATCTATCTATCTATCTATCTATCTATCTATCTATCTATCTATCTATCTATCTATCTATCTATCTATCTATCTATCTATCTATCTATCTATCTATCTATCTATCTATCTATCTATCTATCTATCTATCTATCTATCTATCTATCTATCTATCTATCTATCTATCTATCTATCTATCTATCTATCTATCTATCTATCTATCTATCTATCTATCTATCTATCTATCTATCTATCTATCTATCTATCTATCTATCTATCTATCTATCTATCTATCTATCTATCTATCTATCTATCTATCTATCTATCTATCTATCTATCTATCTATCTATCTATCTATCTATCTATCTATCTATCTATCTATCTATCTATCTATCTATCTATCTATCTATCTATCTATCTATCTATCTATCTATCTATCTATCTATCTATCTATCTATCTATCTATCTATCTATCTATCTATCTATCTATCTATCTATCTATCTATCTATCTATCTATCTATCTATCTATCTATCTATCTATCTATCTATCTATCTATCTATCTATCTATCTATCTATCTATCTATCTATCTATCTATCTATCTATCTATCTATCTATCTATCTATCTATCTATCTATCTATCTATCTATCTATCTATCTATCTATCTATCTATCTATCTATCTATCTATCTATCTATCTATCTATCTATCTATCTATCTATCTATCTATCTATCTATCTATCTATCTATCTATCTATCTATCTATCTATCTATCTATCTATCTATCTATCTATCTATCTATCTATCTATCTATCTATCTATCTATCTATCTATCTATCTATCTATCTATCTATCCTATCTATCCTATCTGTCTGTCTGTCTGTCTGTCTATTTATTTGGTTGCAGTGCGTTACAATGTTCAATGACAGCATTGACCTCCGGTCATATAGACATCACTCACTTAGCAACATACAATTTATATATCGTCCTATTAATAGTAAAACCAGTTAAGTCCAGTAATGCAAGTTTGGTAAAAACAGGAATTAAAACTTCATTAATGCACGAAAAATCATAATAAATTCTTCAAATAAAGTAATTGGCTTGTTGCCTACAACATTTCGGACTTATTCCAGTATAATAGATTACAGAGCACGGAAAGACAAGTCGGGGACTGTACTTAAATTATTTTACACAAAAGTGGACTTAATCGGTTTTACTAGTAATATATACATAGATATATACATAGGTAGACCTCACATTATATGCACACATACATTTTAAAATTCATTTTACATGCCTTCTAACTTATTTGTTTCCCTCATTCGTTTTTCTCTTACTTTCCAAAGGTATGTTCCTAAGGATTTTATTATCTGTTAATTTGTAATTCTTGATAGCGTATTGTATACCTGCCGTCGCGAGAATGACTGTTGATGCAGCTGAGCGTAACTAGAACTCTATGACCACACTGGTAGAAAAGGTGGGTGGGGTAGAAGGGGTAGTAAGGCAGTCGCTCTGAGGAGCTACAGTTCTGCAGGTCTGTGCTAGAGATAGACACAGGGGTGTAATTATGCAAAATTAATAGCATCTCTCCTATTTGACAGATTGTCATGAAATGTTATATAGCAGCAAAAAAAGTCGTCCAGTGTGTCAATTTGCTTACTCGTTATTTATTAGTTCATTAGTTCCTTCGGAAAATAATAGTTTAATAGGACGACAGTACTTTTTTGGTCATATTCCAGATTTCGCCATATTCCTTCGTTTCCGTCAGATAATTCAGTATGTAACTGAAGTGATGAGTACGATAAAAGTAAAACATACATACATACAGTACATACACATATGGATACATAGTTACATTATTTAGTTTCAAGAAAATGAACTGTGAATTGTAATACTATTTGCAACATGATAAAGAAATCTACTTGATGTGAACATTGTGAAACGATTGCCATATTCGCATATTCCCCATATTCGTGACACCGTTTGTTACATTTTTCTCCATCCACATTTCCCCTTTCGTCATTGGTAGTGATTGCAAGCTGTCTGGCCGCTACATAAAAGTTACGTATTAAATTACAGTTTACTTCTAGCTTCTTTTCTGTAGGACTGATGTTTGAATTCCGAAAGGTTGCGCTCCTTGCAGACATCGTAACTCATCTGTATTGTGCCATCTGTCGTTCGGCTTGCTCGTCTTTACTTTTGCAGCGGAATCTCACTGCAGCACACTCCGTTCCACCGAAAGTGCATTACGGTCCCCTCATCCGATGCCAACTGTACGCCAGTCACGCCGCACCGTTTTGTGTAATGCTTTCGAAATGATAAGCTTACTATTGAAGTGAATTACGGAGAAAACTCTTAGGAACTTCGTTTTTGTTGACAATAAATACGACTCTATCATCGGGATTCGAATCTGGATCCGCAGTCTCCGATGAGTCGGTGCTCTGCCAACTGAGCTACAGAGGCGGCTCATGTCTTTTTTATTTTTCTATTTAACGACGATATAGCAACCACTAGGTTATTTGGCATCGATGGAGATAGCGAGATTGTATTTGATGAGGTGAGACCGAGGTAGTCGCCATGGGATTACCTGACATTCGCCTTTATATGAGAAAAACTTTGAAAATAAAACAGTTTGGTAGTCGTCCCTAAAGAGAGTTGAATCCACGCCCGAACGCAAAACCTGATCAACAGGTAAACGAGTTACCGTTTGAGCTACGCCGGTGGCTAGGCTCCAGTGGCGAAGCTAAGGTGTAAATACTGGGTAGGCTGAAAAAAATCTGCTTACCTTGTATCTTTTTATAGAGCAGATGTTTCTCGGCTTTTCTATCAACATTTTTTTTAACAGATCCCCACAAGAAGATGACCACAATTTTCATTCCCAAACAGAATACAGGTATAACAATATAACTTCTTTGTCTCAGAGCATCCTGTTAGACAAGGATATTTTTTATACCATGACAATTGAAAATTTCTATTTTGTCTTCCTCCATTCGCTGTTTTAGTATGTAAATGTGATGTCGATCTCCTATCTTTGTAAGCACATTTTGTTTCATACGTCCAAGTTGAAAACGGTTTCTCTTTTAATTCTACAAATAATGACCTCAGTATGAGCTATTTTACACAAAATTAATATGCAACACACAGACGCATGTACTTTGTATTAAACTAACACTCAACAACGCAGCGCATTCACAGAACACGAATATAGCGCAACATATTATTGTGAAGACGATGATAGCCGCATTTCGTACCGAGATGTAGCAAATTGATAGCCTCTCCCCGGTCCCCCCTTACGCTTACGAGTCAAAGTCATAGTCATGCTTTTAGAGGCTTCTGCCACAACCCTCGCACTGATGTTTCCATCCTGGAATGACTGCCACCAGTGAACTTAATATATGGAAGGATTGGAGTGAAACCAAGTGTTACGATACATCGTTTACGAACTTATAGGTCTACTGTTACTAGGTAGGGTAAAGTGGCCTAATGCCGTGATACCCCTAATTCCGTGATACTTTTTTTCACTGAATAACACGGGATTGGGTGTCTTGGTTGGAAGTTCACCAATGTCTCAAAAGTAGGTGAAAGATGCACTCTTTCGAGAAAGATGTCTTGCAATCTGATCGAACGGCAAAGCTTTGACCGACATTCAGTTTAAAAGAAGTATCACGAGATTAGGGGTATCACGGCATTAGGCAATTTTAGCCTATAACCACAGTCTAGTATATACAGTCACGAAGCTCAAACGTAATAAATATGCATCCATAGACAGTTGCTAACCACTAGGATCGCTAATATCGCCTCATTACAGACAATGCGAAATAATACCGGCACAGTCTATTGTTCCTAACATCCTCACAACTCAAGCTTTGCGACTGTATATACTAGACTGTGCTATAACTAAAAATTTTTGGGTAGGCTAAGCCTCAAAAACCCCTTAACCTCACTGCTAGGCTTACTTCTTACTTATTTTCAAGATGTTCATTATGCTTTTCTATGTATATCTTTGCTGTCATTAGCAAACAAGGACTGTGTCGAATGATTTTTTAAAAAGAATCTGTAGTATATCGTGTCCCAAAATGATTGCTCGGATTTCACAATGCTTTATCTCTGTAACTATTAGCTAATGCTACAGTAACGCAATAAGTGCCAATAGACAGGTAATGTCTCCTAGTTTTGTTTGATATCTTAAAACCTCTGGTCACACTGCACACATCTAGGTCATATTCCAATTCCGCGCTGAGCAACGTGTCACCATATACAGGGACATCATTTTATTTTTACTTCAATTTTTATTGTACCTGAGTTTTTGAATATACTTCACTCCCACCCCTTCTACTAAGGAAGTTCCAACTCCACACAGAACCAAGACCGCAGATAGTAAGCAGTACTGAGTTACTGAGTATAATACGTTCCAGAAATATGTTCGCGTTTTCCAGTGACGAAAGAGCTTTCAATATTGAATCATATTTTCGCACAGGTACTGTCCGTTTGCCTACGTCGCATCCCGATTTCCCCCACCTGCTTCTGCTCGCCCCTCTGTAATAGCTGGGCTGTCTTAGCTCTTTTCTGAAAACATTAATTTCTCTTAGGAATTGGGCGTTTACGTAATATTATACAGCTGTTTAATTTAACTTAAATAAAAGGGCCTCGTTAAGTAATTAACTGTCACGTGATTTCCTCCCTTTCTACAATCCTGCGGCATAACCACTTGGACGGACAGTAGATAGCATGTCTGAGTAATTTTATATTTTCGGGTCGGGCAGAAGTGAAGATTGAATTTACAGTACGTAGAGTAGGTACAGAATTATTTCAACATGAGTTACTAGTACGAAGGACGAAACTGGCAATTGGAATTAGATGCAATAGTCTATAGTGCGATAATATGCACAAAAGAACTGAAGCCTGTATCGAAATGAACGGCCACCATTTTCAAAATTGTGTTTAAATATTCATATTATGATTATTTTTCAATTTAACTTCTTTCTCTATATTGTACGCTAATGTGCTGTAGACAGTATAATATACACTGCATAATGAATACGTTCGCATGGATAACTCACTTCGTGAGTAAAAACACTTATTCTTAATACAGTACTGTACTTTGATTAAAGAAAAACCTAATGAAAATTATCAAACTCAAAATCGCGATATTTCCTAGTTTACGTAAATGGATGAACTACTTTTCTTCCTTCCTATACCTAGTAGAGTGATTTGTGTTTTACGCCAGTATCATCGAACTCCAGTCTTGGAGGGGGGAGCAAGCGGTGTTTCCGGTTCTTTAAAGGTATAGACAGGTTAATATTAAAAATGTTTGTAAAAATAAAATGATGTCCCTGTATATTCGTCTTCACCGCAGCTGTGATGTGGCGCCAAATCCCCTGTAGGTTACTGGCCAAAGGAAGAACGTAAGCATTATCCTTTATGTGCCCCCACAGAAAAAAAATAACAGGAGGGTTAGGTCAGGTGAGTACGGAGGCCACCTCACCACATTTTGGTTTTCGGAAGTGCTACGGCCAATCCAACGTTGAGGGAGAGCTCATTGAGTTTTTCACATGATAGTGGAAGTGAGGCGGTGCATCATCTGGCTGAAAAATAAACTCGGGTTCCTCTTCCTGCAGTCACAACAGAACGAGGATCTGCGAAATTCAGGAATAATAAGCTCTCTGAGGTTTGATAGCGCCATTTTCTAATAATAGCCAATGCATACGCATATGGTAACCACACGCTTAATAAAGTAGGAGATATTAGCTGTCTATTGAGACTAACAGCGTTCCTACTTTTTATTCGTACATAGGCCTACTTTCTGAGATAGAACATAATGAAATCGGAGCAATCATTTTGGGACACATTGTACATAAAATAAATTTTACGTATGTTTTAAAGTGACTGTAATATAGTGAAATTCATTATTTTGGTATACAGTATCAGAAAAATGTAATAGGCCGAGAGTCTTGGATGTCGTTTCATAAAGCGATTCTCATGATACCGTTCGTAAGGAGATTGGCATCCCTTTCGTCTCGTCTCACTAACTCAGACGCTGTTCCGTCTGCCTGTAATGAGGAAGGGAGCGGGTTCGATACTCATCCTAGTGAGTTTTTTTTATTATTATTATTTTCTGTGTAACGTGAAAATTTAAGTTTTACAATCTTGGGACCGATGTTTCAGTTTGTTTAACAAAAAGCGGAATAATTACTATCAAATTCCTATAGGTCATTGTTAGGCTTATCCTTGAAGTAATGTTAGCGGTAAAAATTTACTTTAATCTTTTCGTTGTTTTCGGATGTATGTATTTATTTTAAGGTGTATGAACACATTACGCGGAGGAGCTATTACAAAACTGGCAAGGACAAAGCGGTTTTTCTGAAAGGGAAGAACAAGTTCTTGACTACATACTTCAGAAAGTAGTTTTAGTGAACTGTACTGTTGACATTAGGTCACTGTAAGGCAGCGGTGACCAAAACTCGAGCTGCAGTGATTACATGCCACAGACAGCCTATGAAGTAAGGAGACGGAGGAAAGGTGCCTGGCATGAAAACTACAACCAGTGGTGGTTCCTGTACTAACATCTTGATCAATCCCGCGGATAAAAATCTCAAGCTCTGCTGTATCAGTAATGTCACTGCTGTCATCAAAATCCAGTGAATAATATACGATTTTTCTTGGTTCTTTTTTTGTAACCTTCCTCTTGAATATAATCAGGAATTCTCTAAATTCTTCTCTCGATACTTGGTCGAGAAATTCGTAGTTTTTCAAAATTAAAAACTCCTTATGGACAAGTTATTTAAGCTATTTTAATCATTACTCTTTTGTGAAATTCTGTTCTATTAAAAGACTTTAGAGCACGAGATATTTCAAACCCCATTAGGTAGCTGATTTCCTTACATTTATTTATCTCATCTTTCTCTTCCTGGCTATGATTTAAGACATGTCAATTCCTGGCGTTTACCAGTTCGTTGGCATATAATATTGAGTCAGTTTTTCTACAATATTAGGCCTATTATTAAATGAATAACCAATAAATAGTTACCCTGATCTAAAGATTAAGAGTATTAAAATTGAGATAAAACCTAATAATTTTATCCTTCTAGGGAGATCTAAAAATATCAATATTCATGCACGTACAGAAGAATTATAGCAACACATACTTAGTGGTCAGTAAAAATAATAATAATAATAATAATAATAATAATAATAATAATAATAATAATAATAACAATAATAATAATACATTATTCAGCGTGGTAATTAATATTTCTATATACTCCTAATTGAACCGTTGAGCAAAGTAAACATATTACATTTTGTCCGACAGAACAACAAAAAAGTTCTCCTCATTCTTTACGAAACCATCTCTTACTGCTTGTAGAGACAGAGTTTATAGAGCGACATGATACCGCCACTGCTTGTCTTCAGTACGTGAATGCAACACACAGCAATGTACAGGAAACTCCTCGTACCCGTTTGAATGTGTGTGATTACACGATGTAATCACGACACCCGCTTTGGTCACCCCTGCTGTAAGGTATTAATAACTATATATATATATATATATATATATATATATATATATATATATATATATATATATATATATATAGTGTTTTAAAAAATGTACTGAAAGTAATCGAATTCTTAGAAACGTTGTAGCTAAGAACAGTCAGTGATTAAATCGTACAGTAACTTTCCTGGAAAATGTGCTAAATGAAATTACACCTTGTGAAACACCAGTATCTTGTCCTGAATTAACACCTGGTCCAAGCAGAGGAACGTTCTAGGATTGTTTGAGTAGAACAGCAAGAATCTTAAGACACGAAAAATGGAAGCATTATTTGCAAGTACGAATAGACACAAACTAACTTAGCTGGTCAGATTAGTTTACGATCGGAATAACGTTAAAATGGAGTTTTAGAGGACTTTTTTTTGTCTTTTGTTTTTTCCGTAATAAAATTGTGTTTGCTTATCTTTATTTTGTTTGCCAATACAAGCTATCTTCCATTTTTTTTTGTCAGGTTGAGCCTAAAAATAACTAATAAGAATTGGGAAATAATTATTCCACTATTTTTAAACAAACTCAAAACATTCGTCCAAAGACTCTCTAAAACTCCATGTTAATGTTATTCAGGGAATGAAAAAAAATCACTGGATTGAAGCTCGAACCCGCTTCCCTCCGCATGACATATCTGAACTACTGAGACGAAACGGAAGGTTTCATTTCTGCGCGGAATGTCAGTATTCTCACGAAGGTCCAAATTTCGATTTTACAACGCTCGAAATAGAACGAATTTCAGTAACTCCGTTAGCGACAGATTGTGTATCTGTGCTCTAGATCTCTGGATTTCAGAGCTTGCGCAGTGTCTTGCATCTGGGACTTAGAATATTCAAGCGGCCCATTACTTTTTTCGGATACTAATATTCAAGCGGCCCATTACTTTTTTCGGATACTGTATATAATGTAATGCAATTTCCAGGCTTCGCAGAAGCGGTCATGTTAAACACAGGCATCACTTTTTCCTTGATGTCCTCAATGGCTTAGCGGTTATCGTACTTGCCTTTGGATTCATGTATCACAGATTGAAGCCCCATTGGCGACGATGGATTTTTAACCCTTAACTTGGCAAAGCTTCATTTCTCACACTAGTTTATTAAACCTTGTCGGACCGTAAAGAAAACAACTATCGCAATGTCCATATTTTTAAAATTTAAATTGTTAACTGCCTCCCATTGGAGGTAGCCAGAAGGACTCGGTATACTCTCCTACATGAATTTTACAATATTAAATGTTTACATAAATTTGTTGACAGAAAATTAAAATAGACATATTGGAATTATAAAGTGAAGAAAAAGAAATTAAACAGAGTGAATATGATGACTCAGAATTTGGCAAGAGCGTTTCAATATTATAGTATTGTGAAATTTTAATTTTCCTACCAATTTTTTTCCTGTTGTTCTATTAAAATTATAGCTTATAGCCTATTAACCTATTGTATCCTATAGGATACTTTGTCAATTTAAGGGTTAATGCAAAAATTCCAGAGAACCTTAAAACAGTGTCTTACTCTATTACTAGATTATTGGAAACTTAATAAATTCTTAGCACTTCAGAACATGCAATTTGTATCAAATTTTATTATTATTTTTTATTAAGCACACACACCTTAAAACCAACAAATGTTCTTTAAACTTCAAACCTTTGACAACCTCACACAAGCCAAATATACAGGATTACGTTTGAACAATATTAAATTGGGAGTGGATATTTCTATAACAATAACAATAGAAGTACAAATTCAACGCTTTTAAAATTTTTCAGCACGCATCTAAATACAATTAGCTCATGATCTTTGATACTTTATCAGAACAAATCATAATCTTCAGTGACGCAGTAGCGAAGCTTGACAAAAATTTTGGGTAAGCTGGACTGAAGGCATGGTGATCTAGGCCGTGCTTTACGTCGCTAAAAGGTTTTTAATTAACTAAATTCTAAATTGATTTTGTCCCTTCTTCGAAAATGTTTGGGAAAGCTCAGCTTACCCTGCCTACCCTGAAGCTTCGCACTAACCATTACAGCATACAGACTTACGATGTGGATTCCTTTCAGGCTAGCCAATTCCGAATACCACTCCCAATCTTCCGATCATTGGTTGAATATATATCATTACCCAGCAAGAACACCAAACCCGCCTTTAATCTCAGCTGATGGCTCTAGCTCTAGTCAAGTACTGCACAGCCTGCACCATCAGTTGGCAGCTAAAGGGCCATCGGCGCATGCGCATAGGAACGAGAAACATCAGAATTCGCCACATCGAAAGTCCTTTTTTTTTAACGCACATGCTTTAAGATCATAAAGAAACACCACTCAAACATACCGTTACAGCCTATTTCTTCGGACGAAAATGTAAAACCGCTATCTTCATGTTAATTTAAACACTTTTTTATGGTCCACCATTACTTCGCTCTCATCTTTTAGGAATGTATGTTACCACGATAACGGTTTTGAAGTTCTGTGGAGGAGAATAGTGAAAAAATGTGCATCGCAAACTATCACTGCTCTCCATAGTCTTTTACGTATGTATAACGACGTTCATATCCGGTATGAACAAATTGATCGATGAAGGCGAAATGGTGTTTGATGAGATGAGTGCGAGGATTAGCCATGGGATTACTTGACATTCGTCTTATAGACTAGTTGCGACAAATCTCGGAGAGAAACCCTAATAAGGTAGGTAATCGACCCAATTGGTATTCGAACCCATGCCCTAACGCAATTTCGGATCAACAGTCTTTCTCGTCACTACGAGGACTCTATGCAAATTTATGCAGTTCCCCACGTTTGTAGGAATTCTATTAAGGGGAGGCAGAGGTGAATATTTCAAAATCCACAAAATTTATCCGATTTGTTTGAAATTGATCATGGATACTAAGTATGTTATTAGTAATGGACATACCAAGTTTCAACTTTCTAAGTACAACATATTAATAATTTTATAAAACTTTATATCGTTTGATATAAAATGCTCCATGCACCATATTGTAAGAAATTTTCAATATTTCTTTTTATTTATATGTTCAGAGAAGGCATATAAATAATGATAAGTATTAGTTTATTATGGGAATAGTATGGTAATACAGTTATCTTGGTTTTAATTTCATACTTTTAAAGGGCACAAAATCAAAAACTAACATCGGAATATGAAAATAAAGATAGGTCTAATAAAAATGGAAAAAACAAATTTTCATTTTTTCTTCAGTTTTGTTCGAAAATTTCACCTCTGCCTCCCCTTAATATAGTACCTATATTAGGCCTAATCAGTTCTGAAATGTTTTATCCATTGGCGGGTATACTTGACTTTGCGTCATTCACACAGTACCAACAGTCAGTCTGAATTTTTGATGCAGAATCCGTCTTTCCCCGCACCGAGTATGTGCACCCGGTTTGGGATTCGTGGTGAAACAAAAAAATGTCAGAATTTCAAATGTTTACTGTGACAACATTATGAGCCACACCCTATTGCTAGTGTTATTAGTAGTTAAGCCACGAATCAATGACGTCACCTCTCCTCGCTACAGGCATGAGGGCGCCAAACTTGCGTATAAAATACACCTTGCCGCACGGCCTATCTCGGTAATATCTCGACATCGAGAGCAGGTACAGACTTGTGCGACCACTCTTTTGATTTGTAATCGCGAATTCTGCGATATTAAAGTGATAGTAGCCATGCACTTTGACTAAACCATAGTGAAAAATGTTCTATGAGCTCCGGTTCCCTTGTGGCATCTCAACAAATCTCCATTGTGATCATCTCATCTCATTGCGGGTGTAGCGTAGACCATCCTCTTATGGCGCCTCTGGGCAACGACTCTGTCGGTAAATTGATCTATACTTGTTTTTTTTTTTTTAAAGATGGAACATGACAATTAAGCAGCCGAGCTTGGAACTACAGTGCTATGTTGCCAATATGGACTACCACGCTGCCAGCTGATGAAAGCTAGCAATTGACGTTAAGATGGCTGACGTTAAAACATTGACAGTTGACGCGAATGTAAGAAAACAATACAAAAATCGACAAATAATCAAAGACAAAACATACCAATGCTAACATTGTGTGCACAATAAATGCGCCAAGAGAGCTGTTAAGCACTCGCCACGTTGGAACGGTAAGTTTGGCAACTCAGCCGTTGTTACCATAGCAACAGGCATACCACGCTATGTGACATTCAGTTGTTTTTTTCGATCGCAACGCTCTTGTCATGTCTCATCTTAAAAAAAAAGACAGGTATACATAACTGACGTCATATGGGTGAATGACGAACAGTGAAGTACCCGCCATTAGACAAAAAAAGAAAAAGACCCCTCTTGTCTTTCGTGTTTTAATATTAGCCCATATGAAACAGCTATAGTGATACACGGGAATGTGCACTTAAACCGTTTTATCACATTTGTGGTTCACGGTAAAATACTAATTTTTACTTCATTTGTATTGTATTTTTGGTCCAGAAAAAGAGCTACCAGTTTTTTGGAAACACTCTTCTTTTATTCACTGATCTTTAATACCTACTACCGTGGGTCGCTATAGCTTAGCATATTGTAGGTGCTTTCTTCATTAGAATTTTTAAAACAAGGAAAAAAGTGTGTAACATCAACTGATGCTAACGTTTCTTCATCATACAGTAAAATACAGAGTTGCCTATTTTCGGGAAGAAAGAAGCAAATGACTCATTTTAGAGATATAAAAGTTTCACACCTAACCTTGGGTTGAAGTCTCCTGCAAATACATACTGCAATTTCGAGCGAATTCAGTAAAATGCAGGGTTGTATAAAATTCAAAAGGTGTAAGCCTAAGTGAATCACTCTGTATACGTCTAGGAAGGGATCAGTCTTGCCGTCAAAGCACAATTATCTAAGCAACCGATCTGATTACTTTTTAAGAGAAAAAGATGTTTCATTTTGTGTACGTTTGTGGAAGGTTGTACTTTTGTCTTTGCAATGCGTTTTAATTTTAAAACTGTGGGTAAACATAGTATGGAAATATATTTAACATTTAGCTGTTTTGTTTTCGGAGGAGGGCCCGTAGGCAAGTACCGCAGCCTTATGCTTATTTGTGCAACCTCCTTATATTGGGATGATTATTGAAATCCTTATGACTGCTCTTCAAGTACGTGATTTACTGCTTGGTGCCATTTTTATCGATTCAGCTATGACATCCGGTTCTGACGAAGTCTGCAAATGCCCCTTCGTCTCCCTGTTAATATGCCGCCTCAAATGATGGCATCTGTTCGCAATTTACGTTCTTGCGTTCTGCTACATCCTTTGACCCGAAGATCGCGGTACCGAAGATTCCGCGACTCGCCAACGCGCCATCTATACGAAGAAGCTACTCTCACCGATCTGTCGTAGTCCACTCTAGAAGACCCTACGGCGTCCTAGGATTTGTGCAGCTCTCTCAGATATATGGCACCTTTAAGCTAATCCGGGAACCACGTTTGCCACGATCTCCTGGTCGACCTGAAACTATTAAGATGATACAAAAAATTGTAGTTAATAAAGGCGAGATGAGTTCGAGGCTCAATAACGAATGTTACCCAGCAATTCTGCTGCAAATGGTCGAGGGAAAATCTCAGAAAAATCCCAACCAAGTAACTTGTCCCAAGCAGGATTTGAACCCGGGCCTGCTCGTTTCACGGTCAGACAGGCTAACCGTTACTCCATAGCGGTGGACCATTTAGCTGCTAATACACGGATGTCATTAGATCCAATGGTCGCAGGTTCACATCTGACTAAATTGATAAGGAAGAAAAGAAACCTTAGTATGGCTGCTTTCGAAACAGCAGTAAAGCTGAAAAATGAGTGGAATGGAGAAAAATTCTCTCCGGCACCGGGATTTGAACCCGGGTTTTCAGTTCTACGTGCTGACGCTCTATCCACTAAGCCACACGGAAATATCATATGTACTTCGGTACATCGTATTAATATATGATACGAGAAAAATAATCACTTAGTGATTTAATGCGCCGCTTATTCCGTCGGATCCCGGGCACTTAGTCACTCATAACGAGTGCACCTCTGCACATGTGTAGACATTGTGCCACTGTCATACATCTATGACGCAGTGCATGGGGGTAGGTCACTAGAGGGAACCCAAGAGGTGGAACTTAAACTGAGAGGATTCGATCCGACATCGGGATGGGAATCCGGTGTGGCTTAGTGGATAGAGGGTCAGCACGTAGAGCTGAAAACCCAGGTTCAAATCCTGGTGCCAGAGAATTTTTCGCCGTTCCACTCATCTTTCATCATATGATGACGCAGAATTTGTGCACGGAAATATCATATGTACTTCGGTACATCGTATTAATATAGGTAGCAAAGCTGTTGATCATTTGCCGTATATTTACGGTATATAAAGGAACTCTGTCCCTGGATGAGGGAGCTCCAGGAAAATATTATATTTCTCGTCATCGTCAAATGTAAATACATAAATCATCAATCTTGTCTATTATGTCATTTTAGGAGCTAATGAATTTAAGTTTACCGATGTATGGACCTAAACTATAATTCTGCACTCTATCAGAGGCCGAGAGACATAAAAGTACTGAGGGGGGGGGAGAATTTTTTCTGCTCTATGTCGTAGTAAAATAATTTACATATTTTAATGTGTTTAATACGTTAACAGTATAATTTAACAAGAATTACAAATTTTATGAGCTAGAGCTGGTGGAACCTGCTTGATTGAATAAATATATTCATATAGTTATACAATGCGATCGAGAAGTCTCTCCGCAGTGCTTGTATAGCCGAGAATGCACACTAGGCAGAGAATTCAAGTGTATTTGGTAGAGAATTGAAGTGATAGCACTAGCCACTAAGCATATGATGGACTGGGGGTGTGAGGTTGTCAAACCGGAATGAATGGGGGAGTGCCAACTTTCTACAGGGTTGTATTCTAGAGTTATTAGAACAAATAGAGGTGCGGAGGGACTTTTTGATCGCACTGTATTATAAGATTTTCAGGCTATAAGTTTAAATTGCTTGCCCCAGAATGTGCAGGATCAAAGAAATTCACAAATTGATTAAACATATACAAAATTTCAATAAAATATTTACTAAAGTGCGTGTCTAACAAATTAAAAGATCTGACTTTTAGCAAAGAAAGGAACCAAAAACTCTCAAAAGGTGAAGCAGAAGCTTTTATGTGAATCGATAAAAAGGATAATTAAAAGAAAATTGTCTCTAAATTACAATCATAAATGTAATGCTTAAAGAAAAAAAAATCAAAGTGAATAAGTCTCTCTTGAATAATACAAAATCAATCCCTGATTTAGGTTACATAGAAAATCATCTGTTGCAATGTTCATAACAGGCTATGATTGCTTAGGTAAGCATCTTCAAAGGATTGGGATATTTCCAACTCCACATTGCTTGTTATGCAACCAGGAAGAATAAATGGACGTGGACTACTTCACGAGTTCCGAATCTCTTCGATATTATGACAGGTGGCCCGGGTTCGATTCCCGGTCGGGGCAAGTTACCTGGTTGAGGTTTTTTCCGGGGTTTTCCCTCAACCCAATATGAGCAAATGCTGGGTAACTTTCGGTGCTGGACCCCGGACTCATTTCACCGGCATTATCACCTTCATCTCATTCAGACGCTAAATAACCAAAGATGTTGATAAAGCGTCGTAAAATAACCTACTAAAATAAAAAAAAAAGATATTATGATCTGCAGCAAAATATTGGGAAGCAAGAAAGAAAATAATTTTATTATTCAACCTGAACATTAGATACACACACACACACACACTATTTATAACATTTTAGACTATATTCGGCAGGTTTATTTTGCCTTTTTTTTATTTATGAATTCTTTAAAAGCATGAAAATAAATATATAGAAAAGAAACAAATTGTTTCCACTTCCTTTGTAACAAATTTTCGCGTTAAGAGTAGTCTATAGTTTTTACTTTCTTAGTTATGTAGACTCGTATTGTTACACATTGTTTTCCTTTCTTCGTAGTTGTTCCAGCGTTGTCTGATGAAGGTGCTGAATATCGAATTATGGAAATTGTACCTGGCATACGTTAAGGAGACTAAATCAACGTTACCCACATACAAGTAAGTAATTCATGTTTGCTGTTTCTTATTTCTATTCAGGTAATAGTAATATGCGTTACAAGAGCGGTATGTTGAAGTCTTCATGTTCGAGGAAAAGTTTGAAAAAGCGAAACGTAGTTGAACTTTTTTAATTTCCGAGAATTGAAAGAAAACATACCGCTCCTGTATCGTACATTATTTTGTGAGAAGATCGTTTATTACATACCTGAAAGAGGAATTTCTAATTAGTTGCAATGAAATCTTCATCTTAGTTTCTGTTGAATGACGGCAAATTTGCAGAACAAAAATATCTATCTTCAATATTGTTGCTTTAAAATATTTTCTGTGTTTACTATACTCCAGCAGGGCGTGATATACGTCTGTCTCCCCCCCCAGTCTATGATGAGTCTGGAATCTTGTTGATTTTTTCACGGCTTCCTTAATGTTACTTGCATCACGAATGCAGTAACTTTAGTGGAGTTGTAGAGTTTACTTAATTTTTGCAAATTTTTAAAAACAATTAACAGTGCAATTTAGGTGAAATTGCATTGGTAAATGTCCAATTTATAATTATTACTATATTGAACGTCTCTAAAAATAATATGTTAAAAGCTAAAGCAGTAAAATCAATATGTCACTTAAGCGGTAAGAAGAGGGAAATTGTTATGTGTGTTAGGTTGGGAATACTGAATGTGGAATTTTAGACTTTCCGTGGATTGGTTTTGTGCGGAAACCAAGCAAATACGCACGATCTCGCACAAAATATTTCATTAATTCTTGAAGAAATTGTTTATGGAATTTAATGGGATTCCCCTCTTGTGCACCTCTTTCTCCCTCTTCCGATTCCCATCATCATAGTAGCATTATGGAATCGTAAAATTACAAGTTTTATAAATTAAATTCTTTGTCTTAGAATTATTCTCTCACATTTGGAGTTGGAATTATTCAGCCCTTTGTTGTGTAGGTCTGCAGTTATGGAGCATTTATGAAGCTACATAATCTTTGTCTCTGGCGATCTAGTCTTCTGAGAGCGTTTAACGAGATCTTTAATGCTGCAGTCATAAAAGTCTCTCGTCTGTGACTGAACACAACCTACGACGCTGGACTGCAACTCTTAGGCGAATAGAGAACCGTTTCCTTGGGGAGGCAAAGCAAAACCATAGAATCTCCATACAACGGGGTTATGGGGGACATCATTTACCTCATTCCCCCGTTATAGCTTGACCGTGGTACAGTATATAGGAATATGACTATTTAATAAAGGTATTTTCTGAGGGGCATGTTTCTTACAGTTTTACATCCATACACGCGATATTTCGGACCGAATTGTATAGGGGCTTGAACTATAGATCTACTACAAATTATAATAGTGCATAACTTAAAACAATCGCCTTCTTTTTCTTTCTCGTACACATATGCATCAATAAAAACTATGCAACAGTGCTAACATAAACTTTTTTCTATATAAAGCTTACCTTCCTGAAGATATCATATGAAATGTAAACTCTAATTATTTTATTTAATTTCGTCTTTAAGTTTACACATTATACCGGGATCACTTTTCTTTTTTCTGCATTGTTGTGCAGTATGTTATTCATATTTCTCCAAGTGGCGGCCTGAACTCCTGCACACTTCTAACACCTGAGTACAGGCTATCACAAAAGAAACATTACAGTGTTTCCATTCCTCAAATGAGGCATAGAAATTCTTATACATTCAGAAATTAAAAATAAATATTCTAGTCCAGACACATGGTCTGAAGACATTAATTCGTCAATTTAAGCACAGAAACTTAAACATAAACAAAAGCAAAAAAAGATCTTTTGAATTCAATATTTTCTAACGTTAATAGAAAAAATGAGAGTTCTGACAAGTTTGGGGGGGGGCAGTGCCCCACATGCCCCCCCCCACAACTCCTCCTATGCTTAATCGTCAAAGCTCTGCGATGCAAGCCACTTTTACATGTGCATGAAAAGATGGTAACTGCTAAGCGCCAAATAGGGATATATGGAGGGTGACCAAACACTTCGCAGTTCAAATTTTGGGTGCAACATGATGGATTTCAGCCGCTTTACAGTTTCCGCCACAAGAAATAGTACCACCGAGCGTATCTCACAGCTGACGGATTCTCAATTGGAATACACATTTTGAACACGCTTAGCACTGCGAGTAACACCTGCACCCTCCTCTGTGCACCACTGCTCGAAGAGATCTGAATCATGCAAAGACGGCGTCGCTATGCCGAATACTGCGAGCTCTATATGAAAACGGGAGTCACTTTAAAAAGAAATACAAGAAAAGCTTACAGGAGAAAAAAGTGCACTTTTTGAATACGATCGTGAAATTATAAATGCAGTGAAAATAACTATATGGGAACCAAAGTACGCTATGCATCATTAAGCTTCCTTCATTGAATGTAGGTAGTATTACTGTATGTGTTGTATTTTCATTTTTAGAGAAAAGATGGCACAAGCATACGACTTCGCTCTGGAAAAGATTGGTATGGATATCCAGTCTTATTCCATCTGGAATGATTATGTCAACTTTTTGAAAGCAGTAGAGGCTGTTGGGTCCTACGCAGAGAACCAGAAGATAAGCGCTGTGCGAAAGGTGAGTCTCTGATGAAATTTATACAAAACGTATACTTGTGTCAGATCAGTGTACAGTAAATATATGGATTTATGTTTTCCAAATAGTTCTGCATCCCTGATTCTTTCATAAAGTTAGTGTACCAGAAGGTGGCAAAGAGTGAGGGTGACTGACGATGTGTAGAATGGAATGCGAACTTAAAGAAGAAAGGCAAGAATCTTATGTTACTTGATATAACGGGATTCTTCTGATGATATTTATGTCTAAACTCCATTTCTCCCAGCGTTCATTTTATACTGACCCACATAAAGTGTTACAAGTTAGTTTCTCTTAAATGGATCAATAAAACTAAATGCTGATTTTCCCAAATCTCATTCGAGGAATGGATCATCCAGAACGCGTTATGGACGGCATTCCGTTGGGCCGCATTCATGGGGTACGGGGGGCAGCTCTGGTATTTTGAATGGAATGGTGGATTTTTTAATTCTGTTTCTCCTCAACAAATCGGACAAGTTTTGTTTGAAACTTTTTTTTATGAAGTGAGATCTTAAAAAGTTACAGGATGTTTGAAATGGGGTATATACAGTAAACTTCTTCATAACCCATAAGGGACACCTATGGGGAACGTAAAAATGTCCACTAATCAGAAAAAAACTTAGGACGATGCTACACAATGAAAAAAAAATGTACGGTAGTAAATGTATAGTATTAATTTGTGCAACAAATTATTGTACAAATTATTTTTGTTTATTTCAGTACTACGTAATAAAACCTGAATGGTATTCATTTATTGTGTACATTTCAGTATTACATTCATTCATTCATTCATTCATTCATTCATTCATTCATTCATTCATTCATTCATAGTGTTCTGCCCAAGAATAGGTCTTCCACTGCAAACCCAGCTTTCTCCAATCTTTCCTATTTTCTACCTTTCTCTTTGTCTCCGCATATGATCCATTTGTCTTAATGTCGTCTATCATCTGATATCTTCTTCTGCCCCGAACTCTTCTCCCGTTCACCATTCCTTCCAGTGCATCCTTCAGTAGGCAGTTTCTTTTCAGCCACTGATCCAACCAATTCCTTTTCCTCTTCCTGATCATATCACATGAAATTGGTAAGTAGAGTAGGCTACTTTATTTTTTGAACATACATTTTTGTTGTGCCTGCGGACATGATAATACCATTCAGATGTTAAATAAATTGCCAACTTTGAAGTCCGATGTATTGGGAAAAGAGCATTTAACAGCAATATTTTAATTTGCAGTTCACGATTGAAGGATATCTATCTTTTGTTATTTCCTTCTTTTCTCATGTCACTGATCATACCCAATAGCAAACCGCACGGCCATGTTTCGAACACTGACTTCCTCTTTTTCGTAGACATTGATGATCTCATCTTTTTTTTTTTTTTCATTTAACGTTAATCGTTTGCGTTTCTATGACATTTTAACGGATATGATACCACAGATCACATATGGGCAAATTCCACTAGAAGCAACATAAACAGTTGCGTTTTAAAGAAGAAATAATTACATACGTTAGGTTACCATCATTATTATATATACAGAGTGGAAGTAATAGCACAGTCTAGTATATACAGTCACGAAGCTCAGTACGTAGTAAATATGCATCCATAGATAGTTGCTAACCACTAGGATCGCTAATATCGCCTCATTACAGACAATGCGAAATAGTACCTAGCACTCTCACAACTCAAGCTTCGTGACTGTATATACTAGACTGTGATATAACTGTGCAGATTTTAACAGCTAACTCCTTGGATAGAGTGCAACAAAAAATTCTAATACCGTATTAGTTCCAAATAAATACAAAAGAATACAAATAATGGTAATTTTCTCCTAAAAGTTAACATTGTTTTACTCGACAAGTACTATTCGTACCATTCTGATTTTTACTGTTATCTTTAGAGAAACTGATAAGGAATTATTTATTCCCTTGCAGTTTTTAAATAAAATGGACGATTTTCTTGCATGTTACATGAATGAAAAGATTATCGTTATTTCCTGTCATTAGAAAGTTTGGCACCCTTACTACAGTGACAAAGGGACGGATGCTGCTATTCAGACCGAGTTTGTGTGTGTATTCTTAGGTGAGCCGGCGATGCGCTGTCGCCAGACCACGCAGATTTTAAACCTAATTTTGTAAATTAACCCTAGGATGCATGAGCTACTTTTCCTACACATTTACATAACATGGGTCCATTGGACCCGTATGCTATTTAATGAGGAATTACACGGAAAATGGTATAATATTAATCTATTATTTAATCTAATTTGAATTTAGGAGTTGTAATTGTGGAAAATAATATAAAATTTTGTAACTAAGTAACATGTGAATATACAAACATATATTATATTCATTTATTTCTACAAGAATATGATGTAAGTTCCTAAAGTTTTTTCTGTGGGCAAATGAAATAATATAGATTTATAACTAAGTAGCAAGTGAAAATAATTTCTTGTTGCAACACAAACACATATATTCATTTATATAAGATAATAATATAATGTATCCACGAGATAGAAGAAGAAGAAACAGTAAGGAATAACCACACAAGTACAGATATATCTTATCAGTCTTTACACTTACTACACACGACTGTACTATAGTAAAGTAAAGTAAATCTATGGCGATATAGCCCATGAAGTGTGAAGACTGGTCAGCTGGATGCCGTCCTCACGTTCACATGCCGAAGCAGAGGTCGACGATCATCCAACCAGAACGGAGGTATCGTGTGGTTAGCACAATGATCCTCACAGCATAGCCGGATTTTCGCTATCTATCGTAGCTCCCCAAGTGCATCACGATGCTGGATGGGCATCGATCCCATACACTGGCCGAAATTTCATGAGAAAATTTCTTCCCCATGAGGATTCAAACCAGCGTGCATTCAGTAACGCGAGTACTAGGCAGGATGCCTTAGACCACGACGCCACGGCGACTGTACTATGGTCCTGACAAACATTATTTGTACACATAGCAGATAGATTTGGTATTTCTATCTGTCACGGTAGGAAATAGGAAACATCCCCTGTTCTTGTTTTGATGGTTGCCACCACTGTTACTGCTACTTTACACACTACTACCTAGGTTAGCGATGTACTTCTCCATGTCCACATAAATCGACTTACGCAGACGGGATTGAACGATCTTCTAATTATGTATGGTTGGACCATTTTCATTGATATCTCTTTGATGAATAGTCTCCTCTTGTGTAAAAGTCCTTCTATGGTACCTGGGGTGCTGGGTACAATACAGAATGAATGCAATTACATCCAAAATGTTACACCAAAGCTCCATGGGCCAGCGTTTGGTTTGCATTTTACAAGTATAATTGTGCAGTTTCTGATCCATTACATCAACACCAACCTTAGTGCGATTGTAGAATTTTACATTCTCAGGTTTCTTTTTGGGTGATGTTCGTGAACAGCATTATTACAGTACTTAGCAGAATAGCACATTTGTTTTTCTTTGGGCAAAAACTAACTATTGTCACGTCCTTGTGAAATATAAATACACTTTTGTTCACTGGCCGGTTTTGCATTGGATTTCATTTCTTTTGGAATGCCTCTCTTGTTTGGTCTAATTGATCCCACTTATTGTCATTTTCTTCTCCAATATATATTGCGCCAAAGGTACACATAAAATAATTGTCCATGGTGATATTTCGGGCTGTACCAAGTTCAGAGCGATTTAGAAACTTCAAAATATTGAGAGCCAAATCTTTCTGTGGCGGTTCTTCGGTTTTTTTTCCCCTGTATACACAATCCCGTGAATGGCATAGCCAGTTTCTCCTTCACACATCTACATAATTTTTATCTCGTATTTCGCTGGCTTCTTTGGCATATATTGTACAAAACTACAACGGCCTCTAAACGAAACCAGGTGTTCATCTATTGTGACATTTGGTTGTGGGACCATTACTTTTCTGCACTGTTCCGTAAATATTTGCCACACGTAAGAAATAAGAACAAGTTTATCTGTTTGTAATCTAACCTTCCGTGTCCTCATACCATCGAAACTTAAAAATCTTCTCATACTTCAAAATGATTCACAGACATTGTAGCTCTATATCAGTGGTCGTCAGCAGTCGCTGAAATGAGTAAAGGGTAAGCGGAGCAACGTTTTGTGCCCCGTCATGCAGCAGGAAGAGGTAGAGAGCATACCCGCCAGCAGCTGTGAATACACCATAGTGTAGTGTCTCCTCCGCGGGTAAGAGACGCTAGCCCGAGGTAAATAAAATAATGCTCTATATAATGGATTGAAAAATTTGCCAAGAAAAAGTTCTTTTATTGGAATATCCCAAGATTTGTCTGCTCTCATATGCAACAAAATTCCAAAAAAGCAACCATTACATCTATTGATATTTCTTACCATTTTATATCCTTCAGTAGATAAAACCTTTTTGCTTCTAAGTTGGTATATCTCACAGTTTCATCCAAAATACTCTGTGATAAATAAATCCCAGGCACCTCTGACAGTCGCTGTTTCTATACCCCTTCAAGGACCTGATACAAATCTTACAGTGTTGTGGACAGGAGGTTTACTCTGAGCAGGAGTTTTTGTCCTCCATGTCATCCTACTAATGTGTTTTGATTGTCGACAAGGTGTGAAATAGGCATGCAGCTTTCATCTTCATTCTTACACCATCACTATCCAGTTCTGCAGAAGAAACTTCATCTTCATCCGGACTATTGTCATCATTTGCTGGAGATATATATTCCTAATCATCGTCGAAATTTCAATTTCCAAGTGCTGCAATCTTGCCAATTCATGAAAATATGCTCTTGTAGTTCATAGGATTCTGTTTAGATGGCAGACGACAATAATACTTACGGTAATAAAATAATTTAATGCAACGGGTCTATTGGACCCATGTCATGTAAAAGTGTAGTATATATGAACACGAATAAAAAACATATATAAATAAATGAATAAAATACCAAATGTGCTATAGGTGTATAAAGGAAGTAACAAGAGTAGCATACCTAGAGGGCAGAGTCACAATGTGAATTAGTTATTTAGATAATAATTCTTAAATATTCCGCCGGGTCCAATGGACCCATGTTATGCATCCTAGGGTTAATTACGCACTTAATTATAAAACTCATAATGGACTTTTTAAACTTTATTTTAATGTATTCTATTACCCCCTTCAGTCTGAACAATTGAGCAAAAATATCTTATAAACGTAGTTCCTATTCTCAATATTTTCAGAGTTACACTAATTTAAAGTTGTTTTTAAAATACGTTTTTTTCTTTAGTTTGAAGGTAAAAGAATAATACAAATAGAGAATGAACCATTCAGAAGTATCATATCTTTAATTGGCAAGTATTATGAAGCTAAAAATGTGCTGTGAACTCCTTAGTTGCTTCGTACAGACATCTTTTTTTTATTTTTAATTGAAAATTACATTATTCTTACGCTCTTATCACAAACATTATTGCAAATCACACCATTTCCACCGACATAATTATTTGCAGTTCAATTTTGAATCTTAATTTACAGTCTTGGAGCGTTTACAACACATTTTTAAAAATGTCCTGTCCTTTTGAGTACACTTGGCCGCACGCTTGTGAACGGCACTCGTCGCTCTACGTAACTGCATACGGCTATCTTTGATTTCCGTAGCGCTCGCGCTTGCTGCTGACTGCACGCTGACCAAGATCACGCGTTCACAGCAATGCGTTCCAATAACGAAACGTAACTGTAAATATTGAGAATAGAACCTATGTTTATATGACTTTTTTGCTCAGAATGTATTCGGAAATAAGCTCCGTAAAGGACGGTAAATCCTCGTGAATCACTCTCTGTACAGGGTGATTCAAAATAACACCGACAGCTTTTGGTACGTTGTACAGGACAGCAACTGACCATTTTTCAGGAGGGATCCATGTCCGGAAATGCGTGGTTTTGCTGCAATGGGACTTCACACATTGTTTCGATTGTTTTTGGTATCCTTGTAGTTATGCAACCCATTAGTCACCAACGCAAGTTGGATGACTAACTACGCTTGAGCAACATCACTCCATAGTCCATGCTCTAGATCCTAGTTACGTTGTTGACAGCAGTATCAGTACACAGCTAGGGAAATGACATGCTGCTTGCATACGGCAGTATGGACGGCAATGGTAGAGGGGGAGAGGGAGGTGTTCCATGGCCACCACGGCCAGCAGGTCTTTCACTCTAACATTATTTTGTTTGGGCTACGATGAAGGGTATGGTGTACGAGATTGCTGTAGCATTAGAGAAGGACCTTATTGCATGAATGCATGCAGCGACTGAAATACTTAGTGCACAGTCACACATCTTTGATCATGTGCGCCAATCTCTTCATCTCCGATGTACGCTGTGTAATAAAGTTGGAGGTCGACAGTTCGAACCCCTCTTGTAATTTAATGCAGGTTGTGATGCTCTTGTTGATTTGGTGAAGGCTTATTGACAAAATGTGAAACATACGGTCATCACCTTATTACCCGAAGCGTTATTATATTTTGATGCCCCACAGAGCCCAAACTATTATCGGAACCGAGTCTCCACTTGAAAAATGATCACTCTTGTACAACATACTAAGAGTTGTTGATGTTATTTTGAATCGCACTATTATATAATATACAGCTAAACGTCATCTTGCCGTGTCCATCTCCCAAAACCGTCTGTCTTGTGCGTACCACGCTCATATTTAAGGTTTCTTTCACACAGTATTGTCGCCTTCATGCATTTCCTAAGGGTACATTATCCTGTCAGTAAGCTTGTCACGCTCTTCATGTTGGTCTTTCTTAGGGCAAGATTTACTTCATGAGGTATTTTCATTGTTTTACCAGCTACTTTATCTGGCAGTATCTTGATCTTGTTTAACTACACAGGTGTACCAGAGGGGAGTGATCAACCCAATGGTGAACATCGAACAGCTGTGGAAGGACTACATGAGCTTCGAGCAGAATATTAACCCGATAATTGCAGAGAAAATGGCCATGGAACGCAGCAGAGACTACATGAGTGCTCGCAGAGTGGCCAAGGAGTTCGAAGCCGTAACCCGGGGGCTTAACAGAAACAGTCCGAGTGTGCCCCCGACTGGTCACCCAGAAGAGCTCAAACAGGTGGGATTGTCTGTCTCAAGTGTTAACTGGTGAGCCAAAGTATATATGTAGGCCTACTTTTGACGTAGAATTACGTCTTCCTTCTCCCCAGGTATACAATAGGAAGATAACTTGGTGATTGATCGTCACATAAAATGCAAATCCCTACTGCTCGCAAATGGAAAGATAGGGAAAACAAGGGGAATATGAGAACAGGAAAACAAGAGAAATACAAATAGAACAAGGGGGATACACGGAGAACAAGGGAAAGACAAGGAAAATAAGGCGAATACAAGGATAACAAGGGGAATACAACGAGAACAGAGGAATACAAAGAAAACAAAGGAAAAACAAGAGGCATACAAAGAAAACAAGGTGCATACAAGGAGAACGAGAGGAATACACTGACAACAAGACAAAGACAAAGAAAATAAGGAGAAGACAAGCAGAAAAGGGGAAAAAAGAAGTATAAGAGGAATACAAGGAGACCAAGGGGAAGACAAGGAAAAGAAGGTGAAGAGAAGGAGAACGAGTTGAAGAGAAGGATGAATAGGAGAACAAAGGGAAAACAAGGAAAGCAAGAGGAATGTAAAGATAACAAGGAACATACAAGGAGAATAAGGGGAATACAAGGATTTCAAGGAAAAGACACGGAAACAAGAGAAGACAATGAGAGTGAAAGGAATATATGGAGAATAAGGGAAATACAAGGAGAACAAGGGAAAGACAAGATAAACCAAGGAGAATAAGGGGAACACATGGAGAACAAGGAAAAAACACGGAAAACAAGAGAAGACAAGGAAAATAAGGGAAATACATGGAGAACAAGGAAAATACAAGGAGAACATGACGTATACAAGGAGGACGAGAAAAAGACACGGAAAATAAGGGAAGACAAAGAGAGTAAGGGAATACATGGAGAACAACGGAAATGCAAGGCGAATAGGGGGAAGACGAGAATAAGGGGTAGACAAGGAAAACAAGAGAAGACAATGGGAGTGAGAGGAATACATGGAGAACAAGGGGAAGACAAGAGAAGGCAAGGAGAATAAGGGAAATATATGGATAACAAGGTAAATACAAGGGGAACATGGAGAATACAAGGAGAACAAGGAAACGACACGCAAAACAAGAGAAGACAAGGAGAACAAGGGGAAGACGAAAACAAGAGAAGGCAAGAGGAATTCAAGGAGGACATGGGGAATACAAGGAGAGCACGTAGTTCTACGTAAAAATATGTAGCATAGTAAAACTTTGGAGTGTAAAGCACAAACCGAAATTGGTCATGTTTTAACTTTGTAAATCATCATTGTATTTTATCTCTATCTTTTTTTATTTTTTAATGGGTCTAGATGGTAAAACAATGGAAAATGAAACTGGTAATATCTACTGTCATAATAAGTTCAACATTATGGGACAATAGAAAGAAGGGTTGGTTGTCTTCATTGAGTTTGCCTCCTCAAATGCTCACCCAAATTAAAAGTTTTAATTAGCTGCTGTGCACCCACACCATTACAGCTAACAAAGGAGAAGCGTTCAGCTGTAATGTGAAGAATATGAGTGCTATTGTAGGTGCATTTACATAGAAAATATTTATCCAAATAATTTATTATATGACAGGCTGTAATAAATATTAACAAATTTAAGTTACAGTTAGTTACTTATGTCAGTGGTGATCATAATATTTTGTAAGCCAGCAGCCAAGTGGTGCTCAGTAAAATCTTGTGAAACCAATTCCAAATACTGGTACAGAATCACTGTAATCACAATAATCAAGCAGACTGCTGGCTGTACAGGTTGATCATTTTCTTTTTTTTTTTATAACTTCATGTCGTAATTGTTTCAGGTCGACCTCTGGAAGAAATACATTGCTTGGGAGAAGTCAAACCCCTTGCGCACAGAAGACGCAACTCTCATCACTCGCCGCGTGATGTTTGCGTTTGAGCAGTGTTTGCTATGTCTAGGTCACCATCCAGACATCTGGTATGAAGCGGCACAGTTCCTAGAGCAGAGCTCCAAACTACTTACAGAAAAGGGAGTAAGTTCAGTAAATGCAAGCTAAGATCTAAATCCATGTTTCACATGAATTCGAAGGTTCTTTTTTTTCCTAAACCTCTTGACTTGAATTACTGCTTCCACCGCCATATTTAAGTAGTGCTATGCCCATGGGCCTGAAACAATTTTGCGCTTCTCCAATTATTAACTTACGTAAATCTTTGACATTTAGCAATCAAACTGTAGAAAAAGTAGTATGTAACAACAATTTAACATTACTAATATCTAAAGTAAACATCTGCAAAGAAGGAAAATATCGAAAATTTATTTTCAGCTCTATTTTTTTTCTTTTCTTTTTTTTTTTTTTTTCAAAATGTTGCTGCCTCTACGAATTTGCCACCTTGGACTCAGGCCCAGGTGGCCCACGCGTAAATACTAACCTGACTACTTCTCATTTCTTTAATAATTGTTCTCAAGGCCAATTCACAGTGAACCATCGTTACTAGAGTTACAAAGATAGCTAATTGGCTTAAATGGAATGGGTCATAAATGATCTCTCACGTTTCCTGAGCACGTTGTCATAATCAGTCAGTTTTGGTCATTCTTAGTTAATTTTCGCTTCTATAGTAATCTTACCCTACTGCCAAATTTCGTCCTATATTTTCCAATATTTCCCCATGTCTTTGCTTTTCTGTTAGTGTGGACTTATTTTTTTGGAAAAGTAACATTGTATGAGGTGCCAATGGTATAATAAAAGTCATTATTTATTTTCTTCTGTATTATTTTTTTAACTGAATTATTTATAAATTATTTGCGTTTAATCTCTTAGGCCTACTTAAGGCAGTTTCAGTTGAAGCTCAACAGAAACTTAAAAAAAATTAATTATTTTTTAATTAATTAGAAAAGGGATGGCTCTGATCCTAAGGACCACTCAAACTGTACTTACATCTGTATTTAGGATGTGAATGCTGCCAAACTGTTCAGTGATGAAGCAGCTGCAGTGTACGAGCGTGCTACTTCATCCTTGCTGAAGAAAAATATGCTCCTTTATTTCGCATATGCAGACTTCGAGGAAGGGAGACTGAAGTACGAGAAAGTGCACCAGATTTATAGCAGGTTCCTGGACATTCCAGATATCGACCCCACTCTGGTGAGTGTTGATGCTCTGTCAGCTTTCTTCGTTCTCTTTCTTTTCTTCTCCTGCTCTTTCAAAGTGACATAAAATTATTATAAGTATTTAGACCTATTAATTTGGTATATTGTGAATCCCATTAACAGAGATGAAATAGACTATCCAGAGGTAGGCATTAATCTGTATTATATTGACTGACCTACCTACTCACCTATCCACCTGTATATCTTGTCTTCTCATCCACCCATCTATCTACACACTCATCCATTCATTCATCTGTCTGTATGTCTCTCCATCTATCTACATACCTATCTATATATCGATCCATCTACATTCCTTTGCTTTGTTTTAATTACATGTAACTTTAAGATTGTTGAAGCTCAGATACAATTATTTTGTAAAGTTTGATTGATCCTCCTTTGTTCTAGGCATATGTACAATATATGAAATTTGCTCGCCGAGCAGAAGGTATCAAATCTGCACGAACAGTTTTCAAACGGGCTAGAGAAGACACGAGGTCACGTTTCCACGTGTTTGTGTCAGCGGCACTAATGGAGTACTACTGCAGCAAAGACAAGAATATTGCTTTCCGTATCTTTGAACTTGGACTTAAGAAATTCTCGGATAATCCCGAATACATACTCTGTTATATAGATTACCTGTCTCATCTGAATGGTAAGTACTTTGTAATTCTTCAGTTATCAATTATGACAGTGAACAAAGTTGCTTCAAAAGGTTTAGGAGATCTTAATAATCAGGCAATACATCTCACTTGACGATAAGTGTCAGGGGAAGAACAATTGTTTGTATGCATCTGTAGTCTGATTAGTGTAATTTGTAACTAGTCAGCGATGTATGCAATAGAGGAGGAAAGGAACTGGCCACTCAAACCCATCATCTCTTGTCTTAGTTGCCTCAAGAATGAGGCCTTATGGTATCATAAGGGGTTCAGATTTGTCTTCGAACAGTTGACTAAACAACAACAATAAGCTCTGGAACAGAAACTGTTTATAATTTGGAACATACAAGGCGCATCCATAAAGTATACTCTATTTTATTTCAAGGAGTGCAGTTCGGTGGTTCCTTTGAACACCCACTTATAGATTTATGACTTCCTACATAATCACCTATAACAATTCCATCCTGTCCCCTCGTCCCAACATTGCACAGTTGCCACAATCCTTGCAACAATCCTGGTGACCCTCGACGGGATTCTTGGAATTCGGAAAAGATGCGGCAACTCTGCCTCCACATGGATTTGACGGGAGCCTGTCAATTCTTCTGAACGAAAGTTGTGATTGGTTACTGACAGGAGAAGACAAGATTTCCGTCACAGTAAGGAAGACATTTATTTATGACAACCAATTAGTAGGGGGCAGTAGAAGGTCTGTCGGCAAAGTCCTTTCTATGAAACTGCACTCCTTGAAATAAAATACAGTATAACTTTCCCACTCGTCCCACATCTAGCAAACCGTATGTTGCGCGAAGCGACTGCATGTACGTGATAGAGTAATGTCCTGGCATGGCGCATGCGCTAGCAGAACTTCCCGAGTGCTCTCAATAGCTTCATTGCATTGGTTGAAGATGGACGTTCCTATTCCAGCTCCCGCCGTGTGAAGTATGGTCAGTAATAAAGTTTTTGAATGCACAGGGCATAGCACTGATTGAAATTGATCGTCAGCTGTGCCAGGTCTATGGGCAAGCAGATGGTGCATTGCTGCTGTAGACAGTTTTCAGCAGGACGCCAAAATGTGCATGACAGGAGCGCAGTGGGAGACCAACCATCATCACAGACGACCTTGTGGAGCAACGCACCATCTGCTTGCTCATAACGTTAGGCCATAGACCTGGCACAACTGACGATCAATTTCAATCAGTGCTATGCCCTGTGCATTCAAAAACTTTATCACTGACCGCACTTCATGCGATGGGAGCTGGAATAGGAACGTCCATCTTCAACCACTGCAACGAAGCTACTGAGAGCATTCGGGAAGTTCTGCTAGCGCATGCGCCATGCCAGGACATCACTCTATCACATACACACAATCGCTTCGTGCAACATACGGTTTGCTAGTTGTGGGACTAGTGGGAAAGTTACTTTATGGACATGCCTCGTACATATCGAAACATTTACATTGATAATACAATGATTAATCCAGTTACAGTTATGCAAACTTAATCTTGAAAGACAAACATGCTCCAACTTAAATCAGTTACTTAAATTTTATAACAGTTTTTGCATCCATGAGTACATGCGTTCCTGTAGGCCTACATTGCAAAAACGTAAAACATTTACTTTTTCTTCATGAACTTGAGATTCAAATCCTGATGTGTCAAAGAATTTATGATGAACAGTAGGCTATTTCCGTTCTTTCTGCCACAATCTTATTAGTTCTCGATTGTCATATCATTAGGTTCAGAATTCATTTTATAATTGTTAGAATTGGGTTTCAAACTTCTTACTCGTATCTCACTTATTACGAAGCTAGCAAAAACAATTTAGATCACTTCCATTCATGACTGTATTGGGTTCCTGGCCAAACTAGTAGAAAAAGACTGGTACTGTATAATATTATGATAATAATGGTAATGTCAGTGATGATAACAATAATTACTACGATGCCGATGATGGTAATGATTATAGTGATTATTGTTGTTATTATTATTATTATTATTATTATTATTATTATTATTATTGGTATTATTATTATTACTATTATTATTATTATTATTATTATTATTATTATTATTATTATTATTATTATTATTATTATTATTATTATTATTATTATTATTGAAGTGTATTTTCTTACAATAGCGTATGTATGTAACTGTCACAGTATTTTCATTTTTATGCAATATGAATGTCTTCTAATAAATTGCTTTTATTTCAGAGGACAACAATACACGGGTTCTTTTTGAGAGAGTTCTTTCATCGGGAAACCTGGAACCTGAGAAATCTGTGTAAGTAATGAGTATCTTTTTTTTATTTTAATAGCACTGAGGAATATTTGGATTATGATGTTTTAAACCAGCGGTCATCCTCTCCTTTCTGCATGACAGTGCATATTCTGATACACTCCTTACCCATTACCCATTTGAGTGAGTGCTGACGACTATTGTTTTAAGCCAGTTTTAAGAATGATAAATACCAGTAATCTGTATTCATTATATAATTTCAGGATTAATTCATTATTGCCAGGGAGTTGAAAATAGTTTAAGTTAGTTAAGAAAGACCATTTCTTTTTTCTTGTAGTTATTAAATATTTACTGTATAACTTTCTATATTTAAATGCTCAAATGTAAAAGTTCTACAGATAATATTTTTCAGACTTCCCACTTTACTTCCTTTTATTATCAAGTTTGCACAGTCAGTGCAGAAAAAAAAATGATTTCCTGACTTGTTACGTTCTCTTAACATCATATGCTGATTTACATTGAGATATAATCAATGTACGCTGATAGGGGTACTACATCATTGTTAATAATATACCATTTAATTAATTATTGAAGGATTCTCTTAACATGTCATTTATATTCAAATATAACTATAATAGTATACATATTACGATACAAAGTTGGGAAGTGCTTTTTACAATGCTGAGGAGCGAGTTTTTCAATTTCCGAGATTTTCTAATGCACTTCTCAATCGTGTATTGTACATTTTTTGCATGATCATAATTTTAAAAATTGCAAATACATTATATTTTGTTTGAAAATTTAGAGCAATATTATTCCAAAGTCTTCGCAAAACTATACTGTAATGGTAACTAAATAATAATAAGTACACTCTAACGGGTCTATTTCAGTATAGTTTTATGTTATGAAGAATGGTTTCCCTAGCAACAAGTTTCTGTGTGGGAATTCTAACTTTCAAGGCCTAACAACAGCTGTACCTAAAAAAAAAAAAAAAAAAAACACGATTGTGCAAAAACTAATATTACATTATTGTTAATAATGTGTTATATAATTATTTAACCACATTTAATCACTTGAATATATTGTTATTTTAATCGTTATTGTCCAAATGTACTCTATATGTATATTGTTTACTATCCCATGTCATAAAAAGAAAGGAAGTTACTCCTTTGGGAATTGAAAATAAAATATAAACTATTATAAAGGAATTATTTGTTATTTTTGTAAAAATTGAATATTTCATCGTTGCTGTCTTCCTTTCATGGAATCTAGACAAACTGGCTTGTTCTGCTTTCATGTCATGTCTTCTTTGTATCTGGAAAGTTCATAGCAAGATACGGTTTCGAATATTTTATTTTACCTCAGTATCTAAAGTAAGAAATTAATTATTACAGAAGAAAACTTTTGAGTATTCCATCATGTATTGGGACTTAACGTCTCCAACATTTTAGTATGTATAGGCCTACAGGTTTCAGCTTCAGGCTAAATGAAACTAGACCTGAAACTGAAAAGTCCTCTACTTCATCGGATTCTTTATGCTTTGATACTCCAAACAACCACACCAATGAACCTAATGTAGTAAGTGATCCTTCAGAGCTAGCTGTATATATTACTCTGAAAATGATTCCGGCATGTGGTTATGAAACGTTGGAGGTGTTAAGTCTCAACATGTGGTGCAACATACAAACGATTTCTGAACACAATTTCCAAGAAAGCTTTAAAATCGAATAAATTACTTATAAATACTTTTCTTTTATTGCTTTTTTCAGAGATATATGGAATCGATTCTTAGAATTTGAATCTAATATTGGTGATTTGGCCAGCATTGTTAAAGTGGAGAAGAGACGGAGTGCTGTGTTAGGCCAGGTCAGTGTGTATTTGCTTTTATAACAGTTTTCTCACAATTCTGTTCTTGCAGTATCTGCATTGGTAGCAAGGACTGAGCCCAGAGCAATGTAACGTAATGTACAATTTCAATATATAAGCTATTCTGCTACCGATTTTGCCTTACTTGTATTATTCTTTCAAAATTCATATATTATCAGATTATTCTTGTAGTGCATGAAGTAGTGTGTAGGATAACATTATACTAACTTACTCGACTAGTAGTCTTGCTGTCTCATAGTTACCATGCTTGTTATTGAATCCAAAGTTGGTAGATTCTGAACCTGTCACGGGTGATGGATTTTATGGTGCAGTAATACTCCTAAGCATGGCTCTTTTTGGAAGGAAAATAATGCCAAATGGCCCACATTGACAATTTTCGGCATTTAAAAGAACCTTAAATAATTTCAAGGGAAAACTTGTTCCGGGGCCTGGTATCAATCCCGGGACTGCTGGTTGAATGCACCAGCGCTCTACAGACTGAGCTACCCAGGAACTCCACCCGACACTGTCTCAATTTTTCCTCTTACATCCACACAACTCGAGTGGGCTGACGAGACGCCAGAGACCCACATCGAGTGCACACAAACTCTGTATGACTTGGAATTGTGGTTTTCTGTTAACATACTTACAGTAACGTATATATCTGGGTAGCTCAGTCGGTAGAGCACTGGTGCATGCAGCCAGAGGTCCCGGGATCGATACCCGACCCTGAAATAATTTTTCCCTTGTCATTATTTAAGTCTGCTTTACAGGGAGCTTTACCTGAAAAACTGGATTTGCATAAAAGATCCTTAATTCAGAAAAAATTACCAGTTAGCTGTTAGTCCTACCAAGTTTACTGCTTTGCAGACAGACGTATGTGTGGACGAACATCTGTATTAAAATTGCAGAGATCTCTGTCGGACAAAACAGCTAAGAAAGTAAAAAATAATGGACTGCAAAATTGGTCTTCATAGGCTGCTGCATTTAGGGAACCAAACAGAGAGATCATTATCCTACAAGCATAATAAATGCTCATATTAAAGTAAGTTGTTATTACTTCTTTATTTTCTTCATTGTCATACAAATTATCAGTCTATCCTCTTCAAACACATAGATTCAGCTGTTATTCATCAAGTTGACTGTTACTTACTAAAAGAACTGGAAAATTCTGTTGAAGTTTCGATTCATAGCAACTTTTTAGAAACGTTTTTTCTGAGCAATTCATTTTCTTTTATGTCCATCGAATTAGCTATGTGATAGCGTGTCTGCCACCAGACTAGCCGACCTGGGTTCGATTCCCGACGGGGTCAGAGATTTTATGTAAAATTTCTACCTTGGGACTACGATAGGTGACGATGCACAACTTCTAAATTACTAGATTGTGCACCAATATGCAAATCTCTCCATAGTGCATATGAAGAGAAGCATATGTCACTGTTGATAGCGATTCATACCTCAGATGGGGACGTTAAGCCTGGCAGCCCTCTGGATGCTATTTGACAGGAGTAGGCTATGTGCTGGCACTGGGATTCTCCTTCTCCCTTCCTTATCTTCATCATAATCTTCACCCATACACTAACTTACACGAACACTTACACATACACTCACCTTAGTATACAACATAACTCTCCACAGATACACATCATGTACAGTGTAGCCCGCCGAAATAGTGTAAAACTTGAAAATGGATCACAGTCTTGCCATCTATCCGCAATATGCGGGACCCGAATTACGCAAGTGAAGTGGGTAGGCATAGGATACATGCATAGATAGAGTTTCTTTTATTCTCATTGTCTTCTTTCTCCAGTATCAATTTATCATTATTTCATTAACACTAAATAACCCCATCACATATCGAAAAATATTTTACCATTGATAAAATTTATCATATTTAATATTATCTAAAATACATAGTTTTTTTGGTATATCATGAGCCTAATGACAAAAATGTTGGCTTTCCATAGTAGAAGTTTGATTCATATATCAGTAAGATAAATGGAATTTGTTGTGCTCAAGATGGTTTTTCCGAGAGGTTTTTTAGGATACTGCCATTTTCCTTGCGCTAATTACCATCCTTTTTTTTTTTATACAGCAGGCCTATACATACTCTTTCACACAGAGCATCATGAACTGTGTTTAAGGAAATCTTTTTATTTATTCCTTTGTAGTATATTAATAGTTCATGACCATCATATTGCAGATAAAAATGTTGGATCTATTAAAAACCTTGGTGAAGATGAATACTGCCTTATTATTCTCATAGTAGTAGTAATAGTAGTAGTAGTGGTGGTAGTGGTAGTGATACTGGTAGTGGTTTGTTGTATTTATAGCAAAAATGTTTTTAGATATAACACTTCATAGCATTAATTTTTAAGAAGAAATAGCGTTTATTAACTAAATCCTGTTTTACTATTTTATGTATAATGCATACATTTTATCTTTCCACACTAGTGGAAGTACAGTGAAAGCGGCAGTGCACAGCCGAGCTTTCAGTTTTGAATCAAGAACTTGCAAGATAAACTGTAGAAATGACAGTTTTTTTATATATATAATTTAAATTTGTGAAAGTGGTAAAAACTGCTTACCTTTCAAAGACGATGTTGAAAGTGTTCCTCATTTGTTGTAAGACAGGTGTTCACCTCTGCTTACGAAATGTTGGCTATTTCTTCTCGTTTTAATAATTTTGTAGCATTATGTGCTGATGTATAGCTGAGCCCCGCTTGTCGTGCTAACTTCGTGAAAGTTTTTCGCGGCAATTGAATCACAATATTGAGAAACCCCCACATGTCCATTTTTTTTACTAAATTGAGTTATATATGATTTCGTATTCTAAACATGTAGTCTCACGATATTATGAAGACAAACCCCACATATTCCCATCAATATTCACTTTAGTTAAAGTGTTAAGAAAAAAATAATGAGCACAATCTAGGATTTATTTACTACTACTACTACTACTACTACTACTACTACTACTGCTACTACTGCTACTACTGCTACTACTACTACTACTACTACTACTACTGCTACTACTACTACTACTACTACTACTACTACTACTACTACTACTACTACTACTACTACTACTACTACTACTACTACTACTACTATTCAAGCATAGTAAAGAGTATTATAATTTAATACGAGTAGAATAAACATGTTTAGTTACTGTTAATTTATTTTGTTTCTCTAGTTACTGCTTATTTTATTAGTTACATACAGTTTATTTACAATCACACAAGCAGTGGTACTATGATAAGAAATAAGCATGACCTTCCACCGCTGTGCCGCTAATGTAGCGTACAACCCTAGTCATGTCACTACACAGTACTGCAGATACCTTAGCTACTCGGCTCTGTTCCCACATGGGCACCCTCCAGTTCTGTATTGCCAATGCGGGGAGTATTCCTTGCGAGCCCTGGTCTAGTCAGTTAAGGGGAGAGGAGAGATGCAGTTTTCAGTACTAAAAATTGGTGAAATTAAATAATTTTTTTCTCAGCAATGAATAATTCTGTAATCTTGAAAGTTTATATGCTCAATATTCGATATTTCTGCAATTGCATACTATTTTAGGATTTAGTAAAACTATTACTGTTATAGGTAGTTATCAATACAAAAGGCTCCTGTAACTTGTGCTTATTAAAACGGTTTCTCTAATATCTGAAACAGTTTGTAAGATAATACAATAAAATTATGTGTGCAAATGTATTTCATACTTATCACGAACATGCCTAGAACCATTGGTTTAGGACTTTATTATTATTATTATTATTATTATTATTATTATTATTATTATTATTATTATTATTATCATCATCATCATCATCATCATCATCATCATTATTATAATCATCATCATCATCATCATCATTATTATTATAAATAATAAAATTAAAACAATTAGACTTTAAAATATAAATTAAAATAAATATGTTTACTAAAGGTATTTCAAAGATTGTATGTGATGTTGTTCATATGACATTTAGGAATAAGTAGGAAAAAGAATCACGCAAAAATATTGATATTTGTGGAAATTATCAGGGAAATGGCATTTCAATGCACTAAATGCAGCTGTCATTTTATATTGCTAATTACCCATAACAATATTAGTTTCACTAAATCTGAAAATAATATACAATTGCAGGAAAAGCGACTATTGAGCATATAAAATTTCGAGGTTGCAGAATTATTCACTGTTGAGAAAAAAATTTTTGGATATTGACAATTTTTCATTACTCAAACTTTTATCTTTCCTCCTAATATTTGAACTCCTCACCATTATCTTGCTTCTTTAGTGGTTAAGGGTTTCATTTATGCAGAGAAGTTTTCAGCATAATTCGACAATAAAATTTTATCAGTTATTGACAAGATGAGTGACACGACAGTAACACATTTTTTGTCAGTGTAAGCGATGCTAAAAATGTGTTTTTCCGTGAAAAATTCTAAAAAATAGAGAAAATAATATAAATATATTGAGAATGTGAAAGTGAAGTCAGCATACAAGCTGTCTTTTACACATTGTTTCGTATAAAAGAATCTGTAGCATGATTTTGGGTAGTTGAAATTAAATGTGCTTTAATAGTCGCCGGGTCACAATGTTTACTTAAATAGTAGTGCATGTATAGTTTGCCTTAAAATTAATATTCTTTGTGTATTTTTCCTCGTGTGATATCCATAGCATGTTTAGGATAAAATATTATTTTATCATGAACAGTTTTTAGTTTTTTATTTATAACTCTTAACCATGGAGGAAAGTAGATTTGTTTTACACTAGTAAATTAAAACACTTCATTTTGAAATTCAAGCGATGGTGGCCCAAGTGCTTGAAGACAAATTCTGTGTCCTTGGATACATGGGACACTGGGACTTCAAGACAAGAGAAGGTCAGCTTTGAGATATTGGAACATGTTGTTTGTATGGGTTGTTGCTATTGTTTTCCTTGAGCTGGTGAGTAATTCCAGCCTCTTTATGGTGATGGAAACTTTTGTACTAAAGACCTCTTGCTCTGATATTCTTTGCTACCATATGCTGTCTCTCCGGTAAGTTTTTTCACGTAAGAATAAAAATATTAGCTACATCTTTCAGGTACTTGCTATGGTGGAAACTCTTGTGTAATTACATTGTTACATGGGTAGAAAACTTGAAACATTCCACGTCAGTTTACGAATTTATGACCCCAGTAATCATTTGAGAGTTGAATTTGTTGTCATGTTATGTAATATTTTTTATTGACACTGTACAGCATTTTGATACTAGGTAATCACAGTGATATAAGAAAAAAGTATGTATCTTGTGAAAATTGCTCCATTTTAAAGTGGAAAGGTAAGGTAAAGTTAACCCCATTGTAGGCCAAATCGGCTCAGAGAGCATCAGAATGTTAAGGGGTTAGGTACAGCTTACAGCAGTAAAATTTTGGAAATATTTACTCCTCCATTACTGTATCTTGTACAATAATGAAAATTAGTGTTTGTAAAGCACTATCCTTCTGCTATATAAAAAAATATATATGCGATTTAAAAAAATTAGTTACATTTTTTTTTTCTTTTTTCAAAATTCAGTTCACTGTGCAGTGATAAAGCGTTTCCCATATAACTCAAAAACTATCCAACATTCTGTGATGAAATTTTTTGTGTGTATTTATGCATGTCATATCTGCAATATGATGCAAGATCACTTCTCTACCATTGACAGATTGTCTGATAAAAAATAAATTCATTTTAAAAAATGGTCAGATATCAATATTTTCTTCTAACACAAAATAAAAAAAAATATATTATTTATTAAGGAATGTAGTTGAAAGAGCATGATATTGTAAACATGAGTTTCAGCAATAAAATAAGAGAGAACATGAAAAAGTTAACAAGTTTATAAGTTATGAGAGAAATGCTGCACAGTAAAGTGTCACCACTTTGGGGTGGGGGGGGGACAAATATTTTTTTTAAATCGTAGAAATATTTTTTTCATATAGCAGGAGGACAGTGTCTTACATATACCAATTTTCATTATTGTATAAGATACAGTAATAGAGAAAAAAAATGTTGAATATTTCCAAAAATTTTACTGCTGTAAGGTGTACCTAACCCCTTAAGACAATTGGCATTAATGGCAGTAGGGACATCAGTCGTATGTGCCTGTTTTGTGTACTTCTACATAACACAAGTCAGAACTCATAGAGGACTTGTAATCTGCTTGTGCCTTTGACTGACGTCATTAATGTGCATGCATTCACGAAATTTTGACGGATATGTGTGCAGACACACGAATTTAATATACGTTTTTAAAAATTAGAAGAATCCGATGGGATTTGTAATTTTTATTCATGTTTATATGCCTTAAAATCTTTCCCACTCAGCATTCGAACCCGTGACATTCCAGCTTTGCAGCGTTATGCCTTAACCACAATGCTACTGTGTGCCTCTTTTAAAGTGGAAACAATGAACAAAATTGTGACTGTGTCGTGTATAGTTCCTGGGGTAGAGCATTCGCGTGCTAAGCGAAGGGTCCCGGGATTGATACCCGGCCCCGGAACAATTTTTCCTTGAAATTATTCAAACCTGCTTTACAGGGAGCTACTACCTGGAAGCCAGATTTGTATAATGAACAAAATCACTAAAATATTATGGCAATAAACATTGATTAATGATTTCTATATATGTTTTATTTTCTTGAATTCAGATGTATATATCCTGTTAAGTTTATTAGTCAGTACAAAGACTCTGAAACATTAATGATGTTCATACATTTATCTTCTCTGTCATACATTGGATGATTCTAATGTTTCAGACTCTGAACATGGATAATAATTTCATTGTTCTCAGAAGCCATTAAACTCGCATGATGCTGACACATGTCTTCCCTCGGCACAGCAAAGAAAATTGGAGGTCACTTGTTGTAAATTCTTAAAAGAGTTCTCTTTCTGATTGAAGAGCTGCAGACAGAAGATACCGACAATTTTACGCCCTCATAAAAAAATTAAACTTTACTAGTCAACACCTTCATCTATCATCTGAGATACCTAGTGAATTGCACTTCCTGCATGATTCCACTTCGAAAATGGAATTCGATAATGACACGCTAGCATAGGTCAAGATGGTTTTAGTTGACCATATATGAAAGACTTGGAAAACAAGATAGAAACAGATGACACTGTTGAAAACTGTTATAGATGTAGCTACTTACTATTTTCTAATTGTCTCTGACAATATCTGACATATTGTTCTGGTTTCATATATACACATATGTATGTGCATGTGCGTGAGTGCATGTGCGTGTGTGTGTGTGTGTGTGTGCGTGCGTGTATGCGTGAGTGCATGTGGGTGAGTGAATATTTTATTTCATACAATATTAAATTTTATGATATGCCATTTATTTATTTCGACAAATGGAGGCAGAATGAGAAGATATTGTGGAGAATATGGCCATGACGATGCAGTTATCCAAGAGTTCCACATTAAGAAATAGAAGAAATTCTAGATGACCAGAAGACAGTGGTCTTGAACATATATATATATATATATATATATATATATATATATATATATATTTTTTTTTTCAAAGATATCCAACATTTTTAGAAAATACCAGTAATTATATTTCTTATGATCATTTACTCAGTTTTCTGTATGAGAGAGCAGATATATGCACTCTTGTGTGCTATTCAGGCTAATTTAAGTGTATGAAACTATCATTATTTATTGAGCCAAAATGGAATAGCATAATACAGTGAATTCCAGTGAATGTTCCTGGTCAGGTGACTGATGGCAGGTCGACTCTGCTACAGCGGCTGCTTGCATCCGTGAACTCACAGTATTTTGCTGGATTAAAACTTACATACTATGTTGTATTAATAATACTCAGTATTCACTCTCCTCACAGTAGCTGCTGGAAGTGTTTTCCACCTTGTGTGATACATAGTTCACATTACATCATTCATGGAACCTGTTTCATTAAACCTATTCACTGTCCACGGCTGTCCATAATGGTTAGCTTGCCTGACCATGAAACAAGCAGGTCTGGGTTCAAATCCTGGTTGGAGTTTTTTTCCGAGGTTTTCCCTCGGCCACTTGAAATAGAATTGCTAGATAACTTTCGACATTGGACTTTGGACTCATTTCGACTTCATTAACTTCAATTTCATGTATCGTCTTAGTAGCTACAGGTCGACCAGGAGATCATGACACACATGGTTCTGGGATTCGCCTACAGGTATCATCTGTCTGGGGGAGCTGCACAAATCCCAGGGAGCCATAAGGCTTCCAAAGTGGACTATGACAGACTAGGGATTGTAGCTTCTTCGGATAGATGGCACCTTGGTGAGTCTCAGAATCTGCAGTGTTATGATCTTCCGGTCAAAGGATGCAGCAGAATGCAAGCACGTGAATTGTGAACAAACGCCATCAATCTGAGGAGGCGTCATATTAACAAGGTGACAGTGGGGCGTTTGCAGACTTCGTCAAAACTGGATGCCATAGCCGAATTGATAAGATGGCACCAAGCAGTGAATCACGTGCTTGAAGAGCACTTCAGTAATCATCCCAATACAAGGAAGTTGCAAAATAATCATAAGACTGCTGTTCTTGCCTACAGGCCCTTCTCTGGAAGAAAAACCTATTCACTAATAGTTTAGTACTGTTTTATACAAGGACTGGGCAGCCAGTAAATTTACGTGTAAAATTTTCCCTTGTTCTACTACACGATTTTTTTTTTCCATGTTTTCAAAATTGGACATCCCTGTTTTATGTCTGGCCACTAAAGATGCCGATTCGACTGTTTTCGTGAGTTCTTCTCCCTTTATCTGCATGGCTAGTGAATCCCTAATGCTTAGCTTATTTTATGACTCCTGACTGGTGTTTATGTTATCCTTCAGGCATCAGCTCTATTTGTGTACGTTCCAAGAGAGAAGGAAGAGGGAAAGAGAAATAGAGATCACTACGTGAAAAGCAGCATAGTTGGTGAATTTCTGTCCCCCGAAATTAGCTGTGCCAGTCTGTAGTCTATTTTTGACAGCAGGCATGCAGTGACTCAATTAAGAATAAGTGCATTTTATTACGTTGTGTTGTGTTTTGCAATGGTTACATATTCAGTGTGTGATTGTGTAAATATTTTGAAAACATACATACCGAAAAGGAAATCGTGTGGCAGAACAAGAGAATACTTTGTATGTAAATTCGCTGACCATCCAGTTCTGTCTAGAAAAACAATACTAAATTTAATGAAACAGGCTCTGTAAATAATGTGATGTGATTGTGTATTACACAACATGGGCAACATTTCCAGCAGCTGCTGTGAAGAGGGTGAGTACCTAAGTTTTAATCTGGCGAAGCACCATGAGTTCATGGATGCAAGCGGGGACAGTAGTGGGGGAACCTGCCGCTGGTCGGCCAACAGAAACACTGGGAATGTTTGTGGTGTGTATTACAGTGTTAAACAGCATGAAATTCTACTGAAAAGCAGATTTTTATTTTATGTTTAATGAAGATTTAAGTGAAGTATTTTCTTAAAGTAACAAGTAATATAAATTAACAAGTAATTCAAGTTTCCTAAATGGAATTTATCACTTTCCCGTGTGAAGTAACATTCTTATATCTATAAGAATTGTACTATTTGTATGATCAAATATGTAGACACTAAAGAAAACTGAAGTATTTTTTAACCCTTGTTTTGGGAATTGCAGTGATGAGATTTAAATATGTGGGTAATCTTTTCATTTTCCCATGTAGTAGGCTGTGTGGTCTAAAGTATCATGCCTTGGATTAACAATACAAATTGTGCTCTGATTCGAGTTCTTATGAGGGAAGAAATTTTTTCATGAAATTTCGGCTGTTATATGGGACCATTGCTCTCCCAGCATCGTGATGAATTTGGGAAGCTACAGTGAGTACCAAATTCGGTTTAGAAAGTCAGTTATAATGGTTGAGGGGATTATCATGCTAACAACATGTTACCCCTATATTGATTGCATGATCGTTCATCTCTGTTGAGACATGTGAATGTGAGCCAGCAGTCGGCTGGTAGGCTTGGCTGTCCATGGACTGTCACGCACAGTGGAATTTGTTTACTATCCACTAAGACATAGGCCTGTACAATATTGAAGGTGATTTTTTTTTTTTTAATTATAGGTTGGTTGGATTACCACATGTATGGTATTGACATATTTGTCAGGAGAGAAATTATATCATAGACCAATTTTGTTTAATTGTTTAGTAGTATATTGAAAATGATAGACGGGAAAAAATGTATGTATAAAGAAAGAGAAACAATAATGTGTTTGTGTTACAGATAAAGGAGTTTGAGGGCAAGGAGACAGCGCAACTGGTGGATCGGTATAAGTTTCTAGACCTCTATCCCTGCACTCCAGCAGAATTGAGGTAAACATGTTTATAAACTAACTTTTTATTTATACAGTTGTTACCCATATTTCTGTAGTGCTCGGGAAAAGTGGCACAAGTGAAAAATGTTAATTTTTATAGGAGAAGGAAGAAACTGTCTTCAGACTGGTTTATGTCGATTTGATTTTCTTCTGTATGAAATATTGTAATGGGAGAAATACTTATGTCTCTTTTCCCAAGCAAGTCCATAAGTTGTCAATAAACTAATAAAAACTTTTTGTGGAAATTGACTTATGCCACTTTTTCCAAGTATTGCAGATTTGAAGTGTCTAATTTGAAAGCATAAAACCATACACACATTATTTCTTTTTGTCTCTTAATTCATAGTAGATGATCAGATAACTACTCAGTGACAGACAATATGTTATATTATATATCTGATGAGATCCATGGTGATGGAGAATTGATGGAATAAAACCCTGCTGTAGCTTAAATAGTTGATATTCCTTCACCAAAGGGATTCGGAATTGATCTCTGGCAGATCCTGTGAGATTTATATGTGCAAGGTGGTTCAAATATTTTAGAGGATGATAGTATTGTAACTTTTATTCTGCTTTAACCACCACATCTGTCAACAATGTGACTTTTATTCTTAATAATTCACCCTAAAACAATGGGCATTCCACTCAACACAGTAACACAATAGTCGTTATTGCACTCCACACGATGACAATGATGATACATGTGTATTATTGAAAAGAACAACAATGTACTTCTAATTTCAGTTAATGTTCACAGTGCACTAAGTGCAGAATAAAACTGTCAGTTCTCAGTTCACAATTCGCTTGCCTTGGCTAGTTCTTCTAGCTCACTGTTCAAGTTCACTGCACATCGGACTCAGATCCTCTGGATACTTCGCCCTCGCCTTGCCACTGCCACAGTTACGGACTCACTCAAGTTCACTGCACGTTGAACTCAGATCCTCTGGATACGTCGCCCTCGCCTGGCCACTGCCACAGTTACGGACTCACTCAAGTTCACTGCACATCGAACTCAGATCCTCCGGATACGTCGCTCTCGCCTGGCCACTGCCACCGTTCCGGACTCACTCAAATTCACTGCACGTCGAACTCGGATCCTTCGGATACGTCGCCCTCGCCTGGCCACTGCCACAGTTACGGACTCACTCAAGTTCACTGCACGTCGAACTCAGATCCTCCATTGCCGCTGTTCAAGACAAGACTTGAAGGCTAAATGAAGACTAACTAACTGACTCAAGACTGCTTCTCGCTTTTATTTATTAAGCCATAACATCTGGAATCTTCAATTAGCGTGGCTTTCTGAACCTTCGAGAGGAATAAGCTTCTAGATGTTTCCCCTGCTCTCTCTGCTCTGCACCATCACCGCAGTTCTTTCCCCTTGCTCTGTGCCGCGCTAAAGTGCCTACCAAAGCTCGAGTTTCCATTTCCCCGCGCATTCCTTCTCGCTAGATGTGCGTGCAACCCCCTGACGCAAGCAGAATCTTCCAACATGGCGCCACAGTATTGACTGTTATGAATAAAAAAGTTCATATAAACATCAGACAAATGACTTAAGGATTACATTTATTGTTTTTTACATGTTATCGATTGTGCACTTTTCTGCTATGTTGACACCAGTAAGTGTTGTTCATCTGAGGTGGCCTTGTCATTTTATGAGGCCGTTCAGCACTATTCATAATGCAGGCGACCAAGTCATCCCTTATGTTTACTTTGTTTTTGTTCTCTTCGCCTTTCATCCCTCTCCACAGACAAAAATTGACAGATGTATGATCTGGGGATCTTAGTGGCCAATGCATTTGACCACCACAGCTGATCTATAGTTTGGGGAATTCGAGATTCAGATGATGTGACACCTGATTGCTAAAACGTACAGGGGCTCTGTCATACTGGAAGAACATGCACATCCTTACAGCCCAGGGAGCTACAAGCACCATTAAGACATTTCTGCCCTCATACGATCTCAGATGAACAACACATACTATTTCTTTGTACGTAGTGAACAGTGTGAAGCCACTTGTTGTTCATTCATACCATTTGTATGCGCAACATTAGAACAGTTGTATCTACACACACATTGAAAATTGGACATATGTTTTTATTAACTTCTTTTCTCAGCATAGTCCATACTACCACTCCCTATAATATTTACTATTCCTCATAAAGCACACTGTATAAAAGTGGTTTTTAAGACAGAGTTTGTCCACCCATTGCTGTGGAGTAATAGTTAGCATCTCTGACTGTGAAATGGACGGGTCCAGGTTCAAATTCTGGTTAGGGCAAGTTACCTGGTTCAGGTTTTTTCCAGGGCTTTCATCAACCCATTGAAAGCAAATGCTAGGTAACTTTCGGTTCTAGATCCTGAACTCATTTTTGTGGTATTATCGCTTTCATTTCACTCATATGCTAGATAATCATTGCAGTTGATGAAGCATCGTAAAATAAAATAATTAAAAAAAATGACAGAGTTTAAGTACCGGTACTTCTGTTCCCCTTACTGTTTACTATTTTCATTATGCCATTACTAAAATTATTATTATAATCCAGATTTATATATTAAATTCATATTAAAATCCTGGAATATATTCAAGTGATATTTTATAACATTAGTGGCTTAGTAAATCCATATTCCAATGTAAAACTATTTGTTTATAAATATTTTTACAAGGAAATGTACACTTTCATCAATACAGTAAAATCCCATTTAACTGGACTTGGCATAACCAAAACAGCAGAGTAAAAATCATACCATATTTTTTGAGCTGTAACACGTTTTTTTTCTTAAAAAAACATTGTCTGAAATATAATTGAGTGGTATGTTCGGAAGTTCTGTAAATGCATGTCAGTGAGACAGCTACCACCTTGTTCTCATCCCACAGCAAGGCTACAAAGAAGGGTGAATGCCCTTTAATAGTTTTTATAAACAAAAAGATATGCACAACTTTCAGCCATTTTTTATATGTTTTGGAGGCCTGGCTCGGGACTTCGCGAAATGAGGATGATTGTGGAGTATTGGTGGGATGATGATGCTAATGATGATGTTGAGTGGAAATGGAGAATTTGTTCACAGAAACTATTCAAATTATTAAGAGGGCGTTTATATTATATTACCGGTTGTTCTGTATGGTTGTGAAACTTGGACTCTCACTTTGAGAGAGGAACAGAGATGGAGGGTGTTTGAGAATAAGGTGCTTAGAAAAATATTTGGGGCTAAGAGGGATGAAGTTACAGGAGAATGGAGAAAGTTACACAACGCAGAACTGCAAACTTTGTATTCTTCACCTGACGTAATTAGGAACATTAAATCCAGACGTTTGAGATGGACAGAGCATGTAGCACATAAGGGCGAATCCAGGAATACATATACATAGAGTGTTAGTTGGGAGGCCAGAGGGAAAAGACTTTTGGGGAGGCCATGACGTAGATGGGAGGACAATATTAAAATGGATTTGAGGGAGGTGAGATATGATTGTAGAGACTGAATTAATCTTGCTCAGAATAGGGACTAATGGCGGACTTACGTGAGGGTGGCAATGAACCTCCGGATTCCTTAAAAGCCATAAGTAAGTAAGTGATTATTGTTACTGTTTTAATAGTGATAAGCCGTTTGACGGAAATACACTCATTAAATAATTTGATATTATAGGATGGCTTATAGTGTTAATTTTATCAATTTTCTTAAAGTGAGTGGTTTGTTTTGACTGTCGGTGTAATTCATAACTGTTGTTATACAGGTCAATTGGTTACAATGAGGTGGCTAGTACAGCTGTGAAATCATTTCATCCGCTGTCTGCGGTGTGCTTGGACCCTGAAGAGGAGGCAGCAAACATACCAAGGCCGGACTTCACACAGATGATTCCTTTCAAACCCAAAGCACAAGCCATCCCTGGCGACCATCCAGTTCCAGGTATTAGATAGGCATATGGCATTTCCGTACAGGCGATCAACAAAAGAGTCTTGATACAGCTTTAAAGAACTATAATATAGGGTATCTAAATGAAAGGTATTCATAGGTACCCAAATTAAAAAAAAAAAGATACGTACTCTAGTCCTAGAACTGGATGTTTTTTCATGCTGGAGATTCAGAGCCATATTGCATTTTAAGCTAAAACCTTCCATCTGTGAAGCCATATTTTTCTACTCCTTTCATTTTATAGCTGATTGTTGTACTGAATGAATTGACAGCATAATATCATATTTCAAATAAAAGCAGTGAAAAATATAGTGGGACTGCGTTGGCGTTAATGCAGCTTCTGTGGGAAGCCTCTTTGTTACTTGTTAGCTTAAACTTGTTTAAGCCCCCTCACCACGACAAGGTGAGTACCCATGAGGGAGACACAGTCATTGCCAAAACTCCAGTTGTGAACGAAATTCCTCCATGGAAATAGGTGATTCCAGAACATAGCATACAAAATCCAGGAAATCATTCCAAAAATGATCCTCCATACATTCTTAAGTTAGATGCCATGGAACTACTCTGCAGCATGTATAAGGATCACCTTCAAATTTATACAGATGGATCTCTGAATCCTAATAATGGAACATCATGAGCAGGGTATTATATTCCAAAATATCAAGAAAGTTATTTCATATCATGTTCATCCTCCTCCAGTCTTGACACTGAATTGCTAGTTATCGATGCTGCTCTTCATTGTGTTACTCAAATTTCTGAAAAATCTATTTGCATACTTACCAACTCCAAGGGGGCTATATTTAATATAATTAAATATAATTCGAAATTTTCTTGGGCTTCCAGCCAGGTCATAAGTTGGTGATCCACTGACGTTTCGAGGATGTTCATCTTCCTCATCTTCAGGGTTAAATGATATCTGAGGGTACCTAGCTCCTTAATTTATAGTGCCAGAGGGAGTCAGCCGAGGAGCTGTGCGCTGATTGGCTGTTATTAGTGCGGACTGCGGCGAGAACGTTGCCGACGTGTCGTCTTGCTTTGTGCTTTCCGGCTGAATGACCTTGGATCTCACGGTGGGCTCGGTGGACGAGTTCTCCGCTGATGACGGCCCGTCGTCCGGGCGGTGAGAAATTTAATAGCCGGTGACCATGCCTCGCTTAGTTGGAGACCTGAGTCCCGGTTCAGGTTACCACATTCCGCCGCTATGGCCAGGGTTTCTTTTACTCTTCTATCCCAATAGCCCGCACACTTTACCAGGACCTTGGTGTTATTGAAATTAGCCCTATGGCTATTTTCAATGCAATGTTCAGCCAATCCGGATTTTTCGGGCTGCATTAATCTGATGCTTCTTTGATGTTCCGAAAGACGCGTCGCTATTGTGCGTCCAGTCTGGCCAATGTAAGCCGCATCACATTCACACGGGATGCGGTAGATCCCTGGTACTCTGAGGCCTAGATCGTCTTTTACTGATCTGACCTTGTTCCTGATTTTTGGCGGAGGTTTGTGGATTGTTTTTATTCCATGCTTGTGGAGCAGTCTGCTTATCTTTCCCGACAACTTCCCTGTGAATGGTAGACAGGCTGTGGCTGGTTTTTCCGCTTCTAGTGAGTCCGTGATGGGCTGCTGCTGCTGTTGCTTCTTGTGTCTTGCTCTATTCAAAGAGGCCGTGATGTCTTTAGCCAAATATCCATTCTGCTGGAGGGTGAGCTTCAGGTGTTGAAATTCAGTGTCTAATTGCTCCGGGTCCGATATAAAGACTGCTCTATGGGCCAGTGTGTTAAGTATGCCCATCCGCTGCGCTTTGTGATGGAAGCTATACCGTAAACCCACACAAACCAACTTGTACCTGAACGCCTCTTTGAATAGAGCAAGACACAAGAAGCAGCAGCAGCAGCCCATCACGGACTCACTAGAAGCGGAAAAACCAGCCACAGCCTGTCTACCATTCACAGGGAAGTTGTCGGGAAAGATAAGCAGACTGCTCCACAAGCATGGAATAAAAACAATCCACAAACCTCCGCCAAAAATCAGGAACAAGGTCAGATCAGTAAAAGACGATCTAGGCCTCAGAGTACCAGGGATCTACCGCATCCCGTGTGAATGTGATGCGGCTTACATTGGACGGACTGGACGCACAATAGCGACGCGTCTTTCGGAACATCAAAGAAGCATCAGATTAATGCAGCCCGAAAAATCCGGATTGGCTGAACATTGCATTGAAAATAGCCATAGGGCTAATTTCAATAACACCGAGGTCCTGGTAAAGTGTGTGGGCTATTGGGATAGAAGAGTAAAAAAAAACCCTGGCCATAGCGGCGGAACGCAGTAACCTGAACCGGGACTCGGGTCTCCAACTAAGCGAGGCATGGTCACCGGCTATTAAATTTCTCACCACCCAGACAACGGGCCGTCATCAGCGGAGAACTCGTCCGCCGAGCCCACCGTGAGATCCAAGGTCATTCAGCCGGAAAGCACAAAGCAAGACGACACGTCGGCAACGTTCTCGCCGCGGTCCGCACTAATAACAGCCAATCGGCGCACAGCTCCTCGGCTGACTCCCTCTGGCACTATAAATTAAGGAGCTAGGTACCCTCAGATATCATTTAACCCTGAAGATGAGGAAGATGAACATCCTCGAAACGTTGGTGGATCACCAACTTAAGACCTGGCTGGAAGCCCGAGAAAATTTCGAATTATCACGTCGCCAGGAAAGCTTCAGTAGTTATAATTAAATATGTACCAAACCTATACGCACATAGGATTATGCCAATTCAGAAACAACTAAGTAAACTAAAAAAACTCCAAAAGGAAATAACATTTCAATGGATACCTAGTCATTGTGGTATACTTGGAAACAAAGTCGATAATATTGCAAAACAGGCAACATATTTGCAACCAAGACCTCTTCAAGTGATATCTCTATCCAGTGGTTATGCTTCAGTAAAGTCTCATTTTATAAACCTATGGATCAACAATTGGCTCTCTTCTGACAAAGGAAAAATTTTACAGTCTTTACAAAAGAAACCAAATGACCTGGAAATGTACAAAAACTTGCCCAGACATGTTCAAACATTTTTGAGCCAGAACAGGTCACACTGTCACACAATTGTACCTACACCGATTTCACATTTCTGATAATCCTACTTGTCTGTGGTGTAATAATCATGATGAAGATCTGGAACACATTCTTCATACTGTCCATCCATAAACCACAAAAGAAGTAAATTAAAATCATCAGTACCAGTTGCAGAAGACACAGCCCTGCAGTATATATTGACTACACCTCAACTCTGGCTACTAGCAACAGGCATCTATAATGAACACCAATCAAAATACCCCTCATTTCTCGTGAAAAACAAAGACTGAATAGACTACAGTTGACTTTATATTGTCAGCAAACAGCTGGATACATTAAGAAGATTGATTGATATTTCAAATAAAAGAATAAGTAAAAATAAAACAATTCATTGTTCAGCTCATATAAGAGGTTTGCATAACATTTCAATGTTGATGTTTGTTGCACTGTTAAAATAGATACATACATGTCGTCTTCACATGAAAAAATGTTTCAGGTGGCGTATTTCCTCATCCGCCAGCAGTAGCACAACTCTGCACATTGCTTCCTCCTCCAGGGTGCTTCCGTGGTCCTTTTGTGGCTGTTGACATGCTCATGGATGTCTTCAGTAAAATCCAGCTTCCAGAGACTGGTAGGTCCGAATACATAGAATTCACTTGTGTATAATAAACCTGAATTTGTTTTTCATCTCCCTCCTATCCTCTTTCACCTCCTCCTACTCCTCTAGTCCTTCTCTTCCATCTTTGATCTCCTGTACCTAATTCTCCTCCATCGTTGCTTCTTCTTGTACTATCCCAAAGTGATTACTACAAAATAAGACCCTGTTATTTTTTTAAAATACTGTTTTATAAAAATATTTTGTATGCGATTTTCAGAAAATCGCAAGAATAGACCCATACGAAAATACTGGTAATGGAATTCTGGTGCTGTATTCTAAGTAAGATAGAAACTGCACGTTTTTTCAGAAAATCACAAGAATAGACCCATAAGAAAATACTGGTAATGGAATTCTAGTGCTGTATTCTAAGTAAGAAGAAACTGCACGTTTCCCCCCCCCTCCCAGAAAATCACAAGAATAGACCCATAAGAAAATACTGGTAATGGAATTCTTGTGCCATATTCTAAGTGAGAGAGAAACTGTACGTTTTTTTTTTTCAGAAAATCACAAGAATAGACCCATAAGAAAATACTGGTAATGGAATTCTAGTGCTGTATTCTAAGTAAGATAGAAACTGCACGTTTTTTCAGAAAATCACAAGAATAGACCCATAAGAAAATATTGGGAATGGAATTCTAGTGCCGTATTCTAAGTGAGATAGAAACTGTACGTTTTTTCAGAAAATCACAAGAATAGACCCATAAGAAAATATTGGGAATGGAATTCTAGTGCCGTATTCTAAGTGAGAGAGAAACTGTACATTTTTTTCAGAAAATCACTAGAATATAATAGATTCCTAAGTCAATAGAGAACGGTACATGGAATACTGTTAGGTTCAGCCCAAGGACAGACTTCACCCTCTTCCAGTAACTTTCAGCAAAAACAATGAGATCGCAGGAGTTTGGAAGCTGGCCGTTCCATTTATACTTTCTACTTGATCATGCTCTCCAGTATTACAGCTCATAAAATCAGTAACCGCCGGTAGTCTTGTGCTTGAGTGGTATAATGCTTTCAAGTGCCTTGTGTGATTCAGATACCGCATAAGAAAATTAATTTTGTAATTTGTTTTATTAAATAACTGTTACATACTTATTTATGTAGGTTTAAACATGTAAATATCTTTAGATTTAGTATATGTTAGTACAATACAATAATCTTTACTTAGTTACAATCTGAGTTAACCGTCGGCAAATTTGTACTCACGATGACATCACATAAGATGTAATATCTATCGAGGAGTATAGAGCACTTTGTTCGGATCCCAGTGGCAGACTCTCAATACAAGCATCTGACATAGACTACACAATATTGATTTATAGATGGACAGATTATATTTTATTTCACCTTTATTTTTAGCTGTGCTACAACAACCTAGGAAAATACGTCACAAATTGCCACTCTTAATACAACTCGTAAATTTTCGTTGCTAATCACGATCTTTGTTTAGATATTAGAAGTTTTCGTTCAGAGAACAAGTGTTCCGAAATATATTTAATATAGAGCCAAACAGCAGCTATGTAGGGTAGCGGCAGGTGACCTACAGTATGATAGGACTACACATATCTCTATGGAGAGCATTTTAAATAAATCTAAACTAGTCTGGTGTGTTATACAATGGCAACGTTTTATGTCCTCACTTATTTCCAGCTCTCTTAATAACATGTTACTCCACTTAATAGACTTTTTTAAAGTTCATCATTCAGTGAACACTTTCTTTTTGGCTTATTAATAAAAACGCACAGTTATTATTAGGGCCAGGAAGTTCATGCATTTGCACATATTTTTCCATTGGCAGTACTTTCCGAAATTAAAATGGGAAGACAAAGTACAGTGTACACTGCGTAACTCGACATTTTGAATATCAGATTGTGGAGAACGGACATAAAAAAACCACATCTTTATCGTCATCGTCTAATAAAATGACGTACTTTTTCAAGTCAACTGCTGCGGAAAAGAAGAATTGAAAATTTGCAGCAATCACTTCACTGCACTTTTTCCATTGTTAGCAAGTTTTTAATAGAAACAGCATTACTTGCTGTTGCACTAAATGTGAGATCACCTTAGTGAATGTGCTAGCCCATTTTGCAATGAAAGCCATTGTGAAAGAGCTAGAAGCAGCTAGCTTCATCTCTGTGCTGATTGATTTCTCCAATCATAAACATTTGAAAATTATTTCTATTCTTGTAAACATAGAAATTAAAGTAGGGATAACTGAAATTAGTTTGTCTGGCTAATGTGGCAGTTTAGTATCTCATAAGAGTGTCCCAGTTTTTTATTTTCTAAATCTGGCCACCCTATGTTTGTATTGATAATTTAGTTCTTTGCATTGCTCATAGAAACTATTAGATGCCCTAATTCTTCTGTTCATGTCTCCAGCACCATCTCCAACTGCAGACAATGGCTGTGACACCAAGCTCTTCGATCTCGCCAAGTCTGTACACTGGATTGTGGATGAAGGCCAGGAGGGAACCCTTACACTTCCTGGAGGCGGTGGAACAAAGAGAAGACGAAAGCTAGGGACTGGTGAGCGGGGGGTAGTCATCGGATTGGATGACAGTGAAGACGACGAGCTGTCTGGAGCACCCCCTGTGAATGACATCTACAGGCAGAGGCAACAGAAGAGAGTTAAATGACCTCAGGATCAGAGGGGGGAAGAGAGTGGAACCGATGGCTAATGTGTAACGTAGTACAACCTGCAGAACATGAGAGAGACTGTATGTCTGTATGAGATGATAATGAAAACTCCCTTCGCTGCCATAAATCATTCCGAAATGTCTGGGAATTTTGATATTTTCGATCACTCACTGAAATGTTTGTCATTTTTAAAACATGCTATTTTGATTTCTAGTGATTGCATATGTAAATATTTGAAGAAAATGAATTACGCCAAATAAGACAAATTATGTACTTCGTACATCATTGACAGGTGCACAAATGACGAAGCATGTTACCATGTCTGTGAATCTGTCTTAGAAAGAAAGAAAAAGTTGTCCAGTACATGTTACTGAGCTACAAAGAGTACTTTTAATGTAAGAGGTTAATGACTTCTTATTTTTATTTAAATTAAATCCAAATGTTACCATAAAAATGTATTCATTCTTTATTAGTCTGATGTTACAGTTATAAATTCGTATCCTTTCTTTACTCCCAATATTCAGGAATTCATACTCGGATCTTTAAGTGAGGTAAATATTCTTAACTAATTCTTCCACAAAGAAAAGTAAAGCTAGGGGTACCCAGCGGCGGATTTTCAGGGGAGGCTAGGGAGGCCGAGCCTCCCCTAATATTTTACCAGAACACAATATGGCAGTAATAATTTCAGCTGAATTAAGATCACAGATAAGTTACAGCAAATGACGAACATTTTTGCTTTTATATTAATTTTACTATTCACTACGACTAAGATGTAAGTTACTTAAAGTCGTCGACCACATTCAAATAATTCGTACTGAAAAATAACAGATAGCACAGTAACCTATATAGTCGACATCTAGCATCCTGCAGCGTCTATGCGAGAGCGGAAGAGAGGAGTCGGCTACATAACGCTACTCCCCGGTAACCATGACAACAGCAGTTCAACCAATAAGATAGCTGGTTAGAAGAGTGTTTAAACTTGACTAGAATGCGCGAGGGGAGCCGATTTGGAGACGTCCTACCCACTGTTGACAACTGTAGCAGTCACGGCTGGTTTCGGCTGTATTGGGAAGCTCTCTCTCTTTCTCTCTTCTTGGTTTTAGAAAATTGAGTCACATGTTGTTAGTTTTCTCTCCCTACGTAAAAGTTTTCATTTACGTTGTTAGATTTTCTCTTGTTTGCAGTTGTTCTAGTTATTTTATTCTTTTGTTTTACGAGATGTATTTACTTATACAGTATTTTAAATATATCGCGAGTTTAGAAACAAATGCAGATTTGTCTCTAGCTTCTTCTAGTAGCAGTTATTCAGTATGTTGTGACTTATTTGATCGGTTTGCGAAGAAAGAGGATCGTCGAGTTAATTTGCTGTAAAATTAGACTATGTAATAGTAATGAGCAAGCCCCGGATTCTTAGGTTCGAATCAATTTTGTTGCAATCTCATTACTCTCGAAATATTATTTTTCTTATTCGTTTTATGTAGCAAAGAGTAACATTCTTAAATTCCATATGACCTAAAAGACCTAATTCGTAGGTTAGGGCTTAAGAGTGTCCTAAAGAGAGGCAATCTTTACCAAGCCGTTGTAATATATTAACAGTATGTTGTTTATTTTTATTCTTTCCCCGTAAAATCATATAAATTCCTAAACATAAGATTTAAAATTCTAAAACATACATTGGAAAACCTGATTTTAATTTCTTAAAATCTGGTAATGAGGTACATCACAGGCCTTATATTTTTATATTCTCATCATTCACGTCTTGGCCTCCTCAACTTTCAAACCCACCGTCCGCTACTGGGGGTACCATGTCGTAACTTCTAAAAGAATCTTTGTACAATGTACTAGACAAGGCCCATAAATACAATAAATAATTGAATGTTGTTCCGTCACTGACTTGACATATCATATATAAGGTACCGGTATAAAACCTTTATATTACATATTTAATTGTTGGTATTAACGTTTTTGTTGCTACATGCGACATCATCAGATACCATAGTTGCATTCATAATATAATAACCTCTTTTTTATATATACCCTTGATATCGAAAGTTAAAAGCTTAAACTAATATACATAAATAGATATAAAATTACAAGTCTTCATGATTTAAAACATCTTGATTACACAACTTTTAACACTGTATCACTTTGGAATATGTATTATATGACTTTCTTGTGTTAAATTCTATCGTACCTGGTTTACATGTTTCGACCTTTTATGGGTCATCCTCAGAACTGGTCGTTGAACAACTACCAGTTCTGAGGATGACCCATAAAAGGTCGAAATGTTATGTTTTATTTAACGATGCTCGCAACTGCAAAGGTTATATCAGTGTCGCCGGATGTGCCGGAATTTTATCCCGCAGGAGTTCTTTTACTGTGGAGGACTAGTAACTGTGTCCGTGTGAGAGGGGTCTGCCGCAACCGCGGGGAAGAGGGTAGGTACTAAAGTTTCGGGATGGGGGTGGCTTTGCTATGACATTGACAGGCAACTACCAGTTCTGAATATATATTGCGAGAGTGCAGTCAACTTGAGTTTACAGTATTCTTTACATTGTTCAATTCAGAACTTCCTTATACAGTAATTACAGTAAATCTGTGCAATTCAGTGTAGTGCGTATATTTAGAATAGGATTAGTAGTGTAGTGTAGTGTAAAAATAGTATAGGATGTGTATAACTATAGTATAGAAATAATAGTGCGAGATTATAGAGCAGTGATATTAGCAAGAACGATAGTCTTAAACACTTTCGTTTAGTGTGGCTAATAGAAAGGCAAACACAACTATTTATAGTGAAGCAAGAGAAATAATAGCTAACATCATAGAGAAGTGCGATGAGGAAAGAGTGCAAAAACATTTGAGGATTCCCTTAAATACATCAACTGAAAGAGCGGCCGAATACACTGGTGTGGGATATAGTATAATAAAGAAGATTAGGAAGGAACATAAGATAAGAAAAGAAAACAGTCCGGATAGACTTCTGAAATCGCCAAGAAAGAAGAGACTAATAATATCTCGTAATATACTGCATGTAGACGACTTCGACAAGTGTGTTATAAGAAATACAATACAAGACTTCTATATTCAAGAAAAGAGAGTGCCGACAATACCTAAACTTTTGACGGTAATTAAAGAAAAAATCAATTTTCCTTGGGGCAGAAAATCACTAAACAGAGTCGTGAAAAGCATGCAGTTTAGATGGAGGAAATGTTTCTTGCACGCATAATAGTATGTTTACCACTAAGTTCAACTCCCCCCTTCCTCTTCGCTTCCCTCAGGAAACCTTTTCCTCACCAACAAGACCGCGGACACAGTTACCAGTCCTGTACACTACATGCCAGTAAATCTACTGACATGAGCCTGTCGCATTTAAGCACACTTAAATGCCATCGACCTGGCCCGGGATCGAATCCGCAACCTTGGGCATAGAAGGCCAGCGCTACACCAACTTGCCAACCAGGTCGACTAAAAGGTCGAAACATGTAAACCAGGTACGACAGAATTTAACACAAAGTCATATGATACATATTCCAAAACAAATTAAAATTTGGGAAATATCATGCTAATATGTTGAATATGAAGATTTGTTTACAAAGCAGATTTAACTGTTGTGTCATACAAATTTACTGTGAGTATAATGAAGTAACCATTTGAATTTGATATTATATTGATATGTTTGTGTCGAATGCACAAGTATTAAACTTGTGTTAAAATTAAGGTTACAATTCAGGCATTGAAGCCTTTGTTGGAGATTATTAATGTTGATAGTAAAAGTAAGGCATCAGATGAAATGTTTCCTGTTGTGAACGTGTTCTATGTTGAAATTAGTAGCTTAGGATTAAATGTTAAAAATATTCGAGACGCTAATATTCAGCATATTTCCCAAAACTTTAATTTGTTTTAAATCATGAAGACTTGTAATTTTATATATATTTATGTATATTAGTTTAAGCTTTTAACTTTTGGATCAAGGCAGTGGCGACTCCTGCGTATTTCTTAAGAGGAAAGAAGTTAACAGCACGAAATGACACCTTCTTGAATGAAACATGCTACAAATTAGCCTACATGGATATATGTAAGACCAGGTAGTGTTGGGGTTGGCTTTCCCTTCTGTATAGCAATAATCTGTTCTTGTAAACTGAATTTCCTAAATTTTCCAAAATATATTATGTTTTCACTTCCATTCATTGTTGAATAATTGCACAAATTAACAATTACAAGGAAATTCACAACCTCGCAGCATTTTTCGAGCACACTACAGCATCACACATATTGGAAGAGATTATAGCTACTAACACGTAATCGGAACTGTTTTACAGAAATGGGAATGGGAAATAATCTGTGGAAAGCGAGAACACTGCACCCACCCACGTGGTCTGTGTTGGCCACATATACATTTTACAAGTTCAGTATCACATGCTTTTCAAGAATGTCAGTTCTTGTAAAGTCATACTACCATTATTGTTCAAATCTGCCGGTGGCCGATTAATTTTTTATGTTAAAAATAATGCAGATTGGAGTACCTACTTTCAACTTAAAATATATTTGTACAAAACTGACGACTTAGCTGTTGCCCTGTCTAGTAGACAATGAATGGAAGTGAATTTCAGGGACCAAAAAGATTGCGATACTAACGTAGAACTAACTACTTCCTCTTAGTTTTATATAAACCCAGCTTTAACTTTCAAATATCCTTGAAAGTTTCAAACCATGAATAGTAGCCTATATAAAATGCAGTGAATAATATTTTTGATTTACAATTTCAAAAAAAAAGTTTATATGGTGTCTTTCATAGCTTTGCGTTAAAACTGTTATTGTGCCTCCTCCTAGATGTGTTATAGTCTGGTTGAATGCAGCATCATTAGATGGCAGCAGTAGCGAGCTTGCTGCATGACCAGTCTATTTCTATTTCCCGCCAATGTGCTGATTCAGAGGAGGATCTCCTCCCTATCCGTTCATTTACTTGCTTTAAACTCTGCTTCTTTCTCTGGCTGCTAGTGTGCTGTTGTCTATGTGTGTTAACTGCAGTAAAGGAGGAATGGATTGGCTTTCCTCCACACAAACAATCTCGCATCTTTCTCACAGTTTTCTAGCAGCACATGAGTGCACGTCATTTAAAACTCGTTCAACCGAGGTTTTCTTATAGTTGAGAACTTAAAAATTATCGAATCTTCCTCGAATTTCAAGGCACATATTTTATTTGGTATTTACTTTCAAAAGAAGAAAAATGTGAGGAGGACGTTCCTCCCTTTCCTCCCCCGAGAAACCATCATTGAATCAAGGGTATATATAAAAAACAAGAGTTATTATATTATGAATGAAATTATGGTATCTGATGATGTCGCATGTAGCAACAAAAACGTTAATACCAACAATTAAATATGTAATATAAAGGTTTTATACCTTATATATATATATGTTAAGTCAGTGACGGAACAATATTAAATTATTTATTGTATTTCAAGGTCTTATCTGAAAAACTCCTTCAAAATGAATTGTAAAAAAAAAAAAAAAAAAAAAAAAAGGCCCATAAAACCAATGCTTTTTCTTATAGACACGTTTTAGAAGGAACTTTCCACTGTTTTCTTAACTTTTGAGTGCACTTTCAAATATGTCAGATTTCTATTAATTTCCTGGACTTCTGAGTGCATTTCTAAATATGTCAGATTCCTGTTATAAGTCTCTGTCACATTTGATCCTGTTTAGCTAAAGTGTCAATTCATTTTCACTAATTCTCATATGAGATGGTATCCATTGAATATGCACGCTAGAATATATATTATTTTAATGTACCGAAGTACATATGATATTTCCATGCAGATATTCTGCGTCATCATACGATGAAAGAGTAATGGAACGGAGAAAAATTCTGTCCGGCGCCGGGATTTGGGGTTTTCAGCTCTACGTGCTGAAGCATCAGCACGTAGAGCTGAAAACCCGGGTTCAAATCCCGGTGCCGGACAGACTTTTTCTCCGTTCCATTACTCTTTCAACACTAGAATATACTTTGAATCTCATAATATCCTTTATTATATTAATTAATACTGGTTTTATCAATCCCTGGGATTGCCATCTGGATGAAGTGGGAAGGCCAAGTAGAGACAGATTCGCATGACCCAGAGGACTAACAGTAAGTCTGAGAAGAATGTACTTTCAGAAGGCAGCTTGAAGGCTGGTCGAAGAAGTGGGGCAAAACTGAAACCAAGAGTAATCTACAACAGTAGCGCCTATTCTAGTAGGATAGGCTAAACAGGTGTCTGTTCTCCAGGTTAGGAGTGGCCTGAAACCAGGAAGTGTCCCCAGATTTGATCAGTTAGCTATAGATACAAAAGAACTCAACCATGAAAAGAAAAAAAAAAAAAAGGAACGTCTAATATTATATTATTTTTTTATTGAAACAATAATATTACTGATGATATCCAAATGAAATGTAACATCTATTTTAAGGTGACAAATTGTAGAGTCCATAAATAAGAACTGAAATACCGGTATATGATATTTTAAAGGCATAGTGAAGTATGTATTTTTCAAAATAGTTTATTTTATTTTCATCCATAAATAACAGTTTTTTAATTTCTTTACATGTAATAATTCGATACAAAATTACAATACATGTATTACATACTACTAATAGCATTTTATGCTTAACACTTTCAAGTCATAAAAAATACAATAAAATCCTCAAAAAGAAACCAAGAATAATAAAACTGTATTCGGTAATTTCCTACAATGTGTTTGGCATTGTCTTCTCTCTGGCAAATGCTTAGTTAACATATTCTCCTGGTGTCTTTATCACAAAACGGAAATATATACATAGTTAACACAACTTATTCTGGATTAACAAGCTCTGACTATTAATGTTCATATAGGTACATATCGCCTTAAGCAATAAATGCAGTATCTATTATATTTTAGGCAAATGCATTTTCTATTGGTAATCATCAGAATTTACAATAAATTGTATAGATTACACGTAGATTACTGCTGGAAGTACATATATCTGTATTTTTACCATACTGATGACCATTCGTTGAATAATTGATTACTTTTAACACTTTTTTGACAATGGAAATATGAGAATGAAAATTAAAACACTCAAACAGATCTTGCTATCGGGAAAGAAAAAGAAAAAGACAGGCATGAAAAAAATATACTAGCGAAATGGATGCTGTAAGAGAAACATGTCCATAAAGATAATTTTCCGAGGTCCTATGAATATACCAATTTGTTATATAAGACAATCTGTATTTTGCGGAAACTAACACGGAAATGTAAAGGAAAACAAAGACTATAATGGCAAATATATATAATGATTTTATTTGTTTGTAACATTATACTGTTATCAGACAATTAAAATGAAAAAAATAAGCTTAGAGTTTACATTTGAAGACTTTTCTTGCAGTAAATAACTATATCAAATGATATTCAACTTTGAAGGGAAACTCTTTATTAAAGAAGATAACATAGGTATCTCTCTCTCGATATGAGGGCGGGAGGGGAACATCCCTGTGCACCGTGACCTGACGTCTATTGTGCGCCCCTGGGAGGAGTTGTAAGCCCATCGACCCCACCTATGCTGAACCGACCTAACCCCTATTACCCTAATGACCAGTCCTGCCATCCTTCCAAATCCGTTTATCATCCCACCCCCAACACCCCCCCCCCCACATTTCTCCCTCAAACGATCTGAGGTGTAAGCCCCCTGTCCCATTGGGAGGAGAGTGGGTTCTGCTGCTTGCTACCAGATATCATGCTTGACATATCCACGGAGGCCAGTCGAGAGAGTCAGCGGCTTCAGAGGGCCACCACAGGCACGATCTGGAAACCAAGTAAGACAACCAGAATGATGAGGGAGGAAAGGAAGTGGCGAGAATGAGTGGGGTTCCATACACCTGATAAAGTTACCTGATATTCATCCATAGGAGTGAGGGAAAAACACCGAAAAAACGTCACCCAGGCAACTCTTCCCAAGCAGGGAATCGAACCTCGACCCATTGGGTTTGGGAGCTAAGACACTACCACGAGATCACAGCAGTGGACAAAAACATAGGTATACCAAAAACCTTGCAACACAAATCAGTGACTTAAAGTCACAAGGACTAGTCAGAATTTCTTACATGTTCCCACTTGGAAGATTGATATTATACACTATTATAGCAAACACAGAATTGGTAATGACTGCACTTTCCCTGTTGCCGTGAGTTTTCTTCTCATGTTTTTTTATTTTATCAATATACGAAATATAAACAGAAATTACTCTGCTGCTGCAAAAACAATTTCGAGATTTTAACAGAAATACATCTTTTCCAACATCCCTGGTACTGAAAGGACTTTGGCACACCATCTTTGTGTTTTCTCTTAGTTGTTGTTTAGTCAACTGTCTGAAGACAAGTTTGAACCTCATTAAGTGACACCAATAAGGCATTACTTATGAGGCAACTAAGCCAGGAGGTAATGGGATAGGGTGGCCAGTACCTTTCCCCTCCATTGCATACATTGCTGACTAGTAACATATTACACTAATCAGACTTCAGATACACAGAAATAACTGTTCTTCCTCTGACACATATCAAGTGAGATTACTACCCGATGTGTTATATTTATACACACAATGGTTAATGTATTCTGTAATTTTTTATAATCAATTCTCCACTAAGTATTTATACATTATCAATGGACACATGAGGCAAAGCATTTACTAGTTTCTTGCATACATACTTAAAATTATCTGTAACTGAAATAAATTCTGGTCCCATGGGATTCTATTACAGACAGGTTTTGCTGTAGTTAGTTAAGCTAATATCTAATACTCTGGATACAAGTCATTTGTCATCTCACATATTAATATTTCTTCACTACATCAGCACCAATGCTGTTATGTTGAATCCATTTTTTTTTTCTGGTTTTATTACGTAGCATGCAATTCAGAGTATTCACACTATTTTTTTCTAAATAAATTAATAACATTTTGGGCTTTGATAATCCATGGAACATAAAAATAAGGATTAAAAAACATACAATATTACAGTACATACCAATCCACCGCATTGCTTTGTGTGTAATAGTGAAAATAGTTAAATTACATAATCTTCTTAATGTATAAATTACATAATCAATCTTCTTCATGTATAAATCACATAATCTTCTTATGTATCCAGCTGTTTGCTGACAACATAATTAAATTACATAAAATATAAGGACGATATTAAATTTAAAAATAATAAAAATTATACAATTCAATACATTGTAAAGAAACACTAAATATAACAAATTTTGTTTCTGGGTCTGTATATTTTGAAGTTATTTGACAGGAAACTGAGCATTCTATTAAGTTTGCAGTCAAAGAAGCTCAATAGGGAAGATACAGCATATTATCTTAATTGAAAATAATGTTAATGACATTTATAACAATTATGTTGGTGTCTGACCAACACATAGAGAAATGTGGTAAGTGTTAGAACTACAAGTTCACGCCCATCTTTTCTTTTCTCCACTCAAGCAGTGGCAATGGCAGCTTCACTCCTGCATATAAAAAGTTACGAAATAAGATCCATTACTGTTTGCTAACAAATAAATATACAAGATGAGGGTTTACGGCAGTTTGCAAAGAGACTGTATAAACAGTAGACAGGGAAGAAATTCGAGTAGTGGAAGATGTAATTTAAAGATGGTGCTACCACAAGGTTCAAGAATGTCTATATTTACGTGCAGTCTTTGCTCAGATTATTATTCCTTTCATGTCATTTTTCTTCTAAAAACGAAGATGCGGCCATTATATGCGTAAATTTGACAAATGTTATCCAAATCAAGTAAATATGGGAATTGTCCAAGTCAATCATGTCCAGTGAAAAGGCTCAACTTTGCAGTAGCTGATCATTTGTAGTAATCAGGAATTATATCCGGATCATGCAGAAGTTTTTTTTCATTTTGAATATTTTTAATTGTCAGCTTTTTACAGGGCTCTAAATTGATGACTTGGCGATGCACAGGTATTTTCACTGCTAGTTGTATTTAATGTTCCTTTTCTACAAGTGTCCCTCCTACCTGAAGTCCATACACTCTACATAGTGCTGATGTCCTTTGCAAAACAATATTCTTCCTGAAATTTTGCATTTCTGATTATATTATAGCTTGAATGGTTTAAGAATTAGAAAAGTTAAATAGGAAGAAAAATTTGTTATTCATGAATAAATTTTACAAAATGAGAAACAAGTTATTATCAATTATTACATTTTAAATTTCGCATGTACACATGTATTTCGAATAATTTAACAATTGTACAAATATGTTTACATCTTGATATTACACCAGTACTCATCAGAAAAAAAAAAAATATTTTATTTAACTTAAGAAAACAGATAGGAACTGAGAATAGTCCACAACAATAAACACACACCAACTATTTCCCCTCTCATTGGAATGTACATGAGTATTCAATTAAATTTTACTAATATGGGGCAAACTTGAGTTGATTTCTTACGTTTGTCGACACATTGTTGTAAAATGTGCGCAGATCAAAGAAAGCTAGCTTTTGCTGCTATTTTGTTGAGTTTCCGTAATGATCTTATTTTCCTATCAATGTATCTCTTATTTTTCAAACATTTCTGTGATATTTTGTTTATCACTTTCCAGTATCTGATTGCTTCTTGAAGCAGCGTTGTTAGCTATAATATGATAAAGATCACGCATATACATCATTTCCAGTTCTCTATGATGTATGATCATAATTAAAGGATCATATGCAAATGTACGATAATTCTGATGTGTGCTTTCATTTTTTGGATTTCGAGTAAGAAACAGGACACAAACGCAATTTTTCATTTTTAAAGATCTATATAGAGCTATTCACCATTATAAACATACATGTCCAATAATGGATAAGTAGGTTCATGTTTGGATGATTTTCTGGTAATTACATGTACGAACGTCTTATTGATGTATGTACTATACAATGAACGTGAATATATTTTGCTTCAAATTGGTCTTTAAACTTATAGAATTCAAACAGCTCTAGGATGAATATAACTTCTTTCATTTCTCTTTTGTTTTTGTTTTTTTTTTTTTAATAATTTACTGTGTTTCTTAGTGTATACACTGACAGAATTGGTAACAGCGAGATCGTATTAGGCAACATGGGTGCTACCTGATCTGCGTAAGTGGCTGATATATAGCCTACCAGTAATTAAAAAATAAGAAATATAATTATTATGATAATTTCGTTGGAAATATGATATTTTAAAAGCAGGCTGTATGATCTAATAGCAGTGACTTCTAACAGTACTGTTTTGATGGTGGCAAACATAAGCTACCACTACTAAAATTGAAGTTATTAATTACATTGTTCTATAGGTATAACATTTTGAAGTCAATTACTTGTGCGCTGTTGTTATTTAAGTTAAAAATCTGGAAACACACCATCAATGGAGTCAACCATCATCTAATTAATTTTAAATGGTTGTCAACAAAAGTACCATCACCTTTTGCATACACAACTTAACAGAAAAGACTGTAACAAGGTTAGAGTGGGTTAAAACAGAAAACCGAGGAATGTGAAAAGATTGCCACTTAGCTATCCCCTCATCTAAACCACTCAAATCTTGTCATAGTCCTTGGACTCTTGTCACTTAGTGCTGTTGTGTTGTCGTTGCTAGAGGTAATATTTACCAAGATTATTTACACAAAGATGCAACCGAACTTTCAAACCGTTGTTGTTAAAAAAGAAAATTTCAATGTTAAATTAATTTCTAAGATTCGTTACACGGTCTTGTGATGCCATTGAAGATCAGTGACAGGTTAGATTTGGTTTATTCAGGTTTTTGGTATGCCTACCAAAAAACATACATGCAAGGCATACCATAAACCTTAACAAACCAAACCTAACCTGTCACTGATATTGCCAGTGTGTAACGAATTTTGGAAATTACTCAAGAATCAACTCTGTTTGGCCCAACTCTAATCAATCTATATATGACTATCCTACACTGTGTTTAGGAAAATACGAACTTTGACTCCATTATAAAACAGTGAGTACAATCTTTGTGCGGTATATGGAAGCATAAGTCATGTAGCAATGACCGTTTAAATATAAATGGCTTGAAGCTCAATTACAATCACATGTCACATGATTACGGTCAGTAAAATTTGATTGAACACTCTACATCTAACTGATACCGGTATGCATAACTTTACTTATTCATCATAATAATCCACATGCTGTCCTGATTGAAAGTTCCCTTTCTCCAATATTTCAATTATTCTTTTTGTTGTATCATCAACTGTTAACAATTTCTTAGTTTCCTTGTACTCTACAAACATTTTCTTTACATCAATATCACTCGTGCGAGATATGACTTCTGAAACCATATCTGTGTCTATTGGACCAGGAGCATAATTTAAGACATTGAGAGCAGGATTCTCCTCTGCCAACGTCTTAAAAAACATCTCCCTTGCAGCTTTTCCAGAACAGTAATACCCCATAGATTTAAAAGGTGTGATTGCACATAGTGAAGTTATGTTTATGATAGTTCTCTGTTTCGCAGAACCTTCGGGGAAAATTTTCAAAAACTGGGAGTTAAGACAAACAACTGAAAAGAGATTCAGAGAGTAGTATTCCTGCCACTTCTTTGGATCTGACATTTCAGACGTGACTTCTGAAACATCTCCGACAGATCCAGCATTATGAACCAGTAAGCCTAAATCAAAATCCGCTGCAGTACATCCTATTTTCTTAAGAGAATTTTGTATCATATTATAATATTCCTCTGAATTTGGTTTACTAAGATCAACAGGACATATAATGACATCTATATCTGGATTAACACTGGCTATCTGATTCTTAGTTTCTAACAAACCTGTTTCCGATCGAGCCATAAGAACCACCAATGACTTGGAAGCAAATTTGCCTGAAAATTCTATCGCAAATTTGCGTCCAATTCCTTTACTGGCTCCAGTTATCAAACAATAGGTCTTCTGTCCCCAAAATGATTTTTTTACAGCTGACATCTTGAATACGGTAATCACTATTTTCACTGTAAACTGAGTTTTAATTACTGGAATTAGTGTCACTGTCTTTCGAGTCCTCTGCTAAAATTTCTGCCAATTGATCAGCTTTTAGCAACTCTACAAGTTCACCTAATGTTATAGCTTGACGTTCTGGTGCAATATGCCTCAACAATGCATGGGCAGGATGACTGCTGCTTATTGGTGCGTCCAAGTCCAGATCTTCTTGAGTTACAGAAGTATTGTTTCCTTCAGATACTAACCTCAGCATGCAAGATTTATGTTTTTCTTCTAAGGATTGCACTAGATCTTTCTTGCTTTGTTTTTCCTTCAATCGCGCAAGCTTTTTCTCTGTAACAAACGATCGTTTATATTAAAAACACATGATTTTGGGTTCTACAATACATACAAAACATCGAAACAATAATAATAGACTAAATAATTACCTAATGATGCCAGATATTGAACTGAATCTGGAAGACGATCACTTGGTTCAAAGTTGTCCTCGAATTTCAAGGTCGTTGTTTCCTCCTTGCTTCCACTGTCACTACTCAACCAAGGATCCATTTTTATTGACATTATCACAGTGCTATTATTACAGATTCATAGCTCAACACCTAATAATCAGAATATACAGTTTATGTATTGACGTCATGCAATTATATATATTTTTTTACATTATCATTTACAGCAGTATAAATTATTGTTGCATTATGATGATACGTTACTTAAAAAAATATACACAATTATATGAATCTTAACGTGCTATAATTACTTATACGCACCAAATATTTCTTTGTATTAAAATTATTATGCCTTTACGATAATATAATCCCAGATCACATGATCTAGGATATAATCTATTTTTTCACACTTTTCAGATGGCAAGACTGATAACCTGATTGCAGTTTCTAATTATAGTTGATAGAGGGCTACAAGACGAACTAGTTCAGTGCTGCCACAAGCGGACAATTCTAAAATATTCTTTTATTTGGAAGTTCCGGATTACACCGAGAGATGGCGGAGGAAAAACAGAGGTGCGTCAGCGACGTGGTGTGTCAATATTCAGAAGTTCTTGGAATGAAAAATTTAAGAATCATTTTTATCATGGCAGTCTGTTTAGCAGCTGAACGAACATCAATTTGATAGGATTGAACTCACAGTTACTTTTATCGAATAGAAATTGGTATTATAATCATTTATTTAGATACTCGGACACTTAATATAACAAATATGTTGTGATATGCAATTACTTCATGTCATAATTGCCTTGATATATGAAGTGGGTGTTTTGTAAATGTTATTAACTGCAGTATCATCATAGGAAACATTTGGTGTAAGTACATATTACCTTATCTTAAAATAATAACATAAATGTTCCATTAATTGCATGTTAGCGGCTTTCGCGGCAATTTAAGTTCCAAAGGAATAAAAAACTACAGACGATAGCCATGCATGCTGTATATTCATGTTGGCCCAATCAAAATTTATCTTCGTGTCTGATGATCAACAGCTTGTCCAATCCGGGCATTTTATTAATTTACCCGCAAAACATGAAATTGTACTTAAATACCCGCTTACTGTGTGTCACATTCATGTGATAGCGTCAATCGTAATTGTCAATTCTGCGCACACAAGTATAAAATGTGTTTAAGATATTGAAGTGGCGATATTTATGACGAACGGATGTGTAAATATATCTAGGATAACTTTTTTTTTATAAACACAAGAATCAGTAAAGTTAAGGTCTGTACATGTAATAGTAGTAATAGTAAGTAGGCCTACTGGTAGTAAAATAATAATATTAATGTAGGAATATTTGTGTAAATGTGTAAGATTTAAGGCTAACGACGTTTATTTTTTATCATGTTTAGATGTAGATGCATTTGTAAGTACATTTTAATATGACTATTACACTCCTACTACGTCATACTACTTTTGACCAATAAAACGGTACGAAAGGACGTATTTCAACCAATCATGGCTGCTTATCGCACAATTTTATCGCGTCCCTAGCATTTGTTTAATTTTATCGCGTCCCTAGCATTTGTTTCTTTATTTGCCAACATTTGAAACTGCGCTGGTCTGGACGTAATATATACAGTGTGTGTATATATATATATATATATATATATATATATATATATATATATATATATATATAATTACAAGCCACTCCAGTCGATGCACAGCAGTTTCAAATATGACTCTCATTGGCAGTCAAGAACAAGAATTAATAAAAATCACTGATCATACCTATGCATCTTCTGAAATCCGATTTACAAATAAATGAAGAGCACCATTCGGAAATCCTGAATAAGTTGAATACACCATGTAGGCCTAAATCAACGAGTTCCACTTCTATTACGCACACGTCCAATATAACATCAATTGAACCACCAACCACATTCAAATTTGAAAATTGTACATGCAATAATTATTCCTTTTAAAATTATTCATTTGGAAATTCTGAATAACACCATGTAGGCCTAAATCAACGAGTTCCACTTCTATTACGCACACGTCCAATATAACATCAATTGAATCACCAACCACATTCAAATTTGAAAATTGTACATTCAATAATTATTCCTTTTAAAATTATTTATGTTTATTTTTTATGTCATCGTCGTTAATTAAAACTTTTCTAACACTTGTGTATATTAGTTAGGTTATGTTATAGCTTCTGCTATATGATATTATGGATAGTCATGTATCAGAGATTGTTTAATATTAAGATTTATTGAAAATCATCTGCATTTTAATAAAAATGAAACTGAATCAACAAAGCCTTCTTGACTAGTAACATTGCCATCGTGTATATAGATCGAGAACTTCTCGACGAGAAGGCATTGCTCACTACTGCCATCTAGCATGCATCTAGCGTAATATTTGTAATGTTGAGATGGTACAATAATACATTTGAAAACAGTTGTATTTTCGTAAGTCAATTAATATTTTATTGTATTGGAGTACTTCGTTACTTCTAATCTTTATATACTTTCTTCTAATCGTGTAATAATCCATTAAATCCCACTCGAGTTTTGATTTTTTCTAGATAAATCAAAACGTCTAGTGAGATTACTGTTGATAATTTAATCTTTGAACTCAAAACCTGTAGCTTACATACAAAAAGTTAGAGTTTATGCGATTTTCACATTTTCATCGGTGAGATTGAATGGAAGTCGATACAGTTTGAATAGTTATATTAGGTGTATAATTAAAAATTATTTCGTAAGTTTTTTTGTTAGTACTTATTTAAACATTCTACCGTGTCGTACTTACTGTTTGCTACACGCTCACCGGTAAGTAATTTATGTTTCATGCATATTTTATTGTTATTTTATATCCAAAGATAATGAACGATGAATATTATTTATGTTTATTTCCTTATTTCATAAAATAATGCCTGTGCCATGTTAATTTTCATTTGTCTCTATTTACGTAAAAAATTATGGGGCCAACACAAAAATAGAATTATAGGTCTATTCGTATACAATCCCCGCTGTATTCACATTGGCTTGGAACTTTAGAGTGATTTATTAAACAATGTAGGCTATTCGATATTAATTTAGTAACACGCTAAACGAATTATTCTTGCACTAAAAACCGACGCTCCCTAGACCAAATGATCGAATTTAATTATTTGGATAGAATACCAATTCAGAAATGTGTCATGCTAAAGATGTTGCTTTGCTAATTTTATTATTCAGTACGGAGTGTCTTGTACAATATGTGACTTACCGGTAAGCGTTCACTACATCGTATCGCACAATGACGTTATAGTTACCTACCTAGACGCACAGCGAGCGCTGCTGTGCTGTACAAAATTGAAACCCTTCGCGCATAGACATCATTGTGGCAAGTGTGGCATTTAACAGGTAGTTGTGATAGTGACTGCGAGTATATCCAGTGTGCATTTGATGAATCTATCATAATGATACATTTTTGTAAGGCTTATGACTGCACAAATCGCTTCAGGAAAGGCTACAGCATCACTTTTCTTGCGGAAATAACGAAATATAAATACATCTAATAGTTTAAGGTCCAATCATAATGATGCATTTTTGTAAGGCTTATAACTGCACAAATCGCTTCAGGAAAGGCTACAGCATCACTTTTCTTGCGTAAATAACGAAATATAAATACATCTAATAGTTTAAGGTCCAATCATAATGATGCATTTTTGTAAGGCTTATAACTGCACAAATCGCTTCAGGAAAGGCTACAGCATCACTTTTCTTGCGTAAATAACGATATTTAAATACATCTAATAGTTTAAGGTGCAATTAATGCAGGCAATAAACAGCACGTTTATGTAGATTGAATTATTGTCAGTTTACACTAAAACTATTTCGGCAAACATATTGCTGCTATTTTTTAAATATGATATAAACATTATTATAAAATGTGTTATTTCTGGCTTTCCCCCTAAAAAAAAAAAAAAAGGCAGAACTACTGTTGCAATTGGTTATCTGCCATTAGAAGAGATAATTTTATTCGAACAAATTATCACAACATAAATTGTATTCTGAACAGAAGATTGCTTCCGGAAATCTGGCTTGTGAAAGGAAATGTGACAGATTGTTGTTTAGTAAACTGTCCGAAGACAAGTCGTGATATCAAGACGGCTCCACTTATAAGACAGCTAGGTCAGGACATAATGGGGTAGGGTGGCCAGTTCATTTTCCCCACCATTCCATACATCGCCGACTAGCTACATATTACACTAGTCAGACTTCAGATGCATACAAACAATTGTTCTTCCTCTGACACATATCGTCAAGTGAGATGTACTGCCTGATAATAGATGTAGGTCTACATATCAGCCAGAACCTCAATCAGAGGATTTGACAGAAATGCAACTATAATATTATCAAACTTAAGAAGCTTGATTAAAAAACTGAAGGAAAAACAACCTGATTAACGAAAATTTGTATGACATTGTAAACAGCAAATTTCTTCAGATCTGACGCTTGATTTAATAAAGAGAGCTACAATACCCCGTAATAATAATAATAATAATAATAATAATAATAATAATAATAATAATAATAATAATAATAATTTAGGGCTATTATATTAAATAATAATAATTATTAATTATTATTATTAATTATTATTATTAATATTATTTATTATTATTATTATTATTATTATTATTATTATTATTATTATTATTATTATTATTATTATTATTGAGATTCCATTAATACATTTTGAAGTAAGATTTAGTGGATTGATTAATAGCACTCAACATAATAAAGTCTCTTTACTTTTTAAGGATAAATAGTAGGTCTACATTTTCTTCATTCCTGTCCGTTTTTATTGTCACTTTGTTCGTCACAATAACACTTGTATAGTATTTAATATATGAATATCAAGAGGATTGTTAGTTTTGACAAAAATAATATAATTATAGAGCATATACTGTAGGTATTTTATTTCTTCAAGTACAGTAGGCAGGCCTTCGTAAGAAACTTTATTGACGGAATATAATCCGGTTATATTGGTTTTATAAATCGTATTGTGTACTTGTTATTTTATTATAGTAAGGATAAATAATAATTTCACAGTTTATTATATTTTGATGTATTATTAAGGGCCCGGATACTTATATTTGTGATATTTGTAGCTAGAAACTTAATAGCCTGCTAGCTTGAGCTGCCATAGTAATGGCGTCGTGCGCAACGTTCTATTTGACCTGTCCCGTATGGTCTGCGCAGCCACTGGTGTAGGGCCTTGGTATCGCATTCATCGGACGAATCGCACGGATCGGAAAAAGACTATCTTTGCTGTAATTGTTATGTAACCGCGTTCACTACATCGCCTCTCGGCAAATCCGTCCACGTTTCTCGGATGGGCAACTTTTCCGATGCGTGCGATCATGGCCTTCTTTAATAAATCAGTTTTAATTGGTCAACTGTTACTATTATGTTGTGCCATGTTCAGTGTCGCGCCAAAATGGCAGACGGAAAACTTATTTCGCGTGTAGAAAATTGCGAAGAATTATATAATTTGAGGCGTTCCCATTACTGTAATCAAGTCATTTCTTGCAAATATATTATGTAACCAATATTTCTTTCGTTTCTTCCTCTTCATTTAAGACGCTTAAAGCAATTACAAATTCTTATTCGCTAACAGACGTAATTAATAGACCTAACCTCAACTCCTCTGCTTTCAGTAATGTCAATATCGTACGACGTCATGTTTTAAACAGCTGATAGGGAATCCGATGAGGCGATGAGGTGAAGCCGTTACAATGAACGCACTGCACTTAAAATATCCGTTGCGTGCGATTTGTACGAGGAATGCGATACGATGTAGTGAACACTTACCTTTATACTCCCCTTCCATACTCCATTTGTTGGGATGCTATTGTAGTTAAAACTTGTAAAATACCGTAAATGGATAAATACCAGTTTTCAGATTCATATAACGCATACTTATTTCTTTTGTATTATGCTTCTTTGTGAATTAGGAGTGATACACGGTTTAGATTCTACTTAGAATCTGAATCATTGATGTAAAAATTAAGTTATTGAGATGTGAAGTGAAACATTCAAAATGATTAAAAATCAAGACATTAGTTTTAAGAACATTGTCCAGATTGTGAGTTTTGTATTAGCAATCCCTAGTACCAACGCATCTTCAGAAATAGTGTTTTGGTTAATGATCTGTCTTTGGACTGACTAGGGTAGGGACGAGGAACTGGTATTGTAAACAGCATGTCAGCATGTACAGTACATACAGCAGCAAGTAAGGTAGTGGGAGAAGCTAAGCTCCCTGAGAGAGGCTGTTCCCCGTTGTTGGACTAGAGAAATCAGCTTTTTGTTAAAACTGTAAAGACAGTTGATTGCTAAATTATAATTTTAAGGATATTTTTTGCAGTTTTCTGAACGAAAGACCACAAATTTTAAGCAAATCCAGGCGTTACAAAAGTATGGCACCCATGGTGCAGGTAATTGTCCCAAGCCTGAAGTATGTTTTTTTTACTTTGTTATTTAACGACGCTGTATCAACTTTGAGATTATTTAGAGTCTATGGGATTGGTGATAGCGAGATGTTATTTGGCGAAATGAGGCCAGGAATTCGCCATAGATTACCTGACATTCGCGCAACTCCGGATCGGCAGGCAAGCGTCTTAGCCGACCTGAAGTATGTTTAAAATCGCAAAAAAAAAAAAAAAAAAAAAATCCATATCATATACGTTAGGGGGTAAAACCATTTCGGAAGTTAACAAATGTAAATACCTAGGAATAACTTTTAGCGTAGTTGGTATAGCGCTGGCCTTCTGTGCTCGAAGTTGCGGGTTCAGTCCCGGCCCAGGTCAGTAGATTTACTGGCATGTAAAAGAACTCCTGCGGGACAAAATTCCGGCACACCGGCGACGCTGATATAACCTCGGCAGTTGCGAGCGTCGTTAAATAAACCATAATTTTAATAACGTTTAACAGCAATCTCGGCTGGGCGAACTCCTGCGGGACAAAATTCCTGCACATCCGGCGACGCTGATATTATAACGTCTGCAGTTGCGAGCGTCGTTAAATAAAACATAACATAACATATAGCGGTAGTGCAAAGTATTTGACAAAGTATTTGAACAATGAAATGTTTTTGAAGTGTTAGTGAAATCAGGATAGTGTCAATGAATTGTGTCGTAGTTCCAGTGCAGTGAGTTGACAGCGAAATGAGTGTAGTGCTGAAAGGTACAGGGACATCATTTTATTTTTACTTCAATTTTTATTGTACCCGAGTTTTTGAATGTACTTCACTCCCACCCCTTCTACTAAGGAAGTTCCAACTCCACACAGAACCAAGACCGCAGATAGTAAGCAGTACTGAGTTACTGAGTATAGTACGTTCCAGAAATATGTTCGCGTTTTCCAGTGACGAAAGAGCTTTCAATATTGAATCATATCTTCGCACAGGTACTGTCCGTTTGCCTACGTCGCATCCCGATTTCCCCCACCTGCTTCTGCTCGCCCCTCTGTAATAGCTGGGCTGTCTTAGCTCTTTTCTGAAAACATTAATTTCCCTTAGGAATTGGAAGTTTACGTAATATTATACAGCTGTTTAATTTAACTTAAATAAAAGGGCCTCGTTAAGTAATTAACTGTCACGTGATTTCCTCCCTTTCTACAATTCTGCGGCATAACCACTTGGACGGACAGTAGATAGCATGTCTGGGTAATTTTATATTTTCGGGTCGGGCAGAAGTGAAGATTGAATTTACAGTACGTAGAGTAGGTACAGAATTATTTCAACATGAGTTACTAGTACGAAGGACGAAACTGGCAATTGGAATTAGATGCAATAATCTATAGTGCGATAATATGCACAAAAGAACTGAAGCCTGTATCGAAATGAACGGCCACCATTTTCAAAATTGTGTTTAAATATTCATATTATGATTATTTTTCAATTTAACTTCTTTCTCTATATTGTACGCTAATGTGCTGTAGACAGTATAATATACACTGCATAATGAATACGTTCGCATGGATAACTCACTTCGTGAGTAAAAACACTTATTCTTAATACAGTACTATACTTTGATTAAAGAAAAACCTAATGAAAATTATCAAACTCAAAATCGCGATATTTCCTAGTTTACGTAAATGGATGAACTACTTTTTTTCCTTCCTATACCTAGTAGAGTGATTTGTGTTTTACGCCAGTATCATCGAACTCCAGTCTTGGAGGGGAGAGCAAGCGGTGTTTCCGGTTCTCTAAAGGTATAGACAGGTTAATATTAAAAATGTTTGTAAAAATAAAATGATGTCCCTGTACTTGTGCATGTATGAACATATCATACTCATGGGTTTTAGTTCGAATTTAGGGTTAAGATACAAATTTGATTTACTTTAAATGTTATTTTAAGTGATCGTGCTTCATTTAATTTGGATGCTCCTTGTTAATATTATTATACTATTGTTATTATTATTATTATTATTATTATTATTATTATTATTATTATTATTTGTTATTAGTAGTATTAATTATTATTATTATTAGTATTATCACTATTAATTGTAAATTATTATTAATTGTCATTATTGAGTGTAGTTGGTTACCACTGCCACCAGGTATTTGCCCATGAGCAGTGTGAATAAATACATACAAAAGGTATATAAGACTGACCGATGATTACTATAATAAATTGCTGACTGACATGAAAAAAAGCCGTGTAGTGAACGCACGTAGATAAAATGTCGAATGATGCCAGCTTGCACTGAGTGTCCCTTTTTTCTATTTTGAAAATCTAGTCACTCTAGCCTAAGTAAATTGATTAATTTTATTAATTACATTTTTGTAAGTATTCTTACATTAGTATTTTAACTTCAATTTGCTCTAATTCAACGAACTATTCTTAGTTACTATGTAACTGGAATGTTTGTTGTTAATACAGAAGAACTATTTGGTATATCACACGCAGGAGAAAAATATCTTCAATTTTTTTTCTCAGTTCTAATTTGAAAAATCGCTAAATTTCCACTTTTGAACTTGAGTTGTACTCATTCTGGATCACACAGAACGCTGATAACACGCAACATAATATTATGCAAATCTCTCTTAATTATAGTGTACCGGTAAATCGTAAAGTGGCAGTAACCTTTAAAATGTTATTGTCTGACAACAATGTGCACATTTCTTTTGAATAAGCACAGCTGTTGTTTACACAATTATTTGCATGAAGTTGATGTACATTTAGCATTATTCCTTAATTTCTTGTTTGTAATTATTATTTTGCCAATTAAAATAATCTTTTGCAGAAGTCAATATGTAAGCAATAAAACGTTATAAATTACTGTAAAAGATTCAGAATAAATTTAGATTCAGTTCGGTTAAAAATACATGCATAAGATAAAACGTACCTGCTTACTGAAATGGCTTGTATCCATTTAACGAAGTACTGTACATAATTATGTCGAATTTAATTTTAGGGTGGAGATTAGCAGCATCGATCAAGATATAATGGTGCTATTTATAACTTACGGACGTGATTAAACTGACTAGAGCATAATGTTGCTCAACCTCATATTGTCTTGGCACTTAAAACTGTCAACGACACTGACATAAATTATAGGCTTATTGTATTTTTGGTACATACAGAGTGGAGAGCAATGCCAGTCAACTTATTCTTTTCATTATAGTAATGTTACTCAATTTTCTAAGGCTCTTCAGAATAGAAAAAGTTCTCTCTGATTTGCCGTTGAGTCTGGGAGAATGACAGAAATTTGTAGCTGTGTTATGTTAGAAAGAAAATTATATTAGTCCACACCTGTGGAGTAACGGTCAGCGCGTCTGGCTGTGAAACCAGGTGGCCCGGGTTCGAATCCTGGTCGGAACAAGTTACCTGGTTGAGGTTCGAATCCTGGTCGGAACAAGTTACCTGGTTGAGGTTTTTTTCCGGGGTTTTCCCTCAACCCAATACGAGCAAATGCTGGGTAACTTTCGGTGCTGGACCCCGGACTCATTTCACCGGCATTATCACCTTCATATCATTCAGACGCTAAATAACCTAGATGTTGATACAGCGTCGTAAAATAACCCAATAAAATAAAATTAAAAAAAATTATATTATTACAAGCTAAATGTGTACCGGTATCAGGAATATTATTTGATCTTGAACTTGAATTTTCTCTTCCCAATGTTTTCTGATACACCGCATTTTTTATCGCAACTAACTCGAACAACATACGGATAGAATTCCAATTAAAGGTATGATATTGTATTTTCTGGCTTTGTATTCGTGTATGTCAGCGGTGACCAAAGCGGGTGTCGTGATTACATCGTGTAATCACAGACATTAAAATGGGTAGGAGGAGTTTTCTGTATATTGCTGTGTTCCATTCACGTACTGAAGGCAAGCAGTGGCGGTATCATGTCGCTCTACAAACTCTGTCTCTACAAGCAGTAAGAGATGGTTTCGTAAAGAATGAGAACTTTTTTGCTGTTCTGTCGGACAAAATGTAATATATTTACTTTGCTCAACGGTTCAATTGTAGAAACATTAATTGCCACGCTGAATAATGTATTATTACTACTACTGCTACTGCTACTGCTAAGTATGTGCTTCTATAATTCTTCTGAAGTTCATGAATAGTGATATTTTTAGATCTTCCTACAAGGATAAAATTATTAGGTTATATTTCAGTTTTTGATCTTCTTAATCTTTAGATAAAGGTAATTGTTTATTAGTTACTCATTTAATAATAATATTGTCGAAAAACTGATTCAATATTATGTGCCAACGAACTGTTAAACGCCAGGAATTGACATGTCTTAAATCATAGCCAGGAAGAGAAAGATGACATAAGGAAGTCGGCTACCTAATAGAGTTTGAAATATCTTGCGCTCTAAAGTCTTTTAATAAAACAGAATTTCTCAAGAGTAATGATTGAAATCCATGTATTGTGGGTCCCTATCACCACGGCATGGCGCGTCCTCAGGTTGCGGATCCAGGAGACGGCCTCCAGATATGGAGGGTAGCTGCGAATATATTGAATAAGCAGTCGCGGACAGCCGATGAGAGGTGGTCCTCCAGCTTGGGGGTTGGGCGAAGGGCTAACAACCCATCACCGTAAAAAACAGCTTGTTACGAATCCTTCAAATAAGCCTCGGAATGGGACTGATTCTCTGGCACGACCACAGCAAAGGAATAAGGTTTTGAGATTTGGTACTTGGAATGTTAGAACAGGAGGGGTAACATTAGTAGCAAAAGAACTAGCTAGATATAGAATAGACTTTGTGGGTGTACAGGAGGTTAGGTTAGATGGAAATGGCATAACACAAATAGGAGATTACTTGTTGTATTATGGGGAAGGAAACGATAATCACCAATTAGGAACAGGATTCTCTATTCATAAAAGAATAAAATCAGCAGTAAAAAAGGTCGAATTTATCAGTGATAGGTTATCGTATTTAGTACTTAAGGGTAGATGGTGCAATATCGTAGTCATAAATGCTCATGCCCCTACAGAAGAGAAAGACGACCATATAAAGGATAATTTCTATGAGGAATTGGAACAGACTTTTGATTAGTTACCTAGATATCACATGAAAATTTTATTGACGAATTTCAATGCTAAAGTAGGACGGGAGGATATTTTTAAACCGACTATTGGAAAAAAGAGCCTACACATATCTAGTAATGAGAATGGAGTTAGGTTAGTCAACTTTGCCACATCAAAAAATGTAATTCTTAAAAGTACAACATTCCCCCATAAGGATATACATAAATATATTTGGACTTCTCCAGATGGATTGACACATAACCAGATAGATAACATCTTGATAAGTTGTTTGTTATATTAAGAAAGTAATAGTTTAATAATTTAATACTAATTATTTAATTATTGTAGTAATACTATATTTAGTTGCATTACATTACCTCAGTAAATTTAGTCTATTTTTAGTTAGGTTGGCACTATTGCCTATATCGTCCCGCTTTCTGTGGCATGCCCTCAGGCTGATGGCTCGTCTAGCCTCCCCGACCCTCCTCACTGTCGACAACCTGTTCCCACAACTCTGTCCACTTGTCTGTCATCCTCCCCAACCCCTCTATTGTCTACCTCTCAGCTGTTAAAGCAGTCTTTCTCACCTGACCCCAAATCTTTGAAAATAGCACATTTAAATTGTCAAAGCATTACTCCTCACTTCCAGGAATTCTCTTCTATTTTCACTAATATAGATGTCCAATGTATTCTTGTTAGCGAGACGTGGCTAAAACCCTCGTTGTCTTCCTCACTCGTTCACTTAAACGGCTATACGTTATGTAGAAATGACAGATTATACAAACGAGGGGGTGGAGTTTGCGCATATATTAGGAATGATCTGCACCCTAAAATTATTCTAAAATCACAAGGCGATGCATTACGACCCGAATATTTGTTCGTAGAAATACAAGCAAGTCTTCATAAATGTCTCTTAGCAGTTATTTATAAGCCTCCCAGAGCTGGACATTTATCCGATTTAGAAAGCCCGTTAGCCGATCTTTTACCGCAATATGAACATACCTTACTTATGGGGGATTTCAATATTAATCTTCTGGCTGTCAGATCAAATGGGACTAATCAACTGCGTAATTTGTTCGAAACTTTCAATCTAACAATTCTTCCACTCAATCCTACCCACCACACACCTACTTCTGATACTTTAATTGACCTAATCATTACGAATAATTCTGATAGAATTCTAACCTCAGGACAGTTACCAGTTCCGGGAATATCTGGTCATGATCTTATTTTTGCCGAGTACTCTCTTCAGTGCCCAAAAAATGCAGCTAAGGTAATTACTTACAGAGATCTAAAAGGCATTGACAACGACCAACTAATTTCTGACGCCCTACAAATGTCATGGCATATTATTTTTAATTTAATCACAGTTGACGAAAAAGTTGCCACCTTTAATGACATGGTAATACAATTATTCGACAAACATGCACCTTTAAAGAAGAGACGTGTCACTCACCGACCTGCCCCATGGCTGAATGACAGTATTCGTAATCTTATGACGTCAGGTGACGCTGCTTTCCGGAAGTACAGACACAACAAATCTGCCGAAAACTTTAACAACTACAAAAAACTTAGAAACAAAACCACACAAAGCATTAGGAATACTAAACGCCGTCACGCCCTGAGTCTCGTCGACCCGTCCATTCCCCCTCGGTGTCTTTGGAATAACTTACGTGATATGGGAGTAGGGAAGAAAGCATCAGAAGCTGAAGTTATAAACATACCGCTTGATAAACTCAATGAATACTTTACCTCACCTCCCACTATACGACCTGAAAAACAGTCAAAACGAAATACAATTAATACTCTCCTAGCTAATCCTCCACCTTCTCGCGAAAAATTTTTCTTCTCGCACATTACTGATTCTGAAGTAAGAAGGGCTCTTAAAAGCATTAAATCTAAAGCACAAGGCTCTGACAACATAAGCATAGTCTTTATCAATAAGTTAGTTGATATCGTGCTTCCTGTAATAACCCATATTTTCAATTCTTCAGTTATCACGTCTGTTTATCCGCAACTCTGGAAAACAGCTTTGGTACGCCCACTTCCTAAAGTAAATTCACCTACTTCTGCAAAAGACTATAGGCCAATCTCCATTCTTCCCGTTTTATCTAAAGCTCTGGAACGCATCATTCATAAGCAGTTGTCAGACTACCTAATAGAATTTAATCTTTTAGACCCTTTACAATCAGGTTTCAGAAATGGCCATAGCACTTCTACTGCTTTGTTGAATGTTACTGAGGACATACGCGCAGCCATAGATAAACGACAGGCTACTGTACTAGTTTTATTGGACTATAGCAAAGCCTTTGATTCTGTTGACTTCGATCTACTATTAACTAAACTACAAACGCTACACCTTTCTGATAGTGCTATCACCTGGATGTACTCCTACCTTACTGGCCGCCAGCAGCGTGTCATATCTAATAATCGTTTCTCATCCTGGCGTACTGTAGATACAGGAGTTCCTCAGGGATCAGTATTAGGCCCCTTGCTCTTCTCTATTTATATAAATGGAATTTCCAACTCATTTAAGCACTGCAGATATCAAATATATGCAGATGACGTTCAATTGTATATTTCAGCCCGTCCCGACGCACTAAACGATAGCATTAATAGTCTGAATGAAGATCTTGATTCCATCTCTTCCTGGTCTCAACAATTTGGGCTTAACCTAAACGCATGTAAATCACAGGCTATTCTGTTCACGAACCGTAAATTAATTCCTGAAGTCAACGACCTGAATATTCCACCTGTGAAACTGAATAAAACAATCATCCCCTTTAGCTCTACCGTCAAAAATCTCGGAGTACATTTCGAATCTAATCTCAATTGGGATACGCATATTAAATATACATGTAAGAAGGCATTCTCTATTCTCCATTCACTAAAAAGATTGTATCATTATCCATCTAAATTAAAACAGACGCTGGTACAGACACTCATTCTACCTCACTTCGATTATTGCGACGTTTTGTTCAGTGATCTCAGGATTGATTCCGCTCAGAAACTACAGCGTGTTCATAACGCGTGCGTCCGCTTCATTTGTAATGTTCGATACTATGATCATATCTCACCTTCTTTCAAGAAGTTATCGTGGCTTAGGTTACATGAGAGGAGAAATCTGTACTCACTTTCTCTCTTATATCGAATTATGCACTCTTCATCCCCCTATTATTTATTCGCTCGATTTCATACTCTCTCTCGCTATCATAATATTAATACTCGATCACAACGCGATAACACGCTAGAAATTCCACTTCACGCATCGTCTCTGTATTCCTCATCCTTCACTGTTGCTACCTCTCGTCACTGGAACTCTCTGCCGCCTGAAGTCAAGGGCTGCCGAACATTGAATTCTTTCAAATCCAAGTTAGAAAATTATCTTATGACGAGTTGCCAAACTAACTTACTATTATGACAAGTGTTGTATTGCATGTTTCCACGTATTCACATTTTTTTTATGTTCTAATGATATTCAACTTATTTTATATTTTTGTTTTCATATTTTCCGATAATGTTATATCTCTAATGTGATAAGTTGAGCTATATATATTCTTAATTTTCCTTATTGTGTGTACTTAGAAATATTGTATTCACTGTATACTTTGTACTGCACTATTTTATTACTACTATTAGTATTATTATTATTATTATTATTATTATTATCATTATTACTATTATTATTATTATTATTATTATTATGAATAATTGTCTTTTTTTTGTATGCCTCATTTATTTTGACCTGCTGTTCACATATTATTATGCTTTTTTCTTTCTTTCTGTATGTTATATATTATGTCTGATTTCTTCTTATTTGTTGTTTATTTATTATTATTATTATTATTATTATTATTATTATTATTATTATTATCTTATTCAGTTTTGTGTGTAAAATTGTAGTGTAATTTGTAAATTTGTAGTGTTTTTGTAACGCAGTCTTTACTCCTGGTTGAGTGTTAGAGAAGGCCGTATGGCCTTAACTCTGCCAGGTTAAATAAATCATTATTATTATTATTATTATTATTATTATTATTATTATTATTATTATTATTATTATTATTATTATTATAGATAAAAGAAGACACACTAGTATAGTAGACATTCGAACCTTCAGGGGGGGCAGACTGTAATTCTGACCATTATTTGGTAATTGGAGAACTAAGAGAAAGACTATCAGTAGCCAAGCGAGTAGAGCAACAAGTTAATATTAGAAGATTCAATATTCCGAAATTAAAGGACGAGGAAACTAAGCAACATTATCAGGTCGAAATTTCAAATAGGTTTGCCGTATTAGCAAGTTCCGACGAAGTTGAGGAAGAGTTAGATGTTAATAGCATGTGGGAAAATATCCGAGATAATATCAAAATTGCAGCTGAACAGAGCATAGGTTGTAATATTTGAGGGAGGTGAGATATGATGATAGAGACTGGATTAATCTTGCTCAGGATAGGGACCAATGGCGGGCTTATGTGAGGGCGGCAATGAACCTCCGGGTTCCTTAAAAGCCAGTAAGTAAGTAGTAATTATTGAAATAGCTTAAATAACATGTCCATAAGAAGTTTCTTGTTAGTTGCGGAAAAAAATTATTTAAAATTGAAGTTACATATCTGTGTGAATCAACTGTTGTGTCGAAAAATATGGGACCGATAATTCTACTCGCACTCACTGCACACCAAACCCCAACCTTTGCAGCGTGGTGAAGAACTTCATGAATAATATGGCGATTTTTGGTAGCCCAGTATCTATTGTTCTGAGTAGAAATGTGACCGTAAAGATGAAACCACGCTTCATCAGTGAAGAACGTTAAAAGTGGGTCCACATCGCCATTATGAACGGACTGCACAAACCAATTGCAATAATTAACCCTAATTACAGGATCTTATGGTTGTAAAGCATGAACTAGTTCGGCCGAGCTACGAACGCACTGTAGTAGTATCGACTCTAAAACTGCCTGGTACACACGGGTCTTGGTATTTTTATCCACCTCTTCTTTACCGAATAAACAACGGCTCAGGGCATAGTAGACATTAGTGGCCTTTTGTGCACTCTTGCGCACCTCTCCTTGTAACCTGCCTGTTTGATGGATTATTGTTCCTAGATATCCACAGCTTTCCACTACTGTAATATTTAAAACGCGAAAGATATATAATACATATTCTCAGTTATTACGTTGAAATTGTAAATTGACTTTATATAATTGCACATAAAGCCGCGTCCATACTATGCCGCTGTATGCCAGTTATTTCCGTTGAAAATTCATAGCTTTCACAACAGAATCGGATGGAAATTAAAAAAAGTACAATTGGGACAGTTTTTAAATTTGTGTTCGACAGCAGTGGAAAATAATTTAATTTTATATGTTGTCTGGTCTGCGGGGAAATAAATGCTCAATGCAAGCGAAAGCACAACCATTGCGCGCAAGCAGTAGAATTCAACCAGCTGGTGGGTAGATGTCATTGCAGTGCTGAGCAGTGCTTTGGGCTACGGTGGGCTAAGAAGCCCAGTGCGACGGGCTAGGAAGCGGCCGCGTCGGGCAGTGTTGGTCTTGGGTGGGCTGGGCTGCTGAAGCGTGCGGACTGTTAGTGCAGAGCTGTGGACTACCGTGCATTACTCTGTCAGAAATACCGCCAGAATGTACTATTCATCGAGTATCCCAATTCGGCTCCGGTCGGGGCATAGTCGCGTTAACTTCACAGAGATGCAGTAGACAAACCAAACCATCCTGTTACCTCCACCATTACCGTAACTTACACACATCTTACTCTGAGACAATGTCATTTGATGAAATGTAACGACATGAAAAAGGGAAAAGTAGAATAAACTGGAGTGTTGGGGGAATGGAGTTTGTTGTAGTGTTGAGGAATACCCCTTATCCAGTTGTGTGTACCGATAGTATCACCCCAGTCAACGTTAGGGATCGAACCAGAATTTTTCAGACTATGAAACCCAAGTACTATCATTGAGCTACAGAGGAAAATGAAAAACCTACGTTCATATAAAATGGAAGATTGAAATATTGAAGTATGAAAATCGAAGATGTCAAACCCGGGATATGATAACGTTGTGGTTGAAAAATTAAATGAGTGAAGCATAGTAAAATATTATATTTCTGTTGGTAGTTTGACTACTGTACGTCATATTGTGTTAGAGTGATTATATTTTACAATGTAGCGATGCGATTACTGATCAAATTACGCACGTGGCTTTTCGATGAGAATAAATGTTAGTCATTGACTCTTTCATGAGACAGGAAGCCATGATATAACTCTCCTGTGCCCTTGATTTGCAATTCAAAATTATCAACAGGAACTCAATACATCTAATTGACTACGTCTACAATTAAATCAAAACTCACGGGGGTTTTCCTCTGTCCAGTTCTTTGAACGCACCAAACATAGGACACAACCGAGAAGACGACCTTTCCAGTGAAGTGATGATGCAACCTGTAAATAGTTCCGAAACTTCGGAGAAATCAGACCGTTGAAAGCCAATACATCATAAATACTCATGTCATTTTACATTTTTCTGACTAACTATGGCATAATAAATTCTTTTCGGAATTCTCTTAAACTACGCGCTTTACTGTTTTAGTTTTATTTATTTCTGTGGATAAATTGCTCTGGCAATGTTTGACGTCGCTTTGCCGTAGTACCGCTGTTTTTAAGTACAGCAAACAACCTGTAGGAAACTAGGGAAAAAGTGGAAAGATGTAGCCTGTGTTGGAAGTCGAAAAGGCGGCGAAGCCTATTCCTGGATGCTAATGACGATAATCAGACATAATTTTGGGTACCGAAGAGTTGACTGCAACACGGAGTATACACTGAGGCTTCGTTGCTAATGGCAGAAGATGAAGGTATACAGAAACATCAAAACTCAAGGAGTGTTTTTTTTTTATCGCTGAATGTGTGTTGACCTTGTAGTTCAGAATCAGGCACGGATCTTTGAGTTTTAATGTTGTACAACTATGTTGGTCGTCTAATGAACATAAACACTGCTTGCAAGGAACGATGGGTTACAGAAGAATATTTATAGAAAAATAAATAATAATAATAATAATAATAATAATAATAATAATAATAATAATAATGTATTAAAAATGAAAATAACCTAAATCAGAGCCTTCTTCAGTTACAAGCCGGAGCCATACGTCGGCAACACTGTAATTAACTGTCAACCGGAGGCCTACTTTCCAGAACACGTGTTTGTGCTAATGTCGATTTTCAATGTAAATTAATGTTACAATATAAGTGTGTGTAGAGGCAATCATGTTCGCGGTCGTACCAAACGTTAATTGTTGATGTATTATAAATTAAGTGCGTGTTGGCGATTAAAACAAGACAATAAATGAAAATATGGCTGCAGTCGTTAGCAATTTTTACGGTTATTAATAATGACAAAGTGAGTGACAATTCTTCTAAATATTAAATATTGTATAAACTACTTTTTTATAGTCTTACTTGTGGTTTGTGGTGTATCAGAATTCTAGCCAAATTGTTGGGTCTCGCCTGCTACATCAATAAAGTTACGACGTTGATTTTCAAGTTCATTGTAAACAGCTGTTTTGTGATCCCATAAATGTTGAAGTTTTGTTGAAGATTCGGAATGCCTGCTATACGTCAGAACTACCTATAATTTGTAGGTGCATACACTCAATTTGTTAGTTTTCAAGGTTTGTTTATTAATATTATTTCTTTCGCAATAAATTAGTTATAAACATGTTTCTTTTCACTTCGTATTTACAGGATTTAAAGTTCACTGAGTTTACTCTAATTCATACATACCGGTACTTAATAGATAATGGTGTGTTTTGTTACGTATTGTTGAAGGTATGTTTCTTCATTTTTTCATAGATCTTTATACTTGGCCTAACTGTATTTACATCCTCATACTTTATTATAATATGTCAATAGTTTCCTCTGTTTACATTTTTATTTTATGTGCATAATTTACATTCTTAGCTTGTTTTCTGTAGTTACATTTATTTAAAATTACTCCGTATTTTAAAAAGTTTATAACAAAAAATTTAGGATAACAGTATTGTTATGGTGACTGGCCAGGTTCAAGCTAAAACTAGCTTTCTGGGCGTCTGAAATATTTTTTATAGAAAAGCACGACAGATAATCACATGAAATTAAAATGTATATTATATTATATCCTAGACCTTTCACGTCAGTGGTGAAACAACAAAGCGGCAAAACATTGTCAATTTACTAGCCACATAATGGTTAATTGATTGGAATAGGGTATTGCAAAAGTACGTTGTTATTTTATTTATTTTTGGTACAAGTAACATTTCTTTAAGTATTTATTTATTTTGCCTTGTACCATCAATAAAAAAAACACGTAACTTATGCGTTTATTATTTTTTTTTTAAGTTATAAGTGGCTATATGCAAGTGCTTACGCGGTATTGTGAAACCCAAATAAAATACCATTTCGGATTCCGTAATAAATTACGTACATCAATACACTGAATTTTGATCATATGTACTTAGTTTTGTATCAATTAATGTCGAAAATGTACATGTGACAACGAAATCAAAGCACTAAAACGTCACACGTCATGCCTATATTTCGCCTTCGCCCGCCTTCACTCAGTGTTGCCAAACCTACTGATGCTCCGGCTTGTAACTGAAGATGGCTCTGCCTAAATACATCTGTCTTATTTAATGCAATGTGCTGTCGTAACATATTTCAAAATAATTTTACCTTAATGTTACAAAGAATGGCAACTTTTCATTTGTGTATTTTTCAATAAAGACTTTAAAGTGGAGATTTTGTAGTTTAAAGAACATCTGAACTAGGTATAAAGCCTTCTTTATTTAAAGCAAGTACTGTCCATCTTAAAGCTTTCTGATTAAATGTGTCCAATGTTGCAACAGGGGGGTCGCGAATACGTTTTTTTATATATATAAAGAAGGGTTTTTAAGCTTTTCTCCCGATTCATTTTCTCTCATGTAACTATATACTGCAATTTTAGAAGCAACCCTCGACTTAAGTGTTTTCTTCAAAACATGACTAACGAAATAATAATAATAATAATAATAATAATAATAATAATAATAATAATAATAATAATAATAATAATAATAATATCACTACATTACCTCTACTACTATGCTACTATTACTGTCACAGCCGCCGCATTTCTGTATTTTCCTGTCTAATTTTTCGTCTTAAAATTTTGTTCATTTCTGTTTATAATCTCTTCCTTTGATCTGCTATAAAAAATCTCGTTTTTCTTTCATAAACAATTCGTAAAATCTATGTTTATTTCTATCCTTGTTTTCAGTGATCTTACTCTTTACTCCTTTAAAACTTTCATAGTCATGCAGGCCATTCTGCTGTTCTCAAAGTTTGGCCTATTATGACGCCTTTCGAAGTATTTTTTTGCTGGGTTATTTACGACACTAATCAACTACTGTGGTTATCTAGCGTCTGGGTGATATGAAGGTATAATGCCGGCGAAATGAGACCAGGATCCAACGCCAAAAGTTACCCAGCATTTGCTCTTAATAAGTTGAGGGAAAATCCCGGAAAAAAACTTCAACCAGGTAACTTGTCCCAATCAGGATTTGAATCCGGGGCCACTCGTTTCACGGTCAGCCAGACTAACCGTTACTCCACAGCTGACTCTTTCGAAGTACATACCGATTATTTAGTCCTGACAGCTCAGCGACGCGAAAGAGGGGAAGTAATAGTGGGGAGAGCTCCGGAGTAGAGATAAGGGCGAGCTGTCGGTAAAGGAATGCAGTACAGCTTATTGTACTGGAAACATACCGCTCTACCACACGCATGTCATCCGATCGCTCCGAAGGCAAGCGAGTGACTAACCCAAACACCCCTTGGCGTACCAAATGGACTCGCCTGACCCAGTCTCAGATCTCCGGCGATTGTCAGGACTAAATAATTGTACTGTAATAGGGGGTGGGTTTGACATGACGCGAAGCCGCAGATCAGCTGTAAGACAATGCGGGACATAGCAAACATGCTTTTTTGAAGAATACAATTTTGCTTCTTTACATTGGTAACAAAGCGATTTCATCATATGGTTGGAAACAATGGAAGCGTGAACATTCAAGTGACTGCGATACACTCTGCATTAGGCACAGGGTTGAGGTCTTGCGATAACCTGCCGATTCACCTCTGTCAAAGTCATCCAGATAGAGAGAGGTTTAAGATTGACGACGATTGCAGGAAATCTGCAATCTACGTAATTACACTGTATAACTCTTTCTGGTGGCGATGCTCTTGCAGCATGTTTTCTGTGCCATACTTGAATGATTTCCATACAAACATACGTATTTATACTTCGCTATGGCTCAAGCGACAGCGCTTTTAACTACAACTCCAATGCAGTAAGGTTCCATTACCGATAGAAGAGAAGTGGGGTGGATATTCATATGGAGTCCGTGTATGTTACTTGACATGGGCTTCTAATAATTATGTTGCTGCTTTGCGTAATTCTGACGAGATGAGGTAGGAGTTCCGTTACTTGTGATTATACAGGGACATCATTTTATTTTTACTTCAATTTTTATTGTACCTGAGTTTTTTAATGTACTTCACTCCCACCCCCTCTACTAATGAAGTTCAACCTTCCTCCACACAGATCCAAGACCGCATATACAGTCATAGTAGCCTTACCGTCACAGTACGTTCTAAAAATATGTTCGCGTTTTCCAATGACGAAAGAGCTTTCAATATTACATCATTGTCGCACAGATACTGTGGTCCATTTGCCTACGTCGCATTCCGGTTTTCCCCACCTGCTTCTATTCGCCTCTCTGTAAAGGCTAGTGGCTGGGCTGTCTTAGCTCTTTTCTGAGAACATTAATTTCTGTTAGGAATTGGACATCTACGTAATATTATACTCATACAACTGTTTAAATAACTTAAATAAAAGGGCCTGGTTAAGTAATTAACTGTCACGTGCTTTCCCTCCTTTCTACGATCCTGCGACATAACCACTTGGACGGACAGTAGATAGCATGTCTGAGTAATTTTATCTTTTCGGATCGAGCAGAAGTGAAGATTGAATTTACAGTACGTAAGGTACTCTTTTATAGAGTAGGTACAGAATTGTTTCAACATGAGTTACTAGTACGAAGGACGAAACTGGTACACACATTAGAACTGAAGCCTGTATCGAAATGAACCGCCACCATTTTGAAAAATGTGTTTAAATATCCATATTACGATTATTTTTCAATTTAACTTCATTCTCTATAGTGTACGCTAATGTGCTGTAGACAGTATTAATATACACTGCATATTGAATACGTCCACATGGACAGCTCAGTTCGTGAGTAAAAACACTCATTGTTAATACTGTACTGTATTCTGATTAAACAAAAACCTAATGAAAATTATCAAACTGAAAAGCGTGATATTTCCTAGTTTACGTAAATGGATGAACTACTTTTCTTCCCTCCTATACCTAGTAAAGTGATTTGTTTGTATATTACGCCATCGAACTCCAGTCGTGGAAGGGGGTGGCAACTGTTGATCCAACGGTATAGCCAGGTTAATATCAGAAATGTTAGTAAAAATAAAATGATGTCCCTGTACAATACAAATAACTTTACTAGGTATAGGAGGGAAGGAAAGTAGTGCATCTATTTACGTAAACTAGGAAATGTTACGATTTTGAGTTTGATCATTTTCGTCGGATTTTTATTAGGTCTAATCAAAATACAGTACAGTATTAAAAGTAAGTGTTTTTACTCACTAACTGAACTATCAAATCGAACGTACTATATTTGTTATGTAATGTATAGGATACTGTCTACAGCACATTAGCATACAATATTTACAGTGCATTTAAATTTAAAAAATAATCAAAATATGGATATTTAAACAAATTATTTAAAATGGTGGTCGTTCATTTCGATACAGAATTCAATTCTTTTGTGCATATTATCAAAAACGTTTTCAAGCATATCTTCTGAAATTAAATGTATGGTTTTTTGGATGTAATTATTTAATTCTTCTATTGTTGTAGGATGTTTAGCAAACACAACTGTTTCACAGTAACCCCAAATAAATAATGCAAAGCACTCAAATCAGGCGACATGTGGGAGCCATAATCCTACGGCTGTTGAAATAATTCTGTACCTAGGCCTAGTCTATAACAGTGTACCTTACGTTCTATCAACTCAGTCTTCACTTCTGCCCGATCCGCATAGATAAATTTACTCAGATAGGCTATCTACTGTCCGTCCATGTGGTTATGTAGGAGGGTCTTAGAAGGAGGGGAATCACGTGACAGTTACTTACTTAACGAGACCTTTTTATTTAAATTATTTTAAAAAGCTGTCTAATATTACATAGAAGTCCAATTCCTAACTGCAAATGTTTTCAGAAAAGAGCTAAGACAGCCCAGCCACTAGCTTTTACAGAGTAGCCAGCAGAAACGGCGGTGGAAACCGGGATGCGACGTAACTAAACGGACGCACAGTACCTGTGCGAAAATATGATTCAATAGTGAATAAAACAATAGCAATCCCAACATCACTGTTCGGAAGCTGGATGAGAGATGACGACTGATTCCGCGTGTGTTGTCTTCTGTTACGTTGTAGATTTTAAGCAGCATTACCGGAAGTAGTACCCATGGATCCGAAAAACATGTTATCCGAAAGAAACTCTTCCCTGTTAGTTCGGATAAGCGAGGTTCTACTGTAATTGTAAGATTGCTGAGTAGAAGCAAGTTTGTACAATTATAGTTCTTAGATTTTGAGTGATATAAAATTAGTTTTAGAGGAACAGGGAGATGAGTGTGAGCAGTTAGAAGACCTTGTAAATCCACGTTTTCTTGAATAGCATCGCTGACAAACTGAGTAGTAACTAGATTACTAGACCTTTAAGGGGAAAACAAAATTATTTATTAAAATATAGACACTTTTTACTCCTACAATTCCACGTTTCAGTTGAGGTTGAGTGAACTTGGACGACTTTCGTATAGCCAGTGCCACCGTTTCTGACGTGTGAAATAAGTAATGGGAATGTTGAGAGCGAGTATTTTATCTTTGTCACAAAATGTGAGCGAGAAAGTTGACAAGTATGATTGGCAGATTGCTGACGTCACATCTGTTTAGGAGGTGGTACCACTATTAGTCTGACAACAGATGCCACTGACTGGACAGTGTACTCAATGACACTGTGGGCCAACATGCAGGTGGCCACAGTGCAGTGGCGCGATCTAGGGTTTAGCTAGGAGACTCGTTCTCGTGGTTGCTTTCGAGCGTGGGTTCGAATCTTACTGTGCTGTTCCCTGATTGAGTTTTTTTCCAATCTGTAAGGTTAATGTGAAATAATGACAAACTGACTAATTCATCTTTCTGCCACTAATTCTATCGGCGCTTTTAAACCGCGCAATTGATATTAATATTTTTTTTTTCAATTATATATATATATAACATATTTATTATGAGGCTTATAAATTTATTGCGTCAATTTCTCGGGGAATTTTTGAGACAAACATAAATAACAAAAAGTATAAGGACTCACCTAGTTAATACTGCTTCATCCATGATTTTAAACATGTGAGTGCATTCACATGCTCCGAATTAAGTGCCGCTCTACGTTTAGTAACAATGTTTCCTGCATCACTAAACACGAAAAAAAACTTTTTTCTCTGTCAAGTACTTCTCCACGATCGATCAATTTAAATCCAAACGTTTCACCGAGTTTACCTCTCAAATTCTCATATGACATAATGGAGTTTACACTTCTTACAAACCATAGAAAACTGATTTTTTTTCTTTATCAAACTAAACACACAGCCTTCATATACAAACTCAGTACAGAAACTGCATCTGCAAAACTACAGCGGTCGAAACAGAAGACTGACCCCTAATCGAATTGCCAGATTTTAGAAAGAGAAGACGGTAGTTACACTCTTACTTGCATACAGTGTAGACATGGCTATTTTATAAGGGGTGAGGGGGACGAATCTCAGAAAAGTGTGTATTTCATATGCTAGGAAGATGAGCCGACAACAAGGTGGAAGTTTTCTTGGAAAACCATAAAACTTAATAAGGGTTTCGTATTGTGTTTCAACTTGCAATAGACGTAGACTAGGTCACTGTCCTCATATCTCCATCTCTTTCTGAAGTGTTTGTGCAAAGATTTTCCCTACGCTACCTGGTTTACAGTTCGAAAATAACAGTAGGCCTACTATTGTGCTTTTAAGTAAGCAATTTCCGACAGAGAAATATTGTCGGAAATTTTAGTATGAATTTGTATTAACAAAATAATAATACCAACTACAACCGATTAATTTTAATCGACTCGATTATTCGATTAAATATTTTTATCGATTAATCTTACAACAGAAATTGATAGATTAATCGATTAAATGCCACAACACTATAATGGAATCATGCAGGCTCATTAGAGAAATATTTCGTTTTTGCATTTCTAACGGATAAGGACGTGAATCAAATAGATGTCATTGAAGACTTATAAATTCAGAAAAATTGAAAGGATTGCCTAGTGTTTATCTTTTCCATTCACTTTCGATTTATACATACGACACCTATCACTGGGCATTTCAAAATTAGTGTGTAATTTCTTCAGAATGTGTTAATAATAATGACAACATTTCTGTCGAAGTTCGATCAGGGTAAGGATCATTTTGTTGTTGGAACCCGTAGTTAAGTACCAAAATTTGAAAGGTTCAGTGAAATGCTACACTCATGTTTCGGTTCCATGTACTTGTGTGACTTTGCATTTCCTTATTTAAAAGTGACAAAGAATAAAGCACGGTCCCTTCTCAACAGACTGTCATCTGGAAGACCCTCAGAGACTGGCTCTTGCCCAGTACTCGCCTGATTTCCAACATCTGATGATTGAAATGCGGACCCAGATGTCATACTAACGACCGTTGGTATGTTTGTGTATTCAGTATACTGTAGGTATGTATTTTGAAATACACTTTAGATTAAAATAATTCTGTAGCATTTTGATTCCACTAACCAGCCCTGTAACATTGCTTTGAAGTTTGAATATGTATTAACGCGGAAGGAAAGTGGTAGAGTGGTAGATTCAAGTGAAGAAAGTAGATTTTGAAGTACAGTAGATCGTACTGTACACTGACTGGTAGAAGTAATAGATCACTTTATAACAGCTGATGTACAGTAGTGGCAAAAAAAAAAACGGACCGACCCTTGTAGCTGATTTCAGAGCCTTGTTCACTCCAGAGCATGATAGACTGGTAACTAAGACTTTCGTGGTTCGAATCTTGCCTGGGAAGGAAACTTTTTTTGTTCCTTATTCGAATGCATTCCCTATACTTTTCGATTGCTGGTAGAATTCATGTTCTGGGAATAATAAGTTAATTAAGTAGTAAAATATCGGTGTAATCGAAAAGTATTGGGAATAAATTTGAATAAGGAACAAAAAAAAGTTGCGTTCCCAGGCAGGATTCGAACCACGATAGTCTTAGTTACCAGTCTATCGAGGTCTGGAGTGAACAAGGCTCTGAAATCAGCTACAATGGTCGGTCCGGTTTTTTTTGCCACTACTGTACATAGGATTTTATAACATTAATATAATTTTTCGATTGTATAAAGATGTATTAAACATTTTGGTGCATGCATATGATGTTCAAGAGATCATAAAATATCATCCTATGTATTACTTTCCACTCCAAGAACTAAACTGTGTGGTTATTTTATTGCTCCGATCTTATAATTATTCCAGCAGTGAGACTAAAGCTATTGATGGGCTATGAAGGTGTGGCACAATTTCTGTTATGAGTAAATATTTTTTGTAATTTCTCTTTCACATTAATTTGACAAGTTCATATGTCTCCTAGTCGAGAAGACGATACAACAGCTATTAATTTGGTTGAAGAAGGACAGATCATTCATTTTGCGGCTAATGCCATCTGTGCGTCTTTTTGAAGAGTCCAGTATGCCTACAACGATTTCTTGAACTCTCTATGTAGCCTACTGTAGATGAATATTGCTAACCACGAAAGAAAATGATCGTATTTAATCAAAGTTTTCGAATTTAGTCAAAATTATCTCATATTCGAGGTTATAATGATGTAATAAAAACTATAATAAACATTTCAACGACTTACTTTAGCAACCACAATCGTATTTAGTCAAATTTATTTAGTCAAAATTATCGCATATTCTGGGTTGTAATTATAGTATAAAGGTCATAATAATTAGAGCCCGAATGTTTGGCAAAATGCCTTTTTTTACTGGGTGGAAGTAAGTCATTATTTGCATAGATATAAATGTGATTTGGGGTAAATCAGAATGATAGGGTCAATTTTTATTTTGCCGTCTTCAGGTGTTTCTTATTAATAAATGCCTTTTTGTCATTTTAAAGCAACATTTCTTGTTTATTTGCAATTTTCTAATTAATTGCAGTGTAGTGTGTATTAAATTTAAATATTTGAAACAATGGCTAACTTTATTAACAATAGTAAATAAAAGTAATTTATTTCGATGCTTAATCTGCTAATAATCGTGCTTTAATACTATTGGTGAAATATGAATAAAGATCGACAAGCCACAGTTACAAATATAATATTGTCATGTCATCACGATACCAACAATCAGCTTAATTTTAAATAAATATTAAGCGCGTTCTCATAGAAGTTGTCACGTAGCATTTTCAATTGTTTGCTAGGATAGGTTAGCTAGAATGCCTAAATTCAGTAAACCATTGCAAAGTAAACTTCATGCTTACGTCAGTGAATTTGGTGCCCATGTGTTTTCAACCGATGGAACAGTTTTGTTATGTAAGGTTTGTGAAAAGGCAGTTAATCACGGAAAAAAAAAGTATTTTATAAATCAACATGTGTCACCTACGAAGTAAGTAGACCTATGTGAGTTATGTTCATATAATTTAAATTTATTGCTAAAATATATTATGCCTTTTTAAAATTAATAATGCTTTTTTCAAAGATTATTGTGCCGTTTTTACGTTTTTATTGCCTTTTTTTTTGCCTGCCTGTTTTAACTGTTACAAATTCCTAAGCGCTAAACATCCGGGCTCTAGTAATAATTTATAATAGACATTCAAAGGACTTAATCGATCAGCCATGATTATTTAGTCAAAATTATCGCATATTCGGTTTTATAATAAGAGCCCACTTTCCCGTCACGTGATCAACTTGACTCCATACTTTCCTCATATGAATGCTAACTTGTAACAACTTGCAAGCAGATATTGTGGATAGTGTGCGTGCAGGGCTATAGCCCTGGTCGCGTGTATGGTTTGTTTAAATTAATAGTTAATTAATTTAGGTATCGAATTTGAGATTAATTTAACTTTCACACCCCACATTTTAACAATTACTAATTCTGCTTACAAATCACTTAGATTTGTAATTCGAAATTATTCAAGCAACCACCTGTTTTTAAGTTAGGCCTACACCTGGTTAGAAGCAAGTGAAATATGCCACTAGTGTATAATTATTTGGAATTCTCGTGCAAAAACAACGTTCATTCTATCGAGTTGATACAGAATAAATTCCTTAGGTTCCTATATTATAAGATATTCAAAATATCTTGTCCATCCCATTTCCCAACTAGATTATTGAAATGAATTTTTAGTTTTCGTACGCTCAATGATACAAGAACGACTTACTCGATGATATTTCTCAGAAAAATATGAACAAAAATAATATTGATTCCGTTGAAATACTCAAACTAATTCCATTTTATATCCCTCCAAATATCCTATAGAAGAAATTTGGTATTTAATATCTCTATATCGAGACAAATATCAAAACTTTTCCCTTATTTTGGCCCTGCAATTTATTACTGGTATCGATTTATTAAATTTCTGATTTTTGAATCATAATAAGCAACATCTCTTTCATGTTTTCATTTCTTTTATTTCTATTGCTAATGAGTTGCATATATTAGTACCTATTTTATAACTGCTGTCCATGTGAATCATTATCAATAATTATAAATTAAATTAATGTGAAGAAGGTGCTTTGATGGACATCTAGCCCGTGTACCTACTTTCCTGTAAGTCATAATAAATACATAAAAATAGAGTGTTACTATAAATGATCTTTCCGATTACAAACTTGAATAACTATCGTTAGGAGACACTTAGAAACATATTGGTATTAATGGAAAGAGAAACTCAAATGTTTTTTGTTATCCATTCGGTTAAATCACATGTGCTACTCTTAAATCAGCAAACATTAGAAAACATTATAAAACATGAAATTGGTATCAACAGAAACAGAAACTCCAACAGTTTTTAATTTTTTTTTTTCACTGGAAAGCATGAAACAGAAAGAGAAACATTTGGTTCACAACCGTAAGTAAGTCGCATGTGCTCAATGTGAGCTCCTTGTGTCACACGACACACATCAAGTCTGTAGTCAATTTCCTGCCATACACGTTGTAGCATTGGACCATCCACCAGTGCAATGGCCTCTGTGATGCGGATACGAAGATCCTCAATGGTAGGTGGTAGTGGTGGCTGATACACTTGTTGTTTTATAAAACCCCACAGAAAAATATCACAAAGAGTGAGATCGGGGGAACGTGGAGGCCAATGCAAACATTCTAAATCTTCACGCCAGCACGTCCAAACCATTTCCTTGGATTTCTGTGGACTCTCTCTCACACGCTACACATTTGCCTCACTTACTGATGGACGACCGGTTGACTTCCGCTTACAGATGCATCCCCTCGTTTTGAAGTCAGTGTACCACTTACGGATACTGGGCCCACTGGGTGGATCAACACCAAATTTTCTTCTAAAATTGCGTTATACAGTGACAACAGACTGGGATATGTGAAAATCTAGCACACAAAATGCCCTCCTGTCTTCGTTTGCAGCCATTTTTCTGTTATATCGTCTCCTAGCAACGAAATTAATAAATATGCTACAGGTTCACCAACATAACAAAACATATTTGAGTTTCTCTTTCCATTGATACCAATATCATGTTTCTAAGTGTCTCATAACTATAATTATTCAAGTTTGTAATCGGAAAGATCATTTATAGTAACACTGTAAATATATAGATCTTATTTTTAGAAGTGCATGAGATGTACGAACTTCCGTGGAATATACGGCACGAGAAAACTTCAGTCATAATAAAAATTAAACAAGAGGCAATTATTTCAGAAACTTGATACGAAACTTAAGGAACAAGGTGTCTAAAACATTACTGTAGAAGTGGTTCACAAAAAAAGGTAAAAAAAAAACACACACTTAAAACAGTGTACCTCCAAGCATACAACATTCAGCGCGCGTTTTTTACGTGTGGAGCATGGTTTCAAGTTTAGTGTCTCCATGTGATCACAAATATGGCGTCAAGTTTAGAGGCTGAAAGCACTTGACTCCTGTAAACTATCCCCGTGTGAATCGGGTAATAGTGTTGAGAGCATGTAAGGAACGTCATTTGAGTGAGAGAATCGTACGAACACTTCGAGAAGCCAATTTGACTTCATGAAGACCTGCAATGCTTCATAGCACACTCCCCAGCACCGAGCAGAGCAATTACAGTTCGTGCGGCAATACCGGAACTGCACTGTGGACCAGTAGTCAGTGGTATTGTTTACAGATGAGTTGCAATTTTGTCTGCAGTCACCTGATGTCAGATTGAGTGTATGGAACGACATCCGTCTTGCAGTATCTCTTTGAGGACACTGTTTGGAAATGGCTCATATTTTGTGATGCTTTATCAGCTTCGAGACCCGGACGGAACTTGTTTTATTCGATAGAGGTGCTGTGAATGCACACAGATAGCTTACATAGTGAAGTTCGCAGAACGTGTAATTCTTTTTGCTCCTTTCGAAAATTTCACTTTTAACGTTTGACAGTGCCCACCTTTATGCCGCTAGCTGTGTGCCAATATATTCGTGACATCAGAATAAGAACCCCAAATCATAGACAAATAACTAGACCTCGGATTTTAGGTTAAATGCCTATTTTTTATGTAGAGATAAACTAAAACCAGTTAAATATCTTCACATTTTATATAAAATATGAACGTTTGAAAGCGATTTTATGGTGCCTGAAATGCCTATTTTTTTTTCAATTGAGATCTATTTTTAAATTTTCGCGTAGGAGTGAAAGAGAAAGTTTTGAATGTCATAGGATGGGTATGGTTCAAATAACCTGTTAGTTTGGTTGTAGGAATGAAGAAGTCGTACGAGTTATGTTTACGCAAGTTTCGGTAGCGTTTTTTCAGAGAATACACAATTACTATCGAAACGATGCATTGTTAGATTAAATTTTTAAAATTTTTATATTAAAATTATCGTTATATTTAAATTATTATAAATTATATTTAAATTGTTATAAATTACATGCAAATTATTCAATGAATCAATGTCGAGAAACAAGTTTCATTCTCGATAAGAAGAAATGTTGTTCGAACACTTCAAGATAAAATGCGTTTCATCTATATTCTATGTCTAGTAAGACATAAAACAAGGATATATCAACTGTAAACTCTCACGAAACGGACCAGAATTATATTTCTACAGATTCTATGAAATGTACCACGCTGGTTCCAGGTTTAATAATAATAATAATAATAATAATAATAATAATAATAATAATAATAATAATAATAATTTATTTTTATTTATTTATTTATTTATTTAGAATATTAACGTGCAAAACAATAGCGCAAGTCCAATTACAGTAATAATAATAATAATAATAATAATAATAATAATAATAATAATAATCATAATAATTCGTATTCCAGCTACCTCAAGACTGAAGTTAAAGACACTGGGTAGCCTATATACAGTAGGACGCCGAACACTGGTAATGCGACGGATAAGGATATAAACAAACAGGTCTTCGCTTCGTGTTTTTGGGGTACAGTTAACTCCCGTCATTCTGAAGCTATACTAGTAAACAGAGGCTTGAGCCGTGATGTTCATTTTCGTCGTGATCTTTGAAGTTAATAATAACGTGCATTCGTAAGTTACGGAACTTGAACATAAATATAACTTAAAATAATTTTATATTGCAAGAAATTCTTTCAATAGCACATGAAGTTATTGGTGCATTATGTAGTACAAGATATTCCTATTGTCTGATATTTTTTGTATTTCATTTGAATATTGCATATGTCGCTCATTACTGAAAACCCACTAATTTTCTATGTACTTTTCTAAATATTCCCTAAAATATAGACTACTGTATGTAATTTATTAATTGGGATGTTGGCACTGAACATTATGGTAGGCTACTACATGCTAAACGTGGAATTAATATCTTCATAATTTTCAGATTTTTATGGTACTGGTTCTTTTGGATTAAGTTCAACACACATTCTGTGCCTTTTGGTATTGTAATGTCCTTCAGTGCACTGTTTTTGTCACTTTTAAGTTTATTTTAAACAATGTATATGTAATGTTGCTTATATTTGAAGTGAAAATATTAGTTCAAATATCCTCAACTATGTCCTGCAATATTACACAATTGAGCGTCTTACCTGAGACATTTTACCTCTGCAATGAACCTTCAATCAGCCACAAAGATGTAGTTATTTAAATAATACGACTAGTAAGAGCAATGATTGATGAGACTACTCACTATGACTGCGTTCCGGCTTCGACTTATTATTAGAGCGAGAAGGTAGAGCTTGCAAAACTATTTTGTATACGAACGTACCTGTACCTGTACAGGTAGCTTATAGGTAGCTTAATTACGAAGCCTAATAATAATGATGATGATAATAATAATAATAATAATAATAATAATAATAATCTTTACAACCATGTGTACAACTTTGTCATTTTTTACTTTTTGAGGCATGATTACCATGATAAAGGGAAACGGGAGTACTCAGAGAAAAACTCCTCGTGCCCGCTTTGTCCACCATAAATTCCTTCGTGACAGACGGAGATCGAACCTGTGTCGTCACACAGAGGCTATCCCACTCGGCCACGAGCGAATGCTCTGTTATCGCCGTATTAGGTAGTCACGTCCCTGAATAGCTTCCGTAGTTGAGTAGGAGACTTTAAATTGCAAACCACAAAAGTTGAATAACGCCGAGCACGAGACACGTGACCATGGCAACTGCACGATTCTTTTCTTGATTCCTGTTGAGGTCACAGGCTGCACGCTTCGTGGTCATCTGCTGACCAAGGCCTTGACCTTCTCAACGTCACAGTACGACCCTTTGATAAAACTGCCGGGAAGAGGAGGATAGCGAGCCTTCCTCCCTTTGAAGCTCCCTTAATTTCAAGGAAGCCACAATTAAGATCGGAAGATTACGTAAACATATAGAGCTGTTTGAAGTTGCGCCTTATCTGGTTCAGTGGCATACCGACAGGAAGGGATTCAGTCTTCTTCATCGCAGGTAAACAATACTTAGAAAGAGATTTTAGTATGTGTAGGATCTGACGGTGTCAGTGTATTCTTTCAACATAATATTGTTATTTAAATAACTTATTTCAATTGTATAATATATACCAGATAAGTTGTGGAACACTGATAATAATTTTATACCCATCTTTGTTCCGATAAGTTGTATTGATTTATGAATGTTTTTTTCATAAAAGACCGTCATAAACGTATCTGATTTAAAAGTACTATGTTTTATTTTTATTTCATTTCTTGATTAACGTTTTCGGTTTTATAAAAACCATCTTCAGATCATTATTAGGCCTACCTCTTGAATTGAACAGTTACATTGAAAAGTTGCATTGTAATACAATGGGTTACATTAAACCGTGTTGTGTTAAAAGTATAAAATAAAATCATGCAAAGGATATCATAAAACATTAATGTATATACAGATTTGAAACTGTTAAAATATTAAGATTAGAAGTAGGTCTGATGTGAAAATTATTTTGCGGAATGTACAGCTGTCAAAAAAAAAAAAAAGTGGCTGCACTCGTGAACAGCGAATATTTCCGAAGTCCACTTCGGGTCGCGGCGATGTTACACGATGCATGTGCTTGTACAAGGAGTTCCGGAACTATGAAAGTGTTCCATATCTGCGCCTCGTAGACCAGCGGTAGAGTGCTTGTTTAATGATTCAAAGGTCGTGGGTTCGGGCCTTCTTCAAGTTTTCATTTTATTTTTTAATCGTTCTTTAGCGATGTAAATGATATTCAAATTATCATTTATATCCAGTTATCGTTCTTTATGGATATCACGTTATTTATATTTTGTTATCGTTCTTTAGAGATATGAATAAAATTCAGGTCATCATTTGTATTCTGTTATCGTATTATAACGATATGAATAATAATTATTATTGTATCTCCAATGGGGGTTAGCCCTATTTTACATATGTATGTTAGGGCTATAGTTTTATACACAAAAAAGATAAGCATAAAGAGAAATGGAAAAGAAAATTAAATTAGCTTACGCGATGTAAACAAAACATAAACAATCCGTAAATTAGGCATTGCGATTGCAAAACAAATATCAGGTATCAATTTGAAACATACAAAAACATTAACAACACACATACGTAACACTTCTATAACACAAATATGCAGCTTTCCGTACCATACATCATAAATTAATACACAATAGTCATACAAACACAATCAAACTATAATTACGACATTGCGACGACATCAAGCATCCCATAACTGACTCACATACATAACAAATCAAGCATCCGTTACAACACATACACTTCAACATAGTAACCACACTTTTAAAAGTTACAAATTTGGCTCCAAGAAGAATAAATAGGGCACTGTTACTAATTACTATTCTTCTACAATTTCTTAAATACATCTGTAATAAATCTGTGAAATTCCGATATGAATAATATTCACGTTTTTTATATTGTTATCGTTCTTTAGCGATTTAAATAGTATTCAAGTTATCATTTATATTCTGTTTTCCTTCATTAGCATTATAAAACAATATTCAAGTTATTTATATTGTTATTGTTCTTTCGCAATATATTAATTAAATAAACCGATATTTATCATTTATATTCTGTTATCGTTCTTTAGTGCTACTGTATAAATAATATTCAAGTTATTTACATTGTAATCGTTCTTTAGCGATATAAATAACATAAATTTAATATTAGGTTTGGAAAAATCCAGTTGCATAATACTAGTATTAGTTTTTCTTTTTGTATTATTACATTATACTATCTTGAACCACAATAAAATGAAAAGGAGTAACGAGGAATTGGACCTGAGACGTTGACATCTAAATTCCGACGTTCGTCCGCTGAGCTACGAGAGCAAAAGTGTGGAAACATTTTCGGAAAAATTGGCCCGATCACACTCTAAGATTTTCTGATGATTCGTAGAAGCTAGTCCAGGATGCGGGGGGCAAAGGCTAATTGAGATTTCCCGGTCTCTGACCGGGTCAAACATCCTGATAGAATTAATATTTAACCCTTGCCGTGACTTTCGGTGAAGTCCGGAGGGCCCAATTAGTCAAATCCACTCTCCTCATCTCCACGCTTGGGCCCCCTGGAATTTAATAAGATGCGAAAGAGATAGTGATGTGCGGAAAGCAACGGGATGTTACCGCATTTAGGCCTATCCTTCCCAAGAAAACTGCAAACATGAACAAAGGAAGCTTTTAATAGAAGAAGAAGGATCTTCTGCGGACCTCTGGAAAAAGAACTAAGGAAGAGACTAGTAAAGTGCTTTGTGTGGAGTGTGGCATTGTATGGGGAAAGAACATGGACATTACGACAAATGAAGAGAAACGAATTGAAGCATTTGAAATGTGGATGTGGAGAAGAACGGTGCGTGTGAAGTGGACAGACAGAATAAGAAATAAAATTCTGTTTGAAAAAGTGAGTGAAGAAAGAATGATGCTGAAACTGATTAGAAAGATAAAAAGTAACTGGTTGGGTCTCTGGTTGAAAAGAATAATAGACGACATTAGGATGTGTGGATCATATGCGGAGACTAAGAGGAAGGCAGAAAATAGGAAAGATTGGAGATTGCTGGGTTTGCAATGAAAGACCTGAGCATGGACAGAACATTTATGTATGTATGTTCAGAATGCCTGGAATATCGTGTCTAAGAACAGTTGCTATTTGCAAAGACTAGTCAATTCCATGCCCACTCGACTGCAAGATGATCGAGATAAGAGGAAGATAGACTAAATATTGAATTGTGGCTTTTTGTTTTGTTTTTTGAACGCTTAATTGTTTGAATGTTTTAAGGCCGACGCCAGTAAATTTGTTATGTTTATGCCACGAAAGATATTTTATTGAGAATAAAATCTTTTTTCTTTCCATTTGCAGCCACAATATCATAATGATAATGATAAAGTCATGGCATAATATATTAATGAACCTGAAGTTAATTACTAAAATAATCATAAAAGAGAAAGGAGCCATTATGTCTAGTTTGTCTCTCTCAAAAACAGAACAAAAAAGGACATAAAAAGCACGAGGTTGTAATCGAACGCAGGACCTTATGAATAAGAGGCCTGAACGATACCATTATGCTATCGAATAACACACAGAATACTTCAATTATAACTGTAGATATCAGGCAACGTGGTCCAACAACATGTAACATCGCCTGTCTCCGAATTGTAGCGAAGATACCCGAAGGGAACTTTGTTTCAGGAGAGCGGCCACTTTTTCTTTTGACAGCTGTACAGCCTTACGCTTCCTTTCAATTATGAAAATTATAGGATACTTTTTCATAATGTACAGCCTTACGTTTCCTTTCAATTATGAAAATTATAGGATACCTTTTCATAATTGAAAGGAAGCGTAAGGCTGTGCATTCCGTAAAATAATTTTCACATCAAACCTACTTCTAATCTTAACATTTTAACAGTTTTAAATCTGTATATATATTAATGATTTACGATATCCTTTGCATGATTTTATTGTATACTTTTAACACAACATGGTTTAATGTAACTCATTGTATTTTAATGTAACTTTTCAATGTAACTGTTCAATTAAAGAGGTAATAATGATCTGAAGATGGTTTTTATAAAACCGAAAACGTTAATCAAGAAATGAAATAAAAATAAAACATTGTATTTTTAAATCAGGTAAGTTTATGACTGTCTTTTATGAAAAAACATTGATAAAACACTGATAATAGTTTTTCTATTTTTAATTTTTATGAAGAAACTCTATTATAAAAAAAGTTACACCAGGAATGTTTTGAATATGTTAAATTTTTTTTTTTATTTATGAAGTGTGCTAAGGAGTCTGTTTTTTTCTACGTCACACGCGCGGTGTGTTCTGAGTCAATCTTGAGTCATTCAACTGTTGTGATAAGGCATGTTTGTGTTCATTGTGAATTATTTCTTTAAAAAGCATGTAGTATGGTTGCCGAGTTTAGGTTTTCTTTAAATCATCGTATATTCATATTTACGTACAGAGCCCTCTCATCAAGCTTGAAGGCTATTTGTAGAAAGATTTCATAGTGTGAAAGTTCCAGCTCGTGAAACAATATTAATAAATTAGCAGGCTAATTTGGAGATATTGGAAGTATTAGTGAAAAGAAGAGCAGGAAGTAAAGGTATAGTGAGGGTCTTATAAAAACAGTTCCTGTGTTGCCAACTGTTACCAGATATCACCATATGAAGTAAAATCACGATCCTACATACTGAATGACTTATTTACTTGCTGTACTTTACCTTTATGTTGGAAGGTATTCTAAATAATTCAATAATTTGTAACATATTTTCGTAAGCAAACTATACGACAAAGAGATCAACATTTTAGGTATTTTGTCTGGCAATATGAAATTCATTGGTTTGACTAAACAATTGATTCACGAGACCTAACCTAAAATTGTGTTTTGACTACATGAAATTATTAGTACTAACTCCGAAAACCGAATATAACCATGAAATGTATGCTTATGAATACTTACTCCTAATAATTTTGCTAATCTAGTTATAATTGCTGTCTCTGTGAGCATAATTTTATTCCTTCTTCATTATCTTCTTTCGGTTAAATCTGAAAAAACAGAAGTCCACACCTGTGGAGTAGCGCTTAGCGCGTCTGGCCGCAAAACCAGGTGGCCCGGGTTCGATTCCCGGTTGGGGCAAGTTACCTGGTTGAGATTTTTTCCGGGATTTTCCCTCAACCCAATATGAGCAAATACTGGGTAACTTTCAGTGTTGGACCCCGGACTCATTTCACTGGCATTATCACTTTCATCTCATTCAGACGCTAAATAACTTAAGATGTTGATAAAGCGTCGCAAAAAACCTACTAAATAAATAAAAAGAAAGAACAGAACGCCGGTAGGGAAAGTTATCCCCACTTTCGCAGCACGCTTTACGCTTTTTGGTGGAGTCGCTGCCATCTTTTTGACATTATTGTAATAAAAATCTAAACACGAAAGAAATTCATTAAAATGTGAAATGGTATTTCTATCGGTTACCCACCTGCATTATCACACCCAAGTATGTTATATTTATTTACACTTACCTGCCTACAGTCTTGAATTGTAACCACAACGCAACACACAAAATAACCATTATGTATTAATATTATTACTGATATTAATTAATTATTAGTATGTTCAAATTCCACTAGCTTCCAGTAACCGGCTCAGAAATCTAGTACAATTTTAATTTCATGGAACTTCAGTCTGTCTCACCTGCCAATATTAACAGTTACAAAATCACTACCATTTGTTGTCAGTATCAAAATTCGAAACGAAGTTGGCAAAAGAAAATTTAACCTGCAAACTAGAAAATCACCACAATCCACTAGCATATATAGTAATGGGGGGGGGGGGGGAATTGTTAGGTTTCACCCTTGGGGTATGAAGTAAGCTGACCCGGACTATAAGTTTAGACAAAAGAAAGTTGGATGACTTTGGCTACTGCTTGGAAAATTCTCCTAAAAATCCATTAGGCAGCTTGCGTAATAAACGGAAATTTCTCGTTCATCCGCGTATGGAGCTACAAAGTTGTTGAAAATCAAACCGTACGAAATTAATGTGCGTCATGAGCTACAATGGACGATTATGAAAAAGAAGGCATACATAAATGCGGATGAAATATTGTATGCAACTAGTGGAATGAGCATAATTATTACTGCTCTCATGTAATTACAGAACTCGGCTTACGCCTCGTTCTTACAAAACACATTCGAGCGGTAATGATGCTCATATCCCACTAGCTGCCGACATTCGGTTTCTTAAATAAAAAAACGACAAACTTTCATTCCATGCGTTTCTATGGAAGCCATATTCCGCTGTCATGGTTAATTTCTTGACTTTCCTACGTTTTTACATACTTTTTGCTTCTCTGCCTTCAGTGCGTTATTGTTCCTTGGAAAAGTGTTGTCAAATGAATTGCCTTTACTATAATAAAAGTTATTATTTATGTATCTTTTGCTGTAAATTACTTTCGTTGTGTCTGTTCATAATTTTATTTATACCTAATTTAGTGCTAAATGCAGTTGAGTCATATTTAAGTATGAAACACATTAAAAATGATTTGTTAACGCGGTGCTGTATTTTAAGTGATTTTGTATTATCTATTTTTTTATTTTTAATTGGTTATTTTACGACGTTTTATCAACTGCTATGGTGTGTCTGTGGGATAAAGGTGATAATGCCAGCAAAATAAGTCCAGGGTCCAACGTGGAAAATTACCCATCATTTGCCGTTCGTTTCACGGTCAGACATGCTAACCGTTACTCCACAGCGGTGGGCTGTGTTATATTAAATAATGTGAATTTGTAGTATAAGTAATGTTTAATGTAAATGCTATTGTAATTGATCTTCAAGCAAGATGCGTGTGTGTCTAATGCCTACCCACTTCACTTTGCGTGATTCGGATTCCGCATACTGCGGATAGATGACAGGACTGCGACCCATTTTCAAATTGCACACCACTTCGGCGGGCCACGTTATACATGATGCGTATCTGTGAAGAGTTATGTCGTGTACTAGGGTGAATGTATGTTAAGTGTTCGTGTAAGCGTAGTGTAGAGAATAGGTGAGGATGATGATGGGAGAAGGGGAAACCAGGTGCCGGCACGTAGCCTACTCCTGTCGAATAGCACCAAGGGGGCCGCCAGGCTTAACGTCCCCATCCGACGGACGAATCACTATCAACAGTGACATATGTCTTCCCTTCATATGCACTGTGGAGAGATTTGGTGCACAATTTAATGATTAGAAGTTGTACATCGCCATCACTCTTAGTCCCCCAAGAAAATCTCTGACCCTACCGGGAATCGAACCCGGGCCGGCTAGTCTAGAGGCAGACACACTACCACAGAGCTAACTTGACGGGCTTCTTAAGCAAGGTTATAGTAGAAAAACGCACACAAGCCGAAAATTGCAGGCAGTCTCACTTTATTTTTTTAATACCAAATTTTATACGTCGTCCATTTGGTATGGATGTTAATATGAAGTTCAATTATTATCATTATTATTATTATTATCATTATCATTATCATTATCATTATCATTATCATCATCATCATATTCTGAGGCCACCAATATTCTGTATGGGAAGCGAGTGGGACTCATGCTCCGAGGCTGCGCTTATGCGTGGGTTCGAATCCAGGTAGATTTATTTTCGAAGTTTTCTGTAACTGTAAGACTCTCGACATCACCAATGGAATCTACACAAGATAATCGCTTAGGCCGTCCTTGATAATGTGTCGTTAAATACCCAATAAAAACATGACTGTTTTTATTCCACTTACAGATATATTATTTACACAGAGTTGCGTGTAATAGCCAATAAACATTTCAAATAGCTGTTACTGAACAAGGAATTTAAACTACAAGAAATGTACGCGCAAAACTTCTGTTATGGATGATCACCTGTGGCTGATCTCGCTGCAGTACCAAGTTCTTAAATGAGGACTTTGGTCGTAGAAGAAAATACATTAGACTTATGTATGCGTTCTCCGCATACGAAGAAGCCGCCAATGTGCGATATCTCCTCGTCGCTCCCACACATCTTGACGTCGAAGATTAAATGTCAGCTGTTCATCAGTACGACCAAGAAAACCCGTTCGTTCTGAAGGGATGGAAAGTAGATGCTCATCCACTGCTGATTGACGAACAGGAACGTGGTGTAGTCGTCAATTGTTTGAAATAATGCAGCACTTTTGAAACAATTCTTAAAGCAATAAAACGAACTAGTGCCGAGATGTGTTGTCCTGAACATCGTTATTCCGCATGGTGATACCGGCCCCAACACATCGCATCTGTTTAGTTACAGGTTCTTACCCATCTGACGCACAGTCCAGATTTGTAGCGATTTTCACGTCATGATGATGCCGGCCCCAACACACCGCATCTGTTTAGTTACAGGTTCTTACCCATCTGACACACAGTCCAGATTTGTAGCGATTTTCACGTCGAAAAGAGCATTGGAGGATCGTTTTTTCATTTCCGGAATTAAGAAATGTAATAATAATAATAATAATAATAATAATAATAATAATAATAATTTATTTATTTATTTTTACTGGCAGAGTTAAGGCCATAGGGCCTTCTCTTACACTCTACCAGGTCACAAAGTTTACAAGCAGTGAAAATGTAACAAAAAGTTAAAGAACAGAATACTATCATATTACAAAAAATAATAGCATAATAAAATCAACACTAAACAACATGAAAATAATACCGTAATAGAAAAAAGAAAGTAAAATACAATCTAAAAATTGGAATATAATAAAAGCAACTCAGTTAGTACAAATAGTTAATAGTTAATAGGGAAAATGTAAAGTTGCTGTTGAATGGTTTCGGCGCTCGTAACCTGATTTATGCGAAGCGGGTGTATAAATTTGACCTGCCTAAACGTCTTGAGTTGTCTATATCGCATAGTATGAATTTATAACGATTTTCACAGTTTTAGGTCACCGAAAAAGAGCACTGAAGGGTCATCTTTTCATTTCCGATATTGAGGTATGTAAATTCTTTGAATGGTTTCGCTCGTAACCGGTTTCTCTTCTTTTCTTTTTATGAAAGTCGTGCATGAACTTGACTTGCCTAGATATCTTGAGTTGTTTATTGATTCACAGCTTTAGGCCACCGAAAAGGACACTAAAGGACCGTTTTTCATTGAGGTGAATGGTTTCGCTCGTACCCTGTTTTTATATGAAGGGCATAAATAAACTTGACCTGTCCAAACGTCTTGAGTTGTCCACCATATTTACTCGCGTAATTTCCCCTCTTTTTCTAAAAATTAGGAGGCGAGAAATCGAAGAGGGGAAAAATTACGCGAGAGGGGGGGAATGTCGAAAATTATTTGGTAATAAATAACATCTGGAGTTTGATTAGTGTAATATATAACTAGTCAGCGATGTATGCAATGGAGGGGGAAAGGAACTGGCACCCTATCCCGTTATCTTCTGGCTTAGCTTGCATCATGAGTAGTGCCTTATTGGTGTACGAGTTTCAAACCTGTCTTCGGTCATTTGACTAAACAACAAACAATTCATGTACTAATCAATTCAGTGTTTAATAATAAATATCTACAAATATAATATGTGCGTATCTAATGCTTACGCACTTCATTTGCGTGATTCGGGTTCCGCATATTACGAATAGATGCCAGCACTGTGACTCATTTTCAATTTGTACACCACTTCAGCGGGCAATGCTGTACATGATGTGTATCTGTGGAGATTTATGTCGTGTACTACGGTGAGTGCATGACAAATGTAATACTGGGTGATCAGTATAGAGTAGAACAGGTTTCACGGCTCGCGCGGCCTTGAGTCCATATTCGCGCGCATAGCCGCCCGGCCGTGAAACCTGTTCCGCTCTATATTGATCACTCAGTATTACACATACAATTTGAGTACCGTAATTATGAACAATTTTGTGGCACTTCTTTGTACCGCTGTATGTCAGTACTAATGCGGGTAGCCTGACCTTAACTAATCTCAGATCATGGTGTTAAATTTCGCGCATAAAATATTCGTATCAAAATTAATTTGTTAATTACGTAAAGACAATGAACGTGCATGCATTTTACACTCCATTGCTTTCAACAGACAACAAATCCAGATCATCTTTCGTGTCGTTAGAGGAATCATAAACTTTTTTCATTATATGAAGAAGGGATGAACAATGACCTGGGTTTCCGATTCTTATTTTTTCGATATTTGGAATCTTCTCGAAAGACGCCTTTGAAGGAAAAAGGATTGTCTCATTTTGTTTAATGTAAAAGGGAAAATTACGCGAGGAAAATACAAATTTGGAAAACATTTCGTGGGGTGCCTGCGAAAACCCTGTAACCCCAATTTTTCTGAAAATGGAGTTATTGTTATCTGAATATGTAAAATGTTATGCTCCATCGTCTGGGAAAACCCACTTACTCCTGTGAGGTATAGTTTTTCTCAGGTATATTCCCGGTGTCATTTTGAACTTCAGTCAATAACTACAACTCCAGAACTTCAACTCCGTTTTTCTCAAAACTTAGAAAAATGGAGTTACAGGGTTTCCGAAAAATATTATGGGGAGGGGGGAGGAGAATTACGCGAGTAAATAAGGTGTGTGTAGGCCGAACATGCACATTATGTTCAGCCATGCAGATGACATAGTTTAAAACATTTCTAAAGAGTTCTCATATGCGTTTTATGTGGACAACCCTTCTACTTATCAAAATGATTTGTAACTGTGGGAAAGATTTTCGTTCCTTGCCTGTCCACAGTGCAGGGTCGGTCTTTTCTTGGTCGCATGTCATTTCGTAAGTTTCGACGGTTGTCCTTATGGACCTAACTGGCTGTAGTTCCCTTGAATACAATTGTGATTGTCAGCTTGTTAGCTAGAATGGGCTCTCGTCTTGTTCTGAATAGCTCCAATTCACCGTTGGGCCTTTGTGTTATATAATGTTTTACGCCATACTTTCAGTTAGTATGTGAATCTGCAATTCTTGTGTCTGCAAATCTTCCTCTCAAATTGGTAACACTGTTTATCCTCTAAAATAAGAGGCCTCTGACAAGAACTGAATTTTGAGGCTGTGGATTTCGATATCAATAGTTCGATGTTGACGTTATATATACCTATCTTCGCTGCCAACATCAGTTATCACCAGTAACACGATAATCACCACCACCACCATTCCGTTATACTACCACTAGCGTCATTAAACTCATCACCACTACTACCAACAGTACTACAATCAAACGTTGTTACCACCACCATTATTATCACGATACCATTTCTATCCCTATCCTCAATCCTGTAACAACCAACTCCAGTATCACTATCGCCATTATTGTCACCACTGCCTCTCTGTGATTACTATTACAGCCACCGGTAGAGCTCAGGCGGCAACGCATTTGCCTGGTGATCCGGAATTGCACTTGGACGTAGGATCGATTTCCGCTTGAGCTAATCACCTGGATGTTTTTTTTTTCGAACCTTTCCCTAACTGTAAGACAAATGTCTGGTAACTCCAAGGCAAATCCCCGATATCATCAGGCCAAATATCATCTCGCTATTACCAATTCTATCGACGCTAAATAACATAGTAGTTGATACAGCCTCATTAAATAACCGACTAAAAATCACTAATATCTTCATTATAACCACCATTACCATCGCCTCCGATAGCTCCTTCTCCACCGTCACCACTTCCACTTTCGTCACCATCGCCGCCGTCCTTACAATGACAAGTTTCTAAAGCTTCGATTGGGCAGAATATACTGATTGTCACAATTGTTACCTATCTGTTATTTCCCCTTTAGGGAAGGGCACGGACTGGGACCCTGCTCTCTCTTGCATGCCGTTCGGTTGGGCCCATTGTACTATCTGGGATGCAATGGTGTGCATGCCCTAAGGTCCCCCGCGCTACTGATCACCCGGCGCTCCGCATCCGAACTTCCCTATAGCCTACATGTTCCCTTTATCTTTCCATGTAGACCTCACCTCGGTCCCTCAGTCCCGATCCCACGAGTTATCATGAGCCAGTGACGAGTCCACGGTGCGTAGCGCTACCACCAACAACGAATGACCACATCCACGAGGTTCAAGTTCGGCGGCGGCCCGCAGCTGACTCTACATCGGAACAAGCCCGAAATCTGGGAAAGAAACGGAGATGATGATGAAAAAGGGAAGTGTAATTCTGATAGCGAAATGAAAACGAGATATAACGCCAAAAGTTACCCAGCAAGTCTCCTTCAATTGACTGAGGGAAAACCTCGGAAAGAAACTTAACCAGGAAAGTTTCCCAAATCAGAATTTAAACTCGGGCTCGCTCTTTTCACGGTCAGACGTGCTAACCGTCACTTCACAGCGGGGGACCACAAATTTTATGATTATATCTGTAAATTTAACTTGCCAGAGATGCTTTTCTGATAACCGAGTAGTAGGGTCTAGTGGTATGGTATAGGAAATAGACGTTCTTTAAGAAAACTACCTTACAGTTCATTAGACCACCATAAAATTGTGCAGTAGCTGACCTTTGATCAACAAAGGGACTGTGGCAGGTCTTGGAGTTAAACTACTGTGACAATTTTGCATAAGTCCGAAGTATTTTACGTAACGTACTTTGTTCGACAATGGTTTCATTTTCGCTGTATAATCTCTTAATTAGAAATGTTCTATGTAATGGCCTATAAGTAGCTTCTTTACTATGCATTCCTTAAGTAGTTTTGAAAGTAAGAACTAAATGCTTTACAATTTTTAGGAGAATTATACTTCCCTGAAGAGTCTTTGTAAACCGTTACATAAGTATTTGTTGTTAATGGAGAAAAATTCGTTCCGACACCGAGGATCGAACCCGGAACGCCCCAGTTCTACGCACTGGGCGCTCTAATCACTAAGCTACACCGAGACTCAATCTATAGCGCCGGATCGAATCTTTCTCCTTTTAGTACTTTTCCCTTAGTGGCCTTACTCCCTGTTCAACATATAAGTAGGGTAAAGTTGCCTATTTCCGTGATACCCCTAATACCATGATATTTTAAAAAATTGAATGTCAGTCAAAGCTTTGCCGTTCGATCATAGCGCCAGACATCTTTCTCGAAAGAATACATCTTTCACCTACTTTTGAGACATCGATGAACTTCATAGCAAGATATCCAACCCCGTGACATCCAGTGAAAAAACGTATCACGGAATTAGGAGTATCACGAAATTAGGCAACTTTACCCTATATATTAAATTGTATAAACCTGTTGTGTGATGAGTGGTGATGACTTAATATATACATATATGTTGAACATGGAGTAAGACCACTAAGGGGAAAGTACTAAAAGGAGAAAGATTCGATCTGGCGCTATGGATTGAGCCTCGGCGTAGCCCAGTGGTTAGAGCGCCCAGTGGGTAGAACTGAGGGTTCCGGGTTCGATTCCTGGTGCCGGAGCGAATTTTTCTCCATTAACAACAAATAGTAACCATAACAGGTAATTCTGTAAGACCTAAAAATTAATCTTTATATAGTTACACGAGTAGTTTTAGTTATTTATATTATTATTTACAATATTAAGTAATTAAAACATGGATCTTGTGTCTTTGAGATATAAAATTGTTAGATCGTCAGAGAAGACAAATGGAACAATTTCATAACAAGATACAGAAAGCGATTTTTACTATTTAAATATGTGTATAAAATGTTGAATTTATTTTCAATTATGGCTGTTCTTGTAAGAACGATTTAACTTACAACTTTTCCTCATGGATCTGGCTTGTTTGATTCGTCTTTGGATACCCTTTTTTTTTGTTGTGCTCGTCTCCACTTCTGAATTCTCTCAACGTTTGAATTTTGAGACGTTTTGAAAGTTCACAAGAAGAACGAAAGGAAGACAGAAAATAGGAAAGACTGGAGAAAGCTGGGTTTGCAGTGAAAGATCAGCCCTTAGGCAGAACACTGAATGATGATGATCTTATCCCGGAGCATTTTTTTTTTTTTTGCGTTTATTTAATCTAGCTCGTTGCTCTCGATCGATCGAGATCAGTTGAGATTGCACGGAGTTATACGATTAAAATTGTCGCCGGATCGAAGTTTTCGAGGCATGTTTTGCCCCACTAGCATAGGGGGAGATAGAACGATTTCCCTGGAGGAGCACAATAGGACCATAAAATAAGCTAATTCATAAATAGGCTACATATTCTTATCATCAGCATACGAATGCGTCCACACTCATAAAGAAAACTACTTTTTTTTTCATGGAGTAGGTGCCCGAAGGTTTGTACCGTAGCCTTAAGGCTCATTGTGCTTACCACTTCTGTTCTGTGAATGATATTTGTTGTCGAAGGTCGCGCTCTGTACGAATACAGCACGCTGCACCGTGAACTTAACCCGGACTATGGTAATGATGACAATTGCATTTGAATAAATGTGGGCGAAATGAGTCCGGAGTCCAACGCCGAAAGTTACCTAGCAATTCTGCTTCAATTAGTTCAGGGAAAACTTCAGCAAAAACCCAATTAAGTAACTTGCCCCAACCGAGATTTGAACCCGGACACGATCGTTTCACATACACCAAACCGTTACTCCACAATGGTGGACAATACATCAGTAGCCTACCTATACATAGAGTCATAGACAATGAAAAAATGAACATACATTATGGCTTCTGGAACCTGTAAGTTGCTTAGCTAAGTTCAGCAAAATGTCATAGATCGAATAAATTAATGTTGTCGATTTTTGTTGATTAGATCCTATGATCCTTGTGTGAACTAGAGAGGATGATTTGTATTTGATCACTTCACCATTTGTGATCACTTTTATGACTACTAACTGAAGGTTGAATAATAATAGCAGATGCACCAAACACATTATCATCCATAGTTCGTTATTACTAATACGTTTACTTTCAGTTTGTTCTATGCTTTTAAAAAAAGGAACGGGTATCTCGTTAACTCATTGTCACATGAAGTGAACTGAATGAACTCTTTCTAGAAATTGTTCGAGGCTTGTCGTAACTCTTTTTTACAAATACTATAAAAAGATAAATCGCATAATGAATGCCTATATTTAGAAACATAACGTTTACGTAAACGTTATGCTTTCTTCTTACCTAATGCCAGAGGGAGACAGTGGGCTATATCACTCTCACCTGGGGGGGGGGGGTGGCCCCCGTATATCCACGTATGCCCACCAGCCTCGTCAGTCTTGAGGATCCGACCGGTTTCGTGCTGATGTTTACGGTAACGAGACTCCTTTGTCTGTACGGTGGTATACTATGTTTAATTGTTAAAACGTTATAAGTAAAGACCGTTATCTTAGTCCAACAGCTTTGGAATTAGTATAAGTGTGCACGGGATATACATTACGTCACGTGTCTTTCAGTATACATCCTGCTCACAAACACAAGTAAGGCGCATTACAGAGTCATTCTAAAACAGGTGCCTTACTCCTAAACAAGTACAGTATACTTCAGTTTAGCAATGTTTGTGATATTATGCACTACTATTTGAAATAAAGGTCCTAAAACAAGTACGAAAATACAGAAGTGGGTAGAGAAATTCGTAAGACAGCATATCTGTTTTAAGTGGCGACATAATTGTGTGTAATTTATGTAAGGCTGACATAATCTGTTCTAAAAGACTATACTGACAGCAGCACTGTAATTAAAAGAACATATAAACCCTTTGAAATTTGTAGAAAGAAGTGAGTCTATCTATCTTCAACTAGTAATCCAATGCCAGCGGACGGATTTAGCAGAGATCTCTATGAAATGATGGTGCATACCAACATTCCTTTCAACAGAGTTGAGGACAACCACTTTAAAACATTTGTTCGAAAGTATATTTGTACATAAGAGCAGTAGCTGTGTTGTAGTAGTATCAGTATTTTAATTTTTCAGCAAAGACTATAGTAATATAGGCTTAATTATTTCATTCAGGGAAGTAGGCCTATACTTGTATTACAGTTTTACCGGTGTTTTAAGTTAAAATTTTACAACAAAGATTATCTTAATATGGGCTTAAACATTGCACTGAGAGCGGTACCTAAAACAGTAACAGTAACAGTTTAAGTTAGAATTTTACATCAAAGATTATTGTAATATAGGCTTAAACATGCTAAGAGTAGTGCCTCTGATACAGTAACATTTTAAGTTAAAATTTTACATCTAGGATTATTATAATATAGGTTTAAACATGTAATTAAGAGTAGTGACTCTGAAATAGCAACATTTTAAATTAAAAGTTTACAGCAAAGACTATGTTTATTATTTTCTAATACACAACACAACCTTACTCTTGAAATCATTTTGTGTGTATACTGTGATTGTTGACCTTGATGCAGGAGTAGTCTCTTTTGAATCGTACATCACCACGCGCCACTACTCTTCGTAAAGTCATTTCGCTCATTGCACAAACTCCGTACTCATTTAACTTCAAAGAATAGTGGCTAAGATACCGGTCTTTAGTAATAAACGATTTATTTACAACTTTTTTTGATATCGTTACTGAGCAGTTGGCGACTTACCGTGCCGAATACAAAGACGTAGGCCTACTTCTGCGTCAAAACTCTAAACATTGACATTGTCCACCACAAATACAGCTTCGCCTTTGCTGAGATGTAAACTGGGGTCCTACGCCTTCGAAGTCAACACTCTGCTACCAAGGCGGTTTGAAGTAAGGTATAGTCAAGACCGTCTCCAAAACTCAAACCTTAATACAGAAGCAAAGATGGCCGCCGCTGGGGTACACACACACACACACACACACACACACACACACACACACACACACACACACACACACACGCACACGCACACGCACGCACACACACACGCGCACGCGCACGCGCACGCACGCACGCACGCACGCACACACACACACACACACACCCCCCTTGTGTCAAAATAGTTACATTTTTTTATATTTATTAAGTTGAATTACTAAATTTTGCCTTAAATAAACGTCCAGTGTTAATTTATGAGCAATGTTATGTAGGTTCAATTTCAAAGGCGAGACAACAAGATAAGTACTGTACACGTAGAAACACTTTGCTATGAAGTTATGAACTTGACAGTGCAAACGTAGCCTGAAAATAGTTTTCAATAAGTTGAAAATCAGACCCTGAACTCCGTATAAGTTACTGCAGTAAATGCAAATGTTCGCTAATAGTTGTTGGGAATACAAAAGGATAACACATACTCAAAATCAATAACACAAACAAGGTCAGCCAATATTAGGCCTACTGAATCTACTAATACAACTACTGCTGCTGCTATTCCTGTTATTACTTCCATTACTATTACTACGGTACTACTGCTGCTGCTGCTGCTGCTGCTGCTGCTGCTGCTACTGCTGCTGCTACTGCTACTGCTACTACTACTACTACTACTACTACTACTGCTACTGCTACTACTATTGCTTATAGTTTATATTTTTAATAGATGGATGTTGACAACCTAGGGTCCTTAGCCTAATTCGTCTTGAATTTCAATTCTTTATGTTTTATCACTTTTAGACTTAGGCCTAACTCTTCATGACTTCTTTTCACTTTTCTCGATAATTGGTTTGAAATGTTTTCCCCCCGTTCAACACCTTTGTATAGTTATTAATTATGGAATTTTTTCTACACTGTCATATTTCATATTCAAGAAAATAACATAGTCGTCTTAAACAACAGTCATAAATGAAACCACACTTCTTTCCTGAACACCACTTTGAAACTGATCAAAAGTGCTAATAATGTCCCTTTTACACCATTCCCTGAAAAATTCTTCTTCTCTCTCCATCTGTTCCCCTTTTCTTTCTGGCACTAGAATGACTGACAGTACGGTATGAAGGTCGGTTAGGAAATATGGCTGTTTAAGCGTCATTAGCAGGGAACGGATTTATATGGACTAAAAATATATGAAATATGTAAATATATATGTAGTTATTTTTACCAAAATATGGAATTAAATATGGATTTTTACCAAAATATGGAATTAAATATGGACTTAAAATTATAAAAAAATGACTATGTACGTTAAATATTGGTACATTTTAATCAAACTAAACAAAAAATATAATGGACGTACCTTATCTTCCAATGTAGTTTCAACAAAACACAATTTTTATTGTCTGTTACCATAACAATAGGTTACAAACATTTCTTTCAAGTGCTGAAAAGTGAATCTTCTTCTATTGTCTCTGAGGATAGATTTATACTGACTAAAAGAGCGTTCGACGTCACAAGAAGTAACTGGTACATAATTCAATTTCACAATGTCTGCTGGGGATAAGTCCAAGTTAATCTTCACTGTTGATTCACCACTCATCACAGCAACAACCTTTTGTAGTTCTTCATATCCAGGGTTTTTTGAAAGTACAGTGTCCACCTTAGCTCTTACTGCATCTGCAACTTTACCTCTACCACGATTCAGTTGTTCCACAGTACTATTTATAATTTCAAAACTTTCAGATAGTGAAAGGTGCCTATTTTGGAGACTTTTGAGCGTTTTTATGATGCATGAAAATGTATGCTGAATGTGAGCTAAGTCATTCTTCACACTTATGTCACAGGTAACTGTTTTCGCAGTATCAATTGAGACTGCATCTTCAGAGTCCAATGCAAGGAGAACATTGTTAATAGAGTCTATATGTTCGGCATAATATTCAACTGCTTCTAGCCATGTACCCCATCTAGTTAAAATTGGCTTTGGTGGCAATGGAATTTCAGGGTACATTTCTTTCAACACGTTAACTCTACTGGGAGCTTTGAGAAATACTTTTTTCACTGATGAAATCAACAAATCTACTTTAGGGAAATTGTCTCTGACCACTTCTGCCACACGATGAAATGCATGCGCCACACAAGTAAAATGAGTCAATTTAGGATATACAACAGATAATGCTTGTCCAGCTTTGACCATATAAGGGGCAGCATCGCTAATAAAGAATAACACATTATCGTACATAATACCCTTTGGCCACAGGATACCCATAGCTTCGTTGAACAGTTTAACTATAGTTTTGTTATTGCACTTTTCTAGAACATCACAATGTAAAAGAATTCGTTCAGAATATTGTTCACTTAACAAACCGATAACTACATTACCAACAAGTCTACCTTCTTTGTCGGGAGTCTCATCAATGGAAACCCAAATTGAACTATCTTTAATTTCATCTCTTATCTTCTGTATTGTCTCATCGTAGATGGATGGAGCATACGTCTTCCTAAGTGTTGACTCATCCGGGATTGTATGTTGAGTATATTTTTCAAGGAATTCCCTGAAGACCTTATTCTTTAGTTTGTAGAGAGGAATATCAGCAGAGATGAGAGAACGGCACAGGTCGATGTTAAACTCAGATCTTACATTCGATGTTGTTGGTTGTGTTAAAAACAATTGTCTCTGCTTGGAATTTAGTTGTTTGTTGGCCTGATGTTTACTAGTTGTAATGTGTTGTTGCACCAGGAACTTTTGTGTAGATGATACTGCACACTGACACAAATTACAAAATAATATTTTATTGTCAGTTGATAAACCATCTTCTTTAAATTCTGAAATGTAACTTGTTAGTTTTGATTTTAAATTGACTGAATGACGTACTTTTGGCATATTTACCGTCTTTATAGTATGATTTACAAAACTGAACCTATGTGTACTCTGACTGGCATTTAACTGTTGAGCTGCACAACTGAAGTCTGTTAAAAATTTTAAATTAAATTAATACAGTTTTGTAACTTACTTTCCCATTGTTGATAGGACTGCTAATTTTCAAATAACTCTGATGTTAAAGGGATTACTGAACATGTGTTTAAATCTCTATTGTTGAAATGTATTTTTAAAAGTTAATGGAATTTTGTTTTGTTTTATTGTTAAACCTAATATAATATGGACTGTTTTATATGAAATATGGAAAATATATGGAAATTAACGAAAATATGTACTAAACTCTAAAATATGGAAAAATATGGAAAATAAAAGTAGGATTTTTCAACCCTACACATTGTGAAACATAAAGATAATGCAAAATATAAATTATATTAGCTTTATAAGTAAATATGTATTTACATATAAATCCTTTCCCTGGTCATTAGTAAGATTCGAAAATTTCCCGAGAAATTCGAAAAGCATCACCATTTACTATAGGAAAAATATCTTTCTTAATAACTAATCTAGGTTCAAAATGTTTTATGTGTAACACTGTCATTTTAGGAGGATAGGAACTGGCCACTCTACTCCATTATCTCTTGGCTTATTTGCCTCATAAGTGGTGCATTATTGGTATCATTTGTGAAGTTCAAACCTGTCTTTGGATAGTTTACTAAACAACAAACTGTAATTTCCTTAACTTGGAAATTGTCACGATTATGCACCTGAACCATTTGTCGTGTAGTAAAGTTGTATTTTTCGGGAATTTAAACGCTGAAATATGAGACAGATCCACTATTAGAATCACAACCCGGTACACAACACGGACGGCCCATTTCACGACGTAATTAACATAAGAAAACATCAACAAAACCACGTGGTAATCATGCTTGGACCGCCACCGGCGCCATTTTAGCCACTATCGATACCTACATTAAGGTCTGAGTATTGGAGACGGTCTTGGTATAGTCGTACATTATCGATAGTTGAGAAATGTTGAATGGAACGTCTTGCATTAATACCTATGACACGGTCGGAAAAATACACTGTTTGTTGTTCACTGTCATTTAAAGTGATAACGTCGTGATAATTGAAGTTCCACCGTGGTTCGAGCCATGGACCCCGAACTCCTCCCCCCCCTCCACGGAGTGACTCGTGGTCAGCGGCTGGATAGCACCCGAGGGCCACATGTTGCCATTATCGTGAGCTTATCTCGCCCACTGGTCAAGACATCGTCGAGAATCTGTGCGCTCGGAGCGGCACATGTGTTCTGACTCGGGTCCGTGGTGGTGTGTCTTGTGGTCGGTGCTCACGAGGTTCTTCTGGAAGTTCTTGTCCGTTTTCTGTGTGTTCCCAGGTACGTGCGTGTGTCGTATTGGAGCGTCAATCCTGGATTAGTGTCTTGAACCATATATATGTTTAAAGTTAATTTGCCATTAAGATTATCGAACGATAGAGTTTCTGATGCGGGAACCTAACCTGCAATTGGGAATATTGCTTAAAAAGTACTGTTTACGTTTTTATTATATAATTTTATCTAGTTATTTGCAAGTCGTGTGTATTTTAAAAGAAAACTTTTACTTTGGAAATATTTGATAAATCCAGATTCAAAGTCACGCCTTCAAGGATGAAATCCATACTGGCTACTGAATCAAAATCATTCTTAACATTTTCACCCTATCTTCCTCTGTAGTTAAGTGGCAGGGTTTCTGGACAAATTTAACTGTCCCGGGTTCAATTTCCAGCAGAGAAGTGAATATTTGTCTTTCTCTCTCTGTCTCTCTCTCACTCACAAAAGGACAATATTATTTTGACTCTTGTGCTGTCTTAAACGGTGTTTTCTAGTGTTGTTGTATACTTGGAAAGCGTAACGTACAGCTACTGTAGTGAATTTTTAGTGTTGGTAAACGATTTGCACTAAAGCGAAGACAGAAAGGGCAGTTCGGTTAAATGCTGGTTATTTTCAATTTCTTTGTATATACTAAATATATTTACAAACTGTCTGTGTGATTAAAAGTAAAACGTTTATTGGAACATATCGATGGCTAAAAAGTAATACTTCGTCATCTGTGAATCTGCAGGTGAATCAGAAAATTATTTTAAAAATTAATGTCTATCAAAATAAACAAACTTTATATATATATATATATATATATATATATATATATATATATATATATATATATATATATATATTTCTGCTTTGCAAGATCTTGTATTCTAGAAAAAAATATTAGTTAACTTTCCAATTTTATGAATATAATAACTTAATTATTCTAAGTAATAGGCCTAACGCAGTTAAATTAAATTACCATTTTTGTAGATATGAGATATCATTTCTTGGACATCGATGTTGTAAAAAGTCTAAAATTGAATTAAATTTTCGAATGAGTTAAGGGTTTTCTCACTAATTTATAAGAACAATTTTTAGAGTCCACACCTGTGGAGTAACTGTTACCGCGTCTAGCCGCGAAACCAGGTGGGCCGGCTTCGATTCTCTTTCGGGGCAGGTAATCTGGTTGAGGATTTTTCCGCGGTTTTCCCTCAACTCAATATGAGCAAATGCTGGGTAACTATCGGTGCCGGACCTCGAACTCATTTCACCGGTATTATCACCTTCATCTCATTCAGACGCTAAATAACCTAAGTTGTTGATGAAGCGTCGTAAAATAACCTACTAAAAAAACAATTTTTAGGTACTTCTCTGTAATGCAGTTCCTTTTAACCGTTTCTGAGTTTAAAAGTATTTTAAATTTCAAAATGTATGTTATGGTGAGAATTCAGTAAAGCATTTTCGGCCTGGTTCCCCAATGGGGAATATAAATTCCGCCACAGATTTGTAAATATATATATATATATATATATAGTGTTAAAGTTTTTACTTATATCTATATCAAATAGCAAGTCACGTATTTTTAAAAGAAAATATTTCTTGAATCCGAAAATACAAATTGCTGTAAGATTTTTAGGGATAGCCTGCCCAAAGTCAGACATGTGTTAAACTGCAATAATTGTGCTTCTGGATTTAAAAAAAAATTATTTTAAAAACACATGATTTGTTATCCATTAGGTTCTTAAGATGGTGGGATGTTGAGGCTTTCGGGCTCACAAAACAACAGGCATAAAGTAGTAGATTTGTCAGTGTCCCCGCTCTCCCCCCCTCCAAGGAAATATCCTGGTACTCATTTATGTTGGAGGCTGAAAGAATCACATAGCCATAGTGCAGCCAGTAGGATTATATCAATGGAGAAAATGAGTTACACCATCGGATATAGAACCCGCGACTTTATGCTTGCAGTGCAACGTCTTAACCACCAACAGGTGTTACCTAACTAATTTAGAGAAAGTAGTGTATGTATTACATGCTAATGTATTATTATTTTATTCTACGTCACATATTCTTTGAAATCAAAAAAGAAATGGAATTACACTATTTATTTCAAGTTCTGAAATCATATTCCTACTATTTTAACTCATTACTATTCATCATCATCCTTAGCTCGACAACCCATCATGGTTCCGGGCTGTCCACAGGAGATTCCGCCATTCATCCCTATTTCTAGCAGCACTCATCCAGTTTTTAAATCTAATCGAGTATTCCAAGTTCCGATAATCATGTCCTTTTGTTTTCCATGTCTTCGTGAATAAGTCCGTCCGGCTATTTCTCCATTGGATTTCGTGACAATTGTTTTTTTTTTTTATGAGATGGGGTCGTCAGCCCCAAGCTCAACCATCCGGCAATCCCGGATGGACGATGATTTTCTGTCGGGGTTTACTCCTTTGGCTGATAAGTCCCAATTATAGCGTCAGGAACTCGTCCTTGCAGCACTTGGCGTTACCCAGGGGCCATGACTAGGACATGCATGTATAGGACTTGGTAGGTATAACTGGCATTACCCAAGTTTTACTGGAATAGTCACTCAATAATATTAACTACTTTTTATTCATGATTATCGTCAAATAGGTGATTTTAACGTAAATACTGACGAAAACAAATTACGCTGAAATATGTAATTTAAAGAGAAAAGTATGAAATTTCAATTATGGGCAGTTTGTAATGTGTTTTTCTTCGTGCGTATGTTTTACATTTGGCTACAGCTGTATATTTACAAAGCAAGCAGAAATATTGACTTATTGAAATGGTCTTAAAACATACGGAATTGTCCTTGACTAAACTGTGCGTGGAGAAATCTAAAGATGGTAATAGAAAACGTAAACAGTGTTTGAAGGTTCATTTTAATGGTGTAACAGAAACTTTGTATTACTCGACCAAGGCGAGTGGAGCCGCGGGCGTAATGTGAACTATCGCGATGCGGTATTAGCACAGTCTACTATATAGTCACGAAGCTTGAGTTTATGAGGGTACTAGGAACAATAGACTGTGCAGGTACTATTTCGCATTGTCTGTGATGAGGCGATAGTAGCGATCCTAGTGGTTAGCAACTTTCTATGGATGCATATTTCCTACGTATGAGCTTCGTGACTGTATATATTAGACTGTGGTATTAGTACGAACGCAGGAGCAGTAGCCCCACGGCTCCGGGCTACAGGACTCCACCTCGTGAATAATATAGGCTACTTACTGTTTGAATAACTCTGAAATTACCGGTTTTATTCAAATACCTTCTCAATGCGTGTAACACTGTGATAGTGACTTGTAGCTTGGGAGAGAAGCATGATATATTTGTATAAAATAATAGTAATAATATAATATTAATGATAAAAATGCAAAAGTCGACTTAGGATTTTGAGAATTAAAATTGTGAAGTGATGTTCATGCTTTGATAAATAAACTTCCGGACTTAGATAACTAAAATAAACGTCAGTTGAATGTAGTTAAAAAGCTTAATTTTATATTGTGTACAAGGATTTCGGATAAATATGAGGAAAAATATAGTTGTTAAGTGATTAAGGGATTGCGAGTATTTCAAGTAAAATAAATTAATACACATTATTTAGAAATGTAAACTACGAGTACTTAGGCCTACTTTGTCACAGGATGTTTCTAGTTCTTTTTCTAGCATTTTGAAACGCGTTTGGGAGCACCCACAGCCAACCTTATTGGGTCTCATCAGTTTTTAAAGTAATTTTGCTATTCGTATGTATTCATGTAACAAGAAAATTATCTTTTCATTTTGCATGTTGATATGTGCCTAACTTTATCTTTAATAAAATTATCGATATATCGGGGTCGGAAATAAAAGTAGTAATAGGAAATACAATTTAGCTTCAAAGAGTCGAAATTTCAGACACGAAATTAGTAGCTTTTGTATTCAAATGATAATTGAAATAAATGGTGAGTCAGTATTAAATTCTTCACAATCACATATTTATCTCCAAAGTTTTGTATTTGTAAAAAGCCGAAAGTATAGAATTTAAATGAATTCATATAAACAGCACAATCTATTTATGTGTTAGGAGGAAACGAAATGTGCTGAAAAGAGAGAATTGATGTTAACATGTACGTGCAATAGTGAACTACATGATATTAAGTTGTTGAATAAATAAATGACATTGTACCGGGTCATCATTTTGTTTTTACTAACATTTCTAATATTAACCTGGCTATACCTTTGGATAAACGGTTGAGAACCGCAAACACTATGTTACCCCCTTCCACGACCGTAGTTTGATGATACTAGAGTAAAATACAAACAAATCACTTTACTAGGTATAGGAGGGAAGAAAAGTAGTGCATCCATTTACGTAAACTAAGAAATATTACGATTTTCAGTTTTGATAATTTTCGTTAGGTTTTTATTTACTCAAAACGGAGTACAGTATTAATAATAAGTGTTTTTACTCACTAACTGAACTATCCAGGCGGACGTATTAATTATGCAGTGTATAGTACACTGTCTACAGCATATTAGCATACAATCTGGACAGTGCAATTAAATTGAAAAATAATCAAAATCTAGATATTTAAACAAATTGTTGAAAATGATGGCCGTTCATTTTGATACAGGCTTCTGTTCTTTTGTGTACATATTATCGAAAACGTTTTTAACCATATCTTCTCAAATTGACTATTATTTCTGGAATGTAATTCTTTAATTCTTCTATTGTTGTAGGATGTTTAAAAAACAACTGTTTTACAGTAACCCCAAAAGAAATAATGCAAAGCATCAGTCAACATGTGGGGGGGGGGTCATAATCCTGTGCCTCTTGAAATAATTCTGTACCTACTCTCTAACAGAGTACCTTACGTATTTTAAATTCAATCTTCACTTCTGCCCGATTCGCACAGATAAATTTACTCAGATGCTGTCTACTGTCCGTCCAAGTAGTAATGTCGCAGGGTCGTAGAAAGGGGGAAAATCATGTGATAGTTACTTAACGAGGCCTTTTATTTAAATTATTTTAACCAGTTGTATAATATTACGTAGACGTCCAATTCCTGACAGCAAATGTTTTCAGAAAAAGCTGATAATCCAGCCACTAGCCTTTACAGATGGGCCAGCAGAAAAGTGTGGGTAAACCGGGAAGCGACGTAACCAAATGGACGCAATACATGTGCGAAAATATGATTCAATAATGGATGCACTTTATTCACTGGAAAATACGACCATATTTCTGGAACGTACTGTACTCACTCAGTACTATATACTGTGACCGTAAGACGACATTGATTCCATATGCGGCCTTGGTTCTATGTGGAGTACGAGTGGAAGTTTACTAGTAGAGGGGGTGGGGGGGAAGTACATTCAAAAATTCAGGTACAATAAAAATAGAAGTAAAAATAAAATGATGTCCCTGTATAAGAACGAACACTAGTAAAGCAACCAACTTCCTTACCCAATCCCATGCTGATACCCTGATGACTTGGGATCCAATTGAAGTACCGGTGGAGTAGATTTGGATTATAATTTCCGTATTACTTACTTATTTTTACGGGAAGATATTATTATGTTTTTCAAAACTTTAAGATTATCAAAAGTGACAAGATACTTCTCGCATCCCAGAAAATAATATATAATCAGCAGGGCTAGGAAGTTCATGCATTTGCATATATTTTTCCATTGGCCATAATTAATTGCTGATTAATTATCTTCACGAATCATTAACATTTAAGGTTATCAGACCAAATTTTATGTTGTATATATTTGCATATTTTGACTTTTTTTTATAAATGCTTATTATTTCATGATATTTATATTATTGTGGCATATTTTCGCGTTTAAGCTCATTAAACCTGATTTAATGTTGCATAAAAATGCATAGTTTGGATTTTTAAAATATAAAACGTCGTATTCTATTTGTGAAAACTGATGTTGAGTGAAATTTTGATAATTATTTTTACCAGAAAAGTATTGAAAGTTTCGCGGCACACCTAGCGAATCGTGTGTGGCTGAAGGGTTGAAAGTAAAAAATTATCGGTTTTTTAGATGTCATGTAATAGCTTAGGTAGTGTAGACTTGGGTAGTTTAACTGTGTAGAATAACAACTTCATTAGTCCAAAGAAATTTGAGGAATTATACCCAAAGACAATAGAATATAATGGGTCTTGAAATTTAACTTGCTCTCCTGTAAAAACAGTAAAACGTGACTTATCAGGGTTTCCCCTGTACTCTTCATTAATTGCTTATTATTATTGTTATTATTATATTATTATTGCGGTATTATTTATTACTTATTTATTAGTGAAATATAAAAAAATATATATAATTTTATTAGTGCATATTTATTGGCATATTTTAAGGTCTTTAAAGGAATACTTGCATGCATATTTAGTAGGTTTTTAGTGTATGAAATTCCTGGCCCTAGTAATCAGTTATGATTGCACTGTAGCCTATTATGTTAATGCTATATATATAATGCAGTAGAAGAAAATGTCAGTATTCTAGCAAAAAAGTTAATTAGAATATGTGTTCTATTTTAAGTGACTGGCACACATCGGTTTCCTTCTCTCCTGTCGTAATGCGTCAATGTCTGAAGCATGTGAATGATTATCCGTTGATATTTTTTTATGCGGTTAGATGAAGAACAGGGTACATAAGAAAAATGAGCGTACTGCTCGATCGCATAAAAAGATGACATTCGCATAAAAGAACGAGAAGATGATTTCAGACGAGCAACACAGCATATTAAATAATTTCAAGGGAAAAATTGTTCCGGAACCTGGTATCGATCCCGGGACCTTTGGCTTAGCGCACCAACGCTCTCCCGACTGAGCTACCCAGGAACGATACCCGACACCGTCTCTATCTTTCCCTTTATATCCACACACCTGAAGTGGGCTGACAAGACGCCAGAAACCCAACTTTGAGTGCACACAAACTCTGTGTGACTTGACTTGTGGTTTTCTGTTAACGTACCTACAGTGAATTATATGTTATGCAGATCTGGCTTTCAGGTAAAGCTCCCTGTGAAGCAGACCTGAATAATTTCAAGGGAAAAATTGTTCCGGGGCCGGGTATCGATCCCGGGACTTTTGGCTTAGCGTACCAACGCTCTTCCGACTGAGTTACCCAGGAACGACACCCGATACCGACTCAATCTTTCCCTTTATATCCACACACCTCAAGTGGGCTGACGTGAAAGCCAGATTTGCAACATAGCATATTCTTACTCAAATTACAGGGTACATTCACGTGTGCAATGTAACTTTCTAAAATGTATTATAAAATTGTAACAGATTTGTCACTTCAGCACTAATAATGTCTATACTTTAGGTATATATCTTTATCAACAATTTTGCATTTGTACATTTCATTAACTCCATACCAGAAACTGTTTGGAACAGGGAGGGATGTACTTGTCGATATCATTACCTTCCAGAATAATGTAATTTCCTTCTGAAACACTTGTATAGCAATAAGTTTCATTGTTTCATGACGATGATGAAATAATGTCCCCATAAGTTATATTATGTTGGTATTGAATTTTTTTCGCAACACAGAGTTGTTCCTACAGTAAATTCGTTATTAAGATTCTTGATTAAGTAATAGAGCTATACATTTTGTTTTGGTAACAGTAACGCTATGTAGATCTAGCCTACATTAGTTTATTATTGTTGCGGAATGAATACTCCTATGCATTACAATTTGCGTTTTATTATTGGTTCGAAACACTTGACTTTTTCAGAGCCAGCCATAGAACTGATCTATTCATACATGCACGTATTAGCCCATAGTGAGCACAACATAGGCCTTGCGATATAATTATTTCAAGTCCGAGGGTGGCCTGGATAGCATTCGTAGATTCGATACTGACAGGCAGGCCATCCCGCCGCAGTTCTGACATAGCCAGTAGAGTAGGCCTACCAGATAAACCCTAGTCTCGGAGCCCTAAGCTTTTTATTCCTGTATCAGCGTTGGAGATACCAAAACTTCACAGCAGCGTACTTTAACTATTACAGAAGATGAAGTGAGGAGGTGGAGAGTATTGGTAGAATGAAAGAGGAAAACGGGAGTACCCCGAGAAAAACCTTCTCCAACTTGCTTTGTCCATCACAGAGTCAGTCACGACTAGACCGGGATCAAACCCTGGTCGCTTGAATGAAACACCAGTGCGCTAGCGCTTGAGTTACAAATTTGATGTGAAGGGCAAAAGCATATCTACGTAAAATAGTATATTATTTTGTTTTATTGAGGAATTACTTGTCAATAAGTTTATTACGTACAATATATTTAACTTTATTTCAATCGGTAATTATGTATGGAATTATAGGATGGGGTAGCTCATTTAAATCCAATTTTAATCCACTTTATTTATTACAGAAGAAAATAATTAATATATGTCTTCATAAACCTATTGATTTTCCATCTCAAAATTTGTTTATAGACTTAAATGTACTTAACGTAAGACAAATTTATTATATTGTATTAATAAAATTCATACATAAAAATCGAAATAATTTTGAATTGTATTCTCATAGTTATGAAACAAAAGGTATGAATTCTTTAAGATTGTTTGAACCAAAATGCAACACTGTTACAGTATTTAATCATAGTAGTAATTTAGGCCCAAGAATATATAACAAATTTATATTTAAATATCCTAATCTTGTCAATTCTAATAGTTCTAGTATTCAATTAAAAAAGTTATGTATGGATTTTATAAAAATTGAAAAATTGTAAATTTAAATTTATATACTATAATTGCAAATTGTATTGTATAATTATTAATTATAATTGTATTGTATAATTATTAATTTCAATTCAGGAATCCGTCCCTGAGCACGAGTTCTACTCTTTCAGGGGCGAGCTAAAGTTTCTCTGTGTATTTTATAATTTATGTTACAATTATTAGCAAAATAATAAATAAATAAATAAATAAATAAATAAATAAATAAATAAATAAATAATCTAATAATTCAGACGCTGTAATGCGGTAACATAATTTCACTTTGACAAGAGGTATATGATACAATTTTAATTTTCTTACTGTTATTGCGAAGGAAATAAGGTTTCTGTATAAGTAATGGGCATTTAGTTTAGTAAGGGTTATCAATTTTTTTCTTTCTTTATAGTTGTTGCGAACAGAACAACTGCGTATGGGTATCACACCAGCTACTTAGTAGCGATCACTCTCGCTTGGACTCTTGATCTCGTGCATGATCTAATAACCTCAAGGTGACTGATATAATCTTCACATTGACACAAGATCAAGGTCGCACAGATTATGATTTAATTGTTTTACAATAGAAATTTGAACAGATGACTGTCTCTTCCGCTTTTCGTTTTTTTTTTTTTTTTATAAAATTGGACTAGGTAAATTGAATTTTGCCGTCTAGCAGTCGTGTGTGTAGGTATGTGTGTACAATTTAATGAATGTTATACATGTTGTGTACAGTACGATTATTTAGTCCTGACAGTCGCCGGCAGTGTGCTCCTGGGTCAGGCGAGTCCATTAAGTTATGCCAAGGGATGTTCAGGTTAGTCTGTCGCCCGCAGTCAGAGCGATCGGATGTCACGCATGCGGTATAGCGTTGTGTTTCCAGTAAATTAAGCTGTACTGCATTCCTTTACTGACCGCTCGCCCTTATCTCTACTCCGGAACTCTCCCCACTACTCCTATTACTTCCCCTCTTTCGCGTCGCTGAGCTGTCAGGAGTAAATAATCGGTCTGTATGCATGTTATATGTGCATGGACGAAAGTCCTTCGGTATGTAGACCGTATAGGCAGGTCCATTATGCGTATAATCCAATGAAGCAGGGGTGAAATGAGTGAGTAGCTCTTCTACGGATAGTTTTTCAGTCCCGGAGATACTAGAGACGATTAAGACAACAGGTCCCTAACGGTCACCAGATAACACTGTCCTTGAATACCGGTGGGACGCTACTTAGGCGGCCCTGGCCAGCTTGAACATTTCTCGGACATTAGCGAGGAGACCCAGCGTGGGGTTACCACGTCACGGAAATCTCACCTGATGTCAGATCTGTTGTGACGGAAGCTTCTGAAGAAGGTTGATACCCACAAAGGACTGTTAAGTCATTGATGATGAAATGAAAGTTTGTCGGTTTTCAGCAGATTACACAATCATTAAAAATAAAATGAAAAAAAAAAATAGAGGGAGCGGAATTAAAAATACAGAACATAATACGATCATCAAAGGGATGCCAAAAGTATTGGAGAAAACTTGTAAATTGTATAACGGCAGCAGTTAACAAAACTGTATGGAATTAAAATCCTAATGAAATAAAATTCTGACGAGAATGAATCCAAAAAGAGATGAATTAGCTTAGATCGATCGAAATTTGGACGTAAAAAGTTAAAAAAAAGAATATAGATTATTATTATTATTATTATTATTATTATTATTATTATTATTATTATTATTATTAAATACACGATTTCCATACAAATGTATGTTTTTATATAAGCTTGCTACAGTTCTAAAACTTTGTAAATATCCGTTTCATGCCTTAGTGAGTCGAAATAAGTATACTTTTTCGTGCATATTTGCATGTTTTGGCCTTTTTAGGAATAAATCCATGCGTAATGCATGTTTTTAAGATTTTGCATCTAATAAAGCACATTTAGAGGCTTATCTTGCACATTACGTTCATTTTTTATAATGTTAGTGCATATTTTATGTTGAATCTCATAATACACCATTTTATAAATATTACCTCTTAGAGTGTGATATTTCATAGCTTGCACTATTTGAGTGTATTTACTGAAAAATATAATTGGATATATGTTTTCTTGTCTTGTGCTGCCTTAAGCGTTGGCTCTGTACCATGCTAACTACAATACCGGGGAGATTCGCTATTTGCCGAAAATCTTCGAGATTGAGGACGAAAAGGGAAATAGGCCCCAATCTTCCAAGACAGATGAAGACATGTGATAACGGTTATTGGAACTTAGGTAGATTCGTTGATAGTGCGGTGTTAAACTACACTTTTAGGTGCATGGTGGCGTAACGGATTAGAGTTCACGACGTTCTGACTTCAACAATTGAAGGCATTTGCCCTAAACGCTTCTTGCTTTCCTTCCCCACTATAAATTCTGTTATGACTGCTGGGACTGACACAGTTGTTCTACGAAAGTGAGTGATAATAAGATAACAGAAAATTTTTGTAGTGACTTTGCGAACGCGGGAACTTCTAGAAAATTTATCCCGTGCTAACCTTTTCCCATACATGCCTTCGTGGGATGGCGAACCTTGGAGACAGCCAATTTTTCAATCCAGAATTCCAGTTTTAGAGTCGCCACTTTTGAATAAAGACTGAATCTTTCAACCTAGGGTATGCTCAAAGCATATCTACGTAAATACGCATTTTTTGGTAATCATTTCTACTGTGTGTGGACTGGAATAGAGACAACTTAAAATACGCCACTGATTGATTGTAACACAAATTCAATTAACAATAATGCATCGGATTACGTATGCAGTTATATTAGCAATAGGTCTACCTCTGTGAATAGGAATTTTCGCACGATCACATAATGATGCGGCAGAAAACGAACGATGTATTCCATGTACTAGAACTTCCTGTGACGTAATTCATGACGTATGAATTCATTATTGTTAATAAACGTCTTATCGCTTTAACTGGACGATCTATCACCTTCGGACACCGACTGTGTTTTCTGTTTTTTGTCATTACAATACTTCATGTCAGATATTTCACTTCTCAGTTAACAGCAACGTCTTATTGTTACAAAAGTAGTGGTATGTTTCGATAAGTTGAGAATATATTTTAATAAAATAGGTGAATTCAATTAATTACAGTATATGTATGTAATTATTTCCATCATTTTAATGTATGACCGTGAAACGAGCGATCCCGAGTTCAAATCCTGGTTGGGACAAGCTATTGAAATAGAATTGCTGGGTAACTTTCGGCGTTAGATCTCGGACTCATTTCACCATCATTAATTCACATCAAACCATCATCCAGACCATAGCTCGGGTTGAGTTCACGGTGCGGCGTGCTGTATTTGTACAAGAATGCGACCTTTCGGCTATCCAGTCATTTACAGAACAGGAGTGGTAAGCACAATAAGCCTCAGGCAGCAGTGCAAGCCTTCGGGTCTCTCCTCCGTACAAGAGGAAAAAAAATACCAACATTATCTTTACCATTATGAGTTAGATTTACTATGTTGTTTCGTTGAATTAACAATACCCAAATCATATTTCCCCTTATTGTACTCCTGGGTGTTCATTTCAAAGTGTGTCATGACGTCACTGTTGTGTGTCAGCGATTTGAAGCGAATTTCAGCTTTTATGTCAGAGAAGTTGCCTATTATCCAAGGCGTTCAATCTGAACTTGAGACCGTGTACAGTACAACTTGAACGTCGTAGCAACAGATGGCGGTCTGTACGGTCTGTGTCAACGACGTTATAGTTACGTCTGTGTGCTACCATAATCTCTTTCGAACTGTATTTTGCGCGGCCAAGTCGTACACAGGATATTTGTTATCATCGGTTGCGTACGGCAACATTCCACAACACAAATCAAATGCTCCGTGTCCATGTTGACCGTCAAAGTTAATGTCAACAAATACGTAAGTATTCGTCTTAAACCTCTCGCCATATCCCGACAGTAAGAAAAAAACTCACCTCAGCACGTGTTTCCAAACAGTTCACATTCCTGCCACTACCGGCGTTACCGTACGTATCGGTACGTACTCTTCAGAATGAACGCCGTACTTGCTAGGCAACTTCTCTGGCACATAAGCAGTACGCCTCTGCGGAAGTGTAGGAAGATTGAATTCTGTAGGCTCATCGGCTAGCTACATGACGGCATACGGCGAGCCATGACACACTTTGAACTGAACACGCAGTATAAGGGCATCACCAGTTCGAAGCTATAAGAAGTTGAAGCAATTCAGTCATGGAATGAAAAATCCTAGTGGAGGAAAAGAAATATTTTATCACATACAGTACCTATACTTGAGGGTACATTATGAAGTTTGTAAAAACTTTCTTACTATTGGGCTAGTTCTATTTGGCTTGCAGGGCATGTTTAGAATATACTGAGAAGTTAAAGTGTCAAATTTCTAGTTTTCTATGATGAAAAGTTTCAAAGACTTTTTTTTCTTCAAAATTTTGAAAGTTAAATCTGTCCTAAAATGTTTGAAGAAAATATTTTAACTGAAATGTGTGTGCTTTGGATAATTATGTTGTAAAGTAAAGTCAGGTAAGTATTTCTAAGTATTAATTTTTTTCATATACCAGTTTGGTTTATAGATATTTAATTTTGAATTTTGACATTTTTAAATTCACTTAAATTTTAAATTAAAAAAAATCATAAATCTGAATTATTTACTTTTTTTTAATATTGACACTAGGAATCATTGGCATACATAAGTCAAGTAAAACCTATTTTCTTTAGTCAGATTGGGCGATATTTACCGTAACAATTAGGCATCAAACTTATTTTTAAAAAATTAAGAAAAACTGACTTTAAAGTTTCCACATATAGGCCTACTGTACACATGAAAGTGGCAGACAATTAAGAGACCCAATTCTTAATACATTTATGACTCGAATTCGGTTGAATTATTTCGTACATGGACAGAGGACATTTCGAAGACACCAAATCTAAAATTTAAAGTGTCCAAAAACAATTTTTTTAACACCAGTGTTCCCTTATTCATCATTGTCTTTCTACATCCTGGTTCTCATGAATCGAGCATAGTTTTGATATCGGAAAAGATCAATCTATATAAATTATATTAATTTTTTGGGAAATATTCTGCTTAAATATTCCACTGAATTGCTAATATAATACCACCAACATTCTAGTAGTTACTATTGCTAATAGCATTGTTGATGACGACATGCATTATGTTATACAGTACACATCGCCTTCAGTTCTGTATTTTCTCCTTGAACTTGGCTTGTATAAAGAGCCTCGTTATAGACGCAATTTAAAGAACCATACAACATGTAAGTCAATATGAATGACTGTTGACCAGTAGAGACACAGTCTTTCCTTTACATGCAGAGATGACATGACAAGGACGTCAGGGATGTCAAATCGCATAACGACAATAAAAGAATGCCTGTAATTTCCCAATATTTAGAGAATATAAAGAGGTCTCGATAGGATTTTTTCATTGCTGAAAATACAGAGTGCACGGTGCATCACAGTAGCAATGCCCAAGAAAATCGAGACTTTTTGGGAGGAGTACATAAGAAACCGTTCTGATGTCAAGTACAGTTACGTGAAAATCATAGGAGCCTGCAAAAAAAAAGTGGTTTCGTTATTTCCAAGAAAGTCATCTTATGTGTACCTAATAAGACTGGCAAAGCTCGGATGGGATTAATTCCAGACTGAAAAAAAAAACGAGCAAATCTACCCCCCGTCATAAGTCGCCGCACCCCACGAGATGATACAAATTAATTCCACTCGAGCTTTACCAATCTTATTAATTACACAGAAGATACCTTTCTTGTAAATAGCGAAACCTCGTTTATTGCAGGCTTCTTTTATTTTCACTTAACTGTACTTGGCATCGGAAAGCGTTGTTATATACCCCTCCCAAAAAGGCTCGATTTTCTTGGGGATTTCTGCTGTGAGTCGCCGTGCACTCTGACTATATCACTCACTACTGGTCTGTCACCTCGCGCCACAGTTCAGCTGTCGTGTGACTCCTGACGCACATGATGCCATTCAAATTTGTTTTCAGAGACGGAAACAACCCTGTACTGTATCAATATCTGTGTTTCCACCTAAAGCGAGAGATTAGACCACTGTTTATGCGCCTTTGATTTTATTTCTCGTTCAGCTAGTGTTTCAATATCCCCTATCCTCTTTTGTATTGTCCGTCTGGATAATTTCATACTGTTAAAACATAAGATTATTCGTGTTAAAACTTCAAATTATTTGCGACAAATAATGTTAGCAAATGTATTCAGACATGTTTTAATGAACTGTCCTTCGTTATAGCACTTTAATGATTTTATGATTTCCAAAGCAATAACATAACTTGCATGGAGTTCCCTTTGACTCATAGTTTGTTTCATCATATTTTAGTACCGGAACTGTTATTTCAATTTTTTTATATTTTTATTTTATTATTTTTTTATTGCTTCGCTCCGTCCAGGCCTACGAAAAGAAAATTACTTTTGTACTTATTTTGTGCTGTATACATTTCTGTTTACATTTTTTTATTACATCGGTTATGTTCTTGCTTACCTATGATTTCGTGGTAATCTTATGATATGTCGTAATGTCGCTACATGTTTCATTTATAAGTGCCTATTACAATTTTAGAACACAAGAGGCGTCTACATTGTCACCATGTGCACAACAAATACTGTTCCTCCCGTTCTTCCTTAAACAGATGTTTCCGAACAGACGTTGAAGGTTTTGAGGAAGATGCAATCTAAATGTAATCAGGTAACCCGCCTGTAAACTGGAGTTGTAGGGGAGTTGGATGGAAGGGTGTGGGTGAAGCAAAGACAATTTACAGCGCTGCCCCTGCGACGTCACTATTGCACTAGATCACGATGACATTTTTGCCGATCCCTGACCTAATTGAGTACTGTACCATATGAAATGTATATACTAAAGATACCTTTGTAATAGACGACGACATGTTTGACAAAGCCATATGATGTCTTGACATCCCTAGCATTCACATTTCACATGATTGGAAATTGAAATAACCTGTGGACTTATGTAAGACAGGTTACATAGTTACGCATTGACGTTTATTAAACTGAGGTCCGTAAACCAATACTGGTTCTTGATATAGTATTATTATTCGACAAATACGGCAGCGATTCTTTAATATTTGGACGTCTTCTTCCAACACGATGCTGCGATAACATATACTGCCGACTATTTTATGGACGAATTTCACAGAGTATTTGAGAATAGAATTATCAGTAGTAATGTGTGGCCCCATCGATCCCTCGTCTAATTCCTTATGGTTTATATCTGGGCAGTTCTAAAAGATGGTCTCCTTTTTTCTTCTGCTTCGTGGAATTAGGCCATAGATCTAATTCCACTGAGTTTTTTCACTAGCAAAATGTGCATAAATTCATACAATAACAATACAGAAATAATCGCTGCAATCAGGTAGACGGTCAGAAAGCATGGCGAAGACCAATTTTACGGTATCAAAGATGCTGAAAAGTATGTTTCCGTGAAAATATATATATATTTTTTTGCAGCATCATAATTCTTTGTCTGTATGATTCGTACAAGAAAAAGTAAAATATTCATAGCTTTAAAAATTAACAAAATTGAGGACCGTTTTTGCAAAACTTGCTAACTGCAAAATTTGCAAAATTGAGATTTTGATGGATTCGTTAACATAAGGCAGGCCTCTACATGATGTTCAAGGCGTCTTAGTAAAATTGCATTATTTCTCTTTGGAGAGTGTCAAAGTGTGATCTTTTTTTCAAAACTTGCTTTCTGCTAAGTGAAAGTTATAGCAAACATTTGCTTACTATAGTGTTTTGTCTCTCCTGTAAAATTTAGCTTTTTCAGTTAGCAAGTTTTGCAAAAACGGTCCTCAATTGTCTGTTGCTTTTGTCAAATATAAAAAATAAGGTAAGCTATATAATGGTTTCTAAATCCTTCTGTTTTGTCCTTATAGATTGTGCTCCGGCGCCTGTGACCATGGAAGGCGGCGGTGATGCAGTAGTGACTGACAATCAGCAGCAAGTGCAACAAGACCAAGAGAAGGTAAACTTCATCGTGGGAGGTGAAGACTGTACTGAGATCGAAGACGAAATCTCTGAAGAAGAGGCCGGAGACAGTTTCCCGACGGAAGGAAACCCTCCGACTCGCGAGAACAGCAGCTCTTCCAACCTGAACAACATGTTTGCTCTGGCAGAGAAAAGGAGACGTCTTAGGTGAGAGGAAAATTCAATCACTGTTAAGTTCATTCGTATTTCGACTTCTTTCTTAGTTTATTTTATTTCCAGTATTTTTATTTAGCTTGTCGTTTAAAATACGTCTTCATTTTCTTATTTTCAAAGCTTGAGAAATTCTTCCTCGTCATTTAGAGTAATTGAGGACCAAATCCTATCTTTCTGAATTGGTACTGAGTCACTGTGACGCAGGCACCGCCTGCTTGAACACATACGATGGCAGCTTATACTGCCTGCTCATAAGACCATTTTAACTATTCTTTCGCTGTAAAGGTAAGTGGCAGCACCAAATATACTATGGTTTTCATCAGTTTTTTTAATACCAAAAGTAATAACTTAACCTTACAAGTTCCATAAAATGCCCTATTAATAGTTAATTTGCAATTTTAACTTGAAAACTGTATTTAATTCTGTCACATAGCAGCTTTTGTAACTGAGCAGCAAATTGAATAGAAAAAAAATTGTCGCTAGGTGGCAGCTCCTAACGGTCAGTGAAGTCGCTTGTGGCTATAGGCATAACATAAATCATGTTACATGTTTCACCATTGAATGAGCAGGCAGTATAAGCAGCCATCGGACGCATGGATGCGTTCGAGCAAGTGACGAACTTTTCTCATTTTCTGACAACGCAACATTTTGGAGGTTGCCACGTAGGTCTTGGTGTGTCTGGTTTGTTTGTCGCGTCGATTTTTGGGAGACTATCATTGAGCATCGTTAGTACGTGACCTCTTCAGTAATTCCGTCTTCCTCTTGCCCAACTTACTATGTTGCTATTACTATATTTCTAATCTTTTCATTTTTAATCAGCTGTAGGCCTATAATATATGATCTGTGCACGCATGTATTCAGGAGTTTCATTTGATTTGTGTCCAAAATAAAATACAGGAGTCCTCCAAATAGTCAAATATATCTTGGAATGTAGGCTTTCACGGCCGGCGTTATAGGGATCGATGTTATCCGGGCTAAAGGCCCGTGGTCTGTTGGAGCTGTTGCTACCATACGTTTCGTCTCCTACCTCAGCAGACGAAACGTATGGTAGCAACAGCTCCAACAGACCACAGTCAAATACAATTTAAGCGTTTTACTTAAGTAGGTACAAAATTAAGACTAGTGAATAGGCTACGAATATTACGTTAAAGGAGAGTAATATTTTTAAATTTCTTATTTGCCTTACTTACTATAAGTCATAGCAACAGTTTTCGATAGTCTTGGGGAGGAGGGGTGTCCGAAGATCCGGGACAATCCCGTGGTCTGCTGCTGCTTCGGAGTATGGTTTGCAAGCTTAAGAACATGGTGCACATTATATATATATATATATATATATAATTGTATTTTCGAGTTGCTGAACTTTTTGATTTGTTATTTATTATCCTTAATATCTCTAGTTGATGGCTTAGGATTGCAGCTATTTTATTACGTATTTCCCAAAAATGATAAAATGCTTAACGATTCGTTATTGTAGACCTTGTTACTTTATTTCATGTTGAAATTCTGCTGATTATTGCTTTATAGCATGTCTTGTGTGATAGAAGCTCACACACATAATAATGACATGCACCTTGAACTCTGTTACTGACCGAAGTGTCCCCCACTAGTAGAAACGAATTGAGTCCGTAGATCTCTATGGCGTTATCGGCATTGCCCCTGGCACATCATTGGAGGTTTATCTACGTGTATCACCAGTGTGATATTATTACAGTGCACTTTTTTTAATGCGAAATCTAAGTAAGAGGAATTTGAAATATCTAAAATTCGAATTATAAAAGAAATTTAAAAAAGTTACACAATAATGGATATTGAATGTGCAATGTACTTTACCTTAACTGCTGTAATGTTTTGTCTATAAACAAATTAGAGTATCAATAAAAGAAAATATTTCAGCGATCAACTTTCTGTGTGTATGTTTTATGCTTCGACATTGTGCATGCAAAAAACCAGTTATACACTAACTTGTGTACAATACGTATAATAATTATTCAGATTTGTGCATATTCGTTCTCTCCAAATTACTGACTGGTAATAAGAGGGATGGTGAAGCATACACCTGTGAACAATAGCGTTGAACATCCCATATGTTGCTCTTACTTGCGGTCAGTCACTGGTTAACAGTACGAAATCAGTTAACAGTAGCAACGACAATTTTTCTGCCCCACTACCTGTCGATCATTATGGAGTTAAGAATAGAATATTAATTCTTGGAATCATTAATAATTGAGGTGTCCATGAAAACGTTTTTAACTTTTTCTAGAATTCTAAATTGGACACTGTTTTCGTTGAAACCAGTGAAGTCGTGGCTTCGAATTATCCAAAAGTAGCTTATAAAATTCTAATTAGCAGTAAATGTGAATTTTTAACATTGTTTAAGAGGGAATTTCAAGGGAAATAAACATTTTTTTATAATTATCCAATAATTCGGATTATCCAATGTCGAATTAACCAGTCTCTGGTGTATTATTATTATTATTATTATTATTATTATTATTATTATTATTATTATTATTATTATTATTATTACTATCCGGATGTTTGGCAAAATGCCTTTTTTACTAGGTGGAAGTAAATCATTATTTTCATAGATATAAATGTGATTTGGGGTAAATCAAAGTGATAGGGCCAATTTTTATTTTACCTATTTTGCCTTTTTTAAGGTGTTCCTTACTAATAAATGCCTTTTTCGTCATTTTAAACAATATTTCTTGTTATTTGCAATTTTCTAATTAATTTTAATGTAATGTGCATGAAATTGAAGTATTTGAAACAATGACTAACTTTACTAACAATAGCAAATAAAAGTAATTTATTTCGGTGCTTGATAATCGTGCTTTAATACTATTGGTGTAATATGAATAATTATGACAGTCCAACAGTTACAAACATAATATTGTTATGTCTTCACGATACCGACAATCGGCTTTATAATTTTAAATATTAAGCTCGTTCTCATAGAAGTTGTCACGTAGCATTTCCACTTGTTTGCTTTCATATTTTCGAACCTTACTGTTGCAATTTTGTGCTACACGTGTTTGTAGGAGACAGAAATTTGAGTGAGGAACAGTCAGTTATTGTCGGGTGACAGAAGGTATAAGATCGGTTAGCTAGAATGCCTAAATTCAATAAACCATTGAAAAGTAAACTCCATGCGTACGTTAGTGAATTTGGTGCCCATGTGTTTTCAACCGATGGAACAGTTTTGTTATGTAAGGTTTGTGAAAAGATAGTTAATCACGAAAAAAAGTATTTTATAAATCAGCATGTGTCACCTACGAAGTAAATATGAGAGTTATGTTGATATAATTTAAATTTATTCCTAAAATATATTGTGCCTTTTTAAAATTTATAATGCCTTTTTCAAATATTATTGTGCCTTTTTTTTACGTTTTATTGCCTTTTTTTGCCTGCCTATTTTATATTTTAACTGTTATAAATGCCTAAACATCCGGGCTTATTATTATTATTATTATTATTATTATTATTATTATTATTATTATTATTATTATTATTATTTAGTCAACTGTCCGAAAACAGATTTGAACTTCACAAGTGCTACCAAGAAAGAACAACTTATAAGGCAACTAGGTCAGGAGATAATGGGATAGAGTGACTAGTTCCTTTTCCCCTTCTTTGCATACATCGCCGACTAGCTACATATATTATAATCAGACTTCAGATGCATACAAACAATAAATTGTTCTTCCTCTGACACACATCGTCAAGTGAGATGTACTGCCTGATAATAGATGTACTTATAAGCCAGAACCTCAATCGGAGGATAATAATAATAATAATAATAATAATAATATTATTATTATTATTATTATTATTATTATTATTATTATTATTATTGCTTTTTCAGTACTTGTACGGAATAAACAATTTGCGCACAACTTACAGATTGTGCGAGAATCGTGGATGAAGGCTGCAGCGATTTAAGCCAGGCACTACAATTAAGGCTTGAGTAAAGCAGTAAATGAAACACAGCACGAAAAGTTTTGTTTCCGGCACCATTCTGAGTCCCTACGACTGCTGCGTCACTTTTCTGCTCGCCTAGACAAGCAGAATTTTACGTAAAAACATTACGTCGATGTCACTTGATTCCGGTCATTTCACACAATTTTTTTCTTTGAATATTTCATTGTTACACTCAAGTACAAGATGTAAATCTAGAGAATAACATAATTACGATCCTTTTCAAACAAATATAATATCGAGAACTGGGTAAGAATTTGGGTTGCTTTTTGGTGCAAGAGGAACTATACAAGATTTTCATCCGTTTCGGCCTACGTAGCTACCGTCTCGAGGACATCAGGCTGCAAATCTTTAGAGACTTCTTAGCTATAGTACCGTACATAATAATTTATATTCTCAAAAATGGAAATGGAATGACTTCTTGAAAGTGATAGCTACCCACACAAAGTTACATAAACGAAACAAAAGCAGTTGTTATGCTAATGCATTAAAATTATTTACTTACAAATGATTTTTAAGGAACCCGAAAGTTCATTGCCGACCTCACATAAGCCTGCCATCGGTCCCTGTCCTGTGCAAGATTAATCCAGTCTCTATCATCATATCCCACCTCCCTCAAATCCATTTTAATATTATCCTCCCATCTACGTCTCGGCCTCCCCAAAGGTCTTTTCCCCTCCGGTCTCCCAACTAACACTCTATATGTATTTCTGCATTCGCCTATAAGTGCTACATGCCCTGTTCATCTCAAACGTCTGGATTTAATGTTCCTAATTATGTCAGCTGAAGAATAGAATGCGTACTGTTCTGCGCTGTGTAACTTTCTCCATTCTCCTGTAACTTCATCCCTCTTAGCCCCAAATATTTTCCTAAGAACCTTATTCTCAAATACCCTTAATCACTGTTCCATGTATGTTTTCGCGTTCCGCCACGACCCCACGAGTGGCGCTTACAGCAACAACCGGTAGTCGTCAGAAACGGTTTTCTACGTCTTATGCAACGAGATAGATTTTCAGTTAGAGAAACTCCAGCTCGTTGGTCTTATCTACATTAATTCCTATTTTCTTACAAATCTCCACTCCAATGAATTAATTTAGAAAGAGTTCAAAATAATAAATTTAGTTATTTCCTCATAGCACACAGTGGTGCGCGACACTGATAGTTCGTTACTTTTAAGTAAATAAATAAAAGTTGATTTGATTTATTTACTTACCGCACTTGTGTTGTTAGTTTAACTTACAAGGCCTACTAACAACATTGGTAAGGTCGTTAAAAACACGACCGGCCAAAAATTAATTTTATGTCACCCTTTTATACACATTTCTTTCTCATTTCTTTTATTTAATATTCCATCGTTAATGTTTTTTATAATATTTACGTTATGCAATAATTCCAGTTGTGAAAAATACTGAAAAGACTGTAAGTTTAATTTAAAGAAACACAGATGTTCTACACTTTGTAAATTATTATTGAATTTGTGTGTGTGTTTTTTTTTAACTCGAACGTTTTAAATATGTTGTTCGCATTCCCATCCCATCCTACAAGAAGTCGGTGGCAACAGAGGTTATTGGTGTGCATAATGAATGGACATAAAAAAACAACTCTTTTCAGGGCTAAATAATAAATTTTTTCCAAAATGTATTCAAGAAACATACAATAATTCTGAGCAACACGCATTCAAATTGCAAAGATTTAATAATAGACCCAAAAAAAGTCGCTGCCGGAAACCTAACATTTTCTTAGCAGGCTAACGTGCTGACCATTCTGCTTTGAAGGAGGTACGGAATGCATAAGTTGAAGTTGATTGGCATGTACTAATATTATCTGTAATATCTACTTATTTTTCGATCAGTAAGCATTTATACACAAATGTGCTTCTCAACATTCTAAATGTTGATTATGAAGCATATTCTTATGTATATGAATGAGTCATATGAAAAGACAAAGAGGTAGGCAAAAAATAGGAAAGACTAGAGAATGTTGTGTTTGCAGTGAAAAACCTGCCCTTGAGCAGAACACTATGAATGAATTCTTATATATATATATATATATATATATATATATATATATATATATATATATATATATAAACATCAGAATTGATTTTAATTGTATTATTGTGCTTCATATACGAAGGTCATACTGAAAGTCATGAGCAACCCATTGTTATAAATCTTAATTTTTATTTTTTAGACAAACCAGGTACACTATTTTAATCTACAGACTTTCCTGTCACTTTTCAACATAGTCTCCATTTCTTTGCACACATTTTTCCCGCCGTTCTGTAAGTTTGAAAATTCCCTTGCTATAGAAGTCCGTTTCATCTTCCCGAAGACACTGATGCACTGCTTTCCGGATGGCCTCTAGCGTCTCGTAGCGTTGGCCTTTCAGCTGTTCCTTTACAGAACCGAAAAGATAATAGTCGGAAGGGGTCAAGTCGGGACTGTAGGGAGGTTGCGGAAGAGTTTCCCACCCAAATGTTCTGATTTTCTCCACGGTGACACGATTAGTGTGAGGCCACGCGTTATCGTGTTGCAGGATCACCTTCTTTCCAGGGCGTTTCACGTGGAATGCTCGATGGAGCTTCAAAACTGTCTGAATATAGCGGACAGCATTTATAGTCTGTCCAGGTTCAAGAAATTCAACCAAAATGCATCCCAGAACTCATAAACTCTTTCCTTGTTGCGTTCTATGGAGGCAGTTCGAGGTCGACCGCTATATGAGGCTCATCTTGGATGCTCGTGTTCCCATCTTCTAAATGTTTCACCCATCTCCTAACACTGCTGGCGCTCATGCACACATCTCCATATGCACGCTGAAGTCTGAGGTGAATTTCAGCAGCAGATTTTTCTTTTTTAACAATGAATTTAATGACAGCACGCTGTCTAACCGAACCATCGTTGTCGACTATTTTGCAAACATTGCCTTTACACGTGATAGAAGTTAATGACGTCACAATATGTCAATACATAGTGTAAAGTCTGTAGATTATGATCATATAATCGTTTTTGTTACATTTTTGAAATTGAGCAATGTGTTGCTCATGACGTTCAGTACGACCCTCTCTCTGTGCGTGTTGTATTTATGCCGACAACTGTATGGTTTCGGGTCAATTGAAAAAACACGTCCGACCACTTTTTTGTTTTCGTGAGTGTACAACATTGGCACGCAATTATACGTTTGCGTTAATGGTTTCTCTCGTCTCGTTCTCTTTCTCTTACAAATACAGAAAAATGCATGTTTGTTTTCTCTACTATATTTAAAGATTCACCGTTGTCTGTACGACATACATACATACATACATACATACATACATACATACATACATACATACATACATACATACATACATACATACATACATACATACATACATACATACATACATACATACATACATACATACATACATAATCATTATACATGTATTTGCAAGTTTGTTTCAAATAACAAAAGAACATTCTTAATTTCTGTGTTGACGGACATGGATTGTCAATTTCAAAATAATTATTGCTTATTTTCTTTATTACTGCAAAAAAATTAGCGTTATTTACATGGTAATTTGTCCCCCGCTATGGTTCAAATAATAGCGTTTATAGTTACAAATTTAGTGGTTCCGAGTTCACTTCAGTAGATAATAATTAGATATTATCTGTCTTAAATGGGGACTGGGTGTATTCTTATGTGTTTCCCCTACTTCCTCTTTTCTGCTTCCTGTGTAAATGGTTATTAGAGGAGAAAAATTCGCTCAGGCGCCGGGGATCGATCTGGTGCTGTGGACTGAACTTCAGCGTAGTTCAGTGGTTAGAGCGCTTGGTACGTAGAACCAAGGACCCGGGTTCGATCCCTGTCGCCTGAGCGAATTTTTCTTCTCTAATAACCATTGTTATCATAACAGATACCAAAGGACCAAAAATTAATCTTTCCTTAGATTCTTCGCCCAACAGTGCATAATATACTGTGGCATCCCGGCCATGAAGTCACCCAATTGAGTGTGCTCCTTATATAATGATAGTTGACTTAATATATGTCAACATATATATGTCGAACATGGAGTAAGATCACAAATGGAAAATCACTAGAATAGGGGGATTCGATCCGGTCCTGTGGATTGAACTTCGGCGTAGCTCAGTGGTTAGAGCGCTTGGTACGTAGAACCTAGGATCCGGGTTCGAATCCCCGGCGCTGAGCGAATTTTTCTCCTCTAATAACAATTGTTACCATAACAGATATATTCTGTAGGACCAAAAAATTAATCTTTACGTAGATCCTTGTGTAAAGCTAACCCCATGACTTGTGACTCCCACTATTTGTGAATGTATAATGTTGAACTAGGACATGAGCAAGTATATTCAACAAATAAAAGCCTCATTTACATTTAAAACTTAATAATGCAAATAAATGGAATATGACAGTCTCTGTATTAGTACCGATTCGTTCGTTTCCTTAATATTACATAAGATCATTTTAGTAGGGCGTGACACTTTTTAGATAGTTGACCTTAGCCTTTGTCAATGTTTGTTAACAAATAAGGCGAAGGTCCGAAGCACGTTTACAGACATCTCATATGAACGCCAAAAGTAATGAAGCGCATCACAGAAATTAACTGTCATACCCCCACTTCAGAACTTCCTTTCTTCCATGATGACTTCAATTTGTGACACGCGTAACAAATGGCTGAGCGTCATGTCTTAACTTAACGTGATGTTGAGAAGTCTATCATGCATGTGCGCGAAGTACTGTATAGGCTAAGGCTTGCGGTGTATTAAGCAGGGTGAAAGTTCCAGTCACTGACACTTTCCTTGGGATTAAAGTTTTTGAATTGTTTCAAGTGACGAGTACAGGTAGTAATGAAATGACAATGGGAAAGAGGCCGATATCAGGATACCATACAACTTTAAGGTACTACAGGATGCTTTTGCAGAAGTGTGATCACTGTACACTACCAGTCAAAAGTTGTCGATCAGCTATGAAATCCTTATTTCAATGTACAAACACATCGGAAAAACTAAATAGACCAACAAAATAAATATTTTCTCTCTCTAGCATTATGATATGATAGAATATTCAAAACGAAATCCCTGTTTTAATCACAAATCCATACTTGTGATAGGTGATCAAAAACGTTTGACCGGTAGTGTATGTATTTATTAATTAAAGTTTTGTGTTGAACATAGTCTGTATTATTGTGCTGAAATTAATATTTACTTCTTTGGTGCCATTTGAAAAACATGTTCAGATTTTTTTGTGAAAAAATTACGCTTTGAAGTATAAAGTGATAATTTATGTTGCTGCCAAAGATTATTTCCTTATGTTTGTGCAGATACAAGTTTTGAGTATCCCTGATACCAAAAATGTTTTTTTACATGCCTGTCCGCATATAACGATTTCTCTTAGACTGCTAGAGGAGTAGGGCTGCCACCCGTACAGATTTTGTCTGAACTGCCCAGATTTTATAACTAATGTCCGGTGTCCAGACACGACGCTAAAAATGTCCAGATTTTTTTCAGGTTCTGTATTAACGTGAATGTATGCTTTTAGAGAAGAATGGCTACGAGAAGATATGTTCAAAAGTTGGCTGGAGAAGTGCGATGGTATCGATTTGGCAAAATAAAACAGTCAGTAATTTATTTAATGTGAAAAATTCCTATGCAGAAAACCTTGCTGCAGCTACTGAACTTGCATTCGTTTATCATTCTGTAATGTATCACCATAGCTATTTGTGTATAGATTGTGGGGTAATACTGGCTAATTCAGTACCTATTTAAAGATTCTACATTAAGTGACAAATTACATTGCGGCCGCACCAAACATGAAATGCTTGTACAAAATTTTTAGCTTCACATTCGGTTGAAATGTTGCTGAAAGCTTTAAATGAGGATGAAACATTCATTCTTCTCAATTATGACTGATCCTTCGAATAAGGGAAACCTGAAATGTTATCCTAGTGTTGTCAAATATTTTTCAGAAAAGAGTGGCGTAATGGAAGGGCTTTTAAGGTTTTATGAAGATTTTGTTGAAACTGCCGATGCTATATTTGATAAAGTAGGCCATATTCAGTATTACGTGAATGTAATTTGAAAGTTTGTAATATCTTTGGTTTGTTGCTGACAATGCATGAATTAATTATGGAAAAAAATCATTGTTTGTAAACATGTTTTTAGTTGGTTTTTAACGACGCTGTATCAACTACGAGGTTATTTAGTGTCGATGAGATTGGTGATAGCGAGATGGTATTCGGCGAGATGAGGCCGAGGATTCGCCGTAGATTACCTGGCATTCACCTTACGGTTGGGGAAAACCTCGTAAAAGCCCAACCAGGTAATCAGCCAAAGCGGGGATCGAACTCGCTATAAACATGTTAAATATCTAAATTATAACATTGTGCCCTAAATCTTAGGGTATTATACCTTGTTACTAGAGATGAACAACGATCGAGAAAACGAGACTAACAGCGCCCGCAAAGCCGAAAACCCGCACGACAATGTTGTATTACGTCGCGTCCTTGACATAAAGACTGGTTGTGAGTCTTCTGAGACTCGATATTGATCATCTCCCGAAGCCAGCAGTTGTTTATACCTGACTGAACTTTTATCTACTTTGGCAATTGTTATATATGTACAAACAATCAAGTAGCCTATTTGAAACATCACTACCTTTCAGTGTATAATAATCCGTTCCCCAGTCTTTATTTAATTACTAGGCTCTTATTGAAAGGCTATGACTTTTCTTTTCGTATGTTTAAGATCAAGTGTGCAATGTCAAGTAAAAGATATTAATGTCATGTTTTATGTTTCTTAGAAATGCAAATTCATTTGAGAATTGTTTTTTTTTTATTATTATTTATATAACCATAGGTAATATCACATAATAGAACCAGAACATTTTGATATCTAAGATACTGTTCTGTTTTGTCTTTTTGTCTCATTTAAATATTTATAATGTCATTTATTTCAATGATGTATGTTATTCAAAGCTACGAAATCTTTCCACGCCGACCAAATGCTATTTCGAGAATGAGACTCGAAGCGCAGCGAGAATGACGAGCCGAGACTCGAAAGACAAATGTAACGAACACAGCGAGCGAGAGCAGCAGTTAGTTTTGTTCATCTCTACTTCTTACCATTTTGTTTACTATGATACTGTATACCTAGCAAAGAGCTCCTATTAGAAGTTATGCTGTTCTTAGAATACCAATTTCGAAGCAATTGTTTCATACAAAATTTAACTTGAGAACACCTGGTTGTGTGTACTTTGCCTTGTATTTGTTCCTTGTACTGTTTTATCATATGCGATGGCTTGCAAGCAAAGATGAAGAAATGGATAAACATGGAGAATTGTTCTTATTTTGGATGGTAATTCTTAAAAGAGAAAAAAAAGATAAACTAAAAGTAAGGAATATTAATCATAGCTCAGTATTTTCATTAGAACTCTGCAATAAACCTAGTCTTAGAAACTTTAACTCTCAATGTAAGTGACAAACATATTATGGATGCTCACAGAAAGTGGGAACGCTATTGAACATCTTAGGAGTTGTTCTGATGTGCAGAATTAATTAAGTACCGTCATTTCCCGTAACTATGGTCCTGTAACACAACTATGGTCCACGATACAAACATTCAAATTTTGTATTCCATAACGTAGTACCTCATTTATCTATATTTTTGCTGTACTGTAGTTTGAAATCAAGTCACTGCAGCTATCTACGAACTGTCTATGTTATTTCTACAATATTCTTTGAATGGTTGCATCGTGGACCATAGTTGTGTTCCAGGACCATAGTTATGGGAAATGACGGTATTGAAATTTTACAAAAAAAAAAAAAAATGAATATCTTTCCACCACAGTTAATATCCACTTACAATGATTATTCCATGTTGGCGTTATAGGTAACGAAACAGCACATAGCAAAAGAAGCAAATCCATCTTCATGCGTAAACTACACGGAAATATATTCTAAAAACCAAATGATGTAGTATATATGTATCTAATGCTTACCCATTTCACTTTTCGTGATGCGGATTCCGCATATTGCGGATAGATAATAATAATAATAATAATAATAATAATAATAATAATAATAATAATAATAATGGTTTTTTTAACTGGCAGAGTTAAGGCCATTCGGCCTTCTCTTCCACTCAACCAGTATGATAGAAAATTACTACAATGCTATGAATATAACATAATTAATACAATACAATTCAAAGCAATACTACGATACTACAATACAAGACAATATAATACTTAATTAATATAATACAATGACAATTCTTTTCATCTTCCCAACACCAATAAAATAATAATAATAATAATAATAATAATAATAATAATAATAATAATAATAAAAAGGTATCCCCGTAACATGCCATGAAGGCACTTGGGGGGCATGGAGGTAGAGCCCCATGCTTTCCATGATCTCGGCACTAGAATGAGGTGGTGTGGTCGGCACCACGCTCTGATCGCCTTTTACCCCCGGGAAAGACCCGGTACTCAATTTTATAGGAGGCTGAGTGAACCTCGGGGCCGTTCTGGAAGTTTGGCAACGAGAAAAAATCCTGTTACCACCTGGGATCGAACCCCGGACCTCCCAGTCCGTAGCCAGCTGCTCTACCAACTGAGCTACCCGGCCGCCCAATAATAATAATAATAATAATAATAATAATAATAATAATAATAATAATAATAATAATAATAATAATAATAATAACAGTAATAGTAATGATAGTCATATCTAAATTAAATTACATTATTAAACTCGATCACAATTATAACTTCAATTTGACAGGACTGTGACCGATTTTCTAGTTGTATACTACTTCGGCTGGCCACACTATACATGATGTGTACCTGTGGAGAGTTACGTCGTGTGCTAGGATGAGTGTATGTGTAAGCTAAAACCAAAATGAATTGCAATAGATTTGAAACATTCGCTCATCATGACCGGTATGAAGCACAATACCCCGGAGATTAGGCCTAAATACAAATATAATTGGAGCGTAAAGAACAACTGCTATATCTAGACAGAAATAAAGTCATCTTAAGGGGTCATGTACACCGTTGAGGATAAAAGAAGTATTTATTCTTTATTTTTATTTCATTAAATGGATTTTCATTTTTCAATTTAATGAAAAGTAAAATTAAATATCACCAATACGTCTCGACTTATAACTTAAAACTTGAGGATATATCATGCAGCACATCTTCAGTAAGTTTGCCGCTCATTGTTCGTAACTTCCATTTTTTGAAACCGTTTCCCTGGTAAGTCGTACAATTTTTTAGATGATTTAATGAAATTTTGCAAGCATGTGTATTTCAGAGAGAAGAACAAAATTGATCTCTATCACTGTTATATCTTTACTAGTTCTTATTTTATAATTTTTATACAAAAAAAAAAAGTGAAAATTGTTAGTTCATCGAAAAAAAAAATCGTAAAAAAATATTTCCCATTCATGTATTGAATTGATAGAATATTTTGTTAAGGTTTTAATTGTGAATAGAATGAATTAAAAACAAATTTAGATATTAAAGATTATATGTGATATTTGGGAACCGTTTTTCCTAACGCATACTGCCAGTTTAATGAACCGTAAACCGTTAAAGGTAAATTTATTTTTAATACTAAAATTTGTTTAATGATGTAGATTGTAAAAGAAGAACACTACAACATATTTTAGAATGAAAGTAGTTCAGGTTAGAAAGTAATACCTTTTTTTAATATTATTCAATTTAAGCAGGCCAATGTTGTACATGACTCTTTAAAACCATTAAGTACTGGAACGAATTACGAAATTCCCCACATGCATAAAGTACAAAATGAAGCATCTCCTCAACACACAACAAACTAAATCAATTCCGTAAGGGAAAAACTTTGGAAAAACCCAGCAAAAATCATCTAAGGACAGCATATAGAAATAATCTTATGGAAATGCTTCGTATAAACTAGGGATAAGCCGCAGCAGCAGCAATAACAAGTTTCTATAGAAAACAAATTTCCACTTCCATACCGGAAATCGAAACCGCTGGATAGATAGTCTGAAGTCGGAACAGTCAGCACTTGAGGACGCCGTGTAATTATAGTGCCTTGCATAACACTTCTTGCTTTCAAATAGTTAGCAGTGTCTCCGATAGATGTCAGTAGAATGCCTTATTTCTATTGCTGTCGTGATTTATTTTACGTTGTAACTAGTACTACCAACAATAGGTCATGAACATGGCGATGATCTCTAGTAACCTGTGCTGCCTTGTAAATTTTGAGATTTTTGTTGCCGAATAGAATTGCATTTTATAGATATGGAAATAGTTCTGTAATACGATATACTTAATTTAAGTTTTTACAATAAAATTTATGAACATTGAAACTATATATCGGTGGCTTACTACAGAAGATATTTTATGTCCATTTCTGAACAAAACTATATGGCGATATACTGATGATATGAGTCAAAATCTTCATTCTGCACAAGAAAAGATGTAATGTATTGTACAGTATTGTATGGGACATTAATGTAAAACTTAATTATATTTTGTTGCATTATTTCTATAAGATGTATGCAACAGGAAACACTTCTTTCAATATTTCCTGAAAATTGTAAAAAGTGGACATATAATCTAAATCTTCATTCTGCACAAATATTGTATTGTATTGTATGGGACATTACCACAGTCTAGAATATGCAGTCACGAAGCTCAATACGTGGTAAATATGCTCACCACTAGGATCGCTAATATCGCCTCATTACAGACAATGCGAAATAGTACCGGCACAGCCTATTGTTTCTAGCATCCTCAAAACTCTAGCTCGTGACTGTATATAGTAGACTGTGACATTACTATAAAAATTATGTTTTCCTGCATTACTTGTATAGGTGTATGCAACAGAAAACACTTCTTTCAAGGTTTCCCAAAAATTATAAAAGTGGACATATAATACTTGTACTCTATGCCATCGATATAATTATATATATATATATATATATATATATATATATATATATATATATGAAGGATACAGAATATTGGGGTATGAAGAAATTATAATCAAGATTACAGTTTGCCGCAAAAATTATGAGTTGACTGCGTAAATTAGAAGACGTAGAGTTTAAAAGATTATTGTGCCTTTAATTCAAATTCTGCAGGAAATTAAATCAATCTGTAAAGTGTTTCAGTTGAGGCGGTGTTAGTTACAGAGGGCTGTGGGTTGGTAAATTGATTAATAGCAAAGAATTTGAAGGGCAGCAATCGCTGTAAGTTTGGAGAGGGGCACAAAAAACAAAAGGTAAATGGGATGACTATAGTCATGATAAGGCTACAGAAATCGAACTCTGCACCTAGAGAAAACAAGTGATCGGATTTTCTGTTCAGAAGTAGTTTGAGGTACAGAAGAAGGGGAAGAAAAAAATGGACTAAAATAATAATAATAATAATAATAATAATAATAATATTATTATTATTATTATTATTATTATTATTATTATTATATTTCGATGATCATGCGTAATATATTTATACCCATTCATTAAGAATGCTTGGTCTAATTTGATCTATAACTTATTCTTTTTCACTCCTATGTGTATTAATTTTATACTACACGTTGGTTAGATCCAAGCTTGAATATGCTTCTGTTGTATGGAACTTCATTACTTCCATTGACTCGGCTAAATTGTAGAATATTCAAAGAAAATTTATTTCCTTGTGTTCTTACAGATTTTTACCTAATTCTGATGATTATAAATATGAGTTTAACTGCACAATATTTTAATTGCTGTAGTTTATTTCCCAGACGTCAAGAACTTGATTATTTATTTTTTTTGCAAAGTCATTAAGGGTGATATTGATTGTGAATCCTTCTTAAGCAATATCAGTCTTCGTATTCCTGCTAAGAGTTTAAGATTTAAAAAAAAAATGTTGTAATAGTAATTCCTGGTAATTCTAAATCTCTCTCTCCGGTCTGCAGATGTATAAAATATGCTAATTTGCATGGATTGAACTTGGATCCATTCAATGTGTAATATATACTTTTTGGAGTTTTATGTCAGTTGTTATTTAATTTGTCTTTTGTTTAGATATGTATTCTAATATTATTCTCTTCATGTTTCGTATCGTTTGTATTATATTAATTTATATGATTACATCTTTTCATTTTCAATTATTATTATTTTTAATTGTCATGTAATTTCTATCATTGTTAATGTTTTTGTTATGAAATTGTCATGTGCTGAACTGTTATTGGTCTGATATGAGGGAGAAAAGGATTATAAAGATAATTACAGGATGAGACTAAAAAGAAGTAAGCATAATAACAGGGAAAAGAAGGAATGGAGAGAAAGAAGTAAAAAGAATAGAAGAAAAACAAAATAAAAAAAAAACCGAGAATAAGGAGAAGAAAAAGAAAATAAGGATGGGGATAAAGGAAGGAGAAAACAGGAGGAAGGATATAAATTCGATGTAAATTTAGAAAAGATGAAACATAAGACGATAAAGAACAAGTGGAATAAGAAGAAAAAGATGATGATGATGATGATGATGATGATGATGATGATGATGATGATGATGATGATGATGATGATGATGATGATGATGATGTGTACGACAACGACAAAATGTAGAATTCACATAGTCGTCTGCTCCATGTTTGACCCCTTGTTACATTTGTGGATGCGGAAGATCTGTTTTTTTTTTTATTGATATTGGGTTTTTATCCCATATATTATGCAATAAGGAACAGGGTTATAGTTTAACATAGTCCAAGGTTTGCCAAGGCCATCCAGATCACTTCTTCGTCATTTGCGAAGAAAATATGTGACAATCCTCATTAAGATTGCCGCAACCCAAGAGCTCTCACATTGGCGTTGGCTGTAATAGCGTCAGGCCATGTCGCTCAGTGCTCCAGTTTCAGAGACTGCCAAGTGATTTTGACAGTGTGCTCTATAACAACCGTGCGTCAGCAAATATTACCAGTAAGTAGAACTGTTACGTAATTTTGATTGATTTGGATATCTCAATTTGTTAAGCCATTAGCTAGCTGACAGCTTCTCAGCAAATTGGTCCGTACTTCGAATCCGGGCATATAACCTACTGAGAGTTTTTTTGGTGGACAAAGTAGTTGTGGTGTAGGTTTTCTCCGAGTACTTCTGTTTTCCCTGCCAGTGTAATTCCAAATTTTCTTAATTGTCGCCATATATCGTACTCTTATAACATCCTGTTGAAGATGCGTTAAATAATTGTCATTTATCGACCTTAATTGAAGGGATCAAGAGTTCGATTCTCAGAAGATTCTGTGAGATTTTTAGTGGACAGAACGACTGTGAATGCTTCCGTTTTACCAATTAGGTATTGCTTATTAAGTCTACTACATAACGTCTGTAGTTCTAAGTGTTGCATAAAATAGAGAATTATAATTATTTCTCTGCTCTCTCCAAAGAGACAAAAGTGTAGTTTTGAAAAATTCTGTACGATATGTGATGGAAAGAACAATAAATTGTGAAGCACATTTTTTTGCGAACACTTTCTTTGTTATTCTTATTGCATAGAGGTAGTGGTGATAATGTAGTTGTGATGATGATGATGATGATGATGGTGATAGTAGTAGTAGTTCATTTAACGACGCTTTTAACCGCAGAAGTTATTCACCATCCAAATTTAATTGAAAGAGAAATGGTCGACGAATTTTTTCCTGGAGTCCTATCTCAGAGACAGTGTTCATGTACGTGTCATAAATCTATCGACCCATAGCTTTACTCACTTCCCGAACAATCATGATAAGGGATTTATCGCTCTTTAAAACCATCGTCTCGACCGAGTTTGAACCCTTGAACTTCGGATCAAACGGCTACATGGTAATATACTAGACCACGAGGACGACCATTCCATCGTACTTATAGTATCACCGTATCATACACAACGTCATCGTCTCTAAATAGCTTTCTTAGTTAAAGAGAGGCGTTAGATAAAGACATACAGTGTGAAATTAAGAACAGGATCCCATCAAGAGTGTAAATGTGCATTCCTGACCGTTACTTATATCATATAAATATAAAAATACATAAATTACGAGTATATGTTTCGGGGACCCAACTGTACTCACTTATGCATCTATTTTAGAGGTAAGAATCACTCCAACGAAAGAGAAAGGAACGTTTACAACATAAATTGGTATACCACATTTCAATCCTAAGAGCCAATGACATGTCCGAAAGTAGCAAAAATAGGATCCCCTTTATCAAAATATCAGTTAATTTGGGGCACTAGAACATGTCAAACAGTGTCTTATATTTGTATGTGTCGATGATGATGATGATGACGATGAAGATGACGATGACGATAAGGAGGAGGTTGAATGGTGATGGCAACAATGATGAGTGTTTCATTTAACGTCGCTTTCAGCTGCAGAGGTTACTTATAATTAGAGCTCGATATTTAGGTATTTATTGTGGTTAAAATAGGCAGGCATATAGGCACTAAAATAGTAAAAATAGGCAGTGAAATAGGCATTTATTATTCATGGAAACAGACAAAAAAATAGACAAATACTTAATAAACTATCCCATACGGTACTCACTTTCCTTGGTTACATGTCACAACAAGATGCTTTTTTAAGTTGTCAGCTGTCATAGTGAGCCGCCTGTCAGAGAGAACGTTTTTCATGGTGGAAAAAGGTCTTTCTGCTTCTACTGAAGTGATTGGAGCAAACTTAAAACAACTTATTTCAGAAGGACTGTCTCTACTTTCTTTCAGAGATCGGGAAAAACCGACTGTGTATTGTCTCAAAAAGAGGGGTGTGAGAAGGGATTTAGAGACTTCAAAGTACGCGTGACTTGTGCTTGCAAGCGACAACAGTAACGGGGCCTGGAGATTTGTTTTTAATACTTCCCTCATCCGCTTTCTTTCGCTGGTAAACCCCGAAGTGACTTGAGCACTGAGGGTTATACTCTTCAAGCATCTTTGTTAAGTAACATAAAAGATGGAATCAGTAGGGGAGAAAAGTTTACGACTTCTTGGAAAAACATTATGTATTGCTGGAAAATGAGATTCTCAGCAAATATTTGTGTGAGGTGAATATATACTTTTAATGTGTACAACCGTACTTTTTTGTTTTTTTTTTATATAATTTATGCGCGGTTTACTTTAAATGCATTAAAAATAATATAGAAAATGTTCAATAACGACGTAAAAAGGTAAAAAAAGTTATTTAACCTTAAAATAGGCAAGAAAGGCAAAATAAAAATTGAGTCTATCGTCCCCAAATGTGTGGAAACATGTTTATATCTCATAGATCTTTCATACATACATTCAGTTTAAAAAAGACATTTTGCCTAACATCCGGGCTCTACTTATAATATAACATCGAAATTCCACGTGGTCGAGAAGTGACCGAAGACTATGTCCTGGAGCCCTGTTTCAGGGACAGATTTTCTTCTATGTGTAGTAAATCTAACGCCACGGACCTCCCAAGTTTTATTTTCCTCCCGAAGGAAATCACGTTGAAGATTTTTTCGTTCTCTGAAACTCATCGCGCACGGAGAGATTTGAACCCGCGAACTCCGGTTCCAGCGGCCACATGGTGACCGCTAGACCACCGAGGGCGATATGGAGGATCCCGACTAAGAATTTTGCTGCCCTTGGTCGGATTTGAACCCACTAACTTCGGAGCCAATGGCCAACACGATAACCCCAAGACCATCGAAGACATCAGGAGGAAAATTATAACAGTACAATGGTAATAATAAAGTCACGACTGCGGTGGTCGTCATAACTAACTGTTGCATTTCTATCTCTTAGTGACTTATTGATTCACATTTCGATGTTTATGATGAATCATGTGAAAAAAATCTGAATTGTGTGGAGAGTCTGGCAACGCATTGATTCACTGGAAAGTCAAACCAGATATTCTATCATTATTTCAAATTTAAATAGAAAAGTAACGTCGTCAGTTCAATTTACAATTCAACCGACTTATAAAAACATTATATTTTTCTTGGAGGAGAAATTGCGGCAATGTTGTTTACGATAAACAGCAAGCAGTAATGCAATCGAAGAGAGAAAGCGGAAACTAGAAATAATTTTACTTCTGTCGTAAAACTGAAGGAGGCGACGTCACATTTGATCAGCTTGTTTGTACTTATTCAGTCAAGTAAAATTAATTACATGATATTGGATCAACAGTGAAGAATTCAAAGAATGCTTTTATTGTGCAAAATACCTACCATAATCCGGGAATCGCAAGAAATGTGTCTCTCGGAAATATGGTATAGTGCAGTAATTCCCTGTTGTTACTACACCTGTAACAAAGATAATGGTAAATTAAAGAAAATGCTGAAATTGTTTTAGGGAAAACTGATGTACTTCGAAAAAAAAAGTCTCGACATCGTCTTTGCCCACCACTCGTCAGTATTTGAAACCGGACTTCCGACGCGGAAATCATACTCTCTAGCTCTTTGTTTGGCAATAAGCCTATGTGTATTATTTATTCACAGAATTTTATTGAGGTACCGTACTTAAAAATTAAAGAATAACCAAAATAAGAACGCATAGAGAAAACAGTAACTTCGCCGGTAATAAACTCAGAATAATTAATATAGTATACCAGTCGATGTGTATGTGTGTGCAAGGGACAGAGTTAATTCGTTGGACCAAGTCCATGAGCATCTATCATGGGTGAGTAATTTTACGTCCGCCTTTGATCATCAGATCCATGAACATATGACAGTGACAGTGCGATTTTGCTCTGCTACTTACAGTCAGCTTTGGATTATCCGTGATAATTGCGGTTAATAAGAAATTAGACATAAATACATAAATAAACAGAGACCGGAAGTTGAGGCATTATGAATCATTAAAATAGGCAGACAAAAAGGCATCATAAATTGCTAAAATAGGCAGGAGAAAAAGGCATTATAAATAGCTAAAATACGCAATAAAGGCAATTACAAAAACCTTGCACTAGACCCACAACCTTGCACTTTCCACAAAGGGATTTCGATAGCAAGAAAAGCTTTACACAAGTCGAATGCAAATTGAGATTTTCGACTCGATGTTGCAATTACTGTTGGAAGCAAAGAAATTTTCTTCCCAGTAGCCTTGGAAGGTGCACTTTTGTGTTTGGTTGTACTGATATGTTGCGATATGAAATAATTAGCTAGCTACAACAACGTCGCAATGGAAACCGAAAAAAAAAAAAAAATGTTAGACCCGCACTCATTTTTGCCTTGTCAAATAAACACAAGCGATAACACTAGTCTGCGATGAAATTCCTGCCTCCAAAGTTTTAATGTTTTTAGGGTATTTTTAGCATGCTGAAATCAAATTCAAAGTCAAAAAGTTCCTATCACGTACCATTTTTTTGTTATTTCAATTTTCTTATAATATATTACGACAATTTATAGCGTAATTATTTAAACTGTAATACTTTAACATATGTAGGTTTAGTATGTTAGGATATGAAAACCAAATGTATTGAAATATTTTTAAGGTGTTTATATTGAAAACCAAGGACACTGAATGTTTCTTAGCAGATAGGGGGTGCAAGCACATAAGGGAGTTAGGGCGAAATAACGTGCAGACTTGTCATTATTTTTATTTGTGAAAGATAGAAATGTCAGCCACTCCTTGGTGAGAGACTGAACTCAACTCGTCTAGTTTCTCTCACATTTCATTAGTCTGCGTTTCATCTGGAAACGAAACGAAATCAATTTGAAGCTTAATTGTGGAGTAGAATGTTGAAAGTCTTTAGTTCAGTAAGAAAGTATTTACCATGTTGCATCGAGGATGTCTAAATAATCCAGACCACTTTTGTTATATAACTTATGTAGGATATACACATTGCCTAAGCAGAGGTGTAATATTACAGATTTTGTGAAAAAGTCATACCATGCCTATTTTTTAATCAAACTTGGAGACCAAAGTAAAGCTTGGGCACCACACGAAGTATGTAGAGTATGCACTGAAGAACTTCGTCATTTGATCAATTGGAGAAGGCCGTTTCTATCTTTTGGAGTACCTATGGTTTGGAGAGAGCAGTCGAACCATAGTAATGACTATATTATGGATTTATTAATTTGTCCTACAGAATAATCTCTGTAATGTTGACAATTAATATTCGAGCAGAAAAATTCGCTCCCGCGCCGGGGATCGAACCCGGGTCCTTGGTTCTACGTACCAAGCGCTCTGACCACTGAGCTACGCCGAATTCAATCCACAGCACCACCTTCAGTGTTTCCCTTTGTGGCCTGACTCCAAGTTAGGCATATATGTTGACGTATATGTCTAGCGAATTTTTCTCCTCAAATATTAATAGTAGGCCTACTTCTGTTCGTGTGATGTGAAGGGATACGATTCTAAACATAAAAATCAAATCTTGTATTCAGTTGTTCGATCAACCATTTTACCTGTACCTAATGTACCAATCCCTGTGCGACCAGAAATTCTTAAACATAATTCTATTGGTACTGACAACGTGAAATAGGTTTTAAATACTTTTTCTCCGAAGATGATAATCTTGTATATTGCAGTAATGTGAAAGAATTTATGCTAAAACTTGGACTTCCAAACTATGACCTAAGTGAATGGAGAATGTTCATTGATGCTTCCAAGCGAAGTTTAAAGGATTTCCTCCTTCATAACGGAAATATTTTTGGTTCAGTACCCGTTGCCTATTCAGTGATCCTCAAAAAATCATACACAAATTTGCAACTGCTGTTATTGACTATGCTATAGGAACACAACTGGCAAGTTTGTGGTGATTTCGAAGTTCTTACTATGTTGCTGGGTCAACAATCTGGTTTTACTAAATTTCCATGCATTCTTTGCCTGTGGGATAGTAGGGCACGAGTTGTTCACTGGACTATGAAAGACTGGCCACCTCGACAAAATTTGGAAGTCGGTTGTAAGAATGTTGTGGGCCATAGCCTTGTGAGTTCTTCTAAAGTTGTGCTGCCATCTCTCCACATCAAGCTTGGCTTAATGAAACAGCTTGTAAAAGTTTTAAATAAGGAAGGAGGCTGTTTTAAGTACATGTGTGAGAAATTTCCACTACTATCTGAAGCAAATTGAAAGAAGATATATATTTAATGGTCCTGTCATAAGAAAACATTTCTGATAGAGCATTTAAAAACAGTATGGATGAAAAGGAGAAATCAGCATGGATGTTGTTGTTTCGTGAAGTTGTTTGAAAATTTCTTGGCAACAAGGATCCTAATTACCGAAACATTGTGGCTAACATGCTTGAAGCATACAAGGAATTTGGTTGTAACATGAGTATCAAAATTTTCTGTTTTCTCAGCTAGATTATTTCGCCAAAAATCTAGGATTTTTCAGCTAAGAGTAAGATGAACGATTTCACAAGGATCTGCAGGAGTTAGAAAGAAGGTACCAAGGACGCGGGAACATCAGTATGCTTGGTGATTATTGTTGGATGTTAAAGCGTTAAAGCGTGAAATACCTGAAGAGAAACATAAAAGAAAGAGGAACAGGAGGACTTTCTCAACTAAGAAGTAAGTGGTGTAATTTTTTGTGTGATACACTGTGCTAATTTATACATCCAATAGTGAAGTAAACAAGACAAACCAAAGCAAAAACACTCTAGTGACATGTATGAACAACCATACACATAGTTTCAGCAAGCTGTGTCTTTTAAATATTGTTTTTGAATTTTAAATAAAAAAGTGAAATGAAAAATTGTGATGAAATTCACGTAATTATAAAATACGTTTAAAGTGATTTTGCAAACAAACCTGACGTGATAGAAGCAAACGGATTGAAAATTCGGATTCAGCACATCGACATTATATAAAATCACATTACTTAGTTTAGGCAACAAACACAAAGTTGAAATTCGCAGGCTAGTGTAATTAAAACGCTTACTATTATACATTTTTGCACGGCAGCACTCATTGTTGCAAAGAGAATATGAACTGACTGAAAGACGGTAATATACATTCGGTGTCCACACCTGTGGAGTAACGGTCAGCGCGTCTGGCTGCGAAACCAGGTGGCCCGGGTTCGAATCCCGGTCGGGGCAAGTTATCTAGTTAGAGGTTTTTTCCGGGGTTTTCCCTCAACCCAATACGAGAAAATGCTGGGTAACTTTTGGTGTTGGACCCCGGACTCATTTCACCGGCATTATCACCTTCATATCATTCAGACGCTAAATAACCTAGATGTTGATACGGCGTCGTAAAATAACCCAATAAAATAAATAAATAAATAAATACATTCGGTGAAGTCACTTTCATTGTAGCGATTATAGAAATAAATTAAAATATATCGGTAGGCAATTTTAATAATAAATTAATAGATAATAGATAAATAATCAAATAAAGGCAAAAAAGCATTAATTTTGTAAATTAGGCATTTATATTACAAAAGGCAGAAAAGGGCAACATAAAACTGTGACGTTTCAATCACAAAGGTATGATTCGTGCAGATTTACTTTCGAAATGAAAATAGATTTAACACATTTAAAAAGGCATTCTGCCAAAGTTCCAGTCTCTGATAATAAAACTGAAGTTTATTTAAAATTTATGTAAGTAAAAATGCCCTGCAACAAAAAAAACTTTCACTATCAGGTCATAAACTGTTTCACTGCAATAATAAAATTAGCAATAATTTAATGTCGTCACTTTCAAAGAGATATAGGCCTACACCTGTCCAAAATAGTCCATAAACACTTCATTGTTTTTTGATACAGTTCACTTATGGATTTCCAACGAGTTAGGAAGAAACTATCTAGCTCGTTACGGATTTCCGATCACAACACAGTTTAGGTAGGAAAAGGAAGTCTAAGCTTAAAACTCCCTTGGGGAAAGAAGCAACTTTTGACAGCTCCGAAACGTATATTTTGTAACTTCCATCGCCGTCGGTGCATAAATAGTCCTGATTCGTTTTGCTATACGTGTGGTAGTTATACTCCACAAAAACAGAGAAGAAATACAACAGACTTTTACAAAAATGCATATAAAGCTTACTTTGGCATGTCAGTTGGTGATTTGGATAAACAGTGGGCTCTCCATTACGTATGTTCTTTGTGTGCCGAAAATATAAGGCAATGGGTTTGTGGCAAACGGAAGTCTCGTGAAGCAATTTGTAATTGCTATGCATAAGGACAGTGATTCTTACAACTTTCCCTCAGAAAACTGAAGCTAGGATAGCAGCAGGTATTTTCGACGGACTCCAAATTCATGAGCTTATGTAGGATGAAACCTTTCCTCAATCGATGTCCGAGTTAGAGAAGTCAGCATAGTTAGCATACAAATAAGTAACAGAAAGCTTCCTGGGCAACAAGAAATCTGAGAACTATAAGGGAATTGTGGAGGAAATGTTACAAAACTTTTAACACTCATTCTGCAACCTAGGTTTTTAAAGTGCATCATTTTCTCAACAGCCATATTGATTACTTCACTGCGAATTTTGGTGCAGTGAGTGAAGAACAAGGTGGACATTACATAAAGACATTAAAACAATAGAAACAAGATCATTGGGATGTGTCAATGATGGCCGATTATTGTTGGTGTTTGAAAAGAGACACTAGTGATGAACATATCAGGGCTTCTAAAAAAATAAAGTTGTCTTCTCATTAAGTGTGAACAAAGTTTTGAAATTCATAATTATTGAAATATACTTAGCTATCATGTTTCAAAATATTTATTCATACTTAAGTCAACATTAAACACACAAACAGTTTTGTCTCAGCTGTAGGTCTGTAATAGTTATAATTAGAGACGAGAATTCCATGCAAATGCATGTTTTTATAGGAACATAGTTCAAACTTAGTACTTATCTATTTCATTACTTTCCGGTTTCAACTATGTGTACTTTTTCCGTGCATATTTGCATGTTTTGGCCTTTTTTTTTTATAAAACATGCATAATGCATATTTAAGCGATGTTTAGCTTAATAATGCATATAATATACATTATACTCAGTTTATGCATGTTTTAATGGTTTTGAGTGGACACCTCAGTTTCTCGATTTTTATGATCCTCATTTTACTTTCAGGAATCGAATTGAAAAAGGAAAAGGAAAAAAAAAACTAAGTAACAGAAAAAGGTTCATTCATATTTGCACCCATAACTTCTTGCGATATAGAGAGGTCATTTTCTGCCTACAAAAACATATTGACTGACAAGCACAGGAACCTCAAAGAGACCAATTTAGAAATGCTGTTGTTAACTGTGCAAAAAAAAAAAAAAAAAAAAAATCAAATAAGAAATTTGGAACAAAAATGAAAATGCATGTGTTAATGTATTTTTCGCTTGATCGTGCATGTTCCATAGTTTGATACTGCATGAATGCATGCATATTTTAGGATTTTATAGTGCATGAAATTCTCGTCTCTAGTTATATTTCTTTAAAATGTTAAGTACTTTACGAGGCCTACATTTGTTTTGCCATGGTTCAAAAACCTAGTCCGATAGAGTAAAACTGAAACTAGATTTGAATTTAGGGCTTTCATATTATATATATCCGTCGACCTGGTTGGCAAGTTGGTGTAGCGCTGGCCTTCTATGCCCAAAGTTGCGGGTTCGAGCCCGGGCCAGGTCGATGGCATTTAAGTGTGCTTAAATGCGACAGCCTCATGTCAGTAGATTTACTGGCATGTAAAAGAACTCCTGCGGGACAAAATTCCTGCACATCCGGCGACGCTGATATAACCTCTGTCGTTGCGAGCGTCGTTAAATGGAACATAACATGAGATATTATATATATATATATATATATATCCAGGTGGAAAAATTAAAGCACGATTTTTTTAGACCAATGTAATATATTCCCAAACGTTCCTTCCGCGCTGATCTACCTGCCCGCCCTCAAGCTGTCTGCCATCGTGGTAAGGGAAAGGAGAATAGCCTGCTGTTTAGTTATAACGTCGTGCTTTGGCTCTGTACATTCCATGTGCTTTACTTGAAGCGTCAGAAGTTGCATCTTTCTCTGGTAAAGTACGGTATACAAAATATATCAAGTAGCCATAAAAGCTCCACGGTTAGTCTACAAACCGGTTAATCCACATCCAGATAATCAAGAATTGACTTCATTTGACTTCGTGGGTGATAATGGACAAAAAGTATAGTTATTGCAGGGAAAACAGGAGTATATCGATAAAGCCTACCACAACACCGTTTCCACCATAAGTTCATTTAAACTCTCCGGGATTTTGATTTTAACTCGGCTCTCCTGCGTGAAAAGCCGACGTCTTAGCCGTTCAACTAACATAACGGTGCTTCTATCAACATCCTTATAATCTCGTTACTCATTACGTCATTGCGGAGGCTGCAGCGAGGTAACTGGCAGGCGCGTGAGTTCGCGAGCCACACTTTTGTCACCACACTTGTTATCTTACAGAATCCGTCTGTAATCAGAAGTGAAGAGTTTGCAGCAGAGCTGTTCTTACACAGCGAAATACCTGTATTAGTGCACAGTGACAGCCTGACAGGCAAGACCCTAGTACATGTGACACTTTCCTGCGTGTTTGAAAGTGACTACTGACCCACAAACCTATCGCAACGCTGCTTCGCTCTTCAGTTGTTTCCCCACTTTAAAAGATAGTTGCGGCCAGGCCAGGTCGTCCTTCAGGAGTGCGGTCTGCTGATATGTGTTTCGTGGAAGCGGTGTTGTAGTGTTACGCTGGGGCTCTTCAAAAGTCGACACTACGCCGGAAACGATCCCGGTTCCATCGCCATGCAGAGGCAGAAGAGGTTCGTTGTGGCAGAAGTCACAAGTCAGAATCAAGAATGGAATCTCTCCGAGTAAGTTCGTCATTTCTTAGGTAGGAAATATAAGTTAATCACCTAACGTCGATTTAATTAGGCCTATATTACATAAAGCATTTAGCGTTGTAATTACTTGTTATTGCTTAGAAGATAATGTCACGTAAGGCATAACTACAGCAGTAAAAGTGGCTGACAAATGTATATTAAGTTGTGTTACACTTACAAGTTAGATAGAGACTTAATTATTTCTTTCAATATCATCAATTTCAGGTATTGTGTGGCTCGGATATTATGAACTATATCAATACAATGCTATGTTGACGCGTATCCAAAGATCGACAGATGTATACAATTTTACTTGCTTGATTTATTTCTTTCCATACCTATCACTCAGTTTCATATGGTGATATTCACACCTATATAATATACAGGTGTATAAAATGTAAGTTCATTGTAGAAAAATTTCTCAGCTTGGATTTTTAAATATCTGTCAATCACTTTAATCCTTCTTACATAACTAGGACCTACATTAATTTATATTTTATACATATTTGTAAATCAGTAGATTGATATAAGTAATGGAGATTTGCACTGTAAAGAAACGTGATTTGAAACAATGTACTTATGTTAATGAAGGAAATAGCTAAATAATAGATTTTAAAATTCAGTATAACGAGTCATTTAGGAAGGATTTTAGACATATGCCATTTACTGGATCGGTGTCAATCCCAGAAATTTGTTAAGCCGCATCGAACACTGTACTTCTAGTAATGTTAGCAGTGAAGAAACTAAATAGACTGTAAGATACAATTTAATAATTATTAGATAGGTATGTTAATTATTGGATCAGTGTCAATCATAGGGTTTTGTTTATATTACTGGAAAACACTCAGTGGAGTTATACAGGGTGATTCACGAGGATTTACCGTCACTTACGGAGCTTATTTCCAAAGACATTCTGAGCAAATGTGTCATATAAACATTTGTCCTAATCTCAGTATTTTCAGAGTTACACTAATTTGAAGTTGTTAGTAAAATACCTTTCTTCTTTAATTTTAAGGGTAAAAAAAATTACAAATAGGGAATGAACTATTCAGAAGCATTATTTCTTTAATTGGCTAGTGTTCTGAAACTAAAACTGTGTTGTTAATTGCTTTGTACAGATTTTGTTTTTCAATGTTTAACTAAAAATTACATCATTCTTACGTACTTATCAGAAAAATTGTTACAAATCATACGACTTTAGGAACTCGATTCTTTACAGTTTAATTATGCATCCTAATGTACGGTCTTAAAGATTTACAAGAGTGGCATGATTTGTAACAATTGCTGTGATAAATGCGTGAAAAAATGTAATTTTGAATTTAAAAATCGAAAAAAAGAAATCTGTACGAAGCAACTTTGGAATTCATAACACATTTTTAGCTTGAGAATATTAGTTAATTAAAGAAATGATACTCCTGAATAGTTGATTCTTTATCAGTAATATTATTTTACCCTTAAAACTAAAGAATAATAGTATTTTACAAACAACTTTAAATTAGTGTAACTCTGAAAATATTGAGAATAGGACAAATTTTTATATGACATTTTTTGCTCAGAGTGTCTTCGGAAATAAGCTTCGTAAGGGACTGTAAATCTCGTGAATTACTCTGTATAGGCGTGCTAAGAGACACCGAAAGTAGTGGAGGAAATAAGTAAGAGAGTCTCAAATTTTGTGTCAAAAGTCACTTAGGAAGAATTTTTTTTTATATTTGCCAACACTGGATTATTCTCTATCATGGAAGTTTGTTTATATTGCTTGAGTGTTATAGCTGTACACTATATAGAACTGTCAGTAAATGGATGTAAAGCGTTACTTCAGAAGGACTTCAAAAAGCATGCGTAACCATTGATTACCCTATATGTTTTACTGTACCTGGTATTTAAATTTAAGAATGAGTTTGTTCTATCATCGGAGGTACATGTAAACAAATCTTATTTACCGAGCTACTCGTACATTGTCATGTTGCCAGATGCATGTTGGTATGTACTGTACATCGTAGGTTTATTAGTATGCAGTATGAATGAATTTGCCCAAGTGGTTCTGGTTGTATGCTTCATTCTCTGTCTCTGTCGGTATCTTTCTCTCTCAGGCAGACAGGGTCGGCGGAAATTACTGTTTTAGTAATGCTCAAAACCCGCATTAGTTTCAGTCTCGTGGTATTTGTTTCCTTGCTTATACCACAGTCTAGTTGTAGTATATACAGTCAGGAAGCTCAATACGTAGTAAATATGCATCCATAGATAGTTGCTAACCACTAGGATCGCTAATATCGCCTCATTACAGACAATGTGAAATAGTACCGACACAGTCTATTGTTCCTAACACCCTCATAACTCAAGCTTCGTAACTGTATATATTAGACTGTGCTTATACTTCATACTTGTGTACCGCATGATAAATACTTTTTTTTCTACGATAGTGCGTAAATTTGCATAGTTATCAGTGTGCAAAATGAGCCTTTAAAACATAAGTGCGTAAAAACGTAAGTGATCATTTTACGTACTGCCAAAGAAAATGCAATATTCAATGTACAAACTTCATTCAGTAAGGAATTAATGCATTACCTCGATCTTTCATGACATAACACAAACACGTAACAAATGGAGCATTCATATTTACATTATAGCTCGTATTATTCTGAAGTTACATCTGTAGTACGGTACTCATTGCAACAAGATTTAGCATTCAACTTTTCTTAACCGCTTTGTTGATTGCATTGAACAACAAGAATTTTGCTCCGACTTAAAACAATGTGTCCCTTATGGTTTGGTGTGCACTGAATCCGAAAAAGCGCCCTCCCAGGTAACATCTGGCTCGAGTTGAGGGTTGTAAACCTAAACAAAAGCTAATGCATTTTATGAGTTTATGATTTATTTCCGGTTTCTTATGGCTGTTGGCATGTTCTTTTATACTTATAATAAATAAACAGATATTGGTCCCTTCTATTAAGTACATTTCATAACAGTTCGAAGTGAGGTCTACGCAATGAACAAACAAGGGTGTGATTTTCAGTATTTGAAAGAAAAGTTTACCGTTTTGAGTGAAGACAAATTAAAAGAGGGCATTTTCATCGGTCTACAAATTCACAAAGTTATGGCTGACTCTTTGAGGAAAAGCTTTCCGTTACAGAAAAATGGCATGGCGCGCTTTCAAAGTTGTTTACTCAAATTTCCTTGGAAATTCTAGGGCAGACAACTACATAGAACTTGTTTTTTTTTAGTAGGTTATTTTACGACGCTAGAACTTGTTGTGGAAACCATGTTAAGTACCTGTGAGAGAATGGCGTGTAATATATCTCTCTCACTTTTTACATTCTCATTTGGATTTATTTTCTCCTAACCTTGGAGCGGTAAGCGACGAGCATGAGGAAAGATTTCATCAAGAAATATCTGAAATGGAAAGCCGATATAAATGAATATCATCATCCAGCATGCTTGCAGACTATTGTTAGTTCTTTATAAAAGACAGTCCCGAGTCTAGTTGCAGACAGAAGTCATCCAGAAAATTCTTTCAGAGATTTTTCTCACGATACGCATGAAATATTTTTATTGTTGTTGTGTTTTAGACTATGTAACATAATTTTTGTATCCAGTACACATTTTTCAAGTATTACGAGGCATTTGTAATTTTTATCAGTAGCGGTGAAAAATTAAAAAATTCATTTCCCCCGGAAAATGGTACGTAATGGGACAATTTGGATTTTAAATTCAGATTTAGGGCACACATATTAGTAATATTCACCTATTTTTATTTCGGAGCAAGACAAAAAGTTAAAATTTGTTGTTCAGTGTTAATATATGACCCGTTTAGAAGGCCTTGAAATCGTGATCATGAATAAAAGAGGCTGTAATTCCAAGGATACTTATTTCTTAATGATTCTGAGTTTAGACGACCTTGAAGTCGTTTCACAAACCTTACACTCGTCCAAAAAGAGAACCTTCACGAACTTTTATCATAAATAACTATTACAGGCTCCTCCTACGAAGTATAGAGAAATTATTGTTATGCTCTAAAATATCCATTCTTGAGGATACTGGAAATGTGACATCTTAGCATGCTGTCTGACTTCTTTCCTACACTAATGGATTTTTTTACGTCAAACGTTTATGTTAAATCTTCAAGAGAAAAAAAATTATAACTTTTGACATTGAGGGCTTACTCTGACGTCACTCGTGGTGCGTACCAAGAAAACAGAAGTGTAAGATGAACTTCGTTTCTCGTGGTTTTCCACGTGATTCGTCTAGCTCCATTCTCTATGTAATGTGTAAAGGTAGGAATTTATACCACACCATGAGGATATTAGGTTAGTTGTACTTAGACTATCGTTACGTCATGAATGACGTGAAGCCTGAGGTATGTCCAGGTTACAACTGAAATGTGTTTTGTATCGGAGCAATTGAATGGGGATATGTTTCTCGTGCGTACAACGAACACTTCATGCATACCTAACCTTGTAGCCTCTGTGGGTAAATTCCTATCTTTAGTAATGTGCTTCATCCGTCTCGTTCCATTATCTAATCATTCGATAGAGTGTACTCATCCTGCCTGTGGCAGTGTTTGTTTAATCTTTAAAACCCTTCGTTACCAAAACTAAAAATTACGTACCGAGAATAGAAGCGTTAACACAATCCAAAAGATTTCATAAACCCCCTGCCATTTTATTTTTCACACTCACAGTCCCCCTAGTAAATTAATGCGGAAAGTATTAAAGTGGAATACAATAATTTTTTCTGCATTATCAACATGGGATAAATAAAACTTTGATGCTGGAATTACACATCGCGGCACACGAGAAATATAATGAAATCACTGCTCACATAGACTTCGGAGTTATCTGTCATAGATCTCGGGACTATCCGTCACAGACCTCGGCCTTTCACTTATGTGACCCATCAAATCCTCTCTAACAACTAACAGTGTCACAAACCTCGGCGTACCGCTGTTACAGGTAAAGTGGTGCTTACCCGTATTCAACTTCAGCCAATTTCTGTTACATAATCATTAGTGTCATCGATATAATTTTTGTTTATCTACTCGCAGCACGTTATGTCGATGAATGTAAAATATATTTGAAATGTCTGGATTGCGGGATCCGTTGCTTTCAGGCAGTGTTGATAATTGATAAAAATGTAGGGAATTTCTCGTTGATATACTGTGCACATTTTTTATTAGTTATTTAAGTGTTTATATTAATTATAATATATTTGATTTTAAAGTAGTTTTGTATTATTATTATTATTATTATTATTATTATTATTATTATTATTATTATTATTATTATTATTATTATTATCATTCATTTTAATTACTGTGGCACCTGATGTGACATTTTGAATTTCTGGTGCCATAATATTTTTTTCTATCTTACCTTATGACTTACGTATAGGTAATAAGTACTAGGTAAGTCACAAATCAATTACAAAATCGTATTATGAAAAGAATAATAACAAACATACAGTATTTCTGGTATAGTTCTAAAAAAGTCGTGTTTTAATATATAGTATTTTTGTATTAGAGAATAACTGAGGAACAAACTTCCAAAACCTGACATGTCCATTTTCAGAAAATGCTACTGATATAAGCCTCTGTAATAAACGAAGATTTTTCTATGGTGAAATTTCATGTGAATTTGTAGCAAAAAAATCTTTAATATTTTACCACAGAAAATATTTTGTTCATTTCAGAGATGTAAGTTTTTTACATCTGAAGTGTATTTTCTGAAAATGGACATGTCAGGTTTTGAAAGTTTGCTCCCCAGTTTTCTTTTAATGTTGAAATTCAGTTGATATTTACGACATTTCACTATAGCAAATTCACTCTTTAGGAAAAAATGTTTTGACCACCGCCGCACAGAAAATAAAAGTAAGTTTTCGGACCGGTGCGGTACTAATGATATTAAAACACATATTCACAGAGAGGAATTTTCTTTCCCTGGTTGGAAATAAACACAGGAATGCAAAATATGGAAAAAATCCAGAAGGGGAGAAATTCCCGGCTTCCATCTCTTCAATTCGAACACTGGTAATGAATTATAGCAGGAAGAAAACTCTAGCAGTGGAAGTATTGTATCTTTCAAAAGAATGTAAAAATGTGTTCGTGGATAATTTAATAAATTTAAGCTTGTGATTGTTTTTATTACTTTGTAATGCACTGTAATTATATGACAAAGTACGTAACGTCAAGTGATATCCATATTTTATATATAATAATGTTTATAATGTTACATTTTGCGATTTAAATTATAGTTTCTCCAGCTACAGTCCAGGAAATTCGAGCTCATTTCATAGGACTTGGGTATTTTTCTTGCATTCTTTTTTTGTATTCTGTTGTCTTAAACAGTGGCCTTGTCCATGTTTGCGACATGACCAGTGAGTTGCGCTTATGTATGTTCATAATTCTCGTACTTCAGGTAGGAGCAGGCAGAAGGTTACAACAGAAAAGGTTTGAAACACAATTGTTTATGAAATAACTGAATTTACCCTTTGTGCAATACGCTATTTTCGTAAAAGTTCTATTTCTGAGAGCAATCAAGTTTGAAATATAATGAAACTTTTAAATGATGGTATGCTTAGGTACCTAAAACTCTGTTGCATTTGTAGGTCCCTTGCGTCCTTCTGTTGTTCACAGTTTCACTAGGCTTCTGGAAATTTCATTCCTTTGATGAAATCCATGATTTTGTTTACTTGCAGTTTTAATTCAGTTCGTATACGTTCTAGAGCAGGCCTGCACAAACAGCGCTCAACGAGCGCGCGCGCTCCTTCGGAGCGGGAGAGCGGTGTTTCCTCCCGGAGAGGAAGATACGTCAGAATGACATAGACTTGCTATAGGTAGAGGAGGGAAACGACCACTCAGTTATCTAGTGGAGTGCAGTGTGTAGGCCTATTCTCAGTAACTGTTTCACGTTGCTTACCTACTGCTACAGTACAGTATGGAGGAATCTAAAAGACGGAACATAACATTTAACATTTAACGATTTACACGTCGAACTTATTGATCTTCAATGTGACCTAAGGGCTAAAGATCGTTTGAATAATACTACTAGCCTGGTTGAGTTTTACAAGACTAAACATTAACAATAATATCCACGACTACACAGGCTGGCTGTGAAAATGATTGCTATGTTTGGCTCAACATTTATATTTGCGAGCAACTGTTTTCTATAATCAACTTTAATAAAGTCAGGCCATCGAACATCTGTAACTGATGTTTCATTACGATCAGTAGGCTACTGTTCCTTTCAGATGCCAACAGCATAAAACCTCGTTTTGATGTACTGATAAATAAAAATATTACAAAATGGTATTGTACATTTAAGTAGCTATAGAATTTCTATTACTTCTGTAAAATAAATATTTCTTTATTAATTAATAATAGTCCAAGATAGTTTTGCAAACACTGAACGGGAATTCATTTCATAAGCACTCGTAATAGTACTTCCTTTTGTGTTTATTTTGTACGAGATCATCCCTTCTTTCCGTCCACCCTTATACAGAGCGCAGCTAATATCTGCATTCCGCTCATGAGCTGTAAGCCGGCACGGAGAGCGCAAACCTTTTGCAGGCCTTTTCTAGAGATTATAAGCCTATTCTTATGCTTCATATTACTCTTCATTCAGCAGCTTTTTCTCCCACCAAATTTCTTTCTGCACATTAAATCTTTATTATATCGTCGTTGTTCTTGCAATAACTCCTATGTGCCATATTTATCGATGTTCATATTTTTGCTCTATTAAATAACTTAAATAGTGATACAGCAAATAATAAAATCTTCTGTATGTAATTATATCTCTTTGTTTCGAAAATGTAATAATTCACAGTCTCCTATGCATGGGTGCCATAGGATGAATAAATGTATTTTTCCTTCCTCGTGAAAGATTTTATATTTTGCACATAGTTATTGCAGGAACAACGACGATATAACGGCACCCCAATAGTGTGTGTAGATGCTTCGTAAGATGAGTGTTCGTAAGTACTCACAAATTAAAGTGTAAATATATTAGGTGAACCGTAAGTCGTGTCTTGAATAAAGAACAACAGAAAATGAAGTACCATTTTGCTATATTTTAAATAGTTTTTTCAGAAAAACCTGCAATTTTAAAGACGTGAATAAAATTGTGCCGTCTTGTGACATTGTAATCAGTGACCGAATGCAGTTGTCTGCTGTGTTCCGGTGAACAACTCCCTTACTGGACATGCTTTGAGTTGCCTCCCACTTCAATTTTAAAAGTACAGTAGTTAACCGGTAAACCTACATAAAAAGAAAGTAAACTTCCAGAGCTGTTTTAAAAAGACAATATTTTATGTTTACATTTTTTCTTCTTTCCTCCATCCCTTTAACAAACTTACACGCGAGCTGTTGACTTCAAGCAATAACCTGTTACAGTGTTGTCACGGTTCCGTACAATTTAAAGTTGCCATAAGGAACGAACATTTACATTCGTTCGGATGAAATTTCTGAAAATACACCGTGTCCCGCTTAGAGGATCGAGAAACAAGTGATAATTTCAAGTGTGAATAATGGTTTATTAACATAACTTTTTACATAACTTGATGTAAAAACTCTCCGAGTTTCGGAGAATGCTGAATGCAACTCGATGTGTGCGCCTTGAGTTGCTCTGCAGACAAACGGTATTCAACCTCCCGCCAAGTGTTCTGTAGCATTTGTGGAGCCACTAGCGCAGCTATATTTGTGATGCGTTGTCTCAGTTCCTCCAAAGTGTTAGCTCTGCCTCTTTGGTACACAGCATCCTTCACAAAACCTCAGAAAAAAAAGTCCAAGGGGGTGACCTGATTGGCCAGGCAATGGGTCCTCGTCTTCCGATCCACCTACCCATGTACAGCGAACACGGCGTTGTACTCGCGTAACAGATTTTTCTTCTTCTAGCCATAGCACACACTGAACTTTCTGTTGTGGTGTCCACATATTGACCATGGCGTGTTCTCCTACAAAATGATGCCAGATTTGTTTTAGCAACAAACAAACGAAAGTTACGCATGCAGCTGTTTTCATACTTTGTTGTGTAAACTTGGACAGTTTCTCTATCTGGTCAGATGTAAATCTCAACGATATCTTTATCTGATTTTAAGTGGTGAGCATTTATTTCTCGATCCCTCTAAGCGGGACACGATTTATAAGGGACTAAATTAAAATTCTTTCCATCATATAGTATCAGAATTCACTGCTTTCTTAAATTGACTCAGGATATTGCGAATTTAGTTTTTAGTTTTTCTAAAATACGCTACTAAAAGTATTTTTCTCGAAACGTAACAAAAACGAGCAACAATGTATTGAACTTGCCTGTTTGAGACAGCTCTCGAAGATTTTAACTCCCTGAAATTAATTACCTGACTTACGATTTACTCTGTGTAGGGTACATTTCTGTAAAGAGAACATCTTCGTAAAGAAAATATTTTTGGTTCTATGGCTCGTTCCGTTTTCACTTATAGAGGTATGTGATTATTATTGGATATTCACAAACAGGGGAGCTCCATCGTCATGTAGTCAGTTTGACGTAAGGCTACCGCTTAATGCAACACAATATAAAAACAGACAAAAGACACATTCAGGCTCAATTAGAGAAACATGTCTCGTTTTCTGCTAGGACTCTAACTCAAGTCTGCTGGTTTCGTTTCTGAAAACGCAATCTCTTAAGATTTTAATCTTTTTACATTAAAAAGTATTCTTACGAGAAATATACGCAGTCCCCGTCGCGTCTGCTGTTTTCGTTTTGAGCAAGGAGATGGTTGTGAAATCACGTGATTGCATAAACATGGACGTCACATTGATAGAAAGCAAGTTGTGGTGGTTGTTTTCTTGTGCATGTTGTGAAAATTACAAGTTTATTTACGTACCGGTAACATTTATTATGGGCAGTAATTTATTTCCCTGAATCTTGTTTTTTTAATTATAATTAAAGGCGCGGCGAGTATATGTTATTCTGAGAATTCATCTTAAAAACTTCAAGCGAAAAATAGATTGTACAGAAAATAAATGTTCTCTATTTGACTATTTTCAGAGTAATTCCACGCGTGCATTAAAAAAGAAACGAAAGCAAAATAATTTGGGAGTAAAAACGTATTATTTTTTAGTTCAAATAAGTCAGGTTTATAGGCAGATCTGCGTGTTGGTTTGAGAGTTACGTATACAGAAAGAAATATTGAAACATGCAGGTATATATACACAAGAATTTGCAAATATTTGTTTTGCAAAGATGCAATTGGTGTAATTTCTACTTCTGTCGTTGAAGACTTTGTACAATGAAAAACGTTTTTCCTACGTCATTGCAGATACACTTCATGAACCACCGGCGTGGCTCAGTCTGTTAAGGCGCTTGTCTCCTGGTCTGAAGTTGCGTTCGGGCGCGTGTTCGATCCCCGCTTGGGCTGATTATCTGGTTGGGTTTTTCCTAGGTTTTTCCCCAACCGTAATGTGAATGCAAGGTAATCTATGGCGAATCCTCGGCCTCATCTCGCCAAATATCATCTCGCTATCACCAATCTCATCGACGCTAAATAACCTCGTAGTTGATACAGCGTCGTTAAATAACCAACTAAAATAAAAAATAAATACACTTCACGGAAATGAAAAAGGCTGAGATGTTTAAACAATGTTATTGTGATATTACTTTCAGTAAAACAAAATGTGTTATTTATTATGAATCTGAGCATTTGAAAGTATAGTAGAAACAGGTCAATTTTAACATATTATGAATCTATTGAATAAGCTTTTTTATGACATCCGTAAAATTGTGAACTAAGAATGTCAAAGAACACTTCTTACTTTCTCGTTGTACGAAGTATGGCTATAAAGAGAAAATATTGTGATATTTAAAACAAAATATATCGAGCTTTTGCGGAAATACACATTTCATCATTACTGATGCCAAAAAAAAAGTGGTTTTGGCATACTGTCTGCCTGTGTACAGCGGTTTTTTTTTCTTCTAAACTGTTAGACTTTATTTACATTTAGTATAAGTTACATAATCGCGTTTTCAGTAAAATAGTGCTGTAACTCGAAAATTGTGATTTGTGAAGATATGCTATTTCCTAGTAAAATAATGCTGTAAAGTATTTTAATAAACAGGTACGGAAACTTCTGATAATTTACTATTTTATTATTGGAATTTCATACCTCCATCTAATAAAACAGCGTTGGAAATAATTTACGAAAGTAATACGTGATTTTCGACAAACTCGTACGACAGTATTTTGTATTTTGCTGGGTGTGCGGTCAATCGACTCGTATATTGCACACAAATGATTCTCCCCTTACATGACACAAATATCTCGAGCCGCCTTGCTGCCTTTGCTCCCTATTAAACGACGCTTTATTAACTGCTGTGGTTAACTGGTGTCTGAATGATATAAGATGATAATGCCAGCGAAATGAGTCCAGGGTCCAGCCCCGAAAGTTGCCCAGCTTTTGCTCTTAATGGGTTGAGGGAAAACCGCAGAAAAATCTCAACCAGGTAACTTGTTCCAACCAGAATTTGAACCCGGACCCGCTCGTTTCACGGTCAGGCAGGCTAACCATTTCTCCATAGCGGTGGACATTAGATATTAAATCAGCTTCTTGATGTCTTGGTTATGTATTTTTATCTTAGTTATTCGTGTTCTTTTTCTCAATTTTCCCGTTTTTTAGCTTCTTTGTTTTCGTCTTCATAGATTCTAGCAATTTTCATATCCATAAATATCAGAAATTAAATTATACTGTGTTTTCGTAACAACGATTATTAGAGAAGAAAAATTCGCTCCGGCGCCGGAGATCGAACCCGGGTCCTTGGTTCTACGTACCAACTGCTCTAACCACTGAGCTACGCCGAAGTTCAATCCACACCACCGGCTCGAATTCCTCTCCTCTATAGTGTTTTTCCCTTTGTGACCTGACTCCAAGTTCGACGTATATGTTGACATATATTAAATCAATTGTTATTATACAAGGAGCGCACTCAACTGAGTGACTTGGTGGCCGGGATTCCACAATAATATTCACTGTTGGGCGAAGAATCTACGTAAAGATTAATTTTTGGCCCTACAGAATATATCTGTTATGGTAAGAATGATTATTAGAGGAGAAAAATTCGCTCCGAACCCGGGTTCTTGGTTCTACGTACTAGTGCTTTAATCACTGAGCTACGCCAAAGTTCAATCCACAGCATATATAAACTTTGTTTTCATTTCTCTGCATTGTTTAAATTGATAGCGGAGTTCTAAGCTGAAACTATAGCATTGAGTAATGCATCGTATTTCAAATTCCTTAGTTCAAAAATGACTTCGGGTCGGTGGTCGGGTATACCTTATTTTATTTTAAGGAGTGCAGTTCGGTGTTCAAATAAGCCACCGAACTGCACTCCTTGAAATAAAATAAGGTATATCTCAATTGGTAGAGGAACTGGCTACGGATTCAATCTCGGGTGCTGGTGGAATTTTTCTCGTTGCCATAACTTCCTGATCGGCTCCTGGGTCTACTTTTCCTCCTATAAAATTAAATGTCTGATCTTTCCCGAAGAGAAAAGTTAGTCGGAGCGTGATGCCGACCACACCATCTCATTGTAGTGCCGAGGTCATGAGATCTATCTCTATGCCCCTATGCACCTTCATGGGACTTAAAGAGGATACGTTTGTCTTAAAAAAGGACTTCATTATGTACTGATAGACGTCATGAAGTTAAACTAAATTACTAAACACTAAGGGTGCTATGCATAGACATTTCGCTAGCCCGCGCTACAAGCTTGCTAAACTAGCCCCGGCTATCGACTGATTACTTGTACAGGATTCATATATCATATCATATCATATCATATCATATCATATCATATCATATCATATCATATCATATCATATCATATCATATCATATATCATATCATATCATATCATATCATATCATATCATATCATATCATATCATATCATATCGCTAACACTGATCATCCACCGGAAGCCCGCGCTAAGAATGTCTATGGATATGGTCCTAAAGCATTTAATTGGCATTGGAAGAGAGAACTAAAAACGTGTTTTTGTAGAACTTGTACGAAATTATACGTCTTAAAGAGTACTACGTTATAAAAGACCTTGCTTATGTTTTTTTCAACCAAAAACATGTTTAAAGGTACCGTCCTTGGATTCCTTGCGTAAGCGTCAATTATCCATACAATCAATCGGCAAACAGTCTCGCACCGTAGATAGTAGCGTCGTGGTCTTCAGGTATTCTGCCTAGGACTCACGTAATGCGCGCTGTTTCTAGTCCTCATGGGGAAGGAGTTTTCTCATGAAATTTCGGCCAGTCTATGGGACCAGTGACCACCCAGGATTGTGATGAATTCTGGGAGCTACGTTAGGTAGTGAACCAGTTAGAACGGCTGACAAGCAAACATTCTGATGGGGGTAGATAAAAAAGTTATTTTTTTTTCTTTCACCATTTTAATAATGTTAAAAGAAGTGCTTATACAAATTTTGGCCATACGTTCGCAATTACGAGGCCGTCCAGAAAGTGATTTTCGCTGTGGCCGTTTACAGAAAAAAGCACAATTGCATGGAAAGATTTATTGAAACAGATACAGCAATTATTGCGTTATTTGTCAACATATCCCCCTACTGGAATTGAGACATTTGTGATAGAATTGAGACGTTTGTGATGCCATGAGATAAATTTTTGTATCCTTTGTCGTAGAAGTCAGCTACCTGGGATCGGAACCAACGTTTGAAAGCCGTCTGCACCTCTCTGTCGATCCCATGATATAACATATGTGTCAGTTTCGGTGGGGAATATGTTGAAAAATAGCTCAACAATTGCTGTGTCTGTTCCAATGAAATTGTTTTCTTTCTGTTAACGGACCCTAGTTTTTACGGCCCTCATAATTGCTGTAGAGTGGCCAAATTTGTATAAGCACTTCTTTTGTCATTATTAACATGGTGAGAGAAAAAAAATTAACTTTTTTATCTGCTCCCATCAGAATGTTTGCTTGTGAGACGGAGTTATCGTGTTAACCAGACGATACCCCCCGTACTAGTTGGATGATCGTTCACCTGTGATGAGTCCACACCTGTGGAGTAACGGTTAGCGTGTCTGGCCGCGAAACCAGGTGGCCCGGGTTCGATTCCCGGTCGGGGCAAGTTACCTGGTTGAGGTTTTTTCCGGGGTTTTCCCTCAACCCAAATTTGAGCAAATGCTAGGTAACTTTCGGTGTTGGACCCCGGACTCATTTCACCGGCATTATCACCTTCATCTCATTCAGACGCTAAATAACCTAAGCTGTTGATAAAGCGTCGTAAAATAACCCAATAAAATAAAAAAAACCTGTGATGAGTAGTCGGTAGACCTTGGACTTTCATGGACTGTCGCGCCACGGAATCAGAAACAGTATTCTCCGTCTAATGGTTAGTGTTAGAGGCACGTAAGAGTGTTGTAGTTCCCCCATTTTCATTTATTATTATTATTATTATTATTATTATTATTATTATTATTATTATTATTATTATTCAATAGTTTGTAGTAGGCCTAATACATTTTTATTACCTTTCCTACATGTTTAAAACACAATTAGGCCCTATTGCTTTATCAAACTAGGAACGCAACGTTAATGAAACATCGCTGTCGAAGAATAAATGTAAACATACCCTTTACAGATGTATCGCAGTCATAAGTATCATAACTGTGAAAGCGTCCCGGCGTGTGCCTGCTGATCCGGACGTGGGTTCGAATGTCACTTAGGCTGAGTATCTGTTGTTTTTTTATTTTCGAGGTCTTCCCCAACTGTAAGAAGGATGTCAGATAACCACATGGCAAATTCTCGACCTTATCTTGCTAAGATACCATCTCTTTTATCACCAGTTCCATCGACGTTAAATAACGTAGTAGTTGATAGGCCTACAGCGTCGTTGAACGACGGACTGAAAAAAAAAAAAACTTAAAAGCTGGCCTCTTTGCTCTGAAAATGCCAGAACGCTAGAATTATGCTTACGAAATTTAATAAACTGATGTAAAATGGTATAAATTATTACATAAAATGAACTAAAACCTGGAAGTAAGACAATTCAAACCTAAAGTGTCACGTATTTTAAATTCGTCTCTGGAGCTAAACTTTACGCTAAGATTAGGCCTTGTTTGCAGCCTTGTTGCGATTGTTGCTACTGATGCATACTACGTATGGATGTCTACCTAATGGTTAAGTATTTATGAAGTCTGGTTTTAAAAATGGCTGACCATTTATACGTATTACGTAGGTGTGTTAGAACTTGTTATTTTAAGTCATGAAGTTTCTTACAGGTTTTATTAAACTATGTCGTTTCCATCTTGCGCCATTCTGTATAACGAGAAATTACATTGATGTTATAAGAGATGTGGGTAAGTTCATTCATTCATTTATTCATTCATTCATTGTATTCTGCCCAAAGGCTGCAAACTCAGCATTATCTTATCTTTCCTGTTTTCCGTCTTCCGCACTGGAAGGAATGGTGAATAGGAGAAAAGTTCAGGGCGATGATGATATCAGATGACATACAATACTCGTATATGGCTCATGGAGTCGAAAAGAAGGCAGAAAAGAGGGAAGATTGGAGAACGCTGAATTTGCAGTGAAGGACGTGCCCTTGGACAGAAAACTATGAATGAATATGAAAACGCAATAATGTATGTAATTTATATTACAATAATGATTTCTACATATGATAGGCCTATTAACCCTATTACATTAGCACTGTTTAACGTGAAAGTAAAACTCATGGGTCGCGCAAGTTGATCGCTTAATTTACTTTGGGTCTTGGCATAAAAAGGTAAGCACAAGAAAGAGAAAGAACTGGTACTCAGTTTGATAGGAGGCTAATTAAAATTTAGCTGAATTCATTACAGCTAATCGAAGGCTTAAGCTTTAAAAAATTAGTGATGTCTGAAAAAGTACAGTTTATATACAGTGAGAAGAAAAATTCGATACGCAACGTCTAGGGGGCAATAGAAGAGACTAAATTAATATTTGTTTTTCTGTTGAACAACCTTGAAGCACCAGTCCATCAATGCTGCAACCCGTTCGTAAGCATTCGGTGATGTATTTGATTTGGAGTTCAACCTCCAAAGGTTGTTCAGAATCGTGAGTGTTGTGCTTAATAGAGTGCCCATCCGCTACACGTAGCGGAATTTGAGACTTAGGGAACAGTAACGGCGATAAAATCGAAATTGTCCTGAAATGTAGCGGCATTTTTAAAAAATCATGATGAAAGCTTAAATTTGTATATTTTTTCTGACATTTCCCAAAGAAATGTTATTTGCTAATTTCTCTCATCTTCTTCAGACCATCATTCTTTACTTTAGACGACGACTCGTTTCCTCGACAAAATTTATTCAGAACTCCTTGATTTGACTTGAGGAATACATGCAAACTACTGAAATTGAATGGAAAATGTTTTTTTTTTTTTTACAAGATAAAATGGCAGAACAATTCATTAATGCATCACAACGCCCTCTATACAAGGAACAAAACAAACACACTAACTTCAGTTGCTCTAAAATGGCAGAACAATTCATTAATGCATCACAACGCCCTCTACACAAGGAACAAAACAAACACACTAACTTCAGTCGCTCCATGTCAACTATATCGTGCACTGAATTCTACCGAAAAATACACACTTTAAAGACGTATGTACAAACTAATTACATAAATTGAGAATTATTGCTTTCTGCTCAATTTTACCGAAGTCCAGAAAACTAGAAAACCGTTTTCGCTGCAAAAGATTTAAAATTGTACGTGAAATATGCTTTTAATGTCGAAATATGCACAAACGCCCAAAACATGCACATACGAGGGTCGCACTGAAAGTCATAAGCAACCCATTATTATGAATCTTAATTTTTATTTTTTAGACAAACCAGGTACATCATCTTAATCTACAGACTTTTCTGTCACTTTTCAGCATAGCCTCCATTTCTTTGCACACATTTTCCCCACCGTTCTGTAAGTTCGAAAATGTCCTTACGGTGGAAGTCCGTTCCAGCTTCCTGAAGACATTGCCTTAGCGCTGTTCCTTTAGAGAACCGAAAAAATGGTAGTCGGAGAATTCCAAGTCTGGACTGTACGGAGGATGCGGAAGAGTTTCCCACCCAACTCTTCTGATTTTCTCCATGGTGACACGAGCAATGTGAGGCCGAGCGTTATCGTGTTGCAGGATTATCTTCTTTTCAGGTCGTTTCTCGCGCAATGCACGACGGAGCTTCAAAAGTGTCTGGATATAGCAGACAGTATTTATGATCTCCCCAGGTTCAGGAAATTCAACCAGAATGCATCCCAGAACTCGTCAACTCTTTCCTTGTTGCGTTCCGTGAAGGCAATTCGAGGGCGACCGCTACGAGGCTCATCTTGAATGCTCTTGTTCCCGTCTGTGAAATGTTTCACCCATCTCTTAACACTGTTGGCGCCTATGCACACATCTCCGTATGCATGCTGAAGCCTGAAGTGAATTTCAGGAGAAAATGTTTTTCTCTTTAATAGGGAATTCAATGACAGTACGCTGTCGGAACACGAATCATCGTTGTCGACCATTTTGCAAATATTGCCTGTGATCACGTGTTAGAACCGTGGCTAACGAGAAAGACAGGCTACGGCACGACGTCACATTCTTAGTCATAACATGGCCAACATTGAATATATTTATATATAAATGCACGTTTAAGGTGAGTTTAATATAGCAATTTCTTTGTTTTTTAGAACTTTGAAAACATGTATTTATATTAGGCTATTGTCAAGATGGCCATGATTGGACCATGATAACCACGTGACTCCGATTCGTGCCGAAGCCTTAACGGTTAGAAGGTAATGACGTCATAATATGTCAATACATAGTGTAAAGTCTGTAGATTATGATCATATAGTCGTTTTTGTTACATTGTTGAAATTGGAATTATAGTAGGCTAATGGGTTGCTCATGACTTTCAGTACGACCCTCTGTATATGACCGAGCAACCGTGCGTAAAAATATAAATACATTATGTATTTCGTCGATGTTCCTGCAATAACTCCTATGTGCAAAATATAACATTTTTCAGTAGGAAGAAAAAACACATTCATTCATCCTATGGCAGCCGTACATAGGGGATTGTGAATTCTTACATTTTCGAAACAAAGAAATAAATTACATATAGGGGATTTTATTATTTGCTGTATCACTATTTATGTTATTTAATAGAGCAAAAATCTGAAAATCGATAAGTATATCACGTAGGAGTTAATGCAGGATCGACGACGATTTGCATATATTTCACGTCACTACTGATGACAACCGTAGAGGAATAATTTTCTCCATGTGATAGGCATAACTGTAAAGGAGCCCAGAGAATATACCGTAAATTTTCCAAAAAAGAGTAAGCTCGGATGATAATACATCAATTCAGTCCAGGTCTAATACAGACGACCAATGTCGGTGTTCAAATTGACGAGGAAGTGTCGTTACGCTCTGAGCACAATTAGGCCGAAAGACCTTCCCTCTGTTGCCTATTTCATAAAACATTATCGCGGTAAATACCGCTGTAGACCCAGTAAATACTGCTCTGCCTGTTTCATATAGCTGACGCAGTTAAATAAAGATCTACTCCGGTAAACTGATTTTTCCTGAAGTAATTTACCGCGGTAAACTGATTATTATTGTTTCATAACAGAGCCTGAGTGAAGGCGGGCGGAGGCGAAATAAGGCATGACGTTTGACGTTCTAGTGCTTTGATTTCGTTGTCACGTGTACATTTTCGACATTAATTGATACAAAAGTAAGTAAATTGATATAAGATTCAGTGTATTGATGTATGTAATTTATTACGGAATCCGAAATGGTATTTTGAGTTTCAGAATACCGCCTAAGTGCTTGCATACAGCCACTTTATAACTTAAACAAATTAAAAGCATACGTGTTTTTTATTGATGGTACAAGGAAAAATAAATAAATACTTAAAGGAATGTTACTTGTACCAAAAATAATTATAAAATAACGACGTACTTTCGCAATATCCTATTCCAATCAATTAATCATTATGTGGCTAATAAATTGACAATGTATTGCCGCTTATGTTGTTTCACCTCTGACGTGAAAGGTCTAGGATATCATATACATTTTAATTTCATGTGATTATCTGTCGTGCTTTTCTATAAATATTTAAGGTGCCCAGAAAGCCATTTTTAGTTTGAACCTCACCAGCCACCGTAACACTCTGTTATCCTAAATTATTTGTTATAAACTTTTTAAAATATAATTTTAAATAAATATAACTACAGAAAACAAGCTAAGAATGTAAATTATGCAAATAAAATAAAACTGTAAACAGAGGAAACTATTGACATATTAGAGTATGAGGATGTAAATACAGTTAAGCCAAGTATAAAGATCTATGAAAAAATGCAGAAACATACCTTTAACATAATACGTAACAAAACACATCATTATCTATTAAGTATGTGTCAATTAGCGTAAACTCAGTGAAGTTTAAATCCTGTAAATACTAAGTGAAAAGAGACTGCAGCCATATCTTCATTTATTGTCTTGTTTTTATCGCAGCACGCACTTAGTTTATAATACATCAACAATTAACGTTTGGTACGACCGCGAACATAATTCCATCGACACACACTCATATTGTATCATTAATTTACATTGAAAATCGGCGTTAGCACAAACACATGTTCTGTATCGTAGACCTCCGCTTGGCAGTTAATTACAGTGTTGCTGACGTATGGCTCCGGCTTGTATATAGATGGCTCTGTTTCATAATAATACACTCCTTAGATTTACCGCGGTAATTAAACAGATATTTCTACCCACCTTCCTAGCTGGGTGAAATATTTTAAATTGCGTAAATAATATGAGTAAATGAAAAATATCCTAGATTATTTTTGGAATGAATCCAGTGATGCAGATGAAAAATACTGCCTGTGCAGATCTTATGAATATAATGAACGATTCCGTTTACATTTTCAAGTTTCATACCGTATTGCAAAGTATTGAGTCCTCCTTACTTCACAACACGAAATGGAACCATTCATTATCAATTTATCACATTTATCACCAGAGGTTCAACTCTGTCGTATTATTCGAATAATTGTCGCTGAAATAAATAACATTAATTCTCGTTAAATGGCCTAATACTTTAAATGTAGTTAATCAATTTTATGAAATTTGTGGCTTGCGGGTTATTGATGGAACATAAAATTAATGTTCCGAGTGAACATGAAGCAGTTTATATTGAAGCATTCAATAAACATAAAGTTAGTCTGTGGGCCCCATTATAATATATGTTTTATTTTTGCGATGCTAATTGATCTGACAGTGTTAATGATGTCAGAGTTCTTAGAATAGCAGTTTTTACACTAGAATGGAACAAGGATGGACGCCAGATTCTGTATAATTATGTATTACGTTTTCCAAATAATACTCTGTTCTCAAGTGCTTTTTGTTTTTTTTTTTTGTGCTTGAACTAGCCATTACTCTTATTGTTGCTCAAAAAAAAAATAAACAAAATACTACGATATAATCGCTAGTGATTGCAAATGTTAAAGAATAGCCATTGTACACTCTCTCAAAAAAATAACAAGTGATTATCACAGTTTACTGCAATTAAAATAGTTTTATGAAACAAGAAATTTTACCCCTGTAGAAATTAATTTTATCGACGTAAGCTTCCGCGGTTTCACCACCTAACATAATTAGGAACATTAAACCTAGACGTTTGAGGTGGGCAAGGCATGTAGCACTTAATCAAGAAATTCATATAGAGTGTTAGCTGGGAGGCTGGAGGGAAAAAGAACTTTGGGGAGGCCGAGACGTAGATGGGAGGATAATATTAAAATGGATTTGAGGGAGGTGGGATATGATGATAGAGGCTAGATTAATCTTGCACAGGATAGGGCCCGATGGCGGGCTTACGTGAGGGCGGCAATGAATCTGCGAGTTCCTTAAATGCCATTTGTAAATAAGTAAGTTAAAGCTTCCGTGGTAATTACTGGCATTTTATGAAGCAGGCTACTGGAGTTGAATTCGTGCGCTGGTTTCTGGCCTCTGCACAAAGACCTTCATACCACAACTGTTCATGGCAATAAACGTTTTGCGATGAACCTTTGGGCCGGTATTGTGATTGTTTTCCATATATTGGGTCTTACTTGTACCTCCTCGGCTCAGTTAACGAATGTGTAAGTGTTAGTGGAGTTAAACGTGCCGGAATCACTAGAAAAATTACATGACCAATTATAAAGAGAGATGGTTCCTACCTGATGGGATTTTTGGTCCACTTCACAGCTCTGTCTGTGAATTTATGTTACCACAACTTTCGACAATAGATGGCTCGAACGAAAAGGATCTGTAAATTGGCCCTCAAGAAGCCCGGATCTCTCTCCACTAGGCCTTATTCTTTTGTGAGGATACATGAAAACTATTTATTTGACGCCATTCGACCTTTGAGACGAATTTTGACACATCCGCAACCATCGAGGAAACATCTCATATTTTTATCGAACACGACAATGACTATTGTGTCGCCGTTTTTAATGAGGTTAATGCCTGTCACCATGAATACTTTCATGTACATAGTTACATAATAAACCGGTCTATCTGTTTTGTCTGTTTCCTGGTTCTCAGTCATCCAAACCACCTGCAACAGCCTCTTAAGAATTTATTATCTGAGCGCGTTGACTAGTTGCTTCTTAGCAGTTTAATGGTTTGCTATCACGTCAAGGACGCATATCAGAGCTATAGTTACTTAACCAAATATGTTTGTTTTGATCTCTTCTATTGCCTCTAGCAGTGTACGAATCTATTTTTTTTTTTCATTCTATGTAAATAAATTTCGTATAGAATCCTCAAGAACGAAAAGTTCGACATTTGGAAAATAGCATCGGTAAGCTCATGTGAAAGGACACTTCAGGTCTTCTCTAACATCTGATTGTATGGTACTGGTTTCAATATAAATATAAATATTTCAATATTGTATGTATGTGAAGACCTCGTGGGTAAATAGTGATAACCCTCAGAATTGAGATTGACAGTTTTCTGGCTATTAACTGCCTATAAGCCACATTATCTTTGATTTGGTTAAATAATTATGTTACTATGTTAAAAATGATTATATTATGCTGCTTGAAAAAATATGACAATCCTCTTGTGTTTGCAGTAAAAATTAAAATGTATGCAAATTGTAAAATTGGGTTATCATTATTTACTCCCGAAGTGTTCATATATTTTATTTTATTTAAACTTCACCAACAGAAGCAAGCTCCCAATTACAGGTGGCTTACATTGATACAATTTATATACAAAATACATAATAGTGAAAAAACAAAACAAACAACACGAAAGAAAGGATACATAATAGATGCTAGAATATGTTGCAGTTAATATCAGTGCCAAATGTCAATATGTATTATGTCAATATAATAATGCAGAATTATTTCAAAATGAGAGTAAAAACATTATAATACCCTTATTCATAATTTAAATACCTAAGGAAATATAGTTCTTTTTAAAATTGTATGAAATTTTTTAATTGATAAACTGAAATCTAATTGATAATCACAGTTTAAAGACAAGAGTTGTTCTTGAAGAAAACAATGCTAAGATTGGAATAACAAAAGGTTGCCTGTGACGTATTTCTGTTCTTTTTACATTGACCAGAATGAATTTAAGAAAATCACAGTTATTCAATATACCATTGACAGTCTTGTAGAGTAAAATTTGACTATTTATTAATCATCTAGATTTTAAAGCTTTGTAATTAAATTTAAGAAGTAACTGATTATATGAAATTTGCTTTTCATAAGACGACACGTGAGGTTTTTTAAAAATATAAGCAACGTAAAAATAGTTTCTGTATCCTTTCTATTTGCATCTGATGGGACTGGAACTGAGGTCACCATAATATAATTTACTTCAACTAGAGTTTTATATATAGTATCAAGGGTATTTATATTTTAAAATTATTTTATATTTCTGATTATAAATCCTAATTTTCTAAATGCATCAATTACCACGTGATTTAAGTGCATTTTAAAACATGAGTTATGTGTAAAATACCCAAATCCTTCAATGATTCTTCACATACCGCATACAAAAAAGACACAAGGGATTAAGTTAGGAGAGCGTGGAGGCCATGGCAATAGTTTGTGATCAAGATCATTGTACGAACGCGAAACTGTTTCTTCAGACACTGAGGACGACCCGTTATTTCCCTTTACTGAAACATCCATCGCCGAATGGAATTGACGCTGGGTGGATCTTTATGGAACTTCGTTTTAAAGTATCGCCGAACCATTGTGACAGATTGACTTTAATGAAATTTTAAGATAGCATATACTTTCTCACCATTTGTCGCCATCTTACAGCTGTAACGCTTTCGCGACTGCAGGCGAAAACAAACGCTTGCCGGGGCATTTCAAATAAAACTTCGAGAGATATTTGAATCCTCTAAAACTCCCTAAATACCATTATGTTCTTAATTGAGTTAAGCTCACATATTGCTTGGTTAGAATGAATTCGAATTATTTATACAGTTTGAATTCAAAAAGCCACTGAATGAAGCAAAATGTTTGTTAAAGTCACTTTTAGATTGAAAATTCCTCTATTTGCTACCAGTTACTGTTAAAATCCTTCAATTTTTGAAAGTGGATATAGGGGATTATGAATCTAAGGATTCATTTATAACACCAATCGCAATCACCATTTCTCTAATAATACTACCATTAAAATTCATGATCTGCTTCAGTCATTTGTAGACACCCCATATATTCGCTCTAATGCAAATGACTTTTGGTTGCAGGCCTATTTGATAATTTCTTTTCGGCTCAGTTTGTTTTTTTTATTACTATTTAAGGAATCTAACTTGTGACGTTGAGTTGTCCTTTTGTTGTCTTAAATGCGTAATTTAGTTCAAACTAGGTTACGCGTCTAATTTATTGAGTGAAGAAGACACACGCAATAACGACAAATCTTATGAAACTTGTTTGCTTTTCGAAAATCAACCTTCAAATTCGTACATAACCTTTTACTGCCAGCTGGTAAACGTCATTCACTCACGGCGACAAACATTTTTAACTTTGTAAGTTAAAACATTTCCCACCTCTGAGCCAGACTGTAGTTTATAAATAGGGTAAGAGCAGTTGTGGGGACAACATGCGGTCTGTGAGGTGTTTGAGAACCGTGTTTTATAGCTTCAGTATCAAGAGGTGCTCCAGATATTATCTTCACTGTCTCTTTTAACATAATCATACAAACAACATGTGTACACACACGTTAACCTTGGTAACAATTTGTGTTGTTCATATCGGTTACTCCATGATTTGACTTAATCGCCTGCATGTTTCCATTAGGGTCTATTTTATGTCTTAGAAATTTGCCTTCTTATGTGTGGTTTTGCACCTCTTGTCATATCAAAGATTATCTAAACGTCACTTATGTGGAAAACCTTGAGGTTGAACATAAGACAGAAGATTGCGCGGCAGTAACTGTGCACGTTTAAATATTGATAAAAAAAATATTCTTATCAACATATGACGTCAATGTTAGTTTGCCAGCTTCAACTTACTTGCGAATTAAATAGCCAAACGAGACGTAATGTGAAAAGTAAATTATGCTAATATTATACCACTGTTAAATATGACAGCAATTATTATTATTATTATTATTATTATTATTATTATTATTATTATTATTATTATTATATGAGTACATTTTGCTACTTATTTAACATGATATCGTTTGCACATAAAAATGAACACTCGTTCCAATTAAGAATTTTATAAATTTTCCAATTCTGTCTTATTTGTTTTCTCTTGATAGTTTTCTGTGCGCATTTACTTATACTCGCTTTAACTTCTACGCCCTACCATCATATCACTCACATCGCATGTTTGTTTTAACGTTTGTGATATTTACAATTAAGGCTGTAATGAATCATAGTATGTAAATTTACAATCCGGCGTTTGCCTTAATGACTGGGGGATACAATGAAAAACCCCTGTCAGATTGGCCGTCCACGGGGTTTGAACCATCTCGCTCGGTTAGATAGCGTTTAATTATTGTCCCTGCCCGAAATGTCACAAACAGAACGGTTATGGCTTCAATTTTATTTGCAAATTCAGATTAATTTTCATTTTATTTCTTCATTTCAACGTGATAAGTTGATAACATTCGTTTACTTCAACACTTTAGATTTTAGTTCTCTTTTGGCTGTGGCTCAAAATTTCGAAAGTGTGTGTAACGGTAGGGCCCTTAACTTTCCGTTATTCGAGAATAATATTATTATTATTATTATTATTATTATTATTATTATTATTATTATTATTATTATTATTCATAATGATATGCATTTAAAATGGCACCACTAAGGATTTATATTTGCTTAACTTTGGTTTTATAAAAATGATAATATTGCTTTTAAAATTCACATGTACAATTAATGTTCATTAACTAATATTTACTTTACATTTTAATGTGTTTATACGAACTATTTTTCTTTCCTTATAAACCATATCTCTAATTCGAATTAGCAGTGTTCGAACATATTTTAACAATTTGTTATAAAGCTAAGGCGTTTGTGTACGTAGAACAGTAGCCCTACAGTATTCTACACACCATTGAGGAGCACATAAGATAGGGAAGTGGAGTTCGTATATTTCTGTATAGGAGGTTGAATCGATTGCTGAACCGTAAATTACGGCGAGATAAAATCCTGCTTGCACCCGAACTCTTGCAAATCATAGTCTGTCACTTCTAATTATATAGCCCCTAACACTATTTTTTTCTGAAGTGTATGATGATGATGATGACGATGACGACGATGACGACGACGATAGTTATATAAAATATTTTACAGTGTACATAATTATGTAATACCGGTAATGATTATAGACTAAACTTCGTATTATTTACTAGTGATGAGCAGAAAATCACTGACCTGTGATTTTATCACGGTGATCGAAAAATCACGATCACACCTGTGATTAAACAGCTCTTTAAACAGTGATTACAGTTCGAGAGCTAAACTGCTCACCAGCTGAACAGTTCACGTTCTTTACTCACTGCGTGCGTTGCGCTGCTGTGCTTATGCTACCTATATAGTAACAACACTGGGAACAACTAAGCCCAACAACTGTGAGCGCTCGATTTTAACAATACATTCAGTGTAGCCAACTCAGTAGATTTCAGGCTGATCCTGGCAGATTCCAATTTCTTAAAGCTGGAAAATATACTATTGTCAGCCGACAGCCGAAAATCTGGCAGGTTTTTACATTGCTTAATTGATTCCATTATTTTAAGCAGTGATATTATTAATTGGCTACACTAATAAACCAGTAAAATTACAATAATAACAAAATTTTACGAAATATGACAATTATTTAAAAATAACAATGTTTCATTCATCTTCTGAGTGATGTGTGAATTCACACACACACACACACAATGTCAAAATTACTAATTTTCCATTTTTTCCCTTACAATATTTCACTTCAGGAACAGTGGAAACAGCAAATGGAAATCATTATATTGGGTAGCCAGACGAAAAATGTTCAGTTTGTGTATAGCATTAGATTAAATGAATGAATAAATGATTAGATAAATGAATAAGTAAATAAATAAATACTGACTTTTAAATCTTTAATCTGTTTTTAAAATGATGAAACGCCTGTATTTACATCTCAGTATTGTGCTTGCACTTGACTTCTGTGAAGTACAAACATATAATCTCAACATTTTCTCGCCCTCACCTACCATGTGCGAAATATCGAGAGCACTGAAACATCGCGGTTAGACGCTGTGATGAGCGGGGAAGAATGAATTGTTCAGTGTTCACCTCGAATAAGTTCGCAGTTCAATCATTGTTTATCACTGTTTCACTGTCTAAGAACACCGTGATCATAAATGAACAATCACAGATCGAACAGTGATCACAAAAGAGCAGTTTATCTCATCACTATTATTTACATTTTAAAATCAGAGCTGCCAACTTTCCAAATTTCTCGATATTTTATTCATATCCATTGTTAGGGCGTACTGTTGTTGATTAATTTCGTTTTTAATCGAGTTGAATATAAGAGTTGTACCGTATATTCATTATATATAATTATTCGCTTCAGACAGTTAACAACTATTGTTTGCTCGGGTTAAGTGTAATCTAATCTTTACATCGTTGTCTGATCTCTCTTCTTTCATTGTTTCGTAACTGGCCTTGAATGTTATGGCTTTGAAGATATATTTGTTTAAATCAACGACCTGACATCGTGTTGCGAATTTGTCTCTGTCGTATATAAAATTATCTCAAGTAGCCATCGTACTTACAATTGGTATTCTTATACAGTATTTGCTTAATAAAATAATAAAATATCAATGTTGGAAACGTTTCATCTTCTCAGTGTTACATAAGACTGCACATGTCAAGTCCGAAGGTGCTTGGACAATTTGATAATGCGTATCACAGGAAAAGAAGAAAGGTTTCTTTCTTTGATGGTACTCATTTATGGTATTTATATTTCATATTATTTTAGTGTAAATTATCTGCCTCACATTTCTTCGTCGCCTTCAAACTAAGTTATATTCATGGCCATATAAACATTAACCTAAAAATGCACATATAATTAAAGGAAATTAAGTTTTGGAGATAGATGGGAAGATTAAGTTCTTCAAATGAAAGACTGTACGTCAAAGAATACATTAAAACCTTCAGTTCAAGTTTTAATAATTGTAATTTGATCAGACTCGAGAGCAAATCATGAAAGAAATGTGTGGTATATAATTCTACAGCTTAAAATGCATATAATTAAGGCTAGTCTTTATTTTTATGCATACTCACTTACGCCTTTCCTCCACTATACAATTTATTTTGCCATAATTCATAATATAGCTACTACATTGGAGTCTGGCGTCCGTTTCAGTGAAATACGAACGTCTACAGCGGATAATTTTAATGCTACTTGCTTGTAACACAATGGTCAACCAAATGGAGGTTAAAAATCAACGGCGAAAAATCTCTATTGATGGTTTTTACTTAACGTTTTCCTAGAGTTATGGATCAACTGAGTATTCAAAACTAAATAATACCGTTTATCACATCAGTTAAATATCTTTGAGTACTTCTAGACAAACGTTTATCTTACAGGCATCACATTCAAAACATAAGAGACAAAGCATTTCAAAGATGCATGACACTCTATCCACTTTTCAAAAGCCTGACTTCCAGGAAAGCAAAAGTCCTGCTGTATACATCAGTCATTCGATCATACATCCACTACTGCTGTGAGATATGAGGTCAAGCTCATCCACGTCACATCAAGAGTCTTGAAGGAATTCAAAGACCTGTCTGCAGAACAATCACTGGTGCACACTACCTCACAAACAATGTCAAACTCTACAATGAACTTCATATACCCTTCCTGGTTGCTCATATTCAAGATCTACAGACTATCGGTACTTACAGGAATAAGCTACTTCTTCATGCCAACCCTTCACTAAGAGACATAACATAACTTCATACAAATACCTTCGTATTTGATGGTCTTATTAATCAATTTTCTTTAATATAACCTATTTATATTTTAATTTGTATAATCATTTTTTTTTGTAAAAGACAAGGGTCGAAGAGACCTGATACTTTTAATAAAAACATCTTAAAACTCAAACCTACAAATTTGTGATAGTTATTTGTATTCGTCAGTAATTTTACGCTTACAGAAGTATTTGTGCTATTGAACGATTATATAATTATTTTATACTTTTATATACTTAACGCGTTTTTGTTTTTTTTTTAACATGAATTAAGTTAATACAGACGTTAAAATTCGTACCTGATTGATTGAATAGGACGTCTCTAAATAAAAAGGCTAAATAAAGCCTCTTGTCTGTAAATAAGAAAAACCAACCCAACTCTTCATATGCACGAAAAACCAACCCAACTCTTCATATGCACGTACTTGGGTTTTATTGCGTGCCATTGTATGAAATAGTATTATAGGTTAGGCTGGGTTAATTTTAAATTAGAGCTTAGGACAATATTTAGTAACTTGCCGATTAATAGGCATTTAAGATGTTCCGTAACTGAATACCGGTATTACTTTTATTTTATTACGAAGAATGCGGTAATATTATAACGTTTTTACATTCATGTCATTAGTGGGAAATTCCATCCAAATTGAACCAATACAGAAGAAATTAAACTGTGAATTACCCAGAATAAAATTGTAATAGGCCTATAGGTATCAAATGAAAGATTGGGATGTCTATTTTATTATGAAACGTAACATAACAATTAAGTTTACCAAGAATGTTGGCTAATAATGTAAATGTTTATTTCTTCACAGTTAATCTTTTACAGGATCTAAAATAACATATTTCTTAACACGTTTACTCAATGTTAAGTCCGTAACAGTTTTATAGAAAAGTTGATGATGTGACTTTTGTAATTTATAAAGCCAAGTTATTTATTTATTTTTATTTTTTTTTTACTCAACGGGTTTTTCAAAAACACTTAGACGTAACACTTTTAGCTGTTTTTCCCCCCAGTGAAGATTACAGGGGTATTTGTACTGTACTGAATTAAGATTTTGGCCATCTTTGTTGGCAGGAATGTTTTCTGTGAATTGGAGGGAAAGTTGTGTGTAGTTATAAACTTTTTTATTCACGGAGTATTAAAACTGAAACTCGTTATTTAATACATTTGTTTAATAGGTGTATATATACTGTATAGTACAGGTGTAATTGAGATGAAACATTATTGTTATTATTATTTTATTTATTTTTTGTACGGATAATTTGTATTTTAAGACCCTTGCCCGTATTGTACAAGTAAGAAAGTGACGAAATTCGGCGTTTTCTGTTTGGACTCAGAAAGGGGATTGATACATCCTTCAAGAGATGGCATCTATTGCATAGTTTTCAATGGTAATAGCCTGTTTTGTACTGTATTTTGGTTTTAAAGATAGACCAAAGCACTGCATTCACAGATCACTAAGCTCACTTCCAGGATAAAACATAAATTCATCCCCCAGACAGCTAAAGAGAAACTGTCGATATTGATCACTGAAGGTAAAATGAAAGAAGAGGATTTCAAAGAAAATACTTTGAACTTTTATGACGAATGCATTTCATTTCTCGAACCCTGGGAGAAATGTTTTGAGGGTGCTGAGCAGTTTTCTTGGATTCAAATAGGGTCAGGTTATGAATTATACTAAAGAAGTGTCGAGAAATCAGTTGAGTTTATAAATTCACTCGTTTGTAATCCTAATGCTTCCATTAACATTGACAAACTTTTTGATGAGGTGTGTTCGTGAATCATGTGCTTTAAAAAATCAAAGAAAACATAGAGAAGCAGGGAGGGGAAGGGGAAGACCCGAACAGAGAACTGAAAGATGTAAATCTAAAGTTTTCAACAATTTAAAAGAGAGTGAAACGTAGGCCTAATTTAACACTTTTGAGGGAATTTTAGACCAATAATATCCTGCACTTGTCGAGAGTGTTTTCTTTGATGAAAATCATTTCGACACCTGGAAAGAATGGACTCCAAATAAATAAAGTAGAAGCGTTGCTTCAAATTAAAGTAAATTCAGAATTTTCATGCATGTATTTTTATGACTTCATCAAAGAAAATACTTTCCTACATTCTTCTAGAAATATGAGAATAATAATTGATAATTGACATAAAGAATACTAACCTATGCATGTTTAAATCACTTAATCACACTACCATATCTGTTTGTGACTATCAGAATATTAATGTTATGAGAGTAGCAGTATGGTATATTCAGAGTTTCGCTGTTAATTTTTTCAGTATTGTTACTATATAGATAGACAGCTTTCTTTAGTGCAAATTATATTCCAAATGTTTGGGAAAACAAAAGTGTCCGTCGTATTTTTGTATCCAGAATTATGGCAACCTTATTATTATTATTATTATTATTATTATTATTATTATTATTATTATTATTATTATTATTATTATTATTAAGACAGATTAAGCCAAATACCCAGTCCGGCTATCATCTTTTCCTTGGACGTATTTTCCCCTTACCACATTCTAGTACATACAGTCACGAAGCTTGAGTTAATGTTTTGCATTTCTCGCGATACAATGCTTCAAGCCGTTAGCAACTGAGAGTACTAGGAACAATAGAGTGTGCGATACTAGCGATCCTAGTGGCTAGCAACTAAAGTTCAACTGTCATTGGATGCATATTCCCTACGTATTGAGCTTCGTGACTATATGTACTAGGCTGTGACCTTACTATAAAATAACTGAACTTTAGAACTTGTATACAGTATAACCACAGTCTAGTATATTATACTGTACAGTCGCGAAGCTTGAGGTGATGAGAGTGCTAGGAACAATAGACTGTGCCGGTACTATTTCGCATTGTCTGTGATGAGTAATTTGTAGCGATCCTAATGGTTAGCAACTATCTGTGGATGGATATTCCCTACGTGTTGAGCTTCGTGACTGTAGGCTATATACTAGACTGTGGTATAACGTATTGTGGCAATCTTCTGTATGTAAATCTTTCATTGAAACATATTCTTCATGTTTGCTCTATAACATGATTCAGTAATAAAATTTGAATGCAGCTCATTTTAAATAGTGTGGCTGTGTTACGGCGTCTCTGTTTGTTCTTTTTTTAGCTTTTGTACTATTAAAATCCACATTTCTGGTCCATGTAGGCCTATCAGTAAGGAAACTGCCATTACTTCACAGAACTTTAATAACTAATCCAGCTTTTCCATGAAAGATCCCATTATACCTATTATCAGTGGGAACTCTGCAAGTTCGTCTACATTCGTGAGTAATAGAACAAATAGCTGAAATTGTGTTGATCTGATATTTGATCTTGTACTATGTTTTAGCTGCACTGGCCTTTTGTCATTAATGCCCATTATTGTAATGTATCTTTGTAGCAATGATTAAATAATGCATTTCTGTCATTTGTATTATTGTCTGTCAGTCAAAGCCGTAGTATCGTAAGCAGTTTCCTTTGTTAAATAATCTTTTACTACTTCTGTATTCTAGTCTTTTATGATGTGATCAATACGAAGATAAAAAAGTATGCTTGAAAGGGACATCTTTGTAGTCTTCTTGTTACTGTTCTGTATTTTTCCAAATTCTGTTATTCTCCCAATTTGATCTTGTTGTTTATAATTCAGTATTTTCATTACGATAACTGAGAACTGATGGAAAATATTTTAATAATTTATATTTTTATGAAACTCTATATACAGTGAAATCCCTCGTATACGCCACCCAAATAATGGACAACACCAAGAAAACGGTACTTTTGGCTGGGCCAAAAAATAATGTTTAAATTTGTCATATTGCCACAGCCTGAGCCATCAGTTTTGCCACATTAGGAAGTTCGCACGAACTTTCATTTTCAGTGAATATTCAAACCTAAAATTAGTGTATTATTTGTGTTGTGAGATGTATTTTAATAATGAAAAATAATGTTTATTCAGTTATGAACAAGTGATCGAGAAATAAGCTTCACATGGCTGAAGTTTCAACATTTGGCACCATGAAATACGAACTTTTTTTTTGAATAGGCCTATACTAGTATTTATTCAATTATCCGGCAAAATCTCGTATCCGGAACTAGCCTGGTCCCCTTTGGTGCCGGATAAGAGGGATTCTACTGTATTGTAATTTACAACCATGGCAAGTGTTTTTAATTGCAATGTAAGATACTTTTAATAACAGAAGACAGAAATTTCGAAGCTGGGTACTATTGCACTTAATTAGTTAAGAAGAGCGTAGATTGGTATTTACCATTTCCATTGCTGTTAATGAATAACAAATTGACCATTATCGAAACGTTGTGAATACTTATTCATTAACAGCAATAGTATAATTTCGATCTATAGCTTATCTCTTCGTAACAACGTATTATTGCTTGCTTCCTCTTCTAGATTAACTTAATCAGCTAGTTTTTAGTGTATACTGTGCAAGACACGTCAATTATAGATATCACGATTGATTGACTGATTGATTAGATTGGATTAATTTTCAATTTATTATTTTATTTTCTATTCTACAATCTAAAATCTTTCAGTTCGAAAACTTGTATGTTTTTTAAACACATCAATAAACTATGTTAACTGTACCCTATTATAATAAAAAATAACAAAAAAAAGACTCGAAGGATGATGTTAGAGTATAACTATAAAATTAAATGTGCCGTCTGAATCTTTGGCCACGTGTGCTTCAAAATAAATGAATGAATAAAACTGAAACTTCGACGGAAATGCATACAGAGGGCAAAATTTAAAGAGTTTCCATGTAGTAGTATCGTGTATTAATGAATGAATGTGAAATTACAAAAGTCGTAAATCTTAGAGACAAAAAAAATCAGATTACTAAAAACACAATTTGTACTGTAATTGATATCTTATTGTATGTCCTCTAATTCCCAATGTTGATATAAATTGCTATAAATTATTGTTGAGGTTTAATGTGTTAGATCAGGAATTCTATTCTACTTGGGTTGATTACCTAGTGGGTCCCCCAGGTTTTCCCCAACTGTAAGGCGGATGTTAGATAATCCTATGGCGCAACCTTGGACTTGTATAGCCAAGATACCACCTCGCTATCACCAATTCCGTCGACTTTAGATAACCTCGTAGTTGATAGTGTCGTTAAATAATAACCTGAAAAAAAGAAGAATTATGTTCATTCATTTCTAGATAATAATAATTATTATGGTTTATTTAACGACGCTCGCAACTGCCGAGGTTATATCAGCGTCGCCGGTGTGCCAGAATTTTGTCCCGCAGGAGTTCTTTTACAAGCCAGTAAATCTACTGACATTAGCCTGTCGCACACACCTAAATGCTATCGACCTGGGCCGGGACCGAACACGCAACCTCGAGCACAGAAGGTCAGCGCTATACCAAGTGCGCTACCGAGGCCGACTTCATTTCTAGATAATGAATAATTAATTATTGGTACCTTCCATTATGTTAAGAGACATTTAACTGTGAGTAGGTGCATTTAAAGTTTTAAAACTATTATGTATTGAGATATCATCTGTTTTAGTTCCATCTGTCTATAATTTTCAAGTACCTACCCTCTGTTTTGATTGTCTTGTTTTACCTGACATTATTTGGACACCGGTATATACTGTACCGGCATATGACTATCGTGACAAGGTCAGCACGACCTGATGCCTAGTACTGGTAGATGAACACAAGGAAATGACAGTGAATAATAATGTAATAAACGAATACCTATAACCAAATTACAATGGATGAGTTAGAGACAATATTGAAGGAAAAAAAAATAATAGAAAAGCACAGGAATAGACAATATTAGCATAGAACTATGAAAATAAGGAGGACATAAACTGAAAATTAGACTTTTACAACTATTCAGTTCAATTTGATGCCAGACGAATGGAAAATATCTAAAATTGATTATACTAAAGCCTACGATAGAGTTGTGCGGAAAAAAACTATGGGAAATTTTAGAAAATTACAACATCCCAGATAATTTAATAAACGCCATAAAAGCAATTTACAATGAAACGAAAATAAATATAATTCATGGTCAGAATCAAAATAACAGATTGATTATTACAAATCAAGACTTGAAACAAGGATATGGTCTTTCACCGATACTGTTTGAGATATTAAGGCTGTAGAGATACGGAAAGAAAACAAACAAAAAAGAATAGCATTAAGTAAGGAAATTAATATTGAAACCATTTTATTCTCAGATGACCATATACTTTTAGCAGAAATTGAAAATGATCTTCAAAGGTCTGTTACTAACCTCAATAATATTATGAACAATTATAATAATGAACATTTCAAATAAGAAGACGAAAGCAATGGCAATGCTGGGTAAAGAACAACGAGAAAGAATCGTTATTGATAACGAAATAATCGAACAATTGTCAGAATTCAATTACTTACGCTCAAAAATATCAGCTATAGAAATGAATACAGATATTTAAAATAATATAAAATACACTAAACTTAATGGATGTATTAAACGACATTTTAACAATAGCATAAAAAAAAGATGTTAAACTGCATATATATACAGGGACATCATTTTATTTTTACTTCAATTTTTATTGTACCTGAGTTTTTGAATGTACTTCACTCCCACCCCCTCTACTAATAAACTTTCAACCGTCCTCCACACAGAACCAAGGCCGCGTATGCAAAGTCGCCTTACGGTCATAGTAAACAGTATTGAGTTAGTGAGTATAGTACTTTCCAGAAATATGTTCGCGTTTTCCAGTGACGAAAGAGCTTTCAATATTGGATCATATTTTCGCACAGGTACTGTCGTCCGTTTGCCTACGTCGCATCCCGGTTTCCCCACCCGCTTCTGCTCGCCCCTCTGTAAAGGCTAGTGACTGGGGTGTCTTAGCTCTTTTCTGAAAACATTAATTTCTGTTAGGAATTGGACGTCTACGTAATATTATACAACTGTTTAAAATAACTTAAATAAAAGGGCCTCGTTAAGTAATTAACTGTCACGTGATTTCCCCCCTTTCTACGATCCTGTCTGAGTAATTTTCTCTTTTCGGATCGGGCAGCAGTGAAGATTCAATTTACAGTACGTAAGATACTCTTTTTATAGAGGAGATACAGAATTATTTCAACATGAGTTACTAGTACGAAGGACGAAACTGGTAATTGGAATTAGGTACAATAGTCTATAGTGCGATAGTGCACAAAAGAACTGAAGCCTGTATCGAAATGAACGGCCACCATTTTCAAAAACGTGTTTAAATATACATATTATGATTATTTTTCAATTTAACTTCATTCTCTATAGGCTTATTGTACGCTAATGTGTTGTAGACAGTGTAATATACACTGCATAATGAATACGTCCGAATGGATAGCTCAATTCGTGAGTAAAAACAATTATTGTTAATACAGTACTGTATTTTGATTAAACAAAAATCTAATGAAAATTATCAAACTCAAAATCCCGATATTTCCTAGTTTACGTAAATGGATGAACTACTTTTCTTCCCACCTATACCTAGTAAAGTGATTTGTTTGTATTTTACGCCAGTATCATCGAACTCCAGTCGTGGAAGGGGGTAGTAAACGGTGTTTCCGGTTCTTAACCGTTAATCCAAAGGTATAGCCAGGTTAATATTAGAAATGTTAGTAAAAATAAAATGATGTTCCTGTGTAAAATTATATCGAAACCTACTTTAATGTATTCCAGTGAAACATGGACTCTATGAACGACACACAAGAAAAGATTAGGAGCTGCACAAATGAGATTCTTAAGGCCCATACAAGGCGTTACAAGAAGCGATAAGATGAGAAGTATAGATATAAGGAAACAGCTAGGTGAAGGCAGTATAAATGAAGATATAATAAGATAGCAGGAACAGTGGAAAGACCATGTAATATGAATGGACCGCTCAAGATATTCAAGGCAGGCTTTTATTTTATGTAGTTCCATCTCCCAAAATTTAATATGCATGAAATCGCTATTAGTAAACAAACATCCCCAATCCGATTAGACAAGGCAGTACTGGTACACGAGATGTGGGACGACCCCGACATAGATGGAGTGACCAATTTTAGCCTAGGAACAGGTCTTTTAGTCCTAACTCTAAACAGGAAGAAGAAGGAAAGCTAAGTCAAAAAATGTCCTTTTTTTAATATCAGTTAACTAGTATGGCCAAACTCGATCATTCGGTATAGAAGGGAATTAGTCACCCTTCTCTTTGTGGGAGAAATGAGACATAGTAGCTATTGAGTGTGTTCTAAAGAAACGCATTAAATCAGTGACTTAATTCTATACTTAGCATGCAATAACACTTTGTACCATAATATGATAAGAATGTGTCTAGGTCTGATAGCATCAAAACGATTTAAGGATTAGGCTACACACTACTTTCCTGAGAGAGGTCATTCTTTTCTACCCTGCCATAGGGACTTTGGAATCTTTAAGAAGCAACAAGGTAGATCGATTTTAGGGGTACTCCCTGGAAGAGTACATGGCGATTATTGTTAATAGTAAAGTGTTACATTTAAAGTAGTGGACTCTACTGTGATACTAAATTTTGACAAATGGTGGCCCACATTTTTTTTTTTTTTACCATATCAGATGAAACATCAACGAAGAGTACTTCTCGTGATGGAAAGATTAAATTTTCCCCTTCTTCAAATCCTTGTTGGGACAAATTACCTGGTTGGGTTTCTTTTTTCGGGGTTTTTCCTTAACTAGTTGAAGCAGAATTGCTGGATAATTTTCGGCATTGGACCTCGGACTCATTTCGCCATCAATAATTCGCATATCATCCATACAATAGCCTGAGTTAAGTTCACGGTGCGGCGTGCTGTACTTGTACAAGAGCGTGGCCGTTCAGCTATCCAGTCATTCACAAGAATAGAAGTGGTAAGCACAATAAGTCTCAGGCTGCAGTGTGAGCCTTAGGGTCCCTCCTCCATAAAAAGGAAAAAAAAAAGTCTAAAAGTTTAAAAGGTTAAAAAAAATTCATGAATTAGTCTGAATCATGTCTCTCTTACTTTTTTCACATTTTTATTACCGATCTGAATACAATATAAAAAGCTGAAAATTAATCACTGTAACAGGTAAGAGTAAAGAAGTTGTCTTGCTCTCCTGAAAAGTAACAGTTTCAGACTTAGTTCCTTTCTCAAATGCACGATTGCGAGTACTGTGACACACAACTGAAGACTCCCTCGAAAAAGGATGTAACATCAAATTAATTGAATGCATTCAATAGCTGAATAAATTTCTATCCTTGATTAATCAAATGGTTCTGCTAGTAAATATAGGTCTAATGAAATATGCATCTGAAATTATTTTATTATCTCGTGAAACTTGTATTATAGATTTGTTGGTTACACCCTTATTCGAGGGAGGGCTTCAATTGAGCCGTTCAGAGCAGAAGTGGTGTAAGTCAATTTTGACTTACACCACTTTTGCTCTGAACGGCTCATATAAACTAGACTAATGACTCGGTCGTTATTATACAAATTTAAATGACATGAATATAGATTTTGCCTTTACATGTATATACGAAGAACAGAGAGATTGAGAGAGAGAAAAAAAAACAAAGAGAAAGTAGGAATTGTATTTTGTATATTATTTATTTGAGTCGTTCAGAGCAAAAGTGGTGTAAGTCAAAATTTACTTACACCACTTCTGCTCTGAACGGCTCAATTGTTAAAATTTCTCACTAAAGTACTTTTGTGATAGGCAAATGACATATTATAAATTGAATAATACAAAAGGAATACGTTTTTAAGCGAGACTGTGATTTCTCGTGTTCATATATTATGTCCAGGCCACTAAATAAATAAACAAATTAGGATTCGAAAACCATTGTTATTGCTATTATATATTCCATTGTTTCACTTCATATATTATGTCCAGGCCAATAAATAAATAAACAAATTAGGATTCGAAAACCATTGTTATTGCTATTATATATTCCATTGTTTCACTTCAGAATGTTCCATAATATGTTATGATACGTGTTCTGGAAACTCAGTATGTACGTATAAATAATATGACCTCGACACGCGATTTTAGTTTTGTAATGCTTTGTATGTTTCATAAATATCATGTTATGAAGTGAAAGATAGCTACTGTCTGTTGTAAAACAATACAAATTATATGTAGTCTCTGTTAAGCTCTTTTACCGACTTTCCGCCATAATACATTTCCTTTTTATGCAAAAAAAAAAAAAAAAAAAAAAAAAAACTGCAAAGCAAAGCTCACTATGTTAACTGATATGTCAAAAACATTTTCAAGTAACATTTATATATGGTAAATTTCCTGAAGTACCCATTACAAATTTTTAAGGTATGAAAAAGTTCCTTTATGTATGAGGAGGGTTCAATTAGTAAGTTTCCTGATTCTGATAAATTATCAAAAATATATATAGGGCTAACTTAGAACTATATTGCAGTAGTACGTACAGAATAATAATATTTGAAATTCAGCTGTGTAATGCCAAGTCTATGCAGTACTTAGTACTCGTTGTCTTTCACGATACTGTGAGGAAATAATTTTACAATATTTTGTTTCCCCAACTTCGCATATTAATGCAATGTTCAGGAATAAGTTGCCATGCCAGTCAACATAGTCCTTAGCTTTGGTGACACCTCACATTGTAAATCTTTTGTCTTCTTTGATGTTTTCATTTACTTGTTCTATTTTGACATCATTATTGGTAGTTGAGGAGCAACTAGCTCGAAATTCGTAAGGAATTTGTTAGTACAATATTTGAGGAAACATCATGTACATTTTATGTACCATGTGAACTGAAATCATATAATTTTCATACATATTCACGAACTCACTATAAATTCCACTTCCATTAAACCATAGCCTGCTCTTAGCACTTAAGGTGAGATCGGGAGGGGGGGGGGAGAAACGAAATTTTTATTTTTTGTTCCAAATAATTATTTGGAGTTTTCTGCGTAATTTTGTATATAATTTATTAAAATATTCTAATTGTACAAATAAGTGCGTTTAATTATATAGTACGTTTTATGTGTCAAAACTTTTTTTTTCGTCTCATACTATTGCATAAAAATGTAAATGTCTCTGAAACTATTTGGTAAAGAAAGTTGTGGTTTGGCGTCTTTGGTTGGTTCATAAGTTTGCGTCCACATCTGTGGAGTAACAGTTAGCGCGTATAGCCGCGAAACCAGGTGGCCCGGGTTCGATTCCCGGTCAGGGCAAGTTACCTGGTTGAGGTTTTTTCCGGGGTTTTCCCTCAACCCAATATGAGCAAATGTTGGGTAACTTTCGGTGTCGGACTCCAGACTCATTTCATCGGCATTATCACCTTCATCTCATTCAGACGCTAAATAACCTAAGATGTTGATAAAGCATCGTAAAATAACCTACTAAAATAAAAAAATAAGTTTGCAACATTCCTGAAGATTGGAATGGCTCACTTTATTCTGAATTTTCAAAACAAGTTTAGTAACATGTGTTTTTGAAGACTTAAATTTTTCTAATGTTTAGTTTGTTGCTAATTTTTTCGGAAGTTAAAAATTCACAATATATGTACTTCTTTCTCAGCAATTAAGATAGCTAGAAACGTGAAATTTTTACACCTTATCTGTAGTATTACATTGATTGCTAAGCTCTAGTTTCAGGTGATTTGCATAAAAATTTTGTTGTGCATGAATATTAATATAATTTCATTTTTCTTAAAAAGTAGTTGGTTACAAATAAAATCATAATTTATTGTTTCCAAAAAGTAAACTTTCTCAACAAGAGCTCAGAACTTTTAAGATAATAAAGAATGATCAGTAAAATGTTTATAGAGATATCTATAGGTAATACTTTCTGAGATAAAGGTACATAAAATTAAAAATGATTAATTTAACATTGGTAACATAGGGCCTCTGATCTCTTCTTAACATCTTCACCTTCTTTAAACCACGTCCCTAACACCTAAAGCTCGCCATGCTGTCAATTTGAATGAAATGAATTTGCTTCGTCATGCTCTTTAATCGCAGTAGCACATTGCAAGACCATAATTAATATTTTGTAGGTGAAAAAGCAGGCTTACTTTTAGTACAAAATTCCCAACACTAGGATGACCAGATTCCCAAAATAAGAAAACGGGACACTTACTAAAGTTGACATGAATCAACATTTAATCTAAACATTCATTATTACTTGTGTTTATATAATGCCAGTGAGCAATAAGGTCCAGTTTTATTTATTTTAAAGTAATAAATACTACACTGTTTACAGTAAGTAGGTTATAATGATTGTACAAATACAGTACATAATAGAGTAGCATGGATACTTGACTTAAGTCATTGTTAACCATTTTCTATATTGCAACTAGTTTGGATTAATTAGGTTAACTTATCTGTTTAAAAATACTTCAGGTTAATTGGACCTTACATCATATTCATGTCACTATATTCTGAACTTGTTTCATAACATTTTTTGCCTCATATTACCTTTTAACTATTTTAACATTCTCCATGAAGATGAACTGTGCAATCAGCATCATATTTCTATGATGAGTAAATTTGCTCTAGAAGTGTTGGCCTTTCCTTCAGGAAACTGTAGAGGTCCATGCAAGACACATTTTTGAAATGACATTTTGTGATTAACATAGCTTTTATTGAATTCATTACTATGACATCTGATAGAAACACTATAGAATTAATCAATGTTTATACGTGATTATTAAATAAAATAAAAATAAATATTTCAACAATAATTTAGGGAAACGGGAAGCCATTTAAAAAAATGGGACATTTGGCGTACTTTTCTCGGGACTGGGGAGGCTGATAAAAGGGACAATCCTGTTAAAAACGGGACGTCTGGTCATCCTACCCAATACTAAAAGAGTTGATTTAATTTACCAAATAACTTACTATACAGACTGAACTGTAAGTAATGTCATTAATTTCAGAGGTTATTCTTTGAGATATTTCAACCAAAAAAGTTTAACACAATTTTGCTCGTTTTTGCTTTCTGTTTGGGATAAAAATTGTTTTATATGAAACATTTAATAGTGTGTTTTGGGAGTATAATTGATTGAATTTTCAATTTGCTCAATCAATTTACGAGAACAGTGTATTATGATAATAAATTATTGAAAGAATTTTAGTTTTGTCCTTTAAATGTGCAGAAATTTGATCCGAAGAAATGTAACTTTTCGTACTGCAAAACAATGTTTCAATGTTACACTAATTGTTTGGATCAAATTTCTGCACATTTAAAGGACAAAATTAAAATTCTTTCAATCATCTATTGTTATAATACACTGCTCTCTTAAATTGACTGAATAAATTGGGAATTTAATCAATGACTTCCCCAAAACATGCTTTGAAATATTTCATATACAGTAGAACCCCAATTATCTGTCACCTTATTAACCGATTGGTGGATTATCCGCCTATCTTTCTCTCACTTTTTGCTGCAGTAATATATAAAGCACTGTACATTGTATTAGCACGTTATTTTTTCTAGAGTGTGTTGTTACAAGCCTTTCCTCTTACACAGTATAGTCTACTGTTCGAATTGTCGTACTGTTTAACTTCTGTGTAAAATGTTTTCTACTGGTGTCAAAAGAAATCTTGTTGTGCTAAGTATCGGGAAAAAAAGTGTAAATAATTGAGTGGTTTGAGGAAAGAGAAATTGTGACTCATTTCGCAACAGGATATGAGTCTGGATATATGAAGATCTTCACTATTCATACCTTTTCACAGGCAGCCATTATAAGGAATTTCCTTGCTCCTTAAAAACCGTCTTTGACAATGAGACTTAAAGTAGTGAACTTGTGATCCACTAAGTTACCTAGCATGTTAAATACAAAGGCTATAGAGGAAATTACCAAAGTGTAAGTATTATTCACTTAATTTACTAAAAGAATTTTATAAGGATTATTCGATTTTTCAATTAACCGTTCAGTCCACCCCTTTCATTACCATGGATAATAGAGGTTCTACTGTGAAACAGTTTTCTTCTCAGAAAGGAAGCAAAAACGAGCAAAATTATATCAAATACTTTTATTTGAAATATGTCCAAGAATAACTCCCTGAAATTAATGACATCACTTACGATAAATCCTGTATATTTGAATCCTGTATATGTAAACATCACTTTTACACTAATTTGTTTGCATTTTATTACGGTAACATAAATCTGTGTAGTTATATAATATATATAATTCTTTAACGTCTTCCTTCTATTGAAGTTCTCCTTTATCCTTCTATTCTCTTCTTTTCCCATTTATCTTTTATTCTCTTTCTCCCCATCTATTGCTCCTCTTCTTGTTTTCTCCTTATGCCAATTCTCTTCTTCCTCCTTCACTTTTCTTCTGTTCTTTCTCTTCCTCGTCCACTACTTTGTTCTTCTCTTTCTTCTTCATTCCCTTCTCCTCTCCTTACTGCTACTTCTCTTTTTGTTTCCCTTTGTCCATCTCTTTTCTTATTCTCTTCTCCTCTTGCTGCTGCTACTGCTGTTGTTCCTTTCCCTCTGCTTTCTGCTGCTGTCTTTCGCTCTTTTTCTTTTGTTCTCTTTCCCTCCTCCTCCTCCTCCTCCTCCTCCTCCTCCTTCTTCTTCTTCTTCTTCTTCTTCTTCTTCTTCTTCGGTTTTAGTCTCTTGGTAGGGCATTCATTAAGTTCATATTTTTTTTTTTTTATCTACACCAGATGGACAAACGCTGGGACTTCTGTGACGTGAGGTCATCAGGAAGCTGACCTTCACATAGTTTACTCGTTGACAACAGACAAACATCCATTCCTTACTAGAATTTCGAATCTATGACTGTGCAGCACTTCAGTCATTGCAGACACTACTCAGTACTTACTAAAGAGGTGAAGATAGCATACATAAAAATAGTTTCGTTATATAAGTTGACAAATTATGTTTATTAACCTAAGCAAATACATGAACTGCTACATTTCATATGTTGACATAGTGAGTTACGAATCCGAAGACTAGGATTCCGAGGCAGAATTGGAGATTTATGTCCCTATAATAATTGAGAGTGTCCCATTTATCTTGTGCACCTATTATAACTTTTCTGTTTGGATAAATATTGGAATTTTTGTTTTCGACAGTAATGTTAGAACGAGGGGCTAACATGAGTGTAGAGATTTGGTGCATGTAACTACATTATGGTACAAGATACACGTGATGTCATAAATTTTTCAAATAGCACTACATACTTTAATCATGTTATATTGATTACACACATTAAGACGAGTTCAAAAATGTATCACAATGTCACCTTCCCAATCAATAACAACAACAAAATGCAAAATGAATGCCATCAGACTGTGCTGTTTTTTGTGGTGCCCCAATTCATCTTGTAGATTAACTTACACAAAACGAAAGACAACTGATGTCCGTACACGTCGTGTGTTGTGTGTTTGCTGTCTTAACATGTAAACAAGCCACAACAACTGTCGACGCCACAATCCACGTACAGTGGCCTGCACATTCTTCGGACTTGTCGCCACTCGATTTCTTCCTGTGGGGAACTGTAAAGGACAGTGTGTACCAGAACATTCTGACAACACCAGATGACATGCATCAATGCATTCAACAGGCTTGTGTGTCCATTCAGCCAGCAACATGCCGGGAAGTCATACGGTCTTTGGGGAACGCCTTTGAATGTGCATTAATGTGAATGGCCACCATTTGGAACATCTACTGTAACTTTTAAAGCATGACATTATCACATTGGAAGTACTTTTTTGTTTCGTTTTGTTGTTGTTATTGATTAGGAAGGTGACATTGTGATACATTTCTGAGCTCGTCTTAATGTGTGTAATCAATGTAACATGATTAAAGTATGTAATGCTGTTTCAAAAATTGATGATGTCACGTGTATTTTGTACCATAATGTAGTTACATGCACCAAATCTCCACACTCATGTTAGCCCCTTGTTCTAACATAACGCTCAAAAACAAAAATTCCAATACCTATCCAAACAAAAAAGATATAATAGGTGCACAAGATAAATGGGACACTCTGTATATATATATATATATATATATATATATATATATATATATATAATATATCCATCGTTTTGCATTTGTCATGTTGTGTCTTACGCAATGGCCTTATGTTGTGTTGACCATGTGACCAGTGAATTAGGTTAGGTACTTGGGAATTTTTAGTCCATTCTTTCATTCATTCATTCATTCATTCATTCATTCATTCATTCATTCATTTAAAATTCTCTCAAGAGGACCAAATGGACCAAAAGAAATACAAGACAAGATAAGCAAAAAAATACTGTATGTACAATTGGTGCTGGAAAGCCAGTTCACTTCATTTATTTAAAATTCAGAGTTCACTTTGCAAGTCACCTGGTCTCCAATAGTATGGATGCCGAAGGGCTGTCTGCTGATACTAAGGAGTTAAAACGCCATGATTATCACTTGCCTTCGTTTTTTGCATAGAGTTCATCTGCACAGTTCTATATAATTCCATAATTCAATGTATAACTTAATAAAGGGAAATAGATAAAAATAAAGAAGATGGTCATTAATTACACGTTCATTTGTTTCAGACCCAGCATGTCACAGGGTACAGTCATGATCCAACCGAAACAAGAGAAGGACTTCACCCTAGGAACACCTGAAGAGTTTGTCAGAAGGTTTGGTGGCACAAAAGTAATAAATAAGGTAAATATTCTTGTTATGCCACTGTATTCATTCACACAGTAATCCAGCTAAAATACATGTTAAGTTCGGCCTTTACTTAAACAGTAGTGCTTTGCCATACAATACAGTACTTTTTTCTAAAATGAATTGTGTACGTTTATTGACCAAGTGTTTCTTTACATTTGCTACTATTCCTGACGTAAAATTCTAGTAAATGTAGTGAATTTTTACTGCAAAGGACCTCCAGTATTACTTCTCTTTGAACTAAAATGTACCGGTACTTAGATGTCACATGCTTCTTTTATATGTCGTAAAATCTGTGGAGAACAGATCTCATTTTGAAGAAAGCATGACAAATTTTTCAGTACCAGTAATGGTTATTTAGTTTAGGGATGGTATTATGTATTTGCTTAGTACTACGCTATAGCTCAAATAGTAGGGTTTCTCAAATAGTAGCAGGAAAGTGGAAGTTTACCTGCCTTCTGTTAGAATGGTGTGAGCCCCTTATCTTGTCTTTGTTGTATTATTAAGTAATGACCTTGTATCAAGCTGACTTCCACGACCAGAGACAAACATGTGAATGTTTAGTGTAGCTTTTTAGTCACCCACAAGAGTAGGAATGAAAGAAGCCAAAATGTTAAGTCTTTTAGGCTAAAATGTTGATGAATATATTATCACTACCAGTAGGCACCATAAATCATCATTGTCGTCGTTGTCGTCATCATCATCATCATCATCGTCATCATCATAAACTTACAGGATTAGTTTTAGCAAATCGTTCTGTCCTCAAGTAAAATGTTTAAAACTGATCTTGCAATGTTCTTATCGTCGTTGTTCCTGCAATAACTCCTATATGCAAAATATAAAATTGTTCCGTAGGAAGAAAAACACATTAATTCATTTTATGATAGCAGTACGTAAGAGACTGTGAATTCTTATATTTTCGAAAGAAAGAAATATATTACATATAGGAGATTTTATTATTTGTTGTATCACTATTTAAGTTATTTAATAGAGCAAAAATCTGAAAATCGATAAATATGTCACATAGGAGTTATTGCAGGAACAACGACGTTATGGTCTTTCTCTTGATCTCATACTCTATCTGTATGTTTATATTGATACAATAGTTTAGAATATCTTCTTTCTTCCGTTTTCATCACTTGGTTGTGCCAACTGAATTGATAATCATACAAGGTATTTCGTTTAATTAATTAAAAATATATTTAAATTGGCTCTGATATATTGATTTCTGACATTATTGGATTTCTGGTAACCGCTGATCCCTTGCAGTAAACGCATTTATGCAGTTTTTCGTTTTCATTGATGGTTTGTTAAATGTCTAATAAGTAACCCAGTTCTTACTTGCACATTGTGCGCATTTTTCTTTAATAATAATTAAATGTCTAACAATCTGCTTCATACAGCATATGCCTAATACTTTTTAATTTCAGTAGAGTGTCGGTTCTTGCTGTGGTACATAATATTCGAAAATGAAATTATTCAAATTAATACCAGTATGTTATCACTCAGAGATTTAAAAGAAGAAACTTTTTCATTTGGTTTATTATTATTATTATCATCATTATTATTATTATTATTATTATTATTATTATTATTATTATTATTATTATTATTATTAAATGTTATTGAACAAGGAAAAGAAGAATAAGGAGAACAAAATTACAACGCAGTTTCATATTGACATTTTTTTCATACTCCCTTCTGAATACACAGTTATTGATATTGTTCACAATTCAAATCAATAGATTTTTAATAGTGATGAAATTCGAGTACAGTTTAGTTTTGTAAGGGAAATAAAACTGGGGTTTCCATGTTATAGGTATAAATTATATTGCATATATTAGTTAATTACCGTGAATGACACTCTCATACACGTAAACAAAATTCTCGTCTATTTATCTGCTTCTGTATGGACGAACGTCTCATGCAAAGACTTCTCATGATTGTGGCAGGAAACACCAAGGAATTAAAAGTATAATATATAAAGTATAATGATATAATAGCATTAGAAACAACCAGCACTAAAATTCAATCACTTAAGACTTTCATGTGTGGTTTATTTGTAATGTGCACATCATTTTCAATGTTATAATTTTTCCAAGTGAATATCATTTATGTAACTTCTCACTGTTATGTGTTTCAGGTTTTAATTGCAAATAATGGAATTGCAGCTGTTAAGTGCATGCGTTCCATTCGGCGATGGTCATACGAGATGTTCAAAAATGAGAGAGCTGTACGTTTTGTTGTTATGGTGACACCAGAGGACTTGAAAGGTACTTGCAACGAAAAATGTTTTGATACATCTTGATAATTGTTGTTGATTTATTTGAGATACTGATTAATTAATAAAGACAAGGATGTGGGTTACAGTGAGTCTTGGAAATAAGCTTCTTTTACTTAATTGAAAGAAAAGAGTTAAAGAAAATAAATAAAATCCACTTTATGATGTCAGTTTAATTTATTGTGAAATATACTTTCTATTGGGCGGCTGGTTAGCTCAGTTGGTAGAGCAACTGGCTACGGACTGGAAGGTCCGGGGTTCGATCCCAGGTGGTAGCAGGATTTTTTCTCGTTGCCAAACTTTCAGAACAGCCCCGAGGTTCACTCAGCCTCCTATAAAATTGAGTACCGGGTCTTTCCCAGGGGTAAAAGGCGGTCAGAGCGTGGTACCGACCACACCACCTCATTCTAGTGCTGAGGTCATGGAAAGCATGGGGCTCTACCTCCATGCCCCCCAAGTGCCTTCATGGCATGTTACGGGGATACCTTTACCTTTACCTTTACCTTTTTATATACTTTCTATTGTGATATGTAATTTCTTTTTTCAATTATTTTAGCCAATGCCGAATATATAAAAATGGCGGATCACTATGTACCTGTGCCTGGTGGAACCAACAATAACAATTATGCAAATGTGGAGCTCATACTGGACATAGCTATTCGAACTCAAGTTCAGGTGAGTCATGTTGTATAACTACCAAAACATTTCTTGAGCTCGTCCTGAATAGTACACCTTCGGCTTAATAACCTGGAAGGATATTAGTTAGTCCCCTCTTTGAAAACTGTGACTTGTGTTTTAATCCAAAGATTTTAGAGTCTGTTATAAATGTTTTAAGATCACTTCAATATTGACATATAAATAACTTAGCCCTGAAAGAAAGTATGTTCTTGCTGTTGCCTGTAAACCAACATTCAAGTTATCCATTCAAAACTAGGCCAAATCCATTAATGTTGTTTTATAGACTACATTATGATCATGTGATTCATCCCTTTGTGGTTTATGATTATCACAGAGACCACTGTTTCATTCCCATCTCCTAAGCTCCTGAAAAATATTGTCTATTGAAGTAACAGAATTTTCAGAAATAAGTAGAGTGGATATGTTTTGAACACAGTATACTTTCTGAATATTATGGGTAAACATTTTGTCTGTTTTGGCTTCACAGGCCTGTCCATATTTTTTTTGCATATTTGTCGTGAACTCAACTTAAATGTTGCAATAGTAAAGTAATCTGCTATTTTCTATTTCTAGCAAAATGTATTTTTGTCCATCTCTTTCAACGTTCTCCAACTTCTTCATTTGTTAAATATTGCAGAACAACCGGTAATATAATTGTTTTATAAATTCTAACGAAAAAGCTGAAAGTTAGAATTTATAAAACAGTTATATTAACGGTTATCCTGTATGGTTGTGAAACTTGGACTCTCATAGATGTCCTACTGTAACTTGTACAGGTAACCCATGGCATAAGCAACCCACAGCGCATATTCTTTTCCTATCTTATATGGAAAGTTATTGACCTTAGCAGAGCATGGTTGAAGTGCAATATCTCCTGGTTCTATAGGCGTTTAGACACCTATGGAACTTTGAGAGAGGAACAGAGATTAAGGATGTTCGAGAATAAAGTGCTTAGGAAAATATTTGGGGCTAAGAGGGATGAAGTTACAGAATGGAGAAAGTTACACAATGCAGAACTGCACGCATTGTATTCATCTGACATAATTAGGAACATTAAATCTAGATGTTTGAGATGGGCAGGGCATGTAGCATTTATGAGTGAATCTAGAAATGCATATAGTGTGTTAGTTGAAAGACCTGAAGGAAAAAGATCTTTGGGGAGGCTAAGACATGGATGGGAGGATAATATTAAAATATATTTGAGAGAGTTAGGATATGATGGTAGGGACTGGATTAACCTTGCTTAGGATAGGGACTAATGATGGTCTTATGTGAGGACGACAATGACCTCCGGGTTCCTTAAAAGCCATTTGTAATTAAGTATTATACAATTTATTTACGTTACCTAAGAATTTCGCTTAGAATGCTTGTTATAGTTTGTTATATTAACTTTACACTTTTAATCGGTTTCACATTTATAAAGGATCAATGATACAGCTGTGACTTCATAGAATTTATTTTAATTTGTGTCTTGGTTTTTTAAATATTGCATGATTTCTTCCACAAATGACATAGAACTTACACAATTTATCGTTTATATTATTGTCACATTTGTAATTAATATCATAGCCAGTTGATAATATTTTGTGATTTATTACACAATATAATCCTCTATTTTATATGGAACTTAATTTTTTTTATCATTGAAAGCTATCATTTAAGTTTTCCTTGTTAATATTTTAAAATTACATGCTTTGAGTTTTGCGTATTAAAATGCTCTAAAGCTATACTGTATTAAGCCACATAAAATTAAATAAATTTCAATAAAAGTTAATAAAACAAAGAAATTAGGAAAATAAAGAATGAAATTTTAATAATTGGTTAATATCAGAATAATTAACAGCTTTGTTCTAATAATTTGTTCATCATACAGTAGTATATGATGGTCTGCCCTTGTAGCTATGTGGATAGCGTGCGCACTTTCCAAGCAAGTGGTCCGAGGTTTGATTCCCGGTGAGGGCAATTAAAAAAATTTATCTTCCGTCTGCAGACTGGGTGTTTGTGATTGTCCTGTGATGTCTCTGTAGTGGTCCTGTGTCATGCCGATCCCATGACCAGGGGGCTCACATTTGTGAGATATTTAGGGTCTGGTCTGAAGAATCTCCCTCCCCTACCAACAATGGTGTGTAAGTCAGAGGAAAGGGGAGGTGAAACAGACAAAGAAAGAAAGTGTATATAATAATTTTAGAGGAGACATGTGTACAAGTAAATGTAGATTAAAAGGTGCGTCTCATAATTGTACTGAAATATTACAAGTTAAATATTAGACCTGTAAGAATAATATGCATTTTTAATTGTTGAATTTTACAGGCTGTTTGGGCAGGATGGGGCCATGCATCAGAGAATCCAAAATTACCAGAGTTGCTGCACAAAAACAACATCTCATTCATTGGTCCTTCAGAGAAAGCTATGTGGGCATTAGGTGATAAGATTGCATCCAATTTTGTAGCTCAAACAGCGGAAGTGCCGACTTTACCATGGTCTGGAAGTGGTGAGTTCGTTAAGTTTCATGTTCATATCATCTGACTGAGAAATTCTTTATGGAAATTCTTATTTAAAGAATGAATTTGAAATATTTTTTCTGGTATGGGCAATGGAAGATATTTATCTTCCATTCACGGGACTAGATGTTTGTCCTTTGTCTTGTGATTGTCTTGTGATGTCTTAGCAGTGGCCCTGCGTCATGCTTATCCTACTATGACCAGGGGGGGCTGAATGTGTGAGATGCTTAGTGTATGAACAAATGAATCTCCTTCCCTTACCCACAGTGCCATGTTATTCGGATGAATGGGAAGGTTAAACAGATTAAGAAAGAAGAAAGAAAACAATGTTATTATTGATGTCAATGAACATATACAGGGACATCATTTTATTTTTACTAACCTTTCTAATATTAACCTGGCTATAACTTTGGATCAACGATTAAGAACCGGAAGCACTGTTTGCTATCCCCTTCCACGACTGGAGTTCGATGATACTGGCGTAATATACAAACAAATCACTTTACTAGGTATAGGAGGTAAGAAAAATAGTTCATCCATTTACGTAAACTAGGAAATATCGCGATTTTGAGTTTGATAATTTTTATTAGGTTTTTGTTTAATCAAAATACAGTACAGTATTAACAATGAGTGTTTTTACTCACGAACTGAGCTTTCCATGCGGAAGTATTCATTATACAGTGTATATTATACTATCTACAGCACATTAGCATACACTATAGAGAATGAAGTTAAATTAAAAAATAATCATAATGTGGATATTTAAGCACATTTTTTAAAATGGTGGCCGTTCATTTTGATACAGACTTCAGTTCTAATGTGCATATTATCGCACTATAGAATATTGTACGTAATTCCAATTACCAGGTTCGTACTTCGTATCAGTAACTCATGTTGAAATAATTCTGTACCTACTCTATAAAAGAGTACCTTATATACTGTAATTTCAATCTTCACTTCTGCCTGATCCGAAAACAAAATTACTCAGACATGCTATCTACTGTCCGTCCAAGTGATTATGTCGCAGCGTCGTAGAAAGGGAGGAAATCACGTGACACTTAATTACTTAACGAGGCCCTTTTATTTAATTTATTTTAAACAATTGTATGGGTATAATATTACGTAGACGTCCAATTCCTAACAGAAATTAATGTTCTCAGAAAAGAGCTAAGACGGCCCAGCCACTAGCATTTACAGAGAGGCAAATAGAAGCAGGTGGGGGAAACCGGGATGCGACATTGGCAAATGGAAAATGATGCAATATTGAATGCTCTTTCGTCACTGGAAAACGCGAACATATTTTTGGAACGTACTGTTTACTATGACCTAAGGCTACTATGACTGTATATGCAGTCTTGGATATGTGGGGAGGACCGTTGAACTTCATTAGTAGAAGGGGTGGGAGTGAAGTACATTCAAAAACTCAGGTACAATAAAAATTGAAGTAAAAATAAAATGATGTCCCTTTATTTTTAAACTGATGATTTTAAAATTCTCATGCTGTGAATATAAAATTCTGTATCCTTAATGTGTCATTTCAGTTTTATAATACAATGAAAACAAAAGGTTTCTCTTCAAATAATACAGTTAGGTTTAAAAAAACGATTAAAGCGTTTTTGGATTACAGACGTAATTCTATCAGGATTGTTTCAATCATTTATCATTATAATACATTGTTCTCGTAAACTGACTGAGCATATTGTAAATTAAATCAATCGTTTTCCAAAACATGCTATGGAATGTTTCTTCCTCGAAAAGGAAGCAAAAACCAGTAAAATTTTATTAAACGTTTTTGTTTGAAATCTCTCAAAAATAACCCCTTGAAATGACTGAAATTATTTACGGTTCACTCTGTATACCTACTGTAGGTACAATGATTTTATGCACTGATCAAGTTCAGTTTCATTCTTACTGTGCACTGATGTAGTTACGAAATAATAATGGTTAACTGATGTTATATTTGTACAGAGCTCAAGGCGCAGTATGCAGGAAAAAAAATCAAGATCTCGTCAGAACTTTATAAGAAAGGCTGTGTAAACACTCCAGAAGAAGGACTCTTAGCTGCACAAAAGATCGGCTTTCCTGTGATGATTAAGGCCAGTGAAGGTGGTGGAGGCAAGGGCATCCGTAAAGTAGAAGCATCTGAAGAATTCGCTACTTCATTTAGACAGGTTAGATACGAAAGGAACATACTATTGTTGTAAGTTTCAATATAAAAATTAATACTAGCCTACTAACCTTCATTATCCCCAAACAATGTAACCTTATACCAGTGGCGGCTTCTGCATATTTCTTAAGAGGAGGAAAGAAGTTAACAGCGCAAAATGGCACCTTCTTGAGAGAAACATGCTACAAATTAGCCTACATGCATACATGTAAGACCAGGTAGTGTTAGGCTTGACCTTCCCTTTTGTATAGCAATAATCTGTTCTTGTAAACTGAATTTCCTAAATTGTCCAAAATATAATGTGTTTTCACTTCCATTCATTGTTGAATAATTGCACAAATTAACAATTACAAGGAAATTCTCAACCTCACAGCATTTTCGCGCACACTACAGCATCACACGTGTTGGAAGAGACTAGCTACAAACATGTAACCGGAACTGTTTTACTGAAGTGGGAATGGGAAATAAGCTTTTAGGAAAGCGAGAACACTGCACCCACCACGTGGTCTGTGTTGTCACATGTACATTTTACAAGTTCAGTATCACATGCTTTTGAAGAATGTCAGTTCTTGTAAAGTCATACTACCATTATTGTTCAAAGTTGCCGGTGATCGATTAATTTTTTTATGTTAAAAATAATGTGGTTTGAAGTACTTTTAATTTCAAATATATTTGTACAAAACTGACAACTTTGCTGTTGTCCTGTCTAGTAGACAATGAATGGAAGTGAATTTCGGGGGCCAAAAAGCTCTGCGATACTAACGTAGAACTACTTCCTCTTTGTTTTATATAAATCCAACTTCAACTTTCAGATATCCTCGGAAAGTTTTAAACCATATAGCTTATATAAAGTGCAATGAATAATATATTTTGATTTATAATTTAAAAAAAGCTTATATGGTGTATATCATAGCTTTGCATTAAAACTGTTTTTATTGTGCCTCCTCCTAGATGTGTTATAGTCTGGTTGAATGCAGGATCGTTAGATGGCAGCGGTAGCGAGCTTGCTGCACGACCAGCCGGTTTCTATTTCCCTCCCATGCGCTGATTCAGAGGAGGATCTCCTCCCTATCCGTTCATTTACTTGCTTTAAAACTCTGCTTCTTTCTCTGGCTGCTAGTGCGCTGTTGTCTATGTTTGCTGACTGCAGTAAAGGAGGAATGGATTGACTTTCCTCCACACAAACAATCTCGCATCTTTCTCCCAGTTTTCTAGCAGCACATGAGTGTGCATCGTTTAAAACTCGATCAACCGAGGTTTTCTTATAGCTGTGAACTTAAAAATTATCGAATCTTCCTCGAATTTCAAGGCATATAATTTCATTTGGTATTTACTTTCAAAAGAATAAAAATGTGAGGAGGACGTTCCTCCCTTCCCTCCCCCGAGGAACCGCCACTGCCCGACACATAATTGAATCTCACAAACATGAGCCCCTGACAGCTCACTTTGTAGCACTAATATTAGAATAGTATTTTGTGAAGGATTGGTATTGAGAACAAAGTCAGAGCTGGTATAATTTTACTAACCGCGACTTAGTCCAATAGTACTTCAACTCTGATCCCAACTCTATGAGTCTGACATCGTGACTGATAATCTCAGTCATTAATATGTGTTTGCTGTTACTTTTCAAGGTTCAAGCAGAAGTACCTGGGTCTCCTATCTTTGTGATGAAACTGGCTCGCTGTGCTCGGCATCTAGAAGTTCAGCTGTTGGCTGATCAGTATGGGAATGCTATTTCCTTGTTTGGACGCGATTGTTCCATCCAGCGTCGGCACCAGAAGATCATAGAGGAAGCTCCTGCAGTCATTGCAAATCCAGAAGTGTTTGAAGATATGGAAAAGGTGTGCATTATGATATTTCTTTCCTCTCAGCCTTAGGCTGCCAGCCCTTCAGCTGCAGGTATTACTAGATTTGCTAGTATGCCCATATATGCATGCTCATATTTTTTAAGTCTGTTCTTCGTAATTTTGGGCATAAGAGTGAATGTTTAGCTTTCATATTAATTAGCACTGCATGTAAAGGAACCCTGTCCTTGAATGAAGTGAACTCAGATAAAATCCAAGTGCCCACATGTTAGAAATGGAATGTGTTACTGTCAGAATAGAGCATAGAGTAGTAATGAACAATGAAATAACATATTTTTTTAAGAAAAATACTAGTGATGTGCAGAATCGAATAATTTTAAGAATTGAATAATCTGTTCTCGAATAATATTAAGAATCGAATAATTTATTCGAATAAAAGTTCTCGAATACTTTTATCATTCGAATAACGATTTGATTACTCACCGGCAGGTTTTCGCTTCTCAGTTCTCTTATACAACATCCAGCATGACAACAATAATGATAGCAGTGACAGCAGTGTATTGTGCAAGTACAGGAATTTATATATTTTTTATTATTCTAATCACACGCTGTAACTGTCTGCAACTTCCGATAAAGATGTTGCATTTCTGTGTTACGTAATTAGAAGAGAGAAAGACGTAGGACAGAGTGAGACAGAGAGAGACTATCTGGAGCAATTCTTTATTGCATGCAACTACAGATTAGCCGAATGTATATGATTGATAAGCAGTCGGTGTTCGTGAGAACTTACCTATACTGTTTCTTTCTGCAAATCAAGCTTTCAAGTATAACTCCCTGCAAAGTTGATTTGAATAATTTCGAAGGAAAAATTGTTCCGGGGCCGGGCATCGAACCCGGGTTGAGTTGGTAGAGTGTTAGTACGTTTAACCTAAGGTCCTGGGTTCGATGCCCGGCCCCGGAACAATTTTTCCTTCGAAATTATTCAAATCAACTTTGCAGGGAGTTATACTTGAAAGCTTGATTTGCATAATACACGTCACTGTTTGTTAACAGAAAACCACAATTTAAGTCACACAGAGTTAGTGTGCACTCAATGTTGGTTGCTTGACGGTTGTCAGCCCACTTTGAGGTCTGTGGATATAGAGGGAAAAATTGGATCTGTGTCGGGTAGAGTTCCCGGGTAGCTCAGTTGGTAGAGTGTTGGTACGTTTAACCAAAGGTCCCGGGTTCGATGCCCGGCCCCGGAACAATTTTTTCTTCGAAATTATTCTGTTTCTTTCTGTTCTCATTCTTCACTTCTCGTAGAATCTACCATCTAAGCAAAGTATTCGAATACTTGTTCACGATTCGAGACATATCTCGAGAACTTGTAAGAATCGAATAATTCATATATATATATATTTTTTTTTGAATACTCTCATCACTGTCACGCAGGTGGCCCAGGTTCGATTCCCGGTCAGGTCTGGAATTTTTTCATTGAATAAATCCATAGTGACACTTGTGGCGGACAAGGTCGCAGTTGAGGTTTTTTCCCGGGGTTCTCCCGTTTTTCCCCAAATTAGGCATTTACATCATTCTGTCACCATTTCTCCATTTCATTATCATTCCATTGTGTTCCCCGAATGCTGGCCGGTGATGCATGGAGGGGGTTGGCCTAGGGATGAGTGAGGTTGCCTGCTCGAAACTGGATCAGAGAACCCTAGTGTGGTCAGCCGGTGTGGGTTTGGGAATGCGTCACCAGAGAGCTAGCGCAATAGATCTCAACAAGGTCGCAGTGCTCGGCCATAGTGCCTCCCTCCGTTAAATTCAATTCAGTTAAAAAAATAGTAGAATAGTTACTTGAGTGACTTTCCCTCCTGTATTCAAATAATCAAACAGAACTCAAAATCCTCCATAATACTCATAGAAATCCGACATTCCCTCAAATTTCTCCCCTGCACATTGTGGGTTAAATGAAATAATTGAACACGCTGACATGCTAGCAAAAAAGGAACCCAAAACAGACAGCCCTCATACAATACTATGTCATACTTCGGAAAAATTAAAATTAAGAACCCAAAACAAAAAGAAATGAAGATCAACCTTAGATACAGAAGCCAAGGGAAACAAAGGGAAAATCTTGCAAGTAGGAAAATCACCATTCCAGGTGCACCAATATCTGAAGCTGTAGTTCTTTTTAGACTGCATATGGGCCATAACTGTCTTGCGAAACATCTCTATAGAATGTCCATCTAAACATCCACCCACTGCATCTTGTATAACAATAACACCATGATGGATAGCGGCCTATATTAACTTGAATAAAGATTTATCGAAAAATTGAGTAGCCCTCAGCCTTGAATATATAGTGCTCACTCAGCTGGCTCAGAGCATTGAGGCACTATCTTATCTCGCATATTACATGACAGGGCAAGCATTCACTGAAGATGACAACTGAACTTTCTCTCCAACTACGCATTTTTGTTTCTTATTGCAACATTGCAAGTAAATTTTCACATCTTTGCAACTAGTAAAGGTGGCTAATTTTGTATGTGTTTATTTGCTGTGGAGTCCTGTGTGTGCAGTTTGTGGGAAGTTTTGACATGATCTCATTAACTTTTCCCTCGATAGTCGATAAAGTAGTTTGAATATTGCTAATTCAGTGACTTTATTGTCAAATGGCTGGCATTAGAAAACAATAACAACATAATATTGTTAATTCAGCAAATAAATCTTGATTACTGTATATTATTTCATTTGAAGAACGAAAATAGTACATTTTATGCAAATTTTAATCATGTTTTATTTCCACTGAAGTATATATTTTCAGCAAGCAGTGCAATATTCCAATGTCCTGTTTTTGTGCATGTGGATGCATCTGGAATAAAAGAAAGTTTTTGCTCATTAACCATAATGAAATTCTACATTCTTTCATCCACTTTTGTGTGCATCTTTACTCAGCAATCATATACAGTTTCTGACTAAAGAGCCCGCTCCTTGATTCCGTATGTTGACCATAAATTTCCAAGATAATGTATGATTAGCATTTTTGATTTTAGGTTGATTTTCTTTGAATATTTGTATTTTCTATGCCATGTTTCACTTGTCTTTTTCTTTTCCATTGCTATAGCATATTACCATCGACTCAAAATATAATTTGTAGAAGCACAAGTCAATTCATTCTTGTATACATTAGATTCTTGTTAATCCAGCCCTCAGTAATCCGACCTCTCAATTATCCAGCTCATTCTAGTGTACTTCCTACTACGAGTACTTTTATTCTAATAGTTTTTCTGAGGAATTTGCACCAGTGCCATGTGTTATACTGTATTACTTCTATACTATACTGTACTTCTTCAAACAACTCAGGAATTTGATGGAAAGAGTTTAACTCCTAAGCAAATAAAATTATGAGAGTATATTATTAGTCTGAGCTTGTATTAATTGTTAATACAATTGATACTAATTAGTAACTGCAGTAACATAAAAGAGGCTGGATTATTCATCCTTGTAACATCATGAGTTGTGAGGCATACCGCGCCAGTGACATGTGGAACTCTCTAGTTTCGATTTAGAAGAGGAAGTACAGTGGTTGGCAGAACTTATAACATTACGGGAAAATTTCAGTATACGGATTCCTCACTGACAATTATACCTTAAAATACTAAAAAGAGCAGATTTGTTTGCATTTGTCGAATGCGCATCATCGTGCTTACGAAAAGGCACTTTTCAGTGCCAATAATTTATTTTGTGTGCACAAGGTTGGAATTTTGAAGTAAAAGGGAAAGGAAGGAATCCGTGTTCTGAAATTTATCCAACATTATATTTCATTCATTCATAGTGTTCTGTCCAGGGGCAGGTCTTCCACTGCAAACCCAGCTTTCTCCAACATTTGAGCCGTTGAGAGCAGAAGTGATGTAAGTCAAAAATGGGTAATGAGGGTTAAAGTAAACATTCTGTAAAATATAGCGCAAAGTAGCAATTAATATTCAGTTTATTTAAACTATTAGTAGTCAGTGGATAGCACGAAGGACATATTAATTGCTACTTTGCGCTGTATTTTACAGAATTTTTACTTTAAACTTCATTACTCAATTTTGACTTGCACCACTTCTACTCTGAATGGCTCATTTAATGAACAATTAAACTACATTTTTATACACACTCAGTAATCTGGCATTCTCGCTAATCTGGTTCCCTTGTGTGCAAGGAATGGTCGGATTAGAAGAGTCTATTGCATTATATAAGAAAATATAAATTTTTAAAACTTGAAGATAAGATGTAAAAAAAATTTCTCTCTGGAGTCTTTCAAAAGAAATTGCGGAAGTTGTATAGAAATGGCAGAATTGGTTCATGCATACTTGTTATATAGGACATTTGAAAAAAGAATTAAAATTTTTTCTCTGTGACTCCAAAGCAAATGCTTCATACCTGGAATGTATTTAACGATCATCATGATAAAGTATTGATATGAAATGGTTTTCAGGCTGCTGTTCGCCTTGCCAAAATGGTCGGCTACATGAGTGCAGGAACTGTAGAATATTTGTACGATACAAACGGTAATTACTATTTCCTGGAACTGAATCCCAGACTGCAAGTAGAGCACCCTTGTACCGAGATGGTGGCCGACGTGAACCTTCCTGCTGCACAACTTCAGGTGGGTAAAATATGAGATAATGTTCGTACTGAGTTGGGATAAAAACAATCGTGATATGATGCTAGGGTGGAGCCAACCAGAGCTGATCACTGATGGAAGTAGTCACTATTACTAAACTTTATAGGTAGAGAGAGCTTGTAGTCTGTTTATGATTCAAATTGAAATTACTTCCTTCATTAGTGACTTGACTTTGGGTTGCAAACTTTAGTATCTTGCTTCTTATTTCCAAAGTTTGTCAATCTCAAGAGTGAGTGATTTAGGTCTATTTCTAATCTCTCAACATAGAATCTCTGCATATTCTTCATCATTTAGTGTTGCATTTTAGGATTTTCATAGAAATGCAATGAGAAGAAAGTATGTACTGACTGTGGAATGTGAGGTTTCAAGTGGCAGATAGGCTTCTATTGTTAGGCCCTGTGAGCGAAAATATGTTGTACACAACAAAACAGAGTTAGTTTCCTTACAATTTTCAAGTGTTCGTAACTCTTTCCTCCCTCTCGGTCACTCCTTGTTTCTTCAGTATATTTCCAATATGCTATTCTAAAGACAGAGGACATGTGAAGTAATTTGCTTAAATATAAAATCCAACTGGTTAGACATTGTATTTTAATCAATGTATAATGTCGAGAATTAAAAAAAAATCTAACATACTGTACATGTATTACTGATAAAGTCATATTTCGAATTTTATTGGTCATATTTTTATGTTTTTTAGGTCATAAATGCAAGCATGTATCCTGCTTTTTAGGTCATAGAAATCCGCCCCCTACTTATAAAGAAGTATAAAACAGAAAAATAAAATCACATATAAATGTTGTTAAAATCGAGAATTATATCGTCTACCACTGTGGAGTAACGGTTAGCATGCCTGGCTGTGAAATGAGCGAGCCCGAGTTCAAATCCTGGTTGGAACAAGTTAACTGATTGAGGTTTTTTCCGGAGTTTTTCCTCAACCCATTAAGAGAAAATGTTAGGTACCTTTCGGCACTGGACCCTGGACTTATTTTGCTGGCACTATCACCTCATTTCATTCAGATTCTAGATCACTATAGATGTTGATGAAATGTCGTTAAAAAGTCTAGCACTAGATCAGGATGTTTATGGAAATGCAAACAGAAGTTAGAACAGATATTGGCTGTTTGTGACCTGCATGCGTTTTGTAATAACATGCCCAACAAACAACACAGATCAATTTTGACTGACCCCACTTTACATACTTGCTTCCAGAGTGGGAAGGAGAAGAAACGTGATGCATTAGTAAAAATTGTAGATTATGTCTCTCTGTCTTATGTTTACATGTTTCGTCAGACTAAACAAAGATTCTTGAAGGGTTTTCTCGGGATTCTCCCACTTCCCTCTATCATTCCACCGTCACACTTCATTTCATATTCATCATTATCATTACTTCAACCCAAATGGTGCAGCGTGATGTATTATTGTGACTAGCAGACAGATGACCTCAGTCTGTGGTGGTTTAGTATGCTCTCAGGAAGTGATAGGGCACTTTAGTGGGAATTCACCAACCTTGAGCCTACATGGCTGAATCGACAGATAGCACCACATACCTAAGTCACGATATCCACAAAGAAAGCAGCCATTCAGACTCAAAAACTACTCCCACATTCCCACATAAAGGAGTGGTAAGGCACAATATACCTTTCCTCTGTGCAAAGAGGGGAAATAAATTCATATCTGGGTACCTAACGTGAATTACAGTTTAACTGTTGAATTAGTAGATTATCGGTGTAATATTTTTTTTTTTATGCCAAGAAAAATATAGTCATGTGTGCAGCCAAAATAAAGTGGTGTTTTAATTTGCGTTGCAGATTGCCATGGGTCTTCCCTTGAGTCGCATAAAGGACATTCGTCAGTTGTATGGCGAATCTCCGTGGGGTGATTCACCAATAGATTTTGATAATCCTCGCCACAAGCCTCAGCCTTGGGGTCATGTAATTGCAGCTCGTATCACCAGTGAGAATCCAGACGAAGGTTTGTATTGTACCATTAAAGTAATATGAAAATATTTGTTAGTATACAAATGTGGCTATGCTTTAATATTTTCATCATGATATTAACATTAAATACAATTTGAATCATTACTTTTAGGAACTTGTTCCTAAATATTAATAAGAGAAAATGTTTTGACAGAAGAACGAATGGAAATGTTTATAAATCTGGTGAGCCAGTTGTAGTATAAGTTATTGTTAAAGCATAGCTTTATTTCTACCTTGAAGTCACAGGAAAGGATTAAAATGGCACTTGGGGCATGGATAATATCGTATACATTTTCAGTACATGGTGTTCTCTGTCATCTTAAGTGGGCTTCATTCCGACTCCCACTTTGGAAGTGTCACCATATGAGCCGTTGAGAGTAGAAGTGGTGTAAGACAAAAATGAGTAATGAGGGTTAAAGTAAACATTCTGTAAAATACAGCGCAAAGTAGCAATTAATATTCAATTTATTTAAACTATTAGTAGTCAGAGGATAGCATGAAGGACATATTAATTGCTACTTTGTGCTGTATTTTACAGAATTTTTACTTTAAACCTCATTACCCAATTTTGACTTGCACCACTTCTCCTCTGAAGGGCTCATATGTGCATTAGCATAACGTTGCATAAAAATTCAAATAAGAAGTTGGTATCACAGCTTTTTATGGGCTATAAATGCTATGGAATAGTGATTCAAGACTGATGTGTTAAATTCATTCAATTCTTGTGTATATAGAGGGAACAAAATATCTTGGTCGCATTTTAAAGAAAGAATGTATGGATTTCAGTGAAATTAAAATATACATATTGCTGTGCTATGCACATATTTATGAAGTGGTGTTTATAGATATTAAACATGGCTTCATCCATTTAAAAGCAGTGCCTCAAGAATTAAACCATACTTCTCCAGAGAATTCCTTCTGAAATTTGTTGTATTACTGAATGTGATACCTTAAATCCTCCTGACTTTAGTTTTGTACACACTTGACTTCATTACCCTCCAAGCAGAGATGTTTAAGGGGGTTAATTTGGATAAATGGGAAGTCTGCAGTCTGAGCCAAACTCAGTCTATCCATCTGGGATATCTTTAACTGAGGTATTCTCGCATAGTGCTTTCAGATGAGATGTCTCATTTTGCTGAAATACGATTATGAGGACTATTTTTAAAGTAACAACCGTTTTGCATGAACTATGAAACATTTTGGGTATTTTATTTTTTCTCAGCTGCTACATACATTTACGTACTTTTCTATGTAGTTGCCATTGTTATTGAAACATTTGCCATAGCGGGAAACAAGTTTCTGTAGACCCTCCCCATAGAAGTCCGTCACCTGAGACGACAACCATTTTTGGACTGATGTTTTCATTTCATCTTCAGTGTTGAAATGCATGCTGTTTGCTGACGATCTTTTGCTTCACTACAATGCAAGGTCCCATACTGCTGCTCGAATGCAAATTCTAGTCGAATCTTTCAAATGGCAGCAAATGGATCGTCCCCATACAATTCAGATCTGGCGCCAACAAACTACCATGTCTTCCTCCATCTGAAGAGGTTTCTCGCTGGCAAGCGTTTCAGCACTGACGATGAAGTAAAAGCAGCAAATCCAGGAATAGTTGTCTCAGGCAGTGGACTTCTCTGAGAAGGGTCTACAGAAACTTGTCTCCCGCTGTGACAAATGTTTCAATAACAACGACAACTACATAGAAATGTAGCTAAATGTATGTAGCAGCTGAGAAAAAGTACCCAAAATGTTTCGTAGTTCGTGTTTTATTTCAAATGGATCTTACTTTAAAAATAATCATTGTATCTAAAGTTCCATCCTGTTGCTATTGTTGTTCCAGAAGCAGTTGTAGCTTGTCGAGATAAATGTTTCAAGTAACTGTAGCTTTTACGAAAATGAAGGCATCATAAGTGACCATAATGATTACCATGAGAATATGTGCATAGCATAGAAATAAACAAACATTAACCTCTTTAAAATCGTGCATTATTTTCTTAAAATGGATCGGGACTTTATATGCACTCTATATTGATAGTTCTCTTGACATGTCAGGAAATTTTCATAGTATTTTTGCGATTTTTAAATTTCTAGCACAAAACTGATCACATTATTGACCAATAGTGTAATTTCTCTTTCAAGCAAGTTCCCATCTGTATTTCGAGTCTTCATTGTATTACATTCTACTGCGTTATCATACTTACCTAGTTTATCTTAGCGAAGTCACTACAAAATCTCAGTTTATTCTATAAAATTGTGCAGATTCTTGATTGAAAGATTGATAAACTGTTTTGATTCCATTATAGTGTTATAAAATACTTAGAAGTTTGCAAAATAGGTACAAGCTTAATCAAGGAGTCTATTTCTCTTCTGTTCAGACTTTTCCAGTCAAGAGACTCATTTGCATCAGGGATCTGTGATGTGATTATCTGCTCTGCTGTTAATAACGTAACCACATCTTCACATGTCCATTAATTTTTATTTATTTATCATGTGTGTCAAGTGATTTGTATTTTGCAGCAGACCTACAATTTGTACTGTACAAAACGTGAAAACATGTTTTATTTATTTACAAATGAGAATGATATAGAACTTTTATTTGCTTTGCAGGTTTCAAGCCTAGCTCTGGAACAGTTCAGGAACTGAACTTCCGTTCCTCTAAGAATGTGTGGGGGTACTTCAGTGTTGCGGCATCAGGAGGACTGCACGAGTTTGCCGACTCACAATTCGGACACTGTTTCTCGTGGGGTGAGAACAGAGAGCAAGCCAGGGAGTAAGATAATTGTCACTGTCATGACTATATTTTAGAATAATTAATCCACTCAAGCCTCTATGATGACACTGAATTGATAGTAATGTACTCAAAATCTATCGTTTGCTTTCAATACAAATCAGTCCAAAATGTGGAGTATTCTGTAAGAACAAAAAGATATTAGAAGATCAAATCATAGAACATGTTTCAGATTTTCAGTGTTAGAATGCGCTATTTGTTATTATTACAGTAAAGGCATTGAAATTAAGTTAAATAAATTTCATCCAGTATAGAAACCATTAAATTCAGACGTTTGAGATGGACAGGGCATGTAGCATGTATGGGTGAATCTAGAAATGCATATTGAGTGTTAGTTGGAAGACCTGAGGGAAAAGACCTTTGGGAAGGCCAAGGCTTAGATGGGAGAACAATATTAAAATAGATTTGAGGGAAGTGGGATATAATGGTAGGGACTGAATTAATCTTGCTCAGGATAGGAATCGAGGGCAGCAATGAAACTTAAAAGCCACTTGTAAGTACAGAAACTATTCATACTTCATTAAGAAAGACATATAGAAACAGACACATGAAGGTCTGTGAAGTTATGAAGTACACTTCGGTAGATCACAAAAGAAATAAATGTTTTCAAAACTAGAAACCATACTCGTATTAAAATAATTAATGAATTAAAATTACATAAACAGCTGTCTAAGTAAGAGAATGAGTGTGGGAAGAGTACTGAAACATTTTAATATGGCATCCATTTGTCCATTGAAACCGATCAACTGCAGGAAGGAGGGATTATTATTATTATTATTATTATTATTATTATTATTATTATTATTATTATTATTATTATTATTATTATTATCTTTAAAGTAATGACAACAGCAGTTCTCTTTTGTGATTCTGAAATACTGACATTAAAACAAAAAGACATTATAGATGTTTTATTATATCTCTGTCATTGAATTTCAAGTGGCTTATCTTGGTCGTGGATGTTAAAGTACTAAAAAGCAAACCAAAGCATATCTGGTTGCCTTCGTTCCAATGCTCTGGATACTGCTTACGTGAGTGTAAGATGAGAGTTTAGTCATACTTTTTCTCACAGATCAGTATACTTTTTACTCTCTCTCTCTCTCTTCTTCCTCTCTGCAAACTCGGAATCCGTAACAAAATCCATTAACTGGAATTGATATTTTTTAAGTCAGTGAAAGAATGTAAAATATTAGATAAAATTGAAAATGAACATAATATAACTTAAGTACAAAACTGAACATGTAGTCAGTTAGGGATAAAATTCGGTGAATTGAAGAAAATAAAAGCACTTATTTCAAGAACTAATACTGGAAGATCCCAAAGCAAGGGGAAGCGAATTATTGGCAGACTACATAAGTAGTAGATAGGAACAGCAAAAATTCCACACAATAAGAGATTCGTTATTAACGTCTAATCTTTGCTGACGTACATTGTGATTAAGAAGTTAGAAAGTGCCCAAATATGTGTAAGATGCTTAATGCTAGATGCATTATCGTGATGCATTACATCATAAGTGCACCCATTCATCTAGTACATAGTGGTAACATTAAATATCCTACATGTATGTAGCTGTTCCTGGCTTTAAACTCATTCTGTAGATCAAGATGAATGAAAACATTATATTATGTGTGTGTGTGTTTGTTGCAGGAACCTCGTCATAGCACTGAAGGAATTGTCCATCAGAGGAGACTTCCGCACAACAGTGGAGTATCTGATCAAACTGCTGGAGACGTCCAGCTTCCAAGACAACTCCATTGACACAGCATGGTTGGATGTGCTTATTGCTGAGCGAGTGCAGGCCGAGAAACCAGACATTATGCTAGGTGTGATCTGTGGAGCACTGCACATTGCAGACAGAACTGTGCTCAATGCCTTCCAGAACTTCCAGACATCCCTAGAAAAGTGAGTTTTTCAATACATATTTAATATTATTTCTTTAAGAAAGTAATTTTCCAGTAAAAATTGCTCTGAATTACGAAGTTTATACCGTTATACCTGTCAGCATTTAGGCTAAAATATTCCTCCTCTCCCAGTTGCGGGTGCTGACTTATGTTGTTAGTCCAAGCATCCAACACTATTATTATTAATAGTTGTTGTCTTTGATATCATTATAACTGAAGTTCATGAGTTCAAACTCAGCCAAAGGCAATAGATTTTGAAAGGCAATCAAAATAATTGGCATGGTTTCCTTTGCAAGAGAAATAAAACCATTAGTCCATGTCACTAAGAGAGTTACTGCATGTAAACAACCCTGTCACAGCCAAAATTATGACTATTTCTCGCTCCATCAAGTTTCCTTTGCTTTGCAGTCAGTATGTGGTCCATCATCTGGATCTACGTAAAGATTAATTTTTGGTCCTACAGAATATATCTGTTATGGTAACAGTGATTATTATAATGACAGTTGACTTAATATAATATGTCAACACATATGTCGAACTTGGAGTCAGACCACTAAGGGAAAAACACTAGAGGAGAGGGATTCGATCCAGTGTTGTGGATTGAACTTCGGCATAGCTCAATGGTTAGAGCACTTGGTACATAGAACCAAGAACCTGGGTTCGATCTCCAGCGCCAGAGCGAATTTTTCTCCTCTAATAATCATTGTTACCATAACTGATATATTCTGTAGGACCAAAAATTAATCTTTACGTAGATTTTTCGCTCAACAGTGCATATTACTGTGGAATCCCGGCCACCAAGTCACTTAATTGAGTGCGCTCCTTGTATAATGACAGTTGACTTAATATATGTCAATATATGTGTCGAACTTGGAGTCAAGCCACAAAGGGAAAAACACTAGAGGAGAGGAATTCGATCCAGTGCTGCGGATTGAACTTCAGCATAGCTCAGTGGTTAGAGCACTTGGTACGTAGAACCAAAGACCCATGTTCGATCCCTGGTGCCAGAGCGAATTTTTCTACTTTAATAATCATTGCCATCATCTGGAGATAACAGATGTCTTTGCAGGACTTATCCTGATATCGTAGACTTCTGGCGAAAAAAAAATCAGGAACAAAATATAAAAAAGAAGATGCAATAATTTAATTTCGTAGTCTGCTAAGAAAGCCCTTGAATGTGAAGATGAACGGCACAAGGAGCATGGGAAAGGGGTAGAAGACGAGTTGTGGAAAAAAGATAATCCAGTAGTTGGGAATTGAAAATGGGGGGGAGGAAGTAAGAGTGGGATTGTTAGGAGAAATTTAGAAGACTCAAATCCAGCATCTGCAGGGGATATTGAAAATATTAAAGCATGAAGGTAAAAGAAAATTCTACGAATTAAGTCAAAAAGTAAGTGAGCCGATGGGGGTAACAAAAAGTGATGAAAAATATGGTGAGGGGAGATGAGAGTTCATAGCGATAAGGAAGACAAGCGAGTAAAGAAAGTGCATGCTACGAGAAGGTGGGGAGTGGTCAATGAAAGAGATAGAGAACAGTGTTGATAACGCTCTGTTTTACTAGGGAAAAAGTGTCTAATGAATAGTATTTTTAGTGTAATGAGTGACCACTATTATTGAACTAGTAAAACAACAAGAAAAGAGTAATAGGAGCTGTCTAGTGGTACTGAATTACATTAATATCAAGACATCAGAGTAACGAAAGTGTGAATAGTAGGAATTATTTTAATGGGAGAAATAAGTTGTTATAGCAAATAGCAAACTGAATAATGAATCGGCTATACCAGTGAACTAGTATAAACTGTGAGGTATATGTGAATTAGTGAATAAATAATGAATAGCCATAAAAGGTAGGATAAGTATTAAATAGCCGACAGACTGAGCACTAAGAGGGTAGATAGCTAGTGGGAACAGGATAGTTTTAATAAAGTGTAATTTATAATGATTGTTAATGGTGGCACCATATAGCCTATTACATGTAAATTCTGTGACGAAATATTTATTATATCATGCCAATATAACTTCGACTATATTTGGACTTGCTTCTCATTTAGCTGAAAATCAAATACCCTACTGAATTCGAGATATATCAGTTAAGCCTTATTCGAAAATTTACACCCGTTCATAAAGAATGTAGTCCTTGCAACCGAATTGCATTCACCAAATTTGAAGGCTCAGTCGCAGTTTAGTGAGCTGGTATCTTTTTGAAAGGGATTGAGGTTCGTTCTTGTTAGTTTCTGTGAGATTTGTGTAGATGAAGCAACCATTGGACAAGTTTCTTCTGCCATTTTCTTTCCATCATTACTCTCTTATTGCCATATCATCATCTTGTCATGTATGACTTGCCTGTGTGCTTTAAAACAAACGTTAAAAAACTTAACAATATTGTAAATTTTGAAAGGTTCTAAATAATGTTATTTTACTGTCTTTCTTATCTGTATGGATTAAATTGTTGTATTTATTGCTTTATTAGGGGTCAAGTCCAGGGTTCGAACACACTATTCAACACAGTGGATGTGGAGCTTCTTCATGATGGCTACAAATATAAGGTGCAGGCCACCAAGTCAGGCCCTAACTCCTATTTCCTTGTGATGAATGGTTCCTGGAAGGAGATTGAAGTACATCGGTTGTCTGATGGAGGTACAGTATGCAGCGATGCATTATATATTAGGGTAATTCAATAAGTAAATGCACAGATGGTAATGAAAAAAATGTTTATTACTTTTCTACACGTTTCTCCATCTTTACACGAAAGCCCTTATTTATGCTGCAAGAAATTCCACTGGTACGGTGACCCTCAATTATCCATATCTTGATTAACTGATCATCGGATTATCTGACGGTCTTTCTGCTTTTCTCTCCGTAATAGATTACGAAATATATGATTATGTCTCGTGACCAGAATATTGTACGAAATGGAAATATAAAAATTGGAAATTTATCCTTCGAAGGGGTGGAAAAATTCAAATATCTTGGAGCAACAGTAACAAATATAAATGACACTCGGGAGGAAATTAAACGCAGAATAAATATGGGAAATGCGTGTTATTATTTGGTTGAGAAGCTTTTATCATCTAGTCTGCTGTCAAAAAATCTGAAAGTTAGAATTTATAAAACAGTTATATTACCGGTTGTTCTGTATGGTTGTGAAACTTGGACTCTCACTCTGAGAGAGGAACATAGGTTAAGGGTGTTTGAGAATAAGGTGCTTAGGAAAATATTTGGGGCTAAGCGGGATGAAGTTACAGGAGAATGGAGAAAGTTACACAATGCAGAACTGCACGCATTGTATTCTTCACCTGACATAATTAGGAACATTAAATCCAGACGTTTGAGATGGGCAGGGCATGTAGCACGTATGGGCGAATCAAGAAATGCATATAGAGTGTTAGTTGGGAGACTGGAGGGAAAAAGACCTTTGGGGAGGCCGAGACGTAGATGGGAGGATAGTATTAAAATGGATTTGAGAGAGGTGGGATATGATGATAGAGAGTGGATTAATCTTGCACAGGATAGGGACCGATGGCGGGCTTATGTGAGGGCGGCAATGAACCTTCGGGTTCCTTAAAAGCCATTTGTAAGTAAGTAAGTAATAGATTACGAAAACCCAGCTAAAATTCGATTTGCAAGCTTGAATATATGCATAATGGTAAATACAGGATTAGCCGTGTGCGTAACTGCCGAAGTTATATCAGTGTTGCTAGTATGCCGGAATTTTGTCCTGTGAGAATGCTTTTTCATGTCAGTAAATCTACTGACAGGCACCAAAAGCCAAAACACTACCGACTGTTCCACCCAGACCGACTTCAGCTTAAGTGTTAGACATTGTTGTTAATAAACTTTTTAAGAATAACCTGCACAGAGAGTATAATACCATTTGCTTAAAGGGGACCATGCTCTGACCTCAAAAGGCAAATTAAAAAAAAAAAAAAAAACTAAATGCTCAGTTGCTGGTCAAGTGGATAATTAAAGCTGTGAGTCAGTTGTGAATGGTTTCAAGAAGTTTTGTCTCTCTAATAATGTGGATGGCAGAGAGGATGACATTTTGTGGTGGGATTATGAGACTGAAGAAGAATTCAGTTCCAGTTCAGAAAATGAGGTAGAAGGAACGAGGAGAAGGAAGAAGAAGTGATAGCGATGATAAAGGCTGGGAGTGGTAACCAGAAGAGGATGTTGCTGAAGACTGGAAACGAAAACTTGAAAATAATTTAAATTTGCCTTTTAATTCTATAACATCCACTGCTGTGGACTAATGGTGAGTGGGCCTGGGTTCAAATCCTGGTTGAGGTTTTTTCCGAAGTCTTCCTTCAACCCATTAAGGGCAAATGCTGGGTTACTTTCGGCACTGGACGCTGCACTCATTTCGCTGGCATTATCACCATCATCTTACTCAGATGCTAGGTAATGATAGCTGTTGATAAAGCACCATAAAATAACCAAAATAAATAAAATAAAATAATTCTTTAACAAACCTCTGATTCAGGTTCTGGCTAATACGTACATCTACCATCAGGCAGTACATCTCACTTGATGATATGTGTCTGAGGAAGAACAATTGTTTGTATACATATGAAGTTTGATTAACGTAATATGTTACGAGTCAACATTGTATGCAATGGAGGGGGAAAGGAAATGGCCACACTACACCATTATTTTCTGGCTTACTTGCCTCATGAGTGGTGCCTTTTTTAGTGTCACTTAAGAGGTTCAAGCCTGTCTTTGGACAGTTGACTAAACAACAACAAACATTTTCGAAACGTAGATCATAAATTATCTTGAGATATTTTTATTTTTTACATATAGAAAATCTGAAAACTTGGGTTTGTATTATATTCGAGATCGCACTAAATTTGGGCCAATACGATAATATAGTAGAAAACAGTTACACCGAAGTGTCTACTCTATTTTCTAGTGAAGCAAGTTAGTGTTTTTATTTCTTGAATGGCTCTTGTATTTCATTGTACTATGCAAATTCCATTTCATAAGTTTATAAAATATGAAGATATGATTTGCAATTGATAATTTAAAAGTATTATAATTATTCTGAGGAATTAGAAGAACAAACATAAGAGATGTTATGATTTCCAGGTATCCTGCTGTCTGTGGATGGTTCTAGTTTCACAACTTACATGCGAGAAGAAGTGGATAGGTACAGGATCGTGATTGGCAATCAGACATGTGTCTTCGAGAAAGAGAATGATCCATCTCTCCTTCGCTCACCGTCTGCTGGCAAACTGCTCAATTTCCTAGTGGATGATGGTGGCCATGTAAATTCTGGACAAGCCTATGCAGAAATAGAGGTTTGTTACAAACATATTGACTATTTTTTCCAATTAAATAATAGGAATTTAATTTTTATTGTTAAAGTTATCATAGTATTACTTATTACCTAGATTAGACGGCATTTCAGAAGGCAGTCAGCTGCTATATGCGCCATAGCATTTCTGGTATGTGACGTCACAAGCTTGTACAGTAGAACCAATCGGAATCAGTCTGTAACAAGTACTTCCCAAGTTTGTTTGTTCACATGTGAGTGTTTCATTACATTCAATAAGTAAAACTAACATTTACTGTGTATGTGTGTAAGATAAATAAATGGAAAAAGAGACTGTAAAAAGATAAGTATTGCACAGGCAGGTGCGGAAAATAGTGTTTAAGGTGTATAATTATTTTTAAAACGTTAACGAGCAGAACACTGCCAGCCATCTTGATGCTGGCTGCAGCGTTGCCAACTCACAAGAAATTACTGTAGAAGCATGTGGTGTGGGATTGAGAACAGTGCAAAGAATATTGTTAGTGAAGGAAAGAGGGTTTGTTTGGTGTCATCTTACAGTAATCAACAGCTAAGTTCATTATTGTCTTTTGATAATTTAAATTCTCTCCTGCACTATTTGTATTGCATGTGCACGTGAAGTACGATGTGGCAATGTACACTGCCTTGCTTTCTCTATGTAAACGCAAGCAGACTACTGCCTTCTGAATTGCCGTTGACTCCAATGCATTAAGAATATGCTTGAAATATGTATTACATTTTTTTTCGATATAATTGTCAATACTACATAACATTTTAGATTGATTTCTCCCACTCACTATAAATGAACATTTTCACACTCTTGTTACTGTAGTTACTGAAAGAGTTGAGTGTTAAAGAATAAAGTACAGTGAAACCCCGATAATATACACCCATTTGTTACCATTTGTTATACTGTCCTGCATTATACACTCTTTTCATCTGGTTCCTTGACATCCCTATATAAAACCAAGTAAAATCCACCGCTTAATATGCTCATAATCCCATTTAATACACTCTTTCATCTGCTAAAAATTCTAAAATATCGTACTTTAAAGGATACCGAGAAAATTTTCCTGGACTTCTACATTTACCACATATTCAAGGATTTGTTGTTGTTGTTTTCTAATGCCAGGCATTTGACAATAAAGTCATTTGACCTCTTGCACTCCAATAATTTTCAAAGATATTGTCGTGGTTAGCCACTGACGCACAGATTTATTCCAGGATTTGTAGGAGTCTTTGTTTGGTGAATACAATAGAATGGAATGCGACCCTTAAGTACATGCAAGACTACTGTATTCAGAGCCTGTACTCCTTGCTGGCAGTTTTAAATCGCATTGTTAGTGAAGACTTGACAGACATCTAGGATGCAATGCAAATACTCAAAAACCTTGCTCTATGTACTCATTCTGTTCGATATATTTACTTTTTTTTTTTTTTTTTCTGCGATAAATATGAGTAAATTGATATCAGAGAGTTTGTAAATACTGACCAGTGTTGCCTATTCTTTGTAGTAATGATAATTACATATATGGCTGTGACAATTTGCAGGTGATGAAGATGGTGATGACTTTGACGGCCAGTGAAGCAGGGAGTGTGTTCTATGTGAAGAGACCTGGTGCTGTGCTTGATGCTGGTTCTCTGATTTCACATCTGGAGTTGGATGATGCTTCTCTTGTTACTAAAGCTCAGGATTATAAAGGTCAATTTCCTGAACTAGATGTATCCACCCCAGCTGCAGGAGAAAAACTGAACCATGTCCATGCCAGCTACAGAGTCATGCTAGAAAATATTTTAGCAGGTAAGTTTTATTTTATATAGTTTGTTAATTCTCCCGTCCTACTCTAGAACGTCCAGATATAGTTGACTAATATCTTTTAGAATCCTGGTCGTCTGGCAATGTGAAGAATTCCGTTTCTGAAATGGAATTCGTGGAGAACGAAATTCATTACTGCCAGGGGTGAAGAGGTTGACTAGTGGAGATAACTTTTTACATGAGAATGACATAACCAGTAAATTTTGTCTTTTCTCTTCTTATTCAGAAACAAACTCCTTTTAAACCGACAACATAAAATTCCAGTTTTACTTCTCTTCTGGAGCAAGGCACTTGAATGTGTATCACCCTTAAGAAATTGTCATTCTCAGCTATATTTCAACATGAAAACTATTGGCGAATGGTCGAAAGTGAAAGTCTTAGGAATCTTCTATGCCACATCAATAAATTTTAAAATGCAGTTATATTGTCAGATTCCAAAGCAGCTATTCTGTTAATAGTCTCTAGACACACCTTCATCTCAAACAGCAGAAATAACTAAAATGCTCTCTCAATAAAAGAATTGTATTCCAATGGATACCATCCCATTGTGGAATCCTGGGAAACGAGAGTGCGGATGCTTTAGCAAAGAAGGGCAGCACTGCTACTTACAGACCTGTTACTGAATCTACTATAACTCTGTGAAAATATTTATTAAATCTACATACTTAGACTTCAACAAACAAAATTTGATAACACGATCTCAAGAGAAAAAATGGAACTCTTTGCATCATAATTCACAGTTAATTCCCGACTTACCACGCAAATCGTCTGTAGCTGCATTTAGATTGGCAACAGACCATGACTGTTTGGCCAAGCACCTGCATAGAATTGGAATATATCAATCCCTTAACTGCCCATTGTGCAACTCAAACCAAGAAATGGATTTGGAACACCTCAAAATCTGTGCTTCAGTGGCTAACCATGACAATATCTGCAAGAGGTCAAATGACTTTATTGTCAAATGCCTGGCATTAGAAAACAACAACACTCGATCATTGGGAACAACAGATTGAAAAAGGAATGGTCAAATCCATATGTTTTATTAGAAATTCTAGAACATCTCATAATATTGTATAACATCATTCTTCAGCATTCTGAAGTTATTTGAAATGCTCACAAAGCTCTGTGGTAATCAAAAGTGATCTGTAAGTTCAACTAGTGTAGTAATTTAAAAAGAAGACAAATCAAACAATTGGAACATAATCAAGAAATTGTCTTTTTACAATCATTCACGAATATGCATTGTATTTTGCATAGATGTTGTTGTATAAAAATAACTGATGCAATTAATTTGTATACAGGTTATTGCTTGCCAGATCCATATCACCAAGCCAGACTTAGAGAGGTCATTGAGAAGTTCATGAGTTCTCTTCGAGATCCAAGTCTACCTTTGCTAGAATTGCAGGTAGGTTCAACAGCATTATATCATTTTGACCTCTTGAAATCCTACTGTTATTGATGTAATTTTATTTTCTTCAGGAGGTTATAGCTTCCATATCTGGTCGCATTCCTATCTCAGTGGAAAAGAAGATTAGAAAGCTAATGGCCTTGTATGAACGGAACATCACATCTGTACTTGCACAATTCCCCAGTCAGCAGATTGCAAGTGTCATAGACAGGTATTGTCATTTTTTTAAAAATGAATTATCTTTTGATCACTTGTCTACCCTGGGTAGGTACCGGTAGTTAATATCAGATTCGTCAGATTGTATAGGATGCGGCAGTGGGATATGAAGGTTTTTATAGCCCCTGTTGTGGGACACTCAGGACGAATTAAAAGAAAAATAGCCTTTTTAATTGTTACTGTCACTGTGTTCACCTGGAAACCATGAAAAGCCAAAGTTAGTATAGTCCCTGGAATCGAACATTCTCCTGCATATAAAGCGACAATAATAACCATTATTATAATGTGCTCGTTACTTCATGTTATTGCTAAGATAAATAATTGTGTTGATACTAAAATTGTTTAGTTAATTTTATGTGCATTTCAGTGGCGTAGCGTCAATGTAAGCTAAAAAGCTGAGCTTCGCTAGTTAATAACTCCATAATAAACCTGCAGTTTATGAACAAAATTATTTATTAATTTTAATACTGTACAGTAATTTATATTTACGCATTAAATGTTGTGATGTGGCAGCTCAGGATGATTTGTGATGCAGCAGTAAACATGAAGCCTACACACACCAGCTTCCAATCCCCTCCGCTGGGCTACAAGCAGACTCGCTTCTTTCACGCAGATTTTCCATTCCGTTCTAACTAAATTACCCTGGTCGCAAGGCTTGCAAGAAGCTAGTTTTGGCATTGAAAATAATTTAGCTTTAGAGTTATCCCTTTCGTGATTTGTGGTCAGTTGAATGCACTGTGACTGATATAATAAATAATGAGTGAAATACTGACACTAATTTATGTAGTCAAAAATAATCTTCTGATAAAGATTTTAACGTTGATTGACGTAATTTTACTAATACTGTATCTATTGACCGTTAATATTGTGATTTTTCTAAATATGACAGGGAGCTAAATTATACATACATGTCTATTTCTTAGAGATATGTGTAAACCATGAAATCACATTTTACTTCCATTTGATGTGATGCCTTATTGGTGTTACTTATGAGGTTCCAACCAATCTTCGGACTGCTGACTTGACGTCGACTACTATTTATTTTAAGACTATATTTTTGCAATACCTTTCCTCGTACATGAAAGACAACTTGAGTTAGCTTCCCCTGCTCAAAATTTCGTGCTATTCCACTGGTCCATTTATGAAATCAATTTTCGTATGTCACTCTAGAATAGTGGGGACTACATATTGTGTTACTTAATACAAAATCGTGCTTATACTAAAACTGGCATAATAAAATCGGTTTGAAGTCCATTGTATGTAAATTATTAGTGACAACTGAGCTTCAGAATTGCTCATTTTATGTCATATTAGCATACCAACTCTTGTATTGGTCTTGTTTTAGTGCATAAGCATTAACTATTTGATAATTATTTAGCCATGCTGCCACACTTCAGAAGAGAGCAGATCGAGATGTGTTCTTTATGACAACACAAGGCATCGTGCAGCTGGTGCAGCGATATCGTAATGGAATCCGTGGTCGAATGAAGTCTGCAGTACATGAACTTCTGAGACAATATTATGCAGTAGAGAGCCAGTTTCAACAAGGTGCGCAACACCACATTTTCTTTAGCAGCAGTTTATCACTATCATGTATTCATTTCTCTTTGTCAGCCTAATGTAGTCCCAAATGATCATGGACTATGGACTTTCTAGACATCCATAGTTAATATGTGGGCAATTGGATAGTAGATAATTTTCTTTCTTATTTTCCATATGTTGGCATAGAGTGCAGTTGAGATATTCATTATATTAGTCTAAATAGTTATGTTTAGTATGTAATTTTAATTATATTTAAGTTTATTTTTGGGGAAACCTCTGCCATTGCTTTCCCTTAGATATATTTTAAGAATGAAAACATGTAAATTTCCATAGAAATCATTTGATTACGAATGCATACGGGAGAGAAAAGTGGGACATCCAAGAAAATGCTCACATGAAATAGGAATTATTGTAACCAGAACAGACCTCTGGTCTAATTTATGTTGATAATGATTCATAGGAGGAAAGAGAACCGTTTCCTGGGGGCAAAGCAAAATCATAGAATCCTCATGTAACAGGGTTATGGGGGACATCATTTACCTCCTCCCCCGTTATAGCTTGACCATGGTACAGTATATCGGAATATGATCATTTAATAAAGGTATTTTCGGAGGGCATGTTTCTTACATCCATATCTGCAATGTTTCAAACCGAGTTGTATAGGGCTTGAACTGTAGGTCTACTACAAATTATAATAGGGCATAACTTAAAATAATCTCCCTCTTTTTCTCTCTCGTACAGAAACATGTGCATACATCAATAAAACTACGTAACAGTGCTAACAGAAACTTTTTTTATATGAAGCTAGCTTACCTTCCTGAAAATATTATATGAAATGTAAATTCTAATTATTTTATTTATTCTCATCTTTAAGTTTACACATTATACCGGGATCACTTTTCTTTTTTGTACATTGTTGTGCAGTATATTATTGATACATCTCCAAGCGGCGGCCTGTACACCTGCAGACTTCTAACACATGAGTACAGGCTGTTACAAAATAAAAATTACAGTGCTTCCATTCCTCAAATGAGGAAGTTCAGAAATTTAAAATAAATGTTATAGTCCAGACACATGATATGAAGACATTAATTCGTCAATTTAAGCACAGAAACTTAATCATAGACAAAAGCAAAAAAGACCTTTTGATTTCAATATTTTCTAATGTTAATAGACAAAAAAGGTTAGACAAGTTTGGGAGGGCAGTGCCCCCCCCCCCATGTCCCCCCATAACTCCGCCTATGATGATAACGAATATTGTTTTCCTTTAGATTCTGTGTTGTAATAGTTTCGTGAACCTGGTTTGTTATGGTTTTGATGTTCTAGAACTAGATAATTTTGCATACTACTGAAAAGATATAGTGGTCATAAACAATGAACTGTGATTAATTTCAAAGGAAAAATTGTTTTGGGGCCAGGCATCGAACCTGGGACTTCTGGCTGAGCGCGCAAATGCTCTACCGACTGAGCTACCCAGGAACTCTACCAGACCCCGGTCCAATTATTCTCTCTTTACCCACATACCTCAAGTGGATTGACAAAATGTCAGAGACCCAACTTTGAATGCACACTTTCTGTGTGGCTTAAATTTGTGGTTTTCTGTTAACGAACAGTAACGTGTAATTATACAAATAATAATTTAGTCTGATACAGTTCCTGGGTAGTTCAGTTGATATAGCTTTGACGTGCTCAGCCAAAGATCCCGGGTTTGATGCCCGGCCCCGGAACAATTTTTCCCTTGAAATTATTCAAGCCAGATTTGTATAATAAACTGATGTTTATGATTACAGGCAGCTATGACAAATGCGTGACAGCCATAAGAGATAGAAACAAGGATGACATGGCAGCTGTCACAGGAACAATATTTTCACATGCTCAGGTATAGGTAATTGATATAACCAGTCTGAATGTGGTAGTTGTTGTTGCAGAAGAGTGATAGCAGCTTATCTGTTGTGCACAGGTGGCGAAGAAGAATATGCTAGTGACTATGTTGATTGATCACTTGTGGTCCAATGAACCAGGCCTCACAGATGAGCTTGCCACAACTCTCAACGAACTCACGTCACTCAACAGAAGCGAACATTCTAGAGTTGCCCTTCGAGCCCGCCAGGTAAATGCCTCCTTTCTGTCAAAGCCAATGTTTTGGACTGAGAGAATAGATACTTTAGTATTTCTATTTTAATTCAAGATTTGCACCATGTTGTAAAAGCATTCTCGAGCTATGTTTATTATATGCTCCATCAGGAAAACAGGAACTGTGTTGGATTTAAAATAGAGAATAACGAATAACTCTTGGTAACAGATCTAGCAGACAGGTCCCTCTTTTCATGGTTTCTCTGATGATAGAGCTGATATGTAGCTCCGAAACTTTGTATGTTTCTGAATCTGTGACATTGCAAAAACTGGACACTGTTCAGTACTGAAGAATAGCTCTGCTAATAGATACAACATTTAACATCTCCTCTTCTTGCACTCCATGATGAAGAAAATTTTTAGGGTCAGAATGTTGTATTAGATGTTTGTGTCTATGACTCGGTATAATAATGGAAAATCTCACACAGTATTAGACACTGTGAAAGTCTTACATACTGGTATGTTATTCTTTCATAGCGAAGTGCATCAACCTCAGTTAAAAACGTAGTAACCATAGGTTACAAAACCACAGTTAAAATATAATTTCGATCACATTGGTTACTTATATTTTGTTAGCTAACTCATCATTTAACTAGGGTAACGTCTGTGATGGTACACTGTTTCTACAAAGTGACTAAAAGAAGATAATCAAAAACCTCTGCAAAAATGATAGTCGTACTTATTCCATTTTATACATGGGAGGAACGGTCAAAGAAAGAAAGCAACTACCAGATATTAGTGAATGTCGGGACAATAGATAGGGCTTTTAAGAAGATGATAGAAGAAAGTGACAAAATGAAGGGCAGTTTAGAAAGGGCGGTGGAATTAGTAGAGGCACATTTCTTCCTAAATAACATTAATGTAATAACTTTAATATAACAATATTAATTAATAAATGTTATAATATTGTTGCTGTTTTTACTGCATATTTTTTAACATTCGTTGCTTATTTGAACAAATTTAAATACATAAATACATCCATATTTTCCAACTTTTTTAGTGCATAAATATCCACAGTCTAGTTAAAACCATCCATGACTTAAACTTAAAAAATGGCGTTAGAATAGAATTATAGTGGATTAAACCCGCCCTGAGCATTTCATTCTCACAGTGCTCTCAGTCAAATTCTTGGAGTGTAGATTTCAATGTTGGATACATAGGTTGAAATCTTATTGAATTGAAGTAGAATTACAAAGATGGTATTGGCGGAGGTTTTCATGAAACACTCGCTTCTGCCATCATATCGTCATTAATAATTACTATAATTATCATCATCATAATCATCATCTCTGTCTTTGAAACGAGCAAAGTGATTTATATATATTTGGTATAGCATGATTCAGGGATTTTGGTCCTTGCAAAAAAGTAAATAGATAGACTAAGAGCAAGTTACTCATCACTAGTGGCAGGCTGGGTTGCACAGGTCAGGCCGAACAGTCATAACACACAATACTTTCTTCTTATCACGTTGCTGTACACTCCGTCTTAAAACACAATATTCTTTCACATGTCTCGTCACTAACCACTACGTCTGTTGACTAAACATTGTCATGATGACTTACATTTTCTTGACATGAGTATTCCTCTGCTACGAGCATAGATATTATTTTCATTCTTTCTCTTTCCTCTTCTCCTTCTATGCACGTTTGTGATTAAATGTCTTCTTATGACGCAACACACAGCTCGCTCACTAGCCAAACAACCAAGGACAGGGGCCAATAACATTGAATCGAGCTGTACATTGCTTCTAAATGGAGATGTTTTAATCGTGATGATATCAATTACCTGTCACTTAAAGAAGAAAATGCAAGGCCTCACTGGCCCAATTGTGGATCCACCTCTTTCACATAAAAAATCTCGAAACTTATATACAATCCTTTCTGGTGGTACTCTGCCCTGGATTTATGTAACCAAATAAGTAATAAATAACTTTCGATGTTTAAATTATATTCATAAATTGCGTGCCAAACATCTCTTTTTCATAATCCATAAAGCATTGTATCATTGAGTTTCATCCTACTCATGTGTTGGCTAAATGTTCAGTGTCCTCATCAAGTCCATCGTTGACAGGAGTCTTAAGAATATAAATACTTGCTTTGGCTCAATTTATAATATATAACTGTTTGTTCACAGGTGCTAATAGCAGCACACCAGCCAGCTTATGAACTTCGTCACAATCAGATGGAATCGATCTTCCTCTCTGCTGTAGACATGTATGGGCATGATTTCCACCCAGAGAATTTGCAGAAACTCATCATGTCGGAGACATCTATTTTCGACATTTTACATGACTTCTTCTATCATTCCAATAAAGCTGTGTGTAACGCATCACTTGAGGTTGGTAATGGGAATCTTTAGATGTATTGTGTGTATGTGGAAACAGATCTTCAGTCTGTATGTTTGTTTATACGAAACAACTCGGCTCTCATTGGCTGTACTTTTAAAAAACTTAAAGTTTTGTATGCAAATTCAGCTTTGGCTAAATTGTTAATTCTGTGGTGTTTGGGTAAAGGGAGATAAGTCATAAAAATGAGTTCGGAGATAAATGAAAATTAAACTTGGAACCCTTATTACAAATAATTTTCTACATAAATAAAACACATCAACTGCTAGTATTCTTTGATTTTTGCACACCCACTTGTATAATTTAACTTGTGTGTTCATCTGGGGAACAAAATTCCACCTGGACAAAAAAATGACTTATACCCCTTTACCCGAACACCACAGAATTTAGATTATTTATTAATCATTAACAATATATTGAATAAATTCATGTTATAAGTTTTAGTGTAATTTGTTACGTAAAAGCAGTATGGTAGCAGATTTTCTCGTTCTACTATAACATAGTTCTAGTAAGCTTATATTAAATTAATTTTCATCATTTTACTAGCTATCTCAAATCTCAAATTAATTATAATTGATTGAATTAAATTAGCTCATAAATTAAGTTACTACTTTACCTTATAGGTTTATCTAAATTTAAATAAATATGTAGTCTACTAGTCGTTAACTTAACTGAAGAATATTGCTGGAGAACCTTTTAAGTGTAGTGTAAATATTCGTAATTTAAACATGTATTGTATTGATTAAGGCTGGTTGAGTGGAAGAGAAGGCCTTATGGCCTTAACTCTGCCAGCGAAAATAAAACATTATTATTATTATTATTATTATTATTATTATTATTATTATTATTATTATCATTCCGCAAGATCATCATCACCTCTTTATCGTTTTATTTTGGGAAATGCCTGATCTTGCAACTTGTACTGTAACATATTACTGTATTTGATAACTAGATTAATATACCTGACTAATTTCATGATTTGAACACTGAATTTCATGCCAGATAAGTGTAATTCAAATCTTGGTGAATTTAAATGGAATCTGTAATGGAACAAACGATGTTGAGCAAGTTTGCACTGCAGTCATTCTATCAACTGTCTACATTACCTCATCAGGAAGTGCCTGATTTTATCAGCCAGTACTGTAACATATCCCCAGCACATGAGACTTCATATCTGACCAGCTCGAAAATATCAGATTGTAATAAATTGTACTGTTACAGTTCATTCATAAGTCCTCAGTGGTGTAATGACTGTCATATTTGTAACTAGCCCCTAACATCACATGTAACCCAACAGAGAGCGATGAATTTTTAAGATGAAGTTCTGTTGCAGCATTCTTAAGTTCAGGAAAGAAAGCAATCGGTCCCATATATGTGAAAGACCTATTTGTCCATGAATAAAGTAAAATTCAGTGTTCTGGTCCTTCATTATTTCTCAGTTATTGGTAGCAGTTATTACAATTACAACTATTGTGGAAGCCTCTGGTAGAAAAAAATGAGAACATATAAATACAAAATATCACTTGTCCACAGGCTTCTTTGTATGATGATACTCCTCAATGCCCATATACAAAATGCACAAGTTGGAAATGGATATCAAATTAAGTTGAGGCCAGTGAAGGAACACCTGTGATTTAGTTCTTAAGTTGTTCACATTAGAAATCAACCATCCATCTTTTATCTTAAATTAACTCACACCATTAAATTTATGTTAATGTTTCAGGTATACGTGAGACGAGCATACATATCCTATGAACTAACATGTCTCCAGCTACTCGAACTTTCTGGAGAAATTAGTGTTATACATTTCCAGTTCCTCCTGCCTTCTTCACATCCAAACAGGTATTAATTCTATTCTTCCTTGTATTGTATTATAACCATTTGATAAAATATATGATAGATTTAGAATTGAACAAGCTAAGAAGATACGTAGTCTTGTAATGAATTAAAAATGTATACTACCAGAATCCACTCAATATTCTCCACTACAAATTTTCTGCATATGACGAGAACCAATAGCAGTTCACTGTGGCGTTGTAATATTGCAGTCATGTGTGTGAGTGTTTGTGTGTGTGTTTTTTTCCTGTTCCTGTGATAGTCAGTCAATCACACTGTAATTTTTATGATTGAGAAGTCAGTGTCTAAAGAAAGCATAGAAAAAAATTTAAAATCAAAATCTTCTTCGAAAAGATTTGTGTGGAGTGTGGCATTATATGGGGCCGAAACCTGGACATTACATTGAAGTGAAGAGAAATGACTAGACGTATTTGAAGTGTGGATATGGAGAAGAATGGAGCGTGTGAAATGTACAGACAGAATAAGAAATGAAGCAGTTTTGGAAAGAGTGGGTGAAGAAAGAATGACGCTGAAACTGATCAGGAAGAAAATAGGAATTGGTTGGGTCACTGGCTGAGAAGAAACTGCCTACGGAAAGATGCACTGGAAGTAATGGTGAATGAGAGAAAAGTTCGTGGTAGAAGAAGATATCAGATGATAGACGACATTAAGATATGTGAATCATATGCAGAGACTAAGAGGAAGGCAGAAAATATGAAAATTTGGAGAAAACTGCGTTTGCAATGAAAAATCTGCCCTTAGACAGAAAACTATGAATGAATTTTGAAAGGAGAGAGAAAAAAATAGTAATTTCGAAGTGATCTGTTCAAAATAGATGGTAGGCAGCAAACTTTCGGAGTGGAGTGTAAACCGCAGAACTCTCCAGACTGTTGTCCTGACAATGTCTAGTTCATTACTGATGCGGCGAGTTGACGCGTCTGGACTGCGTTCATTCCGTTGCTGAATAAGTTGAACATTATTTGCAGAAGTCTGTGGTCTGCCTGAACTCTTTTCATCAAGAACACTTCCTGTTCTTTTGAATTTGTTCACTAACATCCGAATATTGGCCCTAGTAGGTGCTGGTGTGTAAAATTTTCGTTCAAACTCCTGACGCACTTCTTCATAGCTTAATAATGGCAATCGCGCGAAAACAACTGTTATTCGTTGTTCAATAGTAAACATACTTTTTTATTAATCTGAAACAAAAAGAAAATATTCCCGATTTAATGGAAATGGATCGAGACTTTTGGACCACCTGTATTGTGACTGCTCGTTTATTACATAATGCCAATTTTGCAAGTAGACCCATACCATTCTCACCAACAAAACGCAGAAGCACACTTTCTTCATCAATAATAGTTCCAAATACGTAATCTCCAATCAACACAAGAACAAAAAAATTGACAAATTGACTGAACTAACAACAACTAGTCATCTTTCTGATAATAAGCTTAAAGCCTGTTTCAGCCAAAAGTTAGGCAACAAAATTTTGTGTATGAATCAATAAAACGAATCGTCAAAAGAAAGATCAATCAAACATATCAATTCCAAATTAAAAACAATAATGGAAATGCTAAGACGTTTGAGATGGGCAGGGCATGTAGCACGTATGGGCGAATCCATGCATATAGAGTGTTAGTTGGGAGACCGGAGGGAAAAAGACCTTTAGGGAGGCCGAGACGTAGATGGGAGGATAATATTAAAATGGATTTGAGGGACGTGGGATATGATGATAGAGACTGGATTAATCTTGCACAGGATAGGGACCGATGGCGGGCTTATGTGAGGGTGGCAATAAACCTTCAGGTTCCTTAAAAGCCATTTGTATGTAAGTAAGTAATGGAAATGCTAAGTGGAATAAACTGATAATTAAAAGTAAAATGATTCCAGACTTCCCACGCAAATCATCTGTAGTAATGTTCAGACTTGTTATTAGTCACGATTTCCTAGGCAAACACATGCATAAAATCGGAGTATTTGCATCGCTAAATTGCCTTTTGTGTTCAAATTCAGAGCATTAGATTCATAATTATCAGGCAGTGCATTTTCGTTCCCAAATGTATAGCTGATCCAGTAATTTCTTCTGGTAGCTACATCTATTACGTCAAGTGGATGCATAAGCAAAGTCGAATTGGAAGCAGGTACACATGGGGTCATTAAATAATAATGTTGTAATGTATTATAAATATGCCCCTGTAACGTCATATGACGTAGAAAGAACATTCTCTTAGTTTAAACAAATTTTATGTGATGTTCGTAAAAGATTTGCATTTCATAACCTCAGAATATATGTTTTCGTTCACTGCAACGGGATAGGTTTTGATAAACGAATTATTTGTATATATTGTGTAAAATATAAATATTGATGATTTGTATATTGCTTTTTGTTATTATTATTTTGTCCCTGTAACATTATGTGACGTAGGAAGAACATTTTCTTAGTGTAAACAAATTTTTACTGGCAGTTGCAGTAAAAGATATGAATTTCATAATCTCAGAATATATATATTTTTGTACACCATAACGGAGTTGATTTTGTTAAATGAAATAATTGAATATATTATATGTAGAGTATTTATAGTTAATGTGTATCATGTTTACTATTCTGTTCTATAATATATATTGTATACTATTATATACGCTTGCAATTCGACCTTGCTTACTCATGCACGTGATGTAATAGATGTAGCTACCAGAAGAAATTACTCAATCTGCTGTACGTTTGGGAATGAAAATGCGCTGCCTGAATTAATTATATAAATGCAATTGGCTGAATGTCAAATAAATTGGCTGTTGAAAATAAGAAGATTAAACATGAATGAATAAAAAATGAATTAATAGATAAAATGTTGAATTTGTATTATTAATTTCATGTAATAGTGATATTTATAGGTATATCAGCTTTAAATTTACTTATATTTTACTAGATTAAACATAAAACCCTTGTATTATAGAATACCACATAACAAGAGGAGAGCAGAGATGACTGAACCTCCTGAGGTCCCTCTCTCGCTCAGCAACTGCCAGCGCACTGGATGTATGGCTGCATTTGAGTCATTTGCACAGTTTGAGCAATATGCAGACGAGATGTTGGACCTACTGGAGGATCTGGCATCGCCTGCTGTTGTGTCACCCAAAGTGCTGGAAGCTGTGGAGAGTGGCAGTGAGTCTCGGCTCAGCACCAGCATCAACATCAGCATGTCTGTGGGAGATGGCAGGGCAATCCCGGATGAAGTGCAGAAGGTAAGCTCAGATACTCGTACATGGTAATTCTTGTTTCAATATCCTTCTTCAACTACGAAGGTTATTCAGAAAATTAGAAATGATGATGAGGTGATAAGATTCAGATGATTGTAAGTGAGATGAAAGTAATCTAAGAAACTCTTCCCCAGTTCCCTTTGATAGAAGATGACTGACTGAGCTGAGTTGCGCTACTCGAGCACTGGCAGATCATATAAGATTTGTGAAAGAAAAAAGACTCTGAAGAAAATTTTCACCTAGTACTTCGTGTTTTTTCTGTAAAATTCTTTCCACAGTCCTTTCATTACTAATAAACAGGGAACGGATTTATATGGACTAAAAATATATGAAATATGTAAATATATATGTAGTTATTTTTACCAAAATATGGAATTAAATATGGATTTTTACCAAAATATGGAATTAAATATGGACTTAAAATTATAAAAAAATGACTATGTACGTTAAATATTGGTACATTTTAATCAAACTAAACAAAAAATATAATGGACGTACCTTATCTTCCAATGTAGTTTCAACAAAACACAATTTTTATTGTCTGTTACCATAACAATAGGTTACAAACATTTCTTTCAAGTGCTGAAAAGTGAATCTTCTTCTATTGTCTCTGAGGATAGATTTATACTGACTAAAAGAGCGTTCGACGTCACAAGAAGTAACTGGTACATAATTCAATTTCACAATGTCTGCTGGGGATAAGTCCAAGTTAATCTTCACTGTTGATTCACCACTCATCACAGCAACAACCTTTTGTAGTTCTTCATATCCAGGGTTTTTTGAAAGTACAGTGTCCACCTTAGCTCTTACTGCATCTGCAACTTTACCTCTACCACGATTCAGTTGTTCCACAGTACTATTTATAATTTCAAAACTTTCAGATAGTGAAAGGTGCCTATTTTGGAGACTTTTGAGCGTTTTTATGATGCATGAAAATGTATGCTGAATGTGAGCTAAGTCATTCTTCACACTTATGTCACAGGTAACTGTTTTCGCAGTATCAATTGAGACTGCATCTTCAGAGTCCAATGCAAGGAGAACATTGTTAATAGAGTCTATATGTTCGGCATAATATTCAACTGCTTCTAGCCATGTACCCCATCTAGTTAAAATTGGCTTTGGTGGCAATGGAATTTCAGGGTACATTTCTTTCAACACGTTAACTCTACTGGGAGCTTTGAGAAATACTTTTTTCACTGATGAAATCAACAAATCTACTTTAGGGAAATTGTCTCTGACCACTTCTGCCACACGATGAAATGCATGCGCCACACAAGTAAAATGAGTCAATTTAGGATATACAACAGATAATGCTTGTCCAGCTTTGACCATATAAGGGGCAGCATCGCTAATAAAGAATAACACATTATCGTACATAATACCCTTTGGCCACAGGATACCCATAGCTTCGTTGAACAGTTTAACTATAGTTTTGTTATTGCACTTTTCTAGAACATCACAATGTAAAAGAATTCGTTCAGAATATTGTTCACTTAACAAACCGATAACTACATTACCAACAAGTCTACCTTCTTTGTCGGGAGTCTCATCAATGGAAACCCAAATTGAACTATCTTTAATTTCATCTCTTATCTTCTGTATTGTCTCATCGTAGATGGATGGAGCATACGTCTTCCTAAGTGTTGACTCATCTGGGATTGTATGTTGAGTATATTTTTCAAGGAATTCCCTGAAGACCTTATTCTTTAGTTTGTAGAGAGGAATATCAGCAGAGATGAGAGAACGGCACAGGTCGATGTTAAACTCAGATCTTACATTCGATGTTGTTGGTTGTGTTAAAAACAATTGTCTCTGCTTGGAATTTAGTTGTTTGTTGGCCTGATGTTTACTAGTTGTAATGTGTTGTTGCACCAGGAACTTTTGTGTAGATGATACTGCACACTGACACAAATTACAAAATAATATTTTATTGTCAGTTGATAAACCATCTTCTTTAAATTCTGAAATGTAACTTGTTAGTTTTGATTTTAAATTGACTGAATGACGTACTTTTGGCATATTTACCGTCTTTATAGTATGATTTACAAAACTGAACCTATGTGTACTCTGACTGGCATTTAACTGTTGAGCTGCACAACTGAAGTCTGTTAAAAATTTTAAATTAAATTAATACAGTTTTGTAACTTACTTTCCCATTGTTGATAGGACTGCTAATTTTCAAATAACTCTGATGTTAAAGGGATTACTGAACATGTGTTTAAATCTCTATTGTTGAAATGTATTTTTAAAAGTTAATGGAATTTTGTTTTGTTTTATTGTTAAACCTAATATAATATGGACTGTTTTATATGAAATATGGAAAATATATGGAAATTAACGAAAATATGTACTAAACTCTAAAATATGGAAAAATATGGAAAATAAAAGTAGGATTTTTCAACCCTACACATTGTGAAACATAAAGATAATGCAAAATATAAATTATATTAGCTTTATAAGTAAATATGTATTTACATATAAATCCTTTCCCTGCTAATAAAATTACTGAATTCTCTCTTTCGGGTTTTTCTGTAAAACTCTTTCCACAGTTCTTTTATTACTAGTTACTGAATTACTGAGTGAGCATTCCTCATGGGACTCTCATGGGAAGTCCATGGTTTGATTACTGGACCGACCAACCTGACTGTGGTTTTTCCGTGGTTTTCCACAGTTTCTTAGGCAAATGCTGGGTTGAAATTTTCATTGCCATGAGCCATTTCCCTTCTCTTCCTGTATAGAAAAAGAATTTAGATATCTTATCATTCACTTTCTTCAGCTCATTCCATAGACATATTCAGGTCAAGATGCATGTCTTCATCCACTTATAGGAAGCGGCATCCTTTCCATAACTGTTCCTGAGTTCCCAATCTTTTGCAATATTTCCGCCAGGATTCATTCCTTAAAAGCACTTCCAAAGGTGCTTCAACACCTTGGAAGGGACATTGGAATGGATCCTGTGCTGCTTGGTCACCTTGGCGGTATGAACTTAGAACAATGGGGTAAGATGCCCCCATTAGGTTAGCGGCTGAAGGGTCACATGAGACTGGTGGGCTGGTACACCCTCATCCTCATTCATCCCATAAAAATTCGGGGTGCACAATAGGCCTCAGTATGGCCGACGTGTAAAGAGTCGTCCTAACCCATCCCTAGCCACCGTGAACTAACCTAACCTATTGAATTAATATTTAATGTTTTATTTCCAAAACAACATATACCTCATAGCAACAACTTTGAGCACAGAGCAGTTGTTGAAAGTGGTGACCACCTGTCTCAATACATGCATAACAATGACGCATGAAATTTTGTAAGCAATAATAATAAATAATATCACCATGAAAACGTTAGGCAGTTGTTTGTTATGAAAATTAATGCAGGTAACAGAAACTTCTCTCACATACACTTTCAAGATCTCGTGGCATCTGAAATATCCATTTCCGACCACTGGTTCCTTATGTCAAAATGCTCAGTTTAGAGTCCTCTTATCATCTGTATAATTTTGACCCTGAAGGTTGGAGACACTCTGTATTACATTCAGAATTGTGGCTCACCTTACGTTTCTTCTCCACTTCACGTAGTAAAATTGCTTTTACTATGTGTGGTCATAGTAGAAATTGCTGTGTATGATAATAATGTAAATTTATGTATATATGTGTGTGTGTGTGTGTGCGTGCGCGTGCGCGCGTGCGCGTGCGCGTGCGCGTGCGCGCGTGGAGGTTAATATTTTTCCTGCTCATCTTTATTACGTAAATTAGATAACACTATTTGAAATATTTATAATCTTTAGGGACATAGATACACGACTTGCAAACAGAAGTTTTAATTATTCAGAAATATTATTTATGCAATCGTACATTAAAACACGCATGTTATGACGCTATAAATTGTGCACAATTGGTCTGATTCTAGCACTGGTGCCACAAAAGGTTACCTAGCAACTAGTATTTCATGACGTCATCATCGCCTTCACAACACAATTTTATACAACGTACCTGTAAGAAAAAGCTTCAAAACAACAACAAAATAACATTATCTTAGAAACGGTTACGTAGCAACCTTGCAATATATTACGTCATATCCAGTACTTGTGTCTCTACTACGTCATAACATTACATTTTGTAAATTTATAATAGTTCTTTTACATATTTTAATGATAGAATACCAGAAAACATTGTATGTAACACGTGTATAATCTTCATTATATACACTCGTGAAAATTAGCACATGAGCACACTTATGCCATAATTACCAAAATTATACTAGTTACATAAATTACTATTTTAACATGATTGATGTCCTTTGTTGTACAGCAAACCGAGCCCATCCATATCTTGAGTGTGGGTATCAAGGACAAGGGTGATACAGACGACTCTACACTAAGCCGAACGTTTGGTGACTTCTGCAGTAATCATCGAGAAGAGCTTATAAAGAGAGGAATTAGAAGGATTACATTTGTTATACTTGTGAGGTAAGAAATTACGTTTGGAAGAGAAAATAAATTATGAGTAGTCTTCATTTAACAGATAAATTAGCATTGCGGTACTATTTCTGCATTCTCTTTTATGTAATATTATCTGTTGTACTTAGAGTACGATGACAATATTAATAATAATTATGGCCACGAATGTAGCTCAGTTGGCAAAGGCGCTTGCCTGCTGATCTGGAGTTGTGCTTGGGCGCGGGTTCGATTCCCACTTGGGCTGATTACCTGGTTGGGTTTTTTCCGGGTTTTCCCCAACTGTAAGGCGAATGTCAGATAATCTATTTATAATACTCGGCCTCATCTCGCCTATCACCAAATCCATCGATGCTAAGTAACCCCCCAGTTGATACAGCGTCATTAAATAACCAAGTAAAAAAAATAATAATAATAATAATAATGAGACAGCGACAATGAAGGAGAAGTATATTTTCTTTGTAGGAACAGAAATATATTCACAGAGATCTTATGAACACTTGTTGATTATTCTCTGAACAATGACGGAAAAGAAAACCTAAGGATAAAATTTAATGAAAATATCTGGCTATATGCGGATTTAGAGATATTTTCTGTTCATAATTTTCTGATTTGTCTGAGATTGTAAAGAATACCCTTGGACATAAAATTATGATTTATTAATTTTTATTTCTGTCGTTTTATTTATATAAATTTAATGTTCTTTTTTCAGCGATATAACTTTACTTTGCTTTAAAAAATTCTACTGACGCTCTTCTATTGCGAATACCAAAAATGAAGGAAATGTTTTCATAGGTATCATTACTCTGAATATTTAATAGTATGCAATTTCAATGTTTTTCATTTCAGACGTCAGTTTCCCAAATTCTTCACTTACCGCAGCAGAGACAACTTCACAGAGGACCGAATATACCGGCATCTAGAACCAGCCATGGCATTCCAGCTGGAGCTCAACAGAATGCGCACATACGACCTTGAAGCCCTGCCCACCTCAAACCAAAAGATGCATCTCTATCTGGGCAAAGCAAAGGTAATTTTATGTGTTATATTAGAAGATTTGTAAAACATCATTTGAAACAAGAAATTTTTATTGAAAATAAACATACAACTCCTGGGTTCCAACTCTAGGGCATAACTCTAATCGCTTATCTACATATATAGACTCTTAATTATGTGTTCCTCATATCAACTCACTTTTCGTAAATAAATGAACACAATCATGAATGGACGACATCTTCAAACTGATGCAATCAACAAAATCCTACTAACACAATTCTTCTTCTTCTTCTTCTTCTTCTTCTTCTTCTTCTTCTTCTTCTTCTTCTTCTTCTTCTTCTTCTTCTTCTTCTAATGGCATGCTGGTCTTAAAGTTTAGCTAGTGCCTCCTTAACGATGACAGTCCATTCCTCTCTATTTTCTGCCTTCTTCCTCCATATTCTAACTCCCATCCTTCGCAGGTCCTCCTCCAGACAGTCCAACCACCTTAACCTCGGCCTTTCTCTGTATCTTCTCCCTCTTGGATTTCCATCAAAAATCTTTTTGATCGTTCGACCACCATCCATTCTGATCATATGTCCAGCCCATTCTATTCTTTTAACTTTTATCTGTGTTACTATATTAGGTATCTTATACAAATGATTTATTTCATTATTTGTCCTTATTCTCCATCCATCTTTATCTTTTATTGGTCTATAAATTTTCCCCAGTATCTTCCTTTCCCATCTTTCCAACTGGAATTTTATTTCTTCCGTCATAACCCAGGCCTCACATCCATATAAACTATAGGTTTTATTGCTGTGTTGTAGATCTGTAATTTGGTTTGTTTCGACAGGTACCATGTTTTTATTACTTTTGCCAAAGCAAAGAAACATCTATTACCTGCTGCAATTCTCTCTTTTATATCTTTGCTACAGTCGTTATCATAGGTGACCAATGACCCTAAATACGGTACTTAAATGCTTCCACTTCCTTATAATTTACAGCATTTATTGATATTTCATTATTCAAGGTACTAGCCCTTGTTTTGGAGGTGTTTATATACATCGTTTTATTCACATTTACCTCTAAACTTAATTTTTTTGTTACATTCTCCATTTGTTCATTGGCCTCTTCCAGTACTGATAAGGACCGAGCTATCGTTACTAGATCATCTGCATATGCCAGATATTATAAAAATCTATTCTTGATGCTTCCCCCTGTATTAATCTTTATACTGTATTTCTTACTAACTTTTCCAAGGCCAAGTTAAATAATAAAGTTGACAGGGCACTCTCCTGTCTCAATCCACTCTTGACTAAACAATTAACAATCGCAAAGTACTACTGCTGAGATGCGGAATAGAAAGTGTAACAAATTCATTATCTAAAACATTAGAAAATTATACCATATTACAAATGAAAATTAGTAGAAGTACTTTCATAATGCCATAACCGGAAATTTTGCCTTTTGCTATGTCATATTACGTCACATTAGTTTACAGTGTGTAGGACAGAGTGATCGTTACTGGAGGAACAGCCTACTTTTATATTTTTACTATAGCTTTTACACTTGTGTTTATTGTGAATAATAAGCAATTTATTTTCGCCCTCTCTTCTTTTGAGTTTAAACACATTTTAAAAGTTCATTATGTTATGTAGTAATTTTAATTTATTGAACATTTGCAATGGTAATATTGGACTGTTGCAAATTATTGTCCTTCTCTTGTGTTTAAGTACGTTCTACATAAGTCACTTTAGGAAATATCCAGTGCCAATACTGTTGAGAGTGAGCTTTGGATGTTGGCTTACAGGTTGCAAAAGGCCAGGAGGTGACAGACTACCGATTCTTCATAAGGTCTATTATCCGTCACTCTGACCTCATCACGAAGGAGGCCTCATTCGAATATCTGCAGAACGAGGGTGAACGTGTGCTTCTTGAAGCCATGGACGAATTGGAGGTCGCATTCTCACACCCACAGGCGAAACGCACTGACTGCAACCACATTTTCCTCAACTTTGTACCTACTGTGATTATGGATCCTGCCAAGGTAATAATCAAACAACATTTAACATACTTTAGAAATCTTGGTCGCCATTTCATCATCATCATCATCATCATCATCATCATCATCACCATCACCATCACCATCACCATCACCATCACCATGTTACATAGTGGTGTAGTGGCTACTTTGTGTATGGATCTTAGTACTTGCGGTTGAAATCTGATTTAAAGTGCAGTGACGGAGGATGTTTGAAAGCTTCATCTGGAAGGAATTTTATGCCTCATCATGATCAATCAGTGTCTTAAGTAAACAACGGCTATTGTGTTGTCAATTCATACTTTCAAGAGAAGTTTGCTGTAGTGATTAACCATTAGTGATGTCCTTCGGTATCTAGAAAGTGAGAACTATATAAAAATCCTGTAGGTGACATCTTGGTATCACAAATGCTGTGACTAATCTTGGACTCACATGTGTCATCTGTTATTAGTGACCATACACACATAATCAAGAAACAACAAGAACTACCATCATCGAGCCACCAGCATAACTTAGTCAGCTGAGGTGTTTGCCTGTCGATCCAGAGTTGCACTCAGGTGTAGGTTCGATTCCTATGTGGGCTGATTACCTGGTTGGGTTTTTTCCGAGGTTTTCCCCAACCGTAAGGCGAATGTCATATGATCTATGGCGAATCCTTGGCCTCATCTCGACAAATACCATCTCACTATCATCAATTCCATCAACGCTAAATAACCCAGTAGTTGATACAGAGTCGTTAAATAACCAAGTAAAAACAAATTACCATCGTCATCACCACATTAAGTCGTCATCAGCACTATCATAATAATTTTCATTATCATTATCATTAATAATCCAATTTTAGAGTGTGTGGCTTGTGTTCTGTACTTTAAGGAATCACAGGCATTTTGTTTTTTATCGTTCATTGCCAAGTTTTGTCTTATGATTCATAATTTAAAATTTTTTTGAAGTCCATTGTCTTCTATTGTAGGACTATGGTGATTTTCTTTCAAGTATGTATTAATTCTTTTTCAGTCAGATTAAAAGTATTTAGTTCATTTATGCTTGAATTTCTTTTCTTGCCAAGAAGAATCTATATCTAATGATCTAAGGAAGTTTGTCTTTGCTGCTTCACTTTTCCTTTGGCATATCTATGTATCATCAAATTTTCACTCTATATGTTATCATTGGCACTGCCAATGTATTATAAAATTTGAACTGATAAATTTTCAACAGTACTTATCTCGGTAGAGGTTTTGATTTATCTAGAGAAAATAAAAACTCAAGTGGGATTTAATTGACTATTACACGATTAGAAGAAATAAAGTAATCTAATACAATAAAATATTAATTGACTTACTAAAATTCTATTTCACTAATGTTAGCTTCATCAAAACTTTTTAACAGAGCTGCCATTTTCATTTGACTGTCTATGCGGTAAACAAATAACGATCGCAAAGCATGTTTTATAGTATCGTAAAGAATTTGCAGTTTGAAATGTTGGCAAACAAATGCTAAGGAAGTGATAAAAACAAAAGAAAGTATATAAAAATTACAAGAAATAAAGTACTCTAATACAATAAAATAGATATTAATTGACTTACTAAAATTCTATTTCACTAATGTTACCTTCACCAAAGTTGACTATCTATGTGGGAAACAAATGACGATCGCACAGCATGTTTTATAGTACCATAAAGAATTTGCAGTTTGAAATGTCGACAAACAAACAAATGCTAGGGAAGTGATAAAATTGTGCGATAAGCAGCCATGATTGGTTGAAAGAAGTCCTTTCATACCGTTTTATTGGTCAAAAGTAGTATAGTCAATATAATTTTTTAATTTCGTCCCTGTAAGTATGCAATTTAATTAGAGAAACATGAAATATGTAAATGTTTTGAGAGGAGTTAAAGCAAGAAATGACTTTATACGGGATGTAAATTTTTCATTGTCTGACAGATTGAAGAGAGTGTGACGAGTATGGTAATGCGGTATGGTCCTCGCTTGTGGAAGCTAAGGGTGCTGCAAGCTGAGCTCAAAATGACGATACGACAGTCTCCCAACAGCAAGACTTCCATTGTCAGACTATGTTTGGCTAATGATAGTGGTTACTCCTTAGATATCTGTTTGTACAAAGAAGTCACTGATCCAAAGACTGGAGTGGTAAGTGCTAATATTATTTATTATATTCCTCACAATCTATACCTCGTGAGATTTGTTTTCACTTAAATCTAAACACCACTCAGTAGTTTAAAATCGTGGTTTTCCAAAAAAACAAACTAATATCGAATGGAAAGATTACTAAACAAAAACAAGAAGCGTGCTTACAAAGATAATAGTTTATCATAGCCATAGTTACTATTAAATATTTGGAAAGAGAATAATATTGTCATTAAATCTCTTACAGACATTCCATAATTTGCCCATGAAGTTGAGAAACAAACAAACTTTTAGCACTCAACTTTCACCAACCTGCATGAGGTGCTACAAGTAAATCACTCTATGATTACTTTTAATCAAACTTCATTTTTGAGAATTTCGTTTCACATTAATTGTAATCAAGAAATTCAGTGAGAAAAGCGTCATATCAATGTTTTGTGCAGTTTTGTGATGCAGGCTTCAAATCTTATTTTATTGAAGCATCTCAATTATTTCATGTCCATACTTGGTTGAATTGACTTGTGTATCTTCAGTTTAGACAAAATTCATCCAGTAGTTAGAAGAAAGATTCTATATGGACGGATAGAAAGATGGGTGGGATGCTGAAAATTGTACAGAAAAACTTCTTTTATACTTTTTTTTTTTCGCCTTTTTTTCCCGAAGTTCTGGCAAAATTCCTGTACTTAATTTATTTCGTTATACTTTTTCATTTGTACGTTTTTTGTACTTAAATGATCACATTCTGAATTCCAGGGAATACAAAACGTCATTTATACATTCTAAATAACTTTTTTCGAAATTAGGTTTGCTGTGTAAGAACGCGAAAATACAGTACCTACATGTTCATTATTAAGATGCAGCCCATTTAGAAATTCGTGGGAATTCTAAGCTATCCATGCTTGCATCCTACAATTTTGTGCCCTTTAATGACGTTGTTGTTACTTTAGAAACAGTGAAATGTTTTGTAATACAATATGATGTAAGTGAACAAATTATGAGACATTCATCACAATTCGAGTGCATGATTTATACCTTAGGAGCAAGCAGTAAAAAATAACTGACTTTTGTTTTTGTAAAATAATCACGTATTATGCAAATCCAGATTACTTACTTACTTACATCCAGATTTGCATAATATATTCGTTACTGGAGGTACGTTAACAGAAAGCCACAATTTAAGCCACACAGAATTGTGTGCACTCAAAGTTGGGTTCTGGCATCTTAAGCCCATTTTAGTTGTGTGGATATAAGGGGAAAATTGTGATGGTGTCGTGTATAGTTCCTGGGGTAGCTCAGTCAGGAGAGCATTTGTGCGCTAAGCGAAGGGTCCTGGGATCGATACCTGGCCCCAGAACAATTTTTCCTTGAAATTATTCATAATCACGTATGTTATGAAACGAAAATCACATGGTAAGAACAAGGTAAATCAGTTTCGTGAAATGTTATGAATTGGAGTTTGAAATGTATCAGCCAGTTTTGGCTCTAAGCGACTAAGATCTTTTACAAACAATCTTACATTCTTCAAGAATATGTGTTATAAATTTGAATACTGTATTAAGACGGCTTAAATTGTGAAATTCTGAATTTTTCTTGTGAAAATTTACTAAATTAACTTTACTTAATCTCTCCATATAGTCTCAAAATGCTATTTCATATGTTATTAAATGTAATTTCAGTTATACGTTTTTGTCTCTTACTATGCATTTTTTCTTCAGACCCCATAAAAACTCATAAATGACGTTCTACTATATTTCCATAAACCTCTCCAAACCAAATTTTTTGCAGCATCATAATACTTGCTCTATAAAAAGAAAATTTCTCTCGTTTCGCTTTTAAATGTTTATTGAGATTTGTTTCGCCAGTAGAAATAGTTTCAAGCACTGAATTATATTACACCATAATTAAATAAGTATTGAAGTTATTTGTAAGACGACATGATATAATTGAATTGAATGTTTCAGATCAAGTTTGAAGCATATGGAAGTAAACAGGGTCCTATGCACGGCCTCCCCATATCCACTCCTTATGTTACCAAAGACTACTTGCAGCAAAAGAGGTTCCAGGCACAGAGCGTGGGCACCACCTATGTATATGACATACCTGACATGTTCCGTCAGATGTTGGAGAAGCTCTGGAAGGAGTTCATTGAAGAACGGCCTTCAGGTAAGTGCTGACTAGTACCTACTTTACCTATATTTTCTAACTGTTCTGAAATGTGTAGGTACCATTTTTTTTTTGGAATAAAAATGATTTGTATTACTTCCAAATCCTCGGAAATTTAATTAGGGCATTTTATGTAATTTGTAGAAATTGTTTCGTTAGAATGTACTAATGTTGGCCACTTTGATTTAGTAGTTATCATATTTGTACCTGAGCTCGTAATATGCTGATTCAGTCAGGGCTGAGAATGATTGATTTTGATTGAAAAAATTCTGAGTGTTTCTTCTACTGTATAAGACAGTAAATGTGTTGGTCCTATTTGTTGGATTTACTGTATATAAATATAAAAGATAATTTTCTCCACTGATAGAAGATAAATATTTCAAGCCCAATTACTGTACTTCGATCTCTCTCTTAAAAAACATTTGTCACTACTAATAACGATTGTTGGGCCCTTTGATAGTAAGAGTAGGAACATGTCTAAGACTGTTCTCTTTGGCCCGCTCTTTTTTCAATGATGTCCGTGGGATGCAAAAATTGAAAATAGACACTGTATCATTTAAGTCAAGAATAGTTTAAAAGAGTCTGTGACTTTGTTGTCATATGCTCAGCACTGCTGGACCAGAAATATATATATATATATAGCTTTTTGTTATTTTCGATTGTATTCAGACAACAACAATTGTTGTTATATTGTTGTTGTTGTTGTTGTTGTTGTTGTTGTTGTTGTTGTTGTTGTTGTTGTTATTATTATTATTATTATTATTATTATTATTATTATTATTATTATTATTATTATTATTATTATTATTGCTACTACTGCTGTTGTACTGTGAGCTGCAGAAAATTATTGTGTGGGCTACAATAATTGATCTATGGGCCACAGTTCCTCATTCCTGATTTTGCCTATTATCTAGGACTTTTCAAACAAAACAGAACACTTCCAAAACTATTTTACTCCATAAGTACTTCATGCATGAACATGTAATACGCATCAACCAATCAGATTATTGAAATAACGTTGATAAAATATTAATTTGCTATTGACTTTGATTACATGTTCGTTTCTAACCTAAGTACAGAGATATACATATTTGAAAATATGGCCATGACTGTATGGCCAAGCATCTGCATAGAATTGGAATATATCAGTCTCCTAACTGTCCATTGTGCAACTCAAATCAAGAAATGGATTCAGAACATCTCAAAATCTGTGCGTCAGTGGCTAACCATGACAATATCTTTGAAAAATATTGGAATGCAAGAGGTCAAATGACTTTATTGTCAAATTCCTGGCATTAGAAAACAACAACAACATATTTGAAAATATTTTTTTTTATTGATTATTCCACGTTATCAAAATAGGAAAGGTTCCATCCATTTCACTTGAAAATTGCATTTTGCCTCTCATCGTAATAAGCAAATTAAGTATTGTAATACATTGATACATCATTCACTGTTTGCTATGATAGACTTCCTATTTGTTGCATAACAAGTGGTGATGCCTCCAAAAGTTCTGGACAGCATAGAACTGGTGCTAGAGGGCGACGACCATCTTGTGGAGCAGAAACGGCTTCCAGGAGAAAATAATGTAAGTAACAACAGAACAAATTATTTGATGCTGAAAATGAAGAAATTAGAGAATTGTTAACAAATTTATAGTCAGGTAACTGAATTTCTCTGTTTTTCATTGTGTTTACGTTTTGGGGGGATGGTTATTTGTGCGCACTCGCATGTGTATGGGTTTATGAGTGCGCGGTTTTTTTTTTATGGACAACTGGGTTATTGCACTTTTATTCTTTCTTTTCACATCTAATAATTATTCTTCCTGCTTCACCACTTTCTGCCAAAGTAGAGACAAATGGCTCTGGATTATGTTCCAGGCACTACCTGTTGTGTGGACTGTGTGATGTGATTCCTTCTCAGGAAGTTTTTATAGATAATTGTAGGTGTGACAGTTGCATGAGAAATGACATTGTGGCAACTCCACATGTGGAAATAAATGGTCATAAAAGGAATTTCTTTCATTGCCAATAGACAAAGAAGAAGGTAGAGAGTCATAGAAGAACTATTCCCCTCCATCTCTTCAGCTAGACTAGCTTCAGTATAGAGTATTTGTAACGATTCCATTTACAAAGCACTTAAATATCCAAAAACTAAATCGCTATGGATACTTCTTATTGTGAAGTATTTTGCTTTACTCCTTACTTTTAGTATCAGTTTTTTAATATTGAACAGTTTTGGTCAAGTGATAACATGTTTGCCATTAGATGCGCGATTCACGAGTTTATGCCCAACTGAGGATGATAAAAGTCCGATAAAAATCCTTCCTTTGGGAGAAAAGTAAATCCAGGCATCACATGTTGTAGACTTATAGCAAAATCTAGTATATAGCCTACAGTCACGAAGCTCAATACGTAGTAAATATGCATCTAGATAGTTGCTAACCACAAGGATCGCTAATATTGACTCATTACAGACAATGCGAAATAGTACCGGCACAGTCTATTGTTCCTAGCACTCTCACAACTCAAGCTTCGTGACTATATGTACTAGACTGTGCTTATAGCATGACAAAAACTAATTTCTAATTAAGACGGCTCCAGACAGAATTTTTCAGTCATTTATCTTCTACATTAAAATTCATCTTTGCTATTTGTTTTCACCTATCATCGTGGATAATTCATTCCATCTTCCTTCACCTTATACAGTAGAACCCCAATTTTAGGCGACCTCCATTCAACGTTTTTCCGTAATTAATGTTACATTTTCATGGTGTCAGTAATTATAACATATGATTAATGTTTTTTTTTTTATTTTTTTTTTTTTATTTTTTTTATTTTAGCGTTCTTGTCTTTGCTGTGAAACCCGCATTTTACATTAAAATTTACTCTTAATGATTTTTTTTAATGTCGGTTAATACAAATAAATATAAATGCTTTTCAATTCAACACGTAAAATACAATTTTTTTTTAATAGTTTAATGACTTGGCAATGCTTCTGCCTCGCTGCCACGTGGTCCCCACTCCCTCACTGCACCTTCACAAACACGTGTGCCTCGCAAAAAGGAAAACACTTTCTCTTGTGGAAAAAGTTGATTTAATTCACGAAATGAACGCAAAAGTATCCAAGATAGTGAGAAGAAGATTAGATTGGTACCCATTAACGTTTTCTACTTTTTTTTGTTCATAATCTATTTGTTGTAGCTTTTTTGCAAATAAATTTACTGAATTTTTTCGAAAGTATTAAAAATGTTGAAACAAAAATAGCAAACCCCTATTTAATGTCAACCCCCATTTATGGTTAATTTTGTGTGTCCTCTAAAAACGTTAAATAGGGGTTCTACTGTAAATGGTGTTCATCAAGCCCTGTTAAAGAGAAGATATTTGAAACCAACCACCTAACCAAAACAGTTAATTTTGTATACGAATTTAGATTTAATTTCATGTGATTTTCAGGTGGGCATGATTGCATGGCGTCTCACACTACACACCCCTGAATATCCATCTGGTCGTGAAATTATTGTGATAGCCAATGACATCACGTACCTGATTGGTTCCTTTGGTCCACGAGAGGACCTTGTGTTCTGCTTGGCATCAGAGCTTGCAAGGAAATTGAAGATCCCCAGAATATATATTGCTGCAAACAGTGGAGCAAGAATTGGTCTAGCAGAGGAAATCAAACAGCTGTTCAGGATTGCGTGGGAAGATCCTGAGGAGCCTGACAAGGTATTGTCTTAGTTTTAAATGCTAAAAGTATATATTTTTTTTTTAGGTTGGATTTATTTAAACAATCACTTCGCCATCTTAAATATTGTTCGAAATGCATTATGATCAGATATGTCTACATTGCTTCAAGCATAATGTTAATGCGTTATGAAAAAATGGTGGAGTTATGGCAAAAAAATCGGGAGATCTCTGCAAAAATCTGCTCCTATACTATCTTTGTTCACCAAGAATTGTAATTAAACTTGCTGGGATTTCATGTGTGAGAAGTCAGTGTTATTCTCATTAAAAAACTGAAACGGCTGAAGACGCCTTTTGAAGTAACCAGTATTTTTCTTTTGCGTACCTTTTTTCCTTTTCTTCGAATTTTCCTTTGTTTTTGCTGACACATCCTGCTTTTCTTTCAGGGCTTCAAATATCTGTATCTGACACCAGAAGATTTTACCAAAGTATCTGCCATGAATTCTGTTCGTGCTATTCTAATTGAAGATGAAGGAGAACCTAGATACAAGATTACAGATATTATTGGTAATTATAATTTAGCAGATAATAAAAGTAGATTTTTAAATGATCTGCAACTTACTGAGAATTAAGATATAAATAGTTTAAAGGACAACCTTCAGTGTCTTTATTACTAGCTAGAATAGAAATTCAGTGTTTTATCATAATCAGATCAAATTTATGTTTTCTGCCATCAGACAGGATTAGTCATTTATATACCTTCAGAACATCATAGTGTCTTTCCCCTTTTGATCAATATAATCGATATTCTTAGACTATTTTCTGTAGTCAGGTAGTTTGCATTCGTTGTGATCTTAATTTTTTTTTCTTTTGTTCCTAATTCTTTGGTTGCAAGCAAAAGGTGATATGTCAGTTTTTGACGAATGAAATTTTGTTATATGTTATGCATCCTGATGGTATTATTATTATTGTGGCAAAAAATGACATACATATCTCTATTATTTTCCTTTTTAATCCGTTGTAATTAATCATGATTCCTATGATTTTACATGGTCATTCAAACTCTAAAATACTTGCTCCTGAAAAACTGCAGGAAATGACATTTCGACTGACTGTGAATGCCATTGCCAATGACTTCATGCTCAACATATACCAATACACAACAGAGTAATAAACTGCTACCTCAGCATACATATTGGCCCAGATCACATATATACCGGATTGCTCAGCCTTATAGGCTTTGATAGCAACAACTTTATCAATTTCACTATGCTTCCATTTAGCAGTCGTTCTTAATCAACGGTGGCGATCCTGGTGGTTGTTCTTTTCCACATGTTACCGTTTTTAACATGGGGATGGCCAATCTGTTATATACATGTGATCAGGAGTATTGGGCAGAGTAAGTAATGATCGTCTATTTTCTTTTTCAAAAAAAGTTAGAATTTCAAAACACATTTTTTCCTGGGATAACCTTGACAGTTACATAAAAACACTATTTAATTTTTTCCTTCAGTTATTTATACCCTAGCACCAGTATCTTTTTAGCAGTTCATGTCGTTTACATTCTGTATATATGTGTGTTATTAATCTTAATTTGATTTTTCGTCCAGTAGATTGAAATTGCTACTGCTCTGATAACCAATTTTTGCAATCTGGGTTATTCTAAACTTTTTTCTTTGAATTTTTGGAGCCATAAAATCAAAGTTGGATTGACTGTCACTTTATAAAATTTAAGAAGTATTTCTTTGCGTGCTTCATCTATTAATATGCGTTTCATTGTTTTACATATTTGCCTGTATGTATTTATTTCAATACGAAAGTCTGTCATCAGTGATGTAATTTATTTAACTCCAGGCTTTTAGGATGTTTCATAATGGATTATTATAACTTTAACTGCAGTGCATGAGAAGTCACAGTTATATTTTCTTAAGTTCAGTCAATTAATTGCAGGGAAGGATGATGGGCTTGGAGTGGAGAATTTGCGCTATGCTGGGATGATAGCTGGTGAGACATCACAGGCATACAAAGAAGTGGTGACCATTTCCATGGTGACCTGTCGAGCTATCGGTATTGGTTCCTATCTTGTTCGACTCGGACAGAGAGTAATCCAGATAGAGAATTCACACATCATCCTTACTGGATACAGTGCTCTTAACAAGGTAACAGTGAACTGTGTTTGTTTTCATATTCCTCAGAGTGGTGATATTAGTTACAGCTGTTGTGAAACTAAAGCAAATAACTAACATTTGTTAATAAACAGTGCTGTCTGAAATAAATTGTACATATCTTCTCATTATATATTTGACCAATAATTTAAAATGAACGGTCTGATGAAGTTCAGTTTAAGTGAAATTTTTGATGGACAAAGATGATGTTGTACAGACTTTCAATAGATTATGGCAGTACTTTTTTTTTATTCTACCTTGGTGTTACCTATGTTTCTTCTTCTTCATCATTATCATCACGGAGCTAAAGTAAGCACAATAAGTAAGTATTCTGCAGGTCACACTAACTTAAAATGTATGGTATCGCAACTACAATTTTGTTTTTGAAGAAATGAATGCAAGTGATGATGAGAAGTCAAGAAGTAATAATTATTACCTTGCTATAATATTTATTTCTCTCTGGAAGGGGGAATATTGTACACTTCTGTCAGATTTACAGTTAACCATTGCAGGTGATGGTTATTCCCCTCAGTCACCCCTCATTCCAGAAATAAATACCGTACTATATTATTGTATTTTCTCGAATAACCTACACCCTCGAATAAACCGCACACTCCACTTCTGAAAGGGAAAGAAAAAAAAAAACTTTCTATTCTACAAAATGTATTCACAACAAATTTAAAATAATTATCATTATTAAAAACAAAATACAGTTCGGTTAACAATCATTTTATTTTGGAATAGGCTCCTCCAGTCTCTGATGCAACTTTCACTTACATCAAATTTTACAGGCTGTAGCACGATTTCCATGTTCCTCTGCATCTTTGACAATTTTAAGTTTTCCACTGCTAGTAAAGGTTCATACATTTAGTGGTACTCATTTTCAGAATTTAAAATATGAGATTCACAAACTATACACTTACCACACTTGAACCTGATTCTGACACATGTATTGCTAATTCAAATTGCAATGTTAACAATTCAAATAACTGTACAAAAAGATAATGGCATGTGCTACCACCTTAGGAGTTGGGCTGGAGGAAAATTTCATTCCAAATAAGCTGTGCACCCGTGTTTTTTACTTGTATATTTTGAGAAAAAAGTGCATGGAGTATTTGAGAAACTACGATAGTTTATCTCTACAGAATTAAATGTTACTCTCGAAGTATTCATCTTAGACATTTAGAAACGAAGTTACCTCTGTGCAAATACTTAATATTATATTGTTCATGTGGTCATAGCATTAAACACAAGGATTGAAATTTATTAAAATCACATATCCCGGTATGCTTAATTATTGTGTATGAAATGTTTCGTTATTACATTCCAGCTCCTCGGAAGAGAAGTGTATGCGTCAAATAATCAGCTGGGTGGTATTCAAATCATGTACAATAATGGCATCTCCCACAAGACAGATGTTCGAGATCTAGATGGCATCTACACTATATTGAAATGGCTCTCATATATTCCTAAGGTAAGGAAAAAATTCATTACTTACTAATAAATTCAAAATTTATATATAAACTACATGTTGCATTTAACGTTCTAAATCGGTAAAAGAGACATTCTTAAAGAATTAAGTCTTGTTAGTCAATGATTTTACAGCATTCCTTTGTGTATACAGATGCATATTTCAATGAACAAAATTATATTTTACCAAACATTTCACCTTTTTTATAAGAAAATGCATATTTTGTTAATATTTTCCATTTTTGAGGTTAACATATTTTGTTTTGTGGCAATGATTACTTCACGAAGAAATCGTTTTCATGTTAGTATTCAATGCTTAACTTCGATAACCTTACTTTTTTTGTTTTCTACAATGTAGACCTATGTGTACCAGTACTGGTAATGTACAGTTTTGTAACATAATTGTTACTTAAACAAATTGCGTGTAAAGTGGAACATTCTTGCACAAGTGAAAATTACACAAGTGCAAGAATCTTCATGCCACACACACATAACATACAGTATATAGTTTGATTTATTACCGTAACAGTAGAACCCCTTTATAACAGATCTCTGAAGGATTTATAAAAAAAAAAAAAAAAAACTTGGATACAGGATCCACACAACTCGAAAGAACAAAACAAGCAAAGCAACCACTCTGTGAAATCAATGCAAAGCTAGACCATAAAGAATAATGGTGCTGCACGATGCCACATTATTATAATTTGAGATGCACTATCAAATATGCCGGTACTGTTGATTATTGAAAGTAGAGTCGATATTTCGAGCTTCATTATCACAAAATTACTTGAAAAGTACCGGTATTCCTTAAAAGTGGGATTTTCTTAAAAACTGAAATTAATTACATTATTCTTATGGCAATTTGGCTAGGACTTAACAAATTATTCCTTAAAAACGGGAATGTTAAAACGGGGTTTTACTGTATATATAATTCGAGAAATATATTTTGAAGTTATGAGAACAAATGACAAGATTGACCATACAGACTGTAAGTAATATCGCAGTGATAATCATATATCCACTGAATTTGATCCATGTACATAATCTTCATTATTGTTGGTATACATCGAATTTTATAATATAAATTCAGAGATTTGATTTGCTCATTATTTTACTTGATGTTTATTATGAAGAAAAATGTAATGTAATAAGTCTTGGAATTGTTTTTATTTCTCTCTTCATCTACTTTCCTTTTCAAGTGGTTTGTAAGATACGAAGCCTTCACTACTGTGTTCTACATTAAGATGTGTTGTCATAGTGCTTGATAGCCAGACACTTCTCAAGTATTAATTTATGAATACCTTTCCCTTAGGACAAATTGTCTCCAGTGCCTTTTATAAATCCAGTTGACCCTCTGGACCGAGAAGTAGGTTACATGCCAACAAAAGCTCCTTATGATCCCAGGTGGATGCTAGCAGGTCGACAGAGCCCAAGTAAGTACAGTGCCATTCAGTTATCCTATGTGTATACATCAGCTTGTTTCAATTTGTCTCCTCCCCCGCATTTGCCCATGGTATTTTTATTTCTGCTGCTCTTATTCTAACTTATTCCATAATTGACTTCTGTAGTTGAAGGCAGACGTTAAATAAAGTGATTACCGTAATCATTGCCAAGATTAGCTTGACATAGGGCTTGACTTGAATCATTTTCTGCCATAGCGACATTAGTGACACATTCAATATACCGGTACCATGATATATTTCTAAAATGAAGTGTAAATTTATAAATATATTGGCTAAAATCTTTTGAGTAGTTGGTTGGTAACCAATACCTGCAAATATGGTCTGGTTGATGAAGACCTCATAGACTCTGCTGGTATGGCAGTGTTGAATTGCTGCTCTTAGATAGGATATTTGTGATTCAGAATTTGTTACTTCTGTGATAAGCTCATAAACAAGAACGATGATTTAGATTATAGCCTACTGTGCTGCATTTTTTATTAATTTCGTATGTTACACACTTTACAGTATTACAGCTTGTAAGCATTCAATATATCAATGCTGTCGAAGTCGTACAATAGATCATTTTCAATATTACTTGAATGTTCGATGTCGAAACAAGCTGTGATTATCTCGTGGAATGTCAGATACTCATGATTTTTTCCCTAAAATGTTTTCTTCATATATGAGTCGTTCAGAGCAAACGTGGTGTAAGTCAAAATTGGGTAATGAGGTTTAAAGTAAAAATTCTGTAACATACAGCAAAAAGTAGCAATTAATATGTCCTTCTTGCTATCCACTGACTACTAATAGTTGAAATAAAGTGAATATTAATTGCTACTTCGCGCTGTATTTTACAGAATGTTTACTTTAACCCTCATTACCCATTTTTGACTTACACCACTTCTGCTCTGAACGGCTCATATAATATGCACCCTGGATTTTTAATCCAAAAATTATGGAAAAAAGTGCATCTTTTACGCTAGTAAATACGGTATTTTAATAGTACATTTTGTATAAAGGAAACACCTTGGTCTAAACTAGAAGACTGTGGGTGCGTGCTCAAATTGACTACAGTATGTTAACTATTGGTGCAGTGAACTTACATAGTCAGTTTCTTGGTAAAAGTGACCAAGTCCAAAATGCAAAATTGTTGGGAAAAGGCTTTTAAAGGTTTAATGATCCATCCAAAGATAACTGTACTTCTTTAGATGTTAGTAATAAGTTATTTTGAAGGTAAATGTGCTATATTATTGGTTTTTAATTTTAAAATTATGTCTTAAATTTTCATATAATGCTTGGAAGCCTTGGAATGTGACTTGGTCACTTTTACCAAGAAACCGATGTGCAATATTTTTTTAACATTGGCATTTCTTTCTGTATACTCCCATGTATCTCTCCAAATATTTTAATACTTACCTTTCTGTTGTTGCAGGTAATTCCGACGAATGGGAGAGTGGATTTTTTGATCGTGGATCGTGGGATGAAATCATGCAACCATGGGCACAGACTGTCGTGTGTGGCCGTGCCCGTCTTGGTGGCATTCCTGTTGGAGTCATAGCTGTGGAGACTCGAACAGTGGAGCTGAATCTCCCAGCTGATCCTGCAAATCTTGATTCAGAGGCTAAGGTACATTATGTCTGCAAAGGAACAGTAGTATTGCACGATCTTCTCTTTTCTTACAGCTAAGAGACAGTCACTTTCATTTTCATTCTTATAAGCCTTTAGACTAACGAATATTAAGTACACAGTCACATTATGAATTCAGTTTTGGACCCCAAAATCTCCACATACGTCCATATAAAGCAAAATCTAATTAGGTCTTCTTACCATACACACTTCAATATAAAAATTGAAGTTATTCAGTTTGTGTTTTGAATTATTGAGCGCACGAATTTTCAACCTATACTTACTTACTTATGGCTTTTAAGGAACTCACAAGTTCATTGTCACGCTCACATAAGCTTGCCATCGGTCCCTATCCTGTTTTTGAACAAGATATGGCACCTCATCTCTGCTGTCTCAATTTTTCTTTTGTTTATCAGAATTAATGAAAAGTTACATGAATTTTTTAAAAGAAACAGATGGTACAATTTAAGTAAATTTACTCCATTGCCATAATCTGTTTTCACGTTAGTGGCCGATTCTTTTTTCTCAAATTTCTCAATTTTCTTTATTATAACCATTTTCTTCTGTTTTCCAACCATGATAAGATATGTGAAACCTGGTAGAATTGAAAAAAAGAACTTTATAAAGAACTCCGAGTTTTTCCACCTATTGACTAATTTTTTTGTCTTTCCAATTTACCTATAGCAATTTAAATGGTGCTTGATCTTGGTTCCAAGTAAATCGTAATTGCAGCCTATTGTCATAAATTGAATGTTAACAATATTGTATTGTGTCACTGGATTTATTACATTATGTTGCTTTATATTAAGAATATTATTTATTTAGTTATTTATTTATTTATTTATTTATTTATTTATTTATTTATTTATTTATTTATTTATTTATTTATTTATTTATTTATTTATTTGTTTGTTTGTTTGTTTGTTAGGCCGAAGCCCCAATTACAATTGACAGTACAGATATTTGTTTAAAAAAAAAACATAGAATTGCATGTAACATGAAAAAAGAGATAAACAGATACAAATGCAAGATACAAGTGTAATTACAAATTAAAAATTAAAAAAAAATAAAAAGCAAATAGCCTACTACCTAAATAAAAGACGCAGATGTAGATATAAATGAAAAATACCAAATAAAAATAAATTAAAAACAGTTAAGTATAGATATCATAGCCAAAAATGTAAAATGTAGCTATAATTGGCAAATTACAGAGTAAATATAACACTATGTTAATAAATTCAATATACAGTATTATCACAGTTTAGTATATACAGTTGCGAAGCTTGGGATGATTTTTTGCAAATCTCGCGATAGTTGCTAGATGCTTGGAGCGCTGTGAGTACTAAGAACAATAGACTGTCACTGCCATCGTGATTTAATACAGGCCGTAAGGGAGACCATGTAACTGGCTTAACCTGATCATGAAGGGTGGCGTTTCAACCATATAAATTAGTTGGAATGCATAAAGAGTAACATATATTTCTCTAAAATGCAGTGTAATTGCATTAATAAAATTTAAAACAATGATTATGAGACACTTCAGACATAAATCACTTGCGAGTTAAGATGAAATATTATTTTTGGTGTGAAAATTACGTTATTCGTATGTGTAATACTTGCCTTTATTTCTATTAAATATTGCGAAATTCTTGTACATTCATTTATGCACGATTCAATAATTTTCAGTTGCACCGCACGGATATTTAGATATGTTGAAATTATAGGTTATGTTTACTGTCCCATTGCCCCTTTCTGTCTAATTTTAGTGGTCTCCAATGCCCTGCCATCCATATGGACATATTATAGATTATGTTTACTATATCTTATATTCCTAAATTCGCAATTATACATTATAATTAAGCATAACGTCATGTATGATACTCCGCACATTCAATTTGTCTATATTTTAATACTACAATTGAGTATTGAATTCTACTACCTAAGAGACGAATAACAATCGTACATACACTAATTTCATAGGAGTGGTATGATAAATTTTCTGTCTTTATTAAGGAAGGTAGATGTGCTATATTAAATCACAATATAAATTCTTTTTTATTAAACCTCAAAATAGCTTCCATTCTAAACTTAAAATGTTGATGCGAAAAGATTATGTTAATATGTAAAATTCTATTCACATTAAAATAACACAGTTTTGTAATTATTTCTTCCACACAGGCTATTACGCAACAAGAAGTAAAGGGAACTTATGGATACATTACACTAAATAAAACTTAGCTATGATATGTAATAAAGTTATAATATAATAATTCACTGAGCTCCATACACTGCAATAGAAAACCTGAACATATATTACGGCCTGGTCTAGATCGAAAAGGCATTGACTGTGCCGTATTTCGCATTGTTGTGAAAAGTTGTGTAAACTGTAAAATGTTCGTTATCGGTTGTAATAACTGTAAATGGCTAAAAATACAGTAATTTCAATAATAATATGGGACAAGGAGACGTTTGTAGTAATGTAAATTCTAAGAAAAAGAGGTCAGAGTTATCCTTCTTCCGAAAGATCCAGGAAGGTGAGTTTATAAAATATAATATATACTTTATGAAAATAATATATAAACCTTATGTATTTCTTATTTCAATAGTGGAAGGAAGGTGTTAACTTTTCAAAAGAACACGATATCAAAAGTACAATACATTTTATCATCTGCTAGGGAAAGTGTCTGTGATGAGGCGATAGTAGCGATCCTGGTGGTGAGCAACTATCTGTTGATGCATATTTCAACTGTCTATGTTTGCATATTTAGTAAGTATTGAGCTTCGCAACTGTATATACTAAACTGTGGTATTATATAATAGGCCTAATAGGCTTAATTTATTTATTTAAGAAATTCACTACTACAGAACACATTGTTCACATTGCAAGTAAAAAGAGAAAGGAAAATTCATAAATGAATAACTTGCAAATCAAACAATCTGGTCATGAAGAATTGAGAGTTTATTGTAACATTTTAATTATATGCTGAGACACATAAGAGAAATATAATTGTTATTGCTTTCCACAGACTGTGTCACAAGCGGGGCAGGTCTGGTTCCCTGACTCTGCCTACAAGACTGCTCAAGCTATCCAAGACTTCTGCCACGAGGACCTACCACTCATAATCTTCGCCAACTGGAGAGGATTTTCAGGTGGAATGAAAGGTAAGCTTTCTATAATTTCCTTCCGGTGTAATAATGGTTGTATTGTGTGTATATTAGTAACATGCAACTGTTGTGTACAGACATGTACGAGCAGATAATGAAGTTTGGGGCCTACATAGTGGACGGACTACATGACTACAACCAGCCCATCCTGATATACATTCCACCGAATGGAGAGCTGCGAGGTGGGGCTTGGGCTGTTGTTGATACTACCATAAATCCACGACACATGGAGATGTATGCTGATCCAGAGAGCAGGCGAGTAACAGTACAGTTGTCCCTGGCCAACATTGCTAAAATAGGCTATTATCCCTAAAATAGACACTATAAAACTAGGTGAGGCTCTTTTAAATGAGTTAAAACGGATTTTGAATTAAGTTCCCTAACTTATGTATTTATACAAATGGCTTTTAAGGAACCCAGAGTTTCATTGCCGCCCTCACATAAGCGTGCCATCAGTTCCTATCCTGAGCAAGATTAATCCAGTCTCTACCATCATATCCCACCTCCCTTAAATCCATTTTAATATTATCTTCTCATCTATGTCTCGGTCTCCCCAAAGGTCTTATTCTATCCGGCCTCCCAACTAACACACTATATGCATTTCTAGATTCATCCATATGTGCTACATGTCCTGCCCATTTCAGACGTCTGGATTTAATGTTCCTAATTATGTCAGGTGAAGAATAAAGTGCATGCAGTTCTGCGTTGTGTAAATTTCTCCATTCTGCTTTAACTTCATCCCTCTTAGCCCCAAATATTTTCCTAAGCACTTTATTCTCAAACACCCTTAACCTCTGTTCCTTTCTCAAAATGAGAATCCAAGTTTCACAACCATACAGAACAACTGGTAATATAATTGTTTTATAAATTCTAACTTTCAGCTTTTTTGAGAGCAGACTGGATGATAAAAGCTTCTCAACTGAATAATAACACGTATTTCCCATATTTATTCTGTGTTTAATTTCCTCCCGAGTATCATTTATATTTGTCACTGTTGCTCCAAGATATTTGAATTTTTCCACCTCTTCAAAGAATAAATTTCCAATTTTTATATTTCCATTTCGTACAATATTCTGGTCACGAGACATAGTCATTTACTTCGTTTTTTCGGGATTTACTTTCAAACCTGAGTCGTCATCGTTATAATCCATCCTTGTCATCCGAGGCTTCTGTTGAGACTTGAAAGCAATGTGAAAATGACGCTCAATGGGTTGCTAGCCCAGAGAGGTGCAATTGGTGGGGTTCCCACCTATACAGCATTTCCTCTGCATATGACATTTCAGTTATACCGCTGATACAAACTCAATAAGCATTACGACAATATTATCAGTGAGGAACAAAATGGTTTTCGTCGAGGAAGGTCCTGTTGTGATGGATATTTCGCATTGAAATTACTGATTGAGAAACATAGAGAATTTAATCTAGAAACGCATATGGCATTCATTGACTTTAAAAAGACTTTTGATAAAGTTAATCAGAATAAATTACTTCAGATTTTGGCAGATGATCAAGTGCCTCAACAGATTATACAAAATATTTACAATATATATAAAACAACCATCATAGCAATTTGAAGCAACAATAAACTTTCA